>NC_141687.1:371886321-373176494 GCF_964263255.1 Lissotriton vulgaris
GTCAGGAGGTAAGTTGAGGTAGCCAAACTCCAAGACCTCAGGAGCCAGATCGCCAGGTTGAGCTGTTTCGTATCTGGATGCTGAATGTCGCCATGGCTCTGCGTCAAAAGCCTGGGTGTGAGGCGCAGCCTTTGATGCGGTACCACGGACAGTTCGAGAAAGGTGGTGTACCATGGTTGGCGAGCCCACGTCGGAGCAACCAGGATGAGAGTCATCGAGTGCTGCTTCAGCTTGCGTGCCACCAGCGGTATTAGAGGTGCTGGGGGAAAAGCGTACACAAATTTGCCTGACCAGTTCATCCATATCGCATTGCCTTGCGACTGTGGGTGTGGAAACCTGGCGGCAAAGCTTCGGCATTTTGCGTTCTCCTTTTTGGCGAACAGGTCTATCTCTGGATGCCCCCACCTTTGAAGTACGGTTGGAGTACTGATGGATGTATCTCCCACTCGTGCATTTGGTGGCTGTACCTGCTGAGCAGGTCCGCCCTCTGATTGTCTTTGCCTGGGAGGTGTTCTGCCATGAGGAAGATGTTTCTCTGAATGGCCCACTTCCACATGCTCTGAGCCAGATGAGACAACTGTTGAGAGTGTGTTCCTCCCTGCTTCTGAATGTAGTACATAGCCGTCATGTTGTCCGTCCGGATCAACACGACCTTGTTGCACAGATGTACTTTGAAGGCTTTTAGTGCCATGAAGATCGCCATCAGTTCCAGAACATTGATGTGCATCGTCCTTTGCTGTGGTGTCCATAGTCCCTGCACAGTGTAATGGAGTACATGAGCTCCCCATCCCTGGAGAGAAGCGTCCGTCGTCAGGATGATCTGTGGCACAGGCTCTTGGAACGGTCGTCCCTTGCAAAGGTTTTGTGGATTCCACCAATGCAGAGAGTTGTATGCCCGACCGCTCACCAACACTAGGTCTTTCAACTGTCCGTGAGCCTGAGTCCACTGACGTGCTAAGCACTCCTGAAGCGGACGCATATGTAGTCTCGCGTGTGGGACTATGGAGATGCAGGAGGCCATCATGCCTATCAACTGCATGAACACTCGCGCTGGAAGCGAGTGTTGAGGTCTGAATCTTTGTATCAGCGATTGAATGCTGTTTACCCTCACTGAATTTGGCTGTGCTGTGGCTGCCAGAGTGTTTATCGTCGCACCCAGATACTGCCGTATGTGGGCGGGTTGCAAGTGGGACTTTGGGTAATTCAGTGAGAATCCCAGATCGTGAAGAAGGTGAATGGTGTGGACATGTGGGCGGCACACTGCTGGGCCGACTTTGCCTGGATGAGCCAGTCGTCCAGATAAGGGTAGACATGAATGTTTTGTCTCCTTAGGTGCGCCGCCACCGTCGCCAGGCACTTTGTAAACACCCTGGGTGTCGTGGTGACCCCGAAAGGCAAAACCTTGAACTGATAATCTTGGTTTTGGATGGTGAACCGGAGGTATTTTTTGTGTGACGGGAGCAGCGGAATGTGAAAATACGCATCCTTTAAATCTAAAGTTGCGAGAAAATCCCCCTGACTGAGCAACGGGAGTACTTGCTGCAGGGTCAGCATGTGTAAGTGCTCCGATAGAATGTACTGATTGAGGGGTCTGAAGTCCAGTATGGGTCTGAGGGACCCGTCCTTTTTTGGTATCAAGAAGTACAGTGAGTAAACTTCTGTGCCTCTTTCTTCCACAGGCAAGAGCTAGATTGCCCCTTTTTGCAGCATGACGAGGACCTCCTCCTGCAATAAGTGCAAATGCTCGGCGGACATAGGACGGTGTCTTGGGGGTATGTTGGGTGGAGTGGATGTTAACTCCAGACAATAACCGTACTGTATAAGCTGTGTGACCCACCTGACTGTGGTGATGGATTTCCAGACTGGCAAGAACTGTTGAAGTCTCCCCCCGACTGGTGTTGCGTGGTCGGGGGGCAGTGACAAGGCGTCACTGTTTGTTAGTGGCAGAGGATCTGGAGTTGTTGTTTCCACGACCCCTGCCTTTGGCGCTGTTTCCACGATATCCACCTCGACTTTCTTTGGTGTATGTGGTCTGCGTGTTGCCTTTAGAGTACTGAGTGGTTTGGGAGAGCTGGCCTCTGGAAACACCTCTAGTGCTTGAGCGACGAAAAGAACCACCCCTGAATTGCTGGGACTGCAGGGCCCCCATGGACTTAGCAGTTTCAGTGTCCTTTTTGATCTTTTCCAAGGTGGTGTCCACCTCTGGGCCAAACAGATGATCAGGGTTTACTGTCTGATTAAGAATGGTGGTCTGTATCTCTGGCTTAAATCCCGAGATTCGGAGCCAGGCATGTCGTCTCAGCATGACACTAGTGTTGACAGCTCTGGCCGCGGTGTCAGCCACGTCCAGTGCACATTTAATAGAAGCATTGGATATTAGCTTCCCCTCTTGGATGAGCATCTCAGCTGCCTCTTTGTATTCGTCTGGCAGGTGCTGCAACAGGGTCTCCAGTGTGTCATAGTGTGCCCTGTCATACCTCGCTAGAAGTGCTTGTGTATTTGAAATGCGCCAGATATTGGCCGCTTGAGAAGCCACCCTTTTCCCTGATGCCTCAAACACCTTAGATTCCTTATCTGGGAGAGGAGCATCACCCGTTGTTTGTGAATTAGCCCTCTTCCGGGCATTTGAAACAACAAGAGAGTCCAAAGGCAACTGTCCCTTGATGTAAGTAGGGTCAGTAGGTGCTGGTTTATACTTCTTCTCAATTCGAGGGTTTATCACCCTAGCTCTGGTAGGCTCCTTAAAGATCTCCCCAGCATGTTTTAAACACCCTTCAACATAGGCAGAGTCTTGACAGTTCTCTCTGAGACGGAAAAGGTGTCAAAAAGAAAGTCCACTTCAATGGAGTCAGCATGGAGCTGGACGTCATGATTTTTAGCCGCCCTTTCAATGAGTGCATTAAACGCCGCTGAATCCTCTGTAGGCGACGTTTTTACAGCATAGAGTTCAGTGTCTGGGGTAGAGTGAGGATCACCTGGGTCAGCACCAGCTGCCCAGGTTTCATTGGTATCATCTGGGTCAGTGTAGACAGGATAGCTGTACTCATCATCATTATCACCTTCCCCAGCGTCCACGTCAGAGTAAGACGGTGAGACATCATGGCCATGTGGAGAAAGTGGTTCCACAAGAACAGGAGTTGAAGTGCAATCCTTCTTTTTCTTTAAAGGAATTTTATAGGACTCCATTGGCTGTTCTGGGGCAATTTTCCATTTATGAAGGGAAAGTCTGCCTGTTTCAGCATCGATAAAATGTTCTTGCTGTTCTTCCAACGAAGATTGTCGATGCTTTAAGGCCGGGACTACTGTCGTCGACTTCGGCACCGAGGGCACCTTCTCGGGCACGCTGGCGACCATCCTAGGGGTGAAAGCCTTCGGCGCCACTTTCAGCGGCAACGTGAAGTGAATGGGCGTCGACGCTATTTGAGGTTTATCGACAGGCTTCGAAGGTGGAGGATCTTTTGGGCCGACAGTCGAGGCGTTCTCCTTGATGCGCTTTAGGGAGTCCGCCACCTGCTTGGAGAAAGCGGCGGACGGCCGCGCCGAGTCGACGGGATCCTTTGAGGCACCACTAGACATGGACTCGTGGATTGTGCCGCTTTTGGCCTTGTCTTGTTGACGCGGAGTCTCGAGAACCTTCGGATCACCGAGTCTTTTGTTGGTGTCGACCATCTTTGGCGCCAATTTACTCGGCTCGACTACCTTGACCTTTGTCTTCGGCGTGGCAGACTTTGTCTCGACGCCCTTGACCTGTGTCTTCGGATCGACAACACCCTTCTGCTTCGTCGGTGCCGACAGGTCCGAGGCCTTCGATCCGACCAAAGTAATGCGCACTTTCGGTTTTGAGGGGGGCACCAGTGCTTTCACTTGCGTCAAGACCGTTGTTTTTACTTTCGGTTTCGATTTTGCAGGATACGGCTCAATAGCAATGTCCGTAGCCGAGCCCGAAGGCGGGGCCGTAGAACCCATTGGAAGATCTTGGGTAAGGCCTAGTGGCGATCCCTCGACTTGAGCCTTTTGAAGCGTTTCGGCCCCAATGTCAGTCTGAGTTAGCTCTTCGCTCGAAGGCCCCATCGTCGTCTCCTACTTAGTCGACAACTTCTTCCGCTTCGTGCATTTCAGCGTCCGTGTCGTAGTTATAGTCGACCTCCGACGTGGGATTCGACAGGTTTTCACTAACTTCCCGGTCAGCTACATCATCATCTCCGGCATCGAAAATGTCCACAGGCGCCGGTGAAGTGTCTGCTGGGCCTCCTGGCGCGCAGCGGGTCGATGCTTAAGCGTCTTCTTGGATCGAAAACGGGAACAAGCCATGCAACTGGCTTCATCATGATCCGGCGACAGACACTTGTTGCACACCGGGTGGACGTCGATGTGGGGATACTTGGAGTTGCACACGGGACATCTCTTGAACGGGCTCTGTTCCATGATGATCAGTCGATAGGGTCTGTGGCGTCGACTGGGCCCTCCGCGTCGAAAGCACGCGGTTCTCTGGAATCCGGCTCGGAACCGAGCTGGAAGAATCAGGCACCGAACGCAAGACTATACAGACGAAGAAACTAAAGGCCTTTTGGCCTTAAGAAAGTTTATATCGATTCCGACTAGAGTGAACCAATATACATCCGAACCCAATGGCGGAAAAAAACAATCTGAGGATGGAGTCGATGCCCATGCGCACTGTAGTCCAGGGGAGGAGCCACCTATCTTGTGATACTTCGAAGACTCTTCCAGGACAACAATGTGCGATCATCCGGACCCAACACTAGACAGCGATCTATGCACAGATATGAATTCAGCAGCCCACATGCCTCAAACATATAAATGCATATGCATATATATATGTGTATATGTGTGTGTGTGTAGAGAGAGGTAGAGGTGTAGAGGGAGAGAGGTAGAGAGGTAGAGACTGGTAGGGGGCCAGTATTTACCTATTCGGTATATTTACCGAATCGGTAAATTTACAGAATCTGTAAAATACCGAATCGGTATTTTTACCGATTCGGTATCTTCCAGATGTAGGTGGGACTCTTCTGAGTCCCACAGGCCTTTCAGATTCGGTATTTTAACACCCAATCCAATTGGGTGTTAAAATACCGAATCCAGGTGTGCATGCACATGTGTGCATGCACACCTATGCCATGTGACAGACAGACATGCCCTTAGGGCATGTCTGTGTGCCACATGGCACACAAGCCAGTATTGGGGGTGCTAGAGGGTGTCAAAGTGACACCCCTGCACCCTTGCAGAAATCGGTAATTACCGAATCGGTAAATACCGATTCGGTAATGCCCATTGATTCCTATAGGCTTCAATGCCCATAGGAATCAATGGGCATTACCGATTCGGTATTTACCGAATCGGTAAATACCGATTCCTTCCGATTCGGTAATTTTTAAAATAAAATTACCTACATCTGCCCTTCTCTTTTTTACCACTTCTTAAATACCGATTCGGTATGAATCAGTATTTATGAAGTGGTAAAAAAGATTTACCTACATCGGGCCCATAGTCTTTAACATAGCAATTAAGACAAAGCAATAAAGACTTTCACACAGTTTAGTAACTACACATTATATATAGTGAGACTCTACAAATTAGTCAAGGAAACACTCAATGACACTGTTTCTATATCCACCATCCACACATTTATATTTATATATCCTCTCATTCTTCAATGCAAAGTAGTGCCTTTATAATACATATTTAAATATCAAAGCAAACCACATTCACTGGATGATGTCATCAGTGATGTCATCAGTGATGTCACTGACCAGGTCATGAATGATGTAATATGTGACATCATCAGCAGTGGATTGCGGGCGGGCGAGTTATAGTGAGTACAACTAACTATAACGGGGGAAGTTCAATGGTTTTGAATGAGTAAAAGGTCCAGCTAACTATAACACCCCAAAACTTATAGTTTTTTCAGTGAATATATATATATATATATATATATACACATACATATATACATATATACACATATAAATATATACATATATATACATACACATATACATATATATATACATACATACATATATATACATATATATACATACATATACATGCATATATTTTTTTTTAGGTAGCTAGGTGTGCCCTCTTCCCAGAGGTAAACAAAGGAAGTATTGCCTACAAGGGATTTTGTTATTAAAAATTAATTAAGATTATTTAAAGAAAAGTCTAGGGGTTGCACCCTGTTTAGTGGTGACCTTGACTGTGTACTGACGCCAGACGTCCCGGAAGAAGTTTAAATCAAAAGAAGAGTCCAGAGTTAAGTCAATTGACCCGGACTACGACCAGCTATATGACGCGACAAGCTGTCATTACTATACTATACACCAGGTGGCTATATAATAGAGCCTAGAGTTAATTTAATTGATTACGTCTACGACCAGATATAAAGCGAGACAAGCGGTCATTACTACACTGAACTCCACATTGTTGTATAGTAGAATAATTTCCTAACACTGCATCGACGGTGCACTACACATGAAGCTGATACCGGCCCCTAACACAATATTTTCATATTCTCTATAAAGCTTTTATTCGAATCCAGAATTTTCAAGGATTCTGTTCTAGGAATTAATCAAATTTATTCCTTACAAGGATTTTCATCAACCTCTTTTCCTGAAGATGGTTTGACGGTCTCATTGCCATCACAGACCGAACCGTCGACTACAGCATCTTTTTCGTTCTACATGATTGTTTTGAAGGAATTGTTCATTAATGTTGACATTCTTTTGTTTAGATACTTGAAAAGATGTTCTCATAGAATTTGTGTAGGCTAATTCATGTGACCTCACAATCTATGTTCGGTTGTTCCAAATCCTCATTTCCTGACCTCCATTCATTAAATATATGTTCATTTTGAAGTAGATTTTGTACCCGTGTTCTATGTTCTAATGGTTCTTTCCTGTTTTCATTGAAGAAATTGATGATTGATTCTAATTGCTGGTCACCACTAAACAGGGTGCAACCCCTAGACCTTTCTTTAAATAATCTTAAATAGGGGCGTGGCTAAGCAGTCCAGCATGGCGGACGTGGCTTAGTGTAGCTCCGTCCCGCCCACCACTTATCTGTCAATTTATCCTGTTCCCCCATGCCGCTTTTTGGTCCTGAAGTGAACTACTGGGCTTTGGACTGAGGGGCGAGGCTCCGGTGCCGCTTGCGGGACGCGGGGTACCCAGACAGTCAGCAGAGTGGAGCAGCAGACTGAGGCCTCGTCAGCGCCGGCGAAGCCGGGGCCTCGATTTTCGGGCCTCCCGGCCCAGACGCATGAGAGGCAGTCGCTGGGAGCGGAGAGCAGCGGTTGGGCCGGCGCTTCCCGATTTTCACCGGCGGATGCTACGGCCCCCCCAGAGAGCTCCGGAGGTCTGTTGGTGGCCACAGTGGGGCCCGTTTCTTCCCGGGCAGAGGCACGGATGTCGTGCAGGCCCAAAGGTAGGCCGTGGAGCCGGGGACAACAGTTTGGCGCCGCCGGAGGATATCCTTGAGGGGCAGGGCATCGGCAGGGGCTCGGGTAAGAGATCGGCCCTCGGCAGAGGTCGGAAATCGGGGGTGCGCATGGACAGGGGCGCCCCCCAAAACGGGAAGTAGTGGTGAGCTGCGGCCCTGTGAGGAGCCAGAACTCAGGAGCATCCTACTCGTCGGTTGAGGCCCCGAGGACCCAGGACCAGGGGCGACATTGGCAGTGCCAGAGGCGCCATAGGAGGTGATCGCCAGCCTGAAAGCACAAGGCATATACCTGTGGTGAATGACCTACATGGGCTGTGGCGTTCCCTAAGCTGTTGCCCTACTATGTGGAGATCTCTAACGCCGAGCACCCTGGTGCAGGTCTGATCCGGGCGCCTGAGTGCTGGCCATATTTGACAAGGCTGGCACACCTTGCCTGGTGATAGCAGGATCCTACAGGTGGCCCGGGGGGGGGGGGGGGCTGCGGGGTTCATAGCGACAGCCCCCTACTGCGGAGGGCTGTGGTGTAAGGTGGCGGGCCCTGGAATTGAGTGGCTGGACTGCCCAGCCGGAGCCTGGCCGGGAATTCCACCGTAGAGGGGTCTACGCAAGCATTGAAGGAGCCGGAGGGGACTGGAGTGGGCACTGGTTGCCGGGATGAATGTACTGTTGGTGAGTGTCCCAAAGTGCCGCCCAAGATGACGAGAGGTGGGAGCGGAGGGGGCACCACGAAACATGGGCCAATTGATAAATATACGGAGCCGAATGGAGGGGCCGGGGCGGCTGAGGGCCCTCCAAACCGGGGCCAGATAATGCAACACTGTTGGCAGCTATAACCCAATCCCGGGATATGTTAGACGCAAAAATTGGGGCTGTGGGAGCGGACGTCACCTTACTGCGTCAAGGCTTGCGCAACGCTGTAACCCGCATGACAGAGGCCGAAACAAGGATCTCTGGAGTGGAGGACGATGTAGCGACCCTGAAGGGCAAAGTTACCAACATGGAGAGTGTCCAGAAGAATCTAGCACTCCGGGCAGAGGACGCGGAAGGGCGGGCCCGACGGAATAACTTGCGCTTTGTTGGGCTCCCATAGGGCTGCGAGGAGGGCAACATGGAAAAATTCTGGGCTCAATGGTTGGCGAGTTGGCTTTCCCCGGACTCCCTATCAAACTGTTTTGTGATAGAACGGGTGTAGGAGAGTAGGGTCTGCAATCCTATGATCACCCAGATTTCTTGCTTTTTTTTCACTGGTTTACGACTTTCTCTGGCTGTGGGCCTGCCAATCAGACCCACAGCCTAGCTGTTCTCTCGCTAAATTGACATGTGCACCTTAGGTGCATTACCTAATTGGAACTGGGCCATCTTGTCAGACCCTGTCACTCAGGGCATCGGTGTACCCAGGGCCTACCAGGGGCTGAAGCATGTATTATGCCACCCCTGGATGGCCATCTAAATCTGACACAACTGGCTGCACGACAGCTGGGGCAAGGTGGCGTACTCGCCCTTTGCTTTAGATATAGTATACCTATATCTAACCCTAAAATGGACACCCGAATTCCTATCAGTCACTCCTATGGCAGGCCTTGACAATCCTGAAGGCAGAGTGCGTGGAATCGTGTGAATTGGGCTCTGGCACGAGCCGAGCCCGGTTGCAGCTTGCGGAACCAAGACCCAATGGCTGTTCCATGATAACGCATACCATATCGCTAACTTCGGTATCGCGTTATCAAGACATGTCGAGTAAGGTGTCATACGAATCGGGATACTGACCCCTCACCAATGCTGGCAACGGGGTTAGCATTCCACCCTTCTAGAGGGACACGACATGTACGTAACTGTGAACCCCGGTTAAAGTTAACTGAAGCCTCAGCTCCACAAAATGGATGCTGCCACCCCAGACACGAGTCTGACCTCCTGCTGCTGGGAGTCCTTCCAGCGAGGAGAGCTTGGACAAAGGGTTTCCTGTCCGGGGCGGTGCTCGCACCATCCCAGACAGGGTTTTGTGTATCCTGGGTAGGCAGGGCTTTACAGGAAGGTGACTGCGGAGTGGCACCCCGGTGCTCACTACGCATCTGCCGGCTAGAACCAGTTCCAGGGGCACCCCAGCCCCTGACCTGGGGAAAGTCCGGCATGGGAGAGGGGTGTAACCACCCCCCTTCCTGGTCCTACCCCTAGGGCAGGACCTAGTCGCGTACCCACCCCTTTCTTTAGGATAATTGCAGGAGCGGGGACCCTTCCAAATTAGATCATCTTTGAATCAAGAATACTTTCTACGAAAGGAACTCTCGACTCTTCTCAAGATTTCTCCCTTGTGGCTAAGGAGTAGTCACCCTGCATCCGCAGGCACCATCTAAGAACTATGCAGTTTGCTGCACGTCCTTCCTCAGGAATCAGACTGCCCAGCTCGACGAGAACCGGCTTCCCTGGCCCCTCTGACCTCTACCCACATCGTCAGCTCAGCTGAGATCCGTGGGTGCGACGAGACCTCGAGGGACCGGCCATCTTCAAAACCTGCACGATTTCTTAACCAGCACGACCGCCGAGGGATCCTCTGGTGAGTGCTCTGGGGTCCGAGAAGCCCCGACCCTGAGCAGCTCCAGCATCGAAGTTCAGCCTCCCAGCATCTCCACGATCTGCGTGGGGCCCTTCTGCTCTTTGCTGCTCATCACGTTGTCTGGTTACTAGCCGCTGGCTTGTGGCCTTCTCGACGACGCCCGACAACCAACGCTGCTGGACTGGTTGCTCCAGACTGGCCTTTGCTTCCTTCTGAAAGAGGAGCACCCCGGACCCTCCTGGTCCACTCAAGACGCCATTTTAGGTCCACCACGTGGCCCTGAATTTGCCAAGGCTTGTTGCCCCAATCCTGGCCCAGCGACGCCGGCAGCATCAATCTTCGTGGGACAGCTCGCACCTCCATCCTGGTCGCCGACAACGCCTCCTGGTCCGTGAGACTGCAGAACCTAGCGTCGCCCACTCACCTAGTCGAGGTGACGATCATCCGGTGCCCTCCTGGTACCCTCTGACTACTGGCTAGTAGTTACAAACTTGGTCCCCTCTGCTTTCAGGTGTCATCCATCTCTGATCCAGGCTTGGATCTCTACGAACTATCTCCACTGGTCGCCGGCCAGCAACTCCTTCCTTCCGGCTCCTGGTTCGTCAGCGAAGACTCCCGACGTCTGTAAAGACTTGTGCAGCCGCAGCCCCTGGGCTAGGTAACTCCGGCATTTCGGTGCCCGCATAACCTCCTTATCTAAGGGTCCTGAGTCCCTATCGCTTCCGACTTACCTTATCGGGTTCGCCCGAGAACACTAAACTTTCAGTGCCCTCGGGCATTGGTATTGATTGTGCACTTGAATTATTTTCTTAAGAGTTTTGTTGTGTGCTTAGTACCCTGTCCTCATAAAGAGTACAGGGCTGTTGTGATTCTAATAAATACACTGTTTATTTTCATAACACTTGTGTGGTGTCCTTTCACTTGGTGTTCAAGGGGTATGTGATGGTATAACAGCTGGCTTAACACGCCCTCTAGAGTTTAGCCCGAAGACTGCTCGTATCCACGCTACTAGGATAGCTGGTCTAAGGTTGACTTACAACCAATCACCATAAGGGTCGTTTGGACTGATGCATAGTGATCACTAGAATAGTGAGCACTGCATATCAGGCCAACTTCTCACAACGGGCACACAGGGCTCTTGATCAGAAACCGCCGGTTGGGTCCTGCCCCGCCCGGTCATTGCCAAACTATTGAACTATCATGATCCTGACACCATTCTACAAAAGGCACGGGCGAAAGAACCTCTCCACTAGGAGAACCAGAGGATCCTTATTTTCCCTGACTACACAAAGATGGTGCAACAACAACGGCAATCGTTTATGGCGGCAAAGGCGCGTCTGCGGGACCTCAAGCTCCCATATGCTATGCTTTATCCGGCTCGTCTAAGGGTGGTGTTCCAGTCATGCACCCACTTCTTCGATACTCCAGAGGAGGTCTTCCAATGGACTGATGAGACAGTGAAAGTGAGGGTGAATACCCCGCCAGGCATGGACTCTGATGCTTCGCAGAATGGAGCACAGTCGCAGACAACCCGAGGGTCACGGGGCAGGGGGAACTGGCGTTTCAGGTCCAGAAGGCGCTCCAACTCAGGGGGGGCTCAAACGGTGCTTCTGATCCTCCCATAATAGATCCTTGACTGCGGGTCCCATAGGTAAAGGAACCATAGTTATGACTGAGGATTACAATGCACCCGTCATTTCTGCAGAGCCGGAGTGGGGTTGCTCTAGTGGAGAGCTCTGACTAAAAGGACTTTGAATGTATGATGCGGGTATTATTCGAGTTTTAGCGGGGTGGGGGAGATGTAGGAGGGCGGGTTCTTCCCCTAGTTCGGGTCTTGTTTGCGGGGGAGGCTGGTCTATTGGTAGTTTGGGGGGGATCCATTGGTGGGTTTGGGCTCAGGCTAGATGTTGTGGGCCGAGGGCTACCTACACCACGATAGGTACTTCAGTGTTCATGAGGTATGGGATGGGAACCTGGAGTTGGGGGGGGGGGGGGGGGGGCAGTTTTTTTGTTTCATGAAGAGGGCCAGTTGGGGTAAGGTCACACGACAATGAAGACGTCTCCTTGTTATATTTGCATGCATCTAAGGGGCCCGACACAGAGGCACTTCCTCTCATGGTTTACCAATGGCGAGCGCAGAGGCTAGAGTGATTGGTTCCGGAGCATCCCTTCGAATCCTTAGCTGGAATGTGCGGGAAATGTTGGATCAAATTAAGAGGGCGCTGTACTGTGACAGGCCAAAAGAGAGCGTGCTGATGTACTACTCTTACAAGAAACACATTTACTGGGTAACAAAGCACTTTGCCAGGTTTATCATGCGGGCTTTGTTAGAGGCTTCCGAGGGGTGGCCATATTAGTGCAACGCAGAATCTCCTATGTCCATGCCACTCAATGGGTCGATCCACAGGGCAGGTACATATTTATCAGGGGTAGAATTGGGGAGGAGACCCTGGTATTAGGTAGTGTATATGCTCCACCTCCTCTGCAGTGGTCCTTGGTCGAGAGACTATTTGCGCTCTGGACTGACATTCCTGAGACACTAGCGGTAGTGGGGGGGGGGGGGGGGGGGGGGGGGGGGATTGGAACGATGTCATGGATGGGTTGGTGGATAGATGTAGGCCCGGAGGTAGGCGGGCACCAGCAGCATCTACCAAGTTGGGGGACATGGTTAAGAACTTAGATTGGGTGGACACATGGCGGTATCTACATGCACTTAGGCGGGAATACACGTATGTCTCTGCTGTTCATAATTCCTTCTCCAGATTGGACTATATCTTTGTCCCACGAGCGGTTATTGGTAGGGTAGGATCGGCGGCTATTTTGCCGCGCGGGCTATCAGACCACTCCCCTGTAAGTATCGAGCTATAGCTGGGTAAGGGGCGGCAGCCATTTCGGTGGCGCCTGTCCACGTTGCACCTTCACAACAAAGACTATCATAAACACATGACGGAGGCCATTGCCCACTTCTTGGTAGAGAATATAGGATCGGTCGCAGCTGCCGGACGGTGTGGGAGGCCCTGAAGTCCACGCTGCGGGAGTGGATATTGCGTGGTGTGCGGCTGCGCGTCGGCAGCGCAAAGCGGACTTAATACGTGCTGCGGCGGACATAGAGACTCTGGAGCGTCATTGTAGCGTAGGTGGAGAAAGTCAGATGGTGGGGCAACTCCTCTTGGCACAGCAATCTTATTCGTCCCTGTTCTTAGAGGAGGCACACCAGGCGTGGCTAGCGACGCGCAGCAGAATCTGTCAGTGGGGGGATAAGTCGGGAACAATGCTGCACCGACTTTGCCATGGCACTTTCCAGGCTCAGACGTTGCCAGGGGTCCTGGATGCTGCTGGAGATCCGATCTTCGATCCAAAGGTGCTGGAGGAAAGTTTTGTGTCATATTACGCGAACCAATACGCCCCGAATGAATGCCTCCCAGCGGATATGGTAGACAAGTTCATAGTGGACCTGCCACCATGGGCGGTGCCAGACGAGGTGCGTGAGGGCCTCGAGCTCCCATTGACGGCGGAAGAGCTGGGGAGGGCCCTGGGAGAACTTAATACTCTAAAGGCTCCGGGGCCCGATGGGTTTCCAAGCGAGTTCTACAAGAAATATCACCTCCAACTCGGCACACCCTACAGGGCGGCATTGGAAGAAGCACGGGAACGAGGCTGTTTCCCCGCAGACTGGAGACTGCAGAAGTGGTAGTGTTTCAGAAGCCGGGCAGGCCTCCGGAGCAACATGCTTTGTACAGGCCCAAATCTCTACTAAATGTTGAGGCAAAAATTCTAGCCAAGGCGTTGGCTAATCGTCTCCTGCCCCACATTGCGGGACCCGTCCATCCAGATCAGGCAGGGTTCATGCCCCTTAGGCCTGCCAGTCATAACATTCGTAGGGCCCATGTAGCCCGGGGTGCAGGCGGCACTTCTCCTAGCTGACATGGATAGGGCCTTCGACTCATTGAGTTGGGTCTACCTGTTTGCGTTACTGCCCCGGCTTAACCTAGGGCCTCGTTTCCTGTCCTATCTGGGACTATTGTACACAGGCTTAACGGCCTCGGTTAGTGGCAGGTGCCATATCATCCAAATTTGCAATCAGGCGAGGCACCAGGCAGGGTTGCCCTCTCTCTCCATACCTCTTCTCCCTAGCCATGGAACAACTGGCGGCTTGGGTGCGTATGGACGCACAGCTTAGCGGTTTTGAGTGGGAAATGGGTCCGTCAGATAGAATTGCCTTATATGCGGACGAAGTCTTATTCTTTCTTACCAACCTTAATAAATCGGGCCACGTATACTTGAGATAATGCAGATCTTTGGCGAAACCTCGGGCTTATATCTGTAAGAGCGCAATCCAGAGTGGGGGAATGGGCATCCACGCTACAGGCAGCAGTCAGAGGCATTAAATATCTAGGAGTGTTTATTTCAGAGGCCCCGGCGATCTCCTGGGAGCGCAACTTGGTGCCAGTTTGGGATCGGGTGCGGACCGAAATGAAGATGTGGTCCCGTATGACCTTACCATATATGGAAGATCGGCCATTTTTAAAATGGTGGCCCTCCCCCGGTTGCTCTATCAGCTACAAAATCATCCCTTTCTGATATCACCCCAGTGGTTCCGCCTAGTAAATTCAGCATTGGGCCAATTTCTTTGGGCTGGAGGTGCGGCGAGGGTGGCACTGCGGACGTGTTTTCTCTCGACATATTGTGGTGGTTTAGCGACCTCAGATATCCTCTCCTATTACCAGGCCTCCCACCTCCTGGTCCTGAATGAGTGGTGGTACGGGGATAGGGGGGACCCAGCATATGCCCTGGATCAACACCTTATGGGATCCAACTCCCTCCATGGGATACTGTACGCAGCAAGGCTTCGAAGGAGGCTGCCGCCGGCTACTAAACTGGTATTCCAGATTTGGAGGCGGGCACTACATCGCATGGGATGGTGGGGAAAACTGACCGAGGAAACCCCACTATGGAATAACGGATGCCTTCCAGCTCTGGAGACCCTTCGGGGCTTCAGGGGCTGGGATAATATAGGGTTTTCAAGACTGGGGGATGTCATGTTGGGAACGACACGTAAGTCCTTCCAGGATCTCAGCACGGAGTATGACATGCCCCGGTCCCAGTTTTTTCAATACCTGCAGTTCCACCATGCCATTACACAGAGTTTGGAGTGTCTGGATTCCCTCCCAGAAGTTAGTCCATTGGAAGCCAAGGTCTTCATGGGGGACCTAGGAGATAAAAAGATATCTTGCATCTATCAGACACTGGTCACACACTGCTCCACATCATTGCAGAAGCTCAGAGAGTCATGGGAAAGGGATGTAGGGGTACTGGAGGAAGAGGATTGGCAGGAGGCATTAGAGGCCCCTAGAAGTGCAGCCATAGCGATGCGCTTGCGGCTTATCCAATTCAAATACTTACACAGAATCTACTATACTAGGGAGAGATTGTGGCGGGCAGGCCTTATTGCATCCCCTGATTGTCTTAGATGTGAGAGGGAGGAAGGGACGTTGATTCACACAGTGTGGAGTTGTAGCTCGCTGGCCAGATTCTGGAAAGGGGTGTGGGATTGTTTATCCGAGGTTCTAGGGTGGGAACTACCAAGCACAGCGCGACTAGGTTTGCTACATGTGATGGATGAGGTGGGGGGAGCAGGTATAAGAGGCATCTATTGTTCTTAGGCCTGACCCTCGCCAAAAGGGATGTAGCTAAAGCATGGAAGGACACCCGAGCTCCCTCAGTTCCGGTATGGAAGAAGGGGCTAGATTTTTGCATGGGGCTGGAGCAGCCGATCTTTGTGGCCCGGGGCTGTCCGTGCAAGCACTATAGAATATGGAAGAGGTGGGCCGATTACAGGGGCTTGTGTAGAGATTGTATAAAGAGCCAAGATGGAAGGTGCATGTAAATTCTAGATCAAGCACTGATTTGCAAGGTAGGGGAGACGGCGTTGTGTGATTGTGGAGGAGGGAGTGAAGTGTAGTTGTTCCCCCTAAGATAAGAAAAAGACACAAATGGTTAAGAGTACCATTTGTTGCTTTTTGAGAGAACCAGAGTTGTTAGTTGTGTGTACCTAGTAGGTATCCATATGGCTTTCCTTTGAGGAAAGTATCCATATACGTACTCCTTCGTGTATTAATCAGTATTTGTTTTTAAAAAGTTAGATGTGACCAGGAACAACCCCATTGGATGTTTTATTTAAATGGTTAAATGTTATAGGCCCATTCATCCTTGTGTAGGCTAACATCTGATTTCCTTGTTATATTCCGTGCGTGCTATTTTAAATATGGTCTTTACCAGCCACTAGCTCTTTTTTTGTATTTATTCTAGATGCAATGGGCCGGTTTTTATTACCGTAAGTAGATGGCTTTGTAACATTTTGGTACAAGGATGGACAGAGCCAAGGCTATGTTATGGGCAAGGTTTGTTTATTAATAGCACAACTGTCCACAACAGTCCATTCAATAAAGAAAAAGGGGCACACAGTGTCTATCCTGGGGGCTGTCCTGGGGGGCTTCGGTCTCCGCCGTGGCTCTCTCCCTGGATTCCGTCTTCCAGCTCTCCTACCGTAAAGCTCAAAAGAAAACAAACGTGGCTGTTACTACACAGCACTTAGAAGCACTTGATATGGGAGGGGGAGTGAGGGAGGACGTTTTGTGACTTGCACAGACACCACCACCAATACTCAAGACACCCGAGAGTGCAGTGCAATCAGATGCCTCACACTGTCTATCGGCTCCCTCCTACCCGGTCCCTCCCCGCTTGAAGCTGAACAAGGTACGCAAACGGTTACGCACCTGAGGTAGCCACGCGTCCTCCTGCGCGTGGCTGGGCGATAGGCAGTATCGTTGGCCTCCTGGCTTTCCCGGGTCGTCTTCTCCTCGCTGCTGTTCTCGCACGGGGGTGACCTCCTGCTCCGCCGTGTCGTCGTGGCTCCTCCGGACCTTCTTTTGGTGGAATCGCTGCAATTCCCGGATCCTCTAGCTGGATATCGTTCGCGGAAGCCTCGTTTACCGGGTTCTCCTCTGCTCCTCTTCTTCCTCCGTACGTGGCGGCAATCTCACGAACACCAGCGAGACGGCGTCTTCCGTGTCCGCCTTTCTGTGTCCCGAAGCCGCTCCTGATTGGAGCACAGGATTCCCCGTCATAGAGGCGGGGCAGGTCGCCTCGTAGGCGAAGCAGGAATTAAAGGGGCCAGTCCAGTCCTGTAGGGAAGAGGAAAAGTCCGTTACAGGACTGCAGTCCTCAACCCTCTGATAAACCTCCCCCCCCCTAGCTTTTCCCGTTCGGGGGAAAGAGGGTAACGTGAGAAGTAATCAGCATTAGAGTGCTCGGTACCCTTTCTATGGCATACATCGAAATTGTATGGCTGTAGGGAAAGGAACCATCGCATTATGCGATCGTTCCGGCCTTTGTTCTGATAGAGCCATGTCAAGGGGGCATGGTCGGTGATCAACAGGAAGTGACGGCCCTCCAGATAATAACGGAGTTTCTCGATGCTCCACTTCACGGCCAGGCACTCCTTCTCTATCGTTGGATAGACAGTCTCTCGGGGGAACAGTTTTCGGCTCAGATACAAGATGGGTCTTTCCCTACCCTCTTTATCAGGCTGGGACAACACTGCGCCTAAACCAACCCCTGAGGCGTCCGTTTGTAAACAGAAAGGTTTGGTAAAGTCTGGGGTTGCCAATACGGGAGCTGAAGAAAGAACATCCTTTAATTGTTGGAAAGCAGTTTGGGCTTGATGAGAGGGGTTTTTGAATTGCACTGAAGTGGCCGTTTTCTTCAACATGTCCGTTAGAGGGGCTGAAAGTGAGGCAAAGAGAGGAATGAAGCGGCGGTAATAACCGACCAATCCAAGAAATGCCCTTGGATCCCTCCGGGTTGTCGGGAATGTTTGTGCCTGTATTGCTCTGACCTTTTCTTCCTGTGGGTATAGTTGACCACTCCCCAGGACATACCCAAGATATTTGACACGGGTGAATGCGATCCTTGATTTTTTTGAGTTTATATGTAGTCCTGCTTTCTCCAAGGCACCTAGTATCAGTTCGAGGTGTCGTAAATGGGTCTCCCAGTCTGGGCTGTGTATTACTATGTCATCTAAATACGCCGCGGCAAACTGGGTATATGGAGCCAGTACTGTGTCCATGAGACGTTGAAACGTTGCTGGTGCTCCGTGTAACCCAAAGGGTAACACTGTGAAGTGGAACAACCCGTCTGGTGTTATGAAAGCTGTTTTTTCCTGGTCTTGAGGGGATAGAGGCACTTGCCAGTAACCCTTGGTGAGGTCAATTGTTGTTATATATTGGGCCTCACCAAGGCGTTTGATCATCTCATCAACCCTTGGCAGTGGATGACCGTCTTGTTTTGATACCCTGTTGACCCCGCGGAGTGCTTCCGTCGGGTTTTGGCACCAGCACCACTGGGGATGACCAATTACTTTTGGAAGGCACTATTATCCCTGCTTCGAGCATTTTCTTCACTTCCGTTTGCAGCAAGAGCCTTCGGGCCTCTGGTACCCGATAAGGTCTTTGTTTGACAATGACCCCAGCCTGGGTGGGTATGTGATGTTCTGCCAGCGTTGTTCTGCCGGGTTGGTCAGAGAAAATGGACGAATGTTTGGACATCTTGTCCACGACCTCCTTCTTTTGCGCCTCCGACAGACCAGGGTTTATCACGGCTTGGTCTATGGTATGTGGAGTGGATACGGCTAGGGACACCGCTACAGGGGTTCTGGGAGGTGGACCTAACCATTTCTTCAGGAGGTTAATATGATAGATTTGAGTCCGAGATGGAGTTATCTGTAGTGCGTATGTGGTTCTCCCTATCTTTCTTACTATCGAGTAAGGTCCTTGCCACTCTTTGCGTAGTTTGTGGGTGGAAGTGGGAAGAAGAACAAGAGCCCAATCCTCAACGTCTAGTTCTCTCCATTTCTTTTCTTTATCGTAAAAGAATTTCTGTTTCGCCTGTGCCTTTTCTAAGGTGTCATAGGACAAGGTCCTTAGTTTGTACAGCCTGTTTTTCAGTTGTTGGGCATAGTCCCTCAATTCTTGCGCATCCTGTGCACCCTCCTTTTCCCAACTGTCTTTTGTTATCTCCAATAGGGTACGGGGTTTCCTCCCGAACAGCAGTTCAAAAAGGGAGGCACCCATGCTACTCTGGTGTTGACTCCGTAACACGAAGAGGGCTAGGGGGGAGTAGTTGATCCCACTGTTTTCCGTCCCCTGATAGGAGTTTTTTTAAGGTGGTCTTAATCAGGCCGTTGTATCGTTCAACCAACCCGTCAGTTTGTGGGTGGTAAACTGACGAGCACTGGTGTTTCAACTGTAAGATAGCGCAGACCTGTTTCATAAATTGGGAGATGAAACGGGTACCCTGAACGGTGATGAGGTCTTTAGGGAATCCTATTCTAGAGAAAAGTTCTACCAATTTCTGGGAAATGGCGTTAGTGGTGGCAGCGCATAAGGGAAATGCCTCAGGATAGCGAGTGGCATTGTCCACCACTACCATCACGTACTGATATCCCCTATGTGATTTAGGCAGGGGCCCTATGATGTCTACTATTCTTTCAAAGGGTTTCCCAATGATGGGGAGGGGAACAAGCGGAACCCTGGGCGGAATGTAAGGGTTGCGTTTCTGACATATTTGACACTCCTGGCAGTATTTCTTTATTTGTGCGTACACACCAGGCCAATAAAAGTGTTGTACGATGGACTCAGTTGTTTTTTCGGCCCCGGAGTGACCAGCTAATAGGTGGGCATGAGCGTAGAACATAACTTGCTCATGAAATTCTGCTGGTACAAGCAACTGGGGAGCAGCTTTATCGCTGCCTACCCTGTACAAAATCCCGTTCTGTTTCAGAAAACAGGGGTATGTAGTACCTTGCCCCAGCGCTTCCTGGGCATTTTGCCAGGTCGGAGACAAAGAGGCATCGTTCAACTGGGCAGCCCGGAAGTTGGAGTCTTTGGCCCATGGTTCTGTGGTTAGTAGTCCGGGAACTGCCTTGGTGGATTTACTCTTAGACAAGGCTTCTTCCATCAAAGTGGGGAAGCATTTATTGTCGGTCCCTATTATCAAGGCTTCGGGTAATTCTGAAAGAACCCCAACCTCACACTGTAGCCGAGTGCCTCTCTCTGTTACGATGTTTACCCTAGCTAGGGGATACGAGCGTATGTCACCGTGCACACACTTTATTCTGATGTTACGGTTCAAGAGGAACGAAGTAAACCAGTCAGGGAACTCTTTTTCACTACAGAGTGGCGACAACCTGAATCTAACAGGGCCCTGATAGGGCGGTCATCAAGGAGGACACTTACGTAGTAGGCCGGTCTGGTTTCCTGGGCATAGAGGATGGCACGAGGAGCATATCCGACCTCCATCGGTTCTTCTTCTTTCTCTTTTCTTTTTCTACAAAGTCTTGCGATATGACCCCATTCCACGCATTCGTAGCATTGAGGTCCTGTCATAACCGGGGGGTCAGGTCTTAATGGTCTGGGTTTCATAGGAGGAGGAAGAGGATCAGGAGAGCCCTTGACAGGTTTCTTTTAATTTCTTGTGAAGACTTTATTGGCGATAGGCTTCTCGCCATCCCTAACCGCTGGACGCGTTTGGGCTCTGGCATACGAATTAGCCATCTCTATGGCATGTTCAAGGGTCAGACCTGCGTGTTGCCTGAGCTATCTTTGTGTACCATAGGGCAGTGCTTCAAGAAACTGCTCTAAATAGATCTTGTTCATTACCTCATCCAGGTTGCCGTCTTGTGGTTTCAACCAACGGTCAGCAGCTTCTTTCATTTTATAAAAGAGTGTTTTAGGTGTGTCATTGGCAAGTCCTCTCTCTTGTCTAAACCTTATTCTGTGACTTTCGTCGTCGACCCCGAGTCTGTCCAATACTATTTGTTTCACGTGGTCGAATGCAGCGGTGCCGTCCTTGTTAGCGAGTTGATAAGCTGCCTGTGCTTCACCTGTTAACAGGGGCGCTAAGTAAAAGGGCCACCTTTCGCCTGGCCAGGCACTAGCACGGGCTGCCCTCTCGAAGTTCAGAAAAAATGAGACCGGGTTGTCTCCTGCTACGTATTTCTGTAGGGGAAATACTGCTCCTGGAGGTGCGCCCGCTCTTTGCTGCCCTAGAAGAGTGAGGAGCTGGGTCTGTCCTTCTGTAAGCTTTGAGATGTGGTCCGCTTGCTGTTGAATGGCGTCGGTGAACGTGGCCATGTCATTGTCTGCCTGTTCACTAGACTGTCCAACGGCCCATTCAAGCTTGGCCTGTCCTTCTGACATCTAACTGATAACTCCTATCTGGCTCGCCACTTGTAACCTTTTGGTACAAGGATGGACATGCCAAGGCTATGTTATGGGCAAGGTTTGTTTATTAATAGCACAACTGTCCATTCAATAAAGAAAAAGGGGCACGCAGTGTCTATCCTGGGGGCTGTCCTGGGGGGCTTCGGTCTCCGCCGTGGCTCTCTCCCTGGATTCCGTCTTCCAGCTCTCCCACCGTAAAGCTCAAAAGAAAACAAACGTGGCTGTTACTACACAGCACTTAGAAGCACTTGATATGTGAGGGGGAGTGAGGGAGGACGTTTTGTGACTTGCACAGACACCACCACCAATACTCAAGACACCCGAGAGTGCAGTGCAATCAGATGCCTCACACTGTCTATCGGCTCCCTCCAACCCGGTCCCTCCCCGCTTGAAGCTGAACAAGGTACGCAAATGGTTACGCACCTGAGGTAGCCACGCGTCCTGCGCGTGGCTGGGCGGTATCGTTGGCCTCCTTTCTTTCCCGGGTCGTCTTCTCCTCGCTGCTGTTCTCGCACGGGGGTGACCTCCTGCTCCGCCGTGTCGTCGTGGCTCCTCCGGACTTCCTTTCGGCGTAATCGCTGCAATTCTCTGATCCTCTTGCTGGATATCGTTCGCGGAAGCCTCGTTCTCCGGGTTCTCCCCTGCTCCTCTTCTTCCTCCGAACGTGGCGGCAATCTCCCCGAACACCAGCGAGACGGCTTCTTCCGTGTCCGCCTTTCTGTGTCCCGAAGCCGCTCCTGATTGGAGCACAGGATTCCCCGTCATAGAGGCGGGGCAGGTCGCCTCGTAGGCGAAGCAGGAATTAAAGGGGCCAGTCCAGTCCTGTAGGGAAGAGGAAAAGTCCGTTACAGGACTGCAGTCCTCGACCCTCTGACAGGCTTAATGGTTTTTTGGGGTGCCTGGCTGATTTACGGGTGTACATATTTTTTGTCTGATGCTCACCTTGGTAGCCCAGACCACTGCAGGGGTATGCTGATGCCCTGTTGAAATTTGTTACCACCCTTCCATGGTTATGGTATTGTAGAACATGGGCGCTATTACATGCTTATGAGTCTTGTTAATGTTGTTAGGAGAGAAAAGAGGGTAGAGGAAAGAAAGGTCTTACCCTAGCTTGTACATATAAACGTACCTGATGCTATACCAGCTATATATCTAATATATATATTTTGATGTAGAAGCCCACATATGTGTGCGCTTATCCTTTCCTTAAGAAGAATACTCCACCCATGTGGTCTATCCAAATGTTGACTTGTACAGGAGAAGTTGTCCTGGGCGTAGTTTGGTCACTGGGTTCAAGGAAGGTGACGGCCCTTTAAGTGTATTGTGCACAGTGGGCCTTTTGGCTAACTACTTGCGAATGGTCTCCTAATTTTTATTAGGCTATTGCCTGGTGTTTTTTGGTATTTAGCTACCTTGTGATTACGTGCAAGGGAGAAATACCATAACATTTGACTGTGCTGTGTGCAGACCATGTGTAGTTTCTATCATGTAGGCAGGAAGCCTGAAGAACTGCACCCTGCTTTGTGTTCATTCTGTCCTTATGGATGGTAATGGTAGTTGTAACGGGAACAAGCCCTGCATAGGTGTGTGTTGCGTTTGCCCTTATACCTTGTGATGAGTAGGAGGCCCCCTCTGGTGGGCCACATGTGGGGTATGTGTTCCTACATAATCCCAGCCAACCTGCTTTACTATATGGTAGGCATATGCAATGATTGAGGTATTGCTTTGATTGTGTTTGTGTTACTGTGTATAGGTGCAGCACGTGGTGGTAGGGTGTGCACCCCCCACTGTGGTTGGCGAATTTTATGGTTGCAGTGAACCGCAGTTGGCCGGCCATATGGGATACCTTTGTAAGTCTCGGTGAACTCCATTGAAGAGCCCACGGCTTCTTTACGGTGTTTAGAAAGGCCTCTGTGAACCTCAGTTGCCGGCTTTCTGATTGGAATCGGTGGCTAACTCCCCTTGAAGAACTGCCGGCTCCCTTATGGTGTGAAGGAGAAGACTTCACCCTTTGGGCTCGCCACGCCCATAGTGTTTGTGAGGTGTGTGTGGTTGTGGTAAGCCCACCCCTCATGACGATCAGCCCATTTAGTGAAGCTGAATCAGCTTTGTTATTGAAGCAAACATAATTTGTGCTGCAAGTACATATTGCATTGGTGAAAGAAATGCTGTGTAGTGTGCGTAGATATGTACCTGTATGTTGGGGTTTGTAGTCTTGCTGAGTGAGACTCAATTACCCCTTAGAAGTAACAGTGCATTTAGAGTATGCATAGTGTCATCAAAGCCTATAAATCTACGTTAAAGGCAACACAAACAGCTTTCTACGAGAGAAAATCATTGCATCCCCCAATTCATCAAAGGAGATTTTCAGAATTGTCAAAACTCTGTTGAAACCCCATGACCCCCCTCTTGCCCCAAATGCATCCTGGTCCCGCAGTGAAGAACTTGCACTCTTCTTCCACACTAAAATTCAGAAAATTCTCCTGGGTCTCCCACCGATCACCTCCCCCGAATCACTTCCGTTACCTAAACCTCTCTCACAAGGTACTTCTCCCGAACTCTCTTCTTTTACCCCGCACACTGAGGAATGGTTACCCCCCTCCTCCTCAATTCAATTGTAAGTGGTTCCCTCCTTGACCCTGTTCTTATTAACATCTTGAAATTAGCCCTGCCTACTATTGCGACTCCAGTCATCAATCTGATCAACACCTCGATTGAAGCAGGCACAGTCCCACGGGACTGGAAAATGGCCATGGTCAAACCACTGTTAAAAAAAAAACAACCTTGACCCTGCAGACCTATCCAACTACCACCCCATCTCCCTTCACCCGGGCATTAGTAAATTGGCAGAAAAATTTGTAAACCAACAACTGTCCTCCTCATTCTTGGAAGCCTCTAATCTACTCCATCTCTCTCAAACAGGCTTCCGCCCGGGTCAAGGGACGGCACTTCTTAAGGTGGTGGAAGAGTCTAGGAGGATCCTGGACACAGGTGGCAATGTGGCCATCATCCTCTTAGACCTCAGTGCCGCTTTTGATACGGTAAACCACCGTATCCTTCTAGCCCGCTTAAACAGAAGTGGAGTCTCGGGAAAAGCCCTTTCTTGGCTTGAATCCTTTCTTCGTGAGAGGTATTTTAAGGTATTTGAAGGGGACTGCCACTCATCGCCGTTACCCTTGCAGTGTGGGTTCCACAGGGCCCCACACTTTTTAATGTGTATATGTCCCCCTTAGCCGAGATAGTGGCCCCCTATGGAATTGAATTAATCAGCTATGCTGATGATACTCAGCTCTTGGTCTCTCTGAATCAGGCTGATTTGTCCCACACAAGTTTGAGTGACTGCCTCGGGGAGGTATCAAATTGGATGGGCCAGTCTCAGCTCAAACTCAATAACCAGAAGACTGAACTGATGTTATTGGGCAAGAAGGCATCATTCAACTCCCCCACGCTATGGCCCCCTTCTATGGGTGCTGGTCCTACCCCAAGAAGCGTGATTAAGAGTTTAGGATTCTGGTTAGATGATGATCTTTCATTTAAAGTACAAGCTAAGAAAACTGCGGCCACTTGCTTCGGCTTGCTAAAATCCATACGTAAAATCCTTCCACAACTTCCCGATAGAGCCAAAAAAATTCTGGTCCAAGCCATGATTTTATCGAGGCTTGACTACAGTAACACGCTCTATCTGGGAGCCCCGGTCTCTGTGATCCAGAAACTCCAGGTAGTCCAAAATTCAGCAGCTAGATTGCTGACGAGCACTAAACATCGCTCCTCAGCTAAGCCAGCGCTAAGATCAATTCATTGGCTACCGATAAAGGAAGGTGTATACTTCAAAGCCCTCTGTATTGCCCATAACAATCTGCAAGGCAAAGGCCCCCGATCCTTACCAATCTGATCAAACCATACAAAATGACCAGAAATCTCCGCTCAAACGATCTTAACCTGGCACAAGTCAACAGAATCAACAAGGCTCGTACAGGTGGCCGTCTCTTCTCCTATAACACTTCAAAGTTATGGAACTCTCTGCCCTCCTACTTCGTCAGGAACCCAATCATCTTTCATTTCGTAAGAAAATAAAAACTTGGCTCTTCCCTGGAATCTAACGAATAATTGATCCCTGTTTCACCTTCAGTCCCTCTTTGTTGCAGCTTCAAGCGCTGGGATGCCTCCGGGTAGCCATGCGCTATAAAAGAGCTATTTTCATTTCATTTCATTTCATTCATATGTGCAGCACCGTCTGTTTTAGGCCTTATGTATGTTGTATATTTTACACTGGCCGCAGTGAACCACCCATAGTGTGTATGAGAGGATTGTTGTTGTGGTATGCTCCAGCATCTCGTGCGATCAGTCCCCTTAGTGAAGCCGATTCGTCATTGATATTATCGCCAACTTAATGTCGTGTTGCAAGTACATGTTGCGGTGGGGTAATGCTGTCTAGCGTTTGAAAGCTATGCACTTGACTTCTGGGGTTTGTAGTCTGTTGTGCGAGTCTTAATTCCCCATTATAACTATGCCTGTTGTGCTTAGAGACTGTGCATAGTGTTTATGTGACACACCCCAGTTTAAAACATGGTTGTGCCGCCAGCTAGTGGTGAATAGAGGAGGGAGTAGGTATGTGTTTCAAATGCCTTGTGTGACAGTGTCTTCCTTAATTTTTTCTAAGGTCGTGTCTACATCAGGACCAAATAGAAAGTCAGGCTGATTGAGTAAAGTTGTTTGGATCTCTGGCTTAAAACCATAGATGCGTAGCCAGGCATGCCTTCTAAGCATCACACTTGTGTTGATGGCCCTAGCTGCTGTGTCTGCTGCATCTAGCGCACATTTAATGGATGCATTTGAAATCAGCTTCCCCTCCTGTATCAGCATTTCTGCTCTCTCCTTATAAGCATCAGGCAGGTGTTGTGGTAGCTGCTCTAACGTGTCGTAATGAGCCCTATCATATCTGGCCAATAGGGCCTGTGTATTGGAGATTCTCCAAATATTTGCTGCTTGAGCCGCTACTCGTTTGCCAGAAGCTTCCAAGATTTTGGATTCTTTGTCCGGAGGAGGAGCATCACCACTTGTTTGAGAGTTCGCTCTCTTACGAGCATTAGCCACCACTAGGGAGTCCAATGGGAGCTGGCCCTTGATGTATGTAGGGTCTACAGGCGCAGGCCGGTATTTCCTTTCAATCCTTGAATTCACAACTCTTGCCCTTGTGGTCTCCTTGAAAATGTCACCAGCGTGTTTAAGGACACCCTTTAGCATAGGCAATGTCTTAACTGATCTTTCTGAAGTTGAGAAAGTATCAAACAAAAAGTCTTCCTCCACCGGGTCAGCGTGCATTTCCACGTCATGGTTATTGGCTGCCCTTTCAATCAATGTGTTAAACACAGCAGTATCTTCAGTAGGAGAGATTTTGACTGTATAGGACTGAGTGTCAGGCGTGGTGTGTGGCTCACCAGGGTCAACAGGGTCAGTCCAGGGTTGAGGCTCCTCTTGATCTGTGTCAATAGGATAATTAAATTCTTCCTCATTGTATCCCTCCCCCACATCCTCATTGGAACGTGTGGGAGAATAGGTGTATTCTTGTCCATAGGACCCCACAGGTTCAAAAAGAACAGGTGAGGTGGCAGAGTCCCTTTTCTTTTTGAGTGGGATCCTGTATGACTCCATAGGATTTTCTGGAATGATCTTTCTTTTGTAAATAGTGAGTCTGCCAGAATCCGAGTCGATGAATAGTTTTGACTGATTATCATAGGAGGGCGCTTGGAACACAACGTCGTCTTCTATGGGCGGATTTCTTGAGACTACCGACACCTTTTTGGCCGTGTCGGTGCTTTTTTGTGGCTCGAACGCCTTGGGTCGTGCGGTCGGGGGCAGTCCGTACTTAATTGGTGGCGTAAGCATCGGAGACGGACCGACCTTCTTCGAGGGTGGGGCTGTCTTCGACCCGACCGACTTAGTCTTCTCACTAGTTTGTTTGTGGCCTTGCGTCGACTGAAGCTCTTGGTGCGCAGCAGGCACGCTCTTCTGCTTCGACTTGACATGCTCTTTCGGGTCGATTTTAGTCTTCGACTCGAAGGCCTTGACCACCAGCGGCTTGGAGGCTGGAAGCTTCGGATCAAGTGTCTTCTGAGCCTTGAGTCCTTTGTTAGTGTCGCCATCTTTGGACGTCGACTGCGTCAGTGCGACGTGCTTGACCTTAGATCCAGGCTTCGACGCCCCGATCTTCGGGCCGACGCCCCCTTGTGACCCCGAAGGGTTGATGACACTCTTCGATTTGATTGGATCCGATGAATCCGAAGCCGTCGATCCAAAGACCGTCTTTAGCAGTTTCGGTTTCGATTTAGCATCTGTTGGTTTCGGTTTCGATTTCACCGCTGATTGTGGTTGATCGACCGATGGCTCCTTAGAAATATTCTTAGCCGGGCCTTGACGCGGGGCTATAGAATGTGGAGTAAGATCTTGGCTAAGGCCTTCCGGCGATGCCCCGACCTGAGCCCTTGATGGTACAGTGTCAGTATTGGGCCCCGCGACTGCGGTTGGGCCTTGCTCATCACTCGAGTCGTCATCGACGGCTCCGATGGCCTCTGCGTCGTCACCTACCTGGACGACGTCTTCATCATGGACGTAGTCTTCTTCTTCGTCCTCATCGTAGTTAGAGTTCTGCTCCGACGCAGGATCCGACTGTTGTTCAGGATCCTCTTCATCGACGCCCTCATCGTCATCAGCCTTGAAGATGTTCTCCGGGTTGGGTGCCGTTTTCTGTGCCGACTGTCTTGCGGCGCGTCGAAGCCGAAGTGTCTTCTTTGACCTGAACCGAGAACAGGCCTTGCAGCTGGCCTCGTCGTGGTCCGTGGATAGGCATTTATTGCACACTGGGTGCACATCGATGTGAGGGTATTTGGAGTTGCAAACGGGGCATCGTTTGAACGGGCTCCGTTCCATCGTCGATCGTTGATGGGGCCTTTGGTGTCGAAAAAGGCCTTCGACGTCCTGTTCGAAGAACTGGAGCAAGTACGTGGCACCGAACGAAAGACAATACCGATGCCCCGAAGGCCTTTTGGCCTTGTGAAAAAGTGTTTTATATCGATTCCGAACTTGAGTCAAGAAAGTACATCCGAACCCAATGGCGGAAAAAAACAATCTGAGGATGGAGAGGATGCCCATGCGCACTGTAGTCCAGGGGAGGAGCCACCTATCTCGTGATACTTCGAAGACTCTTCCAAGACAACAATGTGCAATGATCCGGACCCAACACTAGGCGGCGATCTATGCACAGATATGAATTCAGCAGCCCACATGCCTCGAACATTCGTTTCCAAACTGGAGCGCAGGAAACACATCCGAGCCCGATGGCGGAAAAAAACATCTGGGGATGGAGCCGATGCCCATGCCCAATGTGGTCCAAAGGAGGAGTCACCTATCTCGTGACTTCCTAAGAACATTTCAGGACAACAACAAACTGCAAACATCCGGGCCCAACACTAGGTGGCGATCTATGCACAGTGTGCAATCTGCAGCTCATATGCCTCAAACGTATTGTTTTCATGGCTATACATGGAAACGGTCCTGTGTCACTGCAATGTAGATTCAAATGATATAGTCCTTCAAGACATCTTCAATCAAGCACTGCAAACCTCGCCTGCACTCACATGTACCAAAGATCTAGACAAGGGAACAGGCGTTCTCAGTTAAAGCAGCTCAGATATGGAATGAGCCTTCGCACTCAGTGAGGGCTTCATCAGAGCTGCTGCAATTTTGAAAGTAATTCCATTGTGCTGTTGGAAGTTGGCATGTGCATCTCAGCTAGATAGTTCCTTGTATGCTAGCACCATGTTACCAGTTGTGGTGACTGCGCTTTATAAATACTATAAATAATTAATAAATAAAAAGCTATAGAGCCATTAGACTACAAAATGAGAAAGAATGGGACTATAACACTTTATAATTCACTTTTAATGGGCTTCATCTAAAATCAAAATTATATGTGGACAACTTGTTCATATACTTAAGTGATGCAGATGGTTAAGAGCTATTATTCCTCTTTTGGAAGAATAAGGCACACTTTCATGGTATGAAGAAAATCCTTCTAAATGGGAGTTAAAGCAATAGCTCAATGTATCATCCTTGGTTAAATTTAGGGTGATATGTTTAGGAGCCAGAATAGTTCACCATTGGGAAGAAATGTATTCAGCAAAGTATGAGTTTATCTTTTAGAGATAAAAACTTTAATTAACAATGGGATAGAAAGCAGTTTACCATGATAAGGTAAATAAACGCAGCAACAACCATTTTACCAAAAACAGGCTGCTTCTATAGGTACTGAACTAGATGTTCCAGAGGGTTGAAGGCTATAATTACAAACGTTTTTGGGACTTACTGATTTTCTACACAAGCGTATTAGACTCTACTCAGATTTTATGCAAAGGAGGTTGGGTCCTCTCTGATTTAAGGTTATATTATTAGGTGGAGTAGTTAGGAAGATCATTAATAACTATAAAGCAAGAAGCAGAGTCATTCTGTACGTCAGATGACACCATTATTATTCAATTCAATTTTTTTTCCCTGATATTACATTATTCAAGAAAGTAAAATTCAGGATCCTAGGAGGTTGGATAAAATCATGTAAATGCTGCCATTGTCAAATACCTCAAATTCAGAAATTAATACTTTTATGGGGTCTGGGTCTACATACTATGCACAGCGCAGACAGTGTGAGGAATGACTTTACAAAAAAAGGATTACATTTTCTGGAAGTCCTTTCTTCGTATAAGAAATTTCTATCAGTGACTGATAAGAGAGACTGCAGCATTAAAAGACTATCCCGGCTGAGCTGGCTACAGAGGCAAAACATGGAGCTGGTGTTGGGCAACAAACTGGGAAGGAAAGGGCTCTCTTTTAGAAGGTATACAATACTGTCAACGTGAGGAAAGGGACACAATCCTGGCAGACGCTGCTTACTAAGAAAGAGGCAGAACTGCTTTTAAAAAAAATCATTTTTGGTCAAGGCGGACGAATACTCCACTCATAGTGAAAGCCTTCATTTATTTTACTGTAATCTAATAACCAGGATAAAGATTAAAAGAATATGGATCTCAAAGAAACTCCCATCTCTCTCCCTAAGGAAGAAAGAGGTTATTGGCACAATGGATCTTCAGATTTTGGGCGGATCAAGGAACACTATGATTGATGAAAATGCTACTGTGGTTGGCGGACCATTTCAGAAGGAAATTTAAAGACATTACTGAATAAAGAAAATGAATCAAAAATAGCAAGTATTATTATTATTATAGGGGTTTGTAAAGCGCCTGGTGACGCCTCCCGGCGTGTCCCCGCGCTGTGGAGAAAGAGTACTTTTAGGAAGAGAGACAGAGAGCCTACATCTAAAGAGTAAATAGATGGGTTTTCAGTAGCTTTCTGAAACATGACTCATTTGTTTCTTGCCTGATGTTCATGGGGAGGGCATTCCACTTCCTAGCTGCAAGAGTGCGAAAGGACCTACCCCCCATTCTAGCCTTTTTAGAGAGCGACGTTTTAAGCAGGCTCGTTCCTTTAGATCTGAGAGATCTGTTGGGCTCGTACGGTACTGCTAGATCGGCCAGATATGAATGGGGCTTTTTGGTGGATAATCCTATGGCACCAGAGGAGAGCTTTAAAATGTATCCTCTTACTAATTGGCAACCAGTGAAGGGTGGTCAGGGAAGGTCTGGAGGGAGCTCTACGAGGAAGTCTTAGTACTAGGCGAGCTGTTGAGTTTTGCAGGACCTGTAGACGTTTAATGTTTTTTTCTGATGTGCCCAGCAGCAACACATTCCCATAATCAATTCGGGAAGTGATCAGTGCCTGTGTCATAGTACGTCTGGCATTCAGCGGGAGCAGATCCAGGGTACGATTGAGGGTTTTCATGACCCCAAAGCACTTGCCTACTGTCTTTTTGACATGGCTGTCGAAGGAGAGCTTGTTGTCTATCCAGACACCCAAGTTTTTTGCTTCCTGATTGGGGGTAGGTAGGGGACCCAGACAGGTAGGCCACCAGTCCTTCGTCCATTTAGTGTCATTTCCACCTATTATTAGAACCTCCGTTTTTGTACCATTTAATTTAAGACAGTGTTCCGTCATCCATGCAGCAAGCTTGCACATGCAGGATTTGAAATTTTCAGCCTCGGAGGAGGGGGCTTGAGACAGGGAGATAAGAAGTTGAGTATCGTCGGCGTAGGAGACAAGCTTTACGCCGAACGATTGTACCACTCCTGCCAACGGTGCCATGTACAAGTTGAACAGGGTGGGACTCAGGGCAGAGCCCTGAGGTACCCCCTGTTCTAACCCCCTGTTCTAAGTATCTAAGACAACTATTCCTTTATGGAACATATATAACTGAGATTTTCCACTACATAACTTCCAAACATATTAAATAATAAGGTAATTGTAGGAGAGTAGGGTCTGCAATCCTATGATCACCCAGATGTTTTGCTTTTGTTTCACTGGTTTACGACTTTCTCTGGCTGTGGGCCTGCTAATCAGACCCACAGCCTAGCTGTTCTCTCACTAAATTGACACGTGTACCTTAGGTGCATTATCCAATTGGTACTGGGCCACCTTATCAGACCCTGTAACTCAGGGCATAGGTGTACCCAGGGCCTACCAGGGGCTGAAGCATGTATTATGCCACCCCTGGCTGGCCATCTAAATCTGACACAACTGGCTGCACGACAGCTGGGGCAAGGTGGTGTAATCACCCTTTGCTTTAGACATAGTATACCTATATCTAACCCTAAAATGGACACAGATTCCTATCAGTCACTCCTATGGCAGGCCTTGACAATCCTGAAGGCAGAGTGCTTGGAATCGTGTGAGATGGTGCTCTGGCATGAGCTGAGCCCGTTTGCAGCTTGCGGAACCAAGTCCTAATAGCTGTTCCATGATAACACATACCATATACTCTTAAGTGCATTATAATCCTCGCGGTTAAATGCTATCTTTGGTATCGCTTTATCAAAACATGTCGAGTAAGGTGTCATACGAATTGGAATACTAACCCCTCGCCAATTCTGGCGACGGGGTTAGCATTCCACCCTTCTAGAGGGACACGACATGTATGTAACTGTGAACCCCGGTTAAAGTTAAACTAAGCCTCAGCATCACAAAATGGATGCTGCCACCACAGACACGAGTCTGACCCCCTGCAGCTGGGAGTCCTTCCAGCGAGGGGAGCTTGGACAAAGGGTTTCCTGTCAGGGGCGGTGCTAGCACCATCCAGACAGGGTTTTGTGTATCCTGGGTAGGCAGGGCTTTACAGGAAGGTGACTGCAAGTGGCACCCCAGTGCTCACTAAGCATCTGCCGGCTAGAACCAGTTCCAGGGGCACACCAGCCCCTGGCCTGGGGAAAGTCCGGCATGGGAGAGGGGTGTAACCACCCCCCTTCCTGGTCCCACCCCTAGGGCAGGACCTAGTCGCGTACCCACCCCTTTCTTTAGAATAAAGGAAGGAGCGGGGACCCTTCCAAATTAGATCATCTTTGAATCCTGAAACTACTTTCTACGAAAGGAACTCTCGACTTCTTCTCAAGATTTCTCCCTTGTGACTAAGGAGTAGTCACCCTGCATCCGCAGTCACCATCCAAGAACACTGCGGTTTGCTGCACGTCCTTCCTCCGGAATCCGACTAACCAGCACGACGAGAACCGGCTTCCCTGGCACCTCTGACCTCTACCCACATCGTCAGCTCAGCTGAGATCCGTGTGTGTGACGAGACCTCGAGGGACCGGCCATCTTCAAGACTGCACGACTCTTGCCCAGCACGACCGCCGAGGGATCCTCGAGTGGGTGCTTTGGGGTCCAAGAAGACCCAATCCTGCGCAGCTCCAGCACCGAAGTTCAGCCTCCCAGCCTCCATGAGATCTGCGTGGAGCCCTTCTGCCTGTTTGCTGCTCACCGCGTTGTCTGGCTACTAGCCCTCTGGCTTGTGGCCTTCCCGACGACGACCGACGACATCAACACCGCTGGTCTGGTTGCTCCAGACTGGCCCTAGCTCCCTTCCAAAAGAGGAGCACCCCGGACCATCCTGGTCCACTCCAGACGCCATTTTGAGTCCACCTCGTGGGCTTGAATTTGCCAAGACTTGTTGCCCCAATCCTGGGTCCAGCGACGTCGACAGCAGCAACCATCGTGGGACAGCTCGCACCTCCATCCTGGTCGCTGACAACGCCTCCTGGTCCGTGAGACTGCAGAGCCCAGCGTCGCCCACTCACCTGGTCGAGGTGACTCCATCCGGTGCCATCCTGGTGCCCATCTGATCACTGGCTAGTGATTCAGGACTTGGTCCCCTCTGCTTACAGGTGTCTTCCATCTTCGATCCAGGCTTGGATCACTTCGAACAATCTTCACTGGTCGCCTGCCAGCAACTCCTTCTTTCAGGCTCCTGGTTCGTCAACGAGGATTCCCGACGTCTTTTCAGACCTATGCAGCCGCAGCCCCTGGGCTAGGTAACTTCGGCATTTCAGTGCCCCAGCATAGCCTCACTATCCAAGGGTCCAGATCCACTTCCGTTTTCAACCTACCTTATCGGGTTCGCCCGAGAAAACTAACTTTGCTTTTACTAGCCTCCATAGACTTTGTCCCGCATCCCGCGTGAGAGTGCACACTCTGCACCCGAGTCCCCTAGGCCTCCTACTAGTAATCTGAAGGTTCAGTAACGTAGTCCTAGCGATTCCAAAGCCTATTAGTCCAGTACTTACCTGCTAGTAATTTCGCATTCCACTTCCATAGTATATGGTTTTCCGTGCCCCTCGGGCATTTGTGTAAATTGTGCAACTTAAAGTATTTTCGTAAGAGTTTTGTTGTGTGCTTAGTACCCTGTCCTCATAAAGAGTACAGGGCAGTTGTGATCTAAATAAATAAACTGTTTATTTTCATAACACTTGTGTGGTGTCCTTTCACTTGGTGTTCAAGGGGTATATGTGATGGTATAACAGCTGGCTTAACACGCCCTCTAGAGTCTAGCCTAAGGACTGCTCTTGTCCATGCTACTAGGATAGCTGGTCTATCGGTTGACTTACAACCAATCATCAATAAGGGTTGTTTGGACTGATACATAGTGATCACTAGAATAGTGAGCACTGCATATCAGGCCAACTTCTCACAGTAATACGACGGCAAGTGCCCATACGAGCTAGAACATTGGATGTCTAATTAGATTATGTGTTCGATTTTTTAAAATTTCGATAGGATTCGAAACCCTGACAGGCACAGGCCAGAGACCTGAATGATAAATGCCAATTCCTGGAAAGTAAATCTGAGAGATAAAACAAGCATTTGCAATGCAATAGGTGCATTGGGTGTGTGTGGGGGGTTGTGTGTGGGGGGTTGTGTGTGGGGGGTTGTGTGTGTGGGGTTGTGTGTGTGGGGTTGTGTGTGGGGTGTGTGTGTGTGTGTGTGTGGTTGTATGTGTGGTTGTGTGATTGTGTGTGTGGTTGTGTGTGAGATTGTGTGTGTGGTGTGGTTGCGTGTGGCTGGGTGTGCGGTTGTCCGTGTGTATAGTTGTGTGTGGCTGTGTGTGTGTGTGTGTGGCTGTGTGTGTGTGTGTGTGGTTGTGTGTGGTTGTGTGTGGTTGTGTGTGGTTGGGTGTGGTTGTGTGTGAGATCGTGTTTGAGATTGTGTGTGTGGTGTGATTGTGTGTGTTTGTGTGGTTGTAAGTGTGTGGTTGTATGTGTGTGAACGGTTAGAGAAGGATTTATGTGGAAGAGAGATCAGCACAGCAGAGGAGAACAGGGAGTTAAAGAAGGAGGCAGTGGAAGGGAACAGCAGATCAGCACAGGAGAAGAGAACAGGGAGTTGGAGAAGGGGGAGGGTGGAATAGAGCTGCAGATCAGCATGGGAGAACAGTCCAGGGAGTTAAAGGATGCGGGTGGAAGAGAGCAGCAGATGAGCACAGGAGAAGAGAAGAGAACAGGGAGTTAGAGAAGGAGGCGTGTGGAGTTGTAGGGTGGAGATGGAAGGTGTATTTGGATTTGGGGTGGAGTTGGAGGGTGTATTTGAATTTGGAGGGTGGAGTTGTAGTTGAAGGGTGGAGTTGGATTTGGAGGGTGGAGTTGGATTTGGAGGGTGGAGTTGGATGGTGGAGTTGGAGGGTGGATGAAGGGCCAGAAATATTGGGGCAGATTCATTGACTTGGTTAACAGTGTGCTTCTGAAAGGCCGATAGGGCTGGGTCAGAGTTGGTCATTCGTGAGACAGCTTATGACCACATACTCTGTGACACTTATCCCTTTGATTCTTAGCAAGCACTATGCATGGCACAACTGCACAAATCTTTTCGGGTGCCTTTTTTCCCCCAATTGGCTCGGGTCGGAGATTTTACTTCATGCTACACAGCGTGAATCTGCTTTGTGGTAGCAATGTACCAGTGAGGGTGTACTTGCATCCACAAGAAGCTAGCAAACATGCCATTGGCATGTAATTTTAATATGACTAGGTCTATTGGTGTATTCTCTAGACACTTCTAATTTAATTTTGTATGTTACTTAGACTAATGTCATTTTACATGTACATTTAAACACAAGGCAAACCAAATGCTTATGCATGTCAAAATCTTTTTGCAGCCCTGACGAAATTCCCAAGGCACGAAAGGGAATAAAACGCGTTGGCTGTGCCTGTGTATTTTAAAAGAAAATAAAGAATACATTAAAGAAAGAACAGAAGAGTCACATAATCAATGAACTTTTTGTGCTGTTGACTTTATCGAGTGCACCTCTCTATCTTTGCTAGCACAGTCAAGCGTCTGCCCGATGCCATTGGTAGACAGACTAGTGCCAGATAGGCTCGGTTGGGGGGAGACACTCACACCCCAGCACAATAACAGCACCATTTAATTCAATACTCATAGGGAAGGCAGTAGGCGGAAAGACAGGAGAAGTACACTAGGGACAAAGGAGTGGAAGGAAGAACGAAAACATTACATTTCTATTTAGTAACAACATATGAGTCTGTGGTGGAAAAGAGAGAGTCTATTTGTGAAGTCCCTTGCCAGCCCAAACACACCAGCACTATCTGTAGGTATTTTATTGCTGTCGGATTGCTGAGGGCGGAGGGGCCAAAGCGGGTAAGCTTAGTGTGATGTTTTGGAGTGAAAAGCTCCGGCATTGCGCGGAGGGGGGCGGGGAAACTCTGGCTTTGTGGAGGAGATAAGCTGTAGTGAAAACACAATGAAAAATACGTGACAATAAAAGCAGTTGTTATTGCTTTGGTGGACATCGAGCGGAAGCCACGGTGGGGAGGCAGTAGTGTTGTTAAAAAGAAAAAGAAAAAAAATCTCTACTGTCACCCAAACTGAAAAAGAAGCACAGTTGTTTTTGCTTAGTTTTGCACCAGTGCACTTTTAAAGTGATACGCTTAGAAGTTCATATGTGCCGCTTGCAATTAAAAGGGGTGCACTGCACGGTTCCCACAAAAAGGTGACGACGCCAGAGCAACAAAAAGGTAAAAGCTCGAGTAGTTGTGAAAACAGAACAAGGGCAAGAAATGGATGGCGCTCATAGGCCCTTTACGAGTACAACAACACTATTAAGCAGGCTGCACATTCCTCAAGCCGGAAGAAGTGGCCTCGGAGAACCTGTCTAACAAGGTGGGAGAGGGACCTGAATGGGGGAAGCGCGTTTACAAAGGGTACGTGAACTAGTCGTAAAGGAACACTGTATTTTAGATTTTTTAAATGTAGTGCGCGCAAAGCAAACACGAGCCCCGAACACAGACCACAGCGGGGCACCGAACTGGTGCTACCCTGCAGAGGATAGGAGGTGGTCAGTGAAAGGCCTGTTGTGTTGTACTAAGTGAATAATTGCACAATTACGGTATGATTTAAAATGCCGATGCATCATTTAAAAACAGGTTAAATACAATGGATATAAGGTATCACTCAGGTTTTTTCAGAATATTAAAACAAGGAGAAGGAGGCTGGTTTCAAGCATATTTTGTTTGAGTCTGTTGGGAAATGTCCCTTTCAGAAGAAGAAAAAAAATGCGAGACCGTTTGCATTGCAAATGCTTGTGACTATGGTTTACACACAGCTGCACATCTTAAAATCAGGCAAAACGTTTCCTGATGGCTGCATTCGTCGAAACCATACGACATAACAAACACACGGCACACTTTCGTCTTAAAGGAAGCATAAAGCCCATGCAGGCGAAACAGACCTGTAAAGGCATGATACTGTCAAGTACCGTAATGGAGGGAGAAGGAACAGGCAGCGGGCGGGCTGCGGGGACGAGGGGTACGGGGAGGGAGAAGGCAAAACAACAGGAGGGAGGGGGTAAAGAGACATCAAAGCACGTCTTACCTGCAGTGAGAGAAAGTGAGCGTGTTTACGCTATGGAGGTTACAAAAGCCGATAGCAAGTTAGGCGGCACAATAATACATTTTTAAAAAATAACGTTGCGAGATAACACAGCAATACAAAAACTTGTTTTTATTTATTTATTATTGTGCCGCCTAACTTGCGATTGGCTTTTGTAATCTTCATACCATAAACACGATCTAAGGTTACAAAGGCTGATCGCAAGTTAGGCAGCACAATAATAAATACAAAAATTGCATAGCGCACACAGAAGCTTATACGTGAACGTGACTCATGTATCTGATAACTTGCATGAGGACCTCATTAGGCATTCGCCATATTGGGATTGACCTCATAAAAAGACACACTCACTCTCCCCTGTCGCGTTCTCCCCTGCCCCCTGCCAGGTTTGTGGTTTACTTCCGAATGGATAACCATCTGGTACATAACTGTACTTTGTCCGACCACTGGAATGATGGCTCTGAAGAGTTATCTGGTGTTCCCATATAACACAGGAGACTGCTTACTAATTGAGTAGGCTTGAATACATTTTTAAGAAGTCAAATTCGAGAAGTAAGTGTGGGTGACCAGGTGGTGATGTGGAAGCGAGCACCTCTTCGGTCAAGGAGAAAAGTAAGACACCATATCTGAGGACCTCAACTTTCCTGTGCAGTGGTTTCTCTCATTGGCCAAACCAGTGCAAGTTCATACCATTGGGAGCGTGACTCTGCACAGGAAATACGTATTGTTGCAGTAATTCCCCCTTTTCTTTTTCATTTAGCCTCTTTGCATCTGCTATTTTAACTTCTAGGCAAATCCGACCTGCTAAACAGCCTCAACTTGCATGCACTGTGCCCTAAAACTGAAAATCTGTTTCGTGTTTAAATTGGCATGACTGACATTTGGGTATGTCAGCAACAGAATGTGCACAGAAATTTGGCACAGCTGCCCGAAGTGCAGATTTCAAGTTAAAGCTTGCAGGATATGTGGGAGGTGATTGCCAGGTCAAAGTAGTATGTATGGGGGCTCTTTGTAACTCCCGTAGAGGTGTAATGCCATACAATAGCCCCCCTCTACACTCCTTCCCCCACAAAACCTGTTGAGGTGCGCCGAGACTCACACACTGTACAGATATCAATAGCTTTTAGGCTGAATGCGGGAGTGTCACTCGGAGGGTGGTCCCCCTGCGCCACCCTGGCTGCAGAGGGCCGCACGCCACCGCCTCAGAGGTCTTTACAACAACAAAGCATACCTGCGTCACAGCACTCAAGGTTAAATCCTTAGAACGTGTAACCAAACGGCAGAGCGGGCTAGTCAGTCAAAATGCTCTCCGCGAGCGGGTCAGATGTTCCAGATAAGTGCAGCTTCCAGTGCGGACAGCGAGGCTGCGGAGATTAATGGGGGCTCCCCTTACAGGCTGTCTTCCTCATCAACCTCTAAAACACACACAGCTACCTGAAAGTTTCAAAGCATTCTGCGAAGTGCTCATGAAGATTTAGCTGCGTAATGTACAGTGCTTTTGACGTCAAATGTAAAGCGTTGTACATAATGTCAGGAAGTGTGTCTTTTGAAGATAAACAGCCAGGATGAAATTATGTGTACTTAAAGATGGTCTGACAAATGTATGTCTTATGTGACATTGTTTATGTGGAAGTCTGTGAATAAAGAAAATGTACAGAACAGAAAAGGCTAAGAGAGCACACATAAGCAGTATCTTTACGTTTTCATCTGTTTCGAAGTGGGGAGGGGGGGGGGGGGGGGAAGAGAAATGCACGGCCTGGCGGACGTGAAAGTGAAGATAATAATTAGGGGAGGAGAAATGCCTGCCTGAGACCGAGGGCATGCTGGGGGAAGCTTCAGATGCCAGTGGGAGGGAGGCTGATTGCTTTGATGTGGACGTACAGATGGTGCCTGTGGGGGAAAAGCGCCTGCTTGTTCACGTGAACTGTTGAAAATCCGCCGCGTTGGTTTGACAATTATTTTGACCACTAAAATTCGATCCTATCCATTCCTTGTGGAATGGTATAGGCTCGACCTAAAAATATAAATAGATATATACATATATAAAGTCCAGCATACTGCTGGTAACCGTGAATCATGCCATGCCCACTGCGGGCGGTCTTCTCTTCAATAAAGGGCAGGCATGAGATAAGCGGTGAGTTTGTTCTGTCAATCTGTGCAGAGTCCATGATTAAGGGCCGTCTTTGCCTTGAAACGCGCCGGACATGGTTTAATTGAATGAAGGTCAGATCTGCAAGGTATGAAAACCGGATGGTGGGAAGCGCGAGTGTGACCTCTCAGAGCTCAAGGGCTCAACTTGCTAGCCTACATTACTGCACAGCTAACCTTGGCCGTGGAAGAGGAGCGCCACCTTTGCCCTTAATTGGAAGTGAATTGTAGGCTGAAGGGGCCTTGGAAGAGAAACGATTTTCTTCCAGTGAGGCACGCGCTTCCAATGAGGAAACAGCTCGCTAATATGACTCTCTCCCTATTTAAGGATGTTATATGCTGCAAACAACAGGGGGACGGAGCCCACTTAGGGCAATAAACTGCACTCGCCACTTTTGGACTACAAACACCAGCATACTGCTGGTAACCGTGAATCATGCCACGGCCACTGGGGGCGGTCTTCTCTGCAATAAAGGGCAGGAATGAGATAAGCGGCGAGTTTGTTCAGTCGCACAAGTTACTTACCTTCGGTAACGATATATCTGTAAGAAACAGTAGTCAGTGTTAGATTTCTTACCTTAGAATATCCCCAGGCGTCAGACTGGATCCGGAAAGTTTTCATCAGGAGTACCTCTGCGCGTCGCTAGGCGTCGTCTGCGGCTCCACGTCCGTCGTTGGCGTCGTGATTGCTGGGATGACGTCGTCAGAGTACTTAGAAGCTACCCTCACACGCGGACGTCAGTTCTGTACATAGCTTTCCGCGCCAGGAAAGCAGAGCCATGATAGAAACCAACACTGGTACCATGAGACTAGGGCCCTGAAAGGGATGTCTTTAACCCTAGATATCGGTTCGCAGAACGGGGAGGATGGGTGGGGCGGTAAGGAATCTAACACTAACTACTGTTTCTTACAGATACATTGTGACCGAAGGTAAGTAACATGTGCATCTGAAAGAAACAGGTTAGTGTTAGATTCCTTACCTTAGAATAGATACCCCAGCAATACCAACCCCGATCGTGGGTCTGCGAACAAGATAACAACAGAAAGTCCTGGAGAATGGAACGGCCGAAAAAGCCATCTCTCCGGACTTGGCTGTCCAGGCAGTAGTGTCTAGCAAACGTGTGCAGCGAGGCCCACGTAGCTGCCTGGCAGATGTCCTGCAAGGAGACTCCCTGACCCAGGGCTGTAGTAGCCGCCGTGGCCCGAGTGGAATGGGCAAGCAGCCCAAGAGGCTCCTTTTTCGCCAAGGAGTGATATACAAGACGACCCACCGAGAGCTGGTCCGCTTGTGCACCGTCCGTCCCTTCTTTGCGCCCACGTAACCAACAAAGAGCTGATTGTCCACCCTGAACTGGCATGTGCGGTCCAGATGGAATGAGAGTGCACGTTTTGGGTCCAGACGGTGGAGCCTCTCTTCCTCTTTCTAGGGATGCGGAGGTGGATAGAAGATCGGCAAGGTGATGGACTGCCCAATATGAAAGGCTGTGAACACCTTGGGCAGGAAAGAAGGACGAGTCCTTAGAACAACCTTGTCCGGATGGACAGAGAGGAAAGGAGGTTTAGAAGATAGAGCCCGGAGCTCACTCACTCTCCTGGCAGAGGTGATGGCAACCAGGAATGCAGTCTTAAGAGTCAGAAGACGAAGAGGACAGTTATGAAGTGGTTCAAAGGGAGCGCACATCAGATACTTTAGAACAAGATTCAAGTCCCACTGAGGCATCACGAAGGGAACAGGAGGGAACATGTGCATGATGCCTTTCAAGAATCTATTTACAACAGCGGTCTTGAAAAGAGAAGGCTGATCAGGAAGCCTTAAGAAGGCTGAAATGGCCGAGAGGTAGCCCTTGAGAGTGCCCAGTGCAGAGCCCTGCTGGGCAAGAAAAAGAAGGAAGAGGAGAACCTCTGAAAGGGGGACAGAGAGTGGATCCACAGCCTTTGCTGTGCACCATGCCACAAATGTGTTCCACCTACAGGCGTATACCGTTTTTGTGGAGGGACGCCTGGCTGCCAGAATCACATTACAAACTTCAGGAGGCAAGTCAAATGGCCTCAACTGCCGCCGCTCAATCTCCACGCGTGTAGGTGGAGACTGGACAGGTTCGGGTGGAGGACCGTCCCCTGCTGCTGCGACAGAAGATCCTCCTGAAGAGGCAGACGAATCGGAGGATCGCCCTGACATGCTGAGTAGCTCAGGATACCAGTACCTTCGTGCCCAGTGCGGAGCCACAAGGATGACTTGGGCCCGGTCTCGCCTGATCTTCTTCAGCACTTTGGGCAGAAGGGGTATAGGCGGAAAGGTGTACAACAGACCGCTGCTCCACTCGCGACGAAAAGCGTCGCCAAGTGAGTGCCGCCTTGGAAATTTCAACGTGCAGAACTGATGACATTGCGCGTTCTCTTCGGTGGCGAATAGATCTAACCAAGTCTCTCCCCACTGCTGAAAGAGACCTTGCGCCACGTCTGAGTTCAGACGCCATTCGTGATCCATCATGCATCGGCGGCTGAGTTCGTCCGCCCTGGCGTTCAGGGAACCTGCCAGGTGTTGAACCACCAGGGTAAAGCCGTGGTGTTCCAGCCATGTCCAGAGGGTCCACAACCCCACCCGACCTGTTTGTTACAGAACCACATGGCGGTGGTGTTGTCCGTGAACACCTGCACTACACCTTCCTGGACAGAGGGAAGAAATGCCTTCAGTGCAAGTCGAATCGCCTGTAGCTCCAGAAGGTTGATATGGAGCCGGGACTCCGCCGGAGACCAGAGGCCTCTGATCTCCCTCTCTCCAATGTGGCCCCCCATCCCAGGAGGGACGCATCCGTCACCACTACGCGCTCCGGTTGGGGAAGGGAGAGAGATCTGCCGCTGACCCAATAGTGGTTCGTGAGCCACCACTGAAACTGGCTCGCAGTGCCCTCGGAGATCAGGACGTGGTCGGACAGGTTGCCCTCATGATGTGCCCACTGAAACTTCAGGTCCCACTGCAGAGCCCGCATCCGCCATCTGGTGTGATGCACCAGAAGGATGCAGGAGGCCATCAGCCCCAGGAGCCGCAGCGTCAACCTGACCGAGACTTGGGATAAAGGCTGAAAGATCGGAATCAGAGACTGACTATCCCAAACCCGCTGTTCGGGGGGGATAAACCCGAAACTGAGCTGAGTCCAGAACCGCTCCGATGAAAAGGATCTTCTGAGAGGGGCACAGGTGTGACTTCGGCACGTTGATGGAGATCCCCAGCGAGTACAGGAGGATGGCCGTAGTCTGGTGGTGGGAGAAGACTGTTTTTGCGAGCCCGCCTTCAACAACCCTCGTCGAGATAGGGGAAGACAAACCCCTAATCTGCGCAGATGAGCTGCGACCACCGCCATCACTTTCGTGAAGACCCGTGGGGTGCTGGTAAGGCCGAAGGGGAGCACGGTAAACTGAAAGTGCTTGTGGGACGGCAGGACAAGGATGTGGAAATACACGTCCTGCAAGTCCAACGCTACCATCCAATCTTCTGGGTCCAGGGCATCTAGGACCTGAGCCAAAGTCAGCATATTGAACTTCTCCTTCCGCTCGATGGCCCCCTTGGCCAAGAGGGCCGTAACTTCTTCCTGCAGAAGTTGCAAGTGATCCGCCGTCATGTGGTGGTACTGGAGGAGCTGGAGGGGTTGCCTCGAAGGGGAGGGAGTAGCCCCTTCAGACGATTTGCAGCACTCACCTGACTGCTGTGATGGTACACCAGTGGGGGAGTTGATGGCGACGAATGGGCCTGAAATGCCAGACTAGGAAGGCTTAGAGGCAGATGCTGCAGTGGCTGGTGTGGACTGACCCTGCCGTTGTCCCCCGGTACCGACACAGAGGTAACCACGTCCGCGACCGAGTTGAGCCTGGGTCTGTGGCCTGTGTCTTGCTGGACGTGTAGGGGTGCCCCTTCCTTGGCCACGAAAGGAGCGAAAAGCGGAAGTTTGTTGACGTTGGCCTAGGCCCAAGGACTTGTTCGTAGCCCTGGAGTCCTTGAAACGTTCCAGCGCACTGTCCGCCTTGTCGCCAAAGAGGCGACGGCCATCAAAGGGCATGTCGATGAGGGTGGCCTGGACATCCCCCGAAAAGTTGGCGGACCTCAGCCAGGCGTGGCGGCGAACTACCACAGTCGTTGCAATCGCCCTACCCAGCGAGTCCGTGGTGTCGAGTCCACACCGTATTGAGTAGCGTGCTGCATCCCGCCCTCCCGCCAGGGCTTGAGTGAGCTTTGCCCGGGCCTCCTCCAGGCACAGTGGCAGCACCTCCGCAACTGTATCCCACAAAGAGTAGGTGTAACAGCCCAAAAGGCAGGCGGTGTTGACAGACCGCAGCCCCAAAGGAGGAGAACAGTTTCTTCCCAAACTGATCGTAACTTTTGGATTCCCGATCCGGAGGAGCAGTCGGTAATGCGGTTTGGGAGGTAGAGGCCTGGATCACCAGGCTCTCGGGGGTGGGGTGAACGGACAGGAAGCTAGGGTACCCGGAGCCGGGTGATGGCGTCGGGCCACGTCCGATCCACAGGAAGGCCTGTGGAGGGCTTGGACCAAGTGCCCAGCAGAACGTCCGAGAGGGCCTCGTTAAACGGCAGTAGAGGCTCCGAGGAGCTTGCCTGCGGTTTGAGCACCTCAGTTAGGAGGTTAATCCTCACGGCCGCAAGCTCAAGAGCCAAGGCCTTGGCCGCCCTAGTCAACACCACGCTGTAAGCAGCCCTCTCCTACGTAGCCACAGAGGGAGGAGAGACGAATCCAGTGTCGGGCGAAGTGTCCAGACCACTGGCCTCCCTTAGCTCATCTGCCCAGTCCTGGCTCAACTGGCACTGTAGTGCCAGAGGGTCCTCAGACCCCTCCCAGTCGTCCTCGTCATCCATCTCTTGATAGTCAGGAAAAAATGATGGAGCCGGGTCGTAGGTGAATTGACCACCCATCGATGCCGGACGGCGCCGGTCCGACGCCGGACCCGGACCGGGGCGGAGACTGGGGACGACGTCGTCCGGAGATAGCGCCGGGAGCGACACCCTCGGGGTCGGCGCCAGCGGAGGAGTCGTAAGGTCAACTAGCGACGACCAGGATCCAGGCCTGGATCCTATGGGACCCTGCGGCGTCTGGACCGGAGTCGGCGCCGGGGCCGAAGCACCCGACGGTGCCGAGGCCGGAACCGCCGGCCTGCTAGGGCTCCCAGACGGACCCACGGGCCCCAAGGCACCTCGACGAGATCCGACGTAGGAAAGTGAGTCCTCATGCCACGCGGAAGTCACGTATCTCCTCCGGCGTCACGTGCAGCCCAGGGACCGTCGGGTGAGGAGCTGGACGCGGCGCTTGCGGCTCCAGCGGAGTCGCCCAAATCCCAGGCCGCGTCGCGTGAGTGTCGGGGGGAGTCAGAAGAGCGATGACGCCTCTTCGACTTCTTTTTTGAATGCCTCGACTTACCTGAGGACTTGGAGCCCAACGAGTAGTGTTGACTCGTCGAGCGGCGATGACCACGGCTCCGCAACCGGTCCCTCGACTTCCTCCTCGACCGGGACCTCGAACGGCGCGGAGCCGACTGCCGGAGCTCGAGCAGCTTATGGGACCGCTCCCGTCTAGCCTCCGAGGTCAAGGCCCGGCAGTCCGGGCACGACTTGTCATCATGGTTGGCCCTGAGACATTAAAGGCACCGATGGTGGGGGTCGGTGACCGACATCAAGCGGTGACAGTCCTAGCAAGGTTTGAAACCAGGCATCCCTATCGGCACCGCGAGTCGAGGCTCGACTCGAAAAGTGATCAAAATAGATCCAAAAAGTTAGTCAAAAAATGACTTGGAGTACTGCTTTTCCAGGATCTGCGCTTGCTGGCGCGAAAAAAAGAAGAACTGACGACAGCACGAGAGGGCGGCGTCTAAGTACTCCGATGACGTCATCCTGGAGATCACGACGCCGACGTGGAGCCGCAGACGACCCCTAGCGACGCGCAGGGGTACTGCTGACGAAAACTTTCTGGATCCAGTCCGACGCCTGGGGATATTCTAAGGTAAGGAACCGAACACTAACTTGTTTCTTTCAGATAATCTGTGCAGAGTCTATGATTAAGGGGCGTCTTTGCCTTGAAACACATTGGACATGGTTTAATTGAATGAAGGTCAGATCTGCGAGCTATGCAAGGTATAGAAACTGAATGGTGGGAAGCGCGAGTGTGACCTCTCCGAGCTCAACTTGCTCGAATATATATATTCAGCAGTCATTACTTGAGACTGGGGAATCTGATAACAGAGTAGGTTCAGAGGACAAAAAGTTCCGCATGATAACAGGATACAGCAGGCAACATAAAGAATTATATAAAATCATAAATAAACATTGGCCTCTAGTTACCAGAGATTCCATCATTGGAGCCACCCTCCCCAAAAAGATCTCACTTACTTTCAGTTTCTTCCCTTAGAGATAAAATTGTTGACACTAGTCCAGAGCCATTCAATAAAACATCATGGTGGCAACAGAACCAAGGATTTTACCGCTGTAAAACCTGCAAGGCGTGTGTCCATGGAGAAAACACTAAAACATACATGGACGGTTTCACTGATCATCCTCACCCTATAACACAGGTTTTAACCTCTAAAACCGAATTTGTGGTTTATGTTCTCCAATGCCCCTGCCCACTAAGGTATGTGGGTAGCACGAAGCTTGCTGTACACAAGCGTATTTTACAACATCTACGTGCCATTGCCAATGGTGACAATACTTACCCAGTAGCCCGACATTTTAGGGAAATCCATCAGAGTAATAACAGCTTGCTCAAATACTGGGTAATTGACTCCATCTTAGCCAGTAGAAGGGGTGGAGACAGGGAAAATAAATTGAGGTGACTTGAGACTAAATATATCCTTTTACTTAACACCAAGAGCCCGGGGGGGGCTTAATGTTACGGAGGATCTGTATACGTGTTTACCTTAGCTAATTTTGTACTAACACAGTATCGACTGTCATCTTAAATACTGGTGTAATTTTAGCCCGGCTGGGAATTATACAGTGTAGCGTGTAATATTCAAAATATTCTACATATTCAAGCTCTTTATTTTTTGAATCTGACATTAACCTGTATTTAATGCCAATTGATTAAAAGTCTGATTTCATTTTGATGGGTACGGCTGAGTATGGTAGCCCAATTGGGTCCTTGGTCCCTTATGGTCAGTCATACTCAGCCCCTTGATGCACTTTATTCACGATGATTATTATTATTTATTTAAACATAGTAACATGGAATAGAGATATTGTAAAAGCAGAGATATCCTAATAACAAACAAGATGTCATTTTTATTCTTTCATCAAAAGCATTTACTTTGGACTGTTGATTTAAGTATTCTAGTAAATATTTTAACCATATGTGTGGTTATTGAGATATATAAATTTGATATAAGAGATACAGTATTTTAATGATGGGATCCTAGATTTGGGAAGGTGACCTATAATGTGATTACTGATAATATTTGCACTATTATGCAACCTTTTGCACATTGCAGATCTTTGCACTATTGCTAGTTTTGCACATTAGGAATTGCACTATTGCGAATTTTGCACATATAAGACCAACATGCATTTGCACTTTATTATATTAGAGCGTGTAGTTAATACTGTACTGTATATATATGGGTATTTTACCATTAATTGATATCCTCAGTCCAACAAAGTCGTTAGAAGAAATTATGAAAATGTATGCATTTTTTCATAGGTAATCTTTGCTTAAATTTATATTTAAAATGATTTATATTCATTTTAGAAATCGGGTATTTTACCATAATTCTTTAAAAACTGTGGTTTATGTCTGTTTTCCAACAATTTACATCTTGAAGACCGGAAAGTATCTCTTCTATGTTTACTATGACACAATACCACCCTCCCATGTGACGATTTTTACCTAATCACTGGCAGTATAAAATGGTGTTTCATTTAAATGAACATTGTCATGTGAACAAGGCTCTTGCGAGCCGAAACGTCATGAGGCTTCTTCTGCACCTTAAGTAAAATTGGAGCACTTCAAATGGTCCGGGTCCGTTGGCTTTCTTCCAGGCTGGAGTTGGTCCTGAGTGCGAGGAAGGTGACTGTGTGTTGGATATATATCTATATATATATCTATATATATATATATATATATATATCAAAAAACACTTGACACTACTCAAATTGGCACAAAATTGGAGTGCCTGGTTTGCCATAGAGGAACATACGCCCTCAGTGAAAAAAGTGAACCTGCTGAAGTGAAGCGCTCATACTGAATAAATATTAACTGAAATAATACCTACCAAGGTATCCTTCTATGAAAACATACTAACTTTGAATCAGCAGCATAAATACATTTATAAAATAAAAGTTTTACTAAAAACATTTATTTTTTTATAGAAGAAACAGGTTCTTTATGACCAATATCAGTGCTGCCAAGCTGTCCCATGACGCATGTGACACCATCATCCAGAAAGGGCTTTTTAACCACAAGTGGTCTGCTTTCTACAAGCCTACATGCCCCAAAGTGCTAAGTACTGACCAGTGGAATCTCACACTACATGAAACCACTTGGTCACTGTGAATCATTACTTTAAAGAGGGTTTACTTGATACTCCAAGTGACATAAAAAGATTGACCAATTTTCTGAGGCATACAATTTCAGATCTGAAGCAGCCATGCCATCTTCATGGGCACATAAGCTTGCTAGCCCACTCAAAGACTATCTTTCTCAAGCTGATTTGAATAGTGTAGACAAATGGAGAACACTTTGCCCCAGCCTATGCAACAATAGAAGTGCTGGTGTCATTGAAAGCAATATTTGTAAATATTATGGTAACCAGGTCACGTGGGACAACAGAAGGTGCTAAGCAATATATATGGGAAAGGTAGAAATCACAACTATCTATCAGTGGTGCTCTAAGAAAAAGAGGGTTGGTTACCAAAAACAACCCTACTGTATCCCCTAAAAGGGAAGGACAGAATATGTAAGCAAGCAAATCTGAGTAACCATAAAGTTAGGAAATCAGTCTCAAGTCCAGTAATAATAGAGAACAGTCCACTTTAATCCAATTCCTCTGTTTGAGCCAAGATGGTGTTGTCCAAAATCTTCACATTGGGCTAGTAGAAATTCTCACAGCCAGTGTACATTCCAAACAGAGAACGATGGTACAACCAACAAAGAACTTTATGGCCAACACGTGTTTTGTCGATAGGTGGGTAACACCTCAACTTCTTCAGGGCTGTGAACATTTAGATAAAACAGATCAAAAACCAATCCTGAGTATTCCAAGCCAACACTGACCTTCCTAACTTTGTGAGTGCTTGGATTTGCTTGCTTCCATTAAAAGCAATGCCTGGGTTCATGACACAGTTATATGCCAGAAAAAAACATAGGCACATCTGTGGTGGCTTTTGAATGTTCACCTAATATATCTTCAAAAGAATCCATGCTTGAGACTACATTCCGCTGGAAGCTTGTTTTGTTCTTTAACCGGGTGGACATACAGTACTTTTCCGTAGGCACAGTAACTTTCAGTTGAGCCATTCCGACACTTTCAAATGCATTGTATTTAAAGTACGAGCGCTGTGGCACAAATCCACTCAACCAGAAAGTATTTGATGAGCTGTGATACAATTGGCATTCAGCACATTGCACATCTTACTATTGAGGGGAAATGATGAAATAGAGATGTTGAAGAAACTTCTGTCTTGCCTCTGGTATTGGTACGTACCCCTGCAGTGGTAGTAAATGAGTGGTAACAGACAATCTGTTTCGAAAACATCAAGAGACTCAGATCAGCCATTTCTATCTATTATGATAGACCAAAGATGCAGCAAACATGTGACAAAAAATGCCTGGATCCTATCAAGGCACAGGGACGGTCAGCAGCGACCAACCTCAAGACATAGGAAAGATTCAGAAAAGACCTGTTGCCCGTGAGACTTAGCACGCATTGCGACCCTGCATCATATAGGTCAATGGTACCTTATATTGTATAAATCTTCATTGAAGTCATGAATGCTTGAATAATAATGTTGCGCTGCCTCTGCAGATCCCACAACACCTGTTTGAATAGTAGTTCTTTCATGGAGATTTATACTGTATTTATACTGTATGATGTTATTATCACAGAGGTCATGTAAAAGCATAGACAATGCAACTCTTTCAGAGATGTCATTTTTCTCCTGAATGCCCATAATGTTGTCAAATAATTTTTTAAATAAAGCGGATTGCAGCATCTGTAATGCAAAGTCCCCTTTGTGTACATGAAAGTAGAAAATGCACTTTGAACGGCTTACTTTAAGAGTAAAGAAAAAAGAAACCTGTCCCATTAATTACCTGTGAGACTCACTTTCCCACAATGAATTGTACATGCAGTTACCTGCAGAATCCAGTTTTTTTAAAACACATGAGAGCAAATAAATCATACTACTGCCCAAATGTAACCAGCTGAGGAGACGGGTGAGTTGTTTATGACTTCAATAAAAATTCCTACAATGCAGAACCAGGACTAGTGGTAAGTAACATTTTCTTCTGCATTGAAGGATCTTTATTGTTAGTCATAAAAGCTTGTCTAAAGTACAGTGTAAATAATAACTGGCAAAGTCAAAGGGTCTCAGGAATGGCTGAGCTTCGAGATTTTGGCGTTGTCCATTTTTTTAAGTAGTATGTTTATGAGGCTGCGGATGTGTCATGTCTGCCTGTGTTATTACTTGTGAGGGCTGGCTGTACGTTATGTGTGTATGTCTGTGTGTTCACACACACACACACACACACACACACACACACACACACAGTTGTGGGATACAGTAGGGATAGTGAGCGATTGGGTGCCATTGGGCTGCCTATGCATGGGTTTTTTGTGAGACCCAAGGAGCACTCTGGGATTGGCAGCTAGATAGTGTAGGAAGGTGAATATCTGACTATGGTTGCCCCAACTTTTTGCTGGGTGTTTTGCTGGTTTTTCGACTTAGTTGACCTGGGGTCCTGCTATTCAGGACCCCAGGTCCACTGCTCTCTCTAAATTGACAAGCATGTACCTTAGGTGCATTTACCAATTGGCACTGGGCCACCTTATCAGTCCCTGTACAGCATACCGTAGGTATCCAGGGCATAGGTGTACCCAGGGCCTACCAGGGGCTGAAGCATGTATTATGCCACCCCTGGCTGGCCATCTAAACAGACACAACTGGCTGCACGACAGCTGGGGCAAGGTGGTGTAATCACCCTTTGCTGTAGATATAGTATCCCTATATCTAACCCTAAAATGGACACATATATTCCTATCAGTCACTTGCGGAACCAAGTCCTAATAGCTGTTCCATGATAACGCTATACCATATACTCTTAAGTGCATTATGAACCTCGCGGTCAAATGCTAACTTTGGTATAGCATTATCAAAACATGTCGAGTAAGGTGTCATACGAATTGGAACACTACCCCCTCGCCAATTCTGGTGAGGGGGGTAGCATTCCACCCCTATTAGAGGGAAACGCAATGTATGTAACTGTGAACCCCGGTTAAAGTTGACACGAGCCTCAGCATCACAAAAGGGATGCTGCCACCACAGACACAAGTCTGACCTCCTGCTGCTGGGAGTCCTTCCAGCGAGGGAGGTTCGGACAAAGGGTTTCCTGCCTTGGGAGGTGCCAGCACCACCCCAGACAGGATTTTGTGTATTAGGTAGGACAGGGCTGAAAGGAATGAGACATGCCTGGGGCACACAAGGTGTCCCTGTGCATACTCCGGTCTAAACCAGTTCCTGGGGCACTCCAGCCCCAGAGCTGGCGCAAGACCAGACAAAGGATAGGGGGTGTAACCACCCCCCTTCCTGGTCCCACCCAGAGGAGGGACCTAGTCGTAGTGCAGCCCCCTTTAGCTGAATAAAGGTAGGAGCTGGTCCCATTCCAAACTAGATTAATCTTGACAACTTCCACGAAGAAACTCTTGCCCTTCGACCTCCTGATCACCGGAAGACTGAAGAATCTCCCCTATGGTCAGGGAGTGACCATCCTGCTTCGCAGGCACCATCAAGCTCCTGTGCGGTTTGCTGTAAGTCCTTCCTTCCCGGAACCCAACGACCCAGCTCAACAAGACCCGGACCTCCAGACTCCTCTGACCTCTACCCACATCCACAGCACAGCTGGGACCCGTGGGTGCGACGAGCAACGTGGAGACGGCCATCTTGAGAAACCTGCACAGCACTTCCAGCACGACCGCCGAGGGATCCCCGAGTGAGTGCACTGGGGTCTGAGAAGCCCCACACCGACGCAGCTCCTGCACCAAAGATCAGCCCCCCAGCATCCACGAGATCTGCGTGGGGCCCTTTTGCCTGGTTGCTGCATCTCCTGTTGTCTGGTCACTTGCCGGATGGCCAGTGACCTCCGAGACAACGATCCGAAGATTTCACCACTGCTGGTCTGGTCCCCCAGACTGGCCCTTGCTTCCTTGTAAAAGAGGAGCACCCCGGACCCTCCTGGTCCGCACCAGACGCCATCTTTGTTCCACCGCGTGGCTTGCATTAGCCAAGGCCTGTTGACCAGATCGACGATCCAACACCGCCAACAGCAGCAGACTACGTGGGACAGCTCGTGCCTCCAGCCTGGTCGTGAAGAACAGCTCCAGGTCTGCGCAGCTACAGAGAGAAGCGACCCTTCTTCCACCTGACCGCGGCAACAGCATCTGGTTCCCTCCTGGTTCCAGCACCATCACTGGCTAGTGATCGAAACTCTGTCCCCTTCCCTTTCAGGACCCCTTCTTCCCAGTTCCATCCTTGGAACCACCGGACTCCTCCATCTGGCTGCCTGCCAGCAACTCCTTGTTTAAGGCATCACCGGGATCAACGCAGCAAACCCGACACCACTTCAGCCCTATGCACCCGCAGCCTGTGGGTTAGGTAACTAAAGCTTCTAGGTGCTGAAGTCTGTGTTCACTCTCCTAGTGTCCAGGTCCACTGTTGTTTTTCCTCCATCCAGCCGGGTTCGTCCAGAATCCGTAACTTTGTAAACTGTAGTATCCATAGACGTTGGTACGCATCCCGCGTAAGAGTTTCCACTCTGCACGTGAGTCCCGTGGGCCTCCTGCTCCTTACTTACCTAGTTTGTAGCGTAGTCCCAGTGATCCTCCAGCCTCTGGATCTCCTTACAGTATTTTCTTTCCTCTCATTCCATTGCTTTGAGTATATGGTTTGTCTTGCCCCTAAGGCGCACTTGTAAATATTGTGCGAACTCGTATTTCCTTTTTAGTATTGTCATGTGCTTAGCCCTCTGACCTCATAAAGAGTTCAGAGGTGTATGATAGTTAATAAATAACTGTTTATTTTCATAACAACCTGTGTGGTGTCCTTTCATTTGGTATTCAAGGGGTTATATGTGGTAAAACAGCTGGCTTCACATGCCATTCAGAGTTTAGCCTAAAGACTGCTCTTTTCCACGCAACTAGGATAGCTGGTCTATAAGGTTGACTTTACAACCAATCACCATAAGGGTTGTTTGGACTGATACAAGGTGATCACTAGAACTAGTGAGCATCATATATCAGGCCAACTTCTCACAGATAGGAACATTCCAAGAAAACTGTGGTTTTTAAAGTTATCTGCAACGACCCTAGCTATCTGCTCAGGGCTTGCTTTCAATGCTTCTTTTGTCATCTGCTTTTAGCTGTGCACGCTGTTAATCAGAAGAGATGAGTAGCATTACTTCCTAATTTGAGATGGATTATAGAACTACGGTGCAAATGCAGAGGCATCGATAGCATGGCGACCGCAAAGACAAGTGCACCACATACACACAAAAAAACGGTCTCACACGTCAGATCGCACATTTTCATTATCATGTTTCGTGAGTTTAAGTCTGCAATGTTGTAGGTGAGATGATTTTTACTACATACAATATGTCCACCCATTAAGATCCAATTAGCAGCAGCCCTTAACCGTTTTGACACTGGCTGCCCTCTCACCCCTTTTAATATAACAGCAGGAAGCTTCATGTATGGCAAAAGTAGCCACATTTTGTTTGCAATGTTGCTAAATTAAGAAGTTTTACATGTATGTTTTTAGGTCTCGCCTGTCGATGCGCATGCGCATCGAGCAAGGCGAGAGTATTGCGAGTTATCCACTCTTTATCCACACTGCAAGGAATCGTGGCGATTCCTTGCAGTGCCCGTGACTTTTAAGGTCAATGCGCATGCGCATTAAGCTTATGCGCATGCGCATTGACCTTAAAAGTCACGGGCGCGTGCATGTCCGTCTTTGTTTACCCGCTCCGCCCCCTCCCGCCGTGTCGCCTTGCCTACTCTCCTCCCCCCTCCTCCTCTCCTCCCCTGCCTGCCTGCCGTGTCGCACCTCTCCCCTCTCCGCCCCCTCCCCCGTTCCGCCCCCTCCCGCCGTGTCGCATTCCTCCTCCCCCCTCCCCTCTCTTCCCTCCACTCTCACCGCAGCTTTTAAAACTTCGAAGGCACTGCCTACATCAGTGATTTACTGCCTCCCAAGTAATATCAAGTGCAAAGCTCCATACTACAGTCAAACACGAGAAAAACAAAACAGGGTAAAAAATGAATCTTCGAAATAGAAAACTATGCCCCCCCCCTCCTCCTCTCCTCCCCTGCCTGCCTGCCGTGTCGCACCTCTCCCCTCTCCGCCCCCTCCCCCGTTCCGCCCCCTCCCGCCGTGTCGCATTTCTCCTCCCCCCTCCCCTCTCTTCCCTCCACTCTCACCGCAGCTTTTAAAACTTCGAAGGCACTGCCTACATCAGTGATTTACTGCCTCCCAAGTAATATCAAGTGCAAAGCTCCATACTACAGTCAAACACGAGAAAAACAAAACAGGGTAAAAAATGAATCTTCGAAATAGAAAACTATGCATTAAGCAGTCCCTTTAAACACCTCGCCAGTGACAGTGAAGCAGAAAGACCTAATTAACAACTTAAAATCACAAGTGCATAGTCTTGCTTTGTCCCCAAGTCGAGTCAAAAAGTTTACAAATACATTTTTATAAAGATGGGTGCATAAATTTCTCAATAAAAAAAGTGTCTATGCTGACAAGTTTGTATTTCTTTACAGCTCTCTCTAGTCAACTAATGAAAGCAAAGAACGTTTAAAAGGATGACCTCCTAACATATGTCTCGGGGAATATTTGTATAAAATTCTGAATGTGATTGTACTCAGACCCCTTCATAAATTATATGATCCCCTAAGAAACCTAACTCGAAGTCTGTGTAGTCAAACGTTAAGCAAACAATAGTTAGTTTCAATACGGGACATGGAGATCATTCCTCACTGAAAATGAGATAATTTCACCAACAAAGCGCCCTTATGAACGACAGTTAAAGTTATGGTCAAACTGTAGTTCTACGAGTAGTTTGAGGAGGTTATTATTGCCTATGGACTTGAGGAACGTATTTTATTTTGCCATAACTTAATGCAATGGCGAGACTTTAAATGGAGAGTTACAGGAGTTGCGGAATTGTACTGCATGTTTGTCAATAGTAAGATGGAGGATGACCCTCATTCACAGGCATACCTTCATACACACTGAGCAACTCTTCACTTAAGAGCTAAGCAGCCATTCAATCATGCCCCTCACAGGCCCCTTCATTGCCGTCATCATCCACAACAGTTACGCCCAAACACATTGCTCCCACGCCTCACCTGTTTCCCCTTTAATCCTTCTCAACACTCTTCCGTTACCCATTAACTAATACCATGGGTCTCTTACGCCACTCACAATACTCACCTGTTCCGCTCCCGTCGCTCACACCCCCTCAAGTTGAAGTTCCGTCAATTACACCAGTCACGGTGGGTGAGTAACAGTAACTCAACCTTACATGTTGACCTTCTCTCACTATCCTCACATGTTGTCCTTCCGTCACGTCACTCTCTACACTTGAATGTAGCTCTTACATCACTCAGTACCCTCACATGTTTACTTTCATCACTACACCACCAGTGGCCCATAATTCAGACACCTCAGAGGTCACATTTCTTTGACTCTTACCTTACAGCTGACCCTTATTCACACACACACACCACCAGCCTTCAATCGTAACCACCAAAGGTCCCCATGGCTTCTCAAACATACATCCCTACCAAACCAGACTGCAATCCCAATTCAGTAACACCCTAGCACACCCCAAATCGCTCACCATTGATACGTAGGGGCTTCTCACAAACTCACAGAACACACTCATGCCTCACTACGCACCCAACTACCCAGTAGCCTGTAACTTCTCCCAGCACACCGTTTAATCGCTCAAAATACAAGCACACCTCGAAGCCCTTCACTTCCACGCACTAACACCACAAAAGACCTTCACTTTTCCTATCATCCTTACAACACATCCTCTAAACAATTACAAACCCTACACCCGCTGACTAACCCCCGTATGGCAGTGTCCCCTGGATCCCACGCTGGTAGTTCACCACCCAGATGTAATCCCAGGAACAGGGGCAAGCACACATCAGAACCCACAAACCAGCCCTCAAGACATCGCTCTCCTCACAGCCCTGGGGGCCTCACTCTTTCCCACGCGTTAGGGAATCCTAAGGGGGTGTGCATATCCAGTCTCCATCCCCATGGTGCCCCAGGCAGACAAGCCCCTTCAGGCCTCCGCCCACAGACACTTCGCATACAGCAGCAGCGCTCTAATAACCCGTAAACATTCCAGTGTTCCCCTCCTTTACCTTCCGGCTTGTTTTCGGCAGCCATTTCCCCTCCGCGCGCCACATCCTCCTCCTCGCGACCGGTACCCCCAAGGCGCGCGCAGGAGCCGCTACACAGCCGCGTGCAGGGCTAGCGTGGGCGTGGTTTCGGAAGAGAAGGAGTCAACACCTTACCATCCCCACCAACACGTGTTACAGTTGGCCAGACCGTCTCTGAGACGGACGTCAAGAGAGACCAATCACACTACAATAGAGGAGGCTCTTTCGGCTTTAGTGACGTCATAGAGTTGTCAGAGGGTGAGTATTACCTCCTCAAGCAAGTCTTATTGGTTGGTGGAATTTATTTCTCTCTCCTCCCGCCTCCTCTGAAGAGGGTGGTCAAACGTGTGGTTCGCGCCCACTGACGCATGGATTCCCCGCCCTGCTAACCCCAAACAAATATTCTGAGTGGATGAGGTCTGGGAAGTAACTGTCAAACTGTAGTCCAATCAGAGAGAGAATCATAAGAAGGAGGTAGCAATGCGAGGCACACATTGGACAACGCGGATATTATTTCTTACGAACCATCAGCCAATGTTTGAAGGCTGTTGGTTTTTACTACGCTTGAGGTGGGTGGCTGGTAGCTGTTAATGGCGTCCCGCGTGATAGGAGCGTGCGTTGGTCTTCTCTTCAGCCAGGGCTTCTCGTTCATCGATCTCTGGGAGAGGGTAACTGTAGTTTTGACAGGAGCGAAGTCTGCTATCATATGCATACTTCGTGCATGAAAGACTGTAGTGAGCGTTCAGACAGCTTATATAATGGGTGTAAACCTCATAGTTCCTAAGTCCCACTCAAAACGCGTGCTGATTTTGTAAATAGCAACCTATGTCTTCACATATAAACGGGTTTTTCCTATTATCGACAGCCCGTTGGCTGCATGTCTTTTTTTTTATTTCTATAACACATACATCAACCCCTCACCCTCACTCACACTCACCCTCACCCTCACTCACCCTCACTCTCACCCTCACTCACCCTCACTCTCACCCTCACTCACCCTCACTCTCACTCACCCTCAACCCCTCACCCTCACTCACCCTCAACCCCTCACTCACCCTCACCCACCCTCACCCTCACTCACCCTCAACCCCTCACCCTCACACAGTGCAATAGGTCTCGGAGCATTTGAGTTAGAGCTTTTAGAAATGTTTATGGCTTTTTTTTTTAAATTCTTTAGCATTGGCTACAGGAAACAAAAATGCTAAAGATTTACAAAAAAAACCATAAACAATTCTAAAAGCACTAACTCTAATGCTGCGAGACCTATTGCATTTCCAATGCTTGTTCTGCTTATTTCTGTGGAGACAGGGTTTCTTCATGGACTCCGAATTGGAAAACTCAAGTATCTTTGCTCTCTGGCCTTCCTCTTCTGCCTCCTTAATCTCTTCAGCTCTGAAGTTCTTTGAACAAAAACAACTAGCAAACATCCGCACCCAACACTAGATGGCACCCACACATGCTCCAAGAACATTAGGAGTAGCGCCTATATGGCTCTGGTCAATTGCTTCCGGGGCAGAGCAAGGCTTTAACCAAGTCTGAAGGCTCCATCTGGTGGCATGCAGCAGAAATTGTGTTAAAGAATCCATCATCCAGTCTGCAGCCTAGTAGTTTTCTAAAACTGGGGAATCTGCAGTTGGAAGAATCCATCAGAATGGCATGCTTCAGAGACAAATTCATTTAAATATGGGGCACAAGACTCTTACTCTATCTGGAATTATGTTGGGCTTATGTGGGAATAGAAAGAGTAGTTTCTTTTCTGTAACTCCAGTCCTGTAGTAGGGGTATCTCTGTTATAGTCATAATCTAGTGAATAGTCCTGCTCATGTGCGTGGACCCCGGAGCAATCAAAAATAATCTCTTAAAGTGTCGAAAAAAAAGCAGAACTGCACAGACACTTAAGAGAGAATTTAAAGACATATAATGCAGCCTATAAACAGGCTACACTGTCCAGTACTTCAACTAGAAATTCCACCAAAAATCCACAAACAGCAAAGCCTGTCCAGATTTCCTTTGCCCTAGCAGCAAAAGCCCTCGGAAATGATAGAGAGGAAGACATGGACAGACAAGCCCCATAGGCTGCCATTATGTGGCTCAAAACAGGGTACTGTGCCTTTAAGAGAACTTTCCAGAACTTCACAGTATCCCAGAATGCACTGCAGGTCCCTTTTACTTTCAGTTCTTTTTGAAGGCGTAACACGCCACACTTGTAGCATTCCTTACATGAATATCTCTCCACCGGGGAGGAGGGCGGGCGCTTATGACTATAACAGAGATACCCCTACTACAGAACTGGAGTTACAGGACAGAAACTACTCCTTCTGTAGTAGGGGATCTCTGTGTATAGTCATAATCTAGTGAATAGAATGGCAGGCCGATCCCCACACCAAAGCGGCGGTGGAGAAAGAAATCAACACCACTATTGTGCGAACAAATTCCGCAGCGAAGCCTGTCCAACCTGAGCATCTGCTCTGGCATCAGTGTCCAGACAGTAATGCTTAGCAAAGGTATGAACCGACTTCCACGTGGCGGCCTTGCATATTTCTGCAATCGGCACATTACGGAGCAAGGCTGTCGTGGCAGCTTTGCCCCTGGTGGAATGAGCCTTAGGCTCACCTCCTAAGGTCTTATTAGCTTTCTGGTAACACAGATGTATGCAGGACACAATCCACCTAGACATGGACTGCTTAGAGGCTGCAAGACCCGTCCTGACAGATCCATAATTGATGAACAATTGGTCTGACCTACGAATATCTTTGGTCTTATCCAGATAAAATTTCAGCACCCTCCTAACATCCAGGGAATGCAAGGATCTTTCCGCTGGAGACGAAGGATTCTGAAAAAACGTAGGCAAAGTTATAGTCTGGTTGACATGAAAATCAGAAATAACCTTGGGAAGAAATTTAGGGTGAGTACGCATAACAACCTTAGCAGCATGAAATACAGTATAAGGTTCTTGGCAACACAACGCCTGAATTTCACTCACCCTGGGGGCCGATGAAATGGCCAAGAGGAACGCCGCCCTGCAACGAAGCCTTATGAATGGGTTCAAAAGGCTCCTTCATCAATCTGGATAGCACCACATTCAATTCCCATGAAGGCGAAGGAAGCCTGACAGGAGGGAACACTTTCTTCAAGCCTTCCAAAAAGTCTTTGATCACAGGGTTCTGGAAGAAGGAAATCTGTGAAGGGCTTTTCCTGTAGGCAGTCAATGCAGCGAGATGAACCTTAATGGAATGAACATTAAGGCCAGACCGCGCCAAATGTAGAAGGTAAGGAAGGATGACATCTTCCTTGCACGTCGTTGGGTCAAAGTTCTTGGACGCACACCAGTTACAAAACCACTTCCACTTGTAAGCATAAGAGGTCCGAGTGGAAGGTTGCTTAGACTCCTTCAGTATGTCCATGCAATCTTCGGCAGATTCAAATGCCCATATTGCACTATCTCAGGAGCCATGCCACCAAACTCAAAGACGAGAGGTTGGGGTGCAACATCTGCCCCCCGAACTTCGAGAGAAGTTCCGGCCTGCACGGCACCCATATGTGAGGAAGGAGAGACCGGTGAAGCAGGTCCGTGAACCACCACTGCCTGGGCCATTCCGGGGCAATCAGGATCATCCGTGCCCTGGACTGAGACAGCTTGATGAGCACCGCTGGAATTAGGGGAATGGGTGGAAAAGCGTACACTAAGCTGTTCGACCAGTTGATCCAGAGAGCATTCCCCAGCGTCCCTTCCTGGTAGTACCTGGAGGCGAAGTCTCTGCATTTGCTGTTTTCGGCGGTGGCGAACAGATCTACGTCTGGAGTCCCCCACCTTTCGAAGACTTCTCCTAGTACCTCGTCGTTTATGACCCATTCGTGGTTTTCCTGAAACAGTCTGCTCAGTGCGTCTGCCTGAACATTCTGCACACCTGGTAGATGGGTAGCCATTATCGTCAATCCTCTGGCCAGAAGCCAGTGCCAGATAGTCTGCGCCTCCCGAGACAGGGTGCGCGATCTCGAGCCCCCTTGCTTGTTGAGGTAATACATTGTGGTCGTATTGTCCGTCTGTACAAGCAGAGAGGCGGTCTGGAAGGACAGATGAAAAGCCTTCAGTGCCAAGTGAACAGCTCTGAGTTCCAGGAAATTGATGTGATACGTGGACTCCATCGGAGACCACGTGCCTTGAATCTGTAAGTCTCGCGAATGCGCTCCCCAGCCGTGGAGAGAAGCATCCGTCACGATAGTCTGAGTGGGAATGTCCTTGTGGAAGGGAACCCCTCTGAGGAGATTCTCCGCTGAACACCACCACTTCAGGGACTGACGAGCATGCAGAGACAGTCGTATCTTGTCGTCCCAAGATCCTCTCCTCTGGTCCCATTGGTCCTCCAAGCACTCCTGCAGAGGTCTCATGTGTAGTTGTGCATGAGGAGTGAGGAAGATACAAGAGGCCATCGACCCCAGTAGAGAAGACACCGTTCTCACTGTTGTAGATGGAGCGGTCATAAGAGCTTGAGCCTTCCGAAGGATCGATCTCCGTCGCTCTTCCGAAAGAGACACGCTTGCTGACAGCATATTGATGGTGGCTCCCAAGTACTGAATGCACTGGACCGCGATCGGGACAGACTTGGACATGTTGATGTGCAACCCCAACTTGTTCAAGAGAACGCACGTCTTCTGGAAGTGTGCTTGAGCTTCCGAGAAGGAGGAGGCCTTGATCAACCAATCGTCCAGGTACGGGTAGACAAACTCCTTGTTCTTCCTGAGGTGTGCCGCTTCCACTGCCATGCACTTCGAGAATGTTCTGGGCGCAGACTTCAGCCCGAATGGCAGCACTGTGTACTGGTAATGATTGGTGCCGACTTGAAATCGCAGACACTTCCTGTGTTTGCACGCGATGGGCACGTGGATGTACGCATCCTGTAGGTCTATGGCACAAAGCCAGTCCCCCTGTTGCAACTGAGGAAAAATCCGATGCAACGATAGCATGCAAAACTTTTCTCTGCGAATCCATTTGTTTGCCTGCCGCAAGTCCAGAATGGGCCTGAACTCGTTCTTGTCCTTCTTGCGAACCAGGAAGAACCGGGAGTACAGACCTCTTCCTCTTTGAGACAGAGGTACGTTTTCTATCGCCCTTTTCCTTAACAGGATATCGGCCTCCGCATGGAGCTTGCGCAGTTGATACTGCGAGCTGACCGGAGGGATCGCTGGAGGAGGGCTGATGAACCGAAGACTGTATCCATTGCAAACAATATTCAGCACCCACTTGTCCCGAGTAATTTTTCTTCACTCTGCCAGAAAAAATTGAACGCTTCCCCCCACCGGAGCGGGTAACGGATGAAGGGGAAGTAACCGCTCAGGGTCGAGACCCGGCTGGGCCCTTGTTCGCGGTAGAGGACTGCTGTCCCCCTCTACTCTTCTGTCGTTTCTGGAAGGGTCTCCGGAACTGCTGCTGTTGTTGCTGCTGCTGTCCCGAAGACTGCCCCCGTCCTCTTCCTTGTGCGCCGTAGCGCCTTTGGAACAGCCTGTATGATTTCTTCTCTTTGGGCTTCTCCAAGCCCACAGCCGTAAGGGTTTCCACCTCCGCCTTCATGCGGGCCATCTCATCATCTGCGTGTTTTCCGAACAAAGTATCCCCGGAAAAAGGCAGGTTGGCCACCCGCTGCTGGGCCTCCGGCTTGAGTGACGTGAGCCGGAGCCAGGCATGTCGTCGCTGATTGATTCCATGGCAGTAACCATGGGCAGCCAACAAGGAGACATCCGCAGCCGCGCTGATGACCTGATTGGACACCAGCATCCCTTCCTTGAGGATCTCTTAGAAGTCCTCCCTCTTGTCTCTTGGTAGCAGTTCCACGAACTGTTGCAGGGAGTCCCACAGCGCCCGGTCATAACGTCCCAGCAGAGCTGTATCGCTGGACGCCTTCATGGCTGTGGATGCGGTCCCACACGCCTTCCTCCCAGCTGAGTCGATCCATCGACTCTCTTTATCTGGCGGCACGGTGGAGGACGGGGAGGTAGAGTGTAGCTTCCTGGCCGCCGTCACTATCACTGAATCCGGTACCGGATCAACTCTCAGAAAGGCAGGGTCCGAATCCAGGGCCCTGTACTTCTTTAGGAGTCGGGAGGGAGCGGCCTTCACCACCGCCGGTGTGAGGAACAGCTCCTCTGCGGGTTCCTTCAATCTAGGTACTAGTGGAAGCAAAGGGCGAGACAGATGCCTTTTGTGAAGCGTCTCGAATATCACTGACGTCAAAGGTGTAGGAGCCGTCACAGCGATACCCAACTTCGCAGCCCCCCTCAGGAGGACCTCCTGGAAAGTGGCAATGTCATCCACTGGAGAGACCCTGGTCTCTGGGGAGTCCGATAAGGTCGGGGAGTAGGAATGGGTCCTGGAAGAGTCCGTGCCTGACCTGGACCCCAGCCTCCTATGGCGACGCCTTGATCTGGTGGAGGATCTATGACGACTCCTTGATCTTCCTCTCTGTCCGGAGCGTGAACGTGACCTCCTCGGCCGAGGGCGATCAACCGGATCCACCGGAGCGGGTGACTTGGGCTTGGACGGGGCCTTCGGTTTAGGCGTACCCTTGGGAGGCGTAGGAAGAATAGGCAACGAAGAAGACCTCGGTGGAATTGGAGGCGGCCTCACTGGTAACCCTGGTCCAGGTTGCGGTGGAGGCAACGGAGGAGGAGTAGGAGCCCTCGGGGGGGAGGCCCCTCGGCAATGGAGGAGGGGGGAGTCATCTTCCCTGACGGGGTATACACCTCAGAGTACACCGAGCCCGGCGAACCTCCATCCTTACCCGCCTGGGACGTTGGCGAACTTCCCACGGCGTCAGGCCTCCTTCCTCCTCTTTGTCGTCGAGGAACGGTGACCAGACGGCGCGCGCCGGCCTCCTGACGTCGAGCGCCTCTTCTTTGGCGACGAACGCTTTCGCCTCGACTGTCGATCTTCTACGCCTCGAAGGCGATCGTCGGCGCCTTGACGGCGATCGTCGGCGCCTCGGCGGCGACCGTCTGCGCCTCGACTGCGATCTTCCATGCCTCGAAGGGCGATCTTCCATGCCTCGACGGCGATCTTCCATGCCTCGACGGCGATCTTCCATGCCTCAACGGCGATCTTCCATGCCTCGACGGCGATCTTCCATGCCTCGACGGCGATCTTCCATGCCTCAACGGCGATCTTCCATGCCTCGACGGCGATCTTCCATGCCTCGACGGCGATGTGTGCCTCGACGGCGACCTGGGCCTTGACGTCGACCCGTGCTTCGACGGCGACTTGTGCCTCGACGGCGACCTGTGCCTCGACAGCGACCTTGACGACGAGAACTCCCTCGACGCCGAACGCCTCCTCGACGGCGAACGGCGGTGTCGACTCGCCGGCGAGCGCCGACGCCTGGCCTGTCGACGTCGAAAGCTCGATGCCGACGACGAAGAGACAGGCACCGGGGACTTCGATGGTTTAGTAACATCCCTCGACGCCGAGCGTCGACGTCGTTTGGTCTCCGACAATGGGGAGCAGACCGTAGTCATTCCTCTCGACGCCATAGTGGGCGCAACAGACCCAGGCGGAGAATGGTGACGTTTGCTGGCCTTCCTGCCCCTGGGGAGCCCCCCCAGAGGCCTCAGCATTGGCAGAAGAAGCCCCTCCAGACCCACCTTGTGCCTTCAATCTTCTTTCCTCGAGGCCCTGAAGTCTGATCTTCCTCCTGTCCTTCAGGGTCCTGCCAGAGAAGCCTTGACATATCACACACTCCTCTGGGATATGTGAAGAGGGAAGGCAGAGGATACACACCTCATGGGGATCCGATTTGGCCTTCTTCCTGGAGCACTCCGGGCATTTATGGAATAAAGCAGGCATATTCGACAAAAAACAGAGTGCAAGAACCAAGGAGAAAGGCACCAAAGTACAATAAAGCACTTAACTTGAGAAAAGTAGTGAAAAAATCACCAAAAACACTTAAAAAGGGAGAGCTCAATGCTCCAGGGTCCTGCTTGCAGGAGCCCGGAAAAAAAACTGAAAGTAAAAGGGACCTGCAGTGCATTCTGGGATACTGTGAAGTTCTGGAAAGTTCTCTTAAAGGCACAGTACCCTGTTTTGAGCCACATAATGGCAGCCTATGGGGCTTGTCTGTCCATGTCTTCCTCTCTATCATTTCAGAGGGTTTTTGCTGCTAGGGCAAAGGAAATCTGGACAGGCTTTGCGGTTTGTGGATTTTTGGTGGAATTTCTAGTTGAATTACTGGACAGTGTAGCCTGTTTATAGGCTGCATTATATGTCTTTAAATTCTCTCTTAAGTGTCTGTGCAGTTCTGCTTTTTTTTCCAACACTTTAAGAGATTATTTTTGATTGCTCCGGGGTCCACGCACATGGGCGGGACTATTCACTAGATGATGACTATACACAGAGATCCCCTACTACAGAAACAACGATACACAAATAGGGAAGCAGACAGATATGATATCTTAATAGAAGGGAAAGGCAGCACCAGAGGAGGGCTGCAAGTTAAAATCTCTGTTAATGGGGGTAAAGTGTGAAGAATTGGGGAAGGAGGGCATAGAGGTTCCTTACCACATATGTCCGCTGGAGGCCTGCAGGGAGACATGACTGCTGTACTGAAAAGCTGGCTGCTCCTTGGAGAGAACCGGCTCCTGAGAAGAGAAATACCAGTAATCTGTTAATCTTTTAAATGTTCGCACTAGAAATCTGAACTTCTGCATGTTTTGCATGATTTAAATTTGCTCTATCGTCTATGAAGAAATGCAGTAAATAGCACAGAATACACAGAGGACCCCAGGGGTGGACCAAACCATATTCTAAGAAAGTGGTATAAGAACAACGACTCGGATCAAGACGGACCCAAGGAACCAACCAACGTGAGTGACTAGGAACCCCAGGGAGAGCGTGTGCAGTGTGGAAACTCGACTGCGTGCTCCGTTCCCTACAAGTCTACCTGTAAGTCGCAGTTGGATTTTTTAAGATGAAGCACCCTTGCCAGAGGGACTCTGAAGACAGAAGGTTGGAGAGCCACCCCACCCTTGGATACCCTAGTATCAATGTTACCAACACCAGGGAAGCCGGGTGCATACGCGTGAAGTGGTGTCGGAAACCACTGTCCAACCCAATGGAGGACTTCAGGAAAGTGCCGCTGCTGAAGGAGGGGAAAGTGTCAGGTGAAATCCGAAGGTGGATTCTAGATGAGAGATATCTGCAAGCAGAGGGGACAGAGTCTATGTCACTCAGGAGGGCCCAGAAGACTTGGAAGACAAATGCCCTCCGATGTTGGGTATTGCAGTAGAGTTGGTGATCACCCCGACTCTGCCGCTTTGAGGACCAGGCGACTGAGGAAGACCAGGACCCGTGCATGAGCTGGCCCACGAAGGATGTCGAGTGCCGAGGGGTCGGTGACCGGCGGGTGCACCAAGAAGCCTTGGCAAATGCAACCAACGCAGAAGTTGAAGAAGGAACAATGTCAGGACCAGCGAGGTCCAGGGGATTTACCACAAGCAGGGGAGTCATGGCAGGCCCCGAGCAATCAGGGGAGCTCAAAAGAAACAAAGGTGACCTTCAATAGGACCCACAGGCCGGAGGCACTGGAGTTGCAAGATGACCTCTAGCAGCTCACCAAAAGATGCAGGTCACAGTGCACACAATGCAATGTGAACAAAGACTTTGGTCACTTGAGGTGCTTGAGGTTGTGCCTACTTGGAGCCCAAAGATCTTGGTGGAAGGAAGCCAACAAGCATTTGCTATGGCAAGTGGACCCGGTGCACAGAGGTTCGGTTATTGCACCCCCCCCCCCCCACAAGGGATATTTGCCACAAACTTGGTAAGAGTGCAGGGCAGGCATCGAGAGCTGTGGAAAACCACCACCTGTGTTACAGAACTTTACGTAGTCCGGAGGAGCTCAGGATCAGCAGACCGGTCGACTTGTTGCGGTGCGTGCAAATGCAAAAAAGTGACTCCTTCACTTCAAAGGAGATGCCTTCAGGTGTCTTTGATGCCCACAGGTCTTGGAAGGTTCATGTACGGTGCACAAGTACAGACGATGCAGCAGAATGAAAGGGAGACTAAATTGAGTCCAAACGAAGTCCAGAGTGCCCAGACAGTAGAAGAAGAAGTGGTGTCTGATCTGAATCTTGTTCTACGACTAATCTAGGGATCCACCCACAGGTAAGCCCTTGAGTACGCTAAGGATAGGGTTGGGACGAATCAGGAGACCCTCCCAGAGGAGGGTCGGGACAGGAAGGAGGTTACTACCATGTCCTTTGTCCAGTTTCACACCAGAGCGGGAGCCAATTGCTCCCAGGACTGGTTTGAACTGGACTATCTGCAGGGACACCAAATGTGCCCCTCATGCAGACTTAGTGACGCTGGCAAGCGCACCCACCTTGTCCCAATACACTAAATCCTGTCTGGGAGGTGGTGACACCTCACTGTGGCAGGAGGCCTATTGTTCTGCCTTCCCCTGCTCGAGCTTGGCCCAGCAGCAGGATGGCAGAAAAGTATCTCTGGTCAGCAGCAACCATTTTGTGCTGTCCGGGTCTAGAAGGCTGGCACAGGGAACACCGAGAGCCTACAGGAGGGCTCTTCCAGTGCTTGCAATCATACCTCCCACACTGATACCAAACGTGACAGAATTTGTTGCAGTCAGTTTCGAGATGGTCATCGTATTCTTACGGCTGCTTCACTGACAACCCGGGCGAATGGACTCAGTAGGCTGTAGGCGTGTCCTGCTCATGCAGGGGCACCCTTCTCACTTAGAACGAAGCACCCTGCCTTCAGAATTGCAAAAGCCTGCTAGAGGGGTGACTTATAGGTTTTAAATGCAGTGACCCTAGATATAGTAAACCTATATAATTAGTAAGTGGTGCTAGCACCAGCTTACACAGGCTGCAATGGCAGGCCTGTAGTCCAATTTTTAATGGTCTCTCATGGGTGGCATAATACATGCTTCAGCCCATGTGAAACCTCTGGGGTACCTTAGCCCTGGGTACCTTAGTACCATAAAAAGGGACTTATAAGGGTACCCCAGTATCCAATCTGGGATACACCCAAGTACTTACCACAACAATTTAAGGGAGAAAGCGGAGAGACTGGGGTCCTGATTAGCAGGATCTCAGTCAGACCAGTAAAAAACAGCTTAGCACCAGGCAAAAAGTGGGGGTAACCATGCAGAAGGATACTACCTTCCTGCACCACTACATTCTAATCCATAGGCAAAGCTTGTGCTTCACAAAATTCAGCAGGCCTCTAGAAGACTTTGTATCTGCCTTGGCTGCAGATGGGACTTTTGACATTATTGGGGAACCCCAATATGTAAAGGAAGTAAATGGTTTTTAAGTGTTGCCAAGACACATTGATGGTATTTTCATTCACCGTTACCAGCCGAATGTCCGGATGCAGATATAGACATATCAGACCATGGGGCAGATGAGCTGCAACCACTGTCAGACACTCCGTAAACCCCCCTCGGGCTGATGTAACCCAAAAGGGTAGACCTCTGAACTGGAGATACCAGAAACCTCAGGCATTAACAAACAGCGGTGGATGCATAAGCACTTGGAAGTATGCATCCTTGAAGTCAAAGGTAATTGTCTTGCTGTAACAGAGGAATAATCACAAGAGGTGCGCTTACTTTGAAATGCGTGGTTATATATTAGTTTTGTATGCATAAGTCCAGAACTTATTCTGAGTACACTCAGAGTACTTGTTATGCTGTTGATCATTCACTTTCACGATAATACACACACTTCTTTCAGCAGGAGATGTAGCTTGTTTGTATGGTTTTTGTGCATGGTTTGACGCAAAGGTGTGGAGTGCTAAAAAATGTCCGAGCAATGGTGGAAATAAACCCCTGATCTAAGTTTATGTTTCCAATGATCCAGGGGATTCACCACAAGTATAAGGTGACTGATGGGTAGATATGAGAGGTGTCGCAAGTGGGTTTTTCCGTGGAGACCTGATCTGATCAAGACTAGCTGTTTGATACCCGTGATCATTTTGGCACTTAAAGTCATTGCATAAGTAGTTTGGTAACAGGACTAAGATGATGATCCAGGGCATGCTACCTAAAAGACAGAAAACCTATACAACCAAATTGGTAGGTGTCCTATTCAGAGTGCGAATCTTCAAAAGAATAAATGATGGACTTTCTTGAAGGAGACATTTTTGCCAAATTTTAGCTCCCGTGTGTACTGTATTCTGCCCAGTCTGCTTAGGAAGGGTAGGCAATTATGTTCTTTTGTCATAGAGCTGTTACTATGGCTGTCATGCACTTATTTATTCATTTATTTGTTCCATTTGTTCGGTGCACAAATCATCCCTGTGGGAATCTCTAGGCACCTTTGCAGTGGGGGGTCAAGCTGTACATGGAGAGCTTGCAGAGTGAATAACCATGTTTTCAGAAGTTTTTATTAAAGGTGGAAAAGACAGAGTATGTCCGAATAGATAGGGGTAGCTGATTCCAATAATGAGAAGGAGCGGCTCCCGAATCTGGTCATTCGGATGCGTTTGGGACATCGAAATAATACATCACTAGATCTAAGCTAACCCGCCGGGATGGATGGCTGCAACTTGTGCCTAAGTTAGAGTAGACCCTTTCCGTGCAGGGTTTTCCAAACCAAGCAGTGAAGTTGAAAAAGGGCATGCTTTTTTATCAGGAGCCAGTGAAGGGAGCGGAGAGAAGGCTCCGAAGGGGAGTTGGGAAGTGGGGTTGGGGGAGGGGAAAGCGGGGTCAAGATTCAGGACTAATTGAGCAGCAGAGTTCTGCACCATCTGAAACCTTGCTAGGAGGCTTTCGTTGATACCCACCAGAAGGGAACTGCCATAGTCTTGGCGACTCATTATCAGTGCCTGTACCAAAGTTTTCCTGGCATGTAGAAGGGTCCATTGGAAGACCTTTTAAGTAATCGCATGAGGCCAAAACAGGTTTCAGTGACCGTCTTGACATGCTCACTCATAGCGAGATTGTCATCAATGAGCACTACTAGGTTCTTAGCATATTTATTGGGAATCGGTGGAGGTCCCAGCTCCGATGGCCACCAGTCGGCTGACCAGGCTGTGCGTGCTTTCCCAAACAGGAGAATCTCTGTTTTAGACATGTTCAGCTGTAGACAGTTGTTGGACATCCATGTGGCGACTATCAGTCGGCATTTCTTAAATTTAGCTTTGGTCAGTGTTCGGTCACGGTCCATGGTGAAGACCAGTTGTGTCTCATCGATATACGAGATGGTTTCAAATCCACATGATCTTTTAAGTCTTTCCGGAGGGCCACACATACATTGAATTGAGTGGGGCTCAGAATTGAGCCCTGAAACACCCCCTTATTGAGGGTTTTGGATGCCGATCTAAGCTCGCCCAGCTGGACCGAGTTTGCATGTTCTGACACGAAATCCTTCAGCCATTCAAGAGCTTTACTTCAACTAGTATTGGCACTACTGTGAGACCAAATGAAGAATGTCAAACTAGTATTGGGAAGTTCCTATGCAGACACTGGAAAATATCCTATATTTGTTGGATGTCAAAATGTGGAAATAAGAATCCTGTAAATCTATAGACAGCATTTAGTGCCACTGACGAAGGTGAAAGAAATCTGATGAAGAGCTAACATTCTGAACTTCTTTGTACCAGCTTTTTGTCATATTTCATATCAAGGATGGGACAATATTTAGTCATCATCTTTTTTCTCATCAAGCAATAACAGTAAAGTACAATCTGTACCTCCAGAGCCAGATAATTTAGACGTAGAGGCCTTGACAACCTTGCAGTATTGAGGGGGTAGGGGCGGAAGGCTGTAGAAAAATAACATTACATTTTTGTGCCCATACTTAACAACATCAAGCAACAAACTGCAGTTTGTTACCCTCTTCAACCGGAGGAAATGATCAGATATGACACCTCTCCCCTAAATTGGTGTTAGACGAAAGAGTCAAAGTAATGGAGACACTCTTTAAGGCTGGAGATTTACCTGCTTCTCAGACAGGTGTTGTGAGATATTGCCCCTTTAGTTTTGCTGTTTTTGAAAAGATTGTACCTGCACAGGCTGTTGTTCTCGGCACTCCAGGTGCTGTTGTCTCTACCAAAAAGGTGTATGAGAGTTTCGCTGTCCTCAACCATATCTCTTGAAGATTCGATCTTCAAGCGTTGAATCTGTTCACCTACATGGGTACCAAATAAAGAAGAGCCAGAAAAAGGGCAAGTCTAGAATTTTCCTTTGTCCTTGAAGGCTCAGTGAAGTGGCATATGCCACGTGCCTACATTGGGTAAGTACTTCGTTCCACTGATAGTCTGGTCTGAAGTTATAATTATTGCGTTGAAATATCAAGGAAGAATATTTAACTGCCTGCTCTGCTGATTAGGTGTCCTACGGGTCGCCTGAAAAAACATAGGGCCTTAGCCGTCCAGCAGATCGCTGGCAGGACAGCAGGGAGAAGTTACAAACCACAGTTATCTTGGGACACAGAATGGAAGAGCAGCTGGGCACTACAAAGAATAAGGCTAGGACCCTGATGCTTACAGTAACATGGGCTCCGGCATGATGCTTGCCTTTGTTGGAGGCTTCCCCTTTTACTGCAAGAGAGTGGAGGGAGTTCCGTGGCCCAGATCTAGTTTGAGTAGTTCTCGCCTTAGGAGGAAAGGTGTGTATTTTATTACCATATAATAACCTTGGAGTAGGGGTACTGGGCTTCACATCACAAATCTGCAGTCCTGCCATTTTCAACCTTTATTTTATGTTTAAATTTGTTTATTGTGCTGCAAGTCCAGTTCAAAATATACTTTACTCACTGGGTTGGCGTCAACATTCGGCCTACCCAGCGCTTATACAGCTTTTAGTATTAAGTCAGGTTATTGACAGTAAAGAACAGACATAAGCAGTTAGTTGCATTTTTCGGGACCATAACAGTTGTACCAAGTGCGGAAAAAAACTCGTGAAGACAGCTGGCGGCAGTGTAAAATGCGTACAATATCATTACGAGCCAGTTGTTATGCAGGCCAGGTCCACTTAAGGCTTTGTAGGGGTGTCCATTAAAGAAACAACAATTTATTATTTATTTATTTATTTATTTATTCAGAGTTTTATATAGCGCGAACAAGATCTTTACAGATATCAGAGCGCTTCACAGGAATAAGGGTGGGGATAGCATGAAGGTGACGCAACATAACATTGGGTGCAATATAAAATTCAGTAGCATGATCGGATGGCAGTCATGTTCTAATAAAAGATCAATAAACAATCAAATAAGCGATAATATAAGACGATACTGAGTCTTTCATACAACTACGATAAAAGTCAGGCGAACTAATGCTAAAGGGATTGCTTATGCCAGTAACTAAAAGTTACGGGGAGCAAAGGGGACGGGCATCGAGATTCAGTAGGCTAACGTGTATAGTCTAATAGATATTTAGTGAGTAGTATAAAAGGATCGACTATCCAACATGGGATAATGGCAAACAAAACGAATAAACAAGTCTAGATCCTGATTAATATGACATTATTTGACATTAGACAAACATGTAATCAGTAATACCCAAGCGGTGCGAAGTCTCTGAGCAACAAACATTAAAGTTCAGGTGAACTTAGCCATAAGGATGGCTTTCACCTCTTTCTTAAAGACGGCCGTGGAGGAGATAAGCCTGGTTTCAGGAGGGAGTGCGTTCCAGATCCTCGGTGCCATTCCTGAGAAGGAGCGTTTGTATGTTTTTTCCTTCCGGAATCTGCAAGGTTTCAAGAGTAGATTTTTTGTACTTCTATTGGATCTCGAACCTCCTGATATAGTCAGCTTTTGAGTGAGGTAGTTAGGTGCCTTGTGGTGAACGGCCGCGTGTGTCATCACAGCAATTTTCAGTTGTATTCTGGCTTCAAAGGGCAGCCATTTCAGAGATTTCAGGTCAGGGGTAATATGAGAGTGTTTTCTTGAGCCCGTAATGAGTCTCGCAGCAGCGTTCAAGGAGGCTCTTAGGGGTGCAGTTGTTGCTAGAGGGAGACCACTGAGGGTCACAATTCCATAGTCTATGCGGGGGATGACGAGGGCTTGTACTACATTTTGGAAGTCTTTGGCTGGGAGGAAGGGTTTCAGCTTCCTCAATGAGTTGATATGGAAATTGGCTCCTTTCGTTGCTTTGCTAATGTGCTGTTGCATGTTGAGCTTTGCGTCAAGAGTGACACCTAAGGATGTCGCGGACTCCACGATGGTGGGCCGGACATTGAATGCTGTTAGGTGGTTGAGCCAAAGTTGGGTGGTGGTAGATTTCGCAGGGGGTGCTATCAAAAGGAACTCAGTTTTCAGAGCATTTAGTTTGAGGTGATTGTCGGCCAACCACGATTGGGTCTTTATAAGAGTGTGGTTCAGGAGTTTGATATCTTCCGGGGATTGTACCTTTAGGTATAGTTGAGTGTCATCGGCATACATATGAAAGCATACATTGGATGCTTGGAGCAGGGTGGCAAGTGGCTCCATGATGAGGTTGAACAGTGTGGGTGAAAGGGAGGATCCTTGTGGAACGCCTAAGTCTACTGGCACAGGCGAGGACAACACATTGTTGATCTTGAACTTCTGAGACCGGTTATGTAGGAAGGAAGTGAACCACTTGAGAACAGTCCCGGATAAACCCATTCTAGTGTTTAGCAGCTCAAGGAGGTTTTCGTGTTTGACCGTGTCGAAAGCTGAAGAAAGGTCGAGAAGGATGAGGAGGCATGAATCATTGCGATCAAGCATTTGGAGGGCGTCATCGATTATGTGAGTCATGGCCGTTTCCGTGCTGTGCTTCGCTCGGAAGCCTGATTGATGAGGGTTGAGGAGATCAAACTTGTCAATGTGTTTTGTTAGTTGAAGTTGCACACATTTTTCCAACAGTTTGGCCAAGGTGGGGATGTTTGTGATGGGACGGTAATTGTTTAAGTCAGACGGGTCGGCTGTAGGTTTCTTGAGTATGGGCGTGACTTGCCCCACTTTGAGTGAGTCAGGGATGAGACCCTGTTGAAGGGAGCTGTTAATGATTTTAGTCCAGAGTGGGAGGAGCATGGTGGTGAAGTCTTTTACCGCGTTAGCAGGCAGGGGGTCTGTGAGGTGATTAGAGGGCTTTAAGGTACCGAGCAGTCTGCGTATTGCATCTTCAGAGTAGAAGTCGAATGAAGTCCACGATGCGCTGTTTTTTGGCTGAATGTTAGACATTCTGATGTGAACAGGGTGTTGGCTTACGTCGTTGAGGAGATCCTTTCTTATCTTGTCGGTCTTTAGCTTGAAGAAGGCGGAAAAGTCTTCACTGTGTGGGATATCGCTTGTTGGGTTGTTTGATTGCAAGGGTTGCGGCTTTGTTTGACTTTTGACTAGTTCGAACAATTTTCTTGGTCGGTTTTTCGCTTGGTCAAGCTGGAGGCGAAAGAAGTCAGATTTCGCACGCTTGATTTTCCTAAAATAGGCATTTCTCTTGTTCTTAAGCTTTTTGCGGTGTAGTGATGAGGGGTCAGCTCTCCAAGTGCGCTCTGCCGATCGCATAGCACGCCTGTCTTCGTTGAGTCTGCCGTCATACCAAGGGTTCGAACTCTTGGTGGAGACTCTCTTTAGTTGCAGTGGGGCCGCTTCGTTGATTATAGAGGTCATAGAGTCGAGGTAGAGGTCGGTCAGTGATTGAACATCAGAGACGTCAGCAGGGGGAAGGAGGAGCCTGTAGGTGTGGGGAGGTAGGGCATTAGGGTTGAGATTCTTCATGTCCCTTTTCCAGATCTTGCATTTGGTGGGTTGAGCCGGGGAGGGTTTGACTTTTTCATTGATAAAGAAGGTGATGATGTGGTGATCTGACCAATCACAGGGTTGGATTGACCCCAGTTGGGTAGCGTCCTCTTTGGCGATGATGAGATCGAGTATCGAACCTTTATCATGTGTTGGGCTGTTGCATATTTGGGTGAGGTCAAGCGCATTAAGGAAAGATTTGAGACTATTCACCACTGTGTCTTTCTGATCATTCCAGTGGAGATTAAAGTCACCCAGGTAGATTTGAGTGATTTGCCGACCGGCGTTGGAAGTAATAGTGTCCATGAGTTGTTGAGAGAAGATGAGGTTCTCCCTCGGCGGGTGATAGATGAGGTGTAGAGCACATACTGGTTTGCCCTCACTGGAGATATCGAGGCAACAGAGTTCACAGGAAGTGAGGGAGGGGGAGGTGACTCTGGTGACAGATAGATTGTTCCTGAAAATGCATGCGATTCCCCCACCCGTCTTGCCGGTCCTGTCTAGTCTGATGATGTGGTAATTGGGGGGAACTAGTATGTCCATAATGGGCGTGGAGGCTTCAGTTAGCCATGTTTCCGTCAATATGGCTAGGTCAAGATCCATTGATGTGACGAGTTCTGCAATGTCGGAGGAGTGTCTCTGGGCCGATCTACAGTTGAGAAGGATGCATTTGAGTCTGGGGGTGAGAAGGGAGGTCGAGTGTTCTAGTGATAGGGGGACTCTTCTGAGATTGTTTGGGACAGAACTTCTGCTGCTTAGTGTTGGGAGCCTAAGGGGATTTGAGAGAATAGTGGGTATGGGGAGGTGAGTGGGGGTTATGTGTTTTACCGGTCCTGGGCCAAAGGAGCGGAGGAGGGTGCATAAGTCGTGGTCCGACAGGGAGTTAAGGGCACGCCGGGGACGGTGGGTGTTGTTGCGGGCGGGGATAGAGGGCCAGTGTGGAGAGAGTTGAGTGCGAGGGACTGTGGGGAGAGTGCGTCGTTTGTTGGGTAGGGTGGTGGTCGTTGTGGGTCGATGTTGTCTGGGAGGCGTGTGAAGAAACTCTTTGATGGTGCGGAGCTCTTCTTTGAGTTGTAGGAGGGTGGATAGAATCAGGTCGAGAGGTGTCTTGGTGTTAGTGTTCGTGATGTGGGCCATGGGCGGGGCATTGAGAGGGGAGTTAGAGGGCGAATTTGGGGCAGTAGTGGAGGGCTCTGCTGTTACAGTGGGTGGGGTGGTATTCGGTGGGTGCGATGATTTGTAGGTGAGGGGTGTGGGTGAGGTAGGGGGAGGGTGGGAAGTAGTGGTGGGGGCGTCGGTGTGGGGTGGTGCTGGTGAGTTGAGGGATGAGTGAGGGTCGAAGATAATGGGGGTGGTAAGAAGGAACTGGGGACTGAGTAATGGGAGGGAGAGGAGGGGGGATGTTCTTGTAAGGGAGGACGCAAGTTCTGGGGTGGTAGTTGGGAGTGTGGGTGAGTGGGGGGTGAGAATGGGGGGGGTGGTGCCGGTGAGTTGAGGGATGAGTGAAGGTCGAGGATAGTGGGGGTGGTAAGAGGGAAGCGGGGACTGAGTAATAGGGGGGAGAAGAGGGGGGATGTTATTGTGTGGGAGGACGCCAATTCTGGGGTGCTAGCTGGGGGTGTGTGGGAGTGGTGGGTGAGAATGGTGGGGGGGGTTGAGAGGGAAGAAGATCTGCCGCGGGGGGGGGGGGGTGATATACTTCTGGTGGTGTTGGATTCAGCAAGATTCGAATGAGGTGTGAGATGGGGGGAAGGGTGGGTGGGGGTAAGTTGGATGTATGAGGGGGAATGATCTACGCCTGTGGATGAGGGGAGCGGGGGTGTAACGTCAGGTGTGATCCTAACTATAACACTGGGGGGTTGGGCGGGGTGTATGTCCTTCCGATGTTGCAGTGGGCAAGGCGGGTTATTTTGAGTATTGGTGTTGGGGGGAGTTGTGTAGCTTGATGTGTGCGGAATGGGGGTCCGCCGTTTGGCGATGTGTTCTAAGAAGGTAGGGAATAAGTTGTCTAGTCGGTCAAGGTTCCTATCAGTGGCTTGGAGTAGAATGGTCCCATTGTTGTAGATGGTGATTGTGGCTCTGCCTGGGAAGACTAGGGATGGTGTGATAGAAAGGGTTCGGCCATGAGCGGTTTTATTGGTGGTGTGAATAGAGAGAGTGGAGAGGAACGCTTTCCTCCATTGTGCTCTCCGTTTGGTGTAAAAGATGATATCGTTGTTTGTGTCTCCGTTGGTCAATGAAAAGTAGGTGTCCACACACGGTAATTCGGGGTGTGCCTTCAGGAAATTGTGTTTGTAGCGTTTGGCATTTTTTTTGGTGAGCTCTGGTGGGTATATGATTTTGTAGGTGTGCTTGCCCAAGCGTTCCATGGCGGAAGAGGCGTGGGTAGAAGAGGTGGGGAGCTTGTGTGGTTGCGGGGCGTTAAGCCTAAAAGGTAGAGTGTGTAGTGGTTATGGATATGGGTAGAGGCAGTAGGTATAAATGACTAGTCTAAGATGGCCCCTCCGGTGGTGAACTATTCAAAGATGGCCACCAGGGTGGCATATAGGGAGTCAGGAGCAGTCCTATCTCTGTTGTTGATGTGCCTTAGGGAGCTAGTTTCCCTTTCCGGGGCAGGTCGAGTTAGTCCATCCTCTGTGTTGTTAGGAGGGGAGGGGAGAGATTAGGTTTCCAACTGTTCAGGAGACGAGGAGGGAGCCTTATCTCTGTTAAGGTGACCTGTGGCCTCGTTGGTATGCAGCTTCACGGTCGTTTGGTGGGCAGTGGAGGCGATTTATGGCTCCGGTATGTGGTCCCCGCCATTTTAGGTAAAGGAGAGTGAGACCAGCAAGAGGGTCGCCATGCCGCGTGAATAGTTTGTAAGCAAACAGCTTTGTATCTTCAGGGCAAAGAGTGTAGCGCCGGCATGTTCAAGATAGAGATTAAATAACATGCTTGTAAATACCTTCAGGATAGTCAGGTTCCAATGAGGCTGTCCAAGTCAAGCTCACTATACCCAAGTGTAACTGAGGCAAATCCGCTATTCCAGAAGATTGGTTATAAAACACGATGAAATTTCGAGCGTTTCCAGGGGGGGGGGGCGGGGCTGATAACTCCTTTCCTCCTGGCGCTGTCACAGCGCGATCCTTCCAGGGTCCAACCAGCCGATCCGCCGCCACTTCTCCCTCACGCCCCGAGGCTCCCGGTTGCTCCGCTGTCACCTAGTCTGATCAGCTCTCAGCTGCATACAGCCAAGCGAGAGGGGGAGGCCAGATGCAGCTCCGACGCGAGCCACCTCGAACCAGCCCTCCAACTCAGGGGACAATCCACCGCGCACTCGGCAGCGCTCACCGGCCCACAGCGGCAGGTCTCTCGGGTGGTCGGAGACTCCCAGCCTCTCCGCTCAGCCTCGCCTCACGGAGCTCACCGGCATCAGCAGGCGGCAGGCAGAAACTCACGCTGTCCCCAGTGCCACATGGCCGATCCTGCTGACCCGGCAGACAGACAGTCTCGAGGCGCCCGCTCTGCGAGAGAGGTGTGCTCGGGCAGAGGAAGGCAGCGTTTCTCCCCTGAACCCTGGGCTGCACGATAGCAGCAGCAGCCCCAGCCGGCCGTCGGAAATTCAAAGGCGGTCACGTCGTACAGCTACGCCCGCATCCCCTCTTCCCCGCTGACCAGGGCTCCGCCACAAATCCGATGAAGATCGTAGGTGTCTCGTCGCCGGCAAATGCCCACAGTTCAGGTATGTGGAGAATCCAGTTCCAACTCACAATCCAGTTACTTGTTTTTTAATCCAGTTACTCTTCAAAAACCAGTTACTTGGTTTCACTCGATGGCGATGCGTGCTATCTGGGATAAATCATTACAGGGATCCCCAGCACTGGGAGCTCCGGTGTGAGGCTCCTACCAGGCGGCCATCTTGACAATTAACCCCTTTCCTGCTCATGACGAGCTCAGCTCAGCTCAGCTCGTCATGCAGTACAGTGCTCCTGTGCTAATGACGAGCTGAGCTCGTCATGAAACAATGTATTTCAAGGATCTGCAGCACAGCAGAGAAATCTCCCTAGCAGCGAAGAGGTTAAACACTTTACCGCAAACCCCTCCACCCCCGGAACTACCCACCCACCACCCCTGTTCCAGGTCCAAATGCCGTCCACTTGGGCTCTTTCATCTAGCTAGATGACTCCGTTACATCGCTTTGCGATTGTCGCAGCAGGCGCAGATATCTAGGACAGGTCACTTCCCTAAATTCCCTGGCTAAGAGCGTCAAGAAGGGTTGCCACAATTCTGGGTATTTGTCCCCCCCCTTTCGCAATGAGAGACAGCTTCTCCATTCCCAGGACATTCCAAAGACGGTGCAACCGGCCCTGAAAGGTTGGAATGTGTGCGGTGCGCCAATAAGTGAGAACATTCTGCAGCGCGGAGCCCAGGGCTATGGCTATCAGTCTACCTCGATGGGAGCGTAGTGGATAGGTAATGGGATTAGGTGAACCCAGCAGCACATAAGCAGGGAATCTCGGAAGTGTTGTGTCAAAGTGTGAGTCCACCTCATCTAATACTGGTTTCCAAGAACCCTGTAAGTGAGTACAGTCCCACAATAGGTGCACCAGTGTACCTCTTTCTCCACAGCCATGCCAACATAGTGCGTCGCGCGTGCGATCCATCGCATTGAGCTTCTCTGGGGTGTAGTACCAATATGTAGCGATTTTAGTGAGGGTGTCTGTCAAGCCCATGTGATGGGCGGAGTGACGGGCCCTGTAACAGATGCCTTCCCATTCTTTATTACTGAGTGTGCGTCCCAGGTCCCTTTCCCACCTCGCTCTCCCTGAAAAGTGGACATGAGTGGATCTACCTAACAGCATGCGGTATATATCCGATATTAGTTTTCGATCAGACTTCCTCGAGATCAGCCAATACTCGTACTCACTGAGTCTGCGGTTTGCTTCGCCCCCAATACTTGCATGGAGTGCCCAGTGGCGCACCTGAAAATAGCGGAGGCGCTCCTCCTCGGGCAAGTCATATTCTCGTCGGAAGGCGTCAAAGGGAATAGCCCCTTCTGCTGCATACATGTGCGAGAGCACCCTACATCCCGCCGGACCCCATCGTGCAAATGCCACTGCATCCATACCAGGGCCAAAGTCTGGATTGTTCAGTAAGGGTGTCAGTGGAGATGGGAAGGATGTCATCTCGTGTGCAACACCCACGAGGTCCCACACCTCCAGAGGCGTCCTCGTGATAAACGAAGCGTAGAGGTTAGGGGGTCGATGTTGCCGCCGCAGGAAAGGAACCTCCTGTAGCGTGCGGCCCGCTACTGCCTGGTCTTGAAAGAGCCAGTGCTTCTCGGACTCCCATTTGCTCCATTCCACCAATGTTTGCAGTTGGGCCGCTTGGTAGTACAACAACAAATCCGGTAGGACCAGTCCCCCTTCTCGGAAGGCAACATAGCCAAGCGAAGCTTCATCCGTGGCCGGTGCCCGTTCCAGATAAATTGTGCTAGTTCGGATTGGGTCTGACGGATCCATCCCTCTGGGGGTCTCATAGGGATGGCTCGGAACACGTAAAGGACCTGTGGTAGGATCGTCATTTTGATAGCCGCCACCCTGCCAAGCCAAGATAGCGGAAGGTGTCTCCATCTACCCAGTTCTGACCGGATCGTCTGCCGTAGTCGTGTATAACTGAGGCGGACCGTGTCCTGTAGGGTGGCCGCCAGTTGAACACCTAAATAGGGGATAGCTTCCGAGGCCCACGGAAAGGGAAAGAGCCCCTGCAGGCGCGCCCTTGTGGGCGTCTCCAGGGAGAGGTCGAGTGCCATTGACTTGCTCAGATTGACTTTAAAGCCTGCCACCTCAGCGAATGCGTCTAGAATGGCCACACAGGCTGGTTGCGACTCTCTGGGCGAGGATAGCGACAGCAGAACATCGTCCGCATATAAGCTTATGGTATGTTCGAATGCTTCCATTTTGATTCCATGGACCTCGGGAGCGAGTCTCACGGCCTGTGCTAGGGGCTCCATATAGAGGGCAAAAAGCAAGGGCGACAACGGGCATCACTGTCTCGTGCCCCGCTCTATAGGGAAGCGGGGCGAGGAGCACCCATTTACACGGACCGTCGCTGATGGCCTCGAGTAGCAATTCAGGATCCAGGTGCGGAATCGGTCTCCCAGTCCGGCCCTCACCAAGACCTGCTCCAAATACGGCCAGTGGACTCGATCGAACGCCTTTTCCGCGTCAATTGCGAGCATCATATATTCCCCTTCCGTACGCGTGGCTTTCTCGATTAGGTGCAGCGCCCTCTTTGTGTTATCTATGGTTTGCCGCTCCGAGATGAATCCGGCTTGGTCCGGAACAATTAGTCTCGGCATAAGCGGGGCTAGTCTCGCCGCAAGAATGCTTGTATATAATTTCAGATCAATGTTAAGCAGCGAGATGGGTCGATATGCTTCGCACCTCGAGTGGTCCTTCCCTGGTTTGGGGATCACGGAGATGGTGGCGTCTAGTAGATTCTCAGAGATTGCGCCCGGCTCCGAAAGGGAGTTAAAGAGAGTGGTAAGCAGCGGCACTACCTGTGCGCAAAATGTTTTATAAAAAATGGCCATGAAGCAGTCAGGCCCCGGGGCCTTTCCTAGCTTGAGCCTGGAAATGGCTGAGATAACCTCCTCGGTCTGATGTTGCACTCCAGGGCCGCAGCCTGGTCCGGTGTGAGAACCGGGAGTTGGGAAGAATCCAGGAAGGCTTCGCCCGCTGCATGGTCTAGTGTTGACCCCGCATATAGGGAAGTATAGAAGTCGCCGAAAACGGCCGCGATCTCACCATCCTCTGTCGCTAGGCTCCCTCCCGGTGTTCTGATTTCTTTCAACGTGTGACGCTGCCGCTTCTCTCTGAGCGCTTGTCCCAATAAACGTCTGCACCTGTCCCCCCCGTGTAGTACATGTGACGCACCCTCAGAGCTGCGAATTCCGCCCTATCTTGGTCTAGCGCGCTCAACTGTTTCCTAACCACTGTTAGTTGCCTCCAGATCCTGGGGGCGCACGTCCTTTGGTGCATGCCTTCCAGCTCCTTAACCTTTTGTATCAGCTCGTCCCTTTTCTCCTCCCGCGCTCTGTTCTCAGCCGCAGACAAAGCTATAAACTCTCCTCTAAGCACTGCCTTCAACGTCGCCCAGTGTGTCGCCGGGGAGGTGTCAGAGGTGTTGTTATGGAGCAAATAATCTTTTATCGCGCTTACAATTTTTTCGGGCACTTCTTTGCGGTGTAATAGCGTGTCCCTGAGTCGCCAGCAACGAGAGGGTCGCTGCACCGGGGGGATCAGAAAGAGATGCAACCCCTATATCCACAGTGGATGTCAGTGCCTGGAGAGAGGTAGAAGCCAAAAAGTAATCCAATCTGGCGTATGTGCGGTGCGCGCTTGAGAAATATGAGTATGCTCTAGTGCCTGGGTGGAAGCTGCGACAGAGGTCTACCATACCCAGTTCACCAAGTCTCGTCAGCCCCCCCTCGGATAAGGTCCCAGCCTGTGTAGTGCGCTGCGTCAACCTTTATTTTGAAATAACATGCGAAGAACTGTTGTAAAAAAAAGCTGGCTTTATTGAATGAACGTTCTGGGGATTGTGTTATAAAAGATAACCAATCACTGGTTAGTGGCCAATGCAATCGAAGGTCCTCAGAGAGGGAAAAGGTAAAAAAGAGTATCTTGAAGCTAGCGGACGAGTTGGCACTAGCACATGAGTTAGAATGAGTGACTGTGCTCGACTCCCACTACTACCTATGACCTGGTACACTACAAGCTTCGCTTGGAAGTCTTGGGGCTTTGGTGGAGACAAGGAAGAAAACATTCAGAAATCTGAGAAGTACGGAAGAATATGAGGATGCCATTCTGCAAGGTAACTGAACCCAACCCCGCACCCTCCCCCAGCACATGTGCTTGTGTGAAGCAGAACAGCTGGCTGAAACATGGCTTTCGTTTTGGTACAAAGGGCCTCTGATGCTTGTAGCATTCATCCATAATGTTTGCAGACAAGAAGTATTAAATACAAAAAGGCTTTTTCATGTTTCTCCAGTGACCTTTAAATGTACTCGCTCATGGCTGTGCCTCTATTGTGACAGAAATTGGGCAATAAGGAATTAGAATATTGTTTTTGACACCCCACTTCACCTTAATGTTAACCCCCTTTTTAGGACTGTTGTGTTCCAGCGCCCTTGTAAGCCCTCATTTATCTGACAAAAGCTACTGTCTGGGCTCTGCACACTGCTAAGCATTGCTACTGCTGCACAGTTTGTAATTATCCTCCAACTTGAAGGTGGAAGTTGTCCTTTAAACTCCCCAACTCTAACTAACGGGAAATAAATAACTTAAGCTTTAATATCCTCACATGGCTTTAAGCACAGGCCAGATTTACCAGTTATAAATTAGCACAAGATGCAATTAATGAACACCAACAGATACTTACCCTACCCACCACCCCCCGGCCTCGGACTGTCTCCAGGGTGCCTGAGAGACTGAAAATTCTCCAATGCCGCTCCCGGAGCTGCACCACTTCAACACCCAAATTCTCCAAGCGGATACAGTAACGCCACTGAAGAAAGACAAATGCAACAGGGTTAGAGTTCATTCAAAATCGTAAGTGGATTGTCCGACAGACACCGCCACCTCTATGAATAATTCTATAATAGGTCTAGAGCAGGCCAAGGTGTTCAGTTTTTGATGGCACACAATATTAACAAGTGAGAGAGAAGTGGTTTATAAGAAAATACAAAACAAATTGGCTCTAATATTGATAGTAGTTCTTACTCTTACAGAATACTGTCCCTTACCCTCTAAGTATCAGTTTGTAGCTTGTAGAAATGTAGATTCACATGCTCCCACCCTCCTTCTCAGAGTCAGTACCTTGTTTGCACATCTCTGAAACATTAGGTATTTGCTTTATGTTTTTACACCATTTGCTCAGTCATCACATTCTCGTAACTACCTACTATGTAATTACACTCACCAGCTGTGCAGAAAACAGTCAGGGCTCAAGCGCATTCCCTACTAAGGGAGGAGTCATAGGAGACCTTTTCGAACAGAAACAACTTGCAACGTCCAAGCCCAACACTCAATGGCAGGAGTAAGCAGGACATAAGCATGCTACGAACATTTAATTTATCAATATTGTGGTTGGCTGAAAACCTGTGTGTTAATTAAGGTCTAAAGGTACTTTTTCTAACACGGAGCACAAACAAAAGTGGAACAATGGACCAAAACAAAGCTTGCTTGAAATCTCATGCAGCTCACGTTAAAGGTATATTTTGAATTTATCCTGCTCTAACAGCAAGGAGTTTCGGAACAATGGTCCTTAAAACACTGTCTAATGACATGATAAGGAATATCACAGCGTATGTTTTTTTGATAAAAGATCATTAAAGCAATAATCAATGGAAGGTATTTACTGAATTCCCTCGGCAGACCTTCCATGTTAGCCCTTCAAATGAGCCAAAGACAATGAAGGTCTGCACCTTACTTAACAGCTGTTACAAAGTATCACATTTAAGCACATTACTCTTTCTATTCTTTTGTACCAATCGGTTTAAAATGTAATCACCTTACACCTGAAGCTCCCAAAATGCCCTAAAAGCACAGTAACACTTACCCAGTACACATGGGAGTTCTGTGCTTCCTGCAAAGACAAGGGAAAAACAGAATTAGACATGCCAGTTCACTGATTAATGGTAGTTAATCCCTAGCCTCCACCAATGGACGATACATAGTATGCCGCCTCTACAAGGAGGGGTAAAAGCATGCCTGGCAGGGAAACCAATCCAGAATAAATATTGGTATACAGAAGTAAGGAGGAACTAAGTCTCAGTAGACAGCATGGAAGATGTTCAGAAAGGCTCACAGAAACAAACAAGTGTGGTCACAAAGGATCAGGAGGCACAACGATGCCCGACAGGTCTGTAGTTAATATCACAGCTCAGGAGAATATGTAGAGGAACCATAATCACCCAGCAGATAATAGAAAGTACCCATGTAGCCTCTATAATTATGGTGGCACAAAAAGTACTAAGGTAGAACAGACTTAGATTCCCCTCTAGCAGAATGAAGTGTGTGAAAGTACAAACACCTGAGGATTCGAGGTTTAACACGGTAAAGAGCATACAAAAGTAAGGCACTCAGAAATGTCCCCTCAGAAGGTACATCAATAAAAGGCTCCTTTCCTATTAGGAAAGGGTGGTGCTCTCAAAGAAAGGCACACACATCCTTCAGAGAGTAGAGTGCCTAAAAACATATTCAACAAGATTGGCCTCATGACAAAGTATCCAAGTATGAATATGACATTGAATGTCCCCTCTCATCAGAACAGTGGCCTCGATCTCCTCTGAAGATACACTGAATGAAAGTCATTTTATAAAAACCTCCTATTGACCACTGAAAATGAAGGGTGACATGTCAAAACGGAGATGGAGGATTGAAAATAGGTTTCTTAATCTAGCACAATGTAGGAGCATCTGCAAGAATGTGCTTGTGTACGTATGGCGCGTACAATGGTAGAGTTTGGCATTGGGATGCAGCACCAGACGCCCTTTCCTGTGAAAGACATTACATAAAACCTGGTTTAACTGGTCTTTAATGGTTTATTATCAAGACTAATCTCCTCCAAAGTAGAGGCGTGTTTAGCCCTCACCCGCATGCCCATGTAGAATGGAATCACAGTGATGCGGATGTTCTCGGTTGTCTCACGGTGCACATCCGACAGCTCAAGCCAGGGATGATTCTTTTCCTGCCAGGCGAGCAGCGTCTCCCGTGGGACAAATGGTGGAGCTGTGAAGAGGGAGGAGACACCCAGTGAGCATTAATGTCCTGAAATGCGCCAGGACATTTAAATTCCAACTGAGTGTTTTCAATTTAAAGAAAAAAATATACAATTTCTGTTATTAGAATGGTGATAGTGTCCTATGTTCTTGAGTAGTGTTGTATGTTCATGAGTAGTGTTGTAGACACACCCAATTATGTTTTAACCTTCCACGCACTTTTCTGTGCTTTGATCCCCGGGGTTTTTCGCATTTGCAACTCTTCACTCCTGCCTATCCCATCCTCTTTCTTCAGACGAAAGCATGTAATGTACCCAAATGCGTTGTCATTTTTTGGACAGTTCCTTATATTGTATATTACTTTTGCTAAAAGCATACACAGGTCATTTTATGATGCCAATATTCTGATCACAGAGAATTCAGGGATCGCCACTTTACCACAGTCTCTCTCCTAGCAGTCATTAGCCCAAGGAGCACAAAAGTCCTATGGTTTGTGAGTTCCACCTCTTTTCATATACCAAAAAAGCCAGCTTAGGACACAGTGTGATCTACTATTTCATTATTCTGGTTAGCGTTGTTCACATTTACATCCATTAACTGCACGATTCCGAACAGCTCCAAGTAAAGTGCACGAACGATCAGGCCTCATTTTTACACCTTTGACGTTTTGTATCTCGGTACATTGGGTTTTGAACAGTCTGGTGCAGTGTAGTATGCAGGTAAATATTTCATTTGAATGCTGTTTAATCCAGCACTGAATACGACTTCCTGAGGACCCACAGAACTTTGTCTCCATTATAAACTGCTGAAGTCTCCATTGATCAAATTCCTTTCTTTCATTAAATTACATCATGAGGTCTGGTGTGTGCTAGCTAAAAGTACTACACTGTGTAAAGAGGGGTGGGGTCGCACACTACTCACACACCGGCGGAAGTTGCCCCTGAGGACTCTGGTCATTGTAGTAGAGTGTTCGCGATGCATCGTCTTTCGATCTTGCTATCTTCGCCATCCCTGGACACGTGTTTCGGGTTTTCAACCCTCATCAGCAGGGATAGGCAGTGTTCTGGGGTCGCCGATGGCTGCCAATATCTGCCAGGTATAGTACCACTCCGGCGCGTAGGTGCAGGATCCCAGGCTCGTCAGCCCGCTGCTCAAGGGAGCTTTAAGTTACAAAGAGGGGTGGGGTCGCACACTACTCACACACCGGCCGAAGTTGCCCCTGAGGACTCTGGTCATTGTAGTAGAGTGTTCGCGATGCATAATCTTTCGATCTTGCTATCTTCGCTGTCTTCGCCATCCCTGGACGCGTGTTTCGGGTTTTCAACCCTCGTCAGCAGGGATAGGCAGTGTTCTGGGGTCGCCGATGGCTGCCAATATCTGCCAGGTATAGTACCACTCCGGCGCGTAGGTGCGGGATCCCAGGCTCGTCAGCCCGCTGCTCAAGGGAGCTTTAAGTTACAAAGAGGGGTGGGGTCGCACACTACTCACACACCGGCGGAAGTTGCCCCTGAGGACGGGCCTGGGAATCCCGCACCTACACGCCGGAGTGGTACTATACCTGGCAGATATTGGCAGCCATCGGCGACCCCAGAACACTGCCTATCCCTGCTGACGAGGGTTGAAAACCCGAAACACGTGTCCAGGGATGGCGAAGACAGCGAAGATAGCAAGATCGAAAGATGATGCATCGCGAACACTCTACTACAATGACCAGAGTCCTTAGGGGCAACTTCCGCCGGTGTGTGAGTAGTGTGCGACCCCACCCCCTTTTTGTTACTACACTGTGTACTCTGCACCCGTGCTAAAGAGGCAGCTACTGCAACCAAAAGATTAAAAAAAGATATCCCTGGATCTGTTGTGAGGTATTAAGAACAACATTTGTTTTCTGAGTGCATGAAAAGTTAAATGTAAAATACAGAATATTCATAGTGAAGTAGTGTGGCTCACTGGTTAGAGGCGGCAGACCCGAGAGCAGTGGACGGCCCGGGACCAGGCTTCGATTCCCGGCGCGGCAGGTTTCTGGACCAGGGTCAGCGGACTCGATAATTCTCTCGCCTCGGTGCCCACTCTGATCAGCGATCACACTCGGCAACTCTGGGCATTAGCTTGCCTCATCTTCACTAACGGCCCCACCAGACCGCCGGGGATGCCTGGTCTCACCCTGGAGATACCCATTAAGGGGCCATCTCTCAGGGAAGCCAGGAAGGGTTTCGCAGCGGTCGAAGCGCCTTGGGACCCTACGGGTAAGTAGTGCGCTATATAAATGCCAATACATTTACATACACATTTACAGTGGATCTATTCACCCAATACAGAATACAGCACCCAACACTGTATTCAGTAATTCACCGTGGACACAGGGCTGGTGCAGGTCCTGTGACCAGAGCTAGCAGTAAGGCACGGACGGTGCAAAGCAAGATGACAGCACAGGTCTGATGCACAGAAGACTCTGAGCACAAGACTTGTTGCATATGCAGAGTCTGTTGCGCATTACCAAAGTCTGTACGCAGATGATCAGATTGAAAAAGGGAAGTGCAGGGCCTGGCCATGTGCCATCCCTGGTCCTATCTGGCCTGCTGCACATGGACGCCAAATGCCCAGCGGGATTTAACCAGTTAATTCAGTTTTATTTTAGAGTGTGAGTCAACATTGCAAAAGAACATGAAGAATGAAACATTTGTAAATTTAAAGCCTCGAGAAAGCCCCAGGGCCATTAGCCCTAGGGGTGAAACCCATGTTGGCTGACCTTCAACTATACGGATTAATATATTGTCACTGCAAAAAAGGAGAAATATAATAAAATATAATTGGAGCAATACTTTTATGGATGGGAGCAAGCTTTTTTAACAACAGGGGAGACACTCCTACGCTTCTTTGAATAGGGTGTAGATGGCTGTATGCAGTGTCCTCTAGGTGTGGGTCCTGTGCCATCAGGACTCACAGCTGCACAAAGTCCTTAGACACAGAGTCATGTGCGCATGTCCAAGGTCCTTCACCACTGACTTGGCAGGACCATGGCTGAGCTCAGTGCCAAAACAGATGGCTAACACAGCAGATATAATGCACTCAGGAGCACAAGTACTGGCAAAGTCAATAGTTCTAGTTTTGTTGACCTATTGACATTGCAATGATTTGCAGACCATCGCCAAAAAGCGAAATGTTTTTCACCATACATGTGCAAACCTAGTGAATGGCGTTTTAAAAAAAAGTGAGTGGCCCAGCAGCATGTGGCCAGGCCCTTCCCCCAAATTATTTCTTTTAAAGGACTGTGAGGGGTGGGGGAGCAACATAGGAGCGGGTGGAGGGGCTTGGGGTTAACAAAAAGTGAGCAGGGAGAGCGACGGATGACCTTGAGGTCATGGGGAGGGTAATAATTAGCAATGCCTTAGTCCTAACTCTAAAGCCCAGGTCCTTTGGACTAATAAACCCCGAGCCTAATCTTAACAACCTCTTATGCTAACGAACAACAGGCAAAGGGTTAAATGGCCCTATTTCCTGAATTCCCCTAGTAGGCTTGCTAAAATATACCAGATCGCTGTTCCTCGGATCATCGAGATGGGTGACTCGGCCTTAAGCCATCAAGCCGTTGAAATACATAGGCAGTTAGCCGTGGCACTAGGGGATGTGTTTTACCCAGTGGGTGGAAATAAACGGCGTGGGGATAAGACACACCCCTGGCTTGATGATACCTGCAAGAAGGCAAAAAGGGATCTCCTAATAGCAGTTAAATCCAAAGACAGGGTAAAAATTAGGTCATCCAGACTGCTCTACAAAAAGGAAATCATTAGGGGTAAGAGAGAGTGGGAGGAAACGAGGTGGGAAGAGCTGAGATCCGTGCTCCTCCTAAAGGATGCCAAGTTGTTTTGGGCAATAGTTAACTCAGGTATAAGAGGGGGAGGCGAGGCCATTTCCTCGAACATTGCTTCCGCAGTGTGGGAAGCACATTTTGGTGAACTCTACACATGTCCTGAGTGTGACGATCATGTGACCCTTGGTCTGGATCAGAATTTAGATGGGGCCACAGCCCCTCCGTTATTCCCGGCCCTAGACCGCTTATATGAGTCTCGACCACTGGGGGTCATGGGCGTGGGAATACGGTTGGACCACCAAGATAAGCGGGAGGCGATCCCCACCGAATTTGGAGAGGGTAATTCCCATTTCCCTTAAGGAAGTGGAATCTGCAATTGAAAGACTTCTCCCAAACAAAGCCCCAGGCCTTGATAGATTGCCAGGTGATTTGTTTCGCTCCTAGGCCTAAAATCTGGGCACCCTACCTTGTAATCCTGTTCAATGCGGTCCTTAGGGGGTCTGACCTACTGGACACCTGGTTGGGAGCGGAGATCGTCCCCATCTATAAGAAGGGTTGCCCTCTAACCCCATCTAACTATAGGCTCATTAGCCTTATAGATACAACTCAAAAATGAATGGATAGGGTCATATTGGACAGGATACAGGGATGGATGGAGGAACATGAAATACTGACTACTCTCCAGGCTGGATTTAGTTCTGGCATCTCGACCCTGGACCAAATTTTTAGGCTCCAGGTCCTATTCTGGAAAACTGCAAGAGTGGAGGGAGGCAGTCTCTACCTTGTTTTTGTGGACCTGCGGGCCGGATTCGATCTTGTGCCCAGGGAAAGATTGTGGAAGTGTTGGAAGAATTGGGCCTCCCGTCGTACCACTCGACGTCTTGATTAGATTCCATGCAGGGAACTACGCCCAGGTTAGGTGTGGAAGGAATGGGGACCTTTGGGCCTGTTTCCCTGTATCTAGGGGTGTTCGCCAGGGCTGTGTCCTGGCTCCAACATTATTCAGCCTCTACATCAATGGCTTGGTGGATGCCTTAAATGGTGTAAAGGATAACGACGCTCCCTGGTTAGCTACTGGAAGTGCCCGCTCTGATGTTCGCGGATGACACTCTGCTGCTATCCCGAACGTCAACGGGCATCCAGCGGGTACTGGACGGGTTTGTAACTTTCTGTGCCTGGCGTGGATTGGAGGTAAATTTGGAGAAAACTAAGTTTATGATCTGCAATCCCCCGAGGCGCACCAGTCCTAACCCTGTTCTGAACAGCACCCCCCTTGAACGGGTGAAAACCATTGTCTATCTTGGTGTTACGTTGACAGAGGACTTTGATTGGGGCCACCAGATATTTATATCTGCCCTGAGACACTCTCAGATTATAGGGGGTATTGGTAAACTTCACAAAACATCAGAATTCAAACCTGTTGCTCCTGTCCTTGAGATATATAGACTCCAGGCCAGGACAGCAGCCGTATATGGCGCAGTACTCTGGGGACACAAGAACACACTGAGCCTCTTAAAAGTTGAACAGTCCTTTATGAGAAATCTGGTGGGTCTTCCTCAGAGTACACCGCTTACACCTTTGCGACTGGATCTGGGTCTGGAGTCAATTAAGGAATTGGTAGCCGCACGACCCCTGCTCTACTGGAGAAGGCTTTGGTCTGTACCTGAGCTCTCAGCCTATAGAGCGGAATTTCTTGAGGTTTGGGGACAAATAAAGAACAAAAATATTCCCTGGTTATCCCACATCAAAGCTCTTTCCCATTACGTAGGCTTGCCCCAGCTAGGGGAGACCCCCGAGCTGAGTTGCCCGAAGATACCTAGATCAGAGTTGCTGGCCTATGTGAGATATCAAAACACCCATGCACTACAGTGCTCGACAACCCTGGGCAGGCTTTCTACTGCGTTCCTGTTGGTAAAAGTGGATTCTCAGAGGGAGGATTTTTTAGATCTAGTGCAACCCCCCCTCGCAAGGAAATTATACACCCAACTGAGACACGGCTGCCTACCCATTAGGGCGTTTACTTCTAAATGGGCCAATACTGATGAGGGAACCTGTCCAGCTTGTAACTGTACCCGAGAAGATGTTGTGCATGTCATGTTTTTTTGTGCGGCGTACAGCAAAATACGAAAATGCTGGCTGATCCCCCTATGTAGAAACTTGGGACTTAGGCAATGTGCGCAGGCGTGTAGGGTTTTAACATATGATACCCCCTGTGAGAAGTTGGCCTGATATGTAGTGTTTCCAATTCTGGAACCACTTAGTATCAGTCCAAACAAACCCCAAAGATGTCAGGTTGTAAGTCAACCTTGTTAGACAAGCTATCCTAGTGGTAGCATGGACTAAGCAGCCTTAAAGGCTTAACTTAAGAGGTCGTGTTAAGCGAGCTGTTTTACCACATACAATCCTGTAATCAAATGAAAGGACACCACACAAGTATATATTGTAAAAATATATGTATTTATTTCTAAATTACTCCCCAGTACTCTTTATGAGGAAAGGGGCACAAGCGTTAAATCAAAAGCACAGTATAACATACAAAGTTGCACAATTTTGGATAAGGGCCGGTGGCCACTTAAACCATATACTAAAAAAGTGGTATAAGAGATACCAATCGAACAGTGGTTAGGCCTAGGGCCTAGAGATTCGCTGGGAGCAGTCAGGACTATCAATGCTGAAGTCGGGAGTAGCCCACGGAACTCGGGTGCAGCACGGAAAGTGCGGCTTGCACCAATGCAATGTCAATGGTGCGTAAAAGTTACACAAAGTGAGTTAAAAGATACTTCCGCTGAACCTAGAGGAACAAAACTTAAGACACAGACCCTAGAGGTGTGTACCAGTGTGGGAACACCGGCGTTGCAATGTTACCTCACCCACAGGAAGTGGGTGCACAGGGTCGAAGTGGCGTCGGGTTTTGACACGCAGGCTCTTGGTGCTTGAAGCTGTTGCAGCTGCAGGCGACGTGAAGCAGAAGTGTCCGGTGCGATCCAAGGGTGGATCGAAGTAGAAAAGTACCTGAAAGCAGAGGGGACAGAGTCTGGGTCACTCAGCAGTGACCAGGGTGGAACCAGGACGGAACCAGGCAATGTCGGGCGCAATCAGGTGGTTGTCGATAGGCTTCTCTCCACTGTCACGTGGGCTCTGGGGCATCTGCGACGTCCAGGAGCAGGTCACGATCTGTCCCACGTAGGCTCTCGCCGTCAGCACCGTCGGCTTCAAGATTGCAGCAAACAGCACTTGGCAAAAGCAATCCACGCGGAACCGGGAGATTGCTTATCACTCGAACCAGGAGGGTCAGAGTGGGGGCTCCTTTTTACAGGAGCTGGTGCAGATCTGGAGCAACCAGAAAAGCGAGTCGTATTCAATTTTTCGTCGGCACAGGGGCCACAAGCCAGCTGGCAAGTGACCGGACCAACGCGTCGAGCCAACACAAGCAGAAGGGCCCCACGCAGCACTCGTCGAGTGTGGAGGGGGTAGCTTTGGTGCAAGTGGAGCTCGGGGTTGGGGCTTCTCAAACCCCGATGTACAGCTGCGAGGGTCACTCGTGGGCTGCACGGTCAGCGTCTCGTGGCCTTTTCAAGATGGCGTGCCCCACGCTTCCGGTCGCCTCCACTGGTCTCAGCTCTGCAGGGACTGTGGATCGGGCAGGGAGAAGGCAGGCAAGCTTGATCTCGTCGATCTCTGTCGCTCGAGTTCCGGCGGGAACTGCAACAAAGCAAGGGTCGAGGGCTGGATGTTGCCTGTTTGCACAGGGTGGTCACTCCTTGACCACAAGGGAGATTCTTCAGTCTTCTATGTTGAGTAGAAAGTCGAAGGGTCCAGAATTCGTTTCTTATGTTTCTTCAGGATGATCTGAGTTGCATTGGCACTGCTCCCACTCTTATTCGAATCTGGTGGGCTGGACATCCTGCTAGGTCCCCTCCTATGGGTGGGACCCAGGAAGGGGGTGGTTACACCCCTTTCCTTTGATCCAGGCCGCGCTGGGACGGGGGCTGGAAGGCCCCAGAACCGGTTTGGCCGGATTATGCAAGGGGCAGCCTTGTGCTCCCCAGGCAGTGTCTGGTTTCTTTGAAACCTCCCTACTACAATCCACTATCTCCTATCTGGGGTGGTTTGACACCGCCCTGCGACAGGAAACCCTTTGTCCAGGCCACCATATGCTGAGTTTCAGTCAGCAGCAGGAGGCCAGACCCGTGTCTGTGGCAGAGGCATCCATTTTGTGGATCTGAGGCTCATCAACCGCGTTTCAGTAAAGTAACATGTCTTATCCCTCTAGAAGGGTGGAATGCTACCCCCGTCGCCAGAACTGGCGAGGGGGTAGTATTCCAAATCGTATGACACCTTACACGACATGTTTTGATAAAGCCAAACTAAAGTTGCTATATAACCGCGAGGATTATAAGGCGCTTAAGAGTATATGGTATGGCATTATCCCGGATCAGCTTAGGGAGTGGTTCCCGACAGCTGCAGACAGGCTCAGCTCATGCCAGAGCTCCATCTCACATAAAACCACGCACTCTGCCTCCAGGATTGATGAGGCCTTCCATAGGAGTGGCTTACAGGCTATATATGTGTCCAGATATAGGTTTAGATATAGGTATACTATATCTAAGCAAGGGGTGATTACACCCACTTGCCCCAGCTGAGTGATCAGCCAGTTGTGTCAATTTAAGAACCAGCCAGGGGTGGCAAAAGCTATGCTTCAGCCCCTGGTAGGCCTTGGTGGCACCTATGCCCTGAGCACCTATAGTGCATGGTACAGGGGCTGACAAGGAGTCCATTTCCAATTGTGGTATGTACCTAGGGTACATGGAATCCATTTTACAGAGAGAGCAGATAGCCTGGGGCCCTGATTAGCAGGGAACCAAGCCAACTAAGTCGAAAACCAGCTAAACACAAGGCAAAAAAATCTGGGGTAACCATAGTCAGGTAGCCACCTTCCTACACCCACCCTCCCCCATTGTCTTCACTGTTTCCCGTTTCTTACATGGTATGTGGCGCAGAAGGAATGGCTTTATTGAAGGTAGAACGGAAATGACTTGAATTAAATGCACCACCTCCTTCTCGTTTCTTTTTAATATACAATTTTTATTACCTGTGTCCCTTTTGATAACTTACTGTTTAATAACTTTTTCTTGTATACTCCAACTGTTTATATTTATGGATTTTATTACTGTGCTTTGTATGTATTTTATCTGCACTTTTATGGTCTATGTCCGAAATAAAGTTATCAAAAGTAAAGTAATAATTAGAAACAACTGCAAAAGGCCTATTAGTGAAAAGTAATGGAAAGGGTGGAGGGAGGGAGCAACACAGAATGTGAGGGTGGAGGGCAGCTATAGAAGGAAAAGCAGCACACAAAGCAGAAATCAAGTGAAGGTTGAGGGGGCAACACGGAGCACATGGAAGGGTATTGTTTTTCTTTTTTAGAGCAACACACAAGCTAGAGCAAGAAAACACATGCACGCTCATGCAGTGCGGAAAGAAAAAGAAAAAAGTAGTTCGCAAAATGTGAAGATTGGAAGGATACAAGTTAGCAAATAAAAAGAATCTATGCTCCAGGGGAGGAACAAATACAAGAAGAGGAAGGAATTGAATAAGCAAGCAAATGAGTGTGACATTAACCCCTTCCATGCTGATGACGAACCCCAGCCGTCATGCACTACGGTTCTCGTGTGCTGATGATGGCTGGGGTTCGTCACGGCCCGCCCCTGTTCGTATTGTTTACAGCACACCAGGGGAATCGCGGCCGCATGGAAGGGGTTAAGGCCAACCAATGGTAAGCAATGGGTGGGTGCGTAGGCCATTCTACATTTTTGGTATGATTCACAAAATGTCTTTCACAAACAGACATCTAAAAGCGGTCTGTAGGCAAGAGTTAAAAAGAAACTTTGTTACAAAAAAAACCTAGGACCAATGAAACTGGCAAGATATGTTTGTCTATGCCACTATAACTCGTCACCAATACACTGCTATTGGCTTCACAAAAGATGTCAAGTAATACATCACAAATAACATAACTAGTGATTTCAATTATCACCTCACCACTGACATCATCGTAATATGCAGTTTTTGTCTGCATCTGTGTTTTTTCATTTTTACTTATGAATCCAATTTTCATTCTGGAGTTACTAAACTGCACACATTTGGAGACTGACTGCAGCCACTCATTAAATCTGAGCAGTAAGGATTATGTTACTTAACCTGTAAGCATGTGTTTTTGCATTTAGTCCTGTAGATTCACATGCTTTGTGTTAGAAACTGGATCCCTGGCTGGCCAGGGCTTGCGCCAAAGTCAGTCAGAGACCACCACTCCTAAGTCAGGGCAAGGGAGTCACGCGCCAAGATAACCCCTGCTCACCCTCTAGGTAATGTGACGCGAGCAGCCAGGCTAAAGTTGGAGGCTATGTAGGTTAAGTGTTTGTGCGCGCACCCAGCAACAACACCCAAGGCCCACCACAAAGGAAAGTCCACACAAGGTTATATAAAAATAGCCTTTGTATTATACCAAAACACATTTAGACAAGAACACACATTTTACAATGTGACAACAGGCACGGGCAGAATTTACAGGGGATATGTACAAGACAGGGCCACCTGGACCATTGTCAGGAATCATCACTTTTTAGGAATAGTAATTAGCACATACAACACTTGTAGAACCAAATAGAAAATGTAGCACACAACCAGTGATTACTGGTAAAGAGTAAGTACCTCCTACGCAACCCTAACCACCTCAGGAAAATATTGAGCAGGGAACCAAGACCTCACTAGCAACACCTGTACTAGGAGAAAACAACCACCTAAGTATCACCACACATTTAGGGGTATAAGCATAGGAACATTACACATGATGCATTAACATTCAGAGGTGTAGAGAAGGAAAACAGATGATGCGGAACCTACATTCAGCGGTGTAGAAACAAGGCACATGACGCATAAGAACACATTCAAAGGTGCAGGAACACACAATTGCGCAAAACTCACATGAGCCACAACATGTGGCAGTCCCTAGGTCTTCTGGCCTTGTTGGGGCTAGGACGCCATGTGTCCCAATGTCAGGGGCCTACACGTAGCAGCTGCCCACGAAGTGCTGGGCAGCTGGTGCAAACAATTGGGGGGGCCAACTTGGGAGCCTCGCAGGCTCTGACCAAACCAACTGACTGTCCCCTAAGCCTCTCTGGCTCAACCAACAAGAAATGCCCCCCTGGAGCCTCCATGGCTCTGAACAACACTGTGGGGCAAGGTGGGAGTGGCCCGCTGCCTTCTGGGGCCGCTCTACCACTGAGCAACTGGTGCCCCCTGAGCCTCGAAGAAACGATGGTGGCACTCCAGAGCCTCTCTGGGCTCTAAACAAGCGAATTGCCCCCTGGTAGGTGGAGTCCCCCCTCTGGGGACTCTGGAGAAATGTGCGCGTCGTTAGAGTCCCTCTCGGGGACTCAGTGACCAAATGGGGGGGCTGGAGCCTCTCGGAGCTCTGAGGACAACTGTGCCGCCCGTTGGAGTCCCTCCTGGACTCTAAAAGAATACCCCCGAGCCTCTACTTCCACAAAGAAGAATGCCCCCAGGTCGGAGCCTCTCAGGCTCGAAATGCAGACTGCGCACCTAATGCCCCCGGTGGAGTGAGCACACAGGGGGGAGCGGGCACTGGCAATGTGCCCAGACGCCCCCTCTTCAACAAACTAGCACCACGGGGCTTCGGCCTCGCACCCTCTCCTCCCGGCTAGATCCACTCACCGGCACTGTAGGCACTCTCTGCCGGTCCTACAGCGGCGATGGGAGGACTCCTCCGGCGGTCGCTCTGGTGCCGGTCACCACGGGGCTCTTCAGCGGCTCTCCACGGGAGCTCCCGCTCCTCGGGGGCTCCCTTTCCACACTTCTCCCTCTCTCTCCGGGGCTCTCCATCGCTCTTGGGTGCCCCGGGGGGAAAAGACCAGGCGCCGGCTCTCTCTCGCTCTGCGGCTGCAGGGCGGGACTTCTGGTTCGTTGGTCTCAGGCCGCGCTGCGATTGGCCGACTGACCCCAACACTTCCGGGTCGTCGCGGGCAGCGCGGCGGCCCGTTTTAGGCAGGCAGGCGGGGTATCAATATCCGAGGCGAAGGCTCCCTCGTAAATTAAAATACTCGAGGCCAATATGCGGTGTGGGCTGACGCAACAGGGGAATCAGGCGCTCTCAAGAGCTAACAGCACCCAGAGCGCTCCCAGCGCGATAAAGCACTCCCAGGCGCTCGGGGGAGAGATAAAGCGCTTCCAGGCGCTCTCAGCAAGAATACAGTGCTCTGAAGCGCTAGGGGCAAAACGAAAGCGCTCTCAGCGCTATAGGCAAAAGCAAAGCTCCAGCAAGGTTCTGGAGGCAGACAGGGGGGCAAGGCTGGGCCCAGAGCCAACTCACTGGGCCTCCAGACAGGGAGGCAGTCCATGTGGCGGTCCTCCTGGCCCCAGCAACAGCAGCAGCCCCCTCTGGCAGGATCCTGGAAGAGAACAACATTCATGGGGACACAGCCCCTTCTTATACTGTACAATCCTTTGTCTGTAGGTGTAGGGTGGGGGAGAAACCAGTCGCAGCTGGTTTTGGAGCACCCTTGATGGCTCAACCACCGCTTTCATTCACTAGGGAGGCTAGGGTTGTTAGACGCACCACAGGGGGCGGAGCCAGCATTGTGTAGGGAAAGCCCAGCCCCATTCAGGAACCAGGTGCAGCCCTCCCTCACATCACTCAGGCTGTCCTCTCCACTCACTCCTGGGCAGACCCATCCAGACTTCCTGGAGCCAGGCTTGCCAGCCAGCTCCAGCCAATCAGGCTCCAGCACCCTCACTACACACGCACACCCATGTCTAGAAGTGGCACTTCCACACTAGACACATTCATGCCGCATACATCATTACGCAGCATTCAATCTCACGAGTTCGCACATACCAAACTCGAGCCTGCACACCTCACGCATCAGAAACTACCAGGGACACAGACATTCCCCATGCATTCCTATGGGAGGGCAAGCCAACCTTACTCCACGCACTCAGAGTGCGCACGCACTTTCCACTGGGCCACAGTGAAAGTGCGCAGAAACCAAAAATCACTACCACCAATTAACATTCAACAAGCAAAAGGTTTAGGGGTGAACCTGCCAGAAGGGCCAAGTCCAACACAACCCCCTTCCAGCCAAAACGCAGGGCAGACCAATCACCACCGTGATGGGCTTCTCTGCTTGGGGCGATAAAACACGGACGCGGGCCCGCAACTGCAGGGACACCCTCCTGTTCTACGCCACCGTGAACCCTTGGGATTCTTTCTAAAACTACTGTAGGGACTAACTGGGCTACCCCACTGGTACTCTCCAGCTGTCCTCGGCCAGGACCAGGCCCTAGGCCACCCAGGTGCCACTGGTTCCTGCCTACTCACAGAGTGGGGGGTAGTAATCCCTGACACATAGTAGCTACTCTCCACTCTTCCCGTCTGCAAGACAGGGCTAGACTGCCACTGGTTCTCCAGCCTAGGGTCTACGATCTCAGGCGGACCAGGAGTCTCAGGGAAGGCTCTCCTCCCCCTACCTCGTCTTCTAGGGTTCCTCCTCCTGCGAGGTGTACCCTCAGAACGCCATTCTCCCAACCTAGGGTTTAACCCTTCAGGTTGCACCGGGGTCAGAGGTGGGCTCTCCCACCCTCTGCACCCCCTTCCAGAGTTCTGCACCCTCCCAACTGGAGAGGTACCCCTGGAAGAAGCACTGGCCAGGAGGCTGGTTACAGACGCCCCACCCTTCAGGTCAGGCCGATCCTGAACCTGGCCTCCCACCCTTCGTTCTAAACTCCTGGGTGGGATAATTGCCTGGCACTCCAGGACTTCTGGGGACTCACACACCATCTCCCTGAGGCCGACACATGACCCATGTGTCGTGTGGCTGTCTGTCTGGCGCAGATCTCCCATCCCCTGTCCACCTGACAGTGCGTGAAGATCCCCCAGAACAGAAGTGGCGCCACCCGGGTCCCCCCAAGAAGATCTAGCCCAACTGGCTAGTCCCTGGTCCACTGGTGCATCCACTGGGAAACTCATCCCCCAATCACTCCTCACTTCGGACTTCTGTGCCCTCCCTCCTGGAGTAGCACTGCCGGACACTGGAACCCCTGGAGCTCTAGTTACAGATGCTCCAGGTTCCCTAGACACTAGGAGATCCTCCTCAAGTGTACTAACAGGACGACAGTCTAGGTCCCTAACCTGGTGTTGCCTCAAGAAACCACCCAGGTTCTGAGATAGGGCTTCGGGCATCTGGGGACTCCCAGCCACCCACTGACTCCTGCTCCACTGAGCCAGGTAGTCAGCCTCTCCACCCCTCTCACTATACTGGGACCTAGCTGGGCTACACTGAGCCTCTCTCACCACGCTGGGCTGGAAGATACCTATACCACTACTGTTGGACTCACTCTCCAATGACTCTACAGAACCTCTGGCACTCTCCCAGTGGTCTGCTTCCTCTGCAAGCTTCCAAGGACTAACGTAGTCACCCCTCGACAGGTGTCGGCGCAACTCTGGCACAAAACAATTCAGCAGCTGCTCTCTGATAACCAGGTTGAGCAGTCCATAAAAATCAGGTTCCCCGTGAACCTATATCCAATCAATCAGTGCATCATGGCAATCATCCACATAATCCTCCAATCCTGGTGAAGCAGTCTCCTACTACCCCTGAACTTCAACCTGTATGTGTCCTCTCGGGAACAAGGTACAATTCTTTGGAGAAGGGGACTGGGACCTCCTGCACGGAATTCTATTGCTGCCACCACTGGACTCAACCCTCCCTGGGGAATCCAGAAAACTATAATTGCGGTCAGAGGATACCCTACCCCAGGGCTTTAAGTGGGATGAAAAAACTGGAGGGTCTCTCAAAGGGGCGTGGTCAATGTAATTAGGGGTGTGGCTTTAACACACGCTAAAAAATCTGTGTTTAGCATAGTGTGCCGCCCGACTTGTATCTTGCTGTTCCTGTCATTGCATCCAAATATGTGAGACAACAAGTCACATTACACCTACAACAAGTAAGGACTATTGGCTTTGTCAATGGTTATTAGTTGCATAAGATAAATAAGCTGCAACTATGGCTGGTTACATATAACATTGAAAAAGCTTCCAATTGAAGCCCTGGTGACCCTAACGCAATGCTGCTGCTCTAGCTTTCAGAAATAGAAGGGAAATCCAGAAAGAAAATGACTCTTCCACTACACTGCTCACCTGGCATGACGTCATGCCGTAACTTCTCCCCTAGTGAGAAGTGAGCAATGTGAGCACGTTCACACCGATGTGCCTGCTGTCTTGAAAGGGGTCTCTATCAGGCTCTGTGCGCCCTGGCACTTTTTTCTGGACTGCACTGACAGCAAAATGCTGTCACTGCAGTCCGGAAAACGGAACGCCTGTGCCAGGGCTCAAAACAGAGCCCGATAGAGACCCGTTTCGAGGCCCCCTTTAAAAAACTGCCGGTGCTCAGACCCCTTGAGACCCGGCCCACTTAAAGCCCTGCCCTACCCTCTAGGGCTATCTTCTCCCTGGCCAAGGCCCTCTCGGCCTCTGCAATCCTCTCCTGCACACCCAGCTGCGCTATCTCTCTGGCATGCTCTAACCTGAGCTTCTCCATAGCCAGCTGGTGATCCCTCTCTTCCCTCCTATCCAACCACTCATCTGGGGACAGAGAAAGGGATGGGGTGCTGCATCTGACACTGGACCCAGCAAGGGACTCCCTATCTAAGGGGTCCTCGCTCTCTGCTGGCGCCCATTCACTGTCATCCTCATCCTCCTCTTCAGACTCTTCAGGGCTCCCCACAGACCCACCACCCTCATGGTGTGAGGCCCGGGCCCTCTCTTTCTCACTATGATCACGTTCCCAGTCATCCTGCCATAGGATCAGCTTGGACTGGGTGTCTGACTCATTCACTGTGATGTCTCTCTCCTCACAAAACTGTACCAACTCATGCATACTGTACTTAAACAGACCAACGAGGTTAAAAGAAGATTCCATCTTGGCAGGATGCTCACAGACACGTGCAACACAGGGGAATTAACTGTCAGAGCTGAAGCAAGAGTACACAGTTCAAAGTATTTCAGCAAGCTCCCTATCCCAGAGAACTCACACTCATTTGTCCAGGCGACACACCATTCATCCACACACACCCCCCCTCGGACTGGTAAGGCAGTTTTTACCACCCCTGATTTCTCAACCTGACCACACGTGACACAGGTACCAAACTCTGGGCGCGGGGCGGGGGAACAAATGCACTGGACACTCTTTGGAAAAGAAATACTAGAACTTCAAAGAACAATAATCCCCAACATGTAATTATCTAAAATGCAGAGTTTTGTAGTGTGGCCCGTTTCCACTGCGGTACAACGCAAACACAAATCCGGATCCTCACCGCCTGCCACCAATGTTAGAAACGGGATCCCTGGCTGGCCAGGGTTTGCGCCAAAGTCAGTCAGAGCAAGGGAGTCACACGCCAAGATAACCCCTGCTCTTGGGGGGCGCTAGAGGGCGCACAAGCAGAATGGCCGCACTGATGTGAGGCTCCTGCAGCCTGGAAACAAACTCCGTCATTTATCCTGCTTAACCGACTCCTTTGCCCGTCCAAACCACCCACGGACGCAGAGAACACCAATATGCCGCCTCGGTGAAAGTTTTGACGCTCCACGCCGTATCGCTACGAAGTTATGACCAGCGGAGTTTGAACCGAGGGCTGAGCTGGTGCTAGACTGGGTGCGCTGTTGGGGACTGCAGCCTACGACAGACCGCGGCGCACCACGAGGCACACAGGCCTCTGAGGGAGAGCCCCGGGGAAGAGACCTCCTTTCGGCGCTGCTTGGGGACCAGAGACGGGGAGACAACGGAGGAGTAATAGACAGTATTGCTGGCCGCAGCGACGCCTATTTATCCCAAAACTAAGGTTTGTGCGGCGAGCGGGGGAAGACTGGACACTGGGCGAGACGCGCTGCCTAGAAAGGGGACCAATGGACTGCTGAAGCCCCATAACAGGGCGTTGAGACATTTGCATGGCCTGCAGACCAAGTAGCATGGATTGAGGGGGCTAGAAACCCCCCTACACCCCTGCTCCTGGACATTTTAAAACGGGCTCCAAATGCAGCGTGATCCTACCTGAGCGCGGCGCGGCTTCCCTGCTGTAGTGATTGGACCCCTCGGGGAGATCTGTCTGCGCCTCCCGGTAGGATCCCGAGGCTTGACTGCGGCATTGGTCAGTGGAGTGGGACGCCTGCATCTGCGGGGACAGCCAGGTGGGCCTCCGCTCTCGCAGCAACTTGTGCAGGAGACTGTTGTCCACGGGTGGACGTGCCTGGGCACCCGGCGCGAAAGACCGTTGATTGCAGCGTGATAGCTTCGGAAGTTGCCTGCTTGCGTTGCGGGGGTCGCCGCACCGTGCTCTACTACGAGACCTGCCGAAGTCCGCCGCACAGTATTGATTTGCTGCATGTTGCCCCCACGTTTCTGCTCTCCCTGCCTGGAGTTATAAGGGGCTGATTGCTAAGCCACGAGGGCAGGTTGAATTTGATACCTGGGACTGCAGAAGACCACTCAAGACATTTCCCTGTCTCCCTGAATAGTAGGGCTGGGAATCGAGAACTGACTCACCAGACTCACATCTCCACCTAACAAGCTGTGATTGCCCCGGGGCTGTACAATACTGAGGTTACTCCACCAGGGGAAGTGCGTTGAACATATTTTACTAGCCAGCATTCCAAAACTGATATGAACTGCCCAGGCGCCTCAACATATTGGAGGTTGAGACACCAGAGCACGTGGCTCTTACTCATGAGTACAGGCTCCTGCTCTCACCGGGAAGAACGCGAAAAGCGACTCTCACCTACCGCGACTAGTCCCTACAAGAGACCCACCATGGGCAAACCGGACAATCGGCAACCCAAACTAACATTCGAATCCACCACCTCAAAGAAAGGGCTGCGAAGCGCACAAGACACAGGGAGCTCCCAGAGCCCTTCGACGACTGGAATGGGTTCTAACTCCGCCACGTCAGAAATGCAACAGATGATGCAAGAAATGAGGCAGGGGTTTGCCACAATAGTGGACAAGGTCGACCGGATGTCATCAAGAATGGACGCTATGGTACAGAAAATGGATGTACAGGAAGAACGAATCACTGCAACTGAAAGGCGAATATCTGAAAATGACGACACCACGGCCTCACATACAGCGCAACTATCGAGAATGGACAATGTCCTCAGAATTATTGCTGCGAAGAATGAGGAGTAGGAAGCTCGCAGCCACCGAAATAACATTCGCGTAATAGGCGTGCCGGAATCCACTAACACGGGGCGCATGGAAGAATACGTGGAGAAGATACTCATCGCCGCAATTGGACCCGAGGCGTTCTCCAAGCAATTTATCGTTGAAAGGGCGCACCGATTGCTTGGTCCGAGGCCTAAGCCTGGAGCCGCTCCACGACCCATCATTGCAAGGCTCCTAAATTACCGCGATTGAGATACTGCATTGCGAGCAGCACGCACCAACCAAAACCTCACATGTGAAGGTGTCAATTTTTCCATCTATCCGAACTTTACGCCTGTAGTGCAGGAACGACGACGTAAATTCCTTGAGGTCAAGAAAAAGCTCCAAACATTACAAGTCGACTATGCGCTGCTGTACCCAGCAAAGTGGAGAGTGACGCATCAAGCTAAGCAACACTTTTTCACAAATCCACAACAGGTTGAAGACTTTCTGGAGACCTTGAGACGAGAGCGTGCTGGGCATAGACGCAATGACGACGAGAGACAGGAAGATTTCCACTCGGCAAATGAAGATGAATAATGTAGGGCCCTGCTCACCGGGGTGCTGAGCTATCCCATTGATTTCGACTAGAGGTCCACTGGAGAGATTAATATAGGAGAAGACACTGCTGCTGATCAAGTGTCCCATGGACGGGTACTGGACTGTTGGTGGTAACGTATTCCAGGCACCACCCCCTTCCCTTGAATGCGGCCGAACAGGACGAAGGGCGAGGTGTAGGGGGTGGCTATGTGCGCACCTAAGACGTACTCCATAGGGTGTACCCCAATGTACTTGTTGATTCTATTGCACATGTTGGGTTGTTTTAGGTTTGCTAAGGGAGGGGGGAGGGATGGGGCTACTGGCAAGTTGGGGATGCTTCAGTGGGAGGGGGTTGGTATTGAGCTTTTTGGGACGAATTGGTTTTTTTGTGCTATCGTCCCTGATTCGGTTGATTTACTATCGACAATGCATGAAACTGATTGCTTGAGGCACAAGCTCCGACATTTAATTGCAGGAGTAAATAACATGTGCTATAATTTAGGCTTGTCCACTGATATGTCTTGGTTTGTGATATGCGACTGGATGCGCACAGTGTTCTTGCAATAGAGGGAGGACGGGATGCGAGACCTTGCACAGTATTGGATGGGGATTATCGCATTTGCATTAGACATTATTGTAGATGCTTCTATTTTTGGACATCTGGGGTTGTTTCAGAGAGGGGGGAGGGAAAGAATGTTTGTTTACAGTTTACGGTATAATCTTGGGCGCGATGACTATCGAAGAGTTGCTACACCTCGATCCGATAGGATTTTCTGATGATGTGCGAGAAGGCATTCTCGCAGTGCATTTTGTACACATACGCACTGATCCACAGACAAGCACCAGCATGTATATTACTTTGAGGCCCGGAGTAATTGGTCGTTGGCCTCTACCAGATAAGCCTTTAAGGATAAGAACCTACACCACTTATGGGGGACACTGACTTAAATGTTTTAATGTGGAATGTAAGAGGCTTGGGGGACCCTAGGAAACAGCGACATATTCTATCATACCTGGACCGCCACTCGGTGCACATAGCCTTTCTCCAAGAAACTCACTTCAGGGTACAGACTGCTCACACCTTTGCCAGCAGATGGGCGATTCACACAGTATTCTCGTCCTTCTCGACATATGCCAGGGGTACAGCGATTTTGGTAAAGAGAGGTACACCCTTTACTATGGCTGGTTCCAAGGTGGACTCCCAGGGGAGATACTGTATGATGTGGAGCAGACTAGGACACATCGCAGTCACGTTGGTATGCTGCTACGGTCCCAACATTGATGATCCTGAGTTCTTCACAGAGCTATGGGCGGCGATAGTGGGAACAGGTCCACAACACCTCATTTGGGGGGGTGACTTCAACACTGCACTAGATCCTACCATGGACAGGTCACACCCATCTCCTCACCATTACACTAGGGCGAGGACGGAATTGCGTGCGGCAATTACAGACCACAATTTAATAGACACCTGGAGACATCTGCACATTGGCACGCGGGAAGGTACATACTTTACGGCACAAGCACGCTCATGGGCAAGGCTTGACTATATATTTCTAACACCACAGCTCTATACTTCACTTGTTCAATCACAACATCTCCCCAGGACGTACTCGGATCACTCCCCTGTGAAAATCACTCAGCGTTCGACAGACTTAGGTCCCCCCACAACTGCTTGGCGACTGCAACCTACGATGTTGCTTGACGCTACCTTTCAAGAAGAGCTGCGCGATGAATGTTCAGATTTTTTCAAGAGGAATAAGGATTCTGTTAAGGACGTTGAGACTATCTGGGACACGTTCAAGGTAACTTTGAGAGGGTTTTGCATTGCCAAGGGGTCCGGAGTTTTAAAGAACATTGTGGCCCGACTGATGACACTAGAAACGGAACTTAAACGCCTTGAGGCGTCATTGGCTATAGATCCCACTGATACCGCCCTCTCGAATATACGGGAGAAAATCACTGTACACTGCTGAAGCCACTAGGGAGTCGAAATTTAGGGGCAAGTACTGGACCGCTTGCCGCTATGGCGAAGGCGAAAGACCAGGGAAGGCCTTGGCTGCCACGATTAAATTGACACGAGCACCTAATATTATACTAGAACTCGAAGACCCGGAGGGTGAGGTGGTTCGAGACACTGCACAAATCCTCAATTCCTTTGTGATGTACTACAGCACGTTGTACGCTTCCTCTAGAGCAGGGGATCTCCAATTACAAGATTACCTAGCTGATGTCTCCCTTGGCTGGCTTAGTGAAGCGCAGAGGGCCTTTCTGAGTGCACCTTTCGAATTGGACGAAGTGAGGGACGCGATTATGGGTATGCGGTCAGGGAAGGCCACGGGACTCAACGGAATCCCAATAGAATTCTATAAAACGCACATAGACTTTATGGCCCCAGTACTGCGAGAGGTCTACGAAGATGCCCTTGAGGTGGGCCACTTACCGCCCCCTATGCGGGTAGCACTTATTACATCGCTACTCAAACCCGGGAAACCTGCGAACAAATGTGACTCTTACCGGCCCCTTTCCTTACTAAACTGCGATGTAAAAATACTTGCCAAACTTATTGCTAAATTGCTAATCGTATCAGCCTCCTGCTCCCCACCCTGATATTACCCGACCAATCCGGTTTTGTGCCTGGCAGGGCAACATCACATAATTTACGTACCTTTTTTTCCGTCCTAAACTCAGTACACGAAGACCAACCGATGGCTGCCGTCTTCCTCAATGCCACTAAGGCTTTTGACTCCCTTGAATGGGATTATGTGTTTCGGGTCCTGGAGAGGATGGGCTTTCCGGCAATATTCATTTCATGGATTCAACTCCTCTATGAGCGTCCGGTGGCTAGAGTACTTATTAATGGCAGACTATCCTCTGAATTCCCCGTCACCAGACGGACTAGGCAGGTGTGTCCCCTATCGCCGCTTCTATTAGCGATAGCTACGGAGCCTCTAGCCGCCAAACTGTGACAACATCACAGGGACAGCGCACTGCGTTGTTTTCAGAGGCAAATACTAATATCGATGTATGCAGATGACATCACTTTTTTTTTTTTTTTTTTGGTGCAAGACGTTTATTCAGTACTGTTAAGTATACACAGCATACTGCCACAACCCGGAGGCCGGCTGCTATAGCACATCTCATAAATCACGAATAAAACAATGGCCAGAAGGCAATCCCGCGTTGTAGAGCTGCATATAAATACAATATCGATGGTAACAGTACATGTATAGGTAGCATATAAATGCGTCTTACTTTTGTCGGTTTTTGGTGAAGGTAAGAACAGTTAAAAAGAACAAAACAACATTGTAAGCATGTGCACCATAGACAAGCATAGGTTGGGAGGGGGGGGGAACAGCTCTTCATGGCGACCACGTGGCCCATGGACATGTACGGTATATGGATGAGTGGAAAAAATTCAAGGGACAAGTCAAGGGGGATAAAGTGCATAGTGCAATCACAAGTCACATTTAGCTGCAGATAGTCCCACAACAGTTCATCCCGCCCTCCCCCCAACACCTAGAACATCACTATAGCTCACAACTCATCTTCACTCGATGCTTCTGTTATCAGGTAGCATTGTAGCGGGGCCCAGATATCAGTCGGCCTGGATGAGAGCGGCAGTAACTCCGCATAAGTGTGAAGTTGTTCCTGACAATACACCAGGTCCCGTATCCATTCCTTAAATTTGGGCGCCCTCCCCCTGCCCCATCTACAGGCCACCCTCCGCTTGGCCAGCAACAAGGCTAACGCGACATATTTGCGGTGAGCCGCCTGCAGGGGTTCTACACAGCCCAAGAGCGCCATCTCAGGAGTCGGCATCACCGTAACATTTATCATTGTAGAGAGGGCCTGAAATACCTGATCCCAGTACTGACGTACACTGGCACAGTACCAGGCAAGATGTAAGAAGTCCGCTCCAGGGGTCCCACACCGGTCGCAATTATCATTTTCTCGCAGACCGAATCTGCGTAAGCGAGCCGGGGTATAGTACAGTCTATGCACAAATTTGTAGTGGATGATTCTATACCTGCTGCTGGATGAGATACATTCTGTCTGTAATAAGCTAAATTCCCATTGTTTATCGGTGAGGGGAGCAGGCAGTTCCTGATCCCATTTCGCCTTGGCAGGAAGCGTGGTGTAGTCAATGTGGGTTCTAATTGATCTGTACAGCGTGGACACTAGTTTATACGGATGCTCTAACTGTAGTATATGTTGCAGGGGTATGAGGACTGGTGGCTCGCGCGGAAAATCAGGTGTAAGGGCTTGCAGCCCATGCCGCAGGCGCATGTAGTGAAACACCTCCAGTGAGGTAGGGCGTATTGTACCAAACAAGTGATCTCTGGTGCGGAACTCGCCATTGTGATACAGATCCCCCCACGTGTGTACATGGATTTTAGATGGTAAACGCCGGAAGCCAGTTTCCTGCAGTAGCAGCAATTGCGGGTGATATGCTAGGGGCATACATGGAGCGTAGAGGAACTGCAGTCCTAGTGAGGCACAAATGCGCAACCAGGCCGTGATAGTGCTAGACAAAGTGTTCGGGGTCTTATCCCTCCCTTCCACAACGGCATACAGAGCTCCCTCTACAGGCGTGGGGTGCGCCAGCCAGTGTTCCGCAGCCAGTTGCGGCATGTATCTCGGTTGCCTCACCCAGAAGTAAGCATAGTGCGCCTGGGCCGCCCTGAAGTATAGCTCAAAATCAGGTACACCGAACCCCCCTCGCACATATGGCCGTGTCAGAACCTCCCATTTGAGCCTAGCCTGCCTCCCACCCCACACCAATTTAAGCATTTCAGTTCTAAGCCTTTTAAAGAAGTACGTACCAGGGTGAAAAGGTATGTTGAGGAACAGGTAAAGCAGCTGCGGAAGCACAATCATTTTAATCAAGGAGGCCCTGCCTGCCATTGACAGGGGAAGCGTCACCCACCTCGAAACCTGGTCTTCAATCCTACCAATGGCAGTGCCATAGTTCGCTCTCATAAGTGCTTCCCGGTCCCTCTCGATATGAACACCAAGGTACTTAAAGTCGCCGTCGGTCCAAGTGAGCGGATATTCCAATGGGAAGGCCAGTGTAGCCGCCGTGAGGGGGAAGATGCACGATTTGGCCCAGTTTATCTGCACTCCCGAGAGGGTTCCGAACCTAATGAATTCCCTAAGTAAGGGGTGTAGGTTGTCCCGAGGGTGTCGGACATACAGCGTGATATCATCTGCGTACATGGATATGAGTATTTGTCGCTGGAAGCAACGCAGCGCGCTATCCTTATAGTGTTGCCTCAGTTTAGCAGCCAGGGGTTCCGTGGCAATTGCAAAAAGCAGGGGGGATAAGGGGCACCCCTGCCTCGTCCCTCTAGAGATCTCAAATTCTGGGGAGAGCTGCCCATTAACAAGGACTTTGGCCGCGGGTCGTGTGTATAGCAGTTTTATCCAGGAAATGAAGATGGCCGGGAATCCCATGCGATTCAGTACCCCAAAGACGTATTCCCACTCTAGGGAGTCAAATGCCTTGGTGGTATCTAAAAAGATGGCCGCCATGGGAAGATCTTCATGAACAGGGTCGTATACAGAAAAAAATGTGCGGAGGTTGTGGGATGTAGCCCTCCCTGGAACAAAGCCCGCCTGATCCGGGAGGATCAGGTTTGGCAGCAGCAGACTAATTGGAGTGGCAATAAGTTTAGCAAGTATTTTCACATCACACGTCAACAAAGAGAGGGGTCTATACGAGTCACAGTGTGACGCAGGCTTCCCGGGCTTGAGTAGGGAGATGATCAGCGCAGTTCTCATGGATGCGGGGAGATGCCCCACCTCCAAAGCGTCCTCATAGACCTCCCGCAGTACCGGGGCCATGAATTCAATGTATGTTTTGTAAAATTCAATAGGGATGCCATCTAGTCCCGTGGCCTTGCCCGACTGCATACTCATGATCGCCTCCTTGACCTCGTCAAGCTCAAACGGGGCACTTAAAAAGGCCCGCTGAGCGTCGCTCAACCACCCAAGCGCGACATCCTCGAGGTAGTCGTCTAAAGGTGGGACCCCTATTCTCCTAGAGGTGTACAGGGTATTGTAATGGCCCACAAACTCGTTAAGTATTTGCGTGGAGTCTCGGAGCAGCAGCCCTTCGGCAGTTTCCAGCTCCAGGATAGCAGTAGGTGCCCTTAAAAGCCGGACCGTAGCAGCCAACACTTTCCCAGGCCTTTCACCTTCTCCATATTTCCGCGCTACCCAGTATTTATGTCTAAATTTCGCCTCACGCGCAGCTTCCTCTGAGTACTCAGTAACTAAATCTCTGATTTCTGCCAGCGTGTCACTAGTGGGGTGCGTCCGGAGGGCCTCCTCCGCCTGACCCAGTCTTGCCTCCAGTGCCTTCAAACGAGTCAGGATAGCTTTAAGTACCCCCGAGCCCCTCGCAATGCAGAAACCCCTCAGTGTAACCTTGAATGCATCCCAGATAGTCTCCACTGCATCCACAGATCCCTTATTTCTTTTAAAGAAATCTAAGCATTCCTCGCGCAGTGTCTCTCTAAATTCCTCATCCAACAGCATTGCAGCCTGCATGCGCCACGCGGTAACAGGGGGGCCCAGCTCAGCCCCACGCATGGCGACCAGTACCGGGGCATGATCCGAATATGTCCTGGGGAGGTGTCGTGCACATGTGACAGTGGCATAGAGGTGTGTAGTCAGAAAAAAATAATCAAGCCTGGCCCAAGACCTAGCCTGTGCCGTGAAATGCGTCCCCTCCCCTTTCGGCCCGCAGTGCGCACGCCCAGCATCTACTAGGTGATTCTCCTCCAAAATGGCGCGCAACACCTCCCGCCCCTTCGTGTAGTGGTGCGGGCCGGGTGTGAGCGATCCAGGGTCGGGTTCACTGTAACATTGAAGTCTCCCCCCCATATGATGTGTTGCGACCCCGCTTCCAGTATAGCAGCCCAGAGTGTTTCGAAGCATTGCGGGTCATCCACATTAGGGCCATAACAACATGCAAGGGTTACTGTCACACGGCCTAATCTACCCCACATCAGGCAATATCTCCCTTGTACATCCGCTTTCATGCCAGCCATATGGAAGGGAGTTGATTTTTTAACCAGGATTGCAGCACCACGGGCATAGGAGGAATACGAGGAGAACGCAGTACTTGAAGCCCATCTGCCACCAAAGGCTTGTGGCCTGTGGGGCGCAAAGTGGGTTTCCTGCAGAAATGCTATGTGCACATTATGTCTATCCAAATAACCCAGAACGTGCCGTCTCTTCCGATGATCCCCCAAGCCCCGTACATTCCAAGTAAGAACATTCAGACAAGTGTCCCCCATCCCAAGAGTTTACCATATAAAAGAACAATCAATATGAACCAACAGTTCGTACAGCCAGTAGTATCAGCGGCCCATATCAGCCCCGGCCACCACAAACAGCGGTCCCTGAACCCTCCCTTCATATCAACAACAGTGGACCAGCCCACCCCCGTACGGGTAGAAGGTCGATGAGGCAAAGGTGCACATGCTCAACAATAAAACAAAAACTTAAACCCAGTGCAAACCCAGGTATTCAACACTAGAAACTGCAACTTTCGTCTTTCAGCAATCAGGCCTCCGCGCCTAGCCGTCCATGCGGCAATCCATTTTCCCCGTCTCGTGCAGCGACACACAGAAAGAGGAGTTCGCAATCGCATTACTACGACTCGGGGCCACAGGCCCAACTCGTGGACAGTGAAATCCATGGACCAGACCAGTACGAACTGACCCCTTGCAGAACTCCCCCCCTCCCCCTCCCACTGAAGCGCCCCCAACTCGCCAGTACCCGGTGCCCACCCCCCTCCCCGAGCAAACCCCCAACAACACAACAGTAAAAGTGCATTTAGCAAGTCCAGTGGGGTACACCCATTCGGGGTTCTAGAGGTGCACAGTCGTCCACCCCCGCCATTCCTCACCGCACTTACCACCATTCTTACCGTCCTTGTCCGGGCGAGTGAGTGAGCGTGGGGGGGTGGGGGCCTGGCATGCTACAGGGCCTGCAGCACCACCCAGCCCTACACTTCTGAGGGCCATGGCAGGACCTATAATCCAAGAAAGTAGTCCAAATAAATCAGCAAAAAGAAAGCGAGCAACTCAGTTCATTCCGCTCCAGAATCATGTCCGCCATCCGCCTGTGCAGCTCTTTTGTCTCTTTTCGGCAGGGTCTTGATGTAATCCTCGACTTGTTGCGGGTTCAAGAAAAAGTGTTGCGTGCCCTGGTGGGTCACGCGTAGTTTGGCAGGATAAAGCAGTGCATAGTCGATGTTCAATCCTCTCAGCTTCCTTTTCACGGCTAGAAATTTCCTGCGTTGTTCCTGGACAACTGGAGTAAAGTCCGGATAGATGGAGAAGGATACTCCCTCATAATTGAGATTTTGATTCGATCTTGCCGCTTTCAATGCTGCATCTCGATCACGGTAATTGAGCAGCCTTGCTATGATGGGCCTCGGTGGAGTGCCCGGTTGGGGTTGAGGTCCAAGGGAGCGATGGGCCCGCTCCACTATAAACTGTTTGGAGAGGGCCTCCTCTCCCACCGTGGCCATGAGCAAACGTTCAACATAGAGCTCCATCCGTCCCGTGTTTGTGGATTCCGGAATTCCCGTAATCCGGACGTTGTTCCGCCTGCTCCTCGCCTCCAATTCTTCGTTCTTGGCGGCTATCACCCGCAATACGTTGTCCATGCGAGAGAGTCGCGTGGCCTGCGATGTCGTGGCATCCTCCGTTTCATACGGGTATGTAGCGCGCTCTATAAGTGTGATTGATTGATTGATTGATTGATAGATATGCGGCGCTCGGCTTCCGTCAACCGTTCTTCGTGGACATCCATTTTTTGGACGATGCCGTCCATCCGAGCGGAGAGTCGGTCCACCTTGTCCACCACCGTGGCGAATCCTTGCCGCATCTCCTGTAGCATTGTTGCAATCTCGGGGACCAGGGGGGCTACCTCCGCCGCCGGACTCCTCGGCTGCGCACTATCTCCCGTCTGTTTAGTCCCCTTTTTTTGCGTTGCCGGTTCAAATTGCAGCTTGGGCTGCCGAGTATCTGGTTTCCCCATGCCAGGCAAGCACCAATCGCACCGCGGTTCCAAGCCGCTCTGTTAGGGAGCACACGAGCGGGCAGCCACGGCGGTGGACTGAGTTCAACGTCTAGTATTCAAGTGATGTCCGGTTCAATGCAATTGCACCACAGAATGTCTTAAGCACGGAGAGCAAGCCGCTGAGGCAGGATCCCTCAGCCAGGGTCGGTGGGCTCAGGTCCGCGTGGTGGAGGTGCGCGAGGCGCAGTGCGGCCTACACGCCACGTGTCAGTCCTGGGCGTTGCGTGAGTTCCAATGCCGCCGCCAGCGAGGTCTCAGCTCACGGTCACTCCCGCTCCAAACTGATCTCGGTCGAACTCCGTCACCGTAGGTCGTAGGATCACCAAACTCAGACAGAGTGTGCAGCAGAGATATATCAATCCCCCAGCTCGTTTTCGGGCGGGTGGTCGCAGTTTTAAAGGATGAAGAAAAGGATAGGAATGCCAGGCAGCCGGAGCCACACTAGAGTGCGGCCATTCAGCTCGTGCGCCCTCTAGCGCCCCCTCTCAGATGACATCACTTTGTATGTGCGTGACACCAGCGAAAACTTTAACCCCATTCTCAGGGAATTTATACGATTTGGTAGACTCTCCGGAGTTCAGATCAATTGGGGTAAGTCTTGCATATTCCCACTCACACCATCCACGACACAGTTTGGGTTAGATTACCCCATCACCTGGTGCGAGGGTGATTTCAAGTACTTGGGTATCCACATAGAGAAGGATAGAGATGAATTACTTCGAGCCAACTAAGGCACTACGATGAATCGCATTATTGATAACGTTGCACAGTGGATTACCCTGCCTCTTTCTATGGCTGGTAGGACATCCTTGATTAAGATGGTAATCCTTCCACAATTGCTATACCTATTCTTGAATAACCCATTCTACCCGGGCAGGTCCTTTTTTCAGCAACTTCGGACGGAACTCATCAGACTTGCATGGGGCGGGAAATCGCCTCGACTAAAATGGGACACCCTAATTAGGCCCTATAATCAGGGCGGGTATGGCATACCAGATTTTGAATTGTATTATCAGGCAGCTCAGGCTCATTATGCCTATTTTAGGTACATCAGCCTAGATACATGCCTCAACTAGCTGCTGAGCACTGGCTAGCCCAGCCTATCCCCATAGAGGGCGCATTGTACGCCTTGGTGCCTGGCAAAGACAAGACACCCACAACAGTAATGAGCATGGTTACTGTGTGGTCCCGACTTGCTGCTAGGTTATAGACTAAAATGCTCTATGCGCCACTATTGCCGCTGGCCTACCACCCAAATATGCCCTCATTACAAGAAGCGGGATTTCGCAAGCTGCTCCACAGGGTGCATGTTGAGACATGGGGAGACATATATCATAACGGAACGTTTCGCTCTATGGAACATCTATACCAAGGCATACAACCATCTCCGCTTGATGTCTTTCCATACATCCGACTTCGTCAAGGACTGAGAACACTAACGCCTGACTTTCCAAATGAGCCTTTGACCTTCGCTCCTCTGCAGCTCATACTTCAAAATGACACCCCTTGTAAACTAGTATCGACAATATACAGATCAGTACACACACAAATAGATTACCTATCATTAGCAGCCAGACTGAAATGGGACCAGGAACTGGAGACACCACTCACGGACAGACAGTGGGAATTTTGTCTCCAACAAACAGAACGCATTTCTGCTAGCAGTAGATAAAGAATTATACATTACACATTTTTGCACGGCCTATATTACACTCCGGCCCGAATGTGTAGACTTCAACTTCGCACTACTGACAATTGTGACAGATGCCACGCTCCTGGGGCTGATTTTTTACATCTTGCATGGGCGTACGTTGCAGTCCAGCTCTACTGGGTTCAGGTACTCACAGCACAGTCCAAAATGATTCATGCGGAGATAGCTCCCTCCCCTGCTCTAGCTCCCTCCCCTGCTCTAGCTCTATTAGGGTATGTGGAGTCCCTGCAGGCAGTACACCGCAAGTTTATTGCGCTAGCCCTCTTGGTAGCCAAAAGGAGAGTTGCATGTAGATGGGGCAGGGGCAGGGCCCCCAAGTTCAAGGAATGGCTGCGTGATCTTACTTATTGCCAGGAACAGTTAAATACATATTCCGAGTTGTTGTCAATTGCTTCACGGCCCAGGGATGTCTAGACCCATTTGCGATGTTAACTATTGCAAGAGAATGTCGATGCCGAAGAGGAGCCAACCGCTTAACCACATCAGTGCTAAGGCAATTCCCCCTGAGTGCTGTTACTCCAGATTTCCCATTGTTCATGACGAGCTCAGCTCGTCATGAGCACACGACCAGTGTACTGCATGACGAGCTGAGCTCGTCATGAGCAGCGAAGGGGTTAAGTGATCCCTTGGCTGGCCTCACTGAGTTATTCTTTCAGTGTACAAGCGTGTATGGCGTACTGAGAATGTGGACCCGTCCTGTTGCAAAGGGTGCTGTGAACAGTATTTCTGGAGGGTGGGGTGGTACTATACAGGCATGCATTAGCTTACCTGTTCTGAGGTTATTCGTGACCTGGGCTGCCATGTATCGAGCGTTCTCGCTCGAATATGCTACTTTCTGAAACGCCTCACTTTGTGGGCATACATTGTTGATATGAGAGGCCTGAACTGTGATAAGCACTATAGCTGTATGTACTATTAGACTAACTGATAATAATACTGTATTATTGTGCTGAAGAATATGTATCCGGTGATCTGGTTCTATACATGCATTGTGGATTATGGACTAAAATGTGTACATGTAAATGCACTCTTTGATGACGTTTGTAGCTGTAAATTTCAAAAATAAAGTAAAAAAAAAAAAGATAACCCCTGCTCACCCTCTAGGTAACGTGACGCGAGCAGCCAGGCTAAACTTGGAGGCTATGTATGTTAAGTGTTTGCACGCGCACCCAGCAACAACACCCAAGGCCCACCACAAAGGAAACTCCACACAAGGTCATATAAAAATAGCCTTTGTATTATACCAAAACACATTTAGATAAGAACACACATTTTACAATGTGCCAACAGGCACAGGCAGAATTTACAGGGGATATATACAAGACAAGGCCACCTGGACCACTGTCAGGAATCATCACTTTTTAGGAATAGTAATAAGCACATAGAACACTTGTAGAACCAAATAGAAAATGTAGCGCACAACCAATGATTACTGGTAAAGGGTACGTACCTCCTACGCAACCCTAACCACCTTAGGAAAATATTGCGTAGGGAACCAAGACCTCACTAGCAACACCTGTACTTGGAGAAATCAGCCACCTAAGTATCACCACACATTTAGGGGTATAAGCATAGGAACATTACACATGATGCATTAACATTCAGAGGTTAGGGGAAGGAAAACACATGATGCAGAACCTACATTCAGCGGTGTAGAAACAAGGCACATGACGCATAAGAACACATTCAGAGGTGCAGGAACACACAATTGCGCACAACTCACATGAGGCACAACCTGTGGCAGTCCCTAGGCCTTCTGGCCTTGTTGGGGCTAGGACACCCTGTGTCCCAATGTCAGGGGCCTAAACGTAGCAGCTGCCCACGAAGTGCTGGGCAGCTGGTACAAACAATTGGGGGGCCAACTTGGGGGCCTCGCAGGAAGACCAGGCGCCGGCTCTCTCTCGCTCTGCGGCTGCAGGGCGGGACTTCCGGTTCGTTGGTCTCGGGCCGCGCTGCGATTGGCCGGCCCCAACACTTTCGGGTCGTCGCGGGCAACACGGCGGCCCGTTTTAGGCAGGCAGGCGGGGTATCAACATCCGAGGGGTAGGCTCCCTCGTAAATTAAAATACTCGAGGCCAATATGCGGTGTGGGCAGCCGCGACAGGGGAATCAGGCGCTCTCAAGCGCTAACGGCACCCAGAGCGCTCCCAGCGCGATAAAATCAGATAGAGCTCCCAGCGCGATAAAATCAGATAAAGCGCTCCCAGGACCTCGGGGGAGAGATAAAGCGCTTCCAGGCGCTCTCAGCAAGAATACAGCGCTCTGAAGCGCTAGGGGCAAAACTGAAGCGCTCGCAGCGCTATAGGCAAAAGCAAAGCTCCAGCAAGGTTCTGGAGGCAGACAGGGGGGCAGGGCTGGTCCCAGAGCCAACTCACTGGGCCTCCAGGCAGGGAGGCAGTCCATGTGGCGGTCCTCCTGGCCCCAGCAACAGCAGCAGCCCCCTCTGGCAGGATCCTGGAAGAGAACAACATTCATGGGGACACAGCCCCTTCTTATACTGTACAATCCTTTGTCTGTAGGTGTAGGGTGGGGGAGAAAACAGTCGCAGCTGGTTTTGGAGCACCCTTGATGGCTCAACCACCCCTTTCATTCACTAAGGAGGCTAGGGTCGTTAGACGCACCAAAGGGGGCGGAGCCAGCATTGTGTGGGGAAAGCCCAGCCCCATTCAGGAACCAGGTGCAGCCCTCCCTCACATCACTCAGGCTGATCTCTCCACTCACTCCTGGGCAGACCCATCCAGACTTCCTGGAGCCAGGCTTGCCAGCCAGCTCCAGCCACTCACGCTCCAGCACCCTCACTACACACGCACACCCATGTCTAGAAGTGGCACTTCCACACTAGACACATTCATGCCGCATACATCATTATGCAGCATTCAATCTCACGAGTTCGCACATACCAAACTCGAGCCTGCACACCTTACGCATCAGAAACTACCAGGGACACAGACATTCCCCATGCATTCCTAAGGGAGGGCAAGCTAACCTTACTCCACGAGAGTGCGCACGCACTTTCCACTGGGCCACAGTGAAAGTGCACAGAAACCAAAAATCACTACCACCAATTCACATTCAACAAGCAAAAAGTTTAGGGGTGAACCTGCCAGAAGGGCCAAGTCCAACACTTTGCATACTCCTGCCATCTAGTGTTGGGTCTGGATGTTTGCAAGTTGTTTTTCTTTTTCCAGTCACAAGGTAAGGTGACTTTCCTTTCGGTGATAATGCGCATGGGCATCGACTCCATTGTTAGAGTGTTTTCCCGCAAGAGGGTGAGAATGGAGTAAGTAAGTGCATTATAGCGATGTCCATGCATATGTAATAAGAATAATAAGAACTGCAACAACCATAGGTGTCCGGGGAGGAGGGAGGCCACATGTGATTCTACAGCTCTGCTTTCCAAGAACAGATAAGCAGAACTCAAATTTAGAACAACTCAACTAACTCTTCACATCAAAAAGACTTTTGTGTGTGCCGCACCTCTCTACTGGTCATAGGCCAATCCGTCTCAATTGTGTGGTGGATAAGGAGCTGTTAGCTCTTATGGTGTTCACTACCACCGGCCCTGTTGTTCCCAAGAGGCAATGGTTTGAAAAAACAACAAAAAATTCCACCCACTGTGGGTTGCACCACCGAATGTCATTAACACAAGTATACATTGAATCAATAAAAAGTGTCCATCAGTAATTGTTTGCTTTTTTAACTCTTCTTTATTCAATTTTCATCGGGCAGCCAACGCGTTTCGTTCATAAGAACTTCGTCAGGGCGTGCTGACTGTGTCCAATAAGCACAGACATCACCTCTTGTTCTTCAAACGCATACCTTTTATTTTCGAAGCAGCACGCTACTTTCCTTGGCACAGTGGCCGTTTACATATAATTGGTCACAGAACTTAGAAGAACATGAGGTGATGTCTGTGCTTATTGGACACAATCAGCACGCCCTGACGAAGTTCTTATGAACGAAACGCGTTGGCTGCCGAATGAAAAAAATATAAAGAAGTGTTAAAAAAGCAAACAACTACTGATGGACTCTTTTTATTTATTCCATTTATACTTGTATTAATGACATTTGGTGGTGCAACCCACAGTTGATGGAATTTCCAAGAACAGATGCTTACAGGGTAAGTAAAACAATCCGTTCGAGGCATGTGTGCTGTAGATACACAGCTTTGCATAGACTGTATAGCCGTATTCTCCCAATGCGGTGGCTAACCAGTGGGTGTTGCAGTTGTTTGAACAAGTGTTTTTAGTACTGCTTGTCCAACATTAGCTTATTGAGGTTACAACACATCCACCTAATAATGCTTGGTAAATGTGTGCAGTGTAGACCATATAGCTGCCTTACATATGCCAGCAATGGGAATGTTGATTAGAAGGCCATAGATGCTCCTATTTTACAAGTATAATGTGCTCTCTGAGGTATAGTTAAAGTTCTTTTAGCATAGTGTCACGAAGCCGAACTCCCTGACCTAGATGAGCTTCCTGATTCGGACGGACGGGATGTACTTGCTAACGTTTCTTCCTTTCCACCCCGTCCGCAGGATCCTTTGGACATTTCCTGGGTTTCCCCGGCTCTGCCTCAGGGACGTGCATCTCTGTATCCAGCTTCTGTGACGCTGGGGGCATGTTCTACAACGATCGGCCAATCAGGTGAGAGGACGTCATCTGACACTACCCAATCAGAAGAGCTGGGGGCGTTTAAGGAAGCCGCGTCTTGGACTGTGGGCGCGGAACCTTCGGAACGCCAGCCGAAGCACGAGGAGGACGCCACGGAAGAAGACGGAGAAACTATCGTGGAACCGCTGCTGGGACCCCTGGAGCTGAGTGACGACAAGCCAGGAGGCCAACGATACCACGAGCCGCCCCGCCACACTTCCAGGGGAGAAGTGTGGCTCCACAAGGTACGAGGGCGTTTTCAAGGGTTGTTTAAATCACGGGGTGGGACGGGGTAGCCTGAGGGTGGTCACTATCGTCGTACCTTGCCCGCCGTCCACACTCCAAGACTGCTAGAGTTGGTGGTAGCACCCTGGTGATCCCTCACTACCCTTTCCTCTTCTCATCTGTTGTATATACAGACCCCAGCCCCTAACGTGGCTGCTTTTCTTTTCCTTTTCCCGAGTGCATCTCCGGACCTGTGGCCACCTCCAGCTGCCTCAAGACTGGAACCGAAGACTTCGGAAGTTCCCCAACTGAGAGACTCCGCGTTTATTGTTTGTACCCTCCAGGACACTGTGCTCTAAATCCTTTTTGAACCTACCTCGGTGTTTTCAAACCGAATAAAGTGGTTAAAGATAGACTCACACTCGTGGCGACTCTCATTCTCCCGACCCCGTTCCCCACACATAGCAAGTTTGAATACATTTAACGATCCATCTTGAAATACCAGATTTAGCGATAGGATTGCCTTTGTGAGGTGTAGCAAGTGCAACAGTTGCTTTGTCTTATGAAAATCTTTTGTCCTTTCAATATAGTACAGTAACGGTCTTCAGACATCAAGTGTGTGAAGAGCTCTTTCTGCTACTGAATCAGGTTGAGGGAAGAACACAGGTAGCTCAACTGGTTGATTAATATGAAAAGCAGAAACTACTTTAAGAAGGAATTTTGGGTAGATGCGAAAACTTACTCTATCTTTATGAAGCTGAAAGAAGGGTTCTTCTAAGGTTAATGCTTATAGCTCACCAACTCTCTTCAATGAAGTGATAGCAACAAGGAAGGCAAACTTCCATGAAATAAACTGTAATGGACAATTGTGTAATGGCTCAAAAGGTGGACCCATGAGTCTAGTAAGCACAATGTTCAAAGTCCAAACTGGTGCAGGATGTGCGCTGGGTGGTATTACTCTTTTAAAGCCCTCCATAAAGGCTTTAATTACTGGAACCTTGAACAAAGATAAATGTAATCTGTTTTGCAAATATACGGCTACTGCCGCAAGGTGCAATCAAATACATGTGTAGGCTAGACCAGCTCACTGTAGATGCAACAGACAACAAATAATATTTTGGATTGGGGCATCTAGCGGATCAATATTGTTGTTGTTAGAATATACAACAAATCTTTTCCATTTTGCTAAATAACATGCTCTGGTGGTAGGTTTTCTTCCTTGTTTAAGAATAGTTATACAACCTGGCGGAAAATTTAAGTATCCAAACTCTATGACTTCAGAAGCTAAATCGGCACGGAAGGTTTCAGTGCCGTAGGAGGCTTTGTTTTCGGTGTAAATGATGTTGGCTCCAAAGCGGTTTTCGGCTTCGAGCCTGAAGGTTTCGGCTCGGTGCCTGACTTTGGCCGACTTGATCCCGAGCCGTAAGGCTTAGTGATGTGTTTCGGTGCCGAGCTGGAGGGCAGGGCATAAGCAACATCTTGTTGGTGCCGACTATGGCCTGAAGGCAGGAGTGGGACTGAAGCCTTTTGTTTTGGCTGAGTTGGAGTTTGGGTTAAGGGGCGTTCGGTACTCACGGGACGTTGACCTTGTGGCAAGTCTTCTTCCATCTCTGAGTCATATTCTGGAATGGAGACAAGTTCTTCTTGTTCTTCCTCAACCCCTTGAGCATCAAATTTGTGCCTGGATCCTTTGCGGAAGATGTCCGGCGTGTATTCGACGTTTTGACTCTGCATCTCGCGACGTAGAGCCTGATGATCACGGAGTGTTTTCTTCGATCGGAACGATCTACACGCGTCACAGTCCTGTTCGTTGTGCTTGGGAAACATGCACAAGTTGCATACTTTGTGCGAGTCGTTGCGCTGATATTTGGCGTGGCACAGAGGACAGAATTTGAATAGAGTCTGTTTCATGGACTGTGAAGTGGACCGACACGGTTAGGCCGCAAGGCCTTCCCAAAGATCTTTGACCGAAATAAAGGTTTTTCTCGAAGGATACAATACACGGAGAAGTGAAATACGCTTTTGAAACAATACCGCCGCAGGTAGAGTGGATTGCTCACCGAGAGGAACCCGAAGAACATATTCGAACCGGAGCGCAGCAATACACGTCCGAACCCAATGGCGGGAAAATAAATCTAACAATGATGTTGATGCCCATGAGCACTATCACCAAAAGGAGGAGTCACCTAACTTGTGACTGGAAAGACTTCTTCGAAGAAATACAACTTGCAAAAATCCTGACCCAACACTAGGTGGCAGGAGTATGTAAAGCATGTTAACTACAGATCACATGCCTCAAACATAGTGGATTTAGAGATGGGATTTCCTTTATGAGGTGGAGCAAATGCAACAAAAAGTTTTGCGAACATCTTTTGTTCTATCAAAATAATATAATAGTACTCTTTTGACATCAAGTGTCTGTATAGATCTTTCTGCTACTGAATCAGGTTGAGGGAAGAACACAGGTAACTTAACTGATTGGTTAATATGAAAAGCAGAGACCCCTTTTGGAAGGAATTTTGGGTTTGTACATAGAGCTATTTTATCTTTATGAAGTTGAAAGAAGGGATTTTCAAAGGTTAATGCCTGCAGCTCACCAACACGTCTTAGGGAAGTGACAGCAATGAGAAAAGCAACCTCCCATGAAAGAAATTATAATGCACAGTTGTGTAAAGGTACAAAAGGTTGACCCATACGCCTTGTGAGAACAACGATAAAGTTCCAGACAGGTGCAGGTGGTAGCCTAGGTGGTATTATTCTTTTAAGGCATTCCATAAAGAATTTCATTACTGGAACTTTGAATAGGGATAATTGTTGTCCGTTTTGAAGATATGCAGCTATTGCTGCAAGGTGTCATCGAATGGATGTGTAGGCAAGGCCTGCACATTGCAGATGCAAAAGATAATAAATAATATTTCGTATAGATGCATCTAGTGGATCAATTGTGTTATTATGACAATGCATCATGAACCTTTTCCACTTTGCTGCAGAACATGCTCTAGTGGCGGGTTTTCTTGCTTCCTTAAGAATTGTCATACAATCTGGTAGTAGGTTTAAGTATCCAAACTCTATGACTTCAGGAGCCAATTCGCTAGGTTGAGTTCCTTATGGCTTGGATGTATGATTTCTTCATGGTTCTGTGTGAGAAAATTTGAAGTTATGTCAAGCTCCTGATGTGGAACTATTGAGAGTTCTAACAGTTTGGTGAACACCGGTTGACAAGCCCATGTGGGAGCCACCAGAATCAGTGTGAGAGATGTCTGCCTGAGTTTCCGAACCAGACATGAAAGGAGAGGGAGAGGAGGAAAAGCATAAGCAAATATCCCTGACCAGCTGATCCATAGGGCATTGCCTTTGTATAGAGGGTGTGGGAACCTGAAGGGGAAGTCTGGTCATTTTGAATTCTCAGCGGTTGCAAAGAGGTCTATTTGTGGGAATCCACATTTTTGACAGTACGGAAGGAGAACTTGTGGGTGAAGTTCCTATTTGTGTGCTTGTTGCTTCATTCTGCTGAGGAGATCAGCAGGGATATTGTCTGTCCCTGGAAGGTGTTCTGCCAGGAATTGGACCTTGTGATGAGTTGCCCAACGCCAAATGGTCTGAGAGAGGCATGACAGCTGTAAAGTGTGTGCCCTCCCCTGATTTTGTATATAGTGCACTGTTGCCATATTGTCTGTCCGGACTAGAACAACTTTCCCTATCAGATGAGGTAGAAATGTTTTTAACCCTAGCTGAACTGCTTGGAGTACCAGGTTGATGTGATGGTTCTGTTGGGTTGTTTTCCAAAGATCCTGAACTGTTAAATGTTATTAATGTGCTACCCACCACGTGAGAGATGCATCTGTTGTGAGCACGACTTCTGTAATAGAGTCGATAAAGTGCCGCCCTTTTGATAAATGTTGTGAGTTCCACAACTGCAGAGAATGAGGAGTGCAGTAATTTATCAACACTAGGTCTGTTAGCTGACCCTGTGATTGACTCCACTGACGTGCAAAGCACTCTTGTAGAGGACTCCTGTTTAGTCTTGCATAAGGCGCTATGGCATCCCCAGTAGCTGCATAAAAGTTCTGGCTGGTAGATATTGGTTGCTTTAAAACTGGAGTAACGGTGTTTAAAAATTGTTAATCCTGGCTGCATTGGGATAGAGCCATCTGAACGTTTAGAATGGCCCCAAAATATGGTTGGATTTGAGTAGGTTGAAGATGGAATTTTTGTACATTGACTGTAAATCCTAACTGATGCGGAAGGTTCATGTTGATGTGTGTGTTGCACACTCTTGGGTTGTGTGTTGGCTTTTATGAACAATCGTCTAGGTATGGGTAGACATGGGTGTTATGTTCGTAGATGTGCTGTTACTACTGCAAGACATTTGGTGAGAACTCTGGGTGTAGTTGTTACTCCAAAAGAAAGTACTTTGAACTGATAATGATCTTTTCCTATCACAAATCTGCGGTATTTTCGATGTGTTGGATGAACGGGTATATGAAAGTATGCATCCATCAAGTCTAGTATTGGCGTAGTTGCCTTGCTGCAAAGGTGAAAGTACTTGTTGCAGTGTAACCATATGGAAGTGCTCTGATAATATACATAGGTTTAAGGGCCTGAGATCCAACATTGATCTTAATGAATTGTCCTTCTTAAGAATCAGGAAGTATAGTGAATATACCCAAGATCCTGGTCTCCTTTTATTAGAAGAGCTTGTACTTCTTGTTTGAGCAGATGTTGGAGTTCTAAAGACAGTTTGTGAATACAAGGTGGAATGTTTGGAGGGCTGCTTATTAGCTTCAGGCAATAACCAATGTTGGATAATATCCAATATCCATCTGATGTTATTGATTGCCAAATGGGGAGAAACTGTTGTGATCTTCCCCCGACAGGTGATGAATGATTGGGGAACGTAGTATATTGCCGCTGTTTGTTAGTGGATGGAGAGGTGTGTGTTAGTGGACCTCTACCTCTTCCTTTAAAGTTGTTAACTCTATATACACCTTTATAGAATCCCCTGGAGGGGGGAGATTGTGTTTGTGTTTTATACGAAGATGCGCTGACATCTGTGATATTAGTCTTTGAGCCACCTCTGTAGAAAGAGCAATGAAAGAAACCTCCGGTAGAAGAAGACTGAAGTGCTCCCATTGATTTAGCCACTTCTGTGTCCTTTTTCATTTTCTCTAGCGATTGGTCTATCTGAGGCCCAAAGAAGTGTTACTTATGAAATGGTGCATAAAGAATGGTTTGTTACACCTCTGGTTTGAAACCAGAAATTCTGAGCCATGCAGGTTTCCTGAGTAGAATGCTATTATCGACCACTCTAGCAGCAGTATCTGCAGCATCTAAAGCACATCTGATACAAGAATTGGAGATGGGCTTGCCTTCTTGCACTATTTACTGCTCCTTTTTCATGTGTCTTTCTGGGAGATATTGTAATAGTTCTTCCATCTCATCCCGGTGTGCTCTATCATAACCAGCCAATAGGCCTTGCGTATTGGCTATGCACCAATGACTGCCTGATTGAGCAGCTACTCTTTTCCCTTAGGCATCTATTCATTTAGATTCTTTATCAGGGGGTGGTGCCTCCTCTGAGGTTTGTGAATTTGCCATTTTACGGGCGTTCAATACTACTACAGAATCTAAAGGTAACTGACCCTTAATAAAAACGGGGTCAGATGGGGGAGAGGGGTTATATTTTTTATGCACCTTAGGTGTTATGATACGTGCTGAAAACAACAAGAGGGAGGGAAATAATATTCAGGAGCACTCTCAGTCCTCCAAGATAAATCTAATCATAACAACGAAAGAGTGTGCCTTTTTTATAATAATAATAAAGGTAGAGCACAACAGGAGACTCCATCGGGCCTGATGATGAAGCACGTCATCAACTAGGTTGGTGAGTGACGGTTTTTATTAAGATCCACGTTGGATTCTCCTGCTGTGCTCTACCTTTATTATTATTATAAAAAAGGCACACTCTTTCGTTGTTATTTTATGATACGTGCTCTAACTGGATCCTTAAAAATATAGTCAGCATGCCTCATCATACCTTTTAACATAGGCAAAGACTGAGATGTTGTGTGTCTGATTCCTAGGTTTTCAAATAGGAAATTTTCTTCTAGGGCTTCTTTATGTTAAGTGACCCCATGGTAAGTGGCTGCCTTAGCAATCAACTCCTGATATGCAGTATTATCATCAGGAGGGGAAGGATTAGCTTGATATGGAGCCGGGTCTGTGTCTCCTGGTGGGTCTAATTGTAGTCTACCATGGATCAGATGGTGGCTAATTATAGGTGTCATCATCATCTAATATATTTCGATTTGTATTTGGGGAGCCTGGTGGTTTGATATGTCAAGGGTCTGAAGCAGGTGTAATAGGTAATAGTGAAGAAGGCGGTGGTGTCTGAAGAATATTAATAGGACTAGTTGCATGTCCTTTTTCTTTTTGAGGGAAATCTTATATTCAATGTCTATTTTCTTCTTGGAAGATGGTACTGTTGGCTTAGATGTAATGTGGCCAGTGTCAGGATTTATGTGAATTTTCTTTTGCTTTGGATCCAGTTTCTGTAACATTGTCTCTAAAATAGCCTCCGGTAGCTGTAAAGGAGCTTCTTTATGTTTTGGCGCCGAAATGTTCGGTGCTGAGAGAGATTTGTCCTTTTTAGGTCAAGCCTGGGTAGCACACGCACCGCTCTGCGAGGAATACTGTATTAGGGTATGGACTTAAAGCTCTGCCCACTCTCTGCCCATCTTTTCAATTGGCTGCTGTGACTGTCTTTTGTAAATGTTGGCTTTTGATTTGTGTTGGACCCGGCCCTTTAGGCAGGTTCACCCCAAGACTTTTTGCTTTTTCCTAGCCTGTTTCTGTGACCTGGTGTTGGTGATTTTAGGCCTCTGCGCACTTTTTCACTGTGGTACAGTGTAAAGTGCTTGAGCTCTCTGTGTATGTGTGGCGAGTGACCTGCCCTCCCATAGGAATGAATGGAGAATATGTATGCCCATGGTAGTTCCTGATGTGTGGGGAGTGCAGGGTCAAGTTTGATATGTACGAACTCGTGAGATTGAATGCTGTGTAATGATATATGCGGCATGACTGTCTAGTGTAGAAGTGCCACTTTTAGAAGTTGGCATATTTGTGTAATTTGTGTCTGGCGTGTGATTGGCTGGTGAGCCTGGTCCAGGAGTGCCTGGGCCTGCTTGTGGATTGACTGTCTGGTTTGAGGGTGACAGGGGCTGGGGAGCCCCAGGAGGTTGTCTGAGTCAGCCCGTGGATGAAAGGCTGCATCTGCTGCCAGAGAAGTGGGAGGAGATGGCACCTGGGAGTGACTAGGGCTGTGCCTGCCTGACCACAATGCTGGCTCCACCTCCCGCTGGGCGACTGTCACCTCTGTCCCTGACACTAAAGAGAGTTCCCTAAAACCAGTTCTAGCTGGTTCTCACACTGCCTGCACAAAGACTTCAAAGACTTTTCTCTGTATAAGAAGGGGCTGTGTCCCCTTCCAATTTGTTCTTGTTTTTGGACTTGAATCTTACCAGGGGCGTGCTGCTGCTTGGGCGCAGGGGAATCCCTGGGCCCTGCCCAGCCCCTGAATATCTGGTGGACTTTCCTGTTCTGGGAGCTGCTGGGCTCCACCTTATGTCCTGGACCTCAAATGGACTTGTCCTGGACCCCTGAAGGACTTTCTGTGGACCCTTCTTGGCGTAGGGGTCATCTCTGGGGACTTTAGGTGCTGCCTGGGCCCCCCAGCGCCTTGAGAGCGCTTTTTGCTGAAATCCGAGCGTGTCGCTGTCACGCATTTTGCGTGAGGTTTGGCAGGTGCCTACCCTGCGACTTTGCCCGCATTTATTTAATTATTTAGCGAGAGCCCACCTCGCTTCTATATTTATTTTTAACTTCGAGGGTGCCCACCCCTCGTTATTGCCTCCGTTGAATCGCCGCCGCAGCCCGAGCCGTTTTTGATAAATGGCCGCCGCGGCCTGCCTGGTTGTGGGCGGGGCCACGGACGGAAGAGGAAGTGTGGCAGAGAGGCGAAGCTGATCGGCATCCGGAGGAGGACAGGATCCCACCCCGCCTCCTCGAGTGCCGGTGCCGGGCTCCTGTGAGTTGATGGGAGCCCCGGGAGAAGACGTGCAGCCTGTGTCTTGCGGAGGGGGGCGGGAGGCACAATGCCGGTGCCTGCCCCTCCGCGCTGCTCACCAGAAGCGCTGACGCCGCTGCAGAAGAGGAGAGCCTCCCCTGCCAGAGCCGGTGAGTAGGGCTCCGGGGGGGAGGCGACGGATGTGGTGCCAGTGAGGGCACCAAGCCAAGAGTGGCCCCGTGTGCTGAGTGGGCCACTCCTACCCTTGGGGGCATTTGTATGCGCGCTCCCGGATGGAGCAGATGGAGTTTGGTGGCAATTCGGGCGGATCCGGTTGGCAGTGTGTCGCCCCAACGTTGTTCAGAGCCCCGAGAGGCTCAAGGCGCCCCATGTGTACAGGAGCCCACGAGAGCCCCGAGGCGGCATTTGTGTATTTCGAGTCCCCCAAGAGGGACTCCAACGAGATGGGGCTGATTATTGTTAGAGCCTCTGTGGCTCCAGTGCACATGCTTATTTGAGTGCCTAGAGGGCCAGAGGAGCCCGTGCTGAGCCCCGTGGCTCCAACCTTGGACGTAGTCTTTCTTTTAGAGGGCTAGTGAGAGCCCTGGCGCAGTTTTGCGGAGATCCCAGCTGCCCAGCAATTAGTGGGCAGCTGCACCGTTTAGGCGCAATGTGAGAGAGAGTCCCCGTGTGGGACAGAGGTGGCACAGTGGTGCCAGGCCTGCTACAGCTGCCCAGCAATTAGTGGGCAGCTGCACCATTTAGGTCTTATGTGTCCCAGGTGCCCAGCAAGTAGTGGGCACCTGCTAAGTTTAGGTTTTGCGCCTTCGGCGCACCCCTGACTGGCGCTGCTTGGCAGCGCGCCCTGACATTTGGACACAGGGCGTCTTAGCCCCAACAAGGCCAGGGACTGCCACAGGTGGTGGCTTATGTAAGTTTTGCGCAATTGTATGGTTATTGCACCTCTGAATGTGTTTTCTTGCATCATGTGTTATTCCTGCACCTCTGAATGTTTTTAGGCATCATGTGATTTTTGCGCTATTGTATTGTTCTGGCACCTCTGAATGTTTTTAGGCATCATGTGTCTTCCTTTTCCCTGCGCTGCACCTTTGAATGTTTTAGGCATCATGTGTCTTCGTGCACTGCACCTCTGGATGTATTTTATTGCATCATGTGCTTTGTTCTGAACACCGCTGAATGTGTAGGTTTATGCATGTGTTTCCCTTGTCTTACACCTCTGAATGTTTTTAGGCATCATGTGTTTTTCCTTTACTACTCCTCTGAATGGGTTTCATGCGTGGAGAAGTGTGGCTTACTGGTTAGAGGAGGCAGACCTGGAAGCAGAGGTCAGCCCAGGACCAGGGTTCAATTCCCGGCTCGGCAGGGTCTTCAGTCCTAAAATGTCCATGGACTTGACAATTCTCGCTCCGGTGCCTACTCGATTCACGGATTCACACTCTGCGACTCTGGGCAATAGCTTGCTTAATCTCCACAACGGCCCCTCGCGGCGGGATGCCTGGCTTTCACCTTGCGGATACCCTGCTGGGGTTATCTCACAGGGGAATACCTGGACGGGTTCCCTAAGCAAGCGCTTAGAAACCGCTCGGTGATTTGCGCTATATAAATTCCTGTACATTTACATTTACCTGCATCATGGGTAATGTCTTCTTGTGTATACCCCTAAATGTATTTTATTCTTAGGTGGTGGTGTTTTGCCTAGTATAGTTATACTAGAGAGGTTATGTGTCCATGCATGATCTAGGCCTATGGTTATTAGTATTGCGTAGTGTGTACCTACCTTTACCAGTAGTTACTGGTTGTGATTTATAACCGTTATCTTGTGCTATACTTATTCTATTTCTAAAAGTGTTGATTCTGACAGTGGCCCATGTGGCCCTGTCCTGTACATAATCCCTTGTGAATATTGCCCGTGCCAGTTGGCACCATGTATTTTGTGTGATTCTATCTGATGTGTTTTTACAATACAAAAGTTATTTTATAATAACCTTGTGTGGAGTTCCTTTTGTGGTGTGCCTAGTATGTTGTTGCTGTTGTGTGCTGGCGCAAATGCTTTACACATTGCCTCCAAGTTTAGCCTTACTGCTCGTGCCAAGCTACCAGGGGGTGAGCAGGGGTTATCTTGGCGTGTGACTCCCTTGCCGTGACTAGAATGGTGGTTTCTGCCTAGCTTTGGCGTCAGCCTTAGCCAACCAGAAATAGCCAGTTCTAACGTTAATAGGCTTATTAGTCCATCCTTAGTACCTCCCTGTCTTCTTTTGTAACCTCCCATCAGAATAGGACCTTTTACTGTGTCCTTACTGTTAAGTTTACATTTGCCCTTTGTCAGAAGTTTTTGCTTAATTAATCTAATAATCTAAAGAGCACAACATACTTTATCAGCAATGGGCCAGTTTCATGAGAGCCACGCTATTTTTTTGTTGCTTTTATTGTTGTGTGTTTTCTACGCTCCTCCACCCCATTGTCTCAGCTCTCCCTCATCCTCAGTCTGGGCTCCAGCCTGGGCTGCCTCACAGCTGAGCAGCGGTGGGAGAGCGAGGGTTGTTCTGCAGCCTGCCTTAGAGTAATGTACAAAATGGAGAACATTCTTATGCATGTAACCTATTGTAGCTTAATTTCAGTCTCCAGCACGACTAACTTTGTTTTGCTCATGGCTCTCGTTTCTGCAGAGAACTGCAATATGAGGTATTTCGATCAGCACTGTGCCCTTGTACTTTTGACTGGACTTTCTCTACTGTAGTTGTGTGTTCCTTGAGTGTTTATGAGCCGCTCACGTGACACTTCAGGTCCGCAGCAGTGCTGCTTTTCTCTTGTGACTGGGAAAGGAAACAAGGGAACCCTACTCACTGGGAGCCTGGGTGAAGACTTTTACAAGAAACAATGGCTTCTCTAGAGCTTTTCTCTAGTGAGGCCCTTGCAGACTATTGCACCCAGACATCGCACAGGGGTGTATTGCTCGCCCTTCCCTTCCACAAGCCTCGTTGTAATTAGTGAAAGCTGCAAGCCTGCTCGAGACTTCAAATGAATAAATCATCTCGATCCCGAAGTGTGATTTGAGGACTGAAGCCCCTTTCTCGTTGCTTTGCATAATATCCTCTTACCCGAAGCCCCTCCTTTTTAAATAAGCACATACTGAATTTGGTTACTTGCTTCAAAATTGCTTTTGTGAGACCAAAAGTAATTTTGGAAATGGAAATGGGTGCATGTCCTCGCCTCTTTCTATTCCGTTAACTTCTCTTCAATATCTAGGGCCTTCAAAATAGATTTTTGAAAAGCGCAAAAAAACGCTTATGCTGCCAAGTCCATAAAAGTCTTCACCAACGTCGAGAAGCTCTTAAAGTTATTCCTCTCTGGAATAGTAGTGCAGGAGAATCTTAAATCTACAAGTGAAGTTAAAGGAGGAAGTTTCAGCAGCTCTAGTTCTTCTTACTTGAGATGGCATCCACATTGTTTTGCCCTGGGGGTGCAAGTTTCGGGCTCAAATATTAATGTGAGGCTTTTTCAATAAATAGTTGGTTTAACAACCACATATTGGTGCAAGTGCAACAGCGAGTGGCTAAAAACAGATTCCCACTTCACTAGTAACCAGTGAAGACTGTGAAGGGCCGGTGACATATACTACTATCTGAATGTTTCAGTTGCAATTTTAGCCCAATTATCAAGAGATCGTGCACATTAAATTTAGTTGTTCCAGTCATTGACTCACTAAGCCATTGGAACCACAAGTAAAAAGATTTACTCTGCTAAAGCCACTTCATCACCCACAAATGGTGCAGGGATGCAGGGAAATATCGAACGCTGATACTGTACAACGAAAAGAAGATTGCTTCTTAAAAAAATTATTATCTTTGCCTAATAGTTGTTTAAATTATATTATGCACCATGAGCTGACTGTATCATATCACAGATTTTAAATCCCTTGCCCTTGTTTTACTATGGCATTCAATTTAACCCAAAATATCATTAGGGACTTTCTTGCCTGTGAACAGGTTCACAAGGCACCATGGCTCAAATATGTAAAAGAAATATTGTCAATATTGGGCCCTGTGGCTGACCGGAGGACGGATCGCGGTCATGACGGGGCTTCCCTGGAGATGTTGCCATAGGACGGTTTATCATGACCAACCTAACAGGCTATCTACCTCTCCATTTCTGACCAGATACTGCCATGATTTTGGAGACATAGAGGTCAATACATGCAGAAGCAGATGACGTTGACCCATTATATACTTACCTCTCACTCCGCGGCAAGACCCTCGCCTAAAGGTTTCACGCATTCCAGGAGTTCCATTGTAAACCCAGAACTCTCCAGGACCCGACTGTGATTAGTTGTACTAGAACACGAAGTTTATACCTTCAACTCTTATGTGCGAGGAGGCATATGGAATCTCCTGTGACGACTTACTCTAAAGCACTCTTTTTCATTTATAAGCCCTGAAGAAGTCCCATCTGGGACTAAACGCGTCGGCTGTGTGGTGCTTATCTTTGAAATAAAAGAATTTTGGAAGACAAGAAAACATCATCTTTCGCGATTTATTATATATGGACTATTGTTATTGCTATACTTTGTGGTGCACCTTTGCAGTTGTTTGCACCGATAGGAAAGGTTTGTGAGACAGTCTCTGCCACACGGACGGAGGCACTGATATCTGTATAGAGAAGTTGGATATACTTCAGGAGATGAGGACCAAACTTATGAGTACTAAGAAGCACGAAGAGATATGTCCAACTCAGGGAATCAAAGGCCCTATCTATGTCTGCCAGCAATAGAGCAGCGGGCTCGCCCAGACAATCCACCGAAGAAATGACATTGTGGGCGCGTCGGATATTATGTCGCGTGGCCCGGCACGGCATGAAGCCTGCCTGATCCGAGTGAATCAGACCAGAGATGTGCAGAACTATGGGATTAGCTATGATCTGGCAAGTAGCTTTGCCTCGACATTGAGGAGTGATATCGGGCGATATGAAGAGTAAAGTTCAGGGGGTAGACCCGGCTTTAGAAATATCACTATCTAAGCGTGCCGCCAATCCGCTGGAAGAGACCGGTCGCCTAGAGTGGCAGGCAGTGCGGCAAGATAAGGAGCAGTAAGTAGGGATTGATACTTCTTATTGAATTCGCATGGAAAACCATTTGGGCCAGGGGCCTTTCCCGAGTGCATCCCAGACAGCGCTTCCTGGATCTCCTCAGTTGTTATTGGGAAATACATAGTTTTTATTGTACTGAGTTTTATATAGAGCAAACTTGACCCAAAGGTATCAGGCATCAGAGTGCTTTACATAGCACCAGTTGCGTGACATGAGGACACAGTCAATTTTTTGTTCGGCACGGGGAGATTAAGTGATTTGCCCAGAATCATAGGATGTTCAGCGTCGTTGCCGAGACGCTAACCCAGTTCCCCAGATTCGAGGCCCCCCACCCTAGCAGTTAGGCCAACTACTCTCCCCATCGAGCCTGTGAACGCCACATTTCTACCCTGGGGATCGGTCCCTCGTGAGCCTCTGGTGAATGCTGAGTGGAAGACCAGTACAAAACCAAATCAAGTTAGGCATGAAGCAGATGCGTCTCTTGCAAAAGTTGGAATATCTGTGCCTCAGCGTTTAGCCTAACGCAAAATAGCCCCTCTTTTAACCTTATCCAATAACCCTCGGACATTCCAACTAACCACCCGAAGACGTCTTTCTACCAACCTAGACATGCTTAGTGTCGGGGTGGACATCAATGTATATATTCAGGGGACCACATGTGGTGATACTAGGCTTAATTATAGCTGCGGATGGACCTGTATATGACACTGAAAAACAAAAACCAGTAACTTTCACCAACATCCTCTCTCCCTCCCCCCACCCAAATACCTCAAATGGTAGCGGAGCAGTCAGCCATGACGCTGCATCAGGCCGCCCGGAGCAGGTGCAGGCTCACCGCAGCCCGAAATGGCCGAAGAGTCACACCAGTCGAAACAGCCCACCCCACACCTCTAGCAGCTACGGTATGGCGCCACGACACTCGTGGCTCTTCAGGGACATGCCGCCATCACTCGGGCTCGCCACTCGGATAGGGTGAGGATCGCCAGGTCTCGGTCGCCCACACACGCCAGGCAGCACCCACAGGCATTCGGCCACTGGCACCCCAAAGCAGAGTGCACCGCCAGTGGCGAAATCACCGACCTCTGCAGAGTATCAGGCGCACTGGGGTAGGGAGACGGTACGCCGCGGCCCGATGCAGCCGCCGAGTCCTTCCAAGCCTAGCAGACAGTATGGCCCCACATGCTCGCCAGGTCTCATCCGGTGTCCTCGACCGCAGGGGGGAGATGTATACCGCGGCTCGACAAAGCTGCAGGGTCTTGTCTGGCTCTCGTCCGGATGCCGCTATCCCGCCAGAGAAGGGCAGGCAGGAAATGCGGTACCCACCGCGGCACGTCAATGTCCTCTGCGGCAACGCCCCTCATGCAAGGGCGAGGATCAAAAGGCTACAGTCTCTCCTCAGTGCCCGGGCATCTCCTGGCAGGGCAGACAAGTCCGACACAGCACACTGGGCGCCACCTGGCTCCAGGAGCATTTACTCTCAATATGTGTACACATAGAAGCCGAAAAGTGGCAGGATGTTTGACAGATTAATGTGGGACTGCGGGGCTCGTCTAACGCGCGTCCACTATGTTGGACTGCTAGGGCCACGCCCCTTAACAGTGTGTTTTTAACCATAGATTTTTAGATGGTTTCCATCTGTATTTATTTATTTATACGATGTGGAAATTGAATATATAATGAACCTGTATTTGATGGCTTATTGTACTTTAATGATCTTACTGCCTAAGGTCACATAAAGTGAAATGAATCAAATTGACTTACAGTATTGGATTTTCAGCTATAGTTGATTAGGCAGTGGTACAACAGTGGACCTGAACTGCCCTCTTCATGTTAAATTTAGTTGATGATGCTTTTATTTATTTCCGTGCTTTGGCCAGCAGAATCTCTTTGCTTTTGCTAATCATCCCCTCGTCCCATGTCCGCTTTGGTGTCATTGTTATTGGCACCCTCCTTGGCAGTAACCACTGAATGCCAAGGATGAAGTTTGACGTATACTCTGCTTTTCTCTTAGGCAGACTTTGGGCATAAAACCCTGCATTAATGCTTTTGAGTGCAAGTTTTCACCCCAAGCTCCTAGAGGCGATTCAGTTGAACCTGTTTGAAAAGGTCCTTTGTGTTACAACCCGGTATCACACTACACCTGGAAGCACTATTCTTATATATTTTTTCCTTTCCATTAAAGGGGTTGAATGTCCCTGTCCGGCGACCACAGGTTCATAATATTCGATGTGTCCAAATTGATCTTCATAAAAGACACTGAAGTCAAATTTGTATTTGATTTGCTTTTTTTGCAAGTAAACCATTTAATGCTAGGAATGACACATGAATAACGGCTAGTTCAAACAGGTCTTTACTGTCTATGGGCGTTGTAGATGTAGTGAGTAAGAAAGCAAGGCTTGAACTTGTGCGCCAGATTTTTATTTTTTGTAACCAATGAGAGAGTGCCACAGCAATTCTGAGTTGTTCTTTTTGGGGTGGGGGAATACATGCCTATAGTTATGTATTCAGCTAAACAGGACATATTCCACTGACTTTTGCTACTAGGACTGAGAATATTGGCTATATGTCAAACCTGCCTCAATGAGGGATAAGACTGTTCTGAATAGTTTCTTCCCTAAAAAAGTGGTACGTTAACTGTGCGTTATGGAAGCAGAGCAAGCCAAACTGGTTGGCTCAAACCCCTCTAAGACATTGAGCCCTTCTCCCATGTCATCTGTTAAAACTTAGAAATTGCAAAGGAGTGGCTGGACCTCTGGTTCAGTGAGTAGGAGGTTAGGGTTGGCTAATGTAAGGCACGTTAGAAGCAGTTCACCTGGTAAGCCTTGTGTACAATCTTTTATATTTTCAACTTGACCCTTGATTCTGCTGGAGGTCAATGTAGTGGTTTAAGGATTGGTGTAACATGGTGTTTTTTCCACACTTGGGATAATGCAGGGCTTTTTACACATTGTATATTTTTGGATAATAATTTTGGGTGGTCTGTGTAGAATATCTAGGTAGTATCCAGGCGACCCTCATCAAGTTGGGCACCCCTGTTCTTCATTTCGGAGAAAACAACTCATCTTTCTGAGCATTTGTAGTGAGTAATTCATGCTTCTGAGTTACACACAGACTACATGTACATGCTCATTGACAGAGATCTGAATCAAACAGGAAGCCGGTCTCTTTTGCTTTTAGAATTAAGAAGAGGGTAGATTTCGTGACTGGACTTATGTGACCAGAATGGCAGTACTTGTGGTACCAAATGTTATCAGGGCTTTAGTTCTGGCAACAATTAGCACTGTGTCACTCCTGGTCTTCATCCACATATAAATCTGGTTCAGAAGAGGTCGGACAGGTAGACCGCTATATGCTCCAGGAGGATGTGAGCTCCGGGATATGTAGATGCTGAAAACAACACATAAATAAAAGATATTGCCTTTTCTATGTCAATAGTTCAAACTCTTGTAAATGCGAGAGCTATTCAGTTGCAAAATGTTGTTCTCTTTGGATTCTGACTGTTTCGGAGCTGAAGGGGTATCATCTCAGCTCGAGCCCGAGTCGGAAGGCTTGACTTGCTGTTTCAGTGCAAAGTCAGGTGTTAGAAGGCCTGTGTTAGAATCAGAGACTGGGTGCCTACCATGGCCTGCTCATAGCTGCCAAGGTTTCAAATTGCTATGTGTGACAGTTTCATAATTTCAGTGCAATTATGAGTGACATTTTAATGACTATGAGTGACACTTTTACACAAGCAAAAGTCAAGCAATGAAACAAAGCCGGCTACAATTATTGCAAAAAGTACTCCTCAACTGGACACCTTGACAAAAATAATCATTATACCCGAGAGGTCCATCAACTCCCCCCTCTCCGACCAATAGTAAGTGCGAATTCAACTAGGTCATGCAGCTCCTAAATAGTACTGTACACCACAAACTAGACTGAGACTGTGTGTGAACTTCAGCTGTAACACATAGGGCAGGCAGCTGATGATCGCACTACAACCGATATTTAACACATTATTGTAAACCAACCAAATTTTTATTAGCAGAAACTAGAGTGATAGATCATACACAATCCAGGGCACCGGCACACTTCCTTTGTGAGGCGAGCGGAGTGACAATTAAGTTACAGCCCGCCTCGTGGTTGTAGCGACTCCCGCGGCAACCGCGATGCGGCTGCCTGGGCTGCAGTTTTCTTCTTGAGGCACTTTCAGTAACAGCTTCTACACAGTGGTGTTCTTGGCTCCAAAGGGACTGCCACGTTCGTTAGGATTGGATCCAGGTCCATCCGGCGGTCGCAGGTTTCAAAATAGATTTTAAAAGTTTACAGAGCAGCGATTTGGGCACAGCAAAATTGCCGCAGCCAGTTTCTCACAGCTTCAATATTATCATTAATTGCAACCACTGGCTCGCGTAACGCAGCAAAACCTCTGCCTATTAAAGTCTCTATGTCACAACTCTGTCCAGGGACCAGTAACCTGGCGGATGTCAAGCTAGTAGCCATTGGGCACGACACTGCCTCTCCTGACTTCAATGAATAAAGTTGCTGCGGTGCAGTGTCAGGATCCCCAGGCTAAAATTGTTCCAATGTAGCTAACTGCTCAGCTAGCCCCCATAAGCCTGCTGGGAGCAACGCGTATGCGCTGCCACTCCACCAGCTAAAGTTTGACAGCCTTGTAAATTGAATAGCAACGCTACCACGCCATACCTATTATGCCTGACTTTGCATTTCAGTGCGGTGATGTGGATCACAACACTAAAATTCGTTTGTCTAACGCCTGATGCCTGGTACTTGGAAGGCCTGCCTATTGGCAGTGATGGACCAGTAGCCTTTTTCTTGGTTGGAGAGGGTTTAGTGGGCGAAGGGGCTTTGTTACTCACGGCACCCTGTCCAGCTGGGACTCAAGTTCGATCTCCAACTTTGAATCGGAGTCCTGGCGGGAGAAGGCCTCTTCCGCTTCAGCTGCCGACGCTTCCATCTCTTCTTGCTCGATATATTTTCCGAAGATATCAGAGGTCTCCTCGATACTCTGCCACTGCATGTCTCTTCGTTGAGCTAGACGGTCTGGCAGAGTGTTTTTGGGACAGAATGATCGACACGCATTACAGTCTTCCTCTCTCTGTTCTGGTGAGAGACAGAGGTTAAAGACCTTATGAAGGTCGGTCTGCAAGTATTTGGAATGGCACAAAAGACAAAATTAAAAAGGCGTACGTTCCATCGGCAGAAGACTTCATGATGGATCTTTGATAGAAAGTAGATAGAAGAAAACGTGCTAGGCCGAGGCCAGGGTTGGAGTTTTGTATTGGATAATCAACATTACACAGGTCAATACACGATCAGAGAAAATACTGACGAGGGTAACTGAATTGTGAACCAAAGGGATCCCGATTGACTATGTCGAAACAGAGTGCCTCAATACACGCCCGAAACCCGATCACGGAAAGAAAACAATCGAACAATGGAGTAGATACCCATGCGCATTATCACGAAGGAGTAGTTTCTGTCCTGTAACTCCAGTTCTGTAGTAGGGGTATCTCTGTTATAGTCATAATCTAGTGAATAGTCCCGCCCATGTGTGTGGACCCCGGCAATCAAAAATAATCTCTTAAGTTGTCAAAATCATGCAGAAACTGCAAAGACACTTAAGAGAGAATTTAAAGACAAATAATGCAGCCTATATCCACAGGCTAAATTGTCCAGTACTTCAACTAGAAATTCCACCAAACAAAACCACACACAACACAGCCTGCCCAGTTTCTTCCATAGAGAAACTTGCCTCTACCAGGAAAAGACTCTGGAATGATAGAGAGGAAGGCATGGACAGACAAGCCCAATAGGCTGCCATTATGTGGCTTAAATAGGATACTGTGCCTTTAAGAGAACTTTCCAGAACTTTCTCTCAGTATCCCAGAATGCACAGCAGGTCCCTTTTACTTTTAGTTCTTTTTGAAGGCGTAGTACACCAGACCTGTAGCATTCCTTACATGAATATTTATCTCCTCCGGGGAGGAGGGCGGGCGCTTATGACTATAACAGAGATACCCCTACTACAGAACTGGAGTTACAGGGCAGAAACTACTCCTTCTGTAGTAGGGGATCTCTGTGTATAGTCATAATCTAGTGAATAGAATGGCAAGCCCATCCCCACACCAAAGCGGCGGTGGAGAAAAGAAATTAACACCACTATTGTGCGAACAAATTCCGCAGCGAAGCCTGCCCAACCTGAGCATCTGCCCTGGCATCAGTGTCCAGACAGTAATGCTTAGCAAAAGTATGAACCGACTTCCAAGTGGCCGCCTTGCAGATCTCTGCAATCAGAACATTACAGAGTAAAGCTGTCGTGGCAGCTTTTCCCCTGGTGGAATGAGCCTTAGGTTTACCCCTAAGGTCTTATTAGCTTTTTGGTAACACAACTGTATGCAGGACACAATCCACCTAGAGATGGACTGCTTAGGTAGCAAGACCCGTCCTGACCGACCCATAATTGACAAATAATTGGTCTGACCTACGAATATCTTTGGTTTTATCCAGATAAAATTTCAATACCCTCCTAACATCCAGGGAATGTAGAGACCTAGCTTCGTTTTTCCACAACAAAATCGCAGACATCCACAACAGTTTCGACAACCAACCCGGAGTCCAACCCACAAACTTCAGCTACACCTCCACCCCCCTTGAACACCCTTAATGACTGGAACCCAATCTCCACTGAGGACACCATCCGCCTGATGAACTCTATCCACTCAGGATCACCCACAGACCCATGCCCTCACCACATCTTCAACAAAGCAGACTCCATCATAGCACCACACCTCCGAGACGTCATCAACTGCTCCTTCAACTCCGCCACCTTCCCGGAAAGCTAGAAACACGCCAAACTCAGCGCCCTTCTGAAAAAACCCACAGCGGACCCCACCGAACTCAAAAACTACCACCCCATCTCGCTCCTTCCATTCCCGGCCAAAGTCATCGAGAAAGCTGTCAACAACCAGCTCGCCGCCTTCCTCGAAACCAACAAATCCCTCGACTCCTCACAATCCGGCTTCCGAGCCAAACACAGCACTGAGACCGCACTCATCGCAGCAACAGACAACATTCGAACTCTAATGGACAATGGAGACACAGTTGCCCTCTGTGAGAAGGTGGCCTGATATGCAGTGCTCACTATTCTAGTGATCACTATGTATCAGTCCAACAACCCTTATTGATGATTGGTTGTAAGTCAACCTTATAGACCAGCTATCCTAGTAGCGTGGATACGAGCAGTCTAAGGCTAAAGACTCGAGAGGGCGTGTTAAGCCAGCTGTTATACCACACGTATACCCCTTGAACACCAAGTGAAAGGACACCACACAAGTGTTATGAAAATAAACAAGATATTTATTAAGAATCACAACAGCCCTGTACTCTTTATGAGGACAGGGTACTAAGCACAAAACAAAACCTTTACGAAAATACTTAAGTTAGCACAGTATATACAAATGCCCGAGGGGCACGGAAAACCATATACTCTGAAAGTGGAATGCGAAATTACTAGCAGGTAAGTACAGTACTAATAGGCTTTGGAATCGCTAGATCTTGACTATAGAATCTTCAGATTACTTCTAGGAGACCCAGGGGACTCGGGTGCAGAGTGTGCACTCTCACGCGTGATGCGGAACAAAGTTAGTGTTCTCGGGCGAAGCCGACCTGGTAGGAGGAAAACGAAAGTGGATTCTGACCCTTGGATAGTGAGGCTATGCTGGGGCACCGAAATGCCGAAGTTACCTAGCCCAGGGGCTGCAGCTGCATAGGTCTCAAAAGACGTCGGGAATCCTCGTAGACGGACCAGGAGCCTGGAAGAAAGAAGTTGCTGGCAGGCGACCAGTGAAGAAAGTTCGATGGATCCAAGCCTGGATCGAAGGAAGATGACACCTGAAAGCAGAGGGGACCAAGTTCGTGACTACTAGCCAGTAGTCAGGTGGCACCAGGAGGGCACCGGATGGTAGTCACCTCGACTAGGTGAGTGAGTGACGCTGGGCTCGCAGATCTCACGGACCAGGAGGCGTTGTCGGCGACCAGGATGGAGGAGCGAGCTGTCCCACGAAGATTGAAGCTGTCGGCGTCGCTGGACCCAGGATTGGGCAACAAAGCCTTGGCAAATTCAAGCCCACGCGGTGGACTCAAAATGGCGTCTGGAGTGGACCAGGAGGGTCCGGGGTGCTTCTCTGTTGCAAGGAAGCAAGGGCCAGTCTGGAGCAACCAGACCAGCAGCAGTGATGTCGTCGGGCGTCGTGAAGAAGGCCACAAGCCAGCCGGCTAGTAGCCACACAGCGCGGTGAGCACGCAAAAGCAGAAGGGCCCCACGCAGATCATGGAGATGCTGGAGGGCTGATCTTCGGTGCTGGAGCTGCTCAGGGTTGGGGCTTCTCGGACCCCAAAGCACTCACCAGTGGAGCACACGGTGGGCTTGTTGCAAAGAAGTCGTGCAGTCTTGGCGATCATCGGTCCCTCGAGGTCTCGTCGCACTCACAGTTCTCAGCGTTGCTGTAGAGGTGAGTAGAGGTCAGAGGTGCCAGGGAAGCCGGGTCTCGTCGAGCTGGGTCGTCGGATTCGTGAAGAAGGACTTGCAGCAGACCGCAGTGTTCTTAGGATGGTGCCCGCTTGATGCAGGGTGACTACTCCTTAGCCACAAGGGAGAATCTTGAAGAAGAAATCTTGATGTCCTTTCGAAGAAAGTCGTGTCTTGATTCCAAAGATGATCTCATTTGAACAGGGGGCCCGCTCCCATCTTTATACTAAAAAAAGGGGGCTGACCCGGTGACTAGGTCCTGCCTATGGGTGGGACTAGGAGGGGGGTGGTTACACCCCTCTGCCATGCCGGACTTTCCCCAGGCCAGGGGCTGGTGTGCCCCTGGAACTGGTTCTGACCGGCCTATGCGTAGTGAGCACCGGGGTGCCACTCAGCAGTCACCTTCCTGTAAAGCCCGGTCTACCCAGGATACACAAAACCATGTCTGGGACGGTGCTAGCACCGCCCCTGACAGGAAACCCTTCGTCCAGGCTCCCCTCGCTGGAAGGACTCCCAGCAGCAGGAGGTCCGACTCGTGTCTGTGGTGGCAGCATCCATTTTGTGGAGCTGAGGCTTCAGTTAACTTTAACCGGGGTTCACAGTTACATACATGTCGTGTCCCTCTAGAAGGGTGGAATGCTAACCCCGTCGCCAGAATTGGCGAGGGGTTAGTATTCCAATTCGTATGACACCTTACTCGACATGTTTTGATAAAGCAATACCAAAGATAGCATTTAACCGCGAGGATTATAATGCACTTAAGAGTATATGGTATGCAATATCATGGAACAGCTATTAGGACTTGGTTCCGCAAGCTGCAGACAGGCTCAGCTCATGCCAGAGCACCATCTCACACGATTCCAAGCACTCTGCCTTCAGGATTGTTAAGGCCTGCCATAGGAGTGACTGATAGGAATCTGTGTGTCCATTTTAGGGTTAGATATAGGTATACTATATCTACAGCAAAGGGTGATTACACGACTTTGCCCCAGCTGTCATGCAGCCAGTTGTGTCAAATTTAGGAGGCCAGCCAGGGGTGGCATAATACATGCTGCAGCCCCTGGCAGCCCTGGGTACACCCATGCCCTGAGTTACAGGGTCTGATAGGGTGGCCCAGTACCAATTGGAAATGTACCTAGGGTACATGGAATCCATTTTAAAGAGAGAGCAGTAGGCCTGGGGTCCTTATTGGCAGGATCCCAGGTCGACTATGTCAAAAACCAGCTAAAACACAGGGCAAAAAGTTGGGGGCAACCATAGTCAGGAGGTACCTTCCTACACCCTCATCCTACTCGACCTCTCCGCAGCCTTCGACACAGTCTGCCACAGCACCCTCCTACAACGCCTCAGAAACATCGGAATCCAAGGAAAAGCACTGGAATGGATCACCTCGTTCCTTGCCGGAAGAACCCAGAGAGTCCGCCTCCCTCCATTCAAGTCCGAGGCTACTGAAGTCATTTGTGGCGTTCAACAAGGATCTTCACTCAGTCCCACCCTCTTCAACGTATACATGAGCCCCCTCGCGGCCAACGCGAGCCAGCCAACACAACCTCAACATCATCTCCTACGCTGATGACACTCAACTTATCCTCTCACTCACCAAAGACCCTAACACCGCCAAAACCAACCTACATGAAGGAATGAAAGAAGTAGCTGAGTGGATGAAGCACAGCCGTCTGAAACTGAACTCAGACAAAACGGAAGTCCTTATCTTAAGTACCTCCCCCTCCGCCTGGGACGACTCTTGGTGGCCAGAGGCCCTTGGAAAAGCACCCATGCCAACGGACCACGCACGGAACCTGGGCGTCATCCTGGACTCCTCACTCTCTATGAACAGACAGGTCAACGCCGTTTCATCCTCCTGCTTCAACATTCTTCGAATGCTCAAAAAAACATTTTGCTGGATTCCCACCGAAACCAGAAAAACGGTCACCCACGCATTGGTTACCAGCCGCCTGGACTACGGTAACACCCTATACGCCGGAACCACCGCAAAACTCCAGAAAAAACTCCAATGCATCCAGAATGCATCAGCCAGACTCATACTAGACATCCCACGTAAAGACCACATCTCTGGCCACCTGAAAAACCTTCACTGGCTTCCCATCAATAAGAGGATAACATTCCGCCTCTTAACCCACGCACACAAAGCACTTTACGAACTTGGACCAGATTGCCTCAACACACGACTTTCATTCTACACCCCCTCCCGCCAGCTACGCTCCTCCAACCAAGCCCTTGCCGCTGTCCCTCGCATTAACAAATCCTCCATGGGAGGAAGATCCTTCTCATACCTGGCAGCTAAAACCTGGAACTCACTTCCCATTCACCTTCGCCTCACTCAGAACCATCTAGCATTCAGAAAGCTACTTAAAACCTGGATATTCGACAAGTAATTCCCCACCTTTCCTCAAGCGCCTTGAGACCCTCTGGGTATGTAGCGCGCTATACAAATTACCGAATTGAATTCAATTGAATTGAATTGACCTTTCCGCTGGAGATGAAGGATTCTGAAAAAACGTAGGCAACGTTATGGTCTGGTTGACATGAAAATCTGAAATAACCTTGGGAAGAAATCTAGGGTGAGTACGCACAACAACATTAGCAGCATGAAATACAGTATAAGGTTCTTGGCAACACAACGCCTGAATTTCACTCACCCTGCGGGCCGATGTAATGGCCACGAGGAAGGCCGACTTCCAGGATAGGTGCTGCAACGAAGCCTTATGAATAGGTTCAAAAGGTTCCTTCATCAATGTTATGTTATGTTATGTTATATTTATTTATATGGCGCACGGCTGCCCCAGCAAAGGGGCGTCCCGGCGCAAGCTGATCGTATCAGGAAGGTGGTAGCTGCTGATGGAATTTTGCAATGTGGACAGCACCACATTCAATTCCCATGAAGGCGAAGGAAGCCTGACAGGAGGGAACACTTTCTTCAAGCCTTCCAAAAAATCTTTGATCACAGAGATCTGGAAGAAGGAAGTCTGCGAAGGGTCTTTCTTGTAGGCAGTCAATGCAGCAAGATGAACCTTAATGGAATGAAAATTAAGGCCAGACTGCGCCAAATGTAGAAGGTAAGGAAGGATGACGTCTTCCTTGCACGTGGTCGGGTCATAGTTCTTGGACTGACACCATATACAGAACCTCTTCCACTTGTAAGCATATGAAGTCCGAGTGGAAGGTCTCTTAGACTCCTTCAGTATGTCCATGCAATCTTCGGGCAGATTTAGATGGCCATATTGCACTATCTCAGGAGCCATGCCGCCAAACTCAAAGACGAGAGGTTGGAGTGCAACATCTGCCCCCCGAACTTCGTGAGAAGGTCCGGCTTGCACGGCAGCCGAATGTGAGGAAGGAGAGACCGGTGAAGCAGGTCTGTGAACACCCACTGTCTGGGCCATTCCGGGGCAATGAGTATCATCCGAGCCCTGGACCGGGCCAGTTTGAGGAGTACCGCCGGAATCAGGGGAATGGGTGGAAAAGCGTACAGAAAGCTGTTCGACCAGTTGATCCATAACGCATTCCCCAGCGTCCCCTGCTGGTAGTACCTGGAGGCGAAGTCTCGGCATTTGCTGTTTTGGCGGTGGCGAACAGATCTACGTCTGGAGTCCCCCACCTTGTGAAGACTTCTCCTAGTACTTCGTCGTTTATGACCCATTCGTGGTTTTCCTGAACCAGTCTGCTCAGTGCGTCCGGCTGAACATTCTGCACACCTGGCAGATGGGTAGCCGTTATCGTCAGTCCTCTGGCCGGAAGCCAGTGCCAGATCGCCTGCGCCTCCTGCGACAGAGTGCGTGATCTCGAGCCCCCCTGCTTGTTGAGGTAATACATCGTGGTGGTATTGTCCGTCTGTACAAGCAGAGAGTTGGTCTGAAAGGACGGAAGAAAGGCCTTCAGTGCCAAGTGAACAGCTCTGAGTTCCAGGAAATTGATGTGATACTTGGCCTCCATCGGGGACCACGTTCCTTGAATCTGTAGGTTTCCGGAGTGCACTCCCCACACCTGGAGAAAAGCATCCGTCACGACAGTCTGCGTGGGAATATCCTTGTGGAAGTGAACCCCTCCGAGGAGATTCTCAGCTGAACACCACCACTTCAGTGAGTGAAGAGCATGCAGAGACAGTCGTATCTTGTCGTCCCAAGATCCTTTACTCTGATCCCACTGGTCCTCCAAGCACTCCTGCAGCGGTCTCATGTGCAGCCGTGCGTGTGGCATCAAGAAGATACAAGAGGCCATTGATCCCAGTAGAGAAGACACCGTCCTCACTGTTGTAGATGGAGCGGTCATAAGAGCCTGAGCCTTCCGAAGGAGACACGCTTGCTGACAGCGTATTGATGGAGGCTCCCAAGTACTGTATGCATTGGACCGGAGTCGGGACAGACTTGGACATGTTGATGTGCAACCCCAGCTTGTTCAAGAGAACGCATGTCTTCTGGAAGTGTGCTCGCGCTTCCGAGAAGGAGGATGCCTTGATCAAACAATCATCCAGGTACGGGTAGACAAACACCTTGTTCTTCCTCAGGTGTGCCGTTACCACCGCCATGCACTTCGAGAATGTTCTCGGCGCAGACTTTAGTCCGAATGGGAGTACTGTGTATTGATAATGATTGGCGCCGACTTGGAACCGCAGGAACTTCCTGTGTTTGTGTGCAATGGGCACATGGAAATACCCATCCTGTAGGTCTACAGCACATAGCCAGTCTCCCTGTTGCAACTGAGGATAAATCTGATGCAACGACAGCATGCAAAACTTTTCCCTGCAAATCCATCTGTTTGCCTGTCGCAAGTCCAGAATGGGCCTGAACTCGTTCTTGTCCTTCTTGCGAACTAGGAAGAACCTCTTCCTCTCTGAGACAGAGGTACGTCTTCTATCGCCCTTTACCTTAACAGGATATCTGCCTCCGCCTGGAGCTCGCGCAGCTGAAACTGCGAGCTGACCGGTGGAATTGCTAGAGGCGGGCTGGTGAACCGAAGACTGTATCCATTGCAAACAATATTCAGCACCCACTTGTCCCGAGTAATTTTTCCCCACTCTGCCAGAAAAAATTGAACGCTTCCCCCTACCGGAGTGGGTAACGGATCCGGGGGAAGTAAGCGCTCAGGGCCTAGACCGGCCGGGCCTTTGGTCGCTGGTGCCGACTGTTGGCCTCCGCTGCCCTTCGGGCGTTTCTGGAACGGCTTACGGAACTGTTGTTGCTGCGACTGTCCCGAAGCCTGGCCACGTCCTCTGCCCTGCCCACCGAACCGCCGTTGGAATGGGCGGTACGATTTCTTCGCTTCTTTGGGCTTCTCTAGACCCACCGCCGTGAGTGTTTCGGCCTCCGCCTTCATGCGGGCCATTTCGTCATCCGCTTGTTTCCCGAAAGGGTTTCGCCAGAGAATGGAAGGTTGGCCACCCTTTACTGTGCGTCTGGTTTAAGTGACGTAAGGCAGAGCCAGGCGTGTTGTCGCTGGTTAATCCCATGGCAACAGCCATGTGCCGCCAAGACTGATGAATCTGCTGCAGCGCTGATAATTTGATTCGCTACCAGCATCCCTTCATTTAGCACTTCCTGGAAATCTTCCTGCTTCTCGCGAGGCAAGTGTTCCGCAAACTGCTGGATGGAGTCCCAGAGGGCGTGGTCGTAGCGTCCCAACAAAGCCGTGGCACTCGCAGCCTTAATAGAGGTCGCCGATGTTCCACATACTTTCCTTCCAGCTGAATCCATCCATCTAGACTCTTTGTCCGGGGGGACTGTGGATGACTGGGTGGTGGCATGCTGTTTGCGGGCCGCCGTCACAATCACCGAATCGGGAGGAGGTTCCACCCTTAGAAAAGCTGGGTCCGAATCGGGAGCCCGGTATTTTTTCTGCAATCTCGATGGGGCCGCCTTAGTCACCGCAGGGGTGAGGAAAAGGTCCATGGCCGGTTCCTCCAGGCCCGGCACCAGAGGTAGTAGTGGACGAGACAGGTGCTTCTGGTGCAGTGTCTCGAAAATGACTGATGTCTTAGGCGTGGGCACCGTCAAGGATATGCCCAATTTGGCAGCGCCTCTAAGTGGGACATCATGGAACGCCACCAGGTCATCAACCGGCAACACCCTTGTGTCCGGTGATCCCGACAAAGTCGGGGAGTAGTCCCTGGTCCGTGAGGACCTCGTGCGAGAGCGAGATCTGTGCCTCCTATGGTGGCGTCTCTACCGCGTGGACGACCTGTTGCGTGCTCGCTCCCTCCTCTGGGAACGAGAGTGTGAACTCCCGGGTCCGTGGGCGCTCCGCAGGTCTCCGTGGAGGCGTCTTCCGTGGCTTATCCTGGGGACGTGGTTTAGGAGTCCCCTTAGGTGGTGTAGGAAGCAGCGGTAGTGACAACGACCTCGGCAGAGGGACAGGGGGTATCTCCGGCCTAGGGACAGGCCCATGCGGCGGGAGCGGTGGCTGTCCTGAGGGAGGAAGTGATGGTAGAGGAGGGTTGACAGGAGGATTCTCCTTCGGTATAGGTGGAGGAGGCGTCTTCGGCCGAGGTGGTGTATATACCACCGAGTACACCGAGCCCGGTGACTTCTACGGCGGAGGGGACTGCGAACCAGCCCCTCCAGTATGTGATCGCCGCCTCCTGCGTCCTCCACCAGACCCAGCGTGACTTCTGGCGCCAGAACTCCTCCTGCACCGCTTCGGGGAGTGAGAACGACTCCTCGACGCTGACCTCTTTCTCCTGGACTTCGAACAACGTTTTTCCGGTGTCGGATGTCGCCTCCGTGACTCAGGTGTCGAACGTCGCCTCCGCGACGTCAAACTCTCCTTCCTCGACGCCGAACGCCGCTTCCGCGACGTCGACCGATCCCTTCTTGACGACGAGCGTCGACTCTTTCTCGACGCCGCCCTCTCCCTCGAGGTGTTCAACGCCGAGGATCCCCTCGACGCCCACCGTCTTCTTGACGACGACCGTCTCCTCGACGGCGGTATCGCCTTGACGACGAGCGCCGACGCCAGTGGCTTCTCCTTCGACGCCGGTAGCTCGACGTTGACGACGACAACGAAGACGCCGGTGCTTTCGATGGAGGCCTCACCAGGCTCCTCGACGTCGAATCTTCACGCCGCCTCGACCCAGAGCGCCAGGGAGATGGGGAACACACCGTCGTCATCCCTCTCGTCGTCGATGCAATCGACGGAGACCGGGACCGTTTGCTGGTTTTCCTGCCTCTGGGGAGCCCCCCAGAGACCTCCTCAGCAGAGGCAGAGGGAACCTTCCCAGCCTGCCCAGACCCATTTGCAGCCTGCAGTCGTCTCTCTTCTAGGCCTTGAAGCCTAATCTTCAGCCTTTCCCTCAGGGTTCTTGCAGAGAGGTTCAAGCAGATGTCACAGTCTTCAGGGACATGTGCTTCAGGGAGACAAATAATGCAGACGTCGTGTGGTTCAGTCTTGGCCTTCTTCCTTCCACATGCTGGGCATTTGTCGAAAAGAGCAGGCATTTTAGAGCCCTACAAAGCCTGACAAACACACAGGAGAGAAGGGAAACACCAAGAATACAAACTGCAAACACTTTTATCAAAAAGTGAACTAAAATCCAATATAAACCCTTGAAAAAAGGGAGACCTCAATGCCAGGGTCCTGTTAGCAGGAGCCGGAAAAAAGAACTGAAAGTAAAAGGGACCTGCTGTGCATTCTGGGATACTGGGAGAAAGTTCTGGAAAGTTCTCTTACAGGCACAGTATCCTATTTAAGCCACATAATGGCAGCCTATGGGGCTTGTCTGTCCATGCCTTCCTCTCTATCATTCCAGAGTCTTTTACTGGTAGAGGCAAGTTTCTCTATGGAAGAAACTGGGCAGGCTGTGTTGTGTGTGGTTTTGTTTGGTGGAATTTCTAGTTGAAGTACTGGACAGTGTAGCCTGTGGATATAGGCTGCATTATTGGTCTTTAAATTCTCTCTTAAGTGTCTTTGCAGTTTCTGCATGATTTGACAACTTAAGAGATTATTTTTGTATGCCGGGGTCCACGCACATGGGCGGGACTATTCACTAGATTATGACTATACACAAAGATCCCCTACTACAGAAAGGAGGAGTCACCTTACCTCATGACTGGAAAAGACTTCTTCGCAGAAAAACAACTTGCAAACATCCGGACCCCACACTAGATGGCAGAAGTATGCAAAGCATGTGTATCTACAGCACACATGCCTCGAACTTTCATGCTACCTTTTTAATGAAAACAAAATTTCCTAATATCAGAACATTATCTCAGAGAAATTTAAAAAAATACTTTATTGAAATCCTAGTCCACCTCTATGGGAATCTTCGTAATAGTCATACGAAAACTGCAGCACAGCTATAGGCAAATTTAGAAGGGATGGAAGTACCACAACTTCTTAACATCTGGTAGGATTGATATTTCTTTGCCTACATGAGATGCAGAACCACAAATTTTAAAGATGAAGATGCTTAGGTGGATCGATGTCTCAACTTCTTTCATATTGTGTATATTTGTAAGAAGTGTCTCTGCATATACTGCACCAAAGTAAGGTACAGTGTGTACAGAGTCCAACAGTCCCCAGAGGTTTGCCAGAGGTTAAAGTTAGATATAAGCTTACTCTCTAAAGTGGTAGCTTGGTCGAGCAGTAAGGCAGTATCAGAGGACAGTGTAAAGCATTTGATGTACACAGTCAGCAAATGGTCTCACACACTCAAGAACTGAACTCTAGGTCAGTTGTTTTGTATATTTTATTTTAGAACCACAGGTTGGTATAAAAATAGTTTCTCAGAATGAGATGCTACAGTTGAATACTTTCAATGAGTAATAGACTTGTAGATGCAATAGATACAGTTGTTGCGATATGCAACACAAACTGAAGCACAAGTTACTTACCTTCGGTCTGTAAGAAACAGTAGTTAGTATTAGATTCCTTACCTTAGAAGATCCCCAGGCGTCAGACTGGATCCGGAAACATTTGCGTAGCAGTACCCCTGCGCGTCTGTAGGCGTCGTCTGCAGCTCCGCGTCCGTTGTCGTTGCCGGGATGATGTCGCCGGAGTACTTAAATGCCGCCCTCGCGCGCTGACGTCAGTTCTTATACACAGCTTTTCTGCGCCAAAAACGCAGAGCCATGATAAAAACCAACACTGGTGCCATGAAACTAGGGCCCTGAAAGGGGATGACCTTAACCCTAGACATCGGTTCGCAGAACGGGGGATGGTGGGGCGGTAAGGAATCTAATACTAACTACTGTTTCTTACAGATATATCGTTATCGAAGGTAAGTAACTTGTACATCTGAAAGAAACAGGTTAGTAATAGATTCCTTACCTTAGAATAGATACCCCAGCAATACCAACCCCGGTGGTGGGTCTGCGAACCAATAATCACACCAGAAAGTCCTGGAGAACGGAACGGCCAAAAAAGCCATCCCTCTGGACTTGGCTGTCCAGGCAGTAGTGTTGTGCGAACGTGTGCAGCGAGGCCCAGGTAGCTGCCTGACAGATGTCCTGCAAGGGGACTCCCCGGCCAAGGGCAGTAGTAGCCGCCGTGGCCCGAGTGGAATGGGCTCTCAGCCCAACAGGAGGTTCCTTTTTAGCCAAAGAGTAGCATACCTTGATGCACAACACAACCCACCGAGAGATGGTCCGCTTGTGCACCGCCCGACCTTTCTTAGCGCCCACGTAACCAACAAAGAGTTGGTCATCCACCCGGAACTGGCGTGTGCGATCCAAATAGAATGTGAGCGCTCATTTTGGGTCCTGACGGTGGAGCCGCTCTTCCTCTTTAGAGGGATGAGGAGGCAGAAAGTAGGTGGGCAAGGTGATTGACTACCCGATGTGGAAGGCAGTGACTACTTTGGGCAGGAAAGAGGGTCTTGTCTGCAACACAACCTTGTCCGGATGGACAGAAAGGAAGGGAGGCTTGGATGAAAGAGCCTGGAGCTCACTCACTCTCCTGGCAGAGGTGATGGCAAACAGGAAAGAAGTCTTAAGGGTCAGAAGACGTAGAGGACAGTTATGAAGTGGCTCGGAGGGAGGGCACATCAGAAAGATAAGTACAAGGTTCAAGTCCCACTGAGGCATCACGAAGGGAACAGGGGAACATATGAGTGATGCCCTTTAAAAATCTGTTAACAACCGGGGACTTGAACAAAAAAGGCTGATCAGGTAGCCTTAAGAAGGCGGAGAGGGCAGAAAGGTAGCCCTTGATAGTGCCCAGAGCAGAGCCCTGCCGGGCAAGAGAAAGAAGGAAGAGGAGAACCTCAGAAAGGGGATCCACAGCCTTTGCTGTGCACCATGCCACAAACTTATTCCACCTGCAGGCGTATACCGACTTTGTGGAGGGATGCCTGGCTGCCAGAATTACATCACAAACTTCAGGAGGCAAGTCAAATGGCCTCAACTGTCGCCGCTCAATCTCCAAGCATGGAGGTGGGGACTGGACAGGTTTGGGTGGAGGACCGTCCCCTGCTGCTGCGACAGAAGGTCCTCCTTAATAGGCAGACAAATCGGGGGAATCGACTGACATACTGAGTAGTTCGGGATACCATTATCTTCGAACCCAGTCCGAAGCCACAAGGATAACTTTGGCCCGGTCGCGCCTGATCTTCAGCACGCTGGGCAGAAGTGGTATAGGCGGAAAGGCGTACAACAGACCGCAGCTCCACTCGCGACGAAAAGCGTCTCCAAGCGAGTGCCGCCTTGGAAATTCCAACGTGCAGAACTGATGACATTGCGCGTTCTCTTCTGTGGCGAATAGATCTAACCAAAACTCTCCCCACTGCTGAAAGAGGCCTTGCGCCACGTCCGAGTTCAGACGCCATTCGTGATCCATCATGCACTGACGGCTGAGTCCTTGGGTGCTGGATTCTTGGTCACAGTCGTCGGGGGGACGTCCTCATGGTCCTCATGGTCTTTGTTCACTCAGGCATGGGCAGGGCTCGGAGGGTGCAGAGTGTGCTGGATTCGCAGTTCCTGGCTGGCACCAGAGGTTGTAGATATTGGAGCCGAACCACTGCTCGTGGGAGTCCCAGTCTTTTGATGAGCAAGGCAGTCGGGTCCTCCAGGGTTTTCGAGGTTGCTGACCATTGGAGATGCCGGGATTTAGCAGGAGCAGGTTCGAGGGTCGACAGGCCGGTAGGGTTGGGGCCAAGTCGGTTAGTGTCGTCCTCTTGTTAGCAGCTGCACGGCGGGTAGTTTCGGAATCGGGATCTGAGGAAGAAAGTTTCAGGGTGCCCCTAAATGCTACATTAAGGGGTGTTACAGGTAGGGAAAGGTCCCTTTCCTGGGTGTGAGTACACCCAGTATTTTGCCACTCTCCAGTCGGACAGAAGCCTAGTCCTGATTGGTTATGGCCTCCCATCCTTAAGATGGCGAGAGCCCGGAGTTGTGCTTCACCTCACCTTCCCCACCTGAGGGGTGGGGTTGGCAGAGGCTGGCACATCCCCATTCCTCACTTGGGTTTTCCCGCCTGTCTTCCCGCCAGAGTGGGGTCCAGAACTGGTCTGCCATGTTTATAATGCCATGTTTATAATCTAATTCATCTCTCTTGAATTTGCGTTTTTTACGCTCTTGTATTTCAATTTCATACTTTTCCAACCTAGCATCCATTTCTTTTCGTATCTTTATTATATCAGTTTGATCAGTATGGCTTTGCACTTTGGCTTCCATTTCCTCAAGTTGTTTTGTTAGTTCCGTTAGATCAATCTTGGCATGTTTAATCAATATCCACATAATATTCACAGAGCACTCCGGTTTTTTTAAACGAGCAGGCGGGAGTGAAAGTAACTTTGTTTGACTGACAATCAAACCCGCAGATAAAGGGGGTAATATTGTGCTTTTGGATACTGCGTATTATTTACAAGAGGCATATAGACAACTGGAAAACATTACAAATTATCAGAAATTACAGAATAATCCGATAAACAAAATGGTAATGGATTTGAATATTAATTTGATAAAATGGCACAATGAGAAATTGATTGATTATGATGAATTGAGATTTTTAACTAAAGACTTTTCAGTGATCCCTACAATTTATTTACTGCCAAAGGTTCACAAAACGCTTTATCACCCTCCAGGGAGGCCTATCGTATCTTCATGCGATTCTTTATATGAGAACCTCTCTAAGTATGTAGACCAATTTTTGGCTCCAATTGCACAGAACATGAGCTCTTACATCAGAGATACGGGGGACTTCTTAAGGATACTTACTGGGATCACATGGAATAGCCAACTGCTGCTAATAACAATCGATGTAGTTTCATTATACATCAATCCGACATGAGATAGGTTTACAGGCTTGTAAATACTTTTTACAACAAAGGAAAATCACAGAGATGAAACGCACACAGATGTTGTTAACCATGATCGAAATATGCTTAACGAATAATATCTTTTATTTTAATAAAGCACTTTTTCAGCAAAACTGTGGTACGGCCATGGGGATATCATTTTCTCCCAACTATGCGAACATAACTATGGGATGGTGGGAGAAATTGGTGGCATGGGATACAGAAAATCAAGAAGATCTAGATAAAATAATATTGTGGGTCCGCTTTATAGATGACTTATTTTTGATTTGGAATGGTACAGAACAAGACTTTCAAAGTTATTTTCGAAAACTTAACAACAATAACCAAATAGGTTTGTCATTTACATACAAGAACAAGACCCAAATTGCCTTTCTTGACACATTACATTGATCTATATAGAAGATGATAAAATACACTCAACACTCTATCGAAAAGAAACAGCTACCAATAGCATACTGCATGGGACTAGCTTCCATCCGAAGCCACTAATTGCTAGCATCCCATATGGGGAATTTATGCGAATGAAGCTAAACTGTTCCAAAACAGAGGATGCTGAAGAAAAGATTAAAGAGACCATGGATAGATTAAAATCAAGAGGGTGTAAAGACTCTACATTGAAAAAATGCAAAAGAAGAATTGATCAAAAGACAAGAGAGGAACTCTTGATACCAAAAACAAAGACAAACAATGAAGAACAAAAACCACGCTTTATTGCGACATATAGCAAAGAAAGTGGAAAAATCATGGGAAACTGAAAAAATACTGGCATCTGATTGAAAAAGATCCAGATATAGAAAAATTACTGGGACCTAAACCTACAGTAACCTATCGAGAAACAAGATCGATGAAAGATATGTTGGTAAAAACTAATTTCAAGCAACAACCAGACAGCAATTGGCTATTGGATTAACAAAATGGATTCTCAAAATGTAATTCCTGCAAGGCGTGCAAAATTGGCAAGAATAAAACAAGCATTGGAAATGCAATAGGTCTCGCATTAGAAAAGTTGGAGCTATTGGTTTTGTAAATGACAAATATTTTATTTATTTGTTGGTTTTTAAAATAGCTAAATTGATAGCTTTGTCATTTACAACGCCAATAGTTATAACTTTCGCGAATGTGACACCTATAGCATTTGGAATGCAACAGGTTTTGTATTTACGTTACTTAGATGGCAGCTCTGGTCGTTAGGCCACATCTCTAGAGAGCAGGAGAGTGCAGCAGAGGAGAGAAGCACAGCAATGCAATAGGTCTCGCATTAGGAAATTTTGAGCTATTGGTATTGTAAAGGACACATTTTTTATTTATGTGCTTGTTTTGAAAGTAGCGAAATTAATAGATTTGTTATTCACAATGCCAATAGTTTTATGTTTCGCAAATGTGACACCTATTGTAACACAATATGTGTTGTAGCACTGAGTGGTGTGAGGGTGAGGGGTGTGAGGGTGAGAGGGGTGAGGGAGGGGGTGTGAGGGTGAGGGAGGGGGTGTGAGGGTGAGGGTGTGTGACGGTGTGTGAGGGTGAAGGTGTGTGAGGGTGAGTGAGGGTGTGTGAGGGTGTGTGAGGGTGAGGGTGTGTGAGGGTGAGGGTGTGTGAGGGTGAGTGAGGGTGTGTGAGGGTGAGTGAGGGTGTGTGAGGGTGTGTGAGGGTGAGGGTGTGTGAGGGTGACTGAGGGTGTGTGAGGGGTGTGAGGGTGAGGGTGGGTGAGGGTGGGTGAGGGTGAGTGAGGGTGTGTGAGGGTGAGGGTGTGGGACGGTGTGGGACGGTGTGTGAGGGTGTGTGAGGGTGGGTGAGGGTGGGTGAGGGTGAGGGTATGCGACGGTGAGTGAGGGTGTGTGAGGGTGAGTGAGGGTGTGTGAAGGTGAGTGAGGGTGTGTGAGGTTGTGTGAGGGGGTGAGGGTGTGAGTTAGGGGGTGTGAGGGTGACTGAGGGTGTGTGAGGGTGAGGTGATGAGGGTGAGGGGATGAGGGTAAGGGTGTGTGAGAGTGAGGGGGGTGATGGTGAGAGGGTGCGAGGGTGAGGGGGGTGAGGGGGGTGAGGGTGGGTGAGGGTGTGAGGCGGAGTGAGGGTGAGAGGGTTGTGAGGGTGGGAGGGGAGCGAGGGTGTGTGAGGGTGAGGGGGTGTTAGGGTGAGGGGGTGTGAGTGTGTGAGAGTGTGGGGGTGTGAGTGTGTGAGTGTGTGAGAGTGTGGGGGTGTGAGGGTTGTGAGGGTGAGGGTGCTGTTGTGTGTGTGTGTGTTGGTGTGTGTGTGTATATTTGCTATTGTGGAGTTTTAGTTCTATTTTTTTGGGTGTGTGTGTTGTGTATGTGTGTGTGTTTTTATATAAATGTGTGTTGTTTTTCTTTCGTGTGTGTGTTGTGTGTGTGTGTGTATTAAATGAAAATGGCAGATGTGCTAATGTTCCCTAACGTTACTTAAGTTTGTTAGTGTAGCGTTCTAGTGTTTTTTTGTGTTTATGTTCTTTTATTGATTGACGTGTTTCACAGCCAATGAGATTGGTACGTTGTTACGTAGCGTCCTAATTGGAGCGCGTAACTTTGGAAATCCCCTGATTGTCGACCGCGCCGTTCTTGGAAGGCGTGCCAGGTTTGCTGTCTGTTTGCTGCCTGTTTGCTGCGTCGCCTAACAGGTAATTTTTTTTTTTTAATATTGTTTTGTGTTTTGGTATGTATTTGTTGACTTGTATATTTTTTTCTAGTTTAGTGTTTGTTTCGGTAAAAAAAAAAGTCTTCGTTAAAGTAAATTGTTTATTAGTTGACGGTGTCTCTGCTGCGTATGAACGCAATGTATAGCTTTTGGATGTTCATATTATTTATATTTTTGTTGTATTGTGAACTATTCGATTGATTATATTGGCAAAGGTTATTATTTTGTCATAATAGTGCAACATGTTGCATAAGTGCGTGACTTTACCTTTTATAGTGGGAAAGTTTTTTTTTTTTTTTTAATCAATTTGTATTTGTAACTACCGTATTTGTTCGGGTAGTATTGTGTTGTTCAAATTTGCAAATTTTGTTTATTTTTTCTGCAGCATAAATTTCGAGGGCGTAAAAACATTTAGAGAAGTGATTATTTGTTTGTTATTATAAGTGATTCCCGTTCGTGTTCTGTTTGTTTTGTGAGTCTGTAACATTGTATGTATTTTGCGCCACCATCGGTCAGAATAGTGTTGTTTTTGTTGAGCTATGAGTATGTTCTACACTTAGCGAAGTTTTAATTTTGTAAAGCGCCACCATTAAGATTGGTGGAGATAGAACATGGGTGTTTTGCTTTTTTTGGGTGCCCACTTCTTCTAAACGATCACGACTTTCCTCCCTCTTTCTGACCATAAAAACCTTTTTCATAGTACTTGTTGCCTCATCTGCTTTTCTTCCTGCCCATGTCTATAGAAAACATACATGTTTCGAAGCGGATGTCTGACAGTCGTATGCTGGACCCTAAACTGAGGTGTGTGGGCGGCTGTGGTGTATGGGCGGCTGTGGTGTGTGGGTGGCGGTGGTTTGTGGGCATGTGAGAGAGAGTGTGCGTGGGCGTGTGTGGGTGAGAGAGAGTGCGTGGGTGTGTGAGTGCGTGTGCGTGCGTGTGCGTGTGTGTGTGTGTGTGTGTGTGACCGTGTGGAAGTTGGTGTGTATGTTTTTGTATGCTATGACATTTTTTTATAAAAATCTGCAAATAAACATATTCTTCGCCTGTCCTTAAGTTTAGAATCGGTTATTTTTTATCTTGTGCCCTCGACTAGATCTGCTGCAGTAATTTTCCCTATCAGATGATTGTTACATGAGTATTTGACCGTAAATTATGGGGCATGGAAATACATGGAAAAGGCGCAGTGCCTGGTCAGAAAGGAGCCAGGGAGAACGTGCGGCGAAGCTCAAAGTAAAGTCAAGTGACCATATGGAGAGGGAGGAGGTGGGCTGCCTGCAACTCGAGCGACCATAGGGAGGAGGGGGTGGTCTGCCTACTAAGTGTAATGCGTGTGGCAACAGAGGGAGAGCGCGGCGCGCGCTGGAGAGGGAGGGGGTGGGCTGCCTTGGCACTTTAATGCGTTTAGCAACAGAGGGAGAGGCGGCGCGTGCTGGAGAGGGAGGGGGTGGGCTGTCTGGGCAGATTAATGCGTGTGGCAACAGAGAGAGAGCGCGGCGCGCGCTGGAGAGGGAGGGCTGTCTGGGCAGTTTAATGCGTGTGGCAACAGAGAGAGAGCGTGGCGCGCGCCCCGCCGAAAGGATGCAGGATTAAAGGAGGAGTAATGTCTAGTTTGTACTCTCCTGGCCCCGCTGTTCTGTTTACTTCTGACACTTGTTAATTGGCCCATTGTAAGGGAACAGCATGGAAGTGGCGCTATCGGCATGCCTGCACCCAAACGTCGACTTTGTTTTTTATTTACATATACAAACAAGCTTTGCTCTGTTGGTAGTGGTTTGCTCTCATAGTGTCAACCTGCTCAATGCAGCCGTGAAACTGCAGGGAGAGAGAGGGGAGGTGCTGGCGGCTGGGGAACAGATGGCGAAGGCTGGCGAATTAAAAAAAAAAAAATAGTATGTTTCACTGGGAAAAAAATGAGTTGTGCAGGCTGAGGCGGTGGCGCTTGGAGTCGTGGAGTTTTGCAAGTTGCAGACCGTTCCTTTCTGCTAAATGAGTTGTGCAGGCTGAGGCGGTGGTTTTAGTATTCAATGCGAAGATCTCAAATACGGGCTTAAGACTGAAACTGCAGGGAGAGAGAGGGGAGGTGCTGGCGGGTGGGGCGGGGGGAGGAGAAATGCGAGCCTGGCTGTGTGCAGGGAGAGAGAGGGGAGGTGCTGGCGGCTGGGGAGGGGGGAGGAGAAATGCGAGCCTGGCTGTGTGCGGGGAGAGCGAGGGGAGGTGCTGGCGGCTGGGGGTGGGGATAGCCATGGGAGGGAGCCTTGTCGCTTTCATGTGCACGCGCTTTTAATGTCAATGCGCTTGCGCATTGAGCTTAAATTTGACGGGCACTGCAAGGAATCGCAAGTTGGTTGAAGTCTGTTTAAGCCCCTATAGTCTCGCAAGCTCAATGCGCATGCGCATTGACAGGCGAGACCTAAAAATCAATCATAGAACCAAATGGCAAAACAATTGTGTTAAATGAAAAGATCACATGCACCTCTCAATATGTGATATATATTATTGAATGCAACTGTGGCAGCAAATATATTGGAAGTACGACTTGCACTTTGCGTAAACGCAGCTTGGAACACCCTAGAGCGGTGAAAAATAAAGACACTTCATATGCAACCGTCAAACACATGATGGTATGCCAGAAGGGAGATTGGAGATCAATGTGCTATTATGGTATAAAAACAGTTACGTTGAATGAACGGGGCGGAAACAGAACAAGAAAACTTCACCAAATGGAATCCAAATACATTGTGAGACTCAAAACTAAGACCCCGAGAGGAATGAACTATGACGAGGAGTTATACACACATTTGTAATAATACGAGTGATAAGATCTTAACTGATAAGTGACTTTTTTGTCCTGATAAATAGACTGTGGATACTATATCCTGTGAACAAGTGCGAACTGTGAATAATTGCATCAAAATACTAGAAAAAATCTATATTTTGGGTATAACAGAATATAATTGACATAACTAAATGCTATAATTATGAGTACTATACTCGAAAACAGCATGAAGATAGAAACGTATAATTGTAATGTTAGTGACTTTATCTCCTAAGATAGGACACGTTGACAATGCTAATACTAAATTCTAATGCTATTAACAAAGGCAAAAAGTATTGTAGGTTATGTCAAACTGTAGTTTAAAATCCTCCACGAATAGACAGTGAATGCAAATGAATTATTTTCTTTGTAAAAATTTGGATACTAATGAATGGTTGTATAATATACACTACAATGCACAGAATGCCACATAACGGCCATCTGGGCTTAAATAGTGTAGAAAGAGAGGACTCAAAGCCGAGTAGGCTGAAACGCGTTGGTTGGGATCTGTGCGAATAATTCGAGTTAAATAACTTTCACTCCGGAGTGCTGTGCATTTTTGTATGATATATATATATACACATATATATATATATATATATATATATATATATATATATATATATACACACATACAGGGCCCCTAGGGTTGGCACAATTAATGCTTCAGCCCTTAAGGACCTTCTCTGGTCACAGTGCCCTGGGTACCAAGTACCTGGTACATGTGGTCAGAGTTGCCAATTGGGTTTAGGCTTCAATGCAGTCTTAGGGAAGGAACACTGGTCCTGGGTACCTGATTGGCACAGGGCACACTCAGTCAAACCACATCAGCAATCCAGAAAAACGTGGGGGCATACCATGCAAGAAAGATGGCATTTTCTCACACAATTCAGGAGCCAAGCTGCCAAGTTCAACTAAGGGAGACTGGAATGTATGATGCAGCCCCTGAGACTGTTACAATGAAATGATGTTAGGCCTTATATGTGGATGCTTTTATAAGCAAGCCACCCAAGAAAAGGTTAAACAAATGTTCTTCTTAATCATGAGAGTGATGACCTCCAGTTGGAGTAGATTTCATTGGCATTGAAATGTTTTCAATGTATCTCTGTAAAACTGGAACAGTACCAACTGTTAGGAAAATAAAGAAAATGCCCCACTGAAAACTGATCAGTATTTTAGTGATTAAACGGGGAGAGGATGTAGCTTTACGGACAGAGAGGTTGATCTCGAAGCTGTGGAACCGGGTTCAAGTCTCGGCAACGACGCTCAACATCCTGTGATTCTGGGCAAATCACTTAATCTCCCCATGCCTAACAAAAGTGAATGTGGCAACCTGTAACAAAACTGATGCTCATGTAAAGCGTTCTGATACCTGATATCTTCGGGTCTAGTTCGCACTATATAAAACAAAAAAAAACACAGCTATAAACGGAAAAGAAAACCCTACATCTACCAGAATGATGTTGAATCTTTCTGCAGGCACACACCTGCGATACGATTCTGTGCTGCTTTATCTAAGTGTACATTATTTGACGCGCAAAAATTAATCTTGATAATTTAATTCCTGCATAATTCCTTGCAGATTTTATCTTATTGTGACATACTCTGGCAGGTCTCTGGTATTACTCTAGATATTTGCCATCAAATTAATAAGTCACACGCCCTCTACTCACAGGACAACTAACCCGGCAATCTATGAAGAATGGATGAAAATCCACGTGATGGAGGTGGTCCACACTGTAGGTTGTTTTAACTTCTACAGAGGAGGCCTGTATCTCTCCACAATACCCTCCTTACTCAGCTGTTGTGAATTGTTATGTTTTCCAGGTTAATGTACTTACCATGCTGCCTTTCCATTGAAATGGTGTCCTTGGATTGAGGTAGGAGACCAGTTCCAAGGGAGCCTACCGTGGTAAAAACCCGTTACATAAAGCAGATTTTTTTTACCACTGGAATCTTGTCCGGCAAGCCGTCAAACACCCAATGTATTTCTCAGACTATGACAAGAATTTATATTGTATATTGTGCAGAAGACAGTGCAGTTCTCACAGTTGCCTCAAGCCATGGCTGTCCCGATGGAACAAACGTATGCAGAATGGCATGGGTAAATTGTTCTTGCCTCATCCATTTTGTTTTTGGCCTGCTCTTAGACTTACCTGCCAGCTAAGTTCTGCCTCTTCTGGAATCAAGTAAACTGGCATAATCATGATGAAGTATATGCCGAGATTCTTTTTAATAGCTATAAAAACAAAAGACTAAGAACTGGAAAAGAAAAGTCATATCAATGTATAATAGAGGCTGAGAACCCTGCCTCTATTAGATGGTTAGGTTGCAACTAGGACCTGCAAGCAGTGCAAAGGTCAGAGAACGCAATATTTCTCTCTTGGTTTCCACTCGTGCAATATTAAAATTATCACTCAGTCAGAATTGTTGGTAATGTCTGGCACCCTGTATGCACCTGAAAGCTGCTCAACCTTGTAAACACTGTGTGATTCTATCTCCAAAAAAGGGTACAAGAAAAACATTTCAGAAGCATTTTAGGGTAAGCCAAGCAAGCAAGTAGTCGCCAAAAGCACTCCAATATAGTTTCAGAACAGAGTTTTGAAGAATCACATTACATTAACTGAATAAGAATCTGAAGGTCATGCATGACAATGTACCACACGTCTGACAAAGTTCAGTTCATCTGTATGTTTGGGTTTAGAGACAGCAATGCTATTTATTCAAATCTAACCTGTAAATTAGAAATGTTAGATAAACATACAAGCAGAAGTAGTTCTATTTTGGACCAAATATTATATGTGAAGTGTTACCAACAGGTATCGAGTCCAGTTTCAGTCTAAATGGCATGAGTGTGCAAAGCATGAGATTTACAAATACACATACTGTGAACCTATGTTTTCATTTACTGACACCATATAAGAACATACAGGCCAACAGCAGGTCTACAATTGTAATATTATTTTCAAAAATCAGAGGTTATGACAATATAAGTTTGAGTAGGAGTTTTAAGGAGCCTGCATTACCTTTTGCCTGATCATGGGAAAGGAATCTCTCGAACAGTTCATGCTGGATGGGCACTTGTTCAGTCGAGTTATAAGGAAGAATATCTTCATGACTCACGTAGTCCAAGCCTGATAGTAAAATGAGCATGTTATCAGATAAAGAATTCACGATTTAACAAAACACAACAGCCACTTCCACACCATGGCTCCACCAATGGAGCTCACATGATAACCTTGGTCATGTCCTTCTTAAAATTACAAACAACCACCTGCTCCTTTCCTCTCACCAAACTTGGTCTCTTCACATCATGATGGGCTGTGCTTAGAGAGATAACCAAATCAGTACCAAGCTTTGTTTATAATCAATCCTAGTACACAACTGTTTTGGACCACCCAGACCTTAAAATATCAATACGCTCACCATTTTAAAGTCATCAGCTTGATAACTTCGTACAACAGAATCAATGCTCTTGAACACTTATTTCCACTCGTTCAGTTGCTCTACAAGTTGAAACGCCAAAAGGCAGTTTACTGGCATACGTTCCACTAAAAAACTGAAATGCTGCACTATTTGAGGTTTTGCTCCAACACTTGAATACCATGTCATGTTCCTAAATTCCTAGTCACATAAACACTACTTTAAATTGGAAAAAGAAGTCAAGACTGTTATCTAAGATTGTTATCCAGTGTCCTTGGGATCTATTTACAAAACCTATAAATGATTTTAAAGTCAAGTGACCTGGAAAGATCATTACGACCCAAACTCTTAAAAAGTTTTCAATGGCTAACTTGTCTTGCAGCAACCGTCCCACAGGTCCTGCTGGAAACATGTTCCTATACATTCAAATAAGCAATTCAATTCATTATGACTTTATTTCGAATAAAATTCATAAAAGACGACATACAATACATAATATATATAAAAACTACTGCAGACATGTCCCCAATTGACTAAAAAGAGTGTGGCAAGCAAACAACATGTGATCATAGCAATTAATTTAAAAAGTGTTCAATTTCTTTGTACGGATCAGCCACGCCCAACCCAGAAATTTAGCTACACAAATCACAGACATTTCAGTTCTAATATCACGTAATTTCTGCAGGGCTTCACGATGTCCCCCACAATCCAAAGTTACGCATATGGGTTTCAGCCATTTAATTCGAGGTGATCGATATGCTGGACATGCAAAAAACCAATGGCCAATGCTTTCTACCTGGTCGGGACACCATAAGCATTAATTGCTTGCATTCTTCGCCCACTTTGTAGTAAAGGAGTTGATGGGTAATGTACCTACACGAAACTGGTGATACAGTTTACGGTCTAGGGTTTTGCAAATCAAATCCCAGTAGGGCTCGAGGGACGGAGTTACCTTATGTGTTAAAAAGAGCCCCGTTAAGTTATTGTCCGAGGAATGGGTGACCAGTATAGATTTTTTCGAAGCCCAGAAAAGATCCTTAAAATCTTGTTTTGAAGGAAAACTGGAGCACCCAGGGTTTATCCACAGCTCAGGGAGGCCCATTGTATACAGTATTTGTTTGACTTCCCTGAGCCATGGGATTCTATGAGCACCCCACAGTGATTTAACCTCATCCAGTTCATGAGCAAAGAGGCTGAGCTCTGGAGTCGTCCAAAGCCGACTCCAGAGTGCCAGTAGACGAAACTGTGCCATCTCGTCTAAAGGTCTGCAACCGAGGTCTAATAGCAGTGGTTTAATGGGTGAGGATTGTGGAAGCCCTACCAGGTTCCGTAGGAACCTATTCTGTGCTGTGGCCAAAACTGACAAGTCCTTGTAACCCCATATGTCAGCTCCATACAGGGTTGCTGCATTGACCTTGGCCTCATAAATTTTTTGTGCTGGAGTAATGCGTTTAGTCAAGGATTTTTTTTGTTCCTGCAGTAAGCAGCCCGTGAGGTGGATGAATTTGAGTTTTAATGCCTCCAACTGGGGGTTCCAACTAAGTTGATGATCAAGGGTCACACCCAGATACGTCATGACCTTGACCTGTTCAATTGGGACACCGTTCAAAGTAACCAAACTTTTAATTGGGGTTTTCTTGCTAAAAACCATAAATTTAGTTTTGTCAACGTTGATCTGCAAGTCGTTGTTCTTGCAGAACTCTGCAAACCTATTCAGGGCTGCCTGTAACCCGCTCCGGGTTTTAGAAAGGAGCAGGGTGTCGTTGGCGAAGATTAACATAGGATATTTTGATCCGCCCAGGGTAGGTGCATCAGTCTGTGTATTGTTAAAAAATTGGACTACCTGGTTGATGAAGAGGAGAAACAGGGTAGGAGCCAACACACAGCCCTGGCGCACCCCTCGTTGGACTGGAAAGCTGTTGGTCACCTGACCCTGCCTCCCCCACCTTACCTGAGCGAAATTATCCTCATGTAAACGCCTGACTAATTCCAGGAGTTCTACAGGAAAGCCCATAAGTCTAAGAGCTTCCCATAGTTTCACCCTTGGAACTAAGTCGAAAGCCAACTTAAGATCAACGAATGCGGCATAGATAACCCCTCCACCCAAGAAGATCACCTTCCAATAGAGCATGGTGAGTCGAAACACCTGGTCTATAGTGCTGGTGCCTAATCTAAACCCTGCCTGCATAGGGGAAAGTATATTGTTCTGCTCAATCCACCCCTGAATTCTTGCTAGGGCCGTTCTTGATAGTATTTTTTGGATCGAATCGATCAGGCTTATGGGGCGATAGTTATTTGGCAATGATCGATCCCCTTTTTTATATACTGGCAATATCTCAGCCCCTTTCCAGGATTGCGGAATCCTTGCCCCTGCTGCGATATTGTTTGCCAATAGGGTAATATATGGGACCCATAAGTCAAGGTTTCGTTTAAAAAGGTCCGCTGGTGTAGCATCTAAACCTGGAGCTTTACCAGACTGGACAGAACCTAAGGCATGTACCGTATCTGAAGCGGAAAATGGGAGCCTATCCCCAGGATTTATGAGTATTGCCCCCACCGCAGGCTCGGTTGCCAGTTCTTGCTCGGCACTCGTGTCTTTGAATTGGGCAGAAAAAAATTCCACCCAGTCCAGAGCAGAAACATGGTTGACCGATATTTGGGAGTCCGGGTCCCTACCCCATCTAACTGTCTCCCAAAATTTCACTTGATTAGATGACTCACAAGCTTTAAGGAGATCTAACCAGTAGGAATCGTCCCAGTCCCTCTTAGCTGCCCAAAGGATTTGTTTATAAAACTGCCTAGCTTTCCTAATATCATTAGTAATCCTAGATTTAACAGCTGCTAATAATTTACTGTGAGCTTCTCTGCAGCTCTTGTTATACCATCTTTTGTGTGATTTAGCAATCTTATTATTTGATGGCTTAGTGAGGAGGTTTTTGAGATCCGTAAAACACTTCTCATGAAGATTAATGATTAAGGAATCGGCTCCACCAGAGGGGGATAAAGCAGTCATCCTGCCCCTTGTGTCTAAGACCAACTCCTCTATTTTACGGATAAGCTCTGGATCGGCTATGACCCTAGACCATTTAACTCGTCTTCTGTTGTCACACAAGACTAAGTCGGACGTTAGGCAGGTTGTTTCCATTTGAGGGTCACCCAGTCCGGGAATCCTGAGCCCCAAAGAGAGGGGGTTGTGGTCACTCTCTGGCCTAGTCTCTACCACCATATCTATTACATGTGACCAGGATTCTATATTGACCAATATGTAGTCAATACGACTTGTACTGGACCCATTATCAAAAGTTGGCTTCCCTAAGTTGTCCGACGGAGTGCGGCCATTCACTGCCCGAAGCCCCCACTCCAGGCAGAGTCCCAGCCAGTGGAGGGCCGCCTCCGTACCTCTGACACCCTTGCTTATAGTTAACGGGGGAATATTCCAGGCTGTATCTTCATCAATTCCCACATCTTCTGCCAGACTAAGGATGGGTTCAAATGTGCAGTTCAGGTCACCTGCTACTATGACAAAATGTTCGCCTTTGTGCTTCTTCAGAAGATATTCTAGATCATTCAGGACTTGTTGCTTCCTCACACCTTGACAACCTCGGGCGTAGATATTAATTAGGAGAATGTCCTTGCTGTTATCCTTACTCAGGCTAATACATAGGAGGTCGGCATTCTCTACCAGGATTTCCTTAGCACGGAATCCCAGGGTATTTCTAATCCACACCGTGAGTCCTCCTGAATCCCTACCCCTAAGGCCCTGTATGGCCGGTTTGTGATAGTTCAGGTAGCCTACTCTAAATAAAGGGACGGTTGTCCAAGTTTCCTGGAAAACGACGATGTCATGTGTGTCGATATAATCGACCCAGTCATCGTTATCCAGGAGACTTCTTACTCCTGCAATATTCCATGAGGCCACCCTGATTGTATCTACTGGGCTACTAAGTGAGATAGTCTGCGGTAAGCCCAAGACCCCTGTCCTGATCTTGGTAGGAGTATTAACATGATCCAGGTTTGGGCTGGAACCTTTAGGAGAGGTTGAACAATCCATACAGATTACTGGGGGGGTAGGGGGAGCAGTCACCTGAGGGGGAATGGGTTCCGTAGAGTGCATTAAGGCGTCAATCCCCCCAAGTCAATCAACCTCATCCAAACAACCGAACATATTAGAAGTGGGCGCCCCTTGCCACCAGTTGTTTTGACTTTGCCAGCCATCCCTTCGACCTTTCCGTCTGGTATTTTGGACTGTTGACCAGGACCCCTCCAGCTCAAACTGCTGACGTGGTGGGTAGAAAAAAGTAAGAGGTCTGACGACAATGGAAGGGTCGTCATCTCGTGAGGCCCATGAACAGAGATGCTGAGCTGTATGGGGATCTGCAAAGGATACTACTATACAATCACCAGGAATGGACTTACGTGTAGGGCCTACCCAAGGTACTCTACGTACCATTAGTACCCGACTTCTTTGGTGGTTAGGGAGCTGTCTATTTACATTGAGCCAGTAAATGACCTTATTTTTTAGGGACCAATGGTTCTCTTGGGTTTGCGGACCCAGGGCAGGCACGCCAGCTAATACAATGACATAGGGCCCAGCTTCTGGTGGCAAATCAATAAAACCCCCACGAAAATTCAGACGACTGGGTTGCTGAGGTAGTGTATTTGTGGTTGCTCGCTGATTAGGCTGGTGTGGAGCAGCTTGTGGCCTTGGTTTGGAAGGAGCTATACTTTGGGGGGGACGGGTGCTTGGGACTGTAGATCTTGGAATAGTAGCAGTGGGGTTACAGACTTTTGTACGGGGTTTGGGTATGGGTTTCGGTTTGGGGAGGGGGGGGCAAGGCCGGAGGTTCTGGCACCTGAGCCTGAGGGGTACAATCCTCACCCTGGGAAAACTTAGCTTCCATTTGTTTTAGACTAAGGCTAGCCAAAGTGACTATAGTCTTATCCATTTCTAGTAAGTTGTTTTCTATACGGGAAAGTCTAAGTTCCAGGGGAGTGAGTAGCTGTTTTAATGTGTCCCAAACAATTTTGAGAAATTCTTCATCAGCCCCCCCTATCCTTCCCTGTCTCACTCAGCCTACCCTCAGTTGGCCTCTCTTCGAACTTAACCGGAGAGGCCCCCATTGTAAGGTCTAACACAACACTGCATGAGCCAGGGTCATTTTCCTCTCCCAGGGTGCAAGTGTTAGTTTTAGAGGCTTCTTCATCGACCCCATGTGTGACCAGCGGTCGTCTACTATTAAAGAACTGGGACCTCGCAATTTTAGCCTTTTTGCGTGCATAGGTGGATCTAGCAAGACATTTCCTTTTGTGGGTGGCAACTTTCTTAGCACTTACTTCTGGCTTAGAAAAATCGGGTTTAGTGGGGAAGCCTATACCTGCCTCAAAGACATATGGCGCAGACACCTCGGTGGACTTTAGAGGTGGTGGTGATGGAATAAGAGGGGGCTCAGGAAGAGATGTGGTTGGACCATGATGGATGTCTGCCGACGTTAACAATGGGCGAGGGCCTGATGTACGCTCTGGAGTTAAAACTGAGGCAATATTCCCTAAGGATGATTTTTTGGAGGAAGCTAGGTTCAGGGAAAGCCTTCGTGCAGCTTCTAATTCCAATGATACCCTATGTTGCATTTTACTGACTTCCACATCAATGGCCAAATTGGTCTTGGTGAGGAAATCATCTAGGGTTCCATTGGGCTTATTCGCTCCCTTAGCAGTTTAGCTGCGACTACCCCGTGTGCACATTGTGGGGATAAGGGTGAACAAAGTGGCAGGAATGGAATATATCAACAACAACAAGCCAAGGGGGGTGGCCCAGCCCAGACCTCTCTGACCTCAAACGGCCCGCTCTTAGCCCGGTCTTCGCCCCGAGCTGCGTCCCGCGCTGCGGGAGGTCCGTTCCTATATGTAGGGAGTGAGTGTTATGGGCGGTGGGCGGGCCAACAGGGAGAGCGGACCGGAAGCTGTCACACGGTCACGCAGGGACTCCTGGGTAATGGAGTCCCTGCAACGCTCGCAGCCCTGCTGCAGCCCTCGGCCCTGGTCCTGCTCTGTTCTACTCCTTGTAAAGTTAAAAAGTCCAACCCCACTCTGGTGACGGCGATGCGGCACCCACGGAGCGGGCGCGGCGAGGTCCGGTCGCAAGGCAGGTCAAGGTGAGCTTCGCACATAAGTCAGCGCCTCCGGGCAAATGCGCTTGCTGAAGGAATGGTGTCCCCAAATAACCATTTGTGGTGCATTTTCAAAAAGGTGCTTTAAACTTTGCTTTCTGCCACAGCAAGCCACCATGACTGCCCTTTTTTTACGGAAAACGAGTTCATGGAAGCAACGTATCTTTAGCTTTCTAACCTCCTCGCCAATGCTTAATAGTCAACCTTTTCTCTTAACTGTAGCGGACAAAACTTTAGAGGAGATGGAATATAGTGACCTACCTGGTATTGCATAGAGGGCTCGACTATCATCATGGTTGGCAAGAAACGTTACTGCTTCAGTCTGCGACCTCTGAGACTATAAAAGGAGACCAAAACAAAATAGGTTTAGCTCATCAATGTAGGGAGGCACTATAAGCTGCACAATTACACATTTATTTAAATGTGCTATGATCAAAACTGACTATGAAACAGTCAGCACAACGAAACAAGAACTAAGTATTTGGTCTATGAACAACCAGAATGAGCATAGCAAAACAGTTTAGAGTATAAATAAAAATATCAGGTGTAAGTTAACTTCCACCACTGACAATCATGAAGAACAAAAGAATACCCCGTGCAGATATTGTGGCTAGCGATTGCTCTATTTCTGAAACGCCACAAGGGGTGTAATGATATAGGACTGCTTTTGTTTTTGTATACACAACAGTTATCATCCAATCAACTTTAAGTAGGGCATCCCTTATGAGAGATATTATGATCCAAATGTAAATGCAGCAGATGCCCACCCAAGTATCTGGATGAGAAACAATTGCCACTGCACTTGATTCAGAGTGAGGGGCTATACTATTAAGGTATAAAAGGTAGCCCGGTAAAACCGACCAGAAATTGATAAAGAATCTACCACATGCCAACAAAAGGGAAACATAAACCTGTATTACTCAACCTGTCCATCAGACTGATCTACCACTACCTAAAACAGGGAATGAATAAGATTAGAGGCTTTGTAACAAGACTGGAGCATCTAGTCAGCTAATGTTTTTTGATGGTGAGGTGGATCTAAGCATGGCACATCCTAAAAATAGTTACTAGCACATAGTTATTTTAGGAGCTCAGACAAACAGAAATGCTCAGACCACAGACATGTTTTGTAGATTGTGGGAACTGCAAAGCTTGCACTTACACCCAGAGCCACTGTACCTACAACTCTTCTTCATAACTAGAAGATCAATACACCCATTACTTGCACCTCCGATTTCTCCACAAATGTTCTAAAATACTCATTCAAAAAGGTATACACGGAGTACTATTTTCCTAGGAAAGATGAGGATTTTTAGAACATTCAAATGGCTGAAATATTTAACTCGTATATCTAATAGATATTTTAAGGATAATCTTAACAGCAAGAGCTATACCTTAACATTATTTGGCATCAATAGGATTGTCAAGAATGTACAAGGACAAGATCGATAATATAGCAGAGACTGGAATCCAGATTTTTTTGACCGGGAACACAAAACATTCAGGATTAAATATTGATAAATAGCTTACATTTGATAATTGATACATGACAAGGAACACTAACAGCAGGCACAGGCCACTTGGGCGTTATAGAATTATACAATGAAATTAAAGCTACTTTGATAAGGCCACTATGGAGTAATAAACTGTGGAATGGATGTAAATATTGTTATCCTTGTAATAGCATTCCCTTTTACACCCTCTCATGAAGCATATTCATTTTAGATAATATGAATTGACGACTCCAGACAATCAAATATTGGCGTTAACAAATTTCGATACTCAGTATGATGTTTTGATAATAGTCATGAAATTGTTTGAAATATATTTACATTTTTGCAAAATGCATTTTAATAGGGATGTGAATCTATTTTCCATATCTCTGTTTGAAAAGTACTAGTCTGTTTTCTTTTATTTGATAGCGCAGTATATATTTTCTGTATTAACCACAACAGTTTAAAGGATACCCGGCAAGAGGACAGTCTCTTTAATTACGTTGAGAAAAGCTCCATAGGAACTGGAAAGCGTGAGCAGCTGCCCTAAATAAAGAAATACACTGCAGATACTCTTGAGTGATTGCTATCTTATTTGAAGTAAAGAGCTTTGAAATGGAATACTGAACTTCAACACCGCTTGCAAGATGCCATCATGTGGATGGAGCCTTGTAAAGCAAGCATCTGTGAAGCTATATATATATATATATGGCGGCGTGTTTTTCTGCACGAGGATTAAAATAAAATAAATATGCAACTTTCCATCTGGGTCCGGTTTTCGTTTTTGTTCTGAAGCTGCATTTGGGGCATTACTGAGTTCGATCGATATATATATATATATATATATATATATATATATATATATATATATATATATATATACACACATATATTTTTGCTGAAAATTGTCTGGATTGGTCCAAACCAGTCACTGATTTTAGATTACATAATTTAGGTGTTTTCTTGGTGCATAGTTTTTTCAAATCTGCTGCATAATTTTGCCATTCACGGATGCATAATTCCAGAGGCCCGTGTTAGAACACGTTGCCGTATGCATTAAAAAAAAAACAACTAGGAAATTCACTTACAACCACGGTGGAAGTGTGAAGTTAGTTACAAAATAAAACCTAAAAAATACAGAAATTCATAATTTATTGTTAGTTCTGCAATCCATAACTCAGACGCTAAATGCAGTGCTTGTGACCTCAACTTTCATGTAACATGCTAAAGAAAATGATCATACTGGTCAGATTTCTTATCACATTACAATTAACACTATGAATGAGACAACTATCAATGTAGCATTATTTATTGGTTTGAGTGTGTGCTATTAATTCATGATGGAGTTCTTCTAGGTGTTGTTACTTATTGGCTACTTATGGTGTTACTTTACTTATTGAGATGGCAATTTAAATTGAGTCATATGAAGTCTCACAGTTGACCATAACTGGTACACCTGCATAAACGGAGGCACTGTTATCACTGTTCACCTGCCACAAGGGATAAAGGAACAAACTCTATAGAGGAAGGCTTGAGGCAGGACCTTCAAGTATTTTAGAATCTTGTCAATGATACTCACTATATGTGGACAGTCTCTGGCATCTATGAGCACCTGGTAGTAGGTATGGGTGTTTCCCTTCACCTCTTTAGATCCATGGCTTGCAGTGCTCTCCGTCCTGAACAGAAAGACAAACTAAATTCCATAGTACAATAAGAACAATAACGTTAGACTTTACATTCTGCACACAGGGATACAAAAAACACAAATTGAACAGCAAGTCACAAATATGGTTTCTACAGTAGCAAACAGTATACAGAGTCACAAGTGCAAAATGTGTTCAGGTTTTGTATAGAACTGAGTCATTTGGTGGTGACTTGAAACTGTTGAGTCATACACAAAAAAGGATCTGTTGTAAGTTTCTTTTGAAACTATATTAAACTAGCTATAGATCCTAGACTAGTCAATAGGCCTTTTCCCAGCTGTGGGGCACCCACTTTGAAAGATCTCCAAGGACACTAACTCTAGACTCAAGGGATGGTTATCATGTGCGCTCATGCTGTGTATACTAAGCAGAATAAGGAGTTTCTTTTTGTGTAGAAACGGAGGTGCTAGGTCGTTGTCTGAACAAAACATTGTGTTTAGCATAATACATTGAATATGTTTTGCTCAAAAACTTTAATGTAGAGCTTGTCTAAAGATTCCTGCCACTGCACTAGCTGCAGAAATTTGGAGTTAATATAATCTTTATTGTGAGGAAGTTCAGTCAGCCCAAAAACACAGCAAAGACCTAGACATGGATAGGACCAGGGTAATGCGGAATGAGGTTTTTGAGACTAATCTGGATATAGACACAATTTGAATAACTTCCGACGAAAAAAATATTTTTCCGTGTGGCTGTTGATTATGTGTTACAATGATGAATGTCAGCCTCTGAGATGACCTCCACGATCAACTGGCAACGCCAGGTTGTTGAAAACTAAGGAGTGCGTCCACACGGTTCTCTGTGTCATTAAGATCTCTTCGTTAGGTACCAAAACAGTAATAGTAAGGCCCTCACTGAAGACTCTCCTCCTGGTGTACCTGTGGTCATCATTATTGGGTCTCTCATTCACCAGGAGGTTAAGTCTTTACTCTCGGAGACACGACGGGATCTGTGCAAAGGTAGAGTTAAAATTGCTTACTGTTCTCTAAGAAAAATGATTTCAATCTAAAGGTAAGAAGACAGATGTGCATAAAACTGTAGGTCACCCTACACATCTAATAAAAAGAACAGGAGGTCAACAAGTTTCAGCCAACTAGCACCCAACGAGGGTCAGTGGCTTTCCTCAGGACAAAAGTGTGTATAAGATTCCCACGTTACTTGGTGGACTTAGTTTTTAGTGCAATTCGCACATACCTCTGGGGCAAAATCGTCATAGACCCTATGTTGAAAAAAGTACTTGCTCTACTCATAGCCAGGTAAGAGGAATTACGTGAAAATTACTACAAAGTCGGGAAGAGCGCTCGATAAAGTCATCTTTTCACTGTGTACATTTTAAAGCAGCAGCACCAACATTAACATTCAATTTGAATTTGTTTTTGTACGCGCATCATGGGGACATGCTTTTTCTGAACTGGGTGCAGGCTTGCAACAGGGAACACTATTTAAGTATGCATTGCCCAATGATCTCACATGACTGGGTGTGATGCGGCATCGTCCTTTTGAATAACAGAGGTTTGGGTGGAATGGATGCAGATAGCCCTGGCACAAGAAAGAGCGAGCAGATGAAACTTCTTTAGAATACGAGGGTGTTTTGTGGTCTTCCTAAAAGCTTAGCAGCTTGATTGTGCTCACAGTAGAAGGTTCACATTGTTCTAATGCTGGCAACAATGTGCTTAATGTTATGCTGTGATTTGTCTACAGTTTAAATCGTTTCTGGTTTATCATGTTTGTGATCTTGAATGAAAAAAATATTGTGTGGTTTACACAGAGCTGGTCCGACATTTTTAGGCATTAAGGATCGTTTCGTTCCACGAACAATTATGAATAGCCTTTTTTGGAATTAGAAGCTCAAAAGATTCTTTAAGTTAATGATTCTTAGCTGACTTTATGTCATTAGACTGCATCTTGTAATGCATGTTCTAACTTGTAGCTTACTCTTCAAGAAAGCCATTTCAGATTTCAGCCATTTCGTCATCAATGTTACAAACGTCTGTTACTGCTTCCAAGTAAGTGGCACAATTATGCCAGGTTTTGCAGTAATATATATATATTTTTTAAGATAGTTCAGGAGCTACTTTGCAAGACTGAGAAGAAAAAAACATTCTTGGGAGAGCAGCCAGATGAAAAAAACCTTCTCTCTAAAACTAACATTGCATCACAGCTTAGGTTTAGAAAAACAGAACCTGAATGAACCATAAGGCGTCTGGAACAATGTCCTTTGGAAAGATGAGACCAAAAGTCGTCTAACTGTGATGCACAATAGCCTGTTGGGTGAAAACCAAACAATGTGTATCAACACAAGAACTTCTTACTGACATGCAAGCATGGTGAAGGGGTAATGATTTGCGTGTGCTTGATAGTCAGAAGATGTTACTGAATCCAACATGAATTCCTCTCCATTCTAACACAAATGGGAGAGCTCCAGTGCCAAAGCTAAAGCTTAGCCAAAACTTGTCACAACAGGACAATGAACCAAAACACAAATGAATGGCTGAAAAGGAAATCAATTAGGGTATTGTAAAGGCCTCTTCTAAGTCCATGCTTCAAACCTACTGAGGTGCTGTGGTGGGACCTTAAAAGAAAGTACTTAAAAATCATCAAACTTAAGCTGTATGGTGCGGTTGAATTGGTCTGAATTTTTCCTAGGTAATGTGAGAGTCTGATAAAGTCTTATAGCAAGTATTTACTTCAGGTTATTGGAGCCAAGGGGGATTTCACGTGTTAGTGAATGACAGGTGCACCTTTTCATGCATAGCATCTGTAAGAAATTGGTCTATGTTTTGGAGGGGTGGCCACCCATCTCAAGGAATAAATACAGTCCCTGTCAGCATGAAACCTCAAAATAACTAATCGCCATGTACTATGGGAGTTATGGCACAAAATGGCAGGCTTAACTTAAGATAATGTGTAAAGTATATATGGAGTACCAAAACAGAAATAAAGTGAAATAATACAAAACAAGAACATACCAAACCAAATTAGTAAAACAGAATGAATAAAATACACCAAAATTACAAAAAAACAATACGGGGAACCGGAAATATTCTTTAACTTTTTTTTATTATATTAGCCAATAAAAACACAAAGGGCTAATAATAATCAATGGTCATGATAGACAGGGACCTAGTCGCGATTTGAGCCTGAGCCAGACGGAGCGCGGGCCGGATACACCAACCAGGTTCATCCTTGTCAAAGATTTTACCTTCTGATTTAGGGACGGACTTATATTTCCATGGACAGGATACTCCGTCACAAATGTGACGGATATCTCGTCTGCCATATTATGAATCCATTATGCGACGGAAATATAATATCAAGTCCTTAGTCTTTTAAGTTCCAATCAAGAACAGTAGTAGACTTCTAAGGCTCTCAGGACCTCAGAAAAGGGCACTTCGAGACTCAGGGTATCAGACAGAGGCCAACAGCAAAGTCCAGTTGCCATTAGTTAGCCGGGCACATTAGGATAAGGTCTCTTGCAGCTTGTTGTGTCCCTGTAGCCACACAGGAAGTTAGTCAACTAATCCTTGGAGTCTACTTCTTTGTTCTGGGTTGAAGGGGGATCCGGTTCATTCCTTCTGAGCACCCCACAGGTCACAGACAGAAGTGTTCTGAAGTGGGTGCCTAGAAGTGCCATGTTTCAGCCTGGAACCAGCTAGGTGGTGGGAAGAATTCTGGGCATGCCCTAACCAATGGGGTATAAGTTCCTCAGGTCAACTCTACCAACTTGTTCAGCAGTTCCTGTTTACCGTCCTGCAAACAGGCCAAAAATGGAACGTGCAAGGGCAAATACAAGATGGTGAAAGTCTTCAGCCACATTAAACTTGGGCTCCGAGGGCTGTGGGTGTGTGCGAGGAGTGTACTATGGTATCCTACTGCCACGCACATTAAAACTAAAATCTAGTTTAAGGCAGGCACTGTACCCACAACTAACTGAGATACAAACTTCTTACTGGGCAAAAGAATGGTCCTTCAGCAACCAGACAGAGGATCCATGAGAACTCTCTTGGCATACTGCTCACTCCATTTCAAGATTGCCCAAAGTATTATACATGTGGCTCAACAGATCGGTCAAGCAGGATCTGACACTGAAAAGGATGCCCACAGACCCCAGCCTGAATTTTCGATATTGTTCATAGGCATCACCTCTGCTCATTTAGGTGAGTCTAATGTGTGGTCCTGGGAGGCATTCCACACTTTTTCAAGGCTAATCACTGACTGAGCTACTGCGGGAGAGTTAATGGAAATTTGCCTCCGGGAACTCAAGGCAGGAAAAGGTAACTTTCTAAAGGTTACTTTCTGCTAATATTTATTTAAATCCAAATTCACAGTTTAATTGGATTTTTCATTATTATTAAAACCTGTGGTTTAATTATTTTTCTAGCTGGTCCCATTCCCTAGATACACTATTAATATTAAACATTTCTTTCCAGTGTTTCTCTAAGAGCCAGCCTTCCTACAGTGAAAATAGCTTTTGGGTGCTTGTCCCTTTAAGGACACTGGGACTTTACATTTCTAGATATTCTATTTCTAAATGCCATGCACCCTTCCTAGTGGGCTACTACATCTACAAAAGGGTGACTTCATATTTAAAAAGAAGGTTTGCATCTGTCAAAAACTATTAAGATGGTGTACTTTCTTCTTAAATCAAGATCTAGTATTATAGTAAAAGGGTGAGGGAATTGCAGTCCAAGGCCCTTTTCAGGCCCTAACTAGGATAACATCCTGATTTGTTAATGCGGATTCATGCAGCATAGCACAGTAAACAAAAAATGGATTTGATAAGTAGATGAACAAAAATGCACAATCACTAGGACACAATGCTGTGGGTCGATGAAAACCAAAAGAGAAATGCCTTCTAATTATTTTTCCTGGAAGCGCCTGTATATTATGCTCTTTAACAACAGATCTGGCATAAATGGTGTTATGGGTTATGCCAGTACTTTTTGTCTTTAACTCATCATTTTTCTAAGTCTACATAACACAATGGTCAAATTGTGTACCTATGTATCTAGCGAAGAGTTTCTACTTCTCCTAGACTTCCACAAGGCATTTGATTTTATTTTATTTGCTTGAAGCTGCAGGTTAAATCATTGGGTTTTTTCAAAATAGAATAAAACGATCCTTTTGGAACAAAACAGTAAACTAGCAAACTGGACTATAACATTTTCTCCACACTCCTTCACACTAACTCGGTCACATCCACCACTTCAAGGTACAGTCAGAACATATACTACACCTTTCAAGGTACCCAACCTTCAGGAAAACTGGAAACATTGTGAGCCATTTGACACAAGAAACTAATAATAGAGAGCTACAATTAAAGAAAAGATACTTTGTTCAGAAATGGATTTTTAAAAATAACTCGTTGGAACTGAATGCAAGGAAATTAAGTTCTAGGCGGTAGGTGAATATGCTGTTTTTGCTAGATTTTTTAGGTATACCCGTCACATTTATGACTCTGCACTGGCATCTGTAACAAAAACATTTCTTCTGTGACCTCTTTTTGGCTCTTTTGTAGATTTATGTCACTGTAGCATTCAAAAATACCAGCGTGTTTGCCTTCTCAGTCAACTAGATACTTTCCTATTGGGTTTCATATAGAGACATTGCATTCCCTCTACCAACCACGTGGCTGTATATTCTTTCACTGCCACCTTTTGTTGCTGCCACTAGTACTATGGAGACTCATATGGTACTCTTGATTTCAATACAAAGCTCTTGGTCAGCTTCAACAGAATCCTAAAGAAACTACTTACTAGGATTCCCTTGGTTCCATTAATTTCTTACAGCGTTCCCACCTCCTTTAAGAAAGGCGGTTTACTATTCTGTTCACTATTTATATATTAATGATACTTCATAATTGAGTTGGGACCTATAACACTGGTTCACAATTACATGTATGTTCATTAAACTTATAAAAACACTTTCCTCTTCCTCACTGGAACCCTAAGAATGAAAGCAGGATCGATGACGTTATATCTTGCATCCTTCAGTGGGCTGCTGAAATGACCTGTGGGATTACTGCCTGATACAACTGTGCACGACCGTGACAGTTTGAAGAGGCAGTGACATTTTCATTGTATTTGAGACTGAAGCTTACAGGAGCCATTATATTTTTTGTTTCCTGTTTTAAATGAGGAAAACACAGTTGTGTGTTCTGAGCATATTCTTTGTTTTCTAATGCATATTAGAAAACAAAGACTTTATCTTGTACTTACTTACCATTAAAAGATATAAAAAGGAAACATGATGTTGGCTTTATATTGGCATTTTCTTTTTATTTATTTGGAGTTTTTTCTGTTAAAAAAATATGCAGGGTCTGCAAGTGGATAGAGACAGTCAATTTGTATGTATATAACAGAGAACCAATTACCAACACCACACAGGCTTTCTGTGCATTGTCACACAGGGTAGGCTAGCAGAACTCGCAAACCTTTTGCTGTGATCTACAAGCCAGGATGTGACAAAGGGTACACTGACAGCTGACCAGCCACGGTTCAATCTTCCCCTCCCTCCCAAAAAATTATTCACCGTCAGTTTTCTTAAAGGTTTTTATTGGGAAAATAAAACAAAACATATCAAACCACATTACTTAAGTGTAATTACAGTCCACGTTGGTAGATTACTTATTCACATATTAGTTTAAGTATTATAGCCACGATCCTCATCTCTAAACCCTACCAAACCTGCATCACATACTGCTCTCTGTCCAAAGTCATCAGCATTCTGTAGTAAAGTGGCACCCAAAGGTCCTTAAGGTGAGATGCTTCTGAGATTAATTTGTATAAAGTTAGAATTGCTAGTGGCAAATTGGTCATTTCTGTCAACCATTGTTTTAGTGTATGGGACCAGCCTTGCTTCCTTACTGAAATGAATATAGCAAATGTTCTTCGCCCATCCCAAAACTGCAGGGAGAGTTGTAAAGGGTTAACAATTATTTTCTGTTTAGTGCCTGTTATTTTTTCCCCCTAGAATTTCAAGATCTTAGTGCACTCAACGGCCAGATCAAGAAATCTTTTACAGAGTTCGCATCTGAAATCCGGTCTTAATTCCCATTATGTAGCACCTCTGGGGAGTAGTATACTCTATGTGTGCATCTTTAATATCAGGCACGATCTCCTGCTGGGCAGAAGCTTCGTCTGTGAGGGGGGCCTCATGGAGACAAATCCTGATTGGTCTGGCTAGTTCCACCATCATCATTCACACCACATTTGATGAATGAGAGGGGTCTACATGACTCGCAGCTATGCCTAGATTTGGTGGGTTTAAGAAGGGTACAATAATGGCCCGGCACAGTTTTATTGCCAACGAGGTTCCTTCCCAAAACAAAAGTTGTTAATCCTGTATGTAAATGGTGGATGTAAAAAAAAGATTGACGAAAGTGCTTTGGGCAAATAACATTTGCAAAAGAATGGATGGATTGGAAACAACTTTATATGCGGTTGTTAGGGGGCTCTCCCATGTATTTTTTGGGATCGGCAGTAGTAAACTGTGCAATTTAAAGGCACAATGGAATTCTAATTTCGAAAAGGCATGGGAAGTCAAACACTACCGTATAAGGATTTCAGATGCATTCTCGCAGAGACTTCCAGGGATTTGTTTGGAAAATAGTGCAGAATTGTGCATTTAAAGCACTTTTTGCCTGGAACAGACCAAAACAATGATTTAAAAATGTATTAAGGCAGGCAAAGTATAGAGTTTTGTTAATAAAGGGCGTGCACCAACAATGCAAACAAGCAGCAAAAGCTTGCCAGTGCACTACGCATGAGCATTTATATACCTTGATGCAGAAACCAGCTGCAAAATGTTGCTTGGAAGTTGCAGCCATCCATAATTTTTGTACTCATGCCCTACCTACCTTGTGCACAAAGATATCCAGCATTGTAAAAGAGAACATTCAGCTAAGCAGAATGGTTTTGTGACTTGCGAGCTTGTTTCCTTAACAACTCTTGAACTAGTGTACCAGAAAAAGAATGCATTTGGGGCGATATAAAGAACATGCTAGAAGGTAGTTTCTAAATGCAGTTATTTGCAGAATGCATATTAAGGGTGCAACAATTCCAAAGCTTTGTAAACAAATACAAATGATTTAAAATGCAGGCCTAATTGATCCTCCATGTCGAATATAAAGGTAAAGATCAGACACTAGATCATTCTCCAGATGCTACCATGAGAATCTTTGGCGTTCCCCAGCACTGACCGATATCTTTTACTGTGTCATGATGACATTTCCACTCATTCTAGAATTCCGGGCTGTGACTGTTTAAGAGTCAACTGTGACTAAAAAAAACATGCGACCGCTTTTATGAAACAAGGAACAACTGATCTGTATCCTATGAAAATCCATGCTCTCAATGCCACGAAGTTTTATTTGACCTACTCAAGAAAAAACGAAAAGGCAACTCAAATCGTGACATGACACTCTAAAGAGGCAATCCTCTGGACGGATGATTTGCATTTACTCAGCACGGGGATACCATCTCCTCATTTTAAAAAATAGATTACCCTTCTCTCCTGTTAGCTGAGCTCTGCCTGTAATTTCTCCCTAATTCCATACACCTCGCCCATACATTCGTCCCTCAGGACAACCTTCATCGCTTTCCCACTCAGTCACTCTGTTCTCTGTGGAACCATTACTGGTTTGAAAGTATGTATTAATTCTATGCCTATTTCTGTATGGCAGATGGGGTGAGTGAGCACATCTGGACTCAGTTTCCATAGTGGAAGGCTAGTTCTGGCACCACTATAGGTATACCTGAACAGGGGAGGAACGTGATTGGATAGAAACCTGTTCGGGTACATAATTTCCTGCATTCTATGTGTTGTGCATTATTGGATGACAGAAACACTTTCTACAGGATGTAGCGGTCTTCAGATATCTACTCAGCCCATGTTATTCATGATTACCATCAATGCCGCTACATACAGGGTTTCGTGAGATGCTTAGGGGGATACCCAGCTCTACTCCCATCTAAAATAAAACTAAAATCCCCAGCCCATATAACAAGGATATCAAGCTACGGAATTAGCATTTCCCCGATTTCCTGATAGAAGCCCCTTTCCTCAGCATTGGGGCATATATATGTTCATGAGGTACAGCTCCCTGCCATCTGATATACAATAAACAAATATATATCTCCACTCTACATCCGTCCTGCTACATTTCATCAGGAAAGGTGTACCTGGTAATATCCACATTGCGCCCCCATGACGTATGCCGAGTATGTGGTTGATTAAGTTGCCCCCCTACATTTTTCATTCATTTTAGTCTTCTAAGTCAGTGAGGTGCGTTTCTTGGAGAAATGCTATTCCAGTTTTGTTCTGTCTTGGATATGAGAGCACTCTGTGTCTTTTAAGAAAGCCATCATTCTATTTAATCAGGAAAATCAATGCGCCTATTTAACCGTGCACTGTGTCGAGAAATATTGTACTTTTTTCTTTTTTAACATGAAAAGTCCCTGCAGGAAGTACTGTCCATACCGCCCCATGTCAGGTAGCCCTTTATTGGTAACCCGTAAACTAAACCTGCAGTAATTCCCACCTCCTTCCACCCCAGATAAAAACTCAACAAGACTTTATGTGTCTCCCTATTTTCCAATCTGATCCCTAAATGGATTCATCAATATATTCCAATAAACATTTCCCACTAAAACTCAGTTCCCTCTTGCAATCTCAAACAAACAATGGCGCATTCCAGTACAAATGATAAACTATCCTATTCATGTGTATTCCGCAAGGGTTCAGGGTCCCCAATCTGCAGCCTCAGGGTGCGGTAGGGATTAGAACAAAGACCTTAGGCACCAGCCTCTCATAAGTAATAATTATGGTGTGTGGGCTGCGTGCATAGAGCTCTCGATTTACTTTTTTACTTTATGTGTCCTGTTCAGGAGTTACCCCATCACTCTCGACCCCCCTCCAGACTCCATACACATTCCATAGGTGAGACATTGCTCCAGCCTTGGTCCTCAGCGGGATCTGTTTCCAAAGCACCCTTATTTTGTTCTCAAAGCTACAGTCATTGCCATACCTCCATAGCTGTCACATATTAAAAAAATGAAACTGTCCTATTGTGGAGCACTTTCAACTTTCCTAGGAACAATAACTTGTATTTAAGGTTCACTGCCCTGAGTTTTTGCTACATTGGTTCTTAGGATTTCCTGAGCCTTTGAACCTTTTGAGTGGAGTCTGGATAAATCCTGATCGTAGAATTATCATATCCAGTTCCGCTTCCTTTCTGGCCTGTTGTAGGATAAGGTCCCTATCACAGTAATTCAGGATTTCCGCTGCCAGGGCCCTGGGTGGCGCCCCTGGAAGTGTAGGGGGCCGAGCGACATGTGTGCGCACTCAGCAATAAAACAAGCATTTGCATTGCAATAGGTCTCGCATTAGGAAAGTTTGAGGTATTGGTATTGTAAATGGTGGAGTTGGATGGTGGAGTTGGATGGTGGAGTTGGATGGTGGAGTTGGATGGTGGAGTTGGATGGTGGAGTTGGATGGTGTAGTCGGATGGTGGAGTTGGATGGTGGAGTTGGATGGTGGAGTTGGATGGTGGAGTTGGATGGTGGAGTTGGATGGTGGAGTCGGATGGTGGAGTTAGAGGGTGTAGTCGGATGGTGGAGTTGGATGGTGTAGTCGGATGGTGGAGTTGGAGGGTGTAGTCGGATGGTGGAGTTGGATGGTGGAGTCGGAGGGTGGAGTTGGATGGTGGAGTCGGATGGTGGAGTCGGATGGTGGAGTCGGATGGTGGAGTTAGAGGGTGCAGTTGGATGGTGTAGTCGGATGGTGGAGTTAGAGGGTGTAGTTGGATGGTGGAGTTGGATGGTGGAGTCGGAGGGTGTAGTCGGATGGTGGAGTTGGATGGTGGAGTTGGATGGTGGAGTTGGATGGTGGAGTTAGAGGGTGTAGTCGGATGGTGGAGTTGGATGGTGGAGTCGGATGGTGGAGTTAGAGGGTGTAGTTGGATGGTGGAGTTGGATGGTGGAGTCGGAGGGTGTAGTCGGATGGTGGAGTTGGATGGTGGAGTTGGATGGTGGAGTTGGATGGTGGAGTTAGAGGGTGTAGTCGGATGGTGGAGTTGGATGGTGGAGTCGGATGGTGGAGTTGGATGGTGGAGTTAGAGGGTGTAGTCGGATGGTGTAGTCGGATGGTGGAGTTGGATGGTGTAGTCGGATGGTGGAGTTAGAGGGTGTAGTCGGATGGTGGAGTTGGATGGTGTAGTCGGATGGTGGAGTTGGATGGTGTAGTCGGATGGTGTAGTCGGATGGTGGAGTTGGAGGGTGTAGTCGGATGGTGGAGTTGGATGGTGGAGTCGGAGGGTGGAGTCGGATGGTGGAGTCGGATGGTGGAGTTGGATGGTGGAGTTGGATGGTGGAGTTAGAGGGTGTAGTCGGATGGTGTAGTCGGATGGTGTAGTCGGATGGTGGAGTCGGAGGGTGTAGTCGGATGGTGGAGTTGGATGGTGGAGTCGGAGGGTGGAGTCGGATGGTGGAGTCGGATGGTGGAGTCGGATGGTGGAGTTAGAGGGTGCAGTTGGATGGTGTAGTCGGATGGTGGAGTTAGAGGGTGTAGTTGGATGGTGGAGTTGGATGGTGGAGTTAGAGGGTGTAGTCGGATGGTGGAGTTGGATGGTGGAGTTGGATGGTGGAGTTGGATGGTGGAGTCGGATGGTGGAGTTGGATGGTGGAGTTAGAGGGTGTAGTCGGATGGTGTAGTCGGATGGTGTAGTCGGATGGTGTAGTCGGATGGTGGAGTCGGAGGGTGTAGTCGGATGGTGGAGTTGGATGGTGGAGTCGGAGGGTGGAGTCGGATGGTGGAGTCGGATGGTGGAGTTAGAGGGTGCAGTTGGATGGTGTAGTCGGATGGTGGAGTTAGAGGGTGTAGTTGGATGGTGGAGTTGGATGGTGGAGTTAGAGGGTGTAGTCGGATGGTGGAGTTGGATGGTGGAGTCGGAGGGTGGAGTCGGATGGTGGAGTTAGAGGGTGTAGTCGGATGGTGGAGTTAGAGGGTGTAGTTGGATGGTGGAGTTGGATGGTGGAGTTAGAGGGTGTAGTCGGATGGTGGAGTTAGAGGGTAGAGTGGGGGGCCGGTAGAGTGGTGGTGCTAGAGTGGTGCATAGGGTGGTGGTGGATAGGTTGGTGGCACAGAGTGGTAGAGTGCTGATGGAGAGAGTGGTGGCGGGAGAGAGAGAGAGAGAGAGAGTGTGTGTGTGTGTGGGAGAGAGAGAGAGAGAGAGTGTGTGTGAGAGTGTGTGTGTGTGAGAGTGTGTGAGAGTGTGTGCGAGAGAGAGAGGGGGAGTGAATAACAAGAAGCCAAGCAGCCCGGAAGGCGTCTCAACATCCTGTCCGAGTACAAGCAGAACGGGGACACCAGCCTTCACTTTCGTAAATCCAAAGCAGTCTACTTACTGATAAGAACTCAAGAGAGGCAGGAAGAGGTGAAATACCTTCCAGTTTGAAGCACCATCAAAGGGCTGATTAAATCTGAAGCGAAGTATACCCTTATTTGTGAATTTTAAACGCTCTGGCATTGTCAATAAAGCATTCTCAAATTGAATTGCACGGGAGAAAAAAATGGAAAGCGAGCGACAGAAATCATAGCCAACTGGAAAGAGTCCCTGTCTAATCTGTAGTAGATTCTGCTCTCTTGCATAAAAGCGTAGGATGTCTTACGCCAGAGCCGCGGATTTTGAAACTGAGCAGCACCCTGTGATTCTGAGCAATTCACTTTATTTTTCCGTGTCTAAAAAACAAACACAGACAAGACCGAAAGAAACCGGAGGAAATTACACAAAGGGAAGGGGAAGGAAAGAGAGACGAGGGAAAGATAACGAGACTGAGAATGAAAGATGAGATGAAGGAAAAAAAAAGAAAGGTGGTGAAGGACGTAGCGACTAGCGAGGGAGAGAAAACGTAGAAAGGGAGAAGAAAATGAGACAAGAGAAAAGGAGGGTAGAAAGAAAGAAAACAGCAGCATGTCTTATTAACAAAATGAGAGACAGAGGAAGATTAATATGAGAGAGGCCTGTGAAGAGGGAGAGAGAGAGAAAGGGCGAGTGAGAGAAAAATCAGAGGTAAATTAAGCGCCCTCGATTCAACGCGCCTGATGAAGCTTCACGCTTCAGTAAACAACATGCATTGGGAGAAATCCGCTTGTTCAAGAGGGTCTGTTTCAACTACAATAGTTCAGAGCTATAAATAGCTCGACCTAAACAGGTGGATAAACCAGTCCGTTTGAGGGGATTTTGTACCCCGCCTTCGAGAAATGGCTAGCCATCATGGGTTGTTTATCCTTTACCATTGTGATATGCTCAGACACCTATATAACAATTCAGTGCTAATCTTAGCATTGTCTCTCTAATTATAGTAGAAATTGCTTATGCTGGGATCCCCGGGTTTTAGTAGTGATTCAGTGGCAGTACACAGAAATCAAAGGATTATGAACTGCAGTGTTAGACTTTGCATAAATGAATAGATAAATGTGTCTGAGTGCACCATAATATAAAGGTATACACATATATGATGATATGAGCCCGTGTGAGCAACATACAAAAACAAGCATTGGCAAGCCAATATGTTTCATTTGTGGGTTTTCCTTTTGCATATGCAGTCCTGCGTATGTATCATGATTCTATGGCGGCTTTGACGTCACAGCGCATGCATAATGATTCGCCTGCAATTTTGTTTTTCTGTTTTAATTTACAGCTCCAAAAAGTGGATGCCTATTTGTAGTCTTAACTTATATAAACAAAGTGCATCAAGGTGTTACAGTTCGTCTAGCTTTTTTTAAAAAAAGATAAATCTACCAGAAAATTGCAGCTGCATAGCCCTCCAAAAAATAGACCAAGATGGTAAAGGGCAGCAAGCAACTGAGGAGAAGGTGGGAGAGTGGAGCAGTCAATGCAGGAGGAGGAGGCAGGGGTGGCACGGGAGCAACACAGGAGCATGGTGGCTTTAGAAATAAAAGCCAGGTGAGGAAGAATGGGGGAAGCAATTGACAAGGTGTGGTGGGAGGGAGATTGCAAAATAGAATACAAGGGGGAGAGGAGATTTGAGAGGGGAGGCAGCAAACAAGGAAGAGAGTAAGAAAAAGTATGCATCCAAGGAGTATTCAAATAAAAAGAAAAAAGAAGTTCCCTGAAGGCAAGAAGTGGAAAGATACAAGTCATCCAAACAAAAGGTAGATTTAAAAAAAGCTATACTAGGGAAGTGGCCAACGCAAGATGGGGAAGGAAACCAATGGAAAAAAAGCAAACAAATATGACTGAGAAGAAAGCCAGTCAATAGTAAGTAACGACTGTAGGCAAGACGTAAACATTATTCCCTGATATGGAGCCTTCCTTATTGATCCTTCCCGCTCTACAAACTAATTCAGGTGTTTGGGACACCCTTTTCAGGGCCATAGTCTTTTCCACACTAGTGGTCAGTTCCTATAGTAGCTCCTGGTGTGGAAAGCTGCTAAAGTAACTGACATCAGCGCGCTGAGGCGGCACTCTTATGGGTACCATGTAAGTCTCTTCTGGCGCAGACAATGCAGAGCTGAACTTCGCCACCTACCGGCATGCAGGGGTACTGCTCGAAAATCTTCCGGATCCGGGCTGACGCCTGGGGATATTCAAAGGTAAGAAATCTGTGGCCAGATAGAGTCTCTACCAGATAAGACATTACTGAAGGTAAGTAGCTCGTCCTTCGTTGCTTCATGGCAAAATCGCCTTTTGCGAGCTGGAGGCCTCTCCATACATGGCAAAATGTCAGTGGTTTGGTGCCTTTAGCTCTAAATTGGCACCTGCAGTAGATAGCACCATAAAGTGTTGTGACTCCACTTCTGGGGGATGAGGGGCACATCTGCCTAGATCTCCTAAGCCCCACAAGGAATAATAGGCAGTGTACCCTGTTTGGAGAAGAGGAGAATGTGCTGTTGCTCTCACTCATCACCACAGCGAGTGAAAATATGAATTAGGAGAGTTAGGAGTCAGAGTACCCTTTCAGAGTAACTCTCGGCTGTGGAGGAGTATTGCATATAGATCTGAATCCACACACTGACCACTAGACACAACAAACACGCACAGTTGTTGGGAACACCTACTTAAGGCGAGTCCCTCCTGAAACCGCCCCTGACAAGGTAGCTGCGTGAGCGCTCTGCGCGCATTTGCTCTAACTTCGCTATTTTAATAACTTTCTGTGTATTTTGATTGTGTAACCCTGTTTTTAGACAGCGCCCCTCACTTGCACCATAATAGGCCCCCGCACTGCCGTTTTGGCGGATTTGGTTCTGGGGCGGGTGACCTGTCCGTTTTGGCCGCCATTTTGGAGTGGGGTGTGTGGATAGAGGTGGCTCTACCCTCCAGCGCTTCAGTGCGCAGGAGCAGCCTGGGAACACCTACTTAATGCTCCTCCCCTAGCGCAGCGGGATCGCGCAGCGGGCGTGTCCTCGCGTGGCCGGAGTCGTGCCAGAGTCCTGCCCGTCTGCGCCCTTCCGCGCTAAGGACGTGCCGGACGTCGCGGTACTCTGGTCAAGGACATTTATTCCATCTTGGGGCCATCATGCTGACTTACACGCGTGAGAGCCTGTTTGCCATCGACCAGGTAAGCCGCTGTTGTACCCTGCCATCGGTACACCCATTGTGTGGCCCATATCATTGCCCTTGTAAGAGGTGGGCTCTAGGCTCTCCGCGTTCTCTCCCAAGGACTATCTCTTCGGTGACCCGCAGTACCTCTGATACTCCCACTACCCTGAGGATCCTGAATCTGAATGTTAGGTCTGCGCTGAAACACTATCAGAACATCTATGACCTCATTGAGGAGGAAGCTCCAGACATATTTGCCATGACTGAAACATGGCTACAGGACGCTGATACCGCTATTACCAATCTAGCCTGCCCACCCGGCTATTCTATGTACACCTTGAATAGGCTGTCTAGGGGTGGGGGTATCGCGTTAGTGGTAAAATCTATCTATTCCTGCGTCTGGAGTGCCCTAAACATCTCCGGGTGTGAAAGTGCCTTGTTCAAGGTCTCTGTCAGCCCTGAGTTCACCCTGTCCGGGATGGTCGTCTATCGTCCACCCGGCAGTGATGTGGCGTTCAGAAATGCTCTCCCTGATATTGTTGGCCCTTTGGTCGCCGACTGTGCCAACTTTTCTATCATGGGTGACTTAAACCTACATTTCGACACCCTCTCTGGCCTGACAGTGCGTTCCATCTCCTCTGACCTAGAGGCCTTTCAACTTCCCCAGATGGTTTCCCAGCCTACCCATCTGGGGGGGCATATTTTGGATCCCCTGTTCACCAATCTGTCGGGGATTCAAATTACCTCTGTTTCTCCGGTGGAATGGACAGACCACTTTTTGGTGTCCATCCTCTGCCCTGTTTCGGCCACTCCTTCCATCTCTACGGCTAGACGGGTTCAGAAGAGGGCTTGGAAAAAGCTTAGGTTAGAGGACTTTCATCGTCTTCTATTAGAGGAGCCGCTGGGCCCTTTGACGGACGTGGAAAGGGGGTATGACCTCTTCTGTTCATGGATAACTAGGGCCTTGGACTCTCTGATACCTATTGTATCAACTAAAATCAATCCCAGAGAGTAGAGTCCCTGGTACGATGGCACTCTTCGGGCCCTAAAGGGTGCCTGTAGACGAGCTGAGAGGGCTTGGAGGAAAACCTACGGAGCTGATTTAAAAGCTGCATATGCCAAATCCGTTAAGCTCTACCATCGAGCCATCTGCCGAGCTCGTGCGGCTTTTTATGCCACCGAATTCCGGAACAGTCCGAATCCGTCAAAAGCCATCTTTAAGGCCGTAAAAGATCTCACGACGAAGCGGACTACCTCTACGACCGTAAGCTCCCTTTCCCATTGTGAATCCCTTGCATATTACTTCTTGGGGAAGGTCCAAGCTATATATAGGACATTCCCTAGCATAGGGTTCACTGGGGAAAGTACTAATGGGGTCCACCATCAGACCACACTGCTTGTCTCCCCCCCCCTCACCTTGGATGGTTTTGACAAACTTGCGCTGCAAGTCAAATCTGGATCTCCATCCGGTAAGGCCTGCTCTCTTCCGAGATCAGGCTTTGATGGGGCGTACAGCTGTATGTTCCCTCGTCAACCTTTCCTTGGAAACGGGAGTTGTTCCATCTAAGTGGAAACAAGCCGTGGTGTCCCGAGATTATCAAAAAGCCCACCCTGGACCCATCCAAGCCTGAAAGTTATCGCCCCATCTCGTTGTTACCCTGGCCAGCCAAGATCACTGAGGCCCACGTCAACCTGGCCCTGTCTGAACATCTGATACGGACCAATGCCCTCGACCCCACACAAAACGGATTCCGTGCTGGTCACAGTACGGAAACTGCGTTACTTGTGATGGTGGAACATCTCCGGGCAAGGTTGGATGCTGGTCAAACGGCGGCGCTTATTTTGTTAGACCTTAGCGCCGCCTTTGATACGGTAGACCACAGCATCCTCCTGCATCGGCTCGAGGAGACTGGCATTGGCGGTCAGGTGTTGCAATGGTTCCGCTCCTTTTTAGATGACCGCTCCTTCTGTGTTGCCATCCCTCCCTTCAAGTCCAACTACCAACCGCTGGCCATGGGGGTTCCGCAAGGGTCCTCGCTGAGTCCCACGTTGTTCAACCTTTACGTGAGACCGCTGGCTGATGTCGCTAGGCAGTGGGGCCTTACTTTGGTCTCATATGCCGACGACACACAGCTGGCGGTTACTCTCAGCGGGGATGCGGAGATTGAGGCCCCCAGGTTTCAGTCCGGACTGAAGGCGGTAGCTAGCTGGCTGACAGGCAATTGCCTTCAGCTAAACGCCACTAAAACAGAGGTGATGGTCGTCGGAAAGGGAGTGGAGCTGTGGGGTGACCACTGGTGGCCCTCAGAGTTGGGACCTACTCCGATCCCGGTATCGGAGGTGAAAAATCTGGGGGTATGGCTGGATGCAGGCCTCTCCTTTGTAGGGCATACTAAAAGAACCGCGGCCTGTTGCTTTGGTCTCCTGAGGGGCTTGAGACCTGTTCTCAAGTTCTTTGATGCCCCAACCAGGCAGCTGGTGATCCAGGCCACTATCATCTCTTGCCTGGATTACGCCGGCTCTCTCCTGGCTGGGGCTAACCAGGCCGAGCTAACCCGCTTGCAACGGGTTCAGAATGCTGCGGCGAGGGCGATTGTTGGCCTGCCCAGATTCTGCTCGGTGACAGGTGTCCTTCGCTCCCTACACTGGCTTCCGGTTAGGAAGCGCATCCTCTTCAAGGTTTTGTGCCTTGCTTTTAAAATCTTGAGAGGTATTGGCCCGGAAATCCTGTCGAGTTGTCTGTCCTTCTATGTTCCCGCCCGTAGCCTCCGCTCCCAGGGTTTGGCCCTTGCGGTGGTTCCCAGATTTAGGCTTGGCCGCATGGGAGGCCGCTCGTTTAGGGTAATGGCTGCGTCAGCATGGAACTCCCTGCCTGTTGAAATTCGTTTGCTGGAGGACCTTCTGACCTTTCGGAGGGCTATAAAAACCTTCTTGTTTTAGCTGCTTCCTAGTTTCTGTTTTTTACTCTCCCGTTGTGTTACGTGCTACCTTGTCTCTGCGCCAGGACGCTCCTTGGCTGGAGTATCTGTGCGCACAATAAATAGTCGTCACATAACATAACATAACATAACATAACATATTTTACAATAAAAAGTTATTTATTATGCACTAAGCATACATACTTTATTAACGGTAAGCTCAGCAGGCATAATATAATACAAGGTGAATAGTAACAAAATAAACATTTTTAATCGCACATATCTTCTCTGTCCCCCTTAGATTAGTCTACTCCCAGTCTAATATCATCAAAATGTTCTCACACCCATGGTTATTGTATTGGCTGAATGGTTATTAGAATAAACTCTTTATATGCCAAGCCATTTTATTTATACCTGCATACCCCAGAAAGCTATTGGGTCTGCAGTTGGATAGCAAACCTTCAATATGTCCGTCTGAAAGTCAGTCCTCATATATGCCCCGCTCAAATCCTCTGTTCCTTATATCTTCGCCTTCAATGATTTCTTTAGAGGTAGAAGAGGGAAATCCTGGGCAGCATCTCATATCGTGGTTCAAGAACACCAGCAATGCTTCTGTTCCAGAAGCACGCAGCAGACAGGGAATTGTTGGCATTTTAATTTTCTTCCAACCCTGATTGTGCAAGGCAGCATAGCCACATGGCTCTAATCATTGCATGTAGAGCTGCAGCTTTTCAAAGAAAGGAACATTGTATTTCTCTTTTATGCTAGTGCGACTAATGCCTGAAAATAATATGTCATGGTATGTTTTTTTTAACATTACCATTCAAAATTATGACAAAAAAATATTAGTTTTCTTGTCCCCCAATCATGACAGACACATGTACTCTCTCTGGTTAGAGTTAGTGCTCTCATGTTGTCATACCGTCAGGACTGGCTTGTACGTAGCATGTATATATTTCTAGGAATGCCCTGCCTCACAGGAGAAAGGCTTTTGACTTTCTTCACCTTAGGGAAGTTCCTAATATATAGAGATAGTAAGAGTAGCCTGCCGTTGGCGAGCTCCTCATGGTCTGATAAGCACTCTCTATGGTTTATCCATAATTTCAAGCATTAAGTAGATTTAATATAATCCTTCACAATTACAAGTGAATGTTAGTGTCTGGCCCAGCAGCAATAACTATATATTAGGTTAAGCATGCCTATCCTCCTTGGCCTTTTGTCAGCCTTCGATACTGTCAAACTTGAAAGCCTCCTAGACCTACTTGAACATAAGATGTGAATATAGGGGTCAGTTCTTAGGTGGTTCACTTCTTTTCTCCCAACAGAACTTAAAGAATCTAGGTCAATATGTTCCTATCCAACCCTACACAGGTCACTTTAGATAATCATTAGGGGGTCTTCGTTCTCACACACTCTCTTTAACTTATTCATGGAACCTCTAATCAAATTGTTGAATTTATCTAACATCCACTAACACATTTACACATGACACCCAACGGTACTTGAAAATCTCTTCTTCTGAAAACATTAGGTCCCTCAACTCAACCCTAAAAAAACACAAAACGGGTTCACTGCTAACCACCTCAGACTAAACGCTCTCAAAACGGAATCCCTCCTAATTGCCGCACCCAAACATTCACTTGGCATTGCAGAATGGAAACAACTAACAGCTCTGAACTGTGTACCACACATTATAGAGTCAACAAGATCTCTCGGAATAATGCTGGACAAGAATCATACAGGACCACATCAGCTCTGCCACCAAAAGGAGCAAACTTCCACATGAACATCCTAAGAAAAATAAGACCCTTCCTACCCGCGGATGACTTCAAGTCAGCTGTTCAAACCCTGGTGATTCCTAGGTTGGCCTACCCAGAGCTAAGCTGGCACCACTAAGGGCCTCTCCTAACTCTGCTGCTCGGCTCATTACAGGACCGAAAAGAAATGATCACATCACTCCTGATGCGAAATCTCTAAACTAGCTCCCATATGAGGCAAGGATTCATTTGAAAATTGCCTGCACTGCCCTAAAGCCCTACACTTCCAACACTCGGAGATAACTTGCACAGACACTAGAGCTATCTGGTGGTGTTAAAGCATCTAGAGTCACTAGAAACCTACTGCGGAAACCACCGAAATGTTATAAAAAGAAAACATATAACTGAGCATTCTCAGGTATTGCCCCGAGAATCTCGAACGCACTGCCCCGTGAAATCAGAATGAACCCAACTGCTTCATTCAAGAAGGAAGTTAGAAGGATACTGATAAATACATTTCTGCTGTAGAACGCATCAACTATACAGTAGGAGAATATTTATCCCTTAGTTTGCACCCATGCCCTTTTCTCGCAGCCTATGTTCTTATTTTTTTGGGTAGTTGTCCGTCTGGGACCTGAAATGTTCCATCTGTGGGATTCTCACATACCATATCCCGCCGTTGATGTTTTTATACATGTTGCCTCAAACATTGTAAAGCGATCTGATACCCGCAAGGGTCATGCACTCTTGTTTTTTAGTGAGTTTAATACTGTATTTCGCTGATTATTTAGTGCACTCCTTCCAAAGTGTTTTGTCTGAGAACACTATTGTAAAATTGATTGCTAGAAAAGGTGGAGGTTCCCCACCTTAAGAGGTTGTGTGCACTCTTCAACTCAGATCTGAGCAGGTCATTCCCAAGTTTCTCATTTATTCATTTCAAAACATTTATGAAAGAATTCATCCAATTTGTCAAATGTTCTTCTTCTATTAATGTCGTTTATTTATTCATGCATAATATAAACTTCATGATTAAATCCATTTTCACGTCACATAAACCCGATGCATTTCGGGTCAAAGACCCTTCCTCGGGGGTCTGTATAAGGAAAAAACAAGGAATTTTTTGAGCCACCCTTAAATATTTTTTCAAAGTGTACTAAGGATAACAAACATTCAAGAAATTGTTCAGAAATGTATATTGAATTAACAAGCATACCAAGTCAATATTAAACAAACAAAATGGCCAAAGTAATCTCGACATTGTGAAAGCGACCGCTATGGGTTCTGTGAATAAAACAATACAAGGCTAAGTAACTTAAGTAAAACAATCTAAAGATTCAGTATCTGTATTTAAACTACTCTTCCTATGTTACTCGCTGGGTTTATAAAACTGATTTTCGTGCACCTGACGAAAATTTACTTAATCTACAGTTCCAACATTTCATTCGTACTCACGGAAGTGAAAGTCCGCGCGAACCTCGTGGTTCATCCAATCCTAAACACGCTAGCTGTTTACTGAGTGCAGTGGCTTTATTCACAGAACCCATAGCGGTCGCTTTCACAATGTCGAGATTACTTTGGCCATTTCGTTTGTTTAATATTGACTTGGTATGTTTGTTAATTCAATGTACATTTCTGAACAATTTCCTGAATGTTTGTTATCCTTAGTACACTGAAAAAATATTTAAGGGTGGCTCAAAAAATTCCTTGTTTTTTCCTTAAACAGACCCCCGAGGAAGAGTCTTTGACCCGAAATGCATCGGGTTTATGTGAAGTGAAAATGGATTTAATCATGAAGTTTATATAATGCATGAATAAATGAACGACATTAATAGAAGAAGAACATTTGACAAATTGGATGAATTCTTTCATAAATGTTTTGAAATGAATAAATGAGAAACTTGGGAATGACCTGCCCAGGTCTGAGGTGAAGAGTGCACTCTGTAAAAAAAGGGGTTCAAAGACAACCAGTAACCAAAGACCCTTTTATGTTGCCCGGCGGTGTCGCCTCTATGACCCACCAATATTAATCAATGAAGAAGCAGGCGCTGGAGACTGGAAGGCAGGAAACGAGGATTTTATTCTCTCCGGAGGAGAACACATCAATTCAGACAGCAAGTATCATCACGAGGTGCTCTAACCACATTTCTGAGGCCTGGCCTCTTATACTAGGGTTTATGACCTTTATTGCACGTAACACATTCTCGCAACACTTTGATATTTGAAAGAACATCCTCGGAATCTCCCCTACAGGCCCGTTCCCACATACATTTACAGTTGAATTCCCCACCCCGGTCACAACAGGTGATGATTGTCGCGCAGCAGGGCATTCCGCCGATTCACGGAATGCATGGGGTTGATCGGATCTCATAGGGTGGGGGCTTTGATCGGCTCGAGGGTCTTTTGATGGGGAGGGGAAGCTTCCTACTGTACGGGGTAATAAACAGTATCCGCAGGGCCAGGTGGTGGCCTGGGAATAAGGAAGACAAACGGGGACACAGGAAAAGGGGGTTTGCATCAAAAGGATCTGAGACCATGAAAGGAATGAAGGGAGGTGTCGCGCTGGGAACAGGATGGGATTCTGTGGCGGAGCTGCGCTGAAGAGGGGTTTATGACCCAAGGCATGAGAGAGCGGGGGTTGTCAACGTGCGGGGGATGTTTGCGAGGTTAGGAGAGAGAGAGAGAGACGCGCTGGCTATCAGCGAGGGGCCGGGAGACCATGATGCTCAAAATGGCTGCTGCCTATGCGCAAGGCATGTGAGAGTGGGAATGACCGGTGTGGGGGGTCTTACGTGAGGGTGAATCTGATCGTGACGGCTAAAATATGGCAGATGTGCATGACGGAAAGTGTGGCATCGGAGAAAGGCAAGATGGCGTAGATAATGTTCACCAAACTGTATTAATTTTCCACAACTCGACCTCTTAAGGTGGGGAACCTCCACCTTTTCTAGAAATCAGGGTCATGTTGATGCCACATAAAACGTTATAAATAACCAGAGTCACTGAAATGATGTGCTTGTGCAGCCGCGTTTTTTTAAACATAATTTTAGCTTTGCTACATAAGCCATCAGCTGCTACATAATCTGCAAATTAAAAAAAAGTTTTTTGTTTCTAGCTCATACGATTCAAAAGTTACTAAAAACACAGCGACACGTGTTACAGAGCACTGGAAGGTGCTTTCCAAAGGTTGACAGTCAATTATCTACTGTTTATTGCTATATTTGGGTGTTAAACTGGTACTAATGAAGTGCAACTAATGTCCAGACAGTGTAAGAATGACAAAATATTGAAGTAATACTATCACAAAATATGGCGCATTACGCCACACAATTTGCTTATTAGTGCTTCATAATTTACTCAACTGTGATGTATAATTTCGACCGTCCCTGTTGCATAATTCCAGTGGCCCGAGCAGAACTAAATGCCACAAGGGTATATCATTTATATTGTAATTCTTCTCAAGAGCAGAGTGATGCTTAGACACTGACCCAATTAAGCTGTGTTATTTTATCTATTATCAGTTAAATGCAAGAAATATTGTTCCAAGTCAAGAGCTCAAGTTGGACAGTATGAACCCAATTTCCTGCTCACAAATTGAGGGCTCTACTGCTCTGGGAAAATAGAGACAGAGCGGAACTGACCCGGGGTCAGGCCTGCCGACTTACAGGGCTCGGAGTGCCGACACTTCCTTGTCATGTTGGATGACTTCAATGGATACGGGGAAGTCGAAGGGTGTTTGGACTTCTTCGATTTCTTGTGGGACTTCCCTGATGACCGAGTGTGTCGAAGGATGTCGGGAGGGGCTCTGCAAACGGTCTTGGGAACTCCCAGGCAAACGTGATCTCAAGATTTGCGGAGTCGACTGACGTCGGGGGGCGAGGCGCATGAGGGATCGCTCCTTCCGCGCATGGCGGTGCAGTCCTCACACACCCTGGAGTCATGTCCCTGCTCCAGGCACCATAAACACACCAAGCGAGGGTCTATCACCAACATTTGCCTAGGACAGGCCCCACATGGTTTGAAACCAACTGGTTTCTTGGGTGACATCCTTACACCAGGTAGATGAAATCTCAAAAAGGTTGACAAAAGGTGGAAAAAGGCCAATCAAACAGTATCTGAAGGGTATTTCAATCTGGATGAAAGCGCTACCTGATGCGGAAAGGAAAGAAATGGCAGAGGTGGTGCTTATATAGGTACATGCATGTCACTTCTGGAGCAGAGCTGAACTATGCCACCTACCGGAACGCAGGGGTAATGCTAAAAAATCTTCTGGATCCAGCCAGACACATGGGTATATTCAAAGGCAAGGAATCCGCGGCTAGAGGTCTCTATCAGATAATCCTTGCAATACTTCTGCATGCTATGTATGGCATGCAGAAGGAATTCAAACAGCACTCACTTCTGAAGCAAGACCCCTCTGAAATACATATACTGAAGGTTTTGGCTGCTATAGGATACTTCAGAGCCCTGACGAACAAGTTACTTACCTTCGGTAACGCTTTTTCTGGTAGATACAATATCTGCCTGTGGATTCCTCACCTTGTGAATATCCCCCTTGCGTCAGCAACGTTCGGAAAATTCTTCGTAGCACGCCGGCGTGGACGACGTCATAGGAGCACGGCTTCGCGCGCGACTCCGTCTGACGTCACCGACTCCACATAAGGCCCACGTCGGCGTGATGACGTCAGTTCCGCCCTTTTTTCCGTGCCTTCGAGGCACCCGGACGGACCAACAAGTACTATATATATATATATATATATATATATATATATATATATATATATATATATATATATATATATATATATATATATATATATATATATATATATATATATATATATATATATACACAATGTACACAGTACATGCAAAACAAATGCAATCAAAGTGCAAAACTATACAAAGTCAGATAAAACCATAATTACATTTGCACATAACTTCAGGTATAGCAGAGTGGACAACGGGGAGGCGGGTGGGTCAGTGAGGAATCCACAGGCAGATATTGTATCTACCAGAAAAAGCGTTACCGAAGGTAAGTAACTTGTTCTTCTGATAGATACATCTGCCGTGTGGATTCCTCACCTTGTGAATAGAGTCCCACAGCAGTCCCCACTCCCGGAGGAGGGTGTCCACTCTGCTACACCAGGAAATCTTGGAGAACAGAGCGCGCGAAGTGGCCATCCCTCCTCACCTCAGCATCCAAGCAGTAGTGCTTTGCAAAAGTGTGGAGGGAGGCCCAAGTCGCGGCCCTGCAAATGTCCTCAACAGGAACACCTCTAGACAATGCAGAAGTAGCAGACTTTGCTCTAGTTGAATGAGCTCTAATACCCTCAGGAGGGTCCTTACCCGCCAGAGAGTAGCAAATCTTGATGCAGAGAATAATCCATCTGGAAAGTGTGCGCTTGTGCACCGATCTGCCCTTCTTGCAGCCAGCAAAACCCACGAAGAGCTGATCGTCTATTCAATAGTCTTTAGTCCTATCAAGATAGAAACTAACCGCTCTCTTCGGGTCCAGGCGATGAAGCCTCTCCTCCTCCTTGGAAGGGTGAGGGGGAGGATAAAAGGTAGGAAGGGTAATGGATTGACCTAGGTGGAAGGGAGTAACCACCTTAGGCAGAAAAGCAGCCCTGGTCCTAAGAACCATTCTTTCAGCATGGATGGACAAAAAAGGGGGCTTGGAACTAAGAGCTTGAAGCTCACTTACCCTCCTTGCCGAGGTAATTGCAACTAAGAAGACCGTCTTAAAAGAAAGAAGCCTCATTGGACACTTGTGTAAGGGTTCAAACGGCGAACCCATCAGATAGGTTAACACAAGATTCAAGTCCCAATGAGGAACAATAAAGGGAGAAGGAGGGAACTTATTAGTGAGTCCTTTCAAAAATCTTAAAACCACAGGTGATTTAAAAAGAGAGGGCTGATCCGGCAAGCAGAGGAATGCCGATAAGGCCGAAAGGTAACCTTTGACAGTGGCAACAGCAAACCCCTGCCGTGCCAGAGAAAGAGCAAATAACAAGATATCAGATAAATGAGCCTTTAACGGGTCAACATCCCTCTCCCTACACCAAGACACAAACTTAGTCCACCTATACGAATAAATGGACTTGGTGGAGTCACGCCTGGCAGAAAGTATGACATCCACCACATCGTTAGGGAGAGAGAAAGAGTTCAGATTGCCCCGTTCAATCTCCAGGCATAAAGGTGTAAGGTCTGGAAGTGGGGGTGTAGAACCTGCCCCTCCATCTGGGAGAGGAGGTCTGCCCTGAGAGGGAGACGGAGCGGCGGGTGAGAGGAGAGGTGGAGAAGATCTGTGTACCACACCCTTCTTGGCCAATCCGGGGCGATCAATATGACTTGGGCCCGGTCTTGGCGAATCTTCCTCAGAACCCGAGGAATCAAGGGTATGGGAGGAAACGCGTAAAGGAGCTGACCTCTCCAGCTCAACTGAAACGCATCCCCCAATGCTCCTTGCAACGGATACTGGAGACTGCAGAATGACGGGCAGTGAGCATTCTCGCAAGTGGCTAACAGGTCCACCCGAGGAGTCCCCCACATCCGAAAGATGTAGCGAACAACCTCCGGGTGAAGCCTCCACTCGTGGTCGGCAGAGAACTGTCGACTGAGAATGTCTGCACGCACGTTCAGAACTCCGGCCAGATGATTTGCCATCAGACAAATCTGGTGGTCCTGAACCCAGGACCAGAGGCGCAGAGCCTCTCTGCAGAGACACTGCAACCCCACTCCTCCCTGCTTGTTGACATACCACATCGCGGTCGTGTTGTCCGTCAGGACTTGAACCGACTGACCGCGAAGGGAAGGGAGGAAGGCCTTGAGCGCCAGACGTATCGCCCGTAACTCTAGAAGGTTGATGTGAAGCAACCTTTCCTCTGGAGACCAAAGACCCTTGACCTCCAGATCCCCCAGATGAGCACCCCACCCTAGAGTGGATGCATCCGTTATCACCGTGGCCACCGATGGTGGAAGCTGAAAAGGCTTTCCTTGAGACAGATTGCCTTCCACGCCCCACCAAGACAGATCCGCTGCAGTCTCTCTGGAGATCTTCACTGACTCCCCGAGATCTCCGCTGTGTTGATACCACTGCCTGCGGAGGCACCACTGGAGTGCCCTCATGTGCCAGCGTGCATGGTTGACCAGGAGAATGCAAGAAGCCATCAGACCGAGCAGGCGAAGGACCTTCAGGACCGGAACAACCACTCCATTGTGAAATAAAGGAATCATTTCCTGTATGTCGCGAATCCTTTGCGGAGGAGGGAATGCACGACATACAGTAGTGTCCAGTACCGCACCTATGAACAGGTTGCGCTGGGAGGGCACCAGGTGAGATTTGGGCACATTTATCGAAAAACCCAACCTGAACAACAGCTGCGATGTTTCTTGCAGGTGATGAAGCACCTTCTCGGGCGACTCCGCTTTGATCAGCCAGTCGTCCAGATACGGGAATACAGGAATCCCCGACCTCCTGAGATGTGCAGCCACCACTGCCATCACCTTGGTGAAAACTCGAGGCGCAGTAGTAAGACCAAACGGAAGGACCGCAAACTGGTAGTGTTGCGATCCCACCGTAAATCGGAGACACTTCCTGTGCGACTTCAGGATCGGGATGTGAAAATACGCATCCTGCAAGTCGATCGACACCATCCAGTCTTCTTCCAACAGCGCTTGAAGAACCTGCGCAAGAGTGAGCATTTTGAATTTCTCCTGCTTGAGATAGAGATTCAAAATCCTGAGGTCCAGGATTGGACGTAACCTGCCATCCTTCTTGGGGATCAGGAAATACCGGGAGTAGCATCCCTGACCCCTTTCCTGCTCTGGAACCACCTCTATCGCACCTTTCTTGAACAAAGCCAGGACTTCTTCCTGCAAGCGAACAAGGTGGTCCTCCGAACAAAAACCCTGGCAAGGAGGGTAATTGGGAGGGAACTCCTGGAAAGGAAGAGCCCCCACTGGAGCCACATGATCCAGAATGGCGGATCTAGGGCTGCTTTGCTGCAGGGGGAGGGGGTTGGTTATTAGAGGAAGAGGAGACCTGGCGCCCACGACCACGGCCCCTTTGCTTTCCTCTGTAGGATTTATACAGAGGATTCTGGCGCTGCTGCTGCTGCTGCTGTCCTTGATTGTAGGGACGAAAATTGGGTCTGCCAAAACCCCTATACTTCCTAGTCGCAGAGCCCCTCGTCTGAAGGCCCAAAGACTTCGCCGTAGCCCGGCTGTCTTTGAATCTCTCCAGAGCTACGTCAGCCTTCTTGCCAAAGAGACCTGTCCCATCAAATGGTAAGTCCAACAGAGTAGACTGAACGTCAGAAGAAAAATCGGAGGACTTAAGCCATGCGGCCCTTCTTGTAGCAACAGTAGAGCCCATAATTCTGGCAACAGAGTCCACCGTGTCCATACCACTCTGTATAACCATACGAGCTGCAGCCTGAGTATCAGCGACCACCTCGTTAAAGTTCTTCTTATCGTCCTCTGGAAGCTTAGAAGAAAGCTGTTTAACAGAGTCCATCAACGCATGAACGTATCTCCCCAAGAGGCAAGTAGCATTGGTGGACTTCAAGGCCATGCTACCCGAGGAGAAAATCTTTTTAGCAGACTGGTCCAACTTTTTCGAGTCCTTGTCTGCCGGCACCTGAGGGAAAGAGCCCGCAGCCCTGCTGGAACAGGCGGCCTGCACTGCCAGACTCTCCGGTGCAGGATGCGAGGAAAGAAATTCAGGGTCATCAGGAGCCACCCTGTAACGCCTTGCCACTGACCTGGAAACCGCAGGAGCAGATAAAGGCCTCTTCCAGACCTCCTTTATTGGTTCAGTCAATGCATCCGTAAAAGGAAGTGTAGGCTCCACAATTGAAGAAGGCGAATGCAATACTTCCGTAAGGATGTTGGGCTTGTATTCAACTGTGGGCAAAGTCAAGCCTAGCAACTCTGCAGCCTTCTTAATAACAACATGATCGGGTGCCAAGTCCTTAGATGGAGCGTCAGAAACGGTTGGCAAACCCCACTCAGGAGAAAGTTCCAAGCCACTTGCGTCCTGAAGGTCTTCAAAACAATCCCCCTCTTGCAACTCTCCTTCCTCAACCTCGGAGTCCATAAACTCCTTCTCCTCCAAGAGGCGTTGTGCCCTGCGCCTCGACCACTCCTTACGGACCGAAGTCGATGGATCCGGCAACGACTCCGACGGCGCCGGAGCCGACGTCGAGCGAGGAGCCGGAGGACGGGAAGTACCACGTTCCGAATCCACTCGAGGCCGATCCGGAGTCGGCGAAGCCGCATGCGAAGTCGACGACCTCGGCGGTGCCGTACCGAGCCAAGGAGTGCAAGGCGTCGGCATAAACGGCATAATGGGGGCCGGGGCATAAGCCTGGGGCACACCCAAATTGAAAGACAAAGGACCCATGGGACCCATAGGCGCACCAGCGGGGTACATCGCCCTCGAGTAAACACCAAACATGGCGTTTAAAAACTGCGAGGGATCCTGACCTGGATCTGGAAAGGGTGGGTACGAACCCAACGGCCGCTCCGAAGGAGGCTGATCCGGCAAAGGCGCACCCTGGCCCTCTTGTTCTTCAGGCTCCACAACCGGAGTCGGTGCTCGAGGAACCTCTTCTTCATGCACCGATGAATGGTGCGACTCCAGATCCTGTTCCGGCTCATGAACTGGAGAACCAACGTGAGATTGAGCTGGAGAAGGAGACACGAAGTCCTTGTGATGTTTTCGAGACTTCTTCCTCGAATCCGAAGACTCCTTGCCAGAGTGGTGTCTGGAGTGATGTTTACTCCTCTTATGCTTCTTTCTCGAGGAGCCCGAAGCATGGCCCGAGGCCGACTTGGAACCGGACCTCGACCTCCATCTGGACCTTGATCGCTCTCTCGACCTCGACTTGGCCCTCGAAGCCGACCTCGACTTCGACCGCGACAGTTGTCTCGACTTCGAGCGCCTGGACACTGACCTCGAAGACCTTCCGGCCTCCCTTTCCTTCACCTTTGCAAGCAGAAGCTTCGCCTCCCGCTCTCGCAAGGCTTTGGGGTTCATCTTGTCACAGGAACGACAGTTTTTGACATCGTGACCCGAACCAAGACACCACAGACAGTCGGGATGCGGATCGGTGATCGACATCATCCGGGAGCAGGAACCACATTGTTTGAAACCGGTCTTCCTCGACGACATCTTCGGCGATGAAGCGAATTCCAACAGAGAAACAATAACAGCTAAACAGCGAAAAGATACAAAAGTATCGCAGAAGATCCCAGAAACCGTTAGCGTCGACGACGCGGAAAAAAGGGAACTGACGTCATCACGCCGACGTGGGCCTTATGTGGAGTCGGTGACGTCAGACGGAGTCGCGCGCGAAGCCGTGCTCCTATGACGTCGTCCACGCCGGCGTGCTACGAAGAATTTTCCGAACGTTGCTGACGCAAGGGGGATATTCACAAGGTGAGGAATCCACACGGCAGATGTATCTATCAGAAACATCAACTCATTTTTGAAGAAAAGACAGGCCATGCAAAGGTTAAATGTTGTGCCACAATAAACAGGTTTTTAGATAGTCATTGAACTGCGTGAGTAGATCGGGTGGCAGAGCATTTCAAAAGTATTCACCTCAAACCCCTGAAATCTATATTCAAAGCTTAGAAAGGTTTCACGTGCAGAGTCATTGAAGAAATAAAATGAGTGGGCAGGCAGTAACAAAATATCTGTTTCACAAACATAATGCATGATCCAAAATACCAAGGTTCGGTCCATATCTGAATATATTGCTTTGGCCCACAAGAACTGGACCTGTGAAGGATTTCTGACTAAACAAAAACATCATGCTTTCCAATTCTGGTGGACTGAAATGTGTTTCCCTAATCACACCCATGGTGTAATATCGGCTCCTGCGGTGCATAGTGGAGAGGGGGCATTTAACATTCCTAAAGGGGGGGCATCGTTTTACGTTACGCCACTAACCCCATCCAGTCCAGAAACAAAACACGTACTGGAATTCCTAATGTGTCAGGAGATGCAATTACGCATTTCAATATATACTATTCATAAATAGACTTCTATGTTGGTCCTACAAACATTTAAATAAAAAGCTATACTTCCGAAAGATTTTTAAGTGAGAACCACACAAATGCATCTTGGGATATGTATATGTACAAATAAAAAGTCTGGCAATAACAACTGTTATGCACATTGATTGATATAACGGTAATTGATGTAAACTTAATGCTTTTAACCAGATCGCCCTTCTAGTAATGTTTCCTGATCCATTAAAACATCTGGCTACCAATAAAAGATACATTCAATCTCTTCCGGGAACTTCAGTGTGACATAAGTGACAAGTTTTGGGTAGGGAGAACAAAGTCAACCAATAGTTGTGTTATTTTAGGTAAAAGTCAGAAAAGATGGATTATTATGAGGAGTAGAAGTAAAGACTGTCGAATACAATCTGCAAATCAAATTTTAAATTTCAAGACATCCAATAATGAACATCTTTGTCCATATGGGAAAGAACAAACACAAGAATAGAAAGAAAAGCAATCTAATAGGAAACAAGCAAATGAGACTAAAAGGAAAACCAACCAATTACAAGCACTGGGCTGATATGAACCCTACTCTGAGTATTGGTATTGTACAAACTTTGTCCTTGACAAGAGACTGCTAAAAGATTTTTCAGGTGAGCCCTAAAAATTGTTTGTTAGAATGACTATGTACCTGTGTTGGTAGCCCATAATAAAATGTGCAGATGGGTGTTTCAATGTGTCTACTGTAAAACATAATGAAGACTCATATGTAATATACAAATTCTGCATAATAACCTTAGTGGAGTAAACCACCTGTAAATAAAACACCTTAATGGGGAGGATATTAATATGTTTCATGCAAAGTTGTTGGTGTAGCATAACACTTTGAATCAGAGTACTAATGCAATTCCATTTAACTAAACAGGCATGTCTTCTGCATATTTTGAAAACATGAGGAATGTTAATTCTTTAAGAGCATCTTACTATGCAATTGTGTTGCCATGCACAGAGTACGCATGTAGTTTGTTAGAAGAATAAAGCACTTTTTGGCATAAAACTGAAACTTCTACACAGCAATCATAGCTGGGACCCACTTTAACATTATTTCTGAGGTTTGGGGATGCTGTGTATCCTGTTTCCGTTTCATTAAAAAAATCACTGGTATTGAACCTTATTTTCATATCTCCATACCATATGTTTCATAGTGGAGATATTTTGTTCACGATAAATAAGGAGTTGAGCAAACATCCTTAACGGAGCATAATTCAACAAGTGTATGGCCCGCTAATAGTACACATAGGTATTTCACGCGGGTTTCACAAGAGGCTTCCCCTGGAGTGGCAATTATGACTTCCATTTACTCTGGTGCAGCAATGGGTGGATCCACAAGGTAGGTACATATTGATACACATGACTATCTATGGTGAACAGGTGGTTATTGGCAGTATTTAGGCCCCCAACTAGCCCCACCCATCAGTCAGAGCTATGTTGACCGTGTGGTGGATGTATGAGGACAAATTCAGGAGGCACTGATGATTGTGGGTGAAGATTGCAATGAGGTTATCCACCCAGACATAGGGAGGTGGCCGGTCCAAGGAGTCGCTGGGGGAGCAAGGTAATCCCATCTGAGACCATTCATAGACCTGATGGGGTGGGTGGACATCTGGAGGGTGCATCATCCTTAAGACGTGCTAAAATGTGTAATCCCCATCTCCATGGCTCATAATCCAGGCTTGACTACATTTTCATTTCGGGATACTATGCGCACAGGGTGTCAGAGGGCACAATCATAGCAAAAGGACTTTCAGACCATTCCCCAGTCGCCGTCTGGCTCCTGATTGGCCTGCGCTGGCTACCGTTCCGCTGGCAACTCTCCCCTTGGTATTTACATGATCTGTCTTATCGAACCCACATTCACAAGGCTCTAAATGAATACTTTACTCTTAATGCAGACACTGTGTCGTCGGTTGCTGTGCTGTGGGAGGCCATGAAACCTTCCATTTGCGGTGTGGATATCAGCTTTTGTGCAGCAGAGTGGAGCGACGGAAGAAGATTTTAAAGAGGCATGGAATTAAGAGAGGCTTGGGTGGAAAGGTAAAGGGGAGTGGGCGTGCAGACAACTGTGTCCTACACAACAGCAATATCACGGAGAATTGAATTGATGAAGGTGGCACAGATGGCCTTCCAGAGTAGAATACATCAATGGGGGGCCAAATCGGGGAGACTACTTCATAGGCTGTGTCAGCAGGCCATGATACCGACCCACATTCTCATGATCTGTGAGGCCAACGATGTTGTACTTGCAGATTCGGTTGTGTGGAAGGCAGCTTTGCTGGTTTTTCTCAGGCCCTACACCAAAAGTGAAGTCCTGGATAATAGTATTTCTGAAACCGAGTCACCCTCCAGAACAACACTCGTCAGACCGCCCGATCTCCCTTTTAAAAACAGAGGCTATATTATTGGCAAAAGCGCTGGCCAACAGGTTAATGCCACATATGGTGGATCTAGTTCACCCAGACAAGGCTGACTTTATGCTCCGCCAGGCTACGCGCCACAACATTAGATGAGTGCATAATGTGATAGCAACCATGATCGCTTGGGCAGACCGGTGGCCTTGTTACTGGCCGATATAGATAAGGCCTTCGATTCGGTCACTTGGGTATATCTTTTTACACTTCTGCGACAACTGAACCTGGATCTACGATTTTGGTCATATATCCAACTACTATATACAGATCTGACCGCATTGGTGCAGGTGGCAGGTCATGTCTCATTCCCAATCCCTATAGGCCGCGGCACTCGACAGGCTTGTTCCCTTTCCCCCCTCTTCTTCGCTCTCGCAATTAGCCGCGTGGGTTCGAAAAGACGCTCTGATACGAGGCTTTGAATGGTCAAAGAACTCCAACTGCATTGCATTATATGCAGACAACGTCTTCTTCTTTCTCACCGACCCCCATAGGTCGGGCCCCAGGACCTTACAGATCATGCAGAATTTTGGTGAGATGCCGGGTCTACATATGAACGTTGGCAAATCTACTATATGGTCACTGAGGGGGGTCATTGGGCAATGGCCACCGGGCTGCAGACTTATCCCTTGCCACCACAGGCATGCAGTACCTGGGTGTCTTCTTGTCGGATAACTGGATCGTCTCTTGGGAAAGAAGCCTTGGCTCCATGATGCACAGGGTAAAGGCCGAAATTAAATCCTCAAAGGGGCTGCCGCTCTCCCTTTATGGGCCCTTTGCTATCTTTATGATGGTCTCACTTCCGCGGCTATTATAATTACAAAATCACCCATACCCTGTCCCCTTATCGTGGTTCAGACAGATTAATGCAATGCTGGGCCAGTTCATGTGGGGGTGGAGCGTCCAGAGTGGTGCTATGTATTTGGTTTCAATCCACCTACTGCGGGGCATCGTAGCAGCAGATATCTAATCCCATCATGCAGCTGCACATCTTTTGATGCTTAATGAGTGGTGGTATGGACATAGGGACGACCCCGGATAGGCGGTCGAGCGCTGGCCCGTGGGGGACCCCACCTTGTACCCGTACCTATACGGCAGGCCAGAAGTTCAGGCTCTTCCTTCGGCTACGTGGATGGGGATCTTAACGTGACGCCAATCTCTTCACAGGATGAGGTAGTGGGGCCGCCTTACATGAGAGACCCTGTTGTGGCGCAAAAGTCTTCTCTTCAGTTGGTTGATCTCGGGGGTTTCTGTGGGCGGGACCCGATTTGTATACGCTCCTTAGGAGGTGTCTTGCATGGCAACGTTCTTAAATCCTTCCGGGAACTTCAATCGGAATTGTCTATGGCCAGAATTAATTTTTATAAATACCCCTAGTTTAGGCACACCACATGCCATACATCACCAAACTTAAGGCCCTCCTCGAGTCAACCCACTGGAAGGCAAGCTCTTGATGGGGGACTTGGGGGATCACAAAATTTCAAAGATATATCAATCCATCATAACGAACAGTTCTACCACTATAGAGGCTCTTAGGACAGCCTCGCAAGCAGATGTATGCCCCCTGGACAACGACGACTGGACTGAAGCCTTGGAATCCCAATGGGGGGAGCAATCACATTGGTCTTCATACAATTCAAGTACCTACACCTGATAAAAGCACTGGCGGACGGGTTTAGTAGATGCCCCTCTGTCTTCGCCGCAATATTGTCGAGGGTACATTCCTACACACGGTTTGGTTCTGCCCCGCCCTGGATAGGTCACTTCTATAAATTTTCTTTCTGTACCTGGCACAAAAAATACATTTCACTATAATTTTGATAATAAAAGTTATAAGAAAAACGGTTCTATCAGAGATGCTTCTCTCTCTCAGTCTGTTAAGCTTTGTAGAAAAAGGGACTATGTGTGTCTAAATAATAGGTAATGGATCCACTTAATTGTACTTACACTAACGTGCAGTGCAGCATATATACCGAACACTATAAATTAAACTCCCAGACACAAGAACATTGTAGTTTTCAGCTGAATCTGGCAAGTAGGTTATATCTTTTCCTCAGAGCCGTTGAAAATCTGCAATGAATGCAGGCTTGAACAGACCACATAACGGGGATTCTTGGAAAAGTTTTTTTAATTCCTAGAAATTTGTCGTATAGGCCGTAAGTTTTGTTAGCTAATTCCCTCAAATTTCATGTCCCAAGTACCTCAGGGTTTAGTTGATAAGTGCGCACAGTGTCTGCTTCTCACAGTCAGGCTCTGAGCCATGCTACCTTTGAAGCAGAGAATTATTTAAGGGTGTGCGGCAATCAATGAGAAAAGATCCATAATTCTGTTAAAATTACGCCTTTGCTCTGTGAGCCTCGCAATTAAGTTAAAAACATGTCAACATTAATGTTCTTTGTAGGTCTTCTGTGAGGCGTTTTTGAGCAACAAATATTGGATTTCTGCAGATTCTGGAGTGACCCTTATGTATAATTAATTTAACTACAGAAAAGAGAGAGGGAGCCCTGTAGCCTGACATCACGAGGAGGTCTGCGCCTGAACACTCAAATGGTGAGCTCCCACAGACAATAAATTCAGATTTAAAAAGTGGTATTCTCATCCCCAGATGCCAAAAGTGCACAGCACTTGACCTAAAACAGCACATGCTACAAACACACAGATCACTTGCGGATCAAGATCCACTTGCAGGTGTCAGGGATCTAGGATATGATATTCTGGTGCGTAATACCCTATTTCTTCATAAAAAATTCTTGCAAACCCTGTTGAATGTATCTTTCTATTAAATACCCGCACGTCCAGTGAGGATAATTTCTAAGGAGGGGTGTATTCCTATTATAGCACCTCTAGCTTCTGTCTGAGCTCTGACCTTGTAGTGGATAGCTGGAAACTTATTTTCCTGGTTGTCTTTCTGCTAATACCATATTCTATTGTTGGTGTGTGCGAGCCCATTCTCTTCTATCTCACTTTTATTTTTTCTTTCCTTTGCTATTTCTTTTCTCTCTCCCTGTTTTTTGTTTCTCCCTCTCCAACATTGGAGAGCTGTTGAGGCTTTCTTAAACAATGCAAGAGGTGACAGTTTTGATATTAATATGAAAGCCCTCATCATCAAGGCATCCGTCAGCATTTCTGACTCTTGATTGCAAAAGACTCTGGTGATGAGGCTTTAAATGTCTGATGGAACAGCCTTCTACTTTTAAAAAGAGGAAGGCAGGCCTGACTAAGGCAAGAGAGGACGCATCAATCTTGTAAACCCTTCTAGCGCTTTTGTCAGGATCTGGAGGTTTGAGAGTGATCTTATGTGTCTAGTCGTCAGAAGGACGCTAGTCATCAGAAGGACGCTAGACCGGTATTTAATACGGCCATGACGACGCGCAGCGGTCTCGGGCAGCGGACTCGCCGGACTCCCGCCGGAGTCACGCCAGAGTCCAGCCTGTCTTTGCCCGTCCGGGCCCGGACGGGCTTAGGGCCTGCCCCCCTGCTCAATCTGGTAGGCTCCGCTATTATCTACTCGCGCGTAGATTTACTTCGGCTTCGCCGCTTGGAATCCTCTTGCTGCACATATGCGCATAAAGGTACTGAACCCTTTACATGCTGTGTACTATGTAAATCCCCTAACCAAGTGGCGGTAAAGAATACCTTACGGTTTGCCTTATTGAATTGTAGATCCCTCCCGAGGCACTCATTGGAAATTAACCTCCTCATACAGGAACATGAGTTAGATATTCTGTTCATAACAGAAACCTGGCTTATGCAAGGCTCAGAAGCAGATATAGTGAAAGCCCTTCCTCCCGGTTTTTTAATTCATTCACAGGACAGGTCAGTGGGGCGGGGGGTGTTGCTATTCTCTATAGGGACTCTCTGGTATGTAGAGCCCAAAATGGTTTTTCACCTACCGTGGCGATGTCTGGGATATTAGTCTACCGTCCTCCAGGAAGTATTCGGAATTTTGTGAGCTCCCTTATGGAAACCGTGACGGTTCTTGCCGCTTCAGCGACAAATTTTATCACACTGGGAGACTTTAACCTCCATTTCGATGACCAGGAAGATCGGTCGGCGGTAGACCTCCAATGTGACCTAAAAGCTTACGAGGTCAATCTTATAAACCTTGAGGCCACCCATAACAAGGGTTATCTGCTTGACCCGATCTTTACGAATGTTACTGCCATGAAAGCCTCCTCCCCGATTCCCCTCCCATGGACGGACCATTTTATGATCCCCTTCACCTGGCAAATAGAGATGGATAGCACTTCTACCATCAGTGTATGTGCGCCCGAAAGACCCTGGTCTAGGCTGTCTGTGGAGAACTTGACGCTTAGACTGGAGGGCTCGCGCCCCCCTCCAGGGAAGGACCCGGTATTGGTGGAAGCAGATTTTTGCAGATGGATGTCCAACGCACTCGATTCCGTCCTCCCCATAAGATCGGCAGGAAGGAGGGAGAAAAGAATGAGCTCCGCTCCTTGGTATACGCCAGAGTTGAGAGCTATGCGGAGGGGCTGTAAAAAACTGGAGCGTGTCTGGAGGAGGAATTGGGAAGTAGCCAGTAAGACGGAATATCGCAACGCTTCCAACTCCTCCAGAGAAACTTTTCTAGTGGTCAAGGAACTCCTGAGGGTCCCTGTACCGCCTGCCTCTACAGATAACTTGGAAGAAAAATGTAAAGACCTAGCAGATTACTTCCACACAAAAATAGAAAAAATTCTGAATACCCTGCCTCAAATTAGTATAGGAGTAGAGTCCAACGAGGACAGAGGGAGACCCTTGAGTCTTTTGGACCAGTATCTGTGGATGAGGTTCTTAAGGTCCTGGTGACCGTTAAGAGTGGCTCCCCCAGTGATGTAGTCCCCATGAGGATTCTTAAACTAGTTGCCCCTTCCATCGCGGAACCGATAACCGAGGTTATTAACGCCTCGTTGGGTTCCGGTGTGGTGCCACCTAATTGGAAGGGAGCAGTAGTAAAAGCTCGCCTAAAAAAGCCTAACCTCGATCCCCTCGATATGGCGAACTACAGGTCCATTTCTCTACTTCCGGGACTCAGTAAAATCACGGAAAAATTGGTAAATCTCCAGCTATCCAATTTCCTTGAGTCCAACGGTTTATTGAGAAGTTCTCAAACGGGCTTTCGCCCTGGTCAAGGCACCGACACCGCCCTGCTGGCAGTCATTGAAGAAGCAAGAAGCATTTTGGATTCGGGAGGATCAGTGGCAGTGATCCTCCTGGACCTTAGTGCAGCTTTTGACACTGTTAACCATCAAGTGTTACTTCAACGGCTGTCAGCTATCGGAGTGCGTGGGACTGCGCTGAAATGGCTGCGGTCATTTCTCAGCGACCGGACCTATCAGGTCTGGGAAGGCAGCGCACGATCGGCATCCATTCACCTCCATTGTGGAGTGCCGCAGGGCTCCTCCCTGAGCCCCACATTATTTAATGTGTATATGGCCCCCTTGGAGGACGTGGTGGCACCATTTAACATTATAATTGTGAGCTATGCCGATGACACCCAGCTGGTGTTCCCCCTATCCCAGGCCACGGAAAATCCCCAGGTGCTGCACTCCTGCCTATCCAAAGTCCACACTTGGATGGGGGAGTCAGCACTGAAGCTGAACGGTTCAAAGACCGAAATAATGCTGATGGGGCAGAAAAGTCCCTCACTCCCCCTGTCCGTCTGGCCTAGCTGTTTGGGATCACCGCCTAAACCCAAGGCAGAGATCAAGAGCCTTGGAATTTGGTTGGAGCAAGATCTCTCCTTTAGGACCCAGGCTACTAAGTTGGCAGGTGTCTGTTTTGGCCTTCTCCGATCCGTGCGCAAAGTGCTGCCTCTTCTTCCATTTCGATCTCGGAAGCTTCTGATCCAGGGGCTGATTATATCAAGATAGGATTTTAGCAACGCAATCTATTTGGGCGCCCCTGAGGCTACTCTGAATAAATTACAACAAGTTCAGAACGCGGCGGCATGAATGCTCAATAACATCCCCATGTCAGGGTCGGCTAAACCCGCACTGAGGGCTTTGCATTAGTTTCCGGTGCGGGAAAGGGTGAAATTTAAATCTCTCTGCCTTGCACACAAAATCTTGCAGGGTAAAGGCCCCCCCGTTCTGCAAAATCTGGTGACCCCTTACAAGGCCAATAGAACACTCCGCTCAGACCAAAAACATTTACTTAAGACCCCTAGGGTAAAAAAGGCCCATTCAGGAGGAAGGAGATTCTCCGTGAAGGTTGCGACCCTTTGGAACTCACTCCCTTTAAGTTTGCGCTCTGAGCCATGCCTCCTGCGTTTTCGCAAACATCTGAAAACATTTCTATTCTGTTAACCGCTGTCCCTCAACTTACATGAGCGTTACTCTGTCTGGATCAGCGCTGGGATGCTCCAGGGTAACCACGCGCTATACAAGACTGCCCTAATAATAATAATAATAATAATAATGTGGTTTAGGGAAACCTTTTCCTATGGAGAGACCACTTTTGGATCGAGTAAACGACTTGGAGCTCGACTCCATACCTTTTGGAGCCTTACCCTACTGTTAAACCATTTGGATTGTCTATGTAATGTCTATTTGAAAACTCACTTAACCTATGGTGCAGTCATGGTTCTTGCTCTCCCTTTTTCAAGTGGAGAAAGCTTGCTGCTGTCAAAGACCTCAAAGTACTGAGCTGGGTACATGTACTGTTTTTTGAAAAACACACAGATGGACACAACCTAGCAAAGAGCATAATGCTAAATAGCAATGTGGGCAGAAGTATTGACAAAGCTGGAAAAGAAGCTAGAAAAAACAAAACAAATGCTACCCGATGTATAAAATAGCCCTGGACCAGGGCTGAGCAAATTCAGTGTAGGACAACCAGTTCTGAGATCTCATCTTACTCTGTTAAAAACAATGCATACATCGATTGGGCAGAAGCGTAGTTTGAGAATGAAAAGAGTATGGATCTAGGAGGTGTATTCACAGGTTTCAAAAGGGTTAAGAGGACATTTGTGTCAATCAATGAAAAGTACAGAATAGATGTCTTACTTGTCTGTCACAGGAGAGGCAACATCTCGATCATACAACCTAGCCTGCCAAGGAAAGAGAACAATACCCCTGTACCCGAAGACACTGTGAAGAAATAACTGCAAAAACAGAGAAAGACGAAAAAAAGAACAAATTGTAGGCAGTTGTGCAAGGAACGAACAATACATATATATATATATTCACAGGATTTGACTCCAAATGTACTACCTTCCTTCTCCTGATAGGAAAGTAGCTACACAAAAGAATATACGTAGGTACAAAAGCAAAGACAATTCTAGAAAAAGGAATATTTGCTAAGCAATTAAAAGACAGAACCCAAACTGCCACAAAACCCGACAGCTGCATTATCCAGTTTTTATAGTGTTTCATTTATAACCAAAAACAACAGTGTGTGTGCATCAACTTCTACTTCTTTCCTTTCATGCCTTAGGGAAGCACAGCACAAAGGAGCTCTTCTGAGTCTAGATATGCAGACCAATAGTATTCTAGCAATCTCTGATGTACAGTAAAAACCCATCCCTTCTCTACTGGCAAGATGACCAAACTTACCTGCCCAGTGTCATATTTGCCTTGTAGTTTTGGCACTTCGAATACTCCCACCGTCTCAAGCACTTTGCCTTCTGGTCTGTTCCTAAATAGGAAGTGAAAAAAAGTAAGGTTGAACTTTGGCAGCACAGTTTTTTTTATGTGGAGTGTGTCCAGTACAGATATTAGTAAAACGTTTTCAGAAGCCTCATCCCAACCCTGAGCTGCGCAAGAGAGATTGCACTCTAATGTTGAAGGGTCTATTTAGGACGACGTATGTCTCACTCACATGCAGTTTCCCTGGTTCTCTGTAGCCCAGCTGGAAATAGACTGTAACATACACTAGCTTCATCAGTCAAATTAGCATGAGTAATGGCGGGGCATACATTATTGACATATACATGTTCCTGTTTAGTCACCGAAACACATAAAAGGACCTAGGCACTTATGATGGAAAACCGCACTGTAAAGGATTTCAGGCTCCAAAGCACCAAATATACAACTTTAACAAGTTACAAATGCATACCATTATTACATCCAAGAGCTCATACAACCAGAGTCCTCTCTTTATTTTTTTGGTTCACTGCAGATACTTCAGATGTAATTCAGCGTCCGATGTCCAAAGCACATCTCCCGGCATATTTTTTGTCCTGGGCAAGGTTATGAAATACCCGGTATAGACAGATTCTAGTGCAATGACAATTGTCATAACAAAAATATTCAAACAATACAACCTTTCTACATGTGGCTGTGGCCCTGATCTATTTGTCTTGCAGACCAATTAGGTGTCCCCATATAGTGCTTTTGCATAGTTGTTCATGGAGATCTCAGGCCCAGTGTCAGCTTAAGGATTTTTGTGGCACTGGGCAAGATATATTTTGGAGACTTCTTTTCAGAACAATTTTGGAATTTTATTACACATTTTCTGCTAATTAAAGCCCACAATGCCAACAACATTGACTTATTCTTAAACTTTCATAAATTGGGTCATTTAAAAGCGCTGAAATATGTCTTGCCCAGGGTCCAAAAAATCCTTAGAATAACACAGTGTAGAGAGAAAAAGAATGTGAGATGTAGAGGTATTCCGAGAGGGGGACAGGGGTTGAGATAAAGCGAGACGTGCAAAAGAAAGATCACTTTCCTAGGGGCCCGTTGGAAGGTGGGGGCCCTGGGCCATTGCCCTTTTGGCCATGACTTAAACAGGGGTGTTGCATTTAATAAAATATCTACTTGTTCATGAGACAGGTTGCTTCATAAATCTACTTGTCCTGTAATAAAATCCACCTGTCCCTTTGGTGCCATGTAGTGCAGCGACAAATTAGGGCAGCAATCTCATTATAGAAGAGTTCTGATAATAGCCTCTATGATTATGTCAGAGTTCATACCATAGTAGAGTTTGAATCATAGCAATTCTCTTATTTTGCCACCTTCACGCAGATCTAAATACCAGGGCTGAAGGTAGCGAGAAGCAATAGTTCCCCCACATTTGGAATGCCCTTTTGAGTCTGTGGAAACCTACTAACTTACATGCTTTATGGATTTCCATCAGCTTGTCTCTAAAATGTTCCCTTATAGAGATACATTGGAAATTTACTCTGACATGGGCAGAAGTGAAAGTTCTTCAGGGGTTGGGGAAAAAGTGGTTAGTGGAAATGTGAACTTGTCACCACTCAACAGATTTTCGCATGAGCCAATTTACGCATGCTATTTGCTTATGCTAAAATGCAGTTCGCAAATATTTCCTGACCTACTTCTGTAAATTCTTGTTAATTCATGAAAGCTGTAAATCTGCACTAATGCAAGGACATACAGAATGGGTGCACTTTTGTTACTTTCATTAGGAATTGGTCCCCTATTTGGGCCTGGGATTAACCAAGACCTTTTGTTTTTATTAAACTTCTATGTATCGCAATCTACTGACTGGCTTCTCTGTGAGTGACAGCATTCTGCTCTTTCACAAGGTGCATATCTGCATGTAACATAGTTTTGTTCAGTGCCAGGAACTATTATGGCAATGTATGCTTTTTGAGACCATATATAGTTTTGCTTCTGCAAATATTAGTTATAATAATGAGGGTCCTGCAGCCCCCACAGCAATAAAGTTGTACAAAAACCATGTCAAAACAACACAGAAATTGACAAAACCAAAAAGCTGACCAGCAATGGCATACCCATTGGTTTTGCCAGTAATTGTTTATTTTCATGTTTCCTATACTCTTGATGAAACTGGTTAAACTGATTTTCCAGTTTGAATATTTATGGGAAATACTAGCATGCATCAACACATTTTACTAAATGATGCTTGAAAGAATAGGTACCCAAAATTTTACAGTAGTTTAGCAAAACGATTTTTCCAGATGTATTTTTTTAATGAACAATTTATTTTGAAAGCAAAGAATCATTAATTTTGCTTTCAAGCTTTTGCATATATTTCATCTACTCAGAGCATTATACGTAGCCTCACATTGTTAAACTTTTTGAAATGTGTGTACACATTTTTATACTGGAACCACTGTTAGCAGAGCAGTCTGAATTTGCATTTCCTTAGAGCCCTTATCCTAATAATAAAGGCTTTATATTAAAGAACCATATATATATATACACACAACTTCAAACAGCATTAACTTATGGATACAAATATTACAATGCCCTTCCATGCTCCATAATGTGGTACTGTAATCTGGTAGCTGAAGGGCTTGTACTATCAGGGGTTGGGCCTACTTGTCCGAAGGACAAAATTAACATGACAACGTGTTGTCCTTGACCCCAAACAAGATGTCCTGGGCATCGGGCTATGAAAAGTCCACACCCCTGCTTAACTCGTCTCTGCTCAGGCCATACAAGTTCTTATTCATTTGATTTGCAATAGCTGATGCATTTACTTTCAATACAGTGCAGTTGTTTAGAAAAAGACATAAGAGTTTTAGGCTTTACTATGAATGTTGTAATGAATAATAGGTTTGATTCTAACCTGCTGATTACCTTGAATTTAAATCAGAAGCAATCAGATCTACCAGATTACAGGAAAGAGGGCGATCTTTCAATTTGGATCTTGTCAAAGCTAGGTTATAAAGCGATAAAAGTACCATCGCCAAGGAAATCCTTGTGGCTTCTCTGTGAGTCTGAAGACAAGCAAATGTTATGTTATGTTACATGTATTTTATATAGCGCAAAATCACCTTCAAGCCTCTAAGCTCTTTTAGAGAGAGTGACCGGAAACACATACAGCAATCGGCAAGGCAACAGAATTAGACTGTGACTAACGTCTCCCTGAATAGGAGCATTTTAAGTTGTTTCCTAAATATGAGGAGGACCGGTTCCCTACGAAGATGCTCAAGTAAATTGTTCCAAATATGTGGAAGCATGACAGAGAACGCTACCCCCTTTGGATTTGGTGATATATCTGTGAAGGAGTGGATGGCAGGCCTCATATGATTGCAGCATCGGGCCAGTAACATAATTCTCCAGGCGTTCTTTTATGTACACTGGTACTTGCCCATAAATTGCTTTGTGGGCAATAAATGTTAAAAATTGATGTAATTAATGTCTACCTAAACTCAATCCCCACACAAAAGGTCCGAGGAACAACTTGTGCTACACGATGAAACTCTCAGAGGGATACAAAGGCTAACACCAAACATGTTATGAAAATGCGCAGAGATTTTAATGCTCCAGAAAGATTAATTACGGAGAGGCAACCCAGGGGAAAAACAATCAATGAAGCAAGACAAATGCTTCTCCACAAAATTTAAACAAGAAATAATTCTTAATTCATTGTAATCATCCACCAGACCTGTTCAGTTTGTAATGGATTTACTCTATATAGATTTGCATGTTTGCTTATATTTGTATGTTTACATCTATTGATGCCAAAATGGATATTGGCCAATTAATACTGCACTGGAATATACGTGGTATGTTAGAATAATTCTTTTAATGGTATGCATGTATGGGCTTCTTAGTTGGTGTGGGTTTGATTGATTTCATCTGTGAGGATGTGGTTGTTTTGGTTCTGATCTTTTATTGATAGGGAGCTGTACAATATTTGTATGTACGTGTTTGAATTGATTAAATCTAAAAATCTGTACGAATTTATATTGACTTAGGACCAGATGTAGGAAGTCCATTACCGGTCGGTAACGGCCGAAATCGTCCGTTACCGACCGGTAATAGCCTTTTCTTATGTAGGTGGTATATTTACCGATTCGGTAAATAACAAATCTGTATTTACCCATTTGGTATTTACTGAATCATCATGTACCAATTCGGTATTTACCGAATCGGTAAAGGAGATGTAGGAAGCACTTTAAAGAGTGCTTTTGTGCTTTAAGGATTCGTTATTTACCACCAAATCTTAGTTGGTGGTAAATAACGAATACCTGTGTAAATGCAAATCTGTGCATTTACACCTGTGCCATTTAACAGACAAACACAACAAAGGAAAATTTCCAAGTTTGGAAAAACTGCCCTCACTCACATACCGAAGTATGTGACATGCTTCATCATAGGGCCTGCTACAGACGCCCTGGTGTAGCCACATCCAGGGCGGAGCATTAGGGAGGGGGAAAAAATAATAAATTCCACGTTACAAGACGTACAACACAATCAGTAAATACGTACAACGAACAACATACATGAGTGATATGACATGCAAAAGAAATCCTCGTGGATCTGATGTGAGTGCGACGAAAAATAGTGCAGTAAGGATGTGTGTTAAAACTGATTAGGGGTGCCAATGGAAAGAAATACTTTATTAAGCCCAATTATTGTACCCTTATCAGGATTAAAAATTGAAGAAGATGGGAAAAATGTCTTATTGAGAAAATGAGGTTCCTCAAGACTTCCCTCCTACCACTGCTCGAGTCAACATGTTTCAACCGCTTTCCTTATGCCCCGAAAGGTCACTTCGGTCTTCCTCAGGACTGTCGCAGTCAAATCCACGAGTTACCCATGCCGTAATTCGGTCTCTGGGTTTCCCGAATGGAGTAGGTCTCGTGGATCCGTACTCTTCTGGGTTTTCCAATTATTCAGTGGAGAAGATGTCCCAAAACTAGGCGAAGACATTCACGAGTTTATGGACTACATAAACTCGAACTGGTGTCCGTCCGGGAGGTCTGCCCGTGAACACAATCGTTCAGTACGGCTAGACCTGCCCACAGCTAATCCGGACCGAGTGACACCGCGTAGGATTAGCTGTGGGCAGGTCATAAAAATGGCATTCTGTGAAGCTTAAGAGGTCATCGATGCGCACTTGTGGTTTACTAGGTTTTTCCTATTCCTAAGTGTTACCCAGGAGCGGCTTCCACGTAGCAGCTGTAACCACTTTGAGGGTATACAGACCCGCCCTGGCTGAGTTAAGAGGGTTCTCATTTTAATCTTTACCTATTATAGCACGTGCACTACACTGTTTATTATTGTGGTCCTGAAGAAGCGCCAATGACTTACGGGCAACAGAGGCGCGAAACAGGTTGGCCTTGACTTTTGATACCTAAATCGAATGGGCCCTTTTAGGGTCAGTCATTTTTTACACTATCACGTGCACATAAATTGATTTATCCTCCTTTTACCCAATCCCCACACACCCGCATGCAACATCCGGCAATCCTAAAAAAAGTTCCTGATAAAGTGACCCTTCGGGGGACCCGTAGGGAATTGCAGCGCCGGCCCTACGAGGAGCAAACGCCCGATGATGAAGCATGACACCCCCGGGGTGTGTGAGGGCAACAGAGGATGTAGAATTATTTTCCCTCTTACATTAGGACATTTTTAGGTTTCGCCTCGCCGAAGGCTGCGCTCTGCGCAGCTTTTCGGCGCTGGCGAAATCTAATGTTAGAAACAGTGTGGCTTGGAATCCGCCCCTCTGTTCCATTGGCTAGCTCCATAAATGGAGGCTAGCCATTGGAACAGAGATCTGTCCGTCATGGCCGGACCAGATTCCTTGGCATTCCCGCGATTTCTTCCCTCTACGATCGTCATTGCGGCAGTGGGAGGGTTTACTTTTTTTTTTTCAATGTTTGTTTTCGTCATTTCGGCGAAGATGGCGACCAGGCAGTAGCTTGTTTAAGATGCTGCAAAGTGTGTCCCGACCTTGCAGCGGCTGTGCCAGGGAGCAGGCCACCGTCTGTGGTTTTCTTGAGCAAATAAAACTAGTCGCACAAACGAACAGTAACAATAATGAATTAATTCTTAACTTTGGATTTTAGAGCAGTGAGCTGCCCAGCTTAAAGCGCTTCAACGCCTCACAAAGTAGTAAGCGCTATATAATTGCAATTACAAAACGTTTGTGAAAGTTCCCTGATTTCGCCTATTGTGTTCTTCGAAGGTGTTCCATTTTCCAGGTGTCCGTCAGACCAGTCCCCCTCCCCCGCGCCCTGTATCTGTTGCATATGAGCCTTGTTAGATCTGCCGACTCTCGCACACCCCTGCACTCTCTTCTCCACGCCTCATTTCCAGTCTCCGCGCCAAGCAACTTGTTATTTCCTCGCTCTCTGCTTCGAGCATCCTCTGGGTAATTTCCTTGTCAAAACTTCCTGCAAACTGCGAGTTTCAGCGCTTTTCCTGCCCACTCCCCGCCCCCCGCGGGATCACATCACACACAAACACGGAGTACAGGCCAGCTCGCGCTGCCAGTACTGCCCCACCCTCAGAAGACGCGACTGAGCTCTCTCCCTGCTGCGCAGCCGAAGACCCGGCTTCTGACCTCCTATACCTCACAGCCGCCGCCCTGTGCCAGCGCCCAGGCCGCCCTGTGCCAGCGCCCAGGCTGCGCCAGAAGTGGTATCGAGCAGCACCGCGTCGTAGGACCCAGAGAGGAACTGCCCAAGAGGGGACCAGGGATGGAGAAGAAGGGGTGTGAGTGATTGCGGAGTACAGCCCTCTGACACACTGATGAAGTGAAGCCTCTTCCACTGAGCCCCTCGCCCTCCAGAGGAGTCCTGCCCGACCTCAGAAGCATCCTCGGAGCCCTGTGGAGCGCCAAGTAAGTTCCACTCTCAGAAATGAGTGCAAGTTTCGGGGAGGGAGTTATCGCACAGTTGTTAAGGACGAAATAGTTTCTGCTAGCAGTTAAGCCAGCTCAGTGGGTCAATGCGCCTGCCCTTCAAATCTGCGTGTGAACTGCAGGTCATGGGTTCTACCGTGAGAATGTCGGTGGACCGTCTAGCCCTTTTATCATCACGAGGGTGATTAAGAAAGTACCACTGATGTAGGTACTAGCAGCTGTGTTCTCACACTTTATGACCATGGCACTTTAGGTCTGCTGCAATCTACCATGTTTGCTGATGGGCTCCAAGCATTAACACATTTAATAAGCAAGCCATTAGTGAAAGTTCTCAGTATTGTCTTAAATTCAGTAATTCATTCAATCGAGTTATCTTTTTTTATTTCTAACGATTGAATACTATTTGTTCCGTCCTGTTTGAGGGCTAACTCGAGTATTGCATTCCACTCGCTCAGCTGCAGGTATGAAATGTGAACAGGTGGTGAAAGTGTTAACTGTGGAGTCTAGAGCCTTAAGTTGTACTCAGGGATATTGCAATTATTTGACGGGGGATGTGTGTGTGTGTGTGGGGGGAGGGGTATACATCAGTGTTGGTTAAATTATGTGACGACAAAAGGCAAATTATGCAACTTTAGATGTCACATTCTGTGCTAATAATCCAAAGTGAATTGACATGTTAACACAAAATGACATTGAGAAGTCCCAATACTCGTAAAATACTCAGGTTTATTAATAAAGGAACAAGATCCTGCTAAAAATCTCATTCCCCAAAAAAGTGATGTTTTTCTCCTGCACTGAAAAACGAGACCCAATTTTATAAAACACTGTCCATTCGAGCTCTCAGAGTAAAGTAGTGTAAAACAGGCAATCCTGTGCCCAGCAGAAAACAAGGAATCACCCGTGCCCCCTTCATTTAATAAAATATGTGCCTGTTTTATTCCGTGTAATCCAGTTGTTTTTCGGTTTCGCCTCGTCGAGAGCTGCGCACTGCGCAGCTTTTCGGCGCAGGCGAAATCTAATGTTAGAAACAGTGTGGCTTGGAATCCGCTCCTCTGTTCCATTGGCTAGCTCCATAAATGGAGGCTAGCCATTGGAACAGAGATCTGTCCGTCATGGCCGGACCAGATTAGTGGGCGTTCCCGCGATTTCCTCCCTCTCCGATCATCATTGCGGCGGTGGGCGGGTTTACTTTTTTTTTTCTTCAATGTTTGTTTTCGTCATTTCGGCGAAGATGGCGGCCGGGCAGTGGCTTGTTTAAGATGCTGCAAAGTGTGTCCCGACCTTGCAGCGGCTGTGCCAGGGAGCAGGCCACCGTCTGTGCCAGGGTAACCTGATCCTTTCCCCGTTGTCCCAAAGGTTCTGCGGCGGCGAGTTCACGAAGCTCCGAAAGCGGAGCATTCATTCAATCCGCACGGTGGCTCGCCTTACCTATACTGCAGAGCACATTGGCCCGCTGGAGGACGGGCACGGGAGCGCTGAGCCGCGACGGGCCTGAGGCAAGATCAGTGGAGGCCATCGGTATCGCAGCCTGAGCGTTAATTGCGGCAGAAGGTGCCCAGCGAGCCACACCATCTCGGCCGAACGAGCTATTAACGGGCGGGGGAGCAGGAATACGGCGCAGGACGCCCCCCTCCTCCCGCCTTCCTCCTAAGTATCGTGGCACTCGGCCGCCTTTGATGTCGCCCACATATGGTTGCTCTGAGCAGCCTTTATGAACCAAGAACTGTCTGGAAACAATTACACAACCTTGCGACGGATGCAGATTAGAACATTTCACGTATGTTAGAAAGCATGAAATCCTTGGGCCCAGTTCTAACTTTGTTAGACAAATAGTAACGTCCATATTAAAACAAAATGTGTAGCTTTTTATTTTAATTTATGTTGCATTTATCAAGCACTGATCCGCTGCTACCGTGTAGTAAAATTAAGGTTGCTGTGTTTTGCTTTTGCATTGTTCCGGGTAACAAAGTTTCAGAGTTACCGAGTAGTGACTTCACACCAGCCCATGCGCTGTTGCAAACTACTGAGTGCCTAGATAGTATCCACGTGTTCAAAGTCACCTGCAGCTACTAACGATGTAACAAACAATGCACAGCAGCAAACCCGACATCTAATTAATCTAAATATATAAAACATAACATAAACGCCCCCTGAGTCTCACGGTGCCCGGTGACCGACATCAGTTGCTAATCTAGCTCTACTTGCATTCTGGTGCTTGTCGTGTTTGTGTCCATTCAAATATAGGACCACAAATACCAGAATGCAAAGCAGAAAGGTGTGCCAGCAAAGGTTCTTACGTCTGATCCAGCTGCAATACCTTTGGGTCGAGTTCATGCTATATAAACACTGCAACAAAAAAGTGTAATGTCACTAGTGAAGGCAGGTGTGCTGTTACTGGTGCAGACTGGACGTGTGGTCCCCGACTATGTTACCTTTTGGCTACGCTTTCACTAATGCGGCCAGATGGACTGCACTGCTGCAGCGTATGTTGTCACTCGTGGAAACCGAATATGCCTTTATCGGCACAGGCAGTGCGCAAACAGGCAGTTGTCACTGGCGTTGGAGGACTGGGGTGTTAATGGCCCAGACAGTACTCAGCTACTCCATAAACTTTCCCACTACCTCTCCTTTCCCTTCCCCTTCCAATGTGCTCTTGTGATCCAGACGGGTCTTTGGAGGCGATCTTGGGCACTGACAGCAGTGCTGATGTGGTTTTTTTTATTTTTAAAGTGCTTCAATACCTTTGGGTCGAGTTTGCGCTATCACTCCATTGGCCTACATGGCGCAGGGGTGAATGTTTTGGGTAAGAGTGCAGCTGTGCTTAGCAGGTTTGGATCGCAGCACTGGCTGTCATATTTTTCCTTTGTATTATTATTGTTACACTGTTAGTGCATGTTCTCTTTTAGCCACATGATGCAGGAAACAAATACCACATGACAGTTTATCCGACACCTGAGCGGGTACTTTAATATACAGCTCTCTTAGGCACATGGATGCAAACGCTCTATGGATAGTACAATGCATATTGCTTTTCACATGATGCAACAGTAGATGCTATGGCACCCAGGATAATGTGCTGCATGGCTAAATACTTATATGTCCCAAAGGCCTTTGAAGCACAGACCCTCTCCTCGCCGTTTCTCATCCAGTCCCCTCCTCCTGTCCCTCGTTCATATTATTGACCCTCCCGCATTTCGGCCGACAAACGTTCATTGCCATGAGCTGCCTCTATTCTTTAGCGCAGGCGCACATTGAGACCCACTCATCACTTTCTCGATTACCAATCTAGTTGCTATCCTTTCACCAATTAATACCCCCCATTGACCTATGCACCAACCGTATCACGGCAGTGCATATCTTGTATATACACACCCACTTTTACTCCATCCGCATCCATTACCCGGATGAGGACTTACGTTCGAGTGGAGCACATTACCCGTGCATTCCTTCACCTATTGTAAGGTAAGAGACCACACCCGCATACTCTGTTCGTACGATGGATACTTCCCTACATCACTCGTGGGATTCCTCTTTTTACTACACCGTCCGTGAGCTGGTTCCCTGGTCCGGTAGCTGCTTTAACTCTTCCTCTCTGTTTTTGCAGCTCCACCTTTGGACCTACCCGTCCTGCCACGACCGGCTATTTCACCCAGAGCTTTATTTTAATTTTAAAGATATCCTTCTCGGACCGTCTCTAGCTGTTACAGTTTGTCAAGGTACGCGACACCAGACTCACCAGTATTACATTCTTTAACCACCCGTCATTACATGTATGTGCATTTTAACAGCGCCGTTACTGTTTCCACACAATCTCTATTCCTTGCTCCACTACTGTCTCCGTCATTCACGCTCCCTCTACCCTGGGTCATTCGTCATACTGCACCGCTGCATGTTTCCCTATCCGCATTCATGCCCATGTACTGTCTCTTTGCCATTTTCCAGATCGCACCCTACAGCCACGTGCCTTTTCTACGTGCCATTCGTTATACTGTACATGCATAATTATGTTTGTGCACACAGGAGTTTCCCCCTACCAGCGACTTTGTAGGAGTGGACGTACCCAGGGAGTGCCCATGCCCTACGGCTCCGCATTATCTCCACAGTTGATAGGCGCCCATGAGCTCTTCAGCGCGCCATCTGCTATCACCTATACTAATTGTAGTGCACATTTGTACATGTATTCACACACAACCTTTCCCTAATAAGCACCTTTGTTTTAGTTTGTGTCCACCCCATTCTGCCTAGTCCTCTCTACACCACATCTTAACCATTGAAATTTCACTACACACTGTGTTTTTCAACTATACACATTCATAGTAAAACAGTGATTTGTCTGCCTTCTGTTACTTTTGACCCTAGAATTTGGGTTTGTTACCACTTACCAATACCGAGTACCAGTTATGTTATAGACTTCTCTGACATGTTTTGGTCTTCTCTTAGGAACGTACGGGGGGGGCATGCTTTGTGTGTGTGTGTGTGTGTGTGTGTGGCTCTGTGTGCGTGTGGCTGTGTGTGTGTCTGGGTGCAAATGCAATAGGTCTCGCATTTGCGAAAGATTAAGCTATTGACATTGTAAATGACAATGCAATTTATTTATCTGTTTTCAAAACCAACACATAAATAAACAATTTGTCATTTACAATGCCAATAGCTCTAACTTTGTCAAAGGCGAAACCGTTGCATTGTGTGTTTGCTGAGAGAGCTGTGTGGGCTGAGAGAGCTGTGTGGGCTGAGAGAGCTGTTGGCAATGTAAATAACAATGCCATTTATTTATAAGTTAAAAAAAAAAAAAGAAATGTCATGAGCAATGCCAATTGCTCTAACTTTTCCAAAGGCGAAACCATTGCATTGTAAATGCTTGTTACACCTAGGATTACTTTAGTCTACCTTCTTTCTTAATTTTTCTTGATTTTAAAATATGGGTGACTGTTAGCACCCCGATACATGGGTGACCTTTGCACCCTTGTTGGTGACTGACTGCACCTTGATCCATGGGTGACTTTTGCACCCTGATCTAGGAACTTTGTCCTCCTGTTGATAAATAGATTTATATTAGGAGCATGGACACTAGACCATTATAGCTCCTTGGTCCCCCCTCTTTGTTTAATACCCTTGACTCTTTATCAATTTTACCGAACCGGTAAATACCGATTCGGTAAATACCGAATCTTAACATTGCATTTACCGATTTGAAAATACCAAATCAGTAAAATTTGGTATTTTCGAATCGGTAAATTACAATTACCTACATATGGGCCTAAATAAATTATAAACTGAACTGGTCTGATGTACGATTAATCAAGAATTATTTCTTGTTTAAATATTGTGGAGAAACATTTGTCTTGGTTCATTGACAGACATGGGCGAAGCACTTCAAATCGCTGTATCAAGCCTGCGCAGTTACCCTTTGTTTATTAGCCACAATAGACCTGTAACAGTGGACAGTTTAGGATAGAATCACAATCCTGGACAGAGTGATGATGAGAGTCAATACATCGCAGTAAAAATACAAATATATGATAGATATATATTCCATTACGCTGCCACAGTTGGAGGTGCACGCAATGACAGGCGAACTCAGCCACCACAGTTAAGTCCTTTATTGAGGCACAACGGGACACATCGCTGGAAATTTCATAAAGCCCCAAAGCGTTTCGGAGCTCCTTATGCTCCTTGCTCACGGGGCTGACATGCAGCAGCAGACGTCGGAAGAGAACAAGTCCCAAGCATAAGGAGCTCCGAAATGCGTTGGGGCTGAATGAAATATACAGTGCTGTGTCCCGTTGTGCCTCAATAAAGGACTTAACCGTGGTGGCTGAGTTCGCCTGTCATTGCGTGCACCTCCAACTGTGGCAGCGTAATGGAACATATTCACCGGCCGAGCCAAGTCGGGGAGGTAGCAACATCACGAAAATGTTTGTGGACTGCAGGATTCGAAATATTGAGAAACAGTATTGCAGAATGACAGGTCTGGTGCTTTTAACTTTCAACGGACACAGATTTGGAGGCCCGACTAAGGGTTTGATTTTATCTTGCAGAAGGCAGAGCCCAACATGGGCCATATGGTGGTTGGAGGACTACGAATCCCATAAGTCCAAAGATGAAGTCAGCAATAACTGCTATGAAACAGGACGAACCAGGGACTTGTTCTCTTCCTACGTCTGCCGCTGCATGCCCGCCCCGTGAGCAAGGAGCATAAGGAGCTCCGAAACGCGTTGGGGATGAATGAAATATCCAGCGCTGTGTCCCGTTGTGCCTCAATAAAGGACTTAACCGTGGTGGCTGAGTTCGCTTGTCATTGCGTGCACCTCCAACTGTGGCAGCGTAATGGAATATATATATATATATATATATATTACCTACTGGCGGTCGCCAGTAGGTAGTTATAGTTAGGATCTACTTTCCATAGGAAATCCGCAACATTCTATTGGGAATAACTTTGGTGCAGGTGGACGAATCTTCGCGAATTTCTCAAAGTTCGTGGCCAGCTCCGCTCCTTCCCTGAAAATGTGGGGGGATTCGTCAAGCGGGGGCCGAGATAAAAGGGGGATCCCAAAACGTGTTTTCCCCATGTTAATTTCCATAGGGCGGTCGAACTCACTTTTAGCCCGAAAGGCTGAATGGATTTCCACCAAACTTGGCAAAATTGTAGGGACTGGTACCCCGATGTGCCTTTGCTATGTCTCAAGATATATGCTCCAGTGGTTTTTACGAAAATTAACTTTGAAAGAATATATATTGGGCTACATATATGTTAGAGCCCAAATGTAGCCCAAAGATGGCCACCAGAGACAAAAAAAACAAATGTAGCCCAAATATCAGCCAGATGTAGCCCAACAATTTGCTATTAAAAAACCTATGAAATTCACTGAAAAAACCATAGGTTTCACACACGTTATAGTTAGGAATTAGCATTTAAAAAACCTTTGAAATTCACTGATAAAACCATAGGTTTCACACCAGTTATAGTTATCTGGAAATTTTACTGACATAAAACCATTGAAATTCCCACGTTATAGTTAGTTGGACTCACTATAACTTGCGCGCCTGCAATGCACTGCTGATGACGTCACATATTACATCACTCATGACATGGTCAGTGACATCACTCATGACATCACTGATGACACCATCCTTGTGACAGAGTGACAGACCTCCTTTCAGTGTAATGTAACCCTTGAAACACATATTCAAAAATAGAAACTAACATTTTCAAAAAAATAGAGATACCCATACCAGTTTCAACAACCAATTCAGTAATACCACCATCTATATACACATCCACTCATTCACCAACAGTTCTATATAGTCACTCATACATGTATTCACTCATCATATGTAGTGAAACACCTATACATCCTGTTACACACCGACAGTCATCCAAAAGTTACTCACACACATAATCACACATGCAAATAAACTATTGATCATCCATTTATTTGCATATACAACTATACACACACTACCACCTTACTTCTAAGGAAACTTACACATACTTACTCTCTTAAACAATCACTTATAGAAACACATACTTATTTAAACAGGAACTCTTACAATCTCTCACTCTCACATATACTCACTTATATACATATACTAGATTAAAACATATGTAGTTACTCATTAAGATACTAGTGAGACAGTCTTTCACTCACTAACACACACATATACACACTCATCCACCCATACAGTCCTGCACATATGCTGTCTTCAAAACACATACAAACAGTGAGTCAGTCATTGATGCATCTATGTGCTAAGTAATACCCCCACCAAACCATACAGACACTCATACTGATACTAAAAAATATAAAACAACAAAAAAGAATTAAAAAAACAGTGACACCATCCTTGTGACCGAGTGACAGACCTCCTTTCAGTGTAATGTAACCCTTGAAACACATATTCAAAAATAGAAACTAAAATATAAAACATTGATTTTTCAGCAAGACACACATTCCCTGGATGGTGTCATGAGTGATGTCACTGACCATGTCATGAGTGATGTAATATGTGACGTCATCAGCAGTGCATTGCAGGCGCGCAAGTTATAGTGAGTCCAACTAACTATAACGTGGGAATTTCAATGGTTTTATTTCAGTAAAATTTCCAGCTAAATATAACTGGTGTGAAACCTATGCTTATATATATATATATATATATATATATATATATATATATATATATATATATATATATATATATATATATATATATATATATATATATATATATATATATATATATATATATATATATATATATATATATATATATATATATATATATATATATATATATATATATTTTTATTTTTTTTTTACATAGCACGATTTACCAGATTGGCAGGCATACTTAATTTAAGAACAAGCAGCAGAAAGGTCAGACAGGGCCCTCGTATGAATTTCATAGTTCTATGAATGACAATGCATTGCTTGTTTTGTGAGGTACAAATAAAATGAAGCAAAATATAAAAAATTCCAGATCCAGAGGCTGAAGATTTTTGTGACAATATGATTGAGAGACAGATACTGATCACCCTTCTTTTGTTTGACGGCTGAGTGTCCATAGCACAATTTCTTCATTTTTTTATTTAAAATGTACTTGTAGAAATAAAGAAGTCCAGTAGACAGCTCTTGTACTTGGAGTTTATTTCTTAGGTTACAGCATAGTAAGTTCCAATGTAGTCTTAATGTAAGTTCCTAATATATGCCCCACCAGGAGCGGCCTCCTGGCTGCTCAGCCCATCTTCTCTAACTGCTCCCACTTCAAGCACAAACCTCCTTAACATTCTAAATGACATCACATAGCAAGAGCATCAGAGCCAGGGACATTCATTATATAAGAAGGAGATTACTACAGTACTTTATTCAGGCAATTTGCCACAAATTGATATACCATTTTAAGCACATTTTAAAACCCTTGAAACATCACTTCAGTTTATTAAATCTGCCCCAGATGCAAACATACAAAAATGCATCTGTGCAATTAACTTAATAGCATTCTGGCAAGGGTGCATCCTCTATTTGGGAAAAAACTGAGCTCAGCCATGTTCTAAGATCATCCAAAAATAATTTGAAATCCAGAAGAAGGTGTTTTATTGCTAACTTTGCTAATTATCGACAAATACAATTGCTGTTATTTAACATAATTATGTATTTAAACCCCTTGATACCAAATTCTTCCATTGAAAACTGCCTTGGATGACGACCAAATAAATTATGAATAACTGTAGTCCTCCCCAAAAATACATAGTAAACTCCCTTTTACCTTTGACATATTTAGCATTGCCTTTCTTCACCAAGAAAACAAAACTGTGTATTAACCAGCACGAAAAGCTGCCAGTCTCAATACATAATTTTTGTAATAGGGTGGAATGAATTCTTCAATTTGTTGCTGAAGGTCATGAGCCTTCAGAAATTCTCCAACATAGATTCACTACAAATAAGGGAAAATATTCTATGATCACCCATTTTTCTTGAAGTGCATTACATTTGATGTAGACTTTCAGTGCGTGAGAGCACGTTTTTCTTCATGAGGAGAAAGGTCAGGGTAGTAAGCATCCTACCTATCTATCAACACAGATCACAATCCCTGCATCACAATTCTCCAGCTCCTATGAGATTTTAAATAACAAGCTACCTTTTTAGATTAACATGATAGTGTGTGCCCAATAAAAGAACGGCTAGCACAATCAACATCCTGTTCATAATTTCAAAAAAAAGGTTGAGCTTATGTTGAGTTCCAGTAATATCTTCCTAAGTTTTTTTTTCGTAGATCCTTATGGCGATACAAATAACTTGTCTTGCTATACTTGTTTTTCCTAACAATTGGTGAGTTCATAGAGTGCGCTCCATAGCTCAACACGGTTGCTTGTAAACTAACCTCAGCGCTGCTGCTTAAGGATGAGCCCAAAATCTTTTCCGAACCTTGCGAGGGTGTTTGCTGGACCCTACAACAAGCTAGGTGGTCAGTGGTCATGGTGGCAGCCGAACTCATGTGTATGGATACTTGCAACCCTGTAGTAAGACTACCCACTGTTCTTCCAGTTAAAGTTTACCACAGGCCAGCACAGCTGTGGTCCCATGCCAAGCCTCCTACGGAGAAATATGCCTTGTGTTTCAGAAAACCAAGATCAAAATACATACATTCTGAGCTTGAAAGGTTTGAATTGGTCTGACCATTGTTTACCTGCACTGAAAGCCAAATAAAATCTGAAGAGAGGAAACCAACGCATTTCCAGCAGATAGGGGGTAAGATTTTATGGGTTGAACTCTGCAAGAGCTTATGACTTTTCACATTTCCCACCTGTACTTACAAAGTTGGCTAAATAATACTCCCTTGAACAAGTTTCTTAAACATCATCAGAAATAAGAAACTTTTTACAACAGTGCAAGGAAAAATGTTTGGTAAGGACTGAGCCTTTGTTTGTAGCGGTCTTTGTTCAGGTTGGGGTAAAGTTTGGGTTCCCAGAAAACCCTTCTGCTGCAGGGTAGGAGCAGATGAGATGTGCTCTCTGACAAAGACAAGATCTGACTAACCGCCTGGATGACCTCTATAAGCGGACTGCTGAATACTCATGGAAGAGGCATTAACACATAAAGCCACCCATGTGCTACAAGAGCCATGCCACCCATCTGGCCCCCTGAAAAGACCTAGGATAAAGAGAGATCTGAGTAGTGAAGCTGGCAATTATTTTCCCGTTTCAGATGCAGCGAACCTTTACTGTTCTGGGCTTGCTCTCTAACCGTAGAGACTCTATATTTGCCCTGGGGGTCATTTAGTATCAAAGCCCTCATGTGGGGCTTGTGGTGCAGCAACAATACATTGATCCAAATTCTTTATGTCCTAACACTGCAAGCAGTACATTGAGGAGACCAATACATTGAGGAGCGCTAGATCGTAAACCACTACATCACCAGAGGTTAGTACAAAAATAAAGTGATATGCCTCCTCCCTAAAAAACACCAAAGTTGAACAAGAGTTTAGGTTGACCAATAGTTTAACAAGCATTTACAATGCAATGGTTTTGCCTTTGTTAAAGTTAGAGCTATTGGCATTGCTCTTGACATTATTTTTATTTATGTTTTTTTTAACATAAATAAATGGCATTGTCATTTACAATGCCACTAGCTTTCTCTCGCAAATGACACACACAAACACACACAGAGCCCCCCTACACACACCCCCACACAGAGCCCCCCACACACAGCCACACAGAGCCCCCCACACACACAGCCACACAGAGCCCCCCACACACACAGCCACACAAAGCTTCCTACACACACAGCCACACAGAGCCCTCCACACACGCCCACACAGCACAAGCAGGCAACAGGGGCACACGGAGGCACAAGCAGGCAACAGGGGCACACAGAGGCACAAGCAGGCAACAGGGGCATACTGACGCACAAGCAGGCAACAGGGGCACACTGACGCACAAGCAGGCAACAGGGGCACACGCAACAGGGGCACGAAAACGGAGGCACAAGCAGGCAACAGGGGCACGAAAACGGAGGCACAAGCAGGCAACAGGGGCACGAAAACGGAGGCACAAGCAGGCAACAGGGGCACGAAAACGGAGGCACAAGCAGGCAACAGGGGCACCCAGAGGCACAAGCAGGCAACAGGGGCACACAGAGGCACAAGCAGGCAACAGGGGCACAAGCAGGCAACAGGGGCACGAAAACAGGCACAATCAGGCAACAGGGGCACGAAAACTGAGGCACAAGCAGGCAACAGGCCCTGCCGACACCCCATTACTGAGACTTAGCGCATTTTTTGCATTCTCCTATAGGTTTGGGATCCCGTCTGTTTACAGCGCCTCGAGGGCTCGGAAGCAGAGCTATACAAGCACAGGATCCAACCAAAACAAGCCGTCTGTAGGTCAACAGCAAATACCAAAATACAAACCAAGCATCTATGAGTGTAGACTTCGCATTCGCCAGCAGGGGGCAGTGAATGCTTTACACCGTACACAAACACTGTTCGTATGTACTCAGCGCACACCGTCCTGTCTCAAAGCACATTACCAAGATTACACCCACAAGGGTAAACATATCAATATATTGAATAACATCAAAACAATACCCGAACTCTGACTTGTTTTGGGGACTGAAGAGGAGGTAAGCAGTAGCTGTCGGACACAAGAGGGTCAAGGCACCCCGGACTCCTCCCCACCCCCCACCCCAGGAAGGTAGCAAGGTGCGTCTTTGGAGGAAGTGACCACCGACTTTCTACAAGGTGCGCCGGGCCACCTGGAGAACTCGTCGGGGACTCTGTCAGCCGCAGTTGACTCCCTCCACAATCCTAGCTTCTTGGTCTGATAAAATTGATTGGGGCAAAATAAGTCCAAATGTGGAACAAGTGGGCTGCAGTGTTTCAACAAATGTTGAACAATGACCATCACAAATATATTCAAATTATGAACCACGCAGCTCAACATTTACATCTGATATTTCAAAAGTGGACCCGTAGTTTATAAAATAAAACTATGCCTTTAAATGTCTGCAGTTTTCAGGCCTCCGCGCCACTCCCTGTGATCCTGCCTGGAGACTGGCTGCCGTCCAGCGCCACGAGGAGGACATGGAATCTTTCTGGGCACGTCATGAGTCCCCGAAGGGAAAGCTCTCCCTCCTATTACTGTATCTCCGTCGTCAAATGTGCAAACATTTCTACATCTCGCTCCTTTCTCCTTTTCCCTTTGCAAAGGATTTTGAGATTCTTATAACATTTATTTCTACTTTTACGGCGCTGTTCTGCCTGTAAGGCATCAGGGCGCTTTAAAAAACCACAAGAGAAGGTTACAATGCAACGTAAAGTTGGGATTGAAGACGATCGACAAAACTCTGAGCAGGTACAGGAGAGGAGCCTACAGGAAACCGAGACCAGCAGACCCCCGAGGCCCGGCTCGTGTCTGCACGTACATGCCGGTGCAGGGAACTCCCCGGACAGGGCTCCACCTCTCAGGCCTCCAGAGCAGCAGCCGGGAGCCCGGCCGGAGACGAGGAAGGCGGGGAGGACATGACGAGTGAAGGTAGGAGACAGGGAAGGCATCAGGGCGCTTTAAAAAACCACAAGAGAAGGTTACAATGCAACGTAAAGTTGGGATTGAAGACGATCGACAAAACTCTGAGCAGGTACAGGAGAGGAGCCTACAGGAAACCGAGACCAGCAGACCCCCGAGGCCCGGCTCGTGTCTGCACGTACATGCCGGTGCAGGGAACTCCCCGGACAGGGCTCCACCTCTCAGGCCTCTAGAGCAGCAGCCGGGAGCCCGGCCGGAGACGAGGAAGGCGGGGAGGACATGACGAGTGAAGGTAGGAGACAGGGGGAGAGAGGTTGGGGCAGGAAGGCAGGGGAAGAGAGGAGGGGAAAAAAAAACAAAAAAACAAATCGACTCACCTGCACCTTGCGACGGCGGCACTTCTCCGGTCTCCCTCTTCGGCATGGGAGACCGGCAACGTCGAAAATCTCTCTGGCACTTCTCCGGTCTCCCTCTTCGGCATGGGAGACCGGCAACGTCGACGGCGGCGGTTCCCTCCAGGCCACGGGAGCCCCGCGGGCGCCGCCATACTGCTTGCCGTCTTCCTTCTTCCCCCGGGCTGCGGGGGGCGGGCACTTCCGGCCGGCCGCGCTAGGATTGGCGGGCCGGCCAGTCACGGGGCGGGAAACGGGGAAGAAGAGACGCAGTAGTGCCGGCAATGCCGGACCAGACACGGGGGCGTTCCCGGCGTCCCGTGACGTCGGCAAAAGCCAAAGAATGTCGGGAACGCCCCCGTGTCTGGTCCGGCATTGACGGACAGGCCCCTCGTCCAATGGCAAGGCTCCGTTTACGGAGCCAGCCAATCAATGACGAGGGCCGAACAAAGCCACACTACACTTCTCATCAGGTTTTCGCCTGCGCGAAAAAGCTGCGCAGAAAGCGCAGCTTTCGCCAGGCAAAACCTAAAAAGGCTTTGCAATAAAAAGTTATCCACCAATGGAGTTGGAACAAAAGGTGAAGGTTGTGGTTTAACTTGTGAACAATATGAATGTTTTTTTGGCCTATTGTGATTGTATCTATTTCTATCTCATGTCGAAGCCCCAATGTTCTTTTCAGGAAGTCAAGTCAGTAATTACTATAGCTGGACTGCCTGAATGAGAGATGGGTGTTTAGGTGTCATTGGTATGGCCTGGACAATGTGATCCAGAACTGGTGCAACAGTATGCATATGCGGCTTCTGGTTGTAAGCAAGATGTGCGAGTATAGGACTGCAAACAGTACATACAAAGTCATGCAGGGATATGGCATGGACATAGTTGGGTGCAGCATTTAGGAAAGGTCTTTATTTAATTTGTGCTATCTTGAGGACTGTTAATGGTCATTTTGGGAGTGCATTTGAGGGCATTATATTTGAGATGCTGCCACCTAGGTATTTTGATAAGGAGGTATCAGTTATAGAGCCATATTTGATACAAGGAGTCTTGCTTTGGTGCATAATCGAGGTTCATACTGCAAGAAGGATGGTCCTGCGCCTTGAATGGGAAGCAGTGCAACTCTCACTGCTTTGAAGGATATTTTTCTTCCCACTAGTAAACAGTGAAATGCTTTGATAGCAAAAGTAATGTGATCTGGTCTGTTTAGGTTGAGTATGTGTCTGACTGCCTCTTTCTAGATCTTTGTAGCATGACAACTAATTTGTGAATTTGTTAGATATTCCAACGTAAAGTACATTTGCGTTGGTCAGATGAGATATCAACAGGGTCAGAGAGGCCTCTCTCCTGTGTAAGGGTTCAAAGAAAGGGGACCTATATCAATGTGAGTCTCTTGTTACATTGCTGCTTTGTGATTCAAGCAAAAGCCAGAACCTCAATAGTTGTTATCAATAGGTGTCCCATTACAGGAATTCAAAAGTATACAGGTTATGATTTTGATACAATCCATGTGTATTTCTATTTTAGAGTAGTTCGGTTTGATGGGATTCTCTTGCATCCACTGTTAGAAACACATTAGATATGTGTTGAGTTCATAATTCTTGACACTAGAAAGTTGTTTCAGTTTTAAGATGATCCAAGTATCACCATCATTATAGCTGTAACGCCAGGGAGGGAAACATGGCGTCGGACCGGTTGCTGGAGCTCTCGCACGAGGTGGAGAGGAGGCAAATACTAACAAGCATTTGCAATGCAATAGGTCTCGCATTAGGAACGTTTAAGCTATTGGTATTGTAAATGACATTTTTTATTTATGTGTTGGTTTTGAAAATAGCGAAATTAATAGCTTTGTCATTTACAATGCCAATAGTTTTAACTTTTGCAAATGGGACACCTATAGCATTTGTAATGCAATATGTGTTGTATTTAGGTGACTTAGATGTATTGATATTACAAATAAAAATGGCTTTTATTTTTTTAAATAATTAATACTTTATTAAAAGTTATTATAATTTATAATGGCAATAGCTTTTGTAAATAACTTTTGTGAAGATTATGTTCATTGTATTTTATTGTGACGAAAATCCAAGAACAGAAGTGAAATATTAACATATTTTTGTGACATTTGTAATAAAGCTTGAAACATTGAGAGAACATATTTGAACTAGTTGTTGTTGAATGGTTGCACAGATTGATGCTGTGGTGGCGCTGAGTGATGTTGTGGTGGCGACGAGTGATGCTGTGGCGTTCAGTGATGCTGTGGTTGCGCATAGTGATGTTGTGGTGCCCCTGAGTGATGCTGGGGTGGTGCTGAGTGATGCTATGGTGATGCGATAGATAGATAGAGTGAGGGCGATAGATAGATAGATAGATAGATAGATAGATAGATAGAGTGATGGCGATAGATAGAGGGAGTGCGATAGACAGAGTGAGGGCGATAGATAGACAGATAGATAAAGTGTATCTATGTTGCATTGAGTGGAGTGTAAGTAAGAGGTGTGTAATTATATGGCACTGAGTGGTATTATGTGGAGTGTATTTACGTTGCACAGAGAAGAGTAATTATGTGGCGTGTAATTATGTGGCACTGAGTGGCAATATGGGGAGTGTATGTTGTATTTAGTAGAGTGTAATTTTGTGGCATGTAATTTTGTGGCACTGAGTGTTATTTGGAGTGTATGTTGCATTGAGTGCAGTGTAATTATGTAGCATATAATCATATGGCACTGAGTGGTATTGTTTCGAGTGTATGTCGCATTGAGTGCAGTGTAATTCTGTAGCATATAATTTTGTGGCACGGAGTGTATGTTGCATTGAGTGCAGTGTAATTATGTGGCGTGTAACTATGTGGCACTGAGTGGTATTTGGAGTGTATGCTGCATTGAGTGCAGTGTAATATTGTGGCGGGTAAATATGTGGCACCGAGTGTGATTTGGAGTGTATGTTGCATTAAGTGCAGTGTAATTATGTGGTGTGTAATGATGTGGCACTGAGTGGTATTTGGAGTGTATGTTCCATTGAGTGCAGTGTAATTATGTCGTGTGTAATTATGTGGCACTGAGTGGTACTTGGAGTGTATGTTGCATTGAGTGCAGTGTAATTATGTGGCGTGTAATTATGTGGCACGTGGTGGTATTTGGAGTGTATGTTGCATTGAGTGCAGTGTAATTATGTGGCGTGTGAGAGTGCGCAGAGTGTGAGGGTGCATTGTGTGCGAGGGTGCAGTGTGCACGCGGGTGCAGTGTGTTCAGTAAGGGTGAGGGTGCAGTGTGTGCAGTGTGTGTGGGTTTAGTGTGTGTGGGTGTAGTGTGTGAGGGTGCAGTGTGTGTGAGGGTGCAGTGTGTGTAGTGTGTGCGAGGGTGAAGTGTGTACAGTGTGTGTGAGGGTGCAGTGTGTACAGTGTGTGTGTGTGTGTGTGTGTGAAGTGCCCACTATGAACTGAATGTATGCAAGCACAGGTGTACAGGATCTGGTAGTCCACAAGGCATGGCTCTTTGTCACAGAGAGGTCACTAACCTAGGTAGGGGTCAGGCCAGTTTGCCAACAATTAATCATGCTTGGGCCCTAGAGAGCACACACACCTGAACTGGAGAGTCGCAATTCAGCACATGAAGGATGATTTTCAAGAGGATGACTGTTTTCATGGGGGCTAGACCTCCTGAAGTCCAAAGTATTTTTAGCAACTCAGAAGCCTCCTACCCTCTGAATACCTGTGAGTTCTAGGAAATACAGATACATACAGATCTTTGACCTGCCAACCTGTACATAAAATGTCACTGTGTGAAGGGGGTGGGGGGCAGAGCTTCGTGGTGAGATCTCCCTAAGAGACAATCTGCCCTGCACCAAGCGCATCACCTCTAACCACACACACAAAAAAGAAAAAAAAAGCAGCCAGGACTGCCATAAGTATTAAAGTAAAACAGGGTCAAATGCTGTGAGCCACAGGAGTCTGACTTCTAAACGGTTGATCATAACCCATGCCCTCTCGTCAGTCCTGGGTATGCTTACAGAGCCGCAGAAGAACACACACTGTTAGTGTCTGCGCAAAGCGCATTACCGGCACACTAATTCAAACAAGTACTGGCTCTGTGTATTGCATGAGATAATATTTTGAGGGAATGGGATAACAATACCAAATGTCAATTCGTTTAACCCCTGAGTGACCCTTGGCAGGGCTGCAGTCTTACCGCGCGCATTTACCTCCGTATCCTGCTCCACTCACGGACCCCTGACATGCTGAACTAGTTTATTGCAAGAAGCAGCCATGTGTCTCCCCTGCAGCGCCTGTGAGGAGAGAAGACAATGATCTAAAGCCCAGCGTCCATGAAGCGGCCGCAATGTTAAAATAAAAGCCCTGGGGTGTCCATAAGTATATAAACACAATTTGTACAATTTAAACAGCAACACAAGCGGAAACTAAGGAAGCTGTAAAAATGTATTAGGAGAAGAGGGCGTGGCCAACCAAGATTGCTGTGTAGACGTGACTCCCTACTGGTGCTGAGTGGAGAATGAGCGGAGGAGGACTCCCCGTTGGCCAGCGCTGAGACCAAAGGACACAAGGGGCGGGGCCTGTAGAGCCGCCGATGCGAATTCCGATGAGCGTGTAGCAGACGTGGGAGACTTACTGAGTGCCGAGTTGAAGCAAAAGACCCAGAGAGACTGAAGCCGTGGCACGGACAGAGGAGATCAGGCAGAAGACGACAGGATTGGAGGCGGCCCTTGACCCCGCTGTCACGCCTTGAGCTATTGGTGAGTGCGGGGCTAACGGCGGCCCTCTAGCACGGAGGGATTGAAGGCCTACAGACCACCGCCGTGCCCGGTGAGTGGGATGGGGAGGGAGGGGTGTGTGTGTGTGCGTTTGTGTGTGTATGTAAGCCTTGTGTGTGCCCGGTGAGTGGGGGGGGGGTGTATTTTTCTGTGTGTGTCTGTGTATGTCTGTGTTATCCACTTCCTGGCAATGTAGGAGAGGTGCACGGCGTGTGGGCGAACGTGCGCGCTCACATGGGGAAATCGCCTGCGCGTGCCCATCCCCTGTCTCACATTCCCAGGAAGTGGATGACAAAAGATGCTCCGCTGGACGCAGTGCTTCGCACTGCTTACACAGCTCGACCTAAAAACTGATAAAAATTGCGCAGATTGTACTATGCAGGAAGCGCAGCAACATAGCGTGAGGATTTAAAGTACACAGTACCATGCTCCAGGTCATACGAGTACAGTGGTGGTGAAAGGACATGGAGCCTGGCGTTGGGCAGCCGTGATATGGAGAAACACGAGAGCGGAGATTTTGGCAGTCGGCTTCCGGGTTAACAGAGGAAGCACGGCAACACTACAAGGCGAGGGGAAGGACGCCAAGATACTGGCAGAGCACAGAGGAGACAGTATCATAGACAACGCTAAGTCCGTTTTTAGGTCTCGACCTGCCAATGCGGAAGCCCATTGCAGCTCGAGAGATATAGAGTTGGATCCCGAAAGCGGACCAAGGGGCTTTGGCAGGCGGATTACGCAGAGTGCATGTGCCCATGCACGCGTTTCCATTTGCTCCCCGAGCCGCCTCGCATCATCACATCAGACCCGCCACAGCAATGCCGAGAGCTTCAGATTTCAAAGGAATGCTCTCCCCCGCCCCCCTCTGCGCAATGCCAGAGCTTGCCACTTTACGCGCTCCGCAGAATCAGCCCTCCCGCGAAGACTTGTTTTTAATCCTACAACGTATTTGTAGTTGATCTAGAGTCGGCAATGTTTGCTTAGTACATTGCTGTAGCAACACATCTTTGAAAGCTCATCCAGTAGAATTGCTTTGATTCTTGTTCATTGTATGCTGCTTTCCTTAATAATTCAAGCAGCATTATTAATTATGTATACCATCTCATTGTTTCTGTTCCACGGTTTTCCTTCCTTTTTGTTTCACAAATTAGCTTTTCTTTCACCAACTTTGGAGTCGTGTGACACTCCTGTAAGTAGGTTGCGCGGTGTGATATTTGCATTTACCTTTCGACTAGAGTTATCTTTCTTTAGATGTGTGAAATGCAACACAATTATCGTGGAATGGCTATCCTCTGTTGTCCGCATTTGAACGCTCGCTAACAAAACTGATTTGTATTCAAAATGTATGCTAAGTGCAACAGCCTGGCAGGAAATTAACCTTTTCCAGTGAATATGTTCTGCCTGTAGCTTTTTCGATCCTCGAAATAACACCCAATGACTATGGGTGCCAGTTTGCACAATTTAGACTCTGCGGTACTGATCTGCTCTGCCAGTGCTTCTACGTAATTTCTTACTACCACCAGATTTTTGTCTCCACTAAAAATGTTATCCCTTTTAGGCTTTAACATAATTTGTGTTTCTTCCACAGCCTTTTGGCTCAAAGTGCGACAAGAATCATCATATTACTCGGGGCTTTAAGTGGGATGAAAAAACTGGGTGGGGTCTCTCAAAGGGGCTTGGGTAATGTAATTAAAGGCGTGGCTTGAACATGTAAGCTAAAAATCTGTTGCTCGCATAGTGTGCCGTCCGACTTGTATTTTGCTGATTCTTTCTTTGCATTCAGATATATGATACAGCAAGTAATATCACACCTAGAAGAAGTCAGCACAATTGACTTTGTCAATGGCTGTTAGTTGTACACGATAAATAGGCAGCATGTATGGCTTGTTACCCTGTGTGTTTCACATTCACTACTCATAGTTCCTTTAGAGTTTCTCTTTTTCTAGTCTGGACTGAGATTGTGCAACTTTTGCGTTCTTGATGTGAGACAATCTTTGCATTCTTTGTGTGTCATTGCGTGCAGTCTGAGTGCTGTCACTGTCCGCTTTCTGTTTCATTATCTTCTTAATGAGTGTTTTTTCCCCAGTATTTTCGTCTTGTATGTCTGTTGTCCATTTTCTGTGTGTCACTGTCTGTATTGTGTTAGGATGTTGTACTTTCTAAGTGTCTGCTGTACTTTGTGGGTTACTATCACTTTATTAAGGCTACGTGTCAATTTATTCATGCTCTGCGTGTCTGCTGTGCATCCTGAGTGTTTTTGTAGTATATGTTTTTATGTATTTATTAATGACGAACTTCAACTGGAAACAATGTGCCCCACTAACATGATGGTACATTAGATCTTTGTCGCCAGAAATTGTTTGATAGGCTGTGAATGTGATGGTATACATTGAAGGTATATTATGTTTAAATGTACTCTGCACCCATTTCATTTAATAATTTTGCAGTGTTACTGCCTTCTCTCATTGTAGAAGTCAATGTGCTCTCAGTTTCATTCTCTGGACAGTGCGTGAGTAAGAATACACACTCTTTGGGTGTGATTCGTGTGTGGACACAGTCTACTATCTGTGTAATGCCATTTCTGTTGCTTGTTTTACTTTCATGCAAGAAGGGTGTCAAACGAGGGTTGGGATCAATGACACCTTTTAAGGATAACCACTATGTCATTTGCATTTATATCAATTAAATGCATATTTCTCATATGTGAATGGCTTGTTTAATTAGCGTGGCCGCAATGGACTCCCACGCAGTCTACACCCCCCTAACCTCCCCCCCTCGTGCAGCACCTCCCTCATTGACTCAAACTGCTTCGTCTTTCCCCTCATTAACAGCCTTGTTCTTTGACCGGCTGTAATGAATGGTCACATGTGTACAGTGCTTATGGGGTCGCTGCACCTTCCTGCAGGAGCTCACACTCTTATAAAACGGCCCATGCCGTCCCCGGTAAACTTCAGTGCGCAGCTGCTTTTCACCGTAGAATGGCAGATTTTGTAAGTGTTTTTGTGTGTGTCGTGTTTACTGCAGAGCGTGTGCAGCGACAAGACCATACTTGTATGGTAATGGTTCTCTGTTCCAGGCACAGACTTACTTTGTCCGCATACAAGACGGTTTGCAAGAGTTAGGCCATTTTTAATTTAAACCCCTCGGGACTCGTCAGAGCTGCTCCTCTACCCTGACGCTCCACCCTGCGCAAACTGCGTCAACCATCTGTCTGCGAGATGAAGGAGTGTTGCACCTTGCCAGTGTGAAAGTTTCCGAATGCCCTGGGAGTTGGTGACTGTTGCTGCTCCTGCACTGTCGCCGTGTACACTGTCACAACAGACGAGAACCGTTTATTTCACGCATTCACCACCTTTGAACAGCTCAACCCACGACAGACTCACTTCAGATGATGAGTGTGATAAAACATGGTAGAGTTATATGCCAGGGGCAGTTTGTGTGCTCTGCAATTCTGGCTTTGGTTTTTCCTCGCCATCTGCTGCTTGCCCATTCACATCCCTGCCCCCCTTCTCTATGTTACTTTTCCAACCAAATGCATTTTTCCACCATTTGTTTATATGCCCATCACCCAGCTCCTCTGAGCCTCTTCCCACTGCAAACAAAACAAGCATTGGCATAGCCAATAGGTCTGGCTTTTGGGACCTTCTAAGTATTTTTTTTTGTTTTTCACCTTTTTTGCTTCCTGTCACACTACACCCCCTTACTCTCACTCCCAGATCTCTTACATGAACTAACTTAACTTCCTACACCCCATCTTACACTTTTTTTTGGTCATTTCTCATCGTGATACCCTTTTTCTCCGCCCACTTTTCATCTGGCATAACTCACCCCCCTCCTCTCTGATGTGGCTTTCAATAGTAGCCATTTTTTTCCTTCAACTGCATTTCAACTGTAGCGCCAAGAGGCACTGTCGAGGCCAATAAAGTGCTCTATAAATGACTCACTTTCTCTGTTTTTTGTTGTTCAAATTCTGTATGATTTCTTTCCCCCACGCCCCGCCTCCATTCATTCATTTACACCTCACACCCTCTACTCCCCCACTCTTGTCTTCGCTCCCTCACATTTTCTGTCGCCCTCTTTCTCCCTTCATTTCTACACTTTCTTCTCAATTTTCATCCAGCTTTTTTAGTGGGTGTGTATTTTTTTGCAGTTTTATTTAGCGCCAACTCGACCCGAAAGTATTTGAGTTTGACACTTCCCCCACTTCTTTCCTCTTTAATGCACTTTCCCACTCCACGGCCTCCTCTATGACGTGCCTCCCTACTCCTCTACTACCGCCCTCGCGCCTTCTCTTGACTAGACACCCTTTACTGTAATTTCCTATTTTTCTCTCCCCGTCCTTTTATCTCCTGTACCCAGCTCTTCTCCTTCCTTTCCTCTCCCCGCTTCCCTGTCACCTCCACCAGGTTTATTCCCTCTCCCCGCACTTATAGACCTTTCTTCTCTCGTCCCTCCTCTGCTTTGCCGTCTCCCTTCCACGACCATGCCACCTCTCCCCATCCTATCCACTTTCCTCTCATCTTGACTCTCTCGCATTTACTGTATCCACCCCCTCATCATCTTGTCTTCTCCGCCTGCCCTCTACGCCGGCCATTGCTTTCCACAACTTCCCTATCCGCCGCTCTCTCCCTCTCAACATCCCGCTTCGTTTCTCTCTCCCTTGTCCGTCTCCTTTTTTTTTTTCTCACTGCCTCTCGTATTCACCCCTCCATACCACCACACCCACCACCACCAGCACATCCACCACCACCACGTCCACCCCACCACGTCCACCCCACCATGTCCACCCCACCGACCACGTCCACCTCCACTACGTCCACCACCACACCCACCACCACCAGCACATCCACCACCACCACGTCCACCCCACCCCACCACGTCCACCCCACCGACCACGTCCACCTCCACTACGTCCACCACCACACCCACCTCCACCAGCACACCCACCTCCACCACCACCATGTCCACTACATCCACCACCACGGCCACCACCACACCCACCACCACCACGTCTACCTCCACCACCACATCCACTACCACCACCAAGTCCACCACTACATCCACCATTACAACCACCACCACCACCAAGTCCACCACTACATCCACCATTACAATCACCACCAAGTCCACCACTACATCCACCATTACAACCACCACCACCACCACCACGTCCACCACCACCGCGTCCACCACCACCGCGTCCACCACCACCATGACCAACACCACCACATCTACCAACACCACCACGTCCACCACCACCACCACGTCCACCACCACCTCGTCCACCACCACCTCGTCCACCTCCCCCTCGTCCACCACCACCTCGTCCACCACCACGTCCACCACAACGTCCACCACCACCATTTCCTCAACCACCATGTCCACCACCACCACCACACCCACCACCAACACGACGTCCACCACTACCACGTCCACCACCACTAGCGCGTCCACCACCACCGCGTCCACCACCATATCCACCACCACTACCATGTCCACCACCACCACATCCACCACCACCACCACCATATCCACCACCACCATGTCCACCACAACCACCATGTCTACCTTCCCCACCACCACATCCACCACCACCACCACCAAGTCTACCTCCACTACCACCACCATATCCACTACCACCACCAAGTCCACCACTACATCCACCACCACATCCACCACCACCACCACATCAACCACGTCCACCACCACCACTTCCACAACCAATGTGTCCACCACCAACACCGCTATATCCACCACCACCACCTCCACCACCACGTCCACCATATCCACCACCACTACGTCCACCACCATGTCCGCCACCACCACGTCTTCCACCACCACCACGGCCACCACCACCACCACCACGAGGCCACCTCACTCTATCTAAGGATCTATCGCCCTCACTCTATCTATTGCACTCCATCTGTCGCCCTCTATCGCCCTCACTCTATCGCACTCCCTCTATCTGTTGCCCTCTATCGCCCTCACGCTATCTGTCTCACTCACTCTATTTATCTGTCGCCCTCTATTTATCGCCGCCACTCTATTTATCTACATCGCCCACTATATCTATTTATCTACGTCGCCCACTATATCTATTTATCTACCGCCCTCACTCTATTTATCTACCGCCCCCACTCTATCTATCTAATGCCCTCACTCTTTCTATCCATCTATCTATCACCCTCACTCTATCTATCTATTGCCCGTCACTCTATCTATCCCGTATGGAATGACTCATGGTGGCCAGTAGAGGCAGTGAAGTGCCCGTCTTCCGTCTCAAAGGTAAGGAACCTAGGGGTCATCTTTGATGACAAGTTAAATGTTTCCGCCCAGGTCAATAGTTTGACATCCTCCTGTTTTTCTCTCCTAAAAACACTGAGATAGATTTTCCCATTTATTTCACATGAGCTTCAGAAGACAGTAATGGTGAGTCTCTTTCTATCCAAATTAGATTACTGTAACGCCCTTTTTATGGGCATAGATAAAACGCAGATGGGAAAGCTTCAGTCCCTTCAGAAAGCAGCAGCAAGGTTGCTTCTGAACATTCTCAGGGGTTGCTCAACCTCAGTGGGCATTAAATCATTGCATTGGCTTCCAGTGCAGCAGCGTGTTGATTTCAAGGCCTTGTGTCTGGTTCATAAGGCGCTTTACGGAGGTGGCGCCGATGCAGTCTCCAAATTATTCACGCCCTATACCCCCACACGCCTTCTAAGATCCACTAACCTAGGTCTACTTAAGACGACTAGGGTTAAGCGTGCCAGATGGGGAGTTAGGACACTTTCCAACGGGGCAGCGCATCTGTGGAATAGACTAGACGTTTCTTTTTATCAAATTAAACTGCTGAAGTTGTAGTTCTGGTTTCTGCTTACACACATCAGTGCCAAGACACCACAGCAATGGAGTGCTTTATAAACTCTTATCCTATCCTATCTGTCGCTCCTCACTCTATCTGTCGCTCCTCACTCTATCTGTCGCTCCTCACTCTATCTGTCGCCCCTCACTCTATCTGTCGCCCCTCACTCTATCTGTCGCCCCTCACTCTATCTGTCTGTCTGTCGCCCTCGCTCTGTCTGTCTGTCTGTCGCCCTCGCTCTGTCTGTCTGCGTCTGTCGCCCTCGCTCTGTCTGTCTGCGTCTGTCGCCCTCGCTCTGTCTGTCTGCGTCTGTCGCCCTCGCTCTGTCTGTCTGCGTCTGTCGCCCTCGCTCTGTCTGTGTCGCCCTCGCTCTGTCTGTCTGTCGCCCTCGCTCTGTCTGTCTGTCGCCCTCGCTCTGTCTGTCTGACGCCCTCGCTCTGTCTATCTGTCTGTGTCTGTCGCCCTCGCTCTGTCTGTCTATCTGTCTGTGTCTGTCGCCCTCGCTCTGTCTGTCTATCTGTCTGTGTCTGTCGCCCTCGCTCTGTCTGTCTATCTGTCTGTCTGTGTCTGTCGCCCTCGCTCTGTCTATCTATCTGTCTGTGTCTGTCGCCCTCGCTCTGTCTGTCTATCTGTCTGTGTCTGTCGCCCTCGCACTGTCTATCTGTCTGTGTCTGTCGGCCTCGCTCTGTCTATCTGTCTGTCTGTGTCTGTCGCCCTCGCTCTGTCTGTCTGTCTGTCGCCCTCGCTCTGTCTGTCTGTCTGTCTGTCGCCCTCGCTCTGTCTGTCTGTCTGTCTGTCGCCCTCGCTCTGTCTGTCTGTCTGTCTGTCTGTCGCCCTCGCTCTGTCTGTCTGTCTGTGTCTGTCGCCCTCGCTCTCTGTCTGTCTGTGTCTGTCGCCCTCGCTCTGTCTGTCTGTCTGTGTCTGTCGCCCTCGCTCTGTCTGTCTGTCTGTGTCTGTCGCCCTCGCTCTGTCTGTCTGTCTGTCTGTGTCTGTCGCCCTCGCGCTGTCTGTCTGTCTGTCTGTGTCTGTCGCCCTCGCTCTGTCTGTCTGTCTGTGTCTGTCGCCCTCGCTCTGTCTGTCTGTCTGTCTGTGTCGGCCTCGCTCTGTCTGTCTATCTGTCTGTGTCTGTCGGCCTCGCTCTGTCTGTCTGTCTGTGTCTGTCGCCCTCGCTCTGTCTGTCTGTCTGTGTCTGTCGCCCTCGCTCTGTCTGTCTGTCTGTGTCTGTCGCCCTCGCTCTGTCTGTCTGTCTGTCTGTGTCTGTCGCCCTCGCTCTGTCTGTCTGTCTGTCTGTGTCTGTCGCCCTCGCTCTGTCTGTCTGTCTGTCTGTCTGTCGCCCTCGCTCTGTCTGTCTGTCTGTGTCTGTCGCCCTCGCTCTGTCTGTCTGTCTGTCTGTCTGTGTCTGTCGCCCTCGCTCTGTCTGTCTGTCTGTCTGTGTCTGTCGCCCTCGCTCTGTCTGTCTGTCTGTGTCTGTCGCCCTCGCTCTGTCTGTCTGTCTGTGTCTGTCGCCCTCGCTCTGTCTGTCTGTCTGTCTGTGTCTGTCGCCCTCGCTCTGTCTGTCTGTCTGTCTGTGTCTGTCGCCCTCGCTCTGTCTGTCTGTCTGTCTGTCTGTGTCTGTCGCCCTCGCTCTGTCTGTGTCTGTCGCCCTCGCTCTGTCTGTGTCTGTCGCCCTCGCTCTGTCTGTCTGTCTGTCTGTGTCTGTCGCCCTCGCTCTGTCTGTCTGTCTGTGTCTGTCGGCCTCGCTCTGTCTGTCTGTCTGTGTCTGACGGCCTCGCTCTGTCTGTCTGTCTGTCTGTCTGTCGCCCTCGCTCTGTCTGTCTGTCTGTCTGTCTGTCTGTCGCCCTCGCTCTGTCTGTCTGTCTGTGTCTGTCGCCCTCGCTCTGTCTGTCTGTCTGTGTGTGTCTGTCGCCCTCGCTCTGTCTGTCTGTCTGTGTCTCTTTCGCCCTCGCTCTGTCTGTCTGTCTGTCTGTCGCCCTCGCTCTGTCTGTCTGTCTGTGTCTGTCGCCCTCGCTCTGTCTGTCTGTCTGTGTCTCTCGCCCTCGCTCTGTCTGTCTGTCTCTCGCCCTCACCCTGTCTCTCGCCCTCACCCTGTCTCTCGCCCTCACCCTGTCTCTCGCCCTCACCCTGTCTCTCGCCCTCACCCTGTCTCTCGCCCTCACCCTGTCTCTCGCCCTCACCCTGTCTCTCGCCCTCACCCTGTCTCTCGCCCTCACCCTGTCTCTCGCCCTCACCCTGTCTCTCGCCCTCACCCTGTCTCTCGCCCTCACCCTGTCTCTCGCCCTCACCCTGTCTCTCGCCCTCACCCTGTCTCTCGCCCTCACCCTGTCTCTCGCCCTCACCCTGTCTCTCGCCCTCACTCTGTCTCTCGCCCTCACTATATCGCACAACCGCAGCATCACTCAGGGGCATCACTATGCGCTACCACAGCATCACTGAACGCCACAGCATCACTCGTCGCCACCACAACATCAATCTGTGCAACCATTCAACAACAACTGGTCCAAATATGTTCCTCAATGTTTCAAGCTTTATTACAAATTTCACAAAAAGGTAATATTTCACTTGTTCTTGGATTTTCGTCACAATAAAATACACTGAACATAATCTTCACAAAAGTTATTTACAAAAGTTTGAGCTATTGCTATTATAAATTATAATAGCGTTTAAGTATTAATTATTAAAAAAACAATTAAATTGTTATTTGTCATATCAATACTATAATATAATCTAAATCACGTAAATACAACACATATTGCATTACAAATGCTATAGGTGTCACATTTGGTGTTAAAACTATTGGCATTGTAAATGGCAAAGCTATTAATTTCGCTATTTGAAAAACCAACACATAAATAAAAAATGTGTCATTTACAATAGCTCACTTTCCTAATGCGAGACCTATTGCATTACAAATGCTTGTTGTTTTTCAAAGCGTGCAAAGTGCCCGAGAGACCTCCCAATGGTGGCAAGCTGGTGGGAATAGAGGGGAGAAGACTACACAGGCACTGGAGGGGGGGTTTGGGAGTGCCTTAGAAGCTGGCCACGACTTAACTTTGTGGGGGAGTGGGGGGGGGGGGGGGGGGGGGTGGGGGCGGTTGTGGACAGTGGGTAGAATACAGGAGCGGAAGTTAATTCCACTTTATTGTCCCCTCTAAGGGAACAGGGTCGGGTGAAAGGCTCATTGGGGTACCCAACAGAAAGTGAACCAGTAGCACTGAAGGGTCAGGTGAGGAACCGGTTCCAGTTGAGATCATTCTCTGAAGGAAGAAAGAAAGATAGAGAGGGAAAAGGGGGGGGCGGCAAATTGAAAGCAGTCACCCAAGGAGGCTACTGTCGTCGCCCCAGTGTCACCTAAAAAGAAAGCCTCAAAAGGCACTGGAAAATCCCGGCGGTGTGAGCAGAAGGAGATGCAAGTTCCAGCACGACCCCCCACCCCTCTTTGAAGTCATATTTTAAAATCATGGAACACGTCACAAGCGCACAAACTGTGCAAATTAAAGGGAAGAAAACTTTGACACAAATAAACCCTGTTTTTCTCCCTGTGGAGAATAGATTTTCTGCATTAGCTGGATTGTCTTCCAATGACGGAGGGCAACAGGTGGAAGAAGCCAGGGCGCTAACTAGTGGCACTAATGATGACATTGTTGAGCCTGTGTCTGGCCCCGGTATATCCTCTGGCCCGAATAGTAGCCCTAACACGAGTCTCAATCTGGGTACCTGCTCCAGCCCCCCCCCCCCCCCCAATACATTACAGTACATATGAGCTCAGAATCTCCCCACGAAGGAATTAATAACTCAAATCGGGGTGAGAATTGCCAGGAGTGCATAATTGACCGAAGTAGTGGGGGTAACGAAAAATCAATGATAACATTGTTTTTGAACCTAAGGCAAGACCTTTTTGATAAATTTGAAATATCAGAGTCTAACCAAAGGGGGATCCATGACAAATGTGGTGTATAATAGTGAAGGCAGCATTTCACAAAGTTTAGATGGATACAGGAGGTAGTATGTTCTGATCAAAGTGGTAGTTTCAAGGGAGTTGCTATAATTGTTAAAACCAACTATGAAATAAGACTACGTAAATATGAGACAGGCTTTTCGGGAAGGTGGTTAGTGGCAACTTTTTTAGTATATAGTAGGCCCTTGGTATGTGCTGTTTATTATGGGCCGAACAACGACAACCCAGATTCTTTGGAAAAACTGGAGTCTTGTCTGTTGGGGACAACAGCCCAGATTGTTTTAGGGGGAGATTTTAACCAGGTTCTAAACAAAGGATTAGATAGGACGTCAAAAGCCAAATATAACAGCCTGACAAAAACTTTCTCTAGATTAACGAACATAATGAGGAAATTTAACTTAGTAGATGTATGGCGGATAACAAAGAAGGATAAGAGAGAATTTACTTTTTATGTTTAAATTTGTTTGAGTCGTTTCAGGCAAAGCAAACCACTGAATGTACAAAGCCATATCACGTAGTCAAATAAAAGTAGCCAACCTGTAGGAGGAACCTCATCGTAGGACCCAACAAGTATCTCATATAGTGTGGAGGATCACATGATCGCTCTCCTTTTGTGACATTCCCATAAATTGCGGTATCATCAGGTAACTTTCTGTGCGTCTTGGCTAGCAAACACATGAAAAGGAAAACTCCCCGTCCCCCACCCCAACCAGTATGCCGAATCGTGCGAGAAAGGGCTGTGTTAAATAAGGCGATTCATGGTGCTTTCGTCTCGGGCTTCATGGCTGCATCTTGTGATTCTGTCAGGCGCAGTAAGCGAAGGTACCTATGGCAAGTGATTTCATTGAACTCCTGGGACAGAAGTGTGAGCAGCGGCTTCCAGATCGTGTGAAATGTAGCAGTAGCGTGTGTGAGTGTAGCCTGGATACGCTCCATTCCCAGTGTAAACCAGAGTTTGTGCAGCCAGCCTATATGTGTTGGCCGTGTGTTGGACCCCCAAAGAGAGAGTATATGCTGAGTGGCGGCTTGTATAGCGATGCCCATTTGTCGCCCCCTTTTGGATTTCAGGGGGAAAGTGAGTGCGTTCGGGAGGCCCAGAACGGTGTAGGCTGGAAACCGTGGGATTTCAGTGTCCAGGGAGCTATCTATGGCGTTGAGGACCATGGTCCAGTACTCCTTAACTGCTGTGCAGTCCCATAGAAGATGTGTCAGTGTGTCTATTTCCCCACATCCCCTCCAACAGGACGCACGCCGGGATGGGTTGCCCCTGTTAAGCCTCACCGGGGTGAGATACCAATACGTGGCTACTTTCACCGCAGAATCCCTGCCTGTTGCATTCTTCGCTGTGTGGTTGGCCCTGTAATAAATCGATTTCCATTCTTGGGCCGTTAAAGTTCTCCCCAGCTCCTGTTCCCAACGTCACTGCCCTGTAGTGTGGTGTGTCTCAAAGGCCGGAGTAAGCAGTTCATATAGATCGGTAATAAGGCCTCGGTCCGAGTCCTTTGTTGCCAGCCATTTCTAAAACGCGGTCAGGTGTCTACTGACAAGTGGGTTGATTGCGGGTTGCAGAAGCCAGTGTCGGAACTGGAAGTATTGAAAGAGCTGTGGCGATGGGTTGTCATACCCTTGGGATAAGTCGGCGAGCGGAAGAAAGCCCTCCAGGTCCACGAGGTGTCCTGCGGACCTGCAGCCGGACCCACGCCATTGCGGAAGGCCCGGGGATCCATGCCCGGGGGGAACTCAGGATTGTCTAACAGGGGTGTGAGCGGTGAAGGGAAAGTCATAAGTTGGTTTCTGGTTGCTACCGATTCCCAGACCTTTAGGACTGTGCGCGTAATAGGTGAGTTCTGAAGGTAGCGTGGTCTGTGCAGACGGCGGAGGAAGGGCACCTTCCACCGAGACGTCTGAGCCATGGCTCTGTCTTGGAAGAGCCATCTCTTCGCCGATTCGGGCCTAAACCATTCCACAAGGTAACGCAGCTGCGCTGCTTGAAAATACTGTTGCAGATTGGGAATCCCCAATCCCCCCTCGTCCACCCCCCGGTATGCCAGTGTTTTATGCATGCGCAGTCTCTTCCCTCCCCAAATAAAGTGCTGAAGTGTCGATTGCAACTGTGTAATTGTCCCGGCCTGCGGGGGGACAGGGATTGTTTGAAAGATGTAGAGAATCTTGGGAAGTGCTGACATTTTTACCGCTGCTATCCGTCCCAGTAGAGACAGTGGCAGTTTCGTCCACCGCTCCAGATCCTTGCGGATCTGCGTCTTAAGGGTAGCGTAGCTTAAGGCTACCGTCTGCTCTGTAGAGGATGTGAGGGTGATGCCGGGGTACAGGAGTTGCAAATGGGTCGCTAGTCCCCAATCGGAGGCGGGCGGCTCTCAGCTAGTTTGAGCGTTCCAGCCCAACAGCAAAATCAGCGATTTCCCTCTATTCACTCGAAAGCCCGAGGCGGCACAGAATAACTATTTCATCCAGAAAAGCCGGCACTGAACCTGCCGGGCTGTCCAGGGCCACCAGAATGTCATCCGCATACAAGCTGATGGGATGTGGTTCCCCGCCAAATTGTACCCCATGTATATTGGGGTGGTCTTGTATTCTTTGCGCTAACGGTTCAACATAAAGCGCGAACAGGCGAGGGGAGAGGGGGCACCCCTGCCGGGTACCACGTTGGATCTCAAATGGGGGGGGAGGGGGAGGGGGGCGGGGGGGGGGGTAGCATAGGCCGTTGAGGCGGACTTGTGCTCGGGGTTTATGATAGCAACTCGCAACCCAGGCCTGAAAGCGTCCGCCCACCCCAAAATGCACCTGGACCCTCTGTAAAAAGCTCCAATCGACCCGATCGAACGCCTTTTCAGCGTCGATGGCCAGGAGGACCGAGTCGGATTGTTGAAAGTGGGCCTTATCAATTAGGTGAAGAAAGCGCTTAGTGCTATTGCTGCATTGTCTGCCCGGGATGAAGCTAGATTGATCCGGCTCTATAATACCAGGGAGGCATGGTCCGAGCCGCGACACCAACACTCCCGTAAAGAGCTTATGGTCAAGGTTAAGCAGAGAGATTGGTCGGAAGGCGGAACAGTGCGTGGCATCGTTACCTGGCTTTGGTAAAACTGTTACGTCTGCCTCCAGCTTGTCGGGCGGGATGGAGCCGGGGCCTTGAAATGAATTAAAAAGCTTCGTAAGCAGCGGAGCGAGCAGTGGGCAAAACGTTTCATAAAAACCGGCGGAAAAGCCGCAAGGGCTTGGCGACTTTAAGGGTTTGAGACGGGAGATGGCACTGATCACCTCTTCGATGCGAATAGGTGCGTCGAGGGCACTAGTGGAATTTAGGGTGGTGGTAGCCGCGTCTCGGAGATAGATCTCTGCGTCAGCCCTTGAGATAGGCTCTGCCGCGTACAGGGAAGCATAGTAGTCTCTAAAAGCCTTCGCTATCTGCGTCTCGTCGCGAATTTCTTCCCCGTTCTCATTGTGCAGGAGCGTGATTTTTGGCTCGTAACGCGCTCGCAAGGAGGCGCCCTGTTCTATTCCCCCCTACATAATAAGTGTGACGCAGGCGGAGGGCCGCGTACTCGCCCCGATTCATGTCTAGACTCGCCAGTTGAGTCCTGGCCACTTTGAGTTGTTTCCAGACTCTAGGTGCGCCTGTTCGACTGTGAACCCGTTCTAATTCAACTACCTTAGCCGTAAGGTCTTCTCGCTTAGCTCTACGATCTATGGCCTTCGCCACCGCAATCAGCTTGCCCCGCACTACTACGCTACGCTTTGAGCGCCCCCCACACTGCTGTCAAGGGCGTGCCCGGGTGGTCGTTATCTGCTAGGTTGTCAGTGATGCACTTGCGAAGCTGCTGGACTACGTCCTCTCGTTGCAAGAGGGGTTCCCGCAGCCGCCACCTACCAGGGGGTCTCTTGGTGGCCGGAACTCTAATCAGAAGTTCCACGGCCTCATGATCGGAGATGGCCGCGGGGGTGATACCCACGTCTACCACTCGAGCCGCCAGCTCCGAGGAGCCAATGAAGTTATCTAATCTGGCATAAGTGTGGTGTACATGCGAGTAGAAGGTGTATTGCGATGCCCCCAGATGTTTAGCCCTCCACAAGTCCTCCAACCCCCTTTGCTTCAGCCAATCTTTGCTTGCCTCCGAAAGTGCCCCAGTGCAACCGTAACGGTGGCCGGATCTGTCCTTATCTTTGTCCATCACTATGTTTAGGTCCCCTCCCAGGAGCAATAAGGGATCTGGGGAGCGCAAAACCTCAGAGAAGGCGTTCCGTAGAAATTGTTCCTGCCCGGTATTTGGTGCGTATAGGGACCCTACCGTCAACTGCACAGAGCCCACTGTAAAGCTGTGGGCTAAAAGTCTACCCTTAATCTCATCCACTTTGTCACCGACTCGACCTGGGAAATGCCTGGTAACCAAGATTGCGACACCTGCCTTTTTATCGTGAGTGGAGGAGAAGAACTGCTGTGGAAAGGCTCGGTACAGCAGCCTGTGCCAATCTTTAGAAAGCAAATGGGTTTCCTGAAGTAGGCATATTGCCGCTCCTGAGTTTTCTAGGTAGGATAGTACTGCACGTCTCTTGATGGGATTATTGAGGCCTTTCACGTTCAGGGTTAGGATTTTTACAGTATCATTAGCCATGGTACCGGCCGCGAGCGGTGTGCGTCGTCGTCGCCCTATGTCGCACCCTGCGCCTTGACCTCTGTCCCCGTCGGCATACTGGTTCCCACCCCCCTCCCGTCAACCCCGACACCCACCCCCCAATTCCCCTCTTCCCACCCTGACCCCAACAGAGAACTCCCCCAATCGCCAACCCCCCACCTTCCCCTGAGCCCCAACACCCGCTGCCCGCCTTCCCCCTCCCTAACCCCAACCAGGAACTCCCAAATGTATGTCATAGTCCCAGGCCTATCAATACACAATTCAGGCATGTGGTAACGTTACGTGGAGGAGTGTGTGGCAATGGTGACCTCGTTGGCCCCCACCCGTACCCCCCCAGACCCGCATGGTAGTAGTGCAAAGAGAAACCCCCTTGTGGTTGCTGCATTAGTCCAACGCCGCTGTGTCTTTGGACACCTCCTGGATGGCAGACGCCTGTTCCTGTGCCATCGTTGCCGGGTCTGGTTTGAGAGATGCCTTGGGCGAACGTCTGCCTCCCACTCGCTGCCATCCATCTCGCGAGGTTCGCGGTGATCTCTCCTGCGAGGGCCGTAAAGCTACATCTTCCTTCGTTGAGTCCTCGTCTAGGTCAATGCCCAGTAGGGCACATGTGTCACGTAGAGATCTGAGCTGCTGTAGGGCTCCGTTCCATTTGAAGATTAACCTGAAAGGGTGACCCCAGGAATAAGGAATCCCTTTGTCGCGCAGGAACGTGGTGGCTATTCTGTAGGCTTTCCTCCTTTGCAGGGTGATGGCCGAGAGGTCCTGGTACAGCGCCACTGGGTTGCCTTGGTATAGGAGGGGCTGTTTCTGGTGTGCCTCTTTTAGGATTCGTTCTTTCAAGGGGAAGTCGGGTAGGAACGCTAGGATATCATGAGGAGGAGCAGGTGCTCGACGCGCCAGGACTACCCTGTGCGCCCTGTCGATGCGGATTTCAAAGTCATCTATTTCCCCTAAGATGCGACGCCGCGGACCCTTATGTTGTTTCTTCGAGAGCGGTTCTCGAGGTCCTCCGAGTGCGCCTGAAGGTCGACTTGTTGCTCACGGAGGCGGATGACTTCTTGTTGCAATTGTTCTATCTCCTCACTCCTAGACTGGTCTGCTTCCTCCACCTCCGCCACTCGTTCTCCCAAGCCGTCCACATCGCGGCGCAGCTCGCGGTACTCCCCAGCCATGTCCTGCTTTAGTGTCTGGAAATCCTCACGCAAGGAGTTAAATAGAGTCTCCAAAAACGATTTAGTGATGGGGGCCCCTCCATCCTCCTGCCCAGTGTTGTCCTTCGCCATTGCAGGGGACGACTGGCTCTTCTCTCCCTTAGGGGCAACCTTAGCCAGCATGTCCGTGATGGTGCGTCGGCCCCTGCGTTCCCCTGCCGCCATGATGCGGCAAGCACTTTATCCCTAGAAGGCCTCGAAGGTCCGACTGCTTGAGGGGGGGGTCTGCTCTTATGAGTGCTTTCTCTGTTGACGCCTGTGCAACTTGGGCTGAGAACCGGGCACACAAAGCGACCCACGCGCCGCCCTGGACTGGCGTTCCTTCTATCGATGCGCCCCGGGTATTGTGGAGGGCAAGCGCCGCGGACATCCACTGCAAGCCCCACTCGCAGCCACGCAGCACCAGCTGATTCGCCCCATCACATAGTCCACCTGGGCCACGACCAGCGCAGGCCCCAGCGAGGCCCACCTGGCCCAGTCACCTCACTAATTGAGCGCTATGGACTCCGGGTAGCGCCGCCGGCCCATCCGCTGCGGTCCTCACCCTCTGGGCAGCAGCCCTCCCTCGCTGGGTACTCACTCAAAGTCAGCGGCTCTGCTCTCCCGGCCGTGCCCCGATGAGTCCAATCCGGTGACAGTGCTGTAGGCGGACTTGTCCTGGTAGGCCCCAAAGCCTGGGGCTCGATTTTCACGCTGTCCCACCAGCGCCGGCCAGTCCTCCCTCAGCTCGCCTCGCGGGAAGCACACTGCAGCCTCTTGTCTCCCAGTCAGTCCCTGCCAACTGCTTTCAGAGTGGGCAACTCTTGACGCCCCACCTTGCTTGCCCCCGCGCCGTTGATTGTAGCTCTGGCGGGCCGGGCACACGAGCGTCCTCCAGGTGTAGGCCCCGAGGCCTGGGGCTCGAGTTTCGCGCCCCCCTGAGGCGGTGCCGCCGCCGTCTTCGGCTGCGCGTTCTGCAGCTCACCTCGCTCTGCAGGTAATGCGGCCGCCGGCTTCCCCACTGGTGCGTATCGCCGGCCCCAGTCAGTGCCCACAAGATCGGCGTCCTACGACAATGCCCCCTCGGCTGGAAAGATCACGGATCACTCTGTGGTCCCGGGCGCCATTACACCGTGGCGCCAGGCGGGATCTAGCTCCGCAAAAGGAAGGGCGTCGCGTGGGGCGGCTTTGCTTTCTCCCGCTACCCAAAAGGACGGACACCAGATGCCCCGCACTGCTGGGCACAAACCACCCCTGCCTGGGGGTTTGAGTGCTAATGAAGGGTCAAAACGGGGATTCGGACCGGGAGCCTCACGGACCAACGTCTGCTTCGGCCGCAATCTTAGCCACGCCCCCAGAATTTACTTTTTATAGTAAAAATACAGATATCACTCTCGTATAGATTATTTTTTAGTTGATCAGGAGCTATGTGGAGAGGTGATGGAGGTGAACCATATTCCGGCAATAATATCAGACCATTCTGCGGTAGCACTATCTCAAAGGTATCAACAATAAGAGGAGTGTAGAAGGTGGACTCTGGATAGGGTAATTCTTTTAGATTAGAGAGTTATCGAAGACTTAAGGGAAAAATCTGACAGTTTTTTGTATTAATAATGGTTCAGCAGTAGAGGATATAGTCTGGGATGCTTTCAAAGCGTATTTAAGGGGGACCCTAAAATCTAACACAGTAGGGAAACAAGATAGAGAAAGGGCTGGCTAAGATATGAAGAACAAAGAGGGTGAGTTGCAGAAGGCATCCAGGGAGGATTCAAACAGAGTGGGGGCTTTAAGTTAGGAGCTGGAGGGGCTACAAGCCAGTAGCGGCTGGTGACTTTTGAAAGTGGTGAGGCGGGTCTAGCCCGCCTCAGTCAGCGCCTAACCAGGCGTGAAAGTCTGGTGGCCCCATTATGTTGTTACCCGTCCGTCATCATCAAAATGCTGGTACTGGGTGCTGGGTCTAGTAGGTGGAATGAGGGGCAGGCTGGGAAGCCCTTGCTATGTTGAAAGTGCTGCAGCTGCCATCCGGGGCCCTTCTCTGCACAGAGCTCCAAGGGTGAAGCAGCCATCCTCAGTCATGGCCAAAGCATGCCTCCACCCCCACCCAGATATATTTAGAATAGGTTCAGCGCATCTTTAGATTTGCAAGTAGGCGAAAAGTACTGCTATTTGTTTTACTGCTAGAGCTGCCGACTTTAATTGGAGCTGGGGAACCGGGTTTGATCCTCACATGGACGAAGCATCCAGTGATTCTGGGCAATTCAATTATCTCCCGTGCATATCAAAAATGAATGTATCCTTGTGCTACGTAACTGGTGTTCGTGTAAAGCGCTCTGATACCTTTGGGTCGAGTTCGCGCTATATACATCTGCACAAACAAATAAATAAATAAATCAAAAGCACATTAAATACTCACTGTTTGCAGCTTTATCACCGGGGTTCTCTCGGACCGGGTTGAAGCTGGTTCAAGGATGGAGGGAAGTACAAAACCGGCGCAGGAAGCAGTAGTTGAAATCCCACCTCCTATTCTCATAGGGTGACTGTATCAACTGTCATCCAGTCAGAGGAGGGATCCTAAAACTAGAAGACTGTTCTGCGCTTAGATACGTCAGAGATCCGGGCGAGCCGAAAATCCGATCCTGGAAAAGCAGCTGCTTCAGGTAGCGTCTGCTTGCCCTCACTACAGCTTCACAAACACACTCTGCACATGTGTGACTTGGGCGATATCGAAAACGGACGTCCACCACACATGCTCAGGGTGTGTTTGTACACCGCCTGCTGCACTGCTACCAGAGTGCCGCAGCCTCAGACCACCAGTCTCCTGTAAATCTCTTTCTCCTTCTTCCGAGACTGGTGGTGCTCCGCCCCATACGCCCTCATGCAGGAACCGCTCCTGCTACAAGCCGCATTTAGGGCAAAAATGGACACAAAAGAAATCATTGGATAGGTGGAAAGCAAGCAAACTCCAACACTTTGCCTATGGTGAAAAGTGTGGATCACTATTAACTTGGAAAGTAAATGCAGATAGGGCCAGACATACAATACGGGAGCTAATTAGTGGCGAATCTGGGGACCTCTTCAGTGTTAATTCAGATATGTGTAAGGAGGCTTGTAGATATATGCAGGAGTTGTATAAAGAAGATATAGTACAGAGGCAAGTGGAAATAAAGGAAGGGCTTAAGTTAACAACCCTCCCTCGGCTATCTTCTGAGCAATCGAAAATGCTAGAAGGAGAGATCAAGGAGGATGATATAAGAGCGGTTCCGTCATCAGCATCGAACGTGTTAAGTCAACAGATTTATTTTCTGTCAGTAGTCTGAAGGAACACGGTTTTGTGGTTGTGGTTGTGGTTACCAGTTTCTGATGGGAAGGTGGTAACCGGTATGTTATGTTCTGTTATGTTATGTTAATAACTTTTATTCAGCACACAGCTGCCCCTGCGAAGGGGCGTCCTGGCGCCTGATCAAGTACCACAACATAACAAATCGCCGCTGAGAAGAGGAGATCAGTTAACAGAGGTGAACAGATGGGTCTTAATCGCACGTCTGAAGAGAGTCAGGCTATTCAGGGCACGGATATGGACAGGAAGGGAGTTCCATAGTCCTGCCGCCATAATATCTGCTTACCTTTAAGAGAAAGTAGGATTTGAGGTTGGTAACTTTTTTGCATAAAGTGTAATACTAAGGCGTTGCAGAGATCTTGAGAATGCTTTATGCTTGGTTGTGAACTACAATGGTTACTAAACAAATTGACTAATTTGAACAGCTCTTTGGTCGGTGCAGCTTACTGATGTCTTGGGTGTAGTGGAATCTTTTTGCCTTCTTAATGAAGGGTCTTGTTTCTGCACTGCTCTTGAAGGAGCCTTTAGTAATTAACAATCTGGTTTCTATTTTACAAAGTTTGAACTAACTAACTTTCCTCTTGTGGACCTACAAATGTGTTGCTCTGAGAAGAATCCTCAGGTTGAATGCCCCAATTAACCATTGGTTGAATTGTTTTACTGATAATGTTGTCTTCGAATGGAAGGAAGCAAAGATATTTTCTTGTACCGAGGTTAGTTCAAAGTTTTTCAATGGTCTACAGGCTATAATCATGTTCAAATCTGGGGGAGCTTGGTGGTATAGACGGATGATTAGGCTTAAATTTGATGATGTAGTGCTCTCCCCCAAATGGTGGAATTGTGATGGATAGCTGGCTTCTTGGGACGAATATGCCATGCAGTGTATGACACATTAAGTGGGTGGGGACAGTGACTAGTTGATGAAGTTAAAGTTGGTGACGGTCAATGTTAACGATGAGGTCAGATGTCTGACATAGCCTTTGTATCAGACTAGATGTTGAGGTACCTAGGACTTGAAGCGGATCCTGAAAACCTTCACCACTGAAACACTAAGAAACATTTGCTCCAGCTCCCCACTCAGACCACCTGCCTATTCATAATTCATTTAAAAAATATGTCCCTAAAAAAGGGACAGTTACAGGCATAACTTAGCACATCTCACTCCAAGGGTGCACCCTCAACCTTGCTAACATCAACAAGTGCATGCCCATTAATAACCTCACCCAACAAAGATCCTTAAAACAATCACTGTTTTCTTAACTTAACAACCTAATGGTGTAAAAACAACTCTTTTCAAAATGTGGAGACATGTTATTGAAGCAGCTCCTGAGGCAGAGTCATTTCCACCTGGTGATAATAATAGGCTTCCAAAAAGCCTTTGACCAATGAAAAGAACAGTCTCCAACTCCTGCAGTCCAAGATATTCGTTTCTCCTTTTAATTGATCACCAATGCCACTGTGAGACGTTTGCCTGGCATATGATGTCCACTAGTTCTAGTGGGCACCTTGCACCAGTCTAATCGACCCTTATTGATGGCGGTTGTAAAGTCAACCTTATAGAAAGCTATCCTAGTGGTAGCATGAACCAGCAGTCTTCAGGCTAAGACTTCAGTAGGCGAGTTAAGCAAGTTGTTTTACCAATTATAATCCCTTGAGTACCAAATGAAAGGACCCCACACAAGGTATATATCAAATATATATGTATTTAATTTATGTTTAAAGTATTTTATTCGGCACAACACGCTGGGACAAACACATATCTTCAAAAAGCGATATGACAGGGCAAAAAAAGACCCCAAATCTCAGGGACACCATCAGCAAATATCGTCATTATGGGCTATGCCCTCACAGTGATACATGGCATGCGTTGTCGCAGCATGAAATGACATTTCCCGTGCAACCCTCCCCCCCAAACCCCAACAACCCAACTCCCCTTACCCAATCCCCCTCTCCCCCCACCCCCACCCCACGTCCAGTGCACAGTCCCTAACCAGAGTATACATCAACGCCACGTTCCTCCGGGAGTAGAAGTCCAGTAACAGTTCACTGGGCAGGCTCTACTGGGCTTGGAAGCCGCAGGAGGCGGAGGTACTTGGGGCAGGTGAGTTCCCGAAATTCCTTGAGTAATAAGGAGTGAAACGGTTGCCAGAGCTCCCTGAACTGCTCCACATCCCCCGCCATCGTGAGTGACATTCTCTCCGTACCCAACACATGCCACAGCCTATGGAGCCAACCTGTGATATCGTAGCGGTGTGCCATTGTACTAAAATGTTTTGGACTGCAGAACCTAGAGCTATCGCTATCTGTCTGCCCCTACGGGATCTGAGGGGGTACATCAGTCCGTTCGGAAGTCCCAACAAGATATAAGCAGGAAAGCGTGGCAGTTCAATGCTGAAGTGTGAGTCAATCTCATCCAATACTTCCTTCCAGTAAGGCTCCAGTAACAGGCAATCCCATAGAATATGTGTGAGTGTACCCCGGTGCCCGCACCCCCGCCAACACGTGTCCTCCTTGCTATGATCAAACTCGTGGACTCGTTCAGGTGTGTAGTACCAATAGGTGGAGACTTTGGTCAGAGTATCAGTGAGCCCCATGTGGTATGCTGAGTGCCTCGCCCTATAAGATATGTGCTCCCATTCCTTAGGACTCAGTGTCCTCCCCAACTCCCTTTCCCAGCGCTCCCTCCCGGGATGATAAATGTGTGTCGCAGGTGGTTGCAGCAGCTTGTAAAGATCTGTAATCAATTTGGAGTCCGATGTCCGCGACAGGAGCCACTTTTCGTAAGGAAGAAAAAGCCGGTCGGCTGTCTCCCTCACTTGCGGCTGGAGGGCCCAATGGCGAGCCTGCATATAGCGGGGTCGGTCGCTCTCCGGGAGAGAAAACTCCTGACGAAGTTGTAGGAGGGGGACAACCCCCTCAGGGCCATATAAGTGACACAGGGCTCGGCACCCCGCCTGCCTCCAATGTGTGAACGCTCCTCTCTCCATCCCCGGAGTAAAGTCTGGATTGTCCACCAGCGGTGTTAGCGGTGACGGGAACGTAGTGAGGCCGTATGGGATGGTAGTAGCATCCCACACCCGCAGGGGCACCCTCGTAATAAAGGAGGCGTAGAGGTTTTTGGGCCTATGTGGACGACGCAGGAAAGGGATCTCCTGCAAAGGTCTCCCTGCCACCGCCTGGTCTTGGAAGAGCCAATGTTTATCGGACTCCCACCTACTCCATTCCACAAGATAACGTAACTGCGCCGCCTGGAAGTATTTGCGGAAATCGGGTATTCCTAAACCGCCCGCTTCCGGGGCCAGTAGCGAGAGGGCTCTGCGCATTCTAGGTTTCTTACCCTGCCAGACAAAGCACGAAATGGCCGCCTGTAGTTGCGGTATCCACCCGACCGGTGGTTGGAGCGGCAGGCCCCGAAAGAGATAAAGTACTTGGGGCAAGACCGTCATTTTGATAGCAGCTATCCTGCCCAGCCAGGAGAGGGTTCCACGGTTCCACCGTCCCAGTTCCTCCCTAATCTTTTCACCTAGGGCTTGATAGTTGGCCGACACCATAGCTGACAAAGTGGGAGCAATCTGGATCCCCAGGTAAGGTACTACACCCGATGACCAAAGCATGGGAAACCTGTGTTGCAAATAGGTCCTAGTAGCCGGCTCGAGGGAGATATCTAAAGCCACCGACTTCCCCATATTCATTTTAAACCCTGCGACCGCGCCGAAGGAGTCCAGCTCCTCTATACACGCCGGGAGAGCCGTCCGGGGTCCGTCAATGGACAGGATGACATCAACAGCGTAAAGGCTGATAGTGTGCGTAAAACCTCCCATCCGAATTCCGGTCACCGCTGGATTGTCACGCACCCGTTGAGCGAACGGCTCCATATAAAGAGCAAAAAGCAAGGGCGAGAGCGGGCAACCCTGCCTGGTGCCGCGTTCGATGTCAAAGGTCGCAGAGGCGAGCCCGTTGACACGGACTACTGCTGACGGCTGTTTGTAACAGTTAAGAATCATGGATCGGAACTTTTCCCCTATCCCCGCTTTCACTAGAACCTGCTCCAAATAAGGCCAGTGCACTCGGTCAAATGCCTTCTCCGCGTCCACCGCCAGCATCATTCGCTCTCCCGGGATCCGGGAGGCCTTCTCCAAAAGGTGGACAATCCGTTTCGTATTGTCCACCGTCTGTCTCCCTGGGACAAAACCCGCTTGGTCAGGATCGATGAGACCGGGCAAGTGAAGAGCTAATCGGGCGGCTAGAATGCCCGTATACAACTTCAAATCAATATTTAAAAGAGAGATCGGCCTATAAGACCCACAGTGCTTTGGATCCTTACCAGGCTTAGGGATAACCGTGATAGAGGCCCGGAGAAGATCAGGTGGGATGGCTCCGGGGTCAGCAAAGGAATTGAAGAGGTGCGTAAGCATAGGGGCTAATGTCGTGCAGAATGTTTTATAATAGAGTGCAGTGAATCCATCCGGGCCAGGCGCCTTACCATGTTTAAGTCTGGCAATAGCAGAAACCACCTCCTCTATCCGAATGTCTCTATCTAAATATTCCGCCTACAAAGGATCCAGTGAAGGCAGTGTAACCGAATCCAAGTAAGCAGCCATAGCCATTTCGTCCGGGGTCTCTCCCCCGTATAAAGGTCCTTGTAAAACCCGCGAAAGACGGCCGCTATCTGAGCGTCCTCCGTCTCCACCGTCCCCGCCTGGTCGGAAATTTCCTTAACTAGTTGGTTCTGACGTGTCACCCGGAGCTTGTGGGCTAGCAGTTTGCCACAGCGGTCTCCTCCAGTATAAAGTGTGACGCAGCCGCAGTGAAGCATACTCCGCCCGGTCGAGATCTAGGGCTGCCAGGAGCTTCCTCGCTTCCTTGAGCTGCCTCCAAATCCTGGGAGCCCCCGTCCTACGATGTATCTGCTCAAGTTCTCTAACCCGATTCGAAAGTTCATCTCTCTTGGCCTGCTGCTCCTTATTGTCAGCCGAGGAAATCGCTAAAAATTCCCCTCGAATCACCGCCTTCAGTGCTGCCCACTGCGTGGCCCGGCTAGTGTCAGTGTTATCATTATGGGATTGATATTCCCGAATCGCCTTCTCAATGCGGACCACTACCTCTTTCCTATGTAACAGCGTGTCACGGAGGCCAACGTCCTGGGCCGAGGAACCGCCGGAGGCATACACAACGTGGCCTCAACTGGGGCATGGTCCGAAAGGGAAATCACATCTATCTCCGACCCCGAGGTCAGCGCCCTCACTGGGGAGGTAACTAAAAGGTGGTCCAGCCTCGCATATGTCTTGTGCGCGTGGGAATAGTACCAGTAGTCCTTGTCCGCGGGGTGCATGTGTCGCCACAGATCAAGGAGGTCTACCTCCTCCAACTGAGCCTTACGGTCAGCGGAGAGTTCCCCGACCTGCGGGGAGCGTTGCGCCGACCTATCCAGTGCGGAATTAAAGACCATGTTGAAGCCACCCCCGAGTATGATGTGTCTGTCCTGGGAAGAAGTAATGTCCTCAATAGCGGCCTGCAAGAAACGATCCTGCCTTTCATTAGGACTATATAGGGACCCGATCATAAATAGAAGACCTCCTATCTTCAACCGATATGCTAGCAGCCTGCCTTTCTGTTCGGTGAATTTGTGGAGGACTTCTCCCCTAAATTGTCGGGCCACCAGTATCGCCACCCCAGCTGTTTTGGCAATACAGGAGGAGAAGAACTGTGACGGGAACTTATGAGAACGGAGTCTATGCGTGTCCTGCGACAGTAAATGCGTCTCCTGGAGAAGACAGATGTCTGCCTGGGTGCTCTCCAGAAGTGAGAGCACAGCCCGTCTCTTGACCGGATTATTTAGACCCCGGACATTCAGGGTCACGACCTTGCAAGTGTCAGGGGGCATGTGAAAGGGTGTAGCAGAAAGCAACAGGGCCCCACAACAATAAGGCGAAAAGGGCAGAAATGCTGCAGTGTAGTAGAGGTAACAAAGCAATGAACAAAGCGCAATCATGTGTGAGGCAAATATGTCCGGGCAGATCAAGAGGCCTGCCCAGTGTCCGGAAAGCTAGGAACCACAGGTGTACTGGGCAACCCTCCCTCCCCCCCACCCCCCCACACTCCAGCAAATCAAAGAGAAAGTCAAAGCTGTAATTGCAGCAGTCAAGTCCGAGCAAACCAAAAAGCACATACATTGCCTGAATAACTAGGAACCCCATTGTGCACTGGACGACCCTCCCCCTTCCCCATCAACTCCCGGATCCCCCCCCCTGCCCATCCCACCCCCTTCCCGTTCCCCCACAACCTGCCTCCTTCTCCTCCAACTGCCAAACTGACCCCAGTCCCCACCCACAACTGGGACTGGCTCAACAACCCCGACCCCACCCCTTCGGTCCCCCCAAAACCCTCCAGAACCCATTGTCCCAGTCCGGTCCGTAACGGACAAGCCTGTGGAAAGTCAGAAAAGTGGATGTCCAGCCACCACGCACTTCCCCGTTCCCCCCCCCGGACCCTCAAACCTGCATTACAGTTATGGCGATGTCGATCTCCCCCCGGAGTTCATTCAAGCTGTCAGCGCCACTTCACTCGCTGCTGTGACATTGGCCCCATCTCGCGCTGCATCGTCCAAGTCCGCCGTTACAGTAGGCGAATCTGGCCGCGTTGAGGAAGTAGAAGACTGCCGGCCAGGGATTGTCTGCCAACCATCTCTAGTGAAACGGCGCTGGCGAGGCGTGTGTGTTCCGTCGTCTGTAGCAGTTATCCCCAGCACCCCACACGTATCTTGAAGGGAACGCAGCTGATGTAGAGTCCGATTCCACCGGACAATGAGGCGGAAAGGATGTCCCCAGGAGTATTGAGAGCCATGCTCCCGAAGAAAGTCAGTCGCAATTTTGAAGGCCTTGCGTTTCTGCAGGGTGGATGCTGCGAGATCCTGGTAGAGAGCCACCCGGTGACCCCGAAATTCCAAGGATGACCTCCTCCGTGCCTCGCGAAGTATTCGCTCCTTCAGGGGATAGTCCGGCAAGAAGGCCAGAATGTCGGGAGGAGGCGCCGAGGACCGGCGCTGCAAGCCCACTCTGTGTGCTCTATCGATCCGGATGGGGAATTCGGCAGATTCACCCAGCACCTCTCTGAATAAGTCCCCAAGGTACGCAGCCACGTCCTTCCCCTCTTCTCGGGAAGGAACTCCCCGGACACGGATGTTGTGCCTCCGGGAGCGGTTTTCAAGGTCCTCGGCGTGCGACTGAAGATCAAGGTGCTGGTCTCGGAGCCGGATAACCTCCTGCTGCAGTTGCGTGATCTCTTAGTCCCTGGCAGGGCCAGCGTCCTCCACCGTGGCCACTCTATCTACCAGGCCATCAACCTCCCTTCGTATCTCTCGGACCTCGCCTGCCACTTCCTGCTTGAGCGTTTGGAAATCTTCCCGCAATGAACTGAAGAGGGATTCAAGGAAGGATCTCGTGACCGGTGGCTCCCCGCCACTCGCTCCCTGGGAGCCACCTGAGGGACTTGGAGACGGCTGTCCCCTATCCTGTCTCGCGTTGCTCCTGCCTAACATGTCCGGCAGGGTGCGCTCCCCTTTCTTGGACCCTCTGTTGTTCGCCATTGTGTCTGCTAGGGTGCCGTCACGAATGTTCGGAGGGGCTCCGTCCCAGCCACTGGTCTACGCCACAAGCCAAGCCGCCGCTACCCTGCACCTCACCACCAATAACCCAGTGGGGTAGCCCGTACTACCAGCAGGCCTCCTCCGATGAGCTATGGAGCGGGCTGTGATCTGTTTACTCCGGGGACTGGCGTCCCACCCGGGTCTCCAGGCCCGACCGGCCTAGCCCTGCTCCCTCTTCTACCACGGCCGGCACCACAGGCGCGATCCCCAGGTCTCCCGCTCCTCAGGGGGCCCCCCCTCGAACCGGCCCGGTATATCCTTCCCGGGTATATCAGCAGGGGGGACCGTGCCTACCGTCCAGCGTGCCACCGCTCCACCGCCAAGTCTGTGTGGGCTGCACCACACCAAGCGCCTCAATCCCGGCCTCTCCGAGGCGACGCTGGCCAAGGGGTCGGCGCCGGAGGAAGGGCCGACCTCAGGATGACACAGGCAGCCGAGCCCCTCCGCAGCCAGCAGCTAGAACACCCCACCACTGCTCCTCCGGAACTTCAGGAGAGGTAGGCCGCAGCCTCGGCTTCACGTGGGGGATCTCCATGAGCAGCAACACCAAGCTCCTCGACCCCCTGCTGGGCACCCGCAGATCTGGGGGTGCAGCCTCGCACCCAGGGGGTCCCGCCGACGGGCCGTCGGGAAGCACCACTCTTTGTGACCTCTAGCGTCTCCGAGGTCCGGGGGCATAGGCCCAAGCCACGGCCTTGCGTAGCGTCCGGCCCAGAGGCTCACTCCTCCGATGCCCCGCCTCCGGGGACCAAGCGACGCAGGCCTTCGGGACTCGCTGCAAGGTGGGGTGAGGTGAGAATGTCCGGGACGGGGGGGAAAGACAGCAGCCCCTCTGCGGTCACCAAGGCGGACGGCCGCCAGAAACAAGCTCCGCCTCCACCTCCGTTCCGAGCCCCAGGCCTCCCCTGCTCCCGGCAATGGCTCCGGGACCGTTTAGCCTCTGATTCAGACGGTCTCCGCCCCCTCAGCAACCACACCGGTGTCCGGCTCCGTTATCTCGCCGAACGCAGCGTCCCAGGGGGGAGATCAATGCGATGCTGGTAGGTGAAGGGCCCAGGGCCGGCGGAGCTCACAGCGAGTGCGACCACTCAGCCCGCCATCTTGGCCACGCCCGTATTTAATTTAAACACAACCCCTCTGCACTCTTTATGAGGTCACAGGTAAAAATACATTACAAGTCACACAGTTAATATACGATAAGTTGCACAGTATACGTTATGCCCTAGGGGCCTCACAAACCATATACTAAGAAAGTGGTATAAGAACCACAAGAGAACTAGAAAGCAGGCCTGGGGCCTGTGGAATCACTGGGGCTACTCTAAATCGACCAAAGGTTAGGAAGTAGGAGGCCCGCGGGAGACACGTGCAGTGTCTAAACACAGGCGCGGGTTACCGTTGACTTTCTATGGAGATCGTAAAAGATACAAATATACAATTTAAAGACACTTCCGGATGGACTAGGATGGAACCCTTTTAAACTAGGACACCTCGAGAGTCAAAACCCATAGGAGCACCGAAGTACTCGTGTTACCTCAACTAGGGAAGCCGGGTGCATAGGTGTCTTTTCGTGTCGGGTTTCGTAGTTTTCTATGGAGAGCTGCAAAGAAGTGCTGCAGGCGACCAGAGGAAAAGTGTCCGGGTGGATCCAAGGGTGGATCGAAGATTTGAAGAACCTGAAAGCAGAAGGGACAGAGCCTGGGTCACTAGTCAGTGACCAGGAAGGAACCAGGCGATGTCGGGTGATTTCAGGTGAGGTAGTCGAACTTGTCTCTTCAGCCACGAGGTCCAGGAGGCATCGACGATGACCAGGTGCTGGATTCGAGCTGTCCCACCCACGATTGATCTAGTTGACTGCGGTGTCGGTATCCGGATTGGACTCAACAAGCCTTGGCAACCGCAATCCACGCAGGATGTCGAGATTGGCTCTATTGCAGACCAGCAAGGTCTGTGGCGCTTCTCCTTTTCAGGGAAGCTGGAACAAGCCTGGAGCAACCAGGAAAGCAAGTTAAATAGCGAGACCCACAGAAGACTCGCGGAGTGTGGGGGCCTGGGCTTCGGTGCAAATGGTGCTCTGGCCTGGGGCTTCAAGCACCCCAAAGCACAACTTCGAGATACCTTGTTGAAGGAGTGCAGCTTGCAAAATGCAGGATGTCCAGGAGTTCCGGTCCCACGTCTCTCGTGTCAGCCACGGGTCTCAGCTTTGCTGTGGATGTGGGTCGCGGTCAGAGAAGTCTGGAAGTCCAGTTCCTGTGTCGCAGATTCTTCGGGATCTGGCGGGAGCCTCGAAAATGCAGACCAGTAAAGTAGCTGTTTGTACCTGTTTGAACAGGGTGGTCACTCCTTGACCACAAGGGAGATATCTTCCGTCTTCCAGTCAGAATGGAACGTCGACGGTCCAGGATATGTCTTTCAAAGATTCGTCCAGGGTAATCTAAAGTCCTAGGGACACAGCTCCTATACTAAGGATGGGGGCTGGACTACCTGGCTAGATCCCTCCTATGGGTGGACCTGAGAAGGGGGTGGTTACACCCCTTTCCCTTTGTCCAGTTTAGCGCTGGGGCTCTGTCCCCCAGCAACCGGTTTGAACTGGGCTATGCATGGAGCACCTTGTGTGCCCCAGGCAGTGTTTAGAAGCATTCACTGAATGCAACCCTCCCTGCCCCAATACACAAAACCCCTACCTGGGGAGGTGCCAGCACCTCCCTGGACAGGAAACCCATTGTCCAGGCCCCCCCTGCCGGAGTTTCGTCCAGCAGCAGGAGGTCAGACTCGTGTCTGTGGCAGCAGCATCCATTTTGTGATGCTGAGGCTCTGTTTAACTTTAACCGGGTAAAGCAGTAACTACATGTCTTCTCCCTCTAAAAGGGTGGAATGCTACCCCCGCCGCCAGGACTGGCGGTGGGGAGAGGGGGGTGGTATTCCAAAGTGTTTGACACCTTACACAACATGTTTTGATAACGCCAAACCAAAGTTAGCATTAACCGAGATGATTATAATGCACTTAAGAGTATATGGTATGGCTATATCATAGAACAGCTATAAGGAGATGGTTCCGAAAGCTGCAGCAGGGCTCAGCTCATGCTAGGGCACCCTCACATAAAACCAAGCACTCTGCCTCCAGGATTGTCGAGGCCTACCATAGGAGTGGCTTATAGCAGTATATGTGTCTATATATGTGTATATATATATATATATATATATATATATATATATATATATTCAATGAAAAAACCACAGGTTATAGACTATATATAGTTAGGAATTAGCATTTACAAAACCTTGAAAATTCACTGAAAAAACCATAGGTTATAGACCATATATAGTTAGGAATTAGCATTTACAAAACCTTATTTTACTCGCACAAAACCATTGAAATTCCATATATAGTTAGTTGCACTAACTATATATCGCGCACCCGCAATCCACTGCTGATGATGTCACATATTACATCATTCATGACATGGTCAGTGACATCACTGATGACATCACTGATGACATCTCAAATGACATCACTGATGACATCACTGAAAACATCTCATTTGACATGACTGATAACATCACTGATGATATCATTCATGTGATAATACCATGAACCTCTTCAGACTCTAATATAACCTTAGATACAATCAGTGTAAACAGACAGTCACAGACTGTCACTCATCCATGGAGTTACTCACACACCTAGTCAGTTATGCCAAAAATCAATCACACCTCCATTTTCTCAACTATACAGTTATACACACCTTACTTATTCAAACATATACTAACACATATTTACTTTACTCTCTTATACAATCTCTGATACATGTTCACAATGATCCATACAGCCACTCACACATTCACTGGCTCTTATGCACAGTTATTTATAGATGTCAACTCTCACATGTACTGTGTTTTACATATGTACTTATTTTGACATGTAGCACTGAGATATCCATTCACTCACTAATACACTCATGCACAGTCAACCGCCCATACAGCTGTTTGCACATGCACTTTTGAATCTATACATATAGTGAATCAACTACTCACACATCTATGTACAGAGTCACACACCTTCCAGCCACCCATACACACACACTCAGTTTCCCATACAAATACTTGGACAACCAATCAACCCATACAGTTACTCATATAGCTACTGATCAACATATGCAGCAGTTTGTAGAACAACAGATATAATGATGCACAAATTAAAACAGTTTAGTCACTAACCCATGCACTCAGTGAGACACATTTAATCACTCACTCAATCAGTCAGTCATGCACCTACTAAATCCTTCATCCAGACACTTATACATCCACTCATTCTTCAAAATATAAGACATATTTTAACTTTACAGAAACATACAGTCACTGGATGTTGTCATCAGTGATGTCATCAGTGATGTCATTTGAGATGTCATCAGTGATGTCATCAGTGATGTCACTGACCATGTCATGAATGATGTAATATGTGACATCATCAGCAGTGGATTGCGGGTGCGCGATATATAGTTAGTGCAACTAACTATATATGGAATTTCAATGGTTTTGTGCGAGTAAAATAAGGTTTTGTAAATGCTAATTCCTAACTATATATGGTCTATAACCTATGGTTTTTTCAGTGAATTTTCAAGGTTTTGTAAATGCTAATTCCTAACTATATATAGTCTATAACCTGTGGTTTTTTCATTGAATTTCATTGGTTTTTTAAAAGCTAATATCTGTAGCTGTAAAATATACTCTTTATTACGTGACGTATCACGTAGCCACGTGAGACGCCTCATGACGCGTCGCCTCTGCAGCGCAAACCAAACCCGTAACGTAAGCGCGCCGGAGCACGCTTACAGATATATATATTTTTTTAACCTTAATTAGACAAAATCCACACATGCACATATCTTGAGGCCTTGCAAAGGCACATCAAACAAACAATCCCTACCGCTCTGGACTGTTTAGAATGTTGACAGACACCGGAGAGCCAATCAGCTCCGCTTCGCAAAGTTCCGATACGCGAAAAGTTCGCGAACCGGAGCGCTACCCGGAGCGCTGTTACAGATATAGCTGCCCGGTTAGCTGCCGGTTAGCTGCCTGGTTAGCTGCCCGGTTAGCTGCCCGGTTCGCGTACCAAGACGCGTCTCTACGGCGAAAAAATCGAATCTTTTTTTTTTTTTTTTTTTTTAGCTTAGCTGCCGGTTAGCTGCCTGGTTAGCTGCCCGGTTAGCTGCCCGGTTAGCTGCCCGGTTAGCTGCCCGGTTCGCGTACCAAGACGCGTCTCTACGGCGAAAAAAAATCGATTTTTTTTTTTTTTTTGCCCCGCGTGGCTCTATAATATCCCCCTCATCAATCCTAGGGGGTCAGGAGGGGTCTACCTTGCCCCCTTTCCTTCATTTCCCCCTTCGTTTTTCACCACATCTTGTCTCTCGAGAGACAAGATGGCAGCCGCTCCGGACTGTTTACAATGTTGACAGCCAATCAGCTACTCCTCCGACTCACGTTACGCTGCCGGTTAGCTGCCCGGTTAGCTGCCCGGTTAGCTGCCCGGTTCGCGAACCAAGACGCGTCTTTACGGTGAAAAAATCGGATTTTTTTTTTTTTGCCCCGCGTGGCTCTATAATATCCCCCTCATCAATCCTAGGGGGTCAGGAGGGGTCTACCTTGCCCCCTTTCCTTCATTTCCCCCTTCGTTTTTCACCACATCTTGTCTCTCGAGAGACAAGATGGCAGCCGCTCCGGACTGTTTACAATGTTGACAGCCAATCAGCTACTCCTCCGACTCACGTTACGCTGCCGGTTAGCTGCCCGGTTAGCTGCCCGGTTCGCGAACCAAGACGCGTCTTTACGGTGAAAAAATCGGATTTTTTTTTTTTTGCCCCGCGTGGCTCTATAATATCCCCCTCATCAATCCTAGGGGGTCAGGAGGGGTCTACCTTGCCCCCTTTCCTTCATTTCCCCCTTCGTTTTTCACCACATCTTGTCTCTCGAGAGACAAGATGGCAGCCGCTCCGGACTGTTTACAATGTTGACAGCCAATCAGCTACTCCTCCGACTCACGTTACGCTGCCGGTTAGCTGCCCGGTTAGCTGCCCGGTTAGCTGCCCGGTTCGCGAACCAAGACGCGTCTTTACGGCGAAAAAATCGGATTTTTTTTTTTTGCCCCGCGTGGCTCTATAATATCCCCCTCATCAATCCTAGGGGGTCAGAAGGGGTCTACATTGCCCCCTTTCCTACATTTCCCCCTTTGTTTTGGCCTCCTCTTGTCTCTCGATCCTACCGAGAGACAAGATGGCGGCCGCTACGGACTGTTTAGAATGTTGACAGACACCGGAGAGCCAATCAGCTTCGCATCGCAAAGTTCCGATACGCGAAAAGTTCGCGAACCGGATCGCTGCCCGGAGCGCTGTTACAGATATATATCTTGATTTAAACGTTAATTTCTCAAAATCCACTGAAGCACATATATTGAGACCTAGCAAAGGCACATCGGGCTAACAGTCCCTACAATTTTGCCAAGTTTCGTGTAAATCCATTCAGCCGTTCGGGCTAAAAGTGAGTCCAACCGCCCTATGGAAATTAACATGGGAAAATCGCGTTTTGGGACCCCCCTTTTTTCTCAGCCCCCCCTTGACGAACCCCCCCCAAATTTCCAGGAGCTGCTCAGAAACAAAATGTGCCATTTTCCTGAAAATTTCAGCCGATTCCGTCCACAAACGCCAAAGTTATTAGGCATAGAATTTTCAAAAGTCCCATAGAGAAAAAATCCTAACTATATATACCTACTGGCTATCGCCAGTAGGTATATATATATATATATATATATATATATATATATATATATATATATATATATATATATATATATATATATATATATATGGATACTATATCTAAGTAAGGGGTGATTACACCACCTTACCCAGGCTTTGTGAACATACCTGTGGTCTCAGTTTGGCAGCCAAACCAGGGGTGGCACAATATATGCTGCAGCCCCTGGTAGGCCTAATGTGCACGTATGCCCTGAGTACCTATGGTACACTATACAGGGTGACCTAGTAACCAATCTGGTATGTACCTAAAGTGCATGGTATCAATTTAGAGAGAGAACAGCTGGGCTGTGGGTCTGATTAGCAGGCCCACAGCCACAATAAATTCGAAAAACCAGGGAATCACAGCAAAAAGTGGGGGTGACCATAGGAAGCAGACTCTATTCTCCTACAGCCACAATCAGTACTTTTTCCTGTCTGACTACAGTGATCATGAGTGATGAAAGGATTCCTGCTCGTCAAGAGCCACATCACACCTCCTAAATACGACTGGCAAACAGGGACCGCTCTGGAACTCGCCCCAGACCTATATGTCAAGCACAGGCTGGAATAAACACTAGGCTGCTCAGTAAACTGATGTATTACCTGTACATTTTAGAAGTTAAGCTGAGTTCCATTTAAAACAAGCATTTACAATGCAATAGGTCTCGCATTAGGAAAGTTTGAGCTATTGGTATTGTGAATGGCAATGTTTTTATTTATGTGTTTTTGTTTTGAAAATAGCGAAATTAATAGCTTTGGCATTTATAATGGCAATAGTTTTAACTTTTGCAAATGTGACACCTATAGCATTAGCTCTAGCAAGGCTGCTATGGAAGTACCTCTTTTTTAAAATCAGCATAGGAACCACACCAGCCAACACCAAACAGCCATCAAGGAAAGACTGCAACGCGGATAGACCAGCACGATCAGGTGAGAACCACAACATGAAAACCAGTGCCTCCATGAAAATTGCAACTTGAAATCAGACGAGGAAGGATTCCCAGAAATATCTTACGTTGTGGACCTGCCGGAGAGTTATCCAACTCGTCGCCACATAAATGTAGCAGTATTCTCCAAAGATGATACGCACGACCGTGTAATTAAAGTTCCTTTACTAAGATAACTCCCCAGAGCAGCCGAACTCCAGCTGCTCGGTCTTGAAACTCCCAACATTCCTATTCCGACTGAAACAGCAATCCCTTGCGTTAAGTCTTCCAAAAACGCGAGGGATTGCAGTGTACATTACAAATCACAACACTCTGTCCAGTCGAATGCTGTACTCAAGTTGATCGTGTACAGGCAAACAAGGGCCACCCTACTCACAAGGAACCAGGGTATCTAGTATATAGCAAGGAACAATGGTTCCTGTGGACAATGTGTATAATATATGAGTATCAGTAGAGGATGCCATGCCACCTCTCATTCTTCAGGGCGAATGACTTCAGCGAGGTTAAACTTTCCCCAAGTGGATGCTTATATACCAGTTGGAGAAACCCAACCACCAATAATTTACATTATAAAATATTGACTGCAACAGGGACCATGGGCCTTGAAAGCAAGATAACAATTCGAATATTTATGTGAACGTAAGGACAGATAGTATTGATTGATATCTTTCAAGGACCCATTAAAGTTACTTCACTATATCCATCCAGGGCGTACCATTCTTGAGACAAAATGGGTGCATTCGAAACCCCACTGTACACCATCGCCTTCTGTATCAGAGGCTGCGTTTCCATCCCGCCCTTACTGTTGTCTCCTCATCCGGGCCTTGGTTCTGTGCGGAGTAATGTACACACAGAATGCAACCATGCCAAGGCAGTCAGTACACGACAACTGAGACATTAAAGGCCATGTGTGGCGAGGCATGTGCGAACAAACTCGACCTGCACCAAAACGTGTATCAACTTACAAGCCCCACGCATGTTATCGGCGTTTTGCGTTTGCCATCTTTCGTCTCACATTCCAGGCGCTCGTGTTTCCTGAGGGCCTAGAATTCTACATCTAACCCCTTCTCAAGCTGTCTCGCATGCATAAGGGCAGGAAGTGTGGTATGTTTCTGCTCCCCAGATACAACGACAACCCACATTTTTGTGGAACTTAACAACCGAGTGTGAGAAATGAAGTATCGCTTTGAATGCAATGAAATCTGAAAGGTACCAACACAGGCACAGCACCACCACTCCCTAATCAGAGCGGATGGCTCGAAAACGCCCTCTCTGAGGCATCGCGCACACAGGGATGTGTGCAAAAAAAAAAAATGCACACATCCCTTACTTTACGACCATGCACTGCCCGGGCATGGACACACACGTACTGTGTGCCCTCAGTCGAGGACTGTGCCAGCCGCGCCCCCTCCCCTCCCGCAAGGCAGCATTGTGAAAGAAACACAAATCTCCAGTCCTCAAGTGTGACGTTCAAGCATTTTTTTACTATCATGGTTTACAATTCAGAGAAGGGCTAGGGGGCTGAGGAGTGGCCGGCAGGGCTGAGGAATGGACTAGTGCACGAAGCATGTTGGCTCCGGGGCCAGGCGGAGCGGGAGGGGGCCGCCCGCTGTCACTTACCGAGCAGCAGCAGCTTCAGCTCCCGGCGGGCGTCCCGCTTGTCCCTGCGGAGCTGCCGTTCGATCTCGTTGTTGATCCGCCGGACTTCCTTCGCCTCCTCGCTCAGGCAGCACGCCATGATGGACTCCAGAGTCATTTTTCCTCCCGACAGCCCACCCAGCAGCAGCCACCACCTCCCCTACCACCACCACCCAAAAAAAAACAGCGAGAAGCCCCCGGCCCCCGGCCCCCACACACATACAACCGTCTTGCTTTTTTTCCTCAGGCAAACGGAACATCGCCGCCGGCCTGCGACCAGGAAGTCAGGCAGGCCGGGCGGGACAACCGGAAACAGGAAGTAGGAGGGCGGGAGCCTTCCCCGCCTCCCACGGAAGAGCCGCGGCTGTTTGGAGCACCGGAGCAGGCAGGAGCCTACCCTGCGCCGAAGGAGGGAGGAAGAGTCCTGCTGCCGGGCCCTGCAGCTGCCGATGAGAGGTGAGCCGCCGCACCAAGGAAGCCGGTGAGTGGGGCATGTGTGTGCGTGCGCGCGCGTGCGGGGGCTGTGTATATGTGTGAGCGTGCGTGTCTATGTGTCTTGGAGTCTGTGTGTATGCGAGTGTGTGTGACTGTGGAGGAGGGGAGGGGGTGTGTGTGTAGGTGCGGCGGCGAGGGGGGGGGGGGTGTAGGTCCGGCGGCGGCGACGACGGGGGGGGGGGAGTGGAGGGGGAGGGGGTGTGTGTGTGTAGGTCCGGCGACGGGGTGTGTGTGTGTGTGTGTGTGTGTGCGTGCCTGTGTATGCGTGTGCCTGTGTATGCGTGTGGCTGTGCGCATGCGTGAATGTCGATGCGCGTGCAGGCAGCTGAATCCAGCCAGGGAGAAGCGCGTGACAGTTTCTTGTCCGTCATTCCCCCGTGTCAGCTCGCTATAGTTCTCCACCTGGACCGCATCCTTCGGATGCGTGTTCCCAGGCTCGACCTAAAAAGGTGTCAAATACAGCAGACTGAAGAATGGTGAAAAAGGTTATTTAAATAATTTGTATGAGAGCCCAGCTCTGGCAGAAGAGGAGTTCTGCCTCCACATTAGGCCACAGCAACGATGCTTACAGCACTTGTGTCCTGACTGGACATTAGTCATGACATTGCCCTCAAAGAGCCTTCAGAATTAAGTTCATCCTCAACTAAAAATACCCCTAGTTTCAGACAGTACACCTACGTAATGAATCTGGCCTTTCAGGATCTTCTGTCTGGTACGACAAAAAAGAACGCACAGCCTTCCAGTTTATAACCCTTGATGTACAAAGCTTCATCTACTCACTGCGATTGTCTGGGGCTGCTTTATTTTAACATTTTCTACATGCTCACAGAGACTCAGAGTACATAGAAGCAGTTCTAAGGTGGAATTTTAGTCCTAGATAATACTGCTAAGCAAATATTCAAAAAGAGTCCTCTCATCTTCAGTATTTCAGTTGAAAGATTCCTTGTCAACTTCAGTATACTCATCCCACACCACCGCAGAAACACCATGTGATACGGCGGCCCCACATACCCGTCACACACCACGGTATTGCAGTCCTTCCCGTACGACAGAGAACCCGGCCAGAGCGTCCATAGTAGCAACCCAACCCACCATATGTCCAACCCTCTGTCCTCTGTTCCAGGACCCAATCCGGAACAACGGAAACACGGAAGCACTACCTCCTGACCCCGGAAGTACCTCCCCCTCACGTGACCAGGACACTAGAAATACCGGACCCAGGAAACAGTCCGGCGTCGGATCGAGCTTGTGGCAGGAGACCCCGACTGGAGCGGTGACGGAGAGGACGAGCGAAGAGGAAGAAGAGTGGTCCGAAGATTGGTGGAGTCCACCGGAGGTTGCTGGGGAGCGGCCGCAACTCAACTTGGAGAGTTGCGGCGGAGCGGGTGAGTGACACGAACCCCTCTGATAGCACATTAGGTGCAGTGTAAATAACTCCTTTCTGTATAATTGAACTACCCTTTAGGCTCACGTCGTCACTCGGAGCACTGTGTAAATATTGTAAAGCACTCCTCCACTTTTGTAAAGAAACCCTTTAATCCTCACGTCCCACCGCCCTACACCCCTACTGCTTCTCGATACCCAGCTTGTGTCCATCCCTACCCTGACCCTTCCGACCCCTCCTCACTTTCGTCTTCTTACCCCTCACACTTCCCGGTGCTGGTAACAGGGATTCGACGAGAGAAGTCCGGCAGGACTAACGGCTTCTTTCTTTTCTTTGTTTTCTCCCGGTACCTCCGAGGACATCCCCAAGAGTAGAAGACCCGGAGAACCCGCTGACATCGTTACCGGACCTGGACCCCTCTTCCACCCGTGGAGCTGTACCTTTCATTTCTGGATCATTGACTCTTGCTAATCACCCTGTTTTGAGCAACCGTACGGAAATAAATCAAACATTGCCCACTATATACGGCCTCCGCGCTTGGTATTCCGGTCCGCCACACCCCCACGCACACACACCATCTCTAAACTTCCCAATGGGACTGGTACAAGATCGCAGTAGTATCCTGGTCACCACCAACCTTGACTCAACAATAACCTCCCAGAATCCATCTCCAACTTCATGCCTGGATCACCACCTTTGCAGACAAGCCCACGAGGACCAGACTACGAACAAGCTGGTCCACGGAAGAGCTCAGGCTCACCAAAAGCCACTGCAAGTAACTTGAATGCAAAGGGAGACAAAGTCATAACGAAACCAACAAGAGCACCTATAAGTCCACCCTCAGACACCACCATCAACAAGTCAGAGCTAACAAACCCTCAAATACTGCATTGAAAGAAGCACCAAAAGAGCCATGGAAATCTTTGCCATTGTGAAAGACTTCATCTCTCCGTCAGCAAACCACACCAGTCTAACTGTTTCAGGATCTCAGCACCCAGCTACTCCCATTCTTCAGCAACAAGACCATCAGCATCTACGACAACTCTAAACCCCATCTTTTATCCTTTTAGCCCTCCTGCCCATCTCAACCAACACCCAGAGGACCACTCTGATCACCTGGCTCACCATCACCATTCAAGAAACTGAAACAATCATGCAGACCATCCACTCCAGAGGACCCTTGCACTCACTATGTCTTCATCAAAAGACTGGCCCTCATCAGAGCCTTCACCACAATGCTGGATGACTCAATCATCACACCCACCTACTTTAATGTCTGGAAACATAACAGTACTCACCCTCCTCAAAAAATACTGAGGAGTCGAGAAGAAGCTGGTCAAATACTGGCTTATCTCCCTGCTACCCAACCCAGCAAAAGTCATGGAAAAGATGATGAACAAATGCCTAACCATCCACCTCAACGACAACCACTTACTCAATATCAATTAATCTGGATTAAGGCCCAACCACAGCAAAGAGATCAACCTCATTGTCGCCATGGACGACTTCCGAATGATCACTGACAGAGGTAACACTGTGGCCCTCATCCTACTGGTCCTCTCCACAGCCATCAACACAGTCTTATACCCCATCCTTATCCAACGACTGCACGAAGCCGGCATTCAAGTACCTGCAATTTGCTCCTTCCTGACAGGCCACCTATTGGTCACCTCTGACGTCGCCAACCTCATCTCCTCATATGCAGAGTTCTACATGGATCCTCACTCAGCCCACCCTGTAAATGCCTACAAAACCCCACTCGCCAGCATCATTCGGGCCAAAGGAATCATCACAATATCCTACAGTGACTACGTCCCGCTCATACTCTCCCTCTCTGACAAGACGTCAAACACCAGACCAATTTCTCTGTGTGCATAACCAAAGTCTCCAGGTGGATGAAAACCAACTGCCTCAAGCTCAACACTGACAAAACGGAAGTAGTAATCTTCAACAAAAGTACCTCGGTCTCTGACTTTATCAGGTGGCCTGCCGAAGTTAAAACTCACAATGTTTGCAGCTACATACACAGTAATCAGCATCCAATTCACCATGACCGGCCAAGTGAATAGTTTCCAGCTCCTGTTTCCACACACTCAAGATACTCAAGAAGATCTTCAAATGGCTTCCAACCAACACTTGCAGGACAGTCACCCAAGCCCTCATCTCCAGCAAGCTGGGCAGGCTACAGCAACGTACTCTATGACGGAATCAACGCTCAACTGACCAGAAGACTCCAGACCATAGCAAATGTAGTGGCTAGGCTCCCCTTCAACTCCACTCATATCACCTGCACCTCAAAGAGCTCCACTGGGCTCCCAATCCACAAGTGAGTACTTTTCAAAATCCTCACACACAACATTGGCCTTACTAAAGACTGTCTGCTCAAGGGAAGACCTGCACCAATTGCGGAATACCTAATCACTTTGCATCCGTCTGTAGAAGGCGCAACAGAAACCGAGAATTTCAAGGACAGAAGCCCCAACACGAGCTGTTCGACACCTGTCGGTGGCAGATACTGCGCCTCCTAACCACGCACAGAGAACACCTGCTAAACACCTACCGACCATAGAGGATTCCTCAGAGGACGACGAAGAAGAGGTGTATATTGTGTCTTTCGCCAGGGAACTCAAGCAACGCCGCCGACCACAACCCACGTGCATAGTACAAGTCACGGGAACCGAGGTGAAAGCGGTCATCGACACAGAAGCGACGGTGAACGTCATGGGCCTACAACAATACCAAAGCCTACGACCTCGCCCTCCTGTAGTACTATGCAAGACCTGAATCTACGCGTAAGGGGCAGACACGCTGTTGCTACTGAAAGGAAAAATGACGGTACCTATCAAGGCAGACGATCTTGAGGTGATCGCCACAATCCACGTCGACAGCGAAGCAGATACCTTCCTGAGCAGCCACACTGCAGAAAATCTGAAGCTGATCGCCTTTGCTCGACGAATTCGGACGTACCAGGTGGAAGAGCTCCTTGGGCAGTTCCCAGAGTTGTTCAAAGGCCTCGGGTGCATAAAGTGTGACCCAATCAAGCTACACAATGATAAGTTGGTCGCCCCAGTCGACCTGCGACACAGGAGAGTCCCTTTTCACCTGCGACCGTTCGTTGAGAAGGAGCTGGAAACCTTGAAGGAGCAAGGAGTCATTGAAAAAGTATCAGGGCCGACACCATGGGTATCCCCGATGGTCATTGTGGAAAAACCCAAACAGCCAAGAGCCATACGCCTATGTATCGGCATGCGGCTGCCCAATAAAGCGATTAAGATGGAACGCCACATAGTATCACCAACTACCCCATGTCCGAGAGAGCAGATGTATGTATGTATGTATGTATAGGCATTTATATAGCGCACTACTTACCCGGAGGGTCCCAAGGCGCTTCGACCGCTGCGAAACCCTTCCTGGCTTCCCTGAGAGATGGTCCCTTAATGGTTATCTCCAGGGTGAGACCAGGCATCCCCGGCGGTCTGGTGGGGCCGTTAGTGAAGATGAGGCAAGCTAATGCCCAGAGTTGCCGAGTGTGATCGCTGATCAGAGTGGGCACCGAGGCGAGAGAATTATCGAGTCCGCTGACCCTGGTCCAGAAACCAGCCGCGCCGGGAATCGAACCCTGGTCCCGGGCCGTCCTCTGCTCTCGGGTCTGCCGCCTCTAACCAGTGAGCCACACTACTTCAAGTAGATTCATCACCACGTTCAGCAGCCACCTAGGACTCAGGAGGTACAAGCGGTTGAACTTTGGGATATCATCGGCAGCCGAGGTGTTCCAAAACACGATACGAGAGCTGATATCAGGTTTGCCAGGAGTACTAAACGTGAGCGATGACATCCTCATCCACTCAGCAACAGCCACAGAGCACCACAAACATCTCCGCGACACGCTGAAGCGCCTCAGCGAATATGGAGCCACATTACACAAGGACAAGCGCCAGTTCTTCCACCCTCCCTCGAACTTTTGGGCTACGTGTTCAATCAGGAAGGCATACAGGTAGACCTAAGGAAGTCGCAAGCCATCAAAGACAACCCTGCACCGACGACACCGAAGGAAGTGCGGAGCTTCCTGGGAATGGCCACATACTGTGGGCGATTTATATCTGGCCTGGCCACCTGGAGCGAGCCGTTACGGGCACTCACGAAAGCTGACGCAACCTGGCACTGGGGCCCCAAAGAAGAGGAAGCCTTCCAAGGGATGAAAGATGCCCTCTTAGGGGAAGCCACGCTAGCATACTTTGATCCCGCGAAACGGACAGAAGTATTGGTCGATGCAAGCCCAGTAGGACTCGGTGCAGTACTGGCTCAAGAGCGTGAACCAGGCCAGTGGGCTGCTCTAGCGTTCGCCAGCAAATCCCTCACTTCCACAGAAGCAAGGTATGCCCAGATCAAGCGCGAAGCGCTCGCCATCAAGTGGGCCTGTAATCATTTCCATCTGTACCTCCACGGACAACCGTTCACCATGGCCACCGACCATCAGCCTCTGATTCCCCTTTTCAAAGGGACTGCACCGCATCCCCTTCCACGCATCGAACGCTGGACCGTCCAGTTGCAACCATACGAGATGGAGGCGGTGTACCGCCCAGGGTCCAAGAACCCGGCTGATTTTCTCTCAAGGCACCCAGTTCAGTCCGGGAGACAAGGAGAAGATGAGGACGTCAAAGAATATGCCCAATTGGTAGCGCTAGCGTCATGCTCCCAGAGCATGTCCCTAGACAAAGTAAGAGAAGCAGCTGCCACCGATGCCGTCTATACCAAGGCACTAAGCGCCGTGTAGGAAGGCTCGTGGACAGACTACCCCGCCTGTCCAACTCGTGGACCCCAGAAGATCAAGAAATCCTAACAAAATGTGGCGGGTCCGTCATGAACTGAGTGCCACCAGCGATGGCATCCTGCTGAGAGGACCCCGGCTAGTCATCCCGCAGAGCCTCAAGAACTGGGCTGTTCTACTAGCCCACGGGGACACCAGGGCATAACCAAGATGAAGGCACGGATAAGAGAAAAGGTCTGGTCTCCAGAGCTTGAAGACATGGTAGAGGAATACGTCAGACGGTGCTCACTGTGCCAACTAACAAGTGACCCGGAGAGGACCCTCCCGATTATCACCAAAGAAGCATGCACCGTCCCATGGTCCAAGATAAGCGTAGACTTTGGAAGCTTCCCAGGACGAAAACACACCCTTGTCATCGTAGATGCGTACTCCAAGTATCCTATTGTGGAACCCGTCATATCAACAGCCTTCAACCATGTCGGACCAGTACTAGAGAATGTCTTCGCCATGCTTGGTTTCCCTAAGGAAGTACGCAAGGGGCCAAGTTTTCTACATTCCTCCAACAACGAGGCATATCGCATCGCCGCATCACCACTTAGTGGCCCCAAGCCAACGGGGACGTTGAACGTTTCATGCAAACTCTTTACAAGATGTTCCACATAGCAGTCGTGGAACAAGTAGACCCAGAACAGAGACTCCACGAATTTCTGAGAGAATACCGAAGCACCCCTTACTGTACGACTCAGCAGAGCCTGTGGGCCCTCATGCTCCATGGTCCCCGCCGTGACCTACTCCCCACCTGCCCGGGATGGTCATCACCTCAACTGAATCTCGAGGGAGCACAAGGGCGGAGAGCGCGACATAACCAAGATGCAAGTGTCACACGCCGTGCCACTCAAAGGAGACTAAACCATGGGGCGACAGTCGTCCTGCAGAGCCGACGCCAGGGAGGAAAATTCCAAACAAACTACGAGCCGGGCACCTGGACCGTCACTGCTAACCATGGCTCCATGATAAAGGCGCGGAGAGGAGCGGAGGAAGTGTCCAGAAATATCTCATAGTTTAAGGAAGTCCCACCAGAACAACGCCCAGAGACTGCCAGCAACCACCCAAGTCCCACGGCTACTGAGGCGCCAGGAGGACGGGCTGATGAGTCAGCGAGTGGCCAAGATGGGGAATCCCCCGAAGTAAGCTCCTCACCAGAAAACGAGTTTTGCTCCGATGACTTAGGCCGGAGCGGATTGGGAAAGCGTACAGGGACCCGAAGATACGGCCTGAGGTCAAACCCCCATCAGAGTCAGAGGTTGAGAGACTATGCTTGCTGAACACCCGGGGCTCACCAGCTGAGAATCACGCAAGTACCCCAGTCATGTGTTTGGACTGAATAATGTATGCGAATCGTTGTAAATATGTTAAGATCAAATTATAACACAAGAACTGAGTTGGTTAGGGATGTAATAGTTGGCGGTCTAGTGGCCGCCGCTCATGCACCCCTACATCCGTAGATCAGGTGTGGCCTGTGGGGAATTATTAAAAGGAAGGCGGCCGCTCGTGGCACGCCACTTCCGACGAGAGTATAGTTGTGGTCTGATTGATCTCGCTTAAGCGATCCTGCCCCGCGCTAGGCCTGCCGTTGCCAAGCGGCACTAAAGTGTTCCTGAGTCCACCCCACAACAGCACCCGTAGACAATAATATTTTTTTCAAATCTTCTATTTTCAGTGATAAACCCACCGAAGGCCCTGAACTTATATTAAAAACAGAGCTTTGGACTATACCATTCTCCACTGAAAGGCAATATTTCTCTCCATGTGTTCCCATACCTGGTGTGTCACGCAGTTTGGTGATAACTTTCCCTCCATGTTAAAGAACAGTAGATGTTTCAGCACGCAGGTTTAATGTACTGCATATTTAAATACATATAAGGTTCCAAAGGCGAGACCGGTTGCTTGCAAATGCTTATTAGTAAGAAGTTGACTGCCAGTGTAGTGTCTTTGTGTGGCCTGTCACAAATGAAAACCTACATGATATTCTAATAAGTTCTTCTCAGGTAACATAGGTAGCCTTAGGAAGGATTGATCAACAACTCACCGATTGATCTACCCCTTCGCAGTTTTCCACTTCTGTCATCAGTATGAGTCTGTCGCCCTAAACAAAAGCTGGGCAACGAGCTTAAAGTAATTAGGGAACTTTTGGGATCCAGGAATACATATTATTTCGAAAAATGCACTATGGGCTGACGAATTCCCTAAATTCTTCCCCCATACCTAGAACTGAAGCCCCGCTCCGGCTGTAGGCCGCAGCCACACAACAGTCTCCGGGGTGGTCGTGGCGGCTCCCTCAGCTCCGTTCCCAGGACCCCAATGCCTCGGGCCCTGTACCGGGATAGTACAGAAAGGCAGCGCCGAGCAGCGCAGGCCGCCATGATCCACCAACTGACCCGATCATGCGCGAAAACTGGAACTACACTCATCATAGACATGGAAGAAAGCCTGGATACAAAACGTGAATAATGACAGCAACGACAATGTCGAAAAAATATGTTGTGACTACATTTGAAAACCGCCTTGAAGCTACACACATTCCTGAAAATCGGTTCGCAGCATCTGCACACAACAGATTGTGGATCTTCTAGAGAACAAAAACCACTATCTTATCCATTGCAAATATAAGGCATTTGAAAGAAAAACGGTGTCTGATATTTCCAAAAGTCAAAAGTCTTAATGGTGAACGAAAGTTACATATGGTGCTGGGAGACAATCGTGAGATAGCGTAAAAAAGCAAAGAAACAAGGCAGCACCGATTCATTGACTTTGTGCCTTTTAGTAGCTATTGTAAGAATCATATTAAACGCAACAACTGTTAAAGCACTACATCGTAGCAGTAATTCTACGCTTATGTAGACCAATTATACAGCCCTGTTTGGTATTCACAGGCTCTCTAAGACTTCATCCCTCGGATCACAAAAACAGATGAAATACATCTGTGTTGTAAACATGACGGCAGTCCAATCCCCAAAACTACTCACTACATTAAGAGGCAGCGACTTTAATACTGTTATAAGCACAAGAGACGCGGTAAAACACCATGTAGAAACCACTACTGGTAGGGCTTATTACGAGTCATACAGTAAAACTTACGTCATGAGCATTGTCATAGAAGACAGACTCGCGTGCGTCTCGTCGTTTCAATGAGGCAGGTTGCCATCTTGGAAATGACGATTTACAGTTTGGTAAACTACTATCAGGAAACAGAAACCGGGAAATCCTTGGGCTGAAGAAGGGGGAATCACCGCACCCGGGCAGTCGTGCAAGGTGATACGTATTACTATCTCTCTACTGATTAGAACGACCCTGCGCCCCCATTTAGGTCTTGACCGCCCAAGATGGCGCGCGCCACGGTCCCTCGTCTATGTCTATGCAGCACAAAGCTGTAGCCCCCCCGCCCCTCCCCTGCCCCCGCCGTTTGTTTGTTCCCCCTCCGCCCCCAGCCCGGTCGCTGATGGCGCAGGAACTACAGCGGGTCCGTATCTCTGCCGAAGAGTTAAGGGACATTCTGGCGGCTTCTGGGCGAGGTGAGGGGGCAGAGATCACTTGGGGACAGACAGCACGACCCAAGTATAGACAGAGCAGTACATCATTATAGGGATACCACTCAAGTAACAGGGACAGTTACCCAAGAAACGTAAAGCGGTCTCTGAGAATAGGAACACCTGTTACCTTAACTCTGACAGCCCCCCATTCCTAAGACAGAGACACACCCCTTTCAGCACACCACCATAATAAGAAGCAATGAAAACATGTTAAGAGGCATGACACTGATATCTTTTTTTGTATTAATTCCACGAAAATATTTTTAAAGGGCAGGCCTAGGTGGAAGATAAAGTAAAGAAACACTCCTTCAAGTAGGTGATCCGTAGTCAATCACTAGCAGGATAGTCTTTGTTTTTTTATGTACCTAGTTTCCTGCATGGATGCTCTCCCTCACTTCCTTGGCTGGACTCTCCCTCACTTTCCCTCTTTGGAACCCCCCCCCCCCCCCCCCCCCCCCCCCCCCCCCCCCAATTCCATACGTGAATTTTTCTCTCATTGCCTACTGAACCATATTAGAATCAGAATTCCGCAAACAATTAAAAACTTGGATTTACAATCTTCCAGATATAACCGCCAGAGCACTAGTGTGACTCCGGTCCTGGTCTCCCTAAGCAGTAAGGCAACTTTAACATCAGGTTGACCACACATTGGCGCCGAGATGCTCCTTGGAGCGATTGTTAGCGCGGTATAAATTGGCCATTACATTACATTACATTAATCAGTGCCCTCATAAAGATTGTTGGTACCCTAGACAAGACCGATTTTCGTACCTTAGTGAGGAATAATTGTGAAATGATTGCCCTTTTCAAACTCCTTCAAGCCCTCATGATGCCACACAGTTTTGAATTATAAGCTTTCAGAACCAGGGACATTCAAAAACAGATAAAAGCCCTGGCTACCCATCATCTTCCAGACATGTAGTACCAAAAGAAAGCTTGGGCAAGCATAATACGTCCTGTTTCTTTTTATACTTAGATGTAAATTGTCTTGTAGCAAAAGTATTTTAGATGGAATTCAGTGTCAAACAAGCCCCTTCATCTATCAAAGACCCAGTAAAGCTGCCGTAATAGGCGATTAGTGGACTAGCACATGTTATAAGAAGCACTGACAAAGCTAAACAATCTGACCTTAGGTAACGTATCCGATGGTCAAACATTTTTTTATAATTTTTTATTGTAAGTATATGTCACAAAAGCCAAAGAATGGGGGGGAAAGGTAACAGGTCGCTAAAAATAGCTTGTCATACACTATAGATAAAAAAATGTATGGCCATATATTTTATAAAAAGTAAACCATCTCATTTAATTTTGATATATTAATATCATTGCTTCTTAGCAGGCAGTTGTACTTCGAAAAAGTAGTGGAACACATTTTAATTTTAATTTACATCACAGAAAAGCGTAATTCTTGATGCAATAAAAAATTTCCATTGGCTTTGAATTACTGTAACCTGAAAACCTAGATTAAACACTTAAGAATCACCAAAAAATACAAAAAGTGTAATAAATGGAAAGAGAAAATCAGTGACAAAGTAAAATATTGGATCGCCAGCTCTTGTCCTGAAGTGTGGTTTATAACTTTTTTGTCAAATGTTCACATGTGGTCATGTTAAATGCTGTCACTTGCAGTGTAAGAGAGCCAATGGCTGGATTAGGCTGACCCTTTGCCTCATGTTGTTTGCTGTGGTGGGAGGAGGCAAAATGTGAATAACAGTTGAACAGACCAATGAATGAAGAGGGCTGACCCAAAGATCCATGCATTTATGTAGTTTTTCAGTTTAAAGTTCTTTTGGTTAGATGAGGTTGGTGAGCTGACATTGTTGCATTTATTGCCAGATATTCATAACCACAAATTCCTTTTCACAATTGACTTTCACTCAGTAGTGAAGATGAAAGCACAGTGAGGATCTTCGCCATTACATAAAGTGAAATCTTTTGGTACTGCTTTTCTGGAAGATGATGGGTAGCCTGGGCTTTTATCTGTTTTGAATGCCCCTGGTTATGAAAGCTTATAATTCAAAACTGTGTGGCATCATGAGGGCTTGAAGGAGTTTGAAAAGGGTAATCATTTCTTCTTAGTTCTCTTTTGGTTTGGTAGGGAGAGCTAGAGATATGGAGAACAGCTTCTTGAATAGAAAAATAGAGGGAGATATACAGAAGAAAATAGAGGTAAAGCAGGATGTGATCAGAGAGAGAAAGAGACGACCGAACAAGAGACCGTCTAGGAGAAAGGGTAGATATAAAAGTAGCGAGTAGTAGAGAAAGTGGCAGAGTAAAATGATAGAGGTTGAGATGGAGAAAGAGTGCAAGGTCACTTTAATGTAGAGCTTCATGGTATTTCTATAGCACAAATCTTCCCAAAAGGCAGCAGAGCATTGTACATGGTCAAAGGCAAGCGGTTGGTCGGTTAATGCATTGTGATGTAGTGTTCTTTAAAGCAGTGAATCTTGAGCTTTTTCCTAAATTGGAGCAGCATTGGGGCGGTCCCAATATATACAAGGATATTATTCCAGTTCCCGGTTGCCTATATGGAAAAGGCCTGTTGTCTTTCTTTTTACTTTTTGACACTTCTTAGTCTGCAGTTTGATGGTGTCTTTCCTGCGGGTGTGCCAGGAGCCACAAGAGATGGTGAGCTTGTCTGCATGATAAATGGGGTACTTGGGGTGATGCTTTGTAGACGATGCAGCTGTTTTAAAGATGGTGCGGGTGCTCCAGCGCGGCTCCAGAAATTATTTCTAATCATCACTCGCCATTTCCCTGAAACCTTTAAACACTCAAAACATGCACCAGTGGGGCCGATAACACTGTGCATTTACCCTGTTCACTTACACTTGGCTTCAAAGCTTCTGGTGAATCGCAATGGAAAAATGCTGTAACATTTGGTGGAGCGTCTAAAATCTATTTAAACACGAAATGGAAGGTGCACACAATTAGAGTCAATAGAAAATAATGTATTAAGTATCTTCTTCTTTATTTAATAGTATTCATCAGACATAGGCACAGCCAACGCGTTTCGTTCCATTTGCCATTAAGGAACTTCGTCAGGGCGAGTTAGTATAGTTCAGAGCTGTCACCAATTTTGGACAGAAACGTGAGGATCAAACAGCAACTACCAATACCAACTACCGTGGAGCAAAAGTTCAACTTCATATATCACCTGATTGTGATCTTGACTCCAGTCAGGCTTGATGAACTTCGAACATAACTTTAGGATATCAGCTGGACTAACTCAATCTCACCTAGTGTGGACACCATCTCTACAAGTCTTAAGCTCATATGATTCTGACCCACAATTGGTAGTTGCTGTTTGATCTTCACGTTTCTGTCCAAAATTGGTGACAGCTCTGAACTAAACTAACTCGCCCTGACGAAGTTCCTTAATGGCAAATGGAACGAAACGCGTTGGCTGTGCCTATGTCTGATGAATACTATTAAATAAAGAAGAAGATACTTAATACATTATTTTCTATTGACTCTAATTGTGTGCACCTTCCATTTCGTGTTTGTGTATTTCTGATCTATACACCTATTGGTAGCAGGTGTAGGAAGAAGTTTGCACCACCCAGAATTTAGAACTAAAGGATCTGGAGTGCTTGACCAGGTCTGCTGCCTTGGTCTTTTGGAATTTTAAAATCTATTTAATATTTACACTAAAAGTTCAAAACAGTTTACCATGGTTTCATGTTAAACACTTATATTCAGACACACCACCATAATGGCAATGGATCTGCTAGAACGAAAATTAGGCGTAGGAAGAAACAAAGACCAGCTTTTAATTCTTCATTTATCTAATTTTTATTCAGAGCAAACTTTTAGTATGTCCGACATTATGCATTTATTTATACTTTATTCAATAATTCTTAAACTTTATTTAAAAAACATGATCATTTTATTAAGAGCTCAGAAAAATCGCTTTATTATAGAATTCAGTAAAGTTTTAGCAAAGAACAGATAGTTCCAAATTCAATCTCTCCTAACATCCCTGACTAACACCCTCATCTTATCCTAACAGTCCTGCAAAGCAAACAAATAAGAAAAATTATAAGAGTTCTTACATCCAGGAATCGGTCAGCAAACGGGCAGCATCTCCGATAGAAATGGAAAAAGCGACCCTGACCTTACAATGTCAGGGGTTTTTATACCTTATTTCTCAACTTAATCTGTCTAGAAAAGTAACTAACATCACCATCTTGTGTTCTGATTGGATGAATTCGGGTGGATGTGCACTTCCTCACCATTACAACATTTGTTATTCACATGATTCCGCTAATATTATAAACGTCTATTGTTTAAGCAGTCCGTGGCCTAGGCACATTGCATTTTAGCAACATTGCCCTTCTTTCCCATCGCTTGGATATGCACTCATTCATGCTTGGCACCCATCCTAGGTTCCGGGTGATGCAACCTTGAACTTCTCCCTCAAGCAAAGTCAGCTCACTTGCGCTGGCAGAAATCTTTGACGCACCTGCGCAGACCAATACCCACTCGCAGTAGCTCAGAGCGGCCATTTTCTAACTAGGCCTCACAGGCCACATTCGGAACTATCATAAAAACAAACAGAAATCCATGTTAATTTTAGTAATGAAACCCATTCTGTTTACCCCCCCCCATGCTAATGTTTCCCATTAGTCGTTACCTAGCAATATGCCACACAAATGCGTTTTATACTTACATAATCGACCCTCTCTTTTCACAAAACATATACAAAAGCACATTTAAATAGCATTTTGTTTATATTGAAGCTATGCATTAGTCCACAACACAACAATACATATTAGCTAGTATTATTGCAACATATAAGCAGAATTAGTATTCCCCGTGTGTAATTTAAAAATAAAAAATAAAAATAACGTGTGCATCTTATTCTATGGTTGATTGATTATTTTCACAAACATGCAATTAGTAAACATTATTGTTATGGGACATTGACTTCCTGAGGGGTACACAAAATCTTGTGTTTGCCACCTCGCTCCATCAATTCCCTCATCTGGTGATTTTATCACCAAATACCTCCCAACATTTTGTAAAATTTACTTGAACATGTTTTAGTTCCTTTTCTTGTTAATATCATCTATACTTTTGTCTCTTTCTCTTTTGAATCTTTGAAAAACTTTTCTTTTATTTCTTCCATTTCTATCTCATTCTTTTCTCTCATTCTTGCCTGCTGAGCTTCATTTCTTTTCTTTATTGACCTTCTAAAATCTTGTCTACCTTTATATATACAGCACAATCTTCTCATAAAAATCACTATTACTATGACTGTTATTGGAATTAGTATTTTACCTATAATTGAACTACCTATTTCTTGAAACCAATGTTTAATTGCTGATAAACGTTTACCCAGCTTTTCGAGGACACCCTCAACCTCCAGTAGTTCAATTTCTCCATGCAAATCTTTAATGTTTATAATATGCTTTTCAATATTCTGACTTTTATCTGGGATATAAGTACAACAATGTTGCACTTTCAAATTCCACAGACTCCTCCCTCTTTTGCTAAAATTATATCAAGAGCAAGTCTATTTTGCAAAACCATAGTTCTCATAGCAATCATTTCAGTATTCACCATCAGAAATCCTCCTGCAGTGTCTGTTGATAATCAATCAACAATTGTGGACAATTTTCTAATTCTATTTGCATTGAACGAAATTCCCACTGCTGGTATCAGTGCTCCAAACACATCACCTATTATTCCTAACACAGTTTCTCTTCTTTTTCGACTTAGAACTTTACCTAGCTCATGCTTTCCATTAGTACCTCTATCTACATGTAAAAATTTAGGAAAGACCAAACCCACATAACATGTCCCGTACCAGTGGTTAGGTAACCTATAATAAGCTCTGTTCCCTCAAATAAAATACATTCCAGGAAAAACAGGATCATTTCCTCCTTTAAATCCCCAACCCCCTAAAATTCTAGAGGTATCTTCACATTGACTTGCTCCCACAGAATAATTGTCATACATGCTGTTGTCTCTTCTAATACCTACACTTTCCCATCATTGGCACATCTATATTTATTGCTACATTCACATTTTTATCCTCATTATTCTCATCATCAAACATAATATTTTGATTTTTTGTGTTCCATTTTCTCTTTTAGTTTATAAGCAATTCTTCTTTCCTCAACCATGCCTAAAAAGTTTTCTCTTCAACTCTCATTTTACATGTCAAATTATGAGCAAAAGCATATTCATGTGTTAATTCATCTACTTCTAAGAAATATTCTCCCATTACCTCTGCATGCTTTCCTTTATTCAATTTATTGTCAATCTTTAATTTTGCAAAAATTTCATCCACATTGGAATGTTGATATTCCAGCTTTCCAGTTTTATAAAACAAGCTTGCAATTACACTACAAGTTACTCCATATGTAAGAGGAATGTGGTGATAGGTCACCCCTTCTGACACTGATGCTGGTAATTTTACACACACATAGCAGTCATGTACATTCATAGTTTTAATATATTCAAGCAGTAAATTCGAAAAACAGTTGTTACTATAATCACTTGTAGATCTATCTTGATGCAATTCTGGATTGTATACATGAGTCTCGGGTACCTTTCCTTTCTCAACTTGCTTACTTGAGCTTGCTCAAGCCCCACCACAGCCCCATCACTCAGCCCCACGCTGTTCAACATCTACATGAGCCCCCTTGCGGCCATAGCACGCCAACACAACCTCAACATCCTCTCCTACGCAGACGACACCCAGCTGATCCTCTCCCTCACCAACTACCCCGCCACCGCCAGAACCAACCTACACGAAGGGATGAAAGAGGTAGCTGAGTGGATGATGAACAGCCGCCTGAAACTGAACTCAGATAAGACGGAAGTCCCCATCCTGGGATCTTAGCCCTCCGCCTGGGACGACTCCTGGTGGCCCCCTGCCCTGGGCAGCGCACCCAAACCAACGGACCACGCACGCAACCTGGGCTTCATCCTGGACTCCTCCCTCTCGATGACCAGACAAGTCAACGCCGTCTCCTCGTCATGCTTCAACATCCTACGCATGCTACGGAAGATCTTCCGGTGGATCCGCACCGAAACCAGGAAGATGGTCACCCAGGCCCTCGTCACCAGCCGACTGGACTACGGCAACTCCCTCTACGCCGGTACCACCGCAAAACTCCAGAAAAGACTCCAGCGTATTCAGCACGACTCATCCTGGACATGCCCCGACACAGCCACATCTCTGCACACCTAAGAAACCTGCACTGGCTCCCCGTCAACAAGAGAATCACGTTCCGACTCCTCACCCACGCACCAAAAGCTCTCCACAACCAAGGCCCAAGATACCTCAACGACCGTCTGAACTTCTACACTCCCACCCGCCAGCTTCGATCGACCAGCCACGCCCTCGCCGCCGCCCCCCGCATCCGAAGAGCCACAACGGGAGGAAGATCCTTCTCCTACCTGGCCGCCAAGACGTGGAACTCCCTCCCCACCCACCTCCGCCTGACCCAAGACCACCTCGCCTTCAGGAAGCAACTCAAGGCCTGGCTGTTCGAGCAGTAGAGGATCCCCCCAAGCGCCTTGAGACCCTCCGGGTGAGTAGCTCGCTATACAAATGCTTTGATTGATTGATTGATTGATTGCATTTGGTTTTAATTTTGTTAAATTAGTTTGAAAAGGAATCACAATAGCTAATATTGTCCACATTACTACTAACAAACTTATACAAATAGTAAAACACCTACACCATCTTCTAAAAATAGAGCATTTCGTACGATGGTTATTCATTGCCATTTTTCCCTAACAACGTTTCTTCGACCTTATGTCACCTGTAAGTTTCACACTATTCAGCACTCTAACACATTTTTCTTCGACCTTGTGTCAGTTCTATTCTAAATTAAGTTATATTTAAGTTTTTCTAACAAGTTTTCTTCGACCTTGTGTGAACTCTGACCCTTTCTATATTTACAAATCCGTCTTACAGGACTTCAAGCTTTTTACTTTAATATCATATACTTTGAGCACCTAACTTTTTATTTCTTAATCAACCTTTTTACTCACTTTTCCCAATTGGCTTTGGGTCGTACAGATTTTCTTGACTACTATTTACTTCCATCAATTGGTGGCAGGATAATGTATGCCCATTCAGGTGATTTGTACTTCTGATTTGGACGTCTCACTCTCTTTGGCCTTTGAATAGTCTCTTTTCTTTCCCAGTGTTTCTTTTTGACTGGTAATCTCATTTACTTGATCTTCTTGCTCTTTTGCTGTATTCACTATTTTGAATTTCAATCCTCCAGCTCCTTTAGGCCAGTTGTCTCCTTTGCAGACTTTCTTAGTCTTCGGCTCTATTATATTATACTCCACTCTCCAAGCTCTTTTTCTTGCACTTTTTCTTAATGGAGACACGTCTGTACTGTCATCAGTTTCACTTTCAGTATCTTCTACTGTATAATTAATTATGATTTTCACAATGTCTTGGTCTTCATTAGATTTATTTTTCTCTACTGTTACTCTGTTAGGAACACCTTCATAACTGGTACTTGGAATCTCATTTTCATCATGAGTTACTTCCTCTTCCCCTGTTTCAGGATTTCCGTTCCTGCTTCCAGAGTCTTCTGTTTGCGGTTCAGTTTTCCTCTCTTCAGCAACTTTCCTTTCACTTTCTTTTGCGTCTTTACTGGTGCTTGCTTCTACCGATTCTCGATCTTCAAGTTGATCTTCTGAATCTGGTATTTCAACAATCTCCCTGTCACCTTCACCTTCAGACGCAGAACTGGCTTCTGATACTTCCAGATATCGACGTTCTTGTAGATCTTCAGTATCTGGATCCTTATCTGGTCCACCTTCAGAGTCAGTTGTACTTTCACCGTCGTATGGGTATTCAGGTTCTGGCACACGGATTGTGTGATTCGCATGAACCCACCTCTTCAGTCCAGCACACTTGACTGCAGTAGTACTGACCAAGATAACTTGATGTGGTCTTTGCCACCTTGGTACCAAACAATTCCTCCTACGGTGAACTTTCACTCTTACCCAGTCCCCAGGGACTAAGTCATGAGCTGGATTTTTCTCTTTGGAATTTGCTTCCGTTCCCACCTGGTGGAGCACAGAAGTTACCACATCAGACAGATTCTTGCAGTAATCCAGTATGATGTCATCATTAATGGCTAATTGCTTATTAACAGATACATAAGCCTGTCTCATCACCCTCCCCATCAAAATCTCATGAGGGCTTAATCCAGTTTTTCTGTCAGGTATGCTCCTCAATGTCATCAAAACAAGCGGCAATGCGTCTAGCCATTTAATTCCTGTTGCCAAACACATTTTTGCAATTCTATTGTTTTTTTAAAAAAAAAACCTTTATTTGACATTTTCAACCAGATACAAACATGGGCCTACAACCCCCAGGGCTAGCCGCTAAGCAATTGCAACACAATACTACGATCAAAACTTCAGACCCAGCCTCCCGGGGAACATAGTCGCTACATCCACAATGCGCACTGGTTGGAAGACATATCAAATTGGGAACAGGATACAAAAGGTTTCATTTTATAATATAGAATAGAAGGATCAGGTGCCATACAATATCTCAAGCTATGAAGAGGGGGCGAGCGAAATAGCAGTGTGTCCACAGTTAATTCGTTTTCATGTAGGTCAGTGGCGTTAAAGCAGACGACACCCGGATAAACAAGTATACTATTTCGGTTCGCGCCAACATTTATGCCCGCCCCGTGGCCCCGAAACATCGCGAGAGTTGAGGCACAGATGTGAAAGCAGAGATGGACCGAACAATGAACCCACTACACTGACCCCGAAAAAGAGAAAAGAAAAGGCCAAAGAAAGATAAGAAGAGAAAGAGAAAAAAAAACAGGCCATAGAAACAAAGAAAAAACAAAACTCCCATCCCACAACCCCCCACCCTGCACCCCTGCAGATGACTACGGCCTACCCCCCTAGCAGCGTGCCTGTCGCCCAAGAACCGAAACCCGAAATATAGAAGAAACAGGGGAAAAAGGAAAAGAAATTAAACCCCACCCAAAGAGGGGAAATGGAGGAGGGCTTTATTCAACGCACTCTCGGTCTCTCGCCCCCGTCCTAACCAACCCCGCCCCAGACTCCGTTAATGCAATAAAACAATCCCGTTAACCATAATACCACAATGAACAACCCAGACAACAATCTCAGCCTTGGCCCCGTCGATTAAATTCGCTGAGTCCGTCAGGGGAAGAAAGCCCCGTCCTCAAAATGTCAAAAGGTACATAGAAGTTGGCAGAACAGAGGTCCTCAGATGAAAAAAGAACGGCAGGCCCCAAATTAGTCGGCTGGTACCAACGATGCCCCTCCCCGTCTCCGAAGCCAGGCTTTATCCTATCCGCCATCTTGATAGACCGACTGGGGAGGGGGGTCGACATAGTCCAAAACAGGTCACAGTACCAATTGAAAGGATCCGAAGTGGGGACAGCATGTAAATGTTCCGACAGTTGCAAAACCGGGGATTCCAACGGATTAATTGAGTCACCAAGCACAGTACTTTCGGGTAGTTCCACTGCGATAGGGGCAAATACAGCTTCCAGCGCCGGGTCTAAATACGCCACCGGGGCGTCGATCGAAAGGCGAGCCGGCCGCCGGGTCTCGGGCGTCAAGTCAGGATCCGGTCTCAATCCTTTGATTCTATCCGCCACCAACAACAGGCTGCAGGTCTGGGATTTAACAGTCTCCTGAAGTGCCACAAGGGCCTCCAGCACTGTCCGCAATGACGGGCCACTTTGAGCCTGCTCCGTCAGCCTCCATTGTTCCTCAGGCATGGTGTTCCCACCAGAGAGGCGCCTTCTCCGGGGGAAGATTAGGCGGAGCAGGAATGAGCCATGAGGGACAGACTGGTAGCATGCAGTAGCGCGTAGTGAGATTCCAACCCAAGGGGCACCAGCGATATGAATGCCGGACCCCCGGTCCGGGACCCCCGCAACACAGCGCGTGCGTCACTCGTCACCTCACCTCATATAGAACACCAGGCAGCAGATGGTAGCAGAGCAATCCCGAAATTCCGAATGTTCCAGAGACCGGACCCAACCGCATTCAACAGTCCGTTGTTGTTCAACTCGGACCCGGCTAGGCCAGCACTCGAGACCCCAGCTTCTCAGCTGGGTTAGGCCTCAAATCGGTCCTCGATGGTACTCCGCTCCACGATGTCGGAGAAACTCTGGGATCACATCATCGGAGTGCAAATCAGGTCACACACACGGATCCGGGGCAGGAAATCAGGATAGGTGACAGGATAGTAAAGCGTAGGACGGAGGTCAGTGGAGCCGGGAGACTATGCGGCCATCTTGGTTGATGTCGTAGCTCCTCCCCATGCAATTCTATTCTTAACTGTTCCATTCCCTTGCTCAACTACCCCTGAAGCCTCAGGTCTATATGCACAGTGCAGCTTCTGGCGAATATCCAGAGCTTCGCAGATCTGCAGAAGGTCATTCTGGAAATGAAGGCCTATGTCCGATTCAATCGTGACCGGAAACCCGAAACGTGGTATTATCTCACGTAAGAACAGTTTTACAACAGTAATTCCATAATTTCTCTGTGTTGGAAAAGCTTCAATCCATCGTGAAAACAAACAGATTATCACAAGAACATATCTAAGTCTGTTACATGGAGGTAGCTCAATAAAATCCATCTGAACTCTTGTGAATGGGCCACCATCCCGTCCTATGGTTCCCAGGCTTACAACAGTTTTTCTGTTTGGGTTAAATTGTTGGCATACTAAACACCTTTGGCACAAACTTTCAGCAATCATTCTAAATTTGGGATTATACCAAGTCTGTCTAAAAAGACGGATCATGGCTTCTCTTCCAATATGGGCCTGACCATGGTACATTCGGGCCATATCTGAAATCATGCTATCGGGCATTAGCGGTCTTTCATCTTTGTAAACCCAAATTTCATTTTCTTCCCTCTGTCTACATCCTGATTTTATCCAGACATCTTTCTCCTCTGTCCCTGCCTCTTCCTGCATCTGTTTCACTTCCTGCCAGGTCTCGACTACAGTGGTTAGCATCAAAGGACTTGGAACATGTTCTTCAGCTTTTCTCCGATTTATTGAAATTTGGTTTTTAGCACAGTGCTTGGCAATTTCATCACCATAGTTATTACCTCGGGTAATATAATCATCACCTTTTTTATGAGCAGAACATTTCACCACAGCCAGTTTCTTAGGCAATTGAATCACATCTATTTACTACCCTAGACGATACACTATCTGATATTTTCTCTAATAACACCACATCTAATAGTGTTGACATAACAGGAGAAAGGGAAGATCCATTAATATGCACCCTTACGGCCCTAATTAAATCCTTACTTACTCCTCTAGAAGAAAGGCTTCATGGGATAGAAACCCAACTTAATGAATTGCAGAAAGATATAAAAGCACAGTATATTGGTCAGTCAAAAATAGTAACACCAGCAATTTTGCTGGCCAATAAACTGCAAACATCTAAAGAAAAGTGCAGAGGGAGGGAAAAAAGTAGCACCTAAAACCCCCTTATTAAAACCAACTTATTCAGAAACAAGTACAGCTTGTGCAACACCTACTTCTGCAATCATAGCAACCACAGATAAACCGGTTGATCCTATTGTACCGGTTCAAAACCCCGATAAATCTCAGCCAGACAGGGCCGAAAAACATAGAAACACCAATTTACCACCCGGGCCATGCCCCTACGTGGTGGTCCTGACTGGGGTCCCAGAACTGCCTACCCAAATTACAGAATCCTATTGGGCACTGAGAAATAAGGTGTTACATTGGTTAAATTCTAACCATCCTTTACCACCAGATATAAGAAGTCATGTCTTAATGGTCCGAAGGGTCCCCTGGGTGGGGAACAATAGAAAAAGATCTCATGGGGACTGTGTGATTGTAACCTTTGAAGACCCTGATACGGTGGATTATATTTGTTCACGGGAATTAAGAAACTATAAAGCATCAATTGTGGCCAGACCCCTGTCCTATTTCTATATGCCAGCAGAGTAAACAGACAATAGATGGAGCTGGACTAGGGACTCAAATTACTCTAGTGGAGGGAGGGGGCATGAAATGTATAGGCATTCTAACCCAAATAGCTGGGGAGTGGGGGGAGATGATGGATGGTCCTTAGTACAACGAGGGGCTGGGAGAACCCTTCGTTCTGGACAGCAGCATAGTGCAGATTGGATGGGTCCACAGTTTGTTCCATCTTTGATCCCTTGTTGCAATCGGTTCAGTAACTTAGAGGCTGTCGATTGACGCCCAGAGTGTGAAATGGTCCCCCAATGCATCCCTTCTTTATGTACTCCCTCAAATTTTATTGACAGTAGTTCCCGACAGGATGTGCCCAATAAAGTTGTAAGAAGTTTAAACCTGGTGAAGGAGATTAATACATGTAAAAATGGAGCGGGATATAAGAATCAGGATGGTCATTCCCCAGTACCCAAAAAAGCCCATGATAAAAGTAATTTTGAAGAAAATGGGAAGGGAAAGGGATTTTACGTCACTGACTTGGTATGAGTAAATGAGAATAAAGAAACCTGTAGCTTGATGTTTTGGAACGTCGCAGGCCTAAGACAGAAAATGACCAACCCCTCTTGGGAAACCTTCATAGATAATCAAGATATTGTGGTCCTCCAGGAAACTTGGACTGTTGATCCTATATATATGAACAGATATAAAACCTATTGTACGCCGGCAGTGGGGGGAGCTTATGGGAGACCAAAGGGTGGTCTAATTACGTTCCTCTCAAATTGTTTGTCATATGAGAGGGTACGATTTTATCCCAAATGTAGTTGTTATCACAAATTGGTAATTGACACTAAGAGGGGAGCCAGTGTCATTATCATACATTTTTATAATAATATTCCAAGAAGTGCAATACAGGACATATTGAAAATGTTAAGTAATGATTTACAGTGTGAAATAGATAACAAGTGAAAGGAAGCAATGATACTGTGGGGGGGATTTTAATTGTTCACTTTGTAAAAAGGGAAAAAAAGGCATCTGTGGTCTAATGTTAGAGCAAGATATTAATCTCACACATTTTGACCATACTCTAACTGGGGATCTGCTAAATGAGATACTGTTTAATTGTGACTTGGGATATGCAAATGAAGTGGCTCACCAACCAACACTATTTGCCCCGACCTTTATTGGTAGAGGAGCAGCATCCACCATTGATTTTACTATTTGTTCAAATAGCTATGGCCATAAATTAAGTGGATTAAAGATTTTGGATTCACCTATGAGTGATCATCTCCCACAAGTTCTTGAGATGGATACTCCATTTGTGGTATGGCAAAAAGTCTGCCTCCTACCCATGAAGTTCAGGATGTGATGCTTGGTAGGCAAAATGGGTACACACTCAAGTGGAGCAAGGTGGTCCCAGAGGAATTTTTAGCTAAGTTGGTGAATGCATGCACAGATAGTTTTAGTCTGCCTGGATGAAGACTCCATGAGTGAACATATAATAGAACACTTCTACATTATAGCTTCTTTTATTAAGGAGAGTCTAAGGGTGGAGTTAAAGAATGGGAGCAAGAATAATAGAAGATGGTTTAATACGGAATGTACCAAGGCCCTGACTGAGCTCAAACACGCCATACACCAGGTGCCCCAGGATCTCTCTTTAATAAGAGATTTAAGAAAAAGTTATAATTTGGCATTAATCAATAGGAAAAATGCCATAAAGAAAATGGCCTGGGAAGATTTATGTGCGGCTTCAGAATCTAATGATATATCTGCTTTTTGGAGGGTGGTAAATGCCCCATTCCTTTGCGATAGCCTCAAAGCCCACATTGAAATTGCGATAAATGAAGATGAGTGGGTTACTCATTTTTCCACTCTTTATATGTCTTTAGAGGAAACTCCCGAAATAGGACTGAACAGAGTGTATGAGAAAGGGGATGATGTACAAAAACTGGTGGTAACTCTCCCCGAAGTCCTAAGGAGTATAAAAGCCACAAAGGGTGGAAAGACTGCAGGTCCAGACGGGATCCCAGCGGATCTGTACAAAGCGAACAGTGACATCTGGGGTCCCATTCTGGTACAGCTTTTTAATGCAGCATTAGCAAGGGGTTTAAGCCCGTCATGGTATACATCGATCATTGTCCCTATTTATAAGAAGGGAGATAGGCAAAACTGTGTATGTTATAGGCCAATATCCTTACTTGACTCATCGATAAAGATCCTTGGTAGAGTCATTTTAGAAAAACTACAATATTGGGCAGAGGACAACGGTGTAATAAGCGATCTTCAATATGGATTCCAAAAGGGCATAGGAACCATTGAGCAGGGCTTAAATTTATTTATCGTTCAGCAGAAATACATAACGATTAAAAGGGAGCGTTTATATTTTACGTTTGTCGATCTTAAACACTATACCCTAGTGATCAATAATTACATGAAGTCCAGAGCCAATCACTTAATAATATTGAATGACATTGACCGTCGAGTAACTCGTCGAGTAATAAGAGAGACACTATAATATGACACATCACACCGAGCATGAGTCAATAGCCCCCCCAGGTGCTCCAATCTCGACAGTAAGCATTCTGACCATCATGTACCCTCTGCGGAGATAGGTGGGGGAGGAGAAGCTTGAGCATGAGATGCCATGTAGGTAATATACAGGCTCCAAAAGATTTTGGTCCGGTTGCGAGGGGGTAACAATTCACTATACACCTCTGTTTGAGTATTGCAATATAACATGTCTCTAGACCACTGCACCAGGGTGGGAGGCATGGCAAGGACTCGCTTTGCAACTAATAGGATCATATCTACTAGGCGTTTAATAGGTTTCTGCAATTTTTTGGAATAGCCGAGCAGGGCCAGGAGAAGGTCAGGACTGAGCACTACCTGCATTACTGCACTAATTTCAGCAAAGACCTGTAGGTAAAAGGACGCGATTACCGGACACAGCCATGCAAGGTGTATAAAATCAGCCTTACGTCTCTCACAATCGACTGCTTCACGGAGCCCAAACCTATGCAGTCTCACAGGCGTGTGAAAGTTCTATTAAGGAATTTGAATTGTATGAGGCGGTGACGTCTATTGAGGGAGATACGCTTGGTGGCCTCACAGCAATATGTCCACATACTGTCTATTGTGAGCTCTAAGTCCGCCTGCCATTCAAGCCTAGCTTTGGTATAATGATGTCGCCGAAGTTCCATGGTCCTAGAATATATTTGGGAAACCAGCCGTTTCAGGGAGCTGGCCCGTATTGGAGCAGTAAAGGAGTGAACCTCCGGGGGCTCCTGTAAATACTCTCCCAGTAATTCACGCAGTGCACTGTCGGCCCTAAAATAGTGAAAGGTGGTTAAAATTGGTGTTCGGGGTTCAGCTGTTATTAAACTGTCTCCGTCTCTGCCCAACTGAAGAAGTCACCAATAGTGTCCAGCCCTAGGGAGTGTAATGCTTCTGGGGCAGTAAGAGTCGGGAGCCATTCGCACCAGGCAATAGGGGTGATAGGGGAGCATATTAGGAGTGCTTGGAGGTTAAGAAGATTGTGCCAGGCATGTGTAGTGGCATTAATCGAATCTAGGGTCCCGGTGCGGTGTGTGGAACAGGGCCATCGCCAAATGGGCAGGGGATTGCGACAATGTGTATGTGCAGGGGAGTCGGCTGTTGAAGTACCCAATAATATGCATGCGAGGGCTGGGCAGCACAATAATAAAGATCAAGGTCGGGGCCCCAAGCCCTCCCATAGAGTATGGTAATCCAAATTATTCCTGCTTGACTGTGGCTGTTTGCCGGCCCACGCCAACCTAATCAGCAGTGTCCGTAGTGATTTGAAAAAATGAGTGGGCAAAACCATCAGAATTTTGAGGAACTAGAAAAGAAATTTGGGAAGAACCACCATTTTCATAAGGGATATTCTGCCCAAAAGGGAGAGGGGGAGGCAGACCCATCTCGCAATATCTTCCTCGCGCTTAGTGATAGCGCGGCCGTAATTTTCTCGAAACACCAGCTCAGGGTCCGTGTGAATCTGTATCCCCCAAGTAGCATACTGGGTCCGAGGTCCATTGTAGGTGTAAGTCTAGTTCCTCGCAGAGCGTCGCTGGGGTGAGAGGAAATATGACCGACTTCTCCCAGTTCATTTTGAGCCCCAAATGTTCGCCGAATCTCACCATCTCGGGAAGGATGGGGGACATGTTTTGGGCAGGATCACTGATATAAAGTAGGGTATCGTCTGCGTACGCTGAAATTATAAGATGATACCCTGGGAACCGAATCCCTCTACAGCTAAACCCAGATCTGTTGACTGGGTGTGAGTGTTTGATTGGTTCAGATGCTCCGTCCATCACCACCCCCTTTTGTACCGTTTTGTTCGCTATACGTTGGCAGGGTATGCTCCGACGTGAGTCCCTTGCTCACTTTGCCACTGGATTCAAGCAAGCCTGGCTGAAGACGGCTGTAATGCCAGAAACTGGTCCTAGGAAGCTTGTTTCCGTTCCAGGGAAGGCATGGCTTAGCAGTTCGGGCTGGACTGTTCCAATGAGGCTCAGGGTCAGACTGATTTGCATATGGCCATGTCTGAACTGGGGTGGCAGAGTGGGCTAAAGAAGGGTGATTGATTTAACCCAGATCTGTTGACTGGGTGTGAGTGTTTGATTGGTTCAGATGCTCTGTCCATCACCACCCCCTTTTGTACTGTTGAAGGACAAGCAGATTTATGAAGCAAACTGCCCCATGGACAAGTAGATATTTTATTAAATTCCACACCCCTGGCAGCTTGGTACAGAGCCATCATGGTTATCTAAAGAGGCGGTGTAAAGTATTTGTGCAAAATATACACACACACACACTCACTCACTCTCTCTCACTCTTTCACTCTCTCACTCTCACACTCTCTCACTCTCTCACTCTCTCACTCTCACACTCTCACACTCTCTCTCACACTCTCACTCACTCTCACACTCTCACTCACTCTCACACTCTCACACTCTCTCTCTCACACTCTTACTCACTCTCACACTCTCACTCACTCTCACACTCTCACACTCTCTCACACTCTCACACACACACTCTCACTCTCACACTCTCACATTCTCACTCACTCACACTCTCACTCACTCACACTCTCACTCACTCACACTCTCACTCACTCACACTCTCACTCACACTCTCACTCACTCACACTCTCACTCACACTCTCACTCACTCACACTCTCAAAAATAGATTATATTTTTTGTGAATAAAACAAGACCAAAATGACAAAAATCCAATAAGGAGAACTGGAGTTATGAATTTGTAAAAAAACAAATCAAAAAGGAATGCTTAGAAGCAAATAGTGCTTAGGGGTTACTGGAGTTTGCGCTGGACCGGGGTTAAATCCGTAGTTCAGGCTGACCACGATGGTGGCTCGGTGAGCAAAATAACTATGTAATAAACCCAAATCTGTGACTGGGGGTGAATGTTTTGGCATTGTGGAACATTCCGTCCATCATCTTGTGTGTTTTGCTGTTCACCCTATGTGGGAAGGGTATGCCCAGATGTGGGTCCCCTGCTCACTACGCCACTGGAGTCAAGCTATCCTGGCTGAAGATGGCTGATAGCCAGAAACCAGTCCTAGGATGCTTGATTACGGTCCAGGGAAGACATGGCTTGGCAGTTGGGCTGGACTGATCCCATGAGGCACAGGGTCAAGACTGATTTACATATGGCCATGTCTGAACTGGGGTGGCTTGGTGAGCAAAATAGCAATGGATTAACCCCAGATCTGTGACTGGAGGTGAATGTTTTGCCATCGTGCAACATTCCGTCCATCATCTTGTGTGTTTGGCTGACCACGATGGAGGGCAGGTTGGCTAGAGGTTTCATGCAGGTCACGCACAAAAGTACCTTGGATGAAGCAAGCATTGACGTCGAAGACTCCATGCATCAGTCCCGGTCCGCGCAGGCGATGAAGACTTCCTCTGAACCTATTTACGATGCAGGTACTGCATCGTCGTTGAGCCGCACCATCTGTCGTCGTCAAGCTGTGCTGTCCTTTGAAGCGATGTCGTCAGTCAGCTCCTGCGTCTGCATCAAAAAGCAATGTGTCGGTTACCATCGACGCAATGTCTTCACTGTGCTGATTCTGATGGTATTTTTGTACAGCACAAGTCCCCTTTCAAGGGCCAAGGACTGCATTAGCACCACTTGGCAGGGCTGGACTCTCAGATGGCCAAGTTCAAGTGCTGTTGGAGGGTTGAAGAAAGTCTTTGATGACCTGAGACTTCAGAACAGGTGGTAAGCCAGCAAGCCCTTGCAGTCACTCTGGGTTCAAGTGCTATTGGTCTGGTCCTTGTCCTCATTAGGGCAGAGATCAGCAAGGCAGCACAGCAAAGCAGAAAGGTAGTTCTTCCAGAACTGCAGTAAAGCAGAGGGACAATCCTTGTAGCACATCAGTCTTTACTCCTGTCTGAGTTGTTCACAGGTCCATAAGTGTACTGACTTGGTAGGGTCAGATCTGCAATACTTATACCCAGTTGTGCCTTTGAAGTACACACAGGCCCTTTCTTCCTAGCCCTAGCTTCAGAATGTCAGTAGAGGGTAATCAGCTCTTGGTTTGGGAACCAGTACGCTGCCTATACATGTGTAAGTGTCAGGGAAGGCAAAAAGTTTAGAGCGACCCTTCAGATAGGGCCATTTTCCAACACGTTTTTATAGTTATGTATTCTGCATATTTTCGTATATAATGAAATTTCTCTATTCCAGTTTTAATTGGGGAAGGTTTATCTTAAACCTGCTTATATGTAAATGTTCTAGAAGTTTACCATGAATTCATCCATTTTGTACTTGCCATAAACTGTAAAGAATAGTCAACCTCTAAACAATTTTTTCAAATTTAAAATAATAGTACTTTTAGTGATCTTTGAGTTTAGGTGATGCATTGCACATATCTATGGTCTACTTTGCAATCTAAATTATTATTAACTTCACTTGCAAGGTGAATACGGGCTCTTCATCTAGTTTCACAATGGAATCTATGGGTAGCTCCAGGGAGTCAGATTTATGTTTCTCCCAACCAAAAGATATTGATTTACGTTTATGATCACTTTCTTTCTTAATTAAAATTTCAAGTTGATTCCAGTAAGTGAACCCAGGCCAGTGGATGAATATACAATCCTGCACTGAACTGATTCATGGGTACAATGAGCTGGCGATTTGATGACAGAATGACATTTATGAGAAATAAATGTGTATCAATTCAAAGCCTCGTGGGTATTTTTGCCCCACAATTTTCCTCTGATGAGTGTTTTTGCTCCAGTATGTCAAATACTTCACGTCTATCAATATTACTGTTTTTGTAGGCGATTGTCATAAAAAAGGTTTCCATTAAAGTCGTCGGCTATAATAATTGTGAGTGGGCCGAGTTTGAATTAAAAGCCGTAGATCCAAGAGCAAAATTATGTGCAATTGCTAACCAAGCAAATAGAAAAGTAAATGATCTCCAACATTCTTTGTTCAAAAAACATAACCGCGTTAAACACTTTTTCAATTGCGAGTATGATAACTGATAATTTTATTATATTACATTTTCATCTGTCACTGCACTTAAAAAAAATTATATTAGGCCACTCCTAGGTCTGCCCATATTTTTATGTTAAGCATTTGGAGCTCCTTGAATTTGTTAGAGGGGCCCTTTTTAACATTCCAAGACTCATGCAGAAAAGCTACCTCAGACTCTTTAAAATACAATGTATGCTTTCTCCCCCAAGAGGAGATGCTGTTTTAAGCCAATCATATTTTGGCTTTTTCATTTAGTCAACATGGGTATGTAATTTTAGTAGATGAAGGAAAACCTTTAAAAGGAGTCCAGAAACAAATGAATGACCAATTACCATCAATCTTTGGACATTAGGCTTCAGCCAGTTGATGCATCAAATTCAACACTGTTTAGCCAACACCATTATTTCTGCTTGCTCTACCGACGAGGTTGCCATCTGAGTTTGTCCCCTTGCCTCAGTGCCTTGTGCACTTTAAAACATTTTGGTTTTAGTTCTTTGATTAAAAATTGATGGATGATTCCTTAAACAGATCTTAAATGATTTTTATTGTATTGAGGGATCTTTTGGCTTTTGAATTTGACTTATACTGATTTGTTACTTCAGATCGTGTGCATTTGCGAGTAGTTTGATTACAAATAAATGGTTAATTCATGTAACCCTCAGATTTCCCTCCCTTTACCCTCTGCAATAGAAACAAACTGAATAGCTAAGAAATACTCAGACTTTAGTTGATCAAATAGCAAAATAATTGTAAAATATAGGTAGAATGAATTGCACAATACTTCCTCCTGAGTTGTATAGAAGCATTAAGCACTCTGAGGTATTAATAATTAATATTCAGGCCCATATATTGGGATATATAGAAGGATCACCTACATTTACTATTGCTGTTTTCTGTAGAACTAAATTGAAGTCAAAACTAAACCATTATGTGTGAGAGATCGTCCACACCAGGGTTAATTGTCCAACTTAAGCGGTTGCTGGGTCGAATACTGCTAGTACTGCTATTATCCAGGCAAACAGTAAAGTGCAGAAATTAGGCAGATTTTGTGTTGTAATGGACATTAAGACAACACTATGAAACATTCTGTGCTAAATTAAATTTTAGTTGACGAGGTCTCTTTTACTGTCAATGGAACAAATTCCATAGTGAAAGGACCATGTATGTCTAAAAGGAATCAAATAGTGTGCAGTATATTTATCCCTCAATCACCACCTCAAACATCCTACATCTTATCAAGATCCCTGCACTATCGCATATGATGAGTGCTAATGGTTGATCAACGTGTCATACTATGTATTTTGTAATTGAGACTTTATCTCTTTGTATCTTTGTGGGCAATGGTGAATGCTGTGTTACATATTAAGTCACCCTTTTGTTTCAATATGAATCCACCCACTTGTTGCTCTATCTATTTTTTCCTCCCGTGGTTTGTGTTCCATTGGGCATTTAAGTTGTCTGTGTCTTATTTGGTGTACCCTCTTTAAAGAATTTTTGCAGACCAGCTCTTTTCCAAGACCTCATTGGCTTAAGCAGCGTCCGTTGTGAGCAAACAAAGGAGCTTGCATGGAATTCTAGGAGATGGTTCTTGCTGGGTGTTCCGTAAAGTTGTGAGCTCGTTCTCATAAATCTAGCACAGCTCCAGGAGGGTGGTGTCTTGACTGTTGTCCACCCTTGTCTGGACCTTCTTTGAAGTGATCTGCAAGGCCTTCTGTCATTTCTCCTTGATTTTGTCTGCAAAAGGAGTCAGTGCTGTAAGCAGTGATGACAGACTAGAACTAATATTCAGTACAATGATGGTGACATGGGGTGAGTGTTAACCTTGAGCATAAATGTTTTTGAAATCTCTGAAAAGGAGGTGATGTGATAAGCTTCCAGCTGCCTGATTGAATCAAAGCAGTCATTATGAGTCTTTAGACATTATTGGCATTGAGAGGAGATGTTATCTTTACCTTTGTGTGAGGCAAGCAGCGACCACCAGGTGGGCTTGACATTCATCTCGTCTTGGTACTGTCTCACTTAGATTGTGGCTATAAAAGAAGGCCACTGTGTACTTCTTTGTTCTATTGAGGAAGTGTGTACTTGGTTTGGTAGGGTTAATGGTAGGGAGGTAGACACCCTTGAGTAAAACAGTAAATGTTTAAACAGTGAGTCGTTTTCTACTGGTTTTACGAAAGCAGTTACATTTGCTGACATCAACTATATATCTTCTACAATGTTCCTGTGCATTTGTCAATTGATGTTAACAAATTCATGAACAAAGACCTCGCAAAACCTGGATGCAAATACTACATTTTCTATTTACTGTTTAACATTTATACCGCAGTGCTTCGGAGGAGAACACACTCTGAGTTGATTACCAGTACAGGCTTATCAAGGCTTGAGTATGCAAAATCAAGACAGCTTGAGCGGCTACGTACTGATTCCCAATAATACAGTACAGATGGCACATTCTTTTGGATCTGTATGTCTACGCATCCACTAGGCTTTTAGTGCTCAGACGACTGTGATCGTTGTTTAGGAAAAAACGGACTCTGAAAATACGACGTGCACTGCTAGTGTTTCTAGCCTTGAGAAAGTCCTTTCGGATGAACCATGTGTCGGCTGCCTGTTGCTCTTGTGTTGGAATTGTTGATATGGAATAAAGGATACACAGAAGGACATTGAAATCGATTTATGGACTTCCTCTTTTCTACTATGGTGGTCAATGCCTGTGATACAGATTTGAACTAATCTTTTGATGTGCCTCGGCTTTTGTGCAAAATAGATGGTTAAATATTCCTAGTCCCTTGAGGAAAGGAATTGAAGGACGGAAAGATTGTGTACCATACTCAGTCTATTGACTTTTGGAAACCAAGGTGATTTTTTTTCATTAATGTATGATGGTCGCCTATTTGTTTAAGTACTAAGGGCTAGATGTAGGTAAATCAGATTTACCGATTCATAAATACCGAATTCTACCGATTCGGTATTCATGAATCGGTAAATCTGATGTAGGTAATTATTTGGTAACAACTACCGAATCGGTAGGATTCGGTATTTACCGATTCGGTAATTACCGAATCGGTATTTGCCATTGATTCCTATGGGCCTTGAAGCCCATAGGAATCAATGGCAAATACCGATTCGGTAATTACCGAATCGGTAAAAATACCGAATTGCCAAGGGGGACAAGGTGTCACTTTGACACCTTGTTGCACCCCTGTTTCTGGCTTGTGTGCCCTTAGGGCATGAATGTCTGCCACATGGCACAGGTGTACATGCACAGATGTGCATGTACACAGGAATTCGTTATTTACCATGCAATAGTATTATAACATGGTAACATGGTAAATAACGAATTTCTAAGGGACCTGTGGCACTGTTTGCAGTGCCACCTACATCTGGATTTACAGAATCGGTAAATTTACCGATTCTGTATTTTACCGAAACTGTAAATTTACCTATTCGGTAAAATAAAGGCCCCCTACATTTCAATACCCAAATACCGTTCGGTAACGGCCGAAATCAGCCGTTACCGACCGGTATTTGGTCTCCTACATCTGGCCCTAAATTGCTTAGAGCTTGGTTTCATTAGTTATTTGAATACTGTTTGAGGTTTACATGTTCAATGCTGGGTGATACCAGAAGCACCTTAGACCTCATTTGTGAGCTGCTACTCCTCTTTGTAGAATATTAAAATACGTGCAGCAGTACACCCCTTTTCAATTGTACCTTTTTAGGAAAATCTTTAATGCAAACTCATTGTATTTGTTATGTGATTTATGTAGATTATCTAGTTCAGCCATTTGAAGTATTTTACGACTTCATACACTACAAGACATCATCATCTGGTGGTGATTCAGCAGCCCCGGGAAATTGATGTTGCCTTGTTTATTTCCCTAAGAAGGTGCTTATTTCAGAAAGAGCCTCTTCATGTAAACTTAACCTGTCTGAGCATGAGAATCGGCAAGGTCCCTGTTCATTTGTCTATATCCTGGCACTCAGTACTACTGTAGATCCTGCATTGCTTCTCTAAATGTCCTTATTTTCTCATCAGAATGCGACATAAGAGTACAACGTTCAAACAAGCATTTGCAATGCAATAGGTCTCGCATTAGGAAAGTTTGAGCTATTGGTCATGTAAATGACAATTGTTTTATTTATGTGTTGGTTTTGAAAATAGCTAAATTAATAGCTTTATCATTTGCAATGCCAATAGTTATAACTTTCGCAAATGTGACAACTATAGCATTTGTAATGCAACATGTTTTGTATTTACGTGACTTGGATGTATTGATATTACAAATTACAATGGCTTTTAATTTTTTTAAATAATTCATACTTAAATAAAAGTGATTGTAATTTATAATGGCAATAGCTTAAACTTTTGTAAATAACGTTTGTGAAGGCTATGTTTAGTGTATTTTATTGTGACGAAAATCCAAGAACAGAAGTGAAATATTAACATCTTTTTGTGACATTTGTAATAAAGCTTGAAACATTGAGAGAACCTATTTGAACCAGTTGTTGTTGAATGGTTGCGCAGATTGATGCTGGGGTGGCGCTGAGTGATGCTGTGGTGGTGCTGAGTGATGCTGTGGTGGTTCTGAGTGATGCTGTGGTGGTGCTGAGTGATGCTGTGGTGGTGCTGAGTGATGGTGTGGTGGTGCTGAGTGATGCTGTGGTGGTGCTGAGTGATGCTGGGGTGGTGCTGAGTGATGCTGGGGTGGTGCTGAGTGATGCTGGGGTGGTGCTGAGTGATGCTGGGGTGGTGCTGAGTGATGCTGGGGTGGTGCTGAGTGATGCTGGGGTGGTGCTGAGTGATGCTGGGGTGGTGCTGACTGATGCTGGGGTGGTGCTGACTGATGCTGGGGTGGTGCTGAGCGATGCTGGGGTAGTACTGAGCGATGCTGGGGTGGTGCTGAGCGATGCTGGGGTGGTGCTGAGTGATGCTGGGGTGGCGCTGAGTGATGCCGTGGTGGCGCTGACGGATGCCGTGGTGGCGCTGAGTGATGCCGCTGAGTAATGCCGTGGTGGCGCGGAGTGATGCCGTGGTGGCGCGGAGTGATGCCGTGGTGGCGCGGAGTGATGCCGTGGTGGCGCGGAGTGATGCCGTGGTGGCGCTGAGTGATGCCGTGGTGGCGCTGAGTGGTGCCGTGGTGGCGCTGTGGTGGGTACCTTAGGCGCAGTATTGCATCGCTTATAGGCGCAAGATGCTGGAATTCATTCATCTGCGGACTTTGATGAAAAAATAGATTTCAGTTCCCAGGATTTACTTTGTTTACGTGACCGAACAGTCAGAACTGGAGAAACCTCCCATTCAGAACGGAAAGCAGCTTCTGCGGTCACCAGCTCACAGGGAAACACCTGAAATCCCCGTGGCCAAATCCATCACCGCTAAATTCACCATGTCAAACAGTACACCAAACAGATGGATCTCAAAGTATTGTCGATAAAGCAGACAAAAAAAACTGTTTTATCCACATTAAAAATAAAACAATGCAATGGTTCCCCTCATGTTCAAGCTAAAATAGCACATAACATCTGATCAACTTCCTCTCCACAACACTCACAAGATTAGGGAATGCCAAACTGCTCAACAGGAGCAAAAAAATTAGGGCTGGGGAGGGCAGCGGTGTTCTTCCCTTTTGCAAACAATCAGGAGGATACTCTGTTCTCCAACACAAAGCAGTTCATTACACTGCTTACAACGAATGTTGATGTCGCTGAAAACAGGCTGAATGTTGGGAATCAGCTCCACTGATCTTCCTCTCCCCGATGATGTTTGTCCTCCGGTGGAAGTTGAGGCGCCATCTCTTGGGGGATTACGTGCCAGGTCTCTGACACTCTCCCGGGCATAGTTCTGGGGGTGCCTCCTTTGAAAATGCCTGATCATTGTTGAGTTGCCAAAACTATATTTTTTCTAGGGTCACCCCGTGAAAGAACAGTTTGGCAAATGTTGCACTCCACTTTTGGAGTATTAACCTTTTTCTCTCCTGGTGGAATAGTAAAAAATTTCCAGATAAAGTGCTCCTTCACCTTTGGCTGAGGAGTTTCTTCCTGGATAAACGCATCAGAGTCCTCACTGCTGCTAGGTGGTCTTGCAGCCATTCTTTCTAAAGTAATGAAGATAAACAGGGAACAGGTCTTGCTCTCTCCAAAGGGAAAGAGGTAGTGAAGGAAATGGGTGGGGTTTTCATTAGTTGTAAAAAAAGCTGTAAAGAACCAATAAAAAGTGTTATTTTATTGTCACATGACTTGACGTGCTTACGCTGCGCGCACCGAAGCGCTTCCGGGGGCGCTTACGCGGCACGAACGTAGGCGCTACCGGGGGCGGCACGAACGTAGGTGCTTCCGGAAGCGCTTACGCGGCGCGCCTAAATGACGTTTTGCTAGCTTTTCGGAAATACGTTTAAAGTTAAAATACGGGTATTTAAAATCAAAAATAGTACTTTTATAAGTATGCCACTAAATGTCTTGCATTATTTTTTACTTTAAATACAAACTTTTTTTTTTCTCGCAAGCGGGAATAGCGCTCTCGGGTAAGCTCACCGGTGCGCGCACCCTGAGCGCTCCGAGATAAAATGATTAAAAAAAAAACCTACATGAAAAATACATTGAAAAAATAATTTTAGAAAAAAATAAAATAATAATTGTTATAAAAAACAGCTACTAAAAAAAAAATTCACATTAAAAATCGTAGGTTACAAATTCGATATAGTAAGGAATTAGCTTTTAAAAAACCTTTGAAATTCACTGAAAAAACCATAGGTTTCACACCAGTTATAGTTAGCTGAACATTTTACTCATACAAAACTATTGAAATTCCCACGTTATAGTTAGTTGGGCTCACTATAACTCGCGCGCCCGCAATCCACTGCTGATGATGTCACATATTACATCATTCATGACATGGTCAGTGACATCACTGATGACATCTCAAATGACATCACTGATGACATCACTGATGACATCATTCATGTGATAAAACGATGCACCTCCTCACATTCTAATCTAACTTTTGATATATCCAGTGTTAAATACAGACTACCATTCCAGAAACCATTGACACACCAATACCAGTTACTACATACGCACTCACTGATTCCTAAGTCTACACACACATCCACTCATTCACCCATACAATCACTCATACATACAGTCACTCATCAATACAACATTATCATGTGCACTCATACACCTATAGAGATACTCACACACTACCACTCATCCATGGAGTTACTCACACACCTAGTCAGTCATGCAAAGAATCAATCGCACTCCCATTTCCTCATTTATACAGTTATACACACATAACCTTACTTATTCAAACATATACTAACACATACTTACTCTCTTTTACAATCACCGATACAAGTACACATTGAACTATACAGTCACTTACGCAATCACAGGCTCTTATGTATAGTCATTAATATATGCCAACTCTCACATGCACTGTGTTTTACATATGTACTTACTTGGACATGTAGCACTGAGATATTCATTCACTCACCAACACACCCATGCACACAGTCAACCGCCCATACAGCTGTTTCCACAGGCACTCTTGAACCCATACACCAAGTGAATCAACTGCTCACACATCTATGCACAGAGTCACACACCTCCCAGCCACCCCCACACATACTCACCCTCATATACAAATACTTGGGCAACCAATCAATAACCCATATAGCCACTCATATAGCTACTAATCAACACATGCAGCAGCGTACACAACAACAGACATAATGATGCACACATTCAGACTGTTTAGTCACTAACCTATGCATTCAGTAAGACCCATTTAATCACTCACTCATACAGTCAGTCACGCACCTACTAAATCCTTCATCCACACACTCATACATACACTCTTTCTTCAATATGTAAAACATATTTTAACTTTACAGAAACACACATTCACTGGATGATGTCATCAGTGATGTCATCAGTGATGTCATTTGAGATGTCATCAGTGATGTCACTGACCATGTCATGAATGATGTAATATGTGACATCATCAGCAGTGGATTGCGTGCGAGTTATAGTGAGTCCAACTAACTATAACGTGGGAATTGTCATTGGTTTTGTATGAGTAAAATGTTCAGCTAACTATAACTGGTGTGAAACCTATGGTTTTTTCAGTGAATTTCAAAGGTTTTTTAAATGCTAATTCCCAACTATAACAATTGTGAAACCTATGTTTTTTTAGTGAATATATATATATATATATATATGTATATATATATATATATAAAATATTTGTGTCGTTATACTAAAATATAATTTTATAATTAGTTAGGGATCACTGTGATTGAACCCAGATCTCCTAATTTCAAAATGAGTAGCTAAGCAATCAATAAAGCTCCTCCTTAGGGAGTCGATGAGCGATCTTGTAATGTAGAACTCAGCCATGAGAAGCACCTATGTATGCGAGAGATGCTCAATTATCTATTCTTTACATATGTTTGATTTTTTTCAATTGACTAATGTTTTCATTTCGACTTTCTTTTAGATAATACAATGGAGATGAAGCAGCCTAGGCAGCGAAAGGACAACCGTCGTCCAGACATGGAAATTTACAAACCTGGACTCTCCCGCCTGAGAAACAAACAAAACCTGATTAAACTGGAAACCTCAAGAAGCGAGGGGAATTGTTCAGAGGAATCCAAGAATGAGGGTGGCTTTGGCCAGACTGTAGAGAACGAGTCTCCTCAGCAGAATGGCCTCCAGCATGAAAGTGGAGAGACAGAGGGATTATATGGATCATCATGTCAAGAAGATTCGTCCAACCCGAGTGACCCATACTCTAAATTTGGCAAAAGAGCGAAGAAGCCTGATCAGCAGATATATCAGCCCAGCAGGCGTATGCAGGTGAATGAGCCCTCAATGGAGTTCGCTGATGAGGAACTTGCCAAGAACACAGACGAGCTGAGAATCACACAGGAGTCAAAGTCAGAGGCAAAGCGCGTTGTAGACTGCAAAAATGCACCTTCCCCACTTTCTGAAAGTATTCAGTCTCCACTGGTTGAAAAGGCAAAAAAATGTGGAAAGGGCAGTGATGACATGAGACCTGGAAAACCAACACTGGATGAGAAAGAGTGTGGGCCTACGAAGCGTTACTCCCACTCAGACAAGCGCCGGACCCGGCACAGATTTTGCAGCACCAGCTCTGCTGGTAGCAGCAACAGCAGTGGAGAGGGAGTAGTGCAACCTGATGGTAGCAAAAGACGACAAGACCGGGGGAAAGTGAGCCGAGAGAGGCCCCGCCCAAAAAAGCAGGTGTCTACCTCCTCCACTGACTCATTGGATGATGACCGATTGCACTTAGCTGAATCACCTGGGAAAGAGACACATGAGTCAGACTGGGGCTTGGGCCGGAGAGCAGATAGTGAGAGGAAAACTGCTGGCAAAGAAAACCGGGGCAGTCACCAAGGCTCCTTCCAAGGCAGGACCTCCAGCACCCACCTTCCTGCGAGCCGTGGTTCTCGAGAGGACAAGGGGAGGAAGAAAGAACCAAAGATTCTCCAGCGAGCAGATCCTGCAAGCAAAAGGACTGAAGGGAAAGACCTTAATGGAAATGCCCCAGGGAGAGGCCGAGGAATCCTTGTCCTCCCAGCTAACACCAACTTAGCTAATAGAGGCTCTCCTGAATCTAGCAATTCTGAGCTGAAGCTTTTGTTTGGTATGGGTGGTAACAGCAAGGGTATTAGAGGAAGAGGTCGTGCCAGTGGCAATCGCCGTCTTTGGGACCCAAACAACCCAGAGCAAAAACCTGCACTGAAGAAACAAACCTCGCAGTTGCACTTTTTGGACACCGATGATGAAGCCCCTCCCTCTTCACAGGGAGATTCACTCTCCGCTTATGCGCGACCTGCTCAAGCTGCTTACTATAAGTTTCAGAATTCTGACAACCCCTACTATTATCCCAGGCCTGGTATCCCAGGCTCTCAGTACCCCTATGCCGGCTACTCGTTGCCATACTCTGTGGACCCCCATACCGGTGTGTATCCCAGTTCATATTATCCAGGATACACAGCCCCTTCTGAGCATTACCTGCCTGTTCCCTTTGCTGGCAGCCATTTGAGCCCTGAGGAGATGGAGCAGCAGGTTCGTACCCTTCAGCAGCAAGAGCTACGGCAACTACTGCGTGTGGCAGACAATCAGGAGGTACAGCTCAGCAACCTGCTATCTAGGGATCGTATAAGCCCAGAGGGTTTGGAAAAGATGACTGTGCTCAGGTAGGAAGCAAAGTATCAGAGTACTGATCATCAAGATATTGTATTATTGCTTTCAGCAGTAGCTATAACAAATACATACATAGACAATAAAACAAAGCAATAGGAAGGCAATAAAAACATTCGAAAAGAAGATTTTAAAAAAGTACTAAGGGGAAAAAGGTTAAAAAGAACCTACTGTGGGAGGGTATATATAAAAAGTATTAAACGCATACATCATAACAGCAAGAAGATAACCTAAAATACTGTTAACACGCACCTGACATCAGGGCTTGCCACAGCCCAGACCTATTTTTTAGTCTCTTCATCAAGATCAAGGCAGCCCATAGATAAAGGGCTACCACTTCCTATATCAGTAGGAGATCTGTTCTGACAAATTGTATGTGCCTTATTACGGGTAGTGGTTGAAAATTGTTTCGAAAGGAGCAACAGCTGCTTACTACACAGGTATCTAGATTTAGTACAAAGTAAGACATGTAGCAGAATTTCCCCCCCTCACCCCCCCCCCGAAAACTCACAAACATTATTAACAGATGCATTTGCTGAAAATGTAGACATGTATACTCTACTAGTGGGAAGAACCTCCAAACAAAATTTGAGATATTAAGTGTAGCGTGCCTCTAAAAAAATAATACATGTTGAGGCACATCTGTATCTCAAACCTTTGCATACATTTAATTGACAGATGACTGGCCGTCATGCACGACATGGCATGGTGGGCAAAATCATCCCGATCACCATTGCTGGGTGTAGCACTTACTTTATTGGATTTAAAACTCACTTGGGCTTTAGAAAAGAAACCAGAATTGGTAATACCGGTAGGTCTAGTTTTATTGTGCTGCACCCTGCAACCACACAGGCACAGCTCTGGCTCACACAGGGACACTGCTCCCCCGTACTGACTCGAGGTCCCCTCTCGTGAGCTTACAGGTTCTCACCTACACACATACAGAGAGAGCCCCCCCCCACACACACACAGAGCCCCCCCACACAGAGAGCCCCCCCACATACACACAGAGCCACACACAGACACACACACACACAGCCATACACAGGGAACAGAGGCCAGAAAAAACGATCACAACGAGGGAAGAGGGGGCAGAAAAGCAAGCACAACGAGGGGGCAGGGGGAAGAAAAGCAAGCACAACGAGGGGGCAGAAAAGCAAGCACAATGAGGGGGCAGGGGGCAGAAAAGCAAGCACAACGCGGGGCAGCGGCAGGAAAAGCAAGCACAACGAGGGGGCAGGGGGCAGAAAAGGAAGCACAGCGAGGGGGCAGAAAAGCAAGCACAACGAGGGGGCAGAAAAGCAAACACAACGAGGGGGCAGGGGGCAGAGGGCAGAAAAGTAAGCACAATGAGAGGGCAGAACAGCAAGCACAACGAGGGGGCAGAAAAGCAAGCACAACGAGAGGGCAGAAAAGCAAGCACAACGAGGGGGCAGAAAAGCAAACACAACGAGGGGGCAGGGGGCAGAGGGCAGAAAAGTAAGCACAATGAGGGGGGAGAAAAGCAAGCACAACGAAGGGGCAGAAAAGCAAGCACAACGAGGGGGCAGAAAAGCAAGCACAACGAGGGGGAGGGGGGAGGGGGCAGGGGGCAGAAAAGCAAGCACAACGAGGGGGCAGGGGGCAGAAAAGCAAGCACAACGAGGGGGCAGGGGACAGAAAAGCAAGTTCAATGAGGGGTCAGGGGGCAGAAAGGCAAGCACAACGAGGGGGCAGGGGCAGAAAAGCAAGCAAAGGGGCAAAGCTTAGACCGTAGTGACAAACAATTATGTCAGGGAGAAAAGGAGGCAAGCACTAGAATACCTATGGTACAAACTAAAGATTACTAAAACTACACACTTGTGGAATACGGACATTAGCCAGAGTTTGGTTCCCAGCTGGATTTTTAAAGTCATGCCATACAAAACAAGCACAAAGCACAAAAGGCCTTAAATTCAAGGGGGAAAAAACACAGGTAAGGCATAACTTTAATATGCGATGACCACAGCATTTACAGGCTGTTATTTGGGACACCCGTCAAGTTTGTTGATTTTGTTTAATCAACATGCTGTTAGTCCAGGATATGGACTTTAGCTTCCTTCCGAATAACTGTCCAGGCCAATATTAAGATTTTGTGTATAGGTTACAAAGGGTTGTTCGTGAATGTGCTGTATGGCATGTAACTACACTGAAAAGAGTCTTTTCACCAATTCACCACTTAGTAGCCAATATTATTTCTATACATATTTCTTAACTACAAAATAGATGCAATTCCTGGGCATGACCAGCAGACAAGGCAAACTGATTCTGTAGAGAGCTCGAGCCAAGGGCAACCTTTCCCGATGGGAGGGGGAAATGCCTCAACTTCAGAGTAGCTCTGCTGCTTGTTTGAGAACATTTATAAGGGTGCTTTTTGCTGCCTCGGCTGTCTTCTCTGCAGGAGACCAGCTTCTCGCATATCCTTTTAAATCCTCTCCTTACAGCTTCAAATATTTGTGAGATTTTAAAAAGCCATTTACAACTCTCGTGAACATTCCACCTACTATACGGTTCAAATTCAAACTACCTAAAAAATAAGGGGGAAAATGTGCTTAGAATGATGTGCAGTACTCTAAAAAGTAAGTTAATCCCATAGGCGCCACTAGAACGGTACTGAAATGCAGAAACATTGAAGGCTGTGAAAATATTGTAAAGCCAACTGATTTCTTTCAAGAGCCTCTCACGGCTGCTTTCTGTACCATCTGCTGCCTGAGGAGCTTCTGAGTGAATGGAGCTGCACTGAAGCAGAACTGCTCCCGCATTAGGGCACAATCGAGTTAGGTCAGCACACCCTGGCACCGTCACAACTCCCACCATCTCGGTACAAATGCATGACCACCTACTCCCGGAAAGCGCAGAATCAGCCACAGGGTCCCATTTCTAACACTTCCTTTACCACACGCACCAGAAATGCCCGATGGCTGCGCTTCACCACTGACTGCAAGAAGCCCAGGCCTCCTGCTGCAGAGTACCAAAAGCAACTACGTCCCGCCCCGGTTAGGCAACTGAAAAAGCTTCCACTAAACCTGCTCTGCTCTCAAGGAGACCGATTGCCCTTAATTTGCAATGATGTTTTACAACAATATGGAAGCACGGGGACCAGACTGACAGAGTCCCACATGCTAACACCCCTCCTCCCCCATCTAATCAGTTTAAACCTTCTTAAAAAGCAAGTGGAGCGGCTGCAGCGGCCAACCTCTCCCTGCGCATTCAGCGTATTGCATAACATTAACCCCGCCGCCTTCTGCGGGGCTGATATCACCTCGGTTCCATTCTTCGGCACGCCGGCTTTCCATTGGCTGCCCCCCCACCGGAGGCCACACGGGACCCGGGACAATGGCAGCCCCTCTCTCTCTTCACGTAGCATCTCTCCCTCCCTCCGATTCATCGCAGGCACGGCTGCGCCTGGGCATCTGCGCAGGGGAAACCTCACTGGGGGCCACTTTTCAATGATTTTGTTGAGTTCGGGATTAGCTGGATTAAGGGACGGTTCGTAAGGACCCCCTGCAGCTGCGAGGACGTTTCATCACGGGGTCAACATAGTTCGAACCATAGTCTGTCAACACCAATCGAGGGAGACTACACACTACACTACACTATTTAAGTTAGTACAAAGTGCCTGCCATATTAGGCAAAAACCAGCAGCCGATACACACATGAAGGTAGTCCTTTTTAAGAACGCTGTCCTAGGGTCAACACTCATTGGTCACGGTATAAACGGTGTTACCATCCGAGTAACAGGCTTCCGGCACTTAAGAGTGGGCAGGCATGTTTCTCCGATGCGAAGCAGAAATGCCTCGGAGAAACCACCATCGTTTTAGGATTCAGGGGCGTGGTTTTCTTTCTCTCCTCTTCCCATTGGCTGGAAGGTAAAATTCCAGCCAATGGGAAGAGGAGAGAAAGAAAACAGAAAGAAGCTAAACCCCCCCCACCTCCCCGAATCCGGTCTTCAACGGAGTGACGGCCCTCTCCTCCAATGGCAGGCCTCCATTTAGGAAGCCAGCCAATGGAGAAGAGGGGCGGGTTCAAGCCCCCATACTGTAGACATAAAGTCTCGGAGCGAGACTGCGCAAGCGCAGCCTTCGCTAGTCCAAGACCTAGAAAGGACAGAAAGTGAAGGAAAACAATTTCCTAGGATCACACAATTTAGTTAAGGGGGGAAGCCGTGATTAATCCCAGGTTTTCTGGTTACACACTCTGCATTTAAGCCTCTAGATGTATATGCTTTGCTTCCTGTACACCCACCTTCCCTTCCCTCCCCTCCACCAAACCCCGCCCGCCTCACTGGCTGGCATTAATGGGCAAACTCACATCACTGGCCAAATTCTTTGGTCCGTGGGAAAATCTTTGTGAGTACCCATGGAGTAGAGTGTCGTAGAGTGGAAGGGCTGTAGAGTGGAGTGGTGTAGAGTGGACTACAGTCTCAAAGTTGAATAGAGTCGTAGAGTAGAGTGGCATAGACTGTTGTGGAGTGGTGTAGAGCAGAGTGGCGTCGCATAGAGGATGTTGCATAGAGGATGTTGCATAGAGTGTTGCAGAGTTAGTGGCATAGAGCAGAGCAGTTTGCTTTGGTGTGGCATAGAGTGTCAGAATGGGGTGGCATAGAGTAGAGTGCGGTAGTGTCATAGAATAGAGTGAAGTAGAGTGGCATGGAGTGGTATAGAGGGAGTTGCGTAAAACATCATAGAGTGGAGTAGTGTTGTAGAATCTCATGGAGTGGCAAGTGGAGCAGAGTTTAATGGAGTAGAGCATCATAGAGTGGAGTATAGTGGAGTTGAGTGTCGTAGAGTGGATTATAGAAGAATGGAGTAGAGTGGCCTAGAGTGAAGTGGTGTAAAGTGCAGTGGTACAGAGTAGGTTGGCGTTGAGTGCAACCCCATAGAGTGCATTGGCATAGAGTGCAGTGGTGCAGAATAGAGCAGAGTAGAGTGCAATGGCATAGAGTAAAGTGATGAGCGTGGAGTAGAGTGGCGTAGAGTGAAGTGGCGTAGCGAGGTGTGGTGCATGGTAGACTGCAGGGGCATAGAGTGGTTTAGAGTAGTGTAGAGAGCAGTGATGTAGATTCTGATGGTGCAGAGTGACATAGCGTGTAGTGGCGTAGAAAGCAGTGGCTTGGAGTAGAACATTTTAGAGAATAGTGGCATAAAGTACATTGGTGCATCATAGTTGGCGTAGGTGCAGTGGTGTAGGGTGCATTGATTTTGAGTAAAGTTGGTGTTTAGTGCAGTGGTTTAGAGTACAGTGGCATAGCATAGAGTGCAGTGGCGTAGAGTAGATTGTTTCAGAGTTGAGTGAAGGGTGCCGGGTATAGTGGTGCAGGGTAGAATGAAGTGGCACAGGATAGTGACGTAGAGTGGTGTTGAGTGGCGCAGCATTGATTGCAGTGGCGTAGAGTGGAGTGGTGCAGAGTGGCTTAGAGTGCAGTGGCGTAGAGTGGAGTGGTGCAGGGTAGAGTGCAATGGTATAGAGTAGTGGCATAGAGTTCAGTGTTACAAAGTGGAGTGCCATAGAGTGGAGTTGTGCACAGTGGAGTAAAGTGGTCTAAAGTTCAGTGGCTTAGAGTATATTGTTTCATAGTAGAGTGAAGTGATGAGTGGCGCAGAGTGGAGTAGTGGAGGGAAAAGTGAAGTGAAGTGATGTAGAGTAGTGGTCTAGAGTGCATTGGTGCAGAGTACAGTGTTGCAGAGTGCAATGGTGAATAGTAGAGTGGGGTAGAGTGCACTAGCATAGAGTAGAGGGGGTTAGAGTAGAGAGGCATAGACAGTGGCAGAGTAAAGTGGAGCAGAGTAGAGCGGCATAGAGTTCATTGACCGAGAGTGCAGTGCTGCGGAGTAGAGTGTCGTAGAGTGCAGTGGTGCAGAGTAGAGTGACAGAGTGCAGTGGGGTGGCTTAGGGCATAGTGGCAGACAGTGCAGTGGTGCAGAGTAGATTGGCATAGAGTGCAGTGGTGCAGAGTATTAGTTTTGAATAAAGTTGTGTAGGGCGCATTGGTATAAAGTGCATTGATGTAGAGTGCAGCGGTGTAGAATAGGGCCAAAGTAAAGTGGGGTAACGTGGTGTATGCATGATTTGTAGCATATTGCCATTAAAGACTAAACATCCATGACCATTACATTTGCACTTACATAGAGTTTTACTGATAAATATACAACGCACATGCAATAATGTATGTAATAGTCATCACTGAATGTATTGACTTGGTTGCCAGCACAGTTCATTTACAGACATTTAAATTTAGTTCTGTGCTAGAAAAGAAAATATTGTACAGCCTTCCTAGTAGCCTGCATAATTGTCACATAAAACCTCCCACCTTGAAGTCAGGGAAGGAAAAATATACACCAAGCTCCCTGGGAGACACAGCCTGACATTTGACCGCCATCTTGAATGCACAGCAGATGTGAAAAGATAAGAACAAGATTTAAAGGCTTGTTTTCATAGTCAAAGTCAAACAAGCTTTATTCGACGATTGTCATAAAAGCAACTGTACATATAAATACAAGTTTAGATAAAATTATATATATTTACATTTAAAATCAAAATCCATTACACATATAAAATCAAATTATAGTACATTAGATAAGGGTTTTTAGATTGGAATACATATTAATCTTTTAGCCTTCCACTTCTGATAGTCCACGCCCAACCCAAGAATTTTGCCACAGCTATATAAACTGTTGTGTGTGTGCAGGAACGAATAATTCTAGCTGCCACCGACCCCTGTCGGTGCCCATTAATCTGCATATTGGGCATAGCCAAATTCTCTGGGGCGCAACGTACTCGGGACATTCAAATAGTAGATGGCTAATGGTTACAGAGAGCGCTGCGCAAGATGGACAAATGGCCTTGGCTCCCCCGGACCATCTACTGGTGAACGCCCGACCGGTAAGCTCCCAATTCTCAGTTGAAAGTAAAGTTTGCGATCGAAGGGTTTTTGGATAACGTCCCAGAAGGCTTCCAATTTTGGCGCTTCTTTAATGTCCATAAACAGTCCGGTCAAGGACCCAGGATCAATAGACCTAAAGGTCCTGGAGACCACAAGCTGCCAATACAGTTCTTTAAGAACCTTCTTCGGAGTGAACCTTACATTTGTTGGATCTTCCCACAGATCCCGTAAACCCAAATCAATCAAGATATGCCCTAGCCACTTGATTTCATGGGAGATGTCACTTCTAATTATATCCAGCAGGCCCCTTGAGAAGGTTTCTAATTCCGGGGTGATCCAAATCCTCCTCCAGTATAAAACTGGTCGCAGAGATGCAATAAGCGCTATTGGGGACATCCCCAGATCATAGAAGAGAGGATTCAGAGGGGTACTCTGTGGGAATTTTATTAGGTTCCTAAGAAAGGAATTTTCAGTTCCCCACATTTCAACCCCGTATAAAGTGGAACTAACCACTTTATCCTTGTAGACCGCCAATACCGGTGATATTGGTTTAGTGAGGGACTTAGAGTGCTCCTGGCTCAGGGCCCCAGAAAGCTGCCTATGTTTTAAAGTGGCCAGCTCAATTTGATGTTTCCAGCACAAGTTGTGCTGAATACAAACACCTAAATAGGTAAAAGCTTGGACCCTTTCCAGAGGACGCTTATTCATGATCATGCCACCCTTAAAAGATTTAGAAGCATTTAAAGTCATAAACTTTTATTTCTGCTCGTTTACTTCTAGGCCCGTAATTCTTCAAAGAGCCGCAAACCCTTTTGCAGCCCGCTAGGAGTTTTTGCTACTAAAAGACAATTGTCTGCGAACATTAAATTGGAACTTTTGCTCCAGCAAGGATCGGTGCATCAATATTAGTCAATAAATATTTTAGCCACATCATTAATGTATAAAGAAAATAGAGTTGGCGCCAGGACGCAGCCCTGGCGTACTCCAGTTTCCACTGGGAACTGCTCCGTGACACTCCCAGGACTCCCCCACCTGATCTGTGCATAGTGTTGTTTGTGAAGTCTTTTAACCAATGATAGCAGAGGCCCAGGCAAACCCATGTCACTGAGGACATTCCATAGCGTGGAACCAGGTCGAATGCCGCTCTTAGATCTATAAATGCGGCATATAGACTACCGTGTCCAATTATCACGGTCTTCCAGTACAGCATAGCAAAATGCAGCACCTGGTCGACCGTGCTAATTGAGGTTCTGAACCCAGCCTGCAAATGGGATAAGATCTTGTCATCCCGTTCCCAGTCAATTATTTTGTTTAAAATCAGCCTGCCAAATATTTTTTGAGAGGTGTCAATGAGGCTGATTGGACGGTAATTTCCTGGTTGGGACCTGTCCCCTTTTTTAAACACAGGTATGATTTCAGCCCCGTTCCAAGAACGGGAAATGGGGGCTCCCCTGGCAACCATATTTGACAGAAGGAGTATAAAACAACCCCAGGAATTCTTATACTGCAGAAATAGATCCGCGGGTATACCATTGATACTTGGCGCTCTACCAGGGACCACTAGATCTAAAGCACTCTGAACGTCTTTCTGGGTAAAGAGATCTTCCGAGCAAGGTTCAAAGGGGACTTCCACGGTTGATTGCGTATCCTCCCCCTTAGCATATTGTGGCTGGAAGTGTGCTACCCACTTTTCTTGAGAGACCCAATTCTGCGGTTTATCCGGGTTGCCATCCACGCCCCACTTATAGACATTCCAGAATCTTTGCGTTTCTTTGTGGGATCCTGCCTCCTTAAGGTCATTCCACCTTTTCTCATCCCAATCACGTTTAGCTCTGGAGACAGCATTTTTATAAATCAACCTGGCCGCCCTTATATTATCAGCGGACTCAGTTTTGATAGCTCTTCCCAGGTCAAGGCGGGCCTTCCTGCATTCACCTGAGTACCACCGTGGTGCCTCAGGGGTGCGGGAACCATTCCGCCCGCAGTGCTTAATAAAGAGACTTTTTAGTTCACCAAAGAAAACCTCGTGAATCATAGTTCCTTCTTCTAATTTTAAAAGATTTGTATCTACTTTAATTAGAAACCCTAAATCTAGTGTTGCCTGGGCAAGCTTGCCGATTTTAAAATCCACATCTCTTTATATAATGAAACTTTGGACCATCGGACGTGTCGCATATCATTAGATATCACAATATCTAGGGAGGGAGTAGGAACCATCTCAGCCCCAGGGTGGTCGGGAGATTCCCGATAGGTGAGGTTCATGCACAAAGGATTGTGATCACTCTCAACCCTATCTATAATTAGCATGTCTTGGAGATATCTCCACAGGCCCAGGTTAAGCAAGATATAATCTATTCTACTCTTGCGAGTGCCACTCTTAAATGTAAACGCCCCTGCCTTGTCACCTGTGGCCCTTCCATTAGTTGCTCTTAAACCTTTATTTAAACAAAGAGAATTCATTTGGGCCACTACATCGGACCATTTGCTAATCGGTTCAAGATCCAGTTTTTGAATCCCCCACTCCCTATCCTCCTCGTCTGATACATCCCAACTTCCATTCAAAAGAGGTTCAAAATTAACATTAAAATCCCCCCGACAATTATATTACAGGGGAAATGGCGACTTTCAAGTAATTCTTCCAGGAGCAATAAGACCTCAGATTTTCTACCCCCAGTGCTTTTCGCATATACATTATAAACATAGACTGGTACAAGATTTGGAAACTTAAGTCTTAGTATCTGCAAATCCCTATGGTTGGTGGGTATGGTTTTTATTTCCACATCAAGATCCTGTCTCATCCATATCGTTAGCCCTCCAACTGGTCGTCCCCTCCCTCCCTTCTCTGCAGGGATACTATAATTTAAATAACCAGGGAGATGTAGTTGGTCCATCTACCAGGTTTCTTGAAATAAGCATATTTCATATTCCCTGATAACTAGTACCCACTCAGGTGACTCTAGTTTAGACTTCAAGCCAGCTATATTCCAAGAAAGGACAGATCCAGATTTACCAATAATAGGCGCAGGGCAATCTTGCCCTGCAAACTATAAGTTGGTATCTGGGGGGATGGACTCACCAGGGGAACTAGCTGGTAAAGATTGCTTTTTAAAAGGGTTTCCTACAATACTACTTAAATCCTGCCCAGTTATTTCACTATTAGCTACTTCACTGGATATTTTTATTGGGACTCGTAATTGAAGTCAATCGTTACAGTCTAGTCTCGAACGTTCCCCGTATAAGCCCTCGTCCTGCTTCCCTCTTATAGGCTTCCAGGAATGCGGGGGGAGGGTGGTTGCTCTCATCTGAATCCTAGAATAATCCGGAGAGCAAGATCTGAATTCTAGATTTAACAGTTCTCCGGCTACCATTGGATTTTTCAAAGTGAGTTCTATGCAATCATAGGCATCACCCTGGAAAGTAAGCCTACTTGCGCGTAGAATGTCCTCCCTAATCACCGACCTGCATCCCCTTACATGCCTAATCCAGTGAATTGCTTTGTTGGTCAGGGTATCCGGTGATTCGCGATCCCTACCAACAGGGAGCTTGGGTATATTAATCAGGTATACTGATGGAGACTTACTGAGGTTTGGATTAGGTTTCATGGCACCAATGTTTAATGGAACAGAGCCCACGTGATGCCGACTAGAAGGAAGCTTCTGCTCAGCCTGGTTTACTCTATTAGTTTGCTTACCCCCCAAATGCCCTGATTCGTCACTAGTTAGGATTTGATCGTGACGCTGGGGTAAGTATTTGTCTGGAGGCACTAAATTCCCTGATCTGGCAACCTCACTAGTCCTGGAACTTTTGGGTGCAGCGGGATCTGGTCTAGAGTTTTGGCTTAACAATGAGTGAACATTTCCTGCACGGCCTACTACACCTGCCAGTTGGCGCTGGGGGCTTTAGTTGGTAAAGGACCTTTGTTACATTCCACCTTTAGATGGCCAACAACGGTAGTTAAGTGGTCAATCTTAACTTGCATACCCTTTATTAGGTCGCATAGATGGGTTACCAGTTTGAACAGAGGATTATCAGATTGATCAGCTGCCTCAAAGACCACCTCAGGGACACCTGCTGCTGGGCGTAATCCAGGTTCTGTCGCCTCCAGCCCATTATCTAAGTCTGAGTGTCTAATTTGAGCTAGAACAGTGAATCTATTGGTGCACAGTAGGTTTAAAAAATCATCGGAGCTCTGGTTGGAGATTACAATAGATCCGCTCTGGCCTGAGTTATCCTCACTATTTTTATTTAATGATGTTTTAGCCCCTGAGGTTAATTTGCCCCTAAACATTTCAGGTATAACTGCTAGTCCCCCTTTTTTACTCTTCCCACTCTTCACACCCCCAGAGCTTCCACAATTCTCCCCCCCCACCCCCCCCCTCCCCCCAGGTTGGGGGCGACTGTTAACAGGTCTGTGCAATCTTGCACAAGTTCATCAATCCTGTCCATTACGCAATTTCCTCCTGGATGTGGCTGACGCTTTCTGGTAAGCGTACATTTTTGTCTCTTCGCATGCTTTCCTCCCTTGGACGCCCCTCCAACAGAGTCATTGATGTCCTCTGGATTTTTCCTTTTCCCCATTGTTTCAGACCTATTGGCCCATAGACAGTAGGCAAACAAACAATGAACAGTACCTTTTGATAGCAGATGAAAGGGGGGGTGGCCCAGCTCTGCCTCCTCTTGCCCCGGACGGCCACAGCCCTTTGTCCGGGCTTCGCCCGGCTCGTCCCGCGCGCGTCCAGCGCTGCGGATTCCGGATTTGTTGATATATCCCGGTGAGCTAGGGGCGGGCCACCTCACAGGTGCCGTTACAAAAAACAAGGGAACCCAAAAGGTATAGTATATGGACCTTGGGCAGTATCATGTTATAGATAACAATGGTCCCTATTTTCGGAGGAAGCATCACTTACATACAATAATCATACTCTAAATAGGTAGTATGTCTTTTGTCCAGCCGGAAAAGAATTTATTTTGCAAATGTATATAAAATTAAATTGTTAGAAACATTCAATAACAGGTGGGCACAGCCGTGACCCACGAAACAGTGAGACAACAAAACGAAGCACAGAATGGCCAAAGGGCAAAGTGAAATACGTCTGTACACTCCTATTTGAAAGTTTTACCAGACTAACAGACCAGCCATCGAGCTCCTGATCTTGAAACTGTGCGATTGCGCATGTGTAAGGAATCCCTATCTCGACTATCCAAGTGGACTCCCGAACTAACACGATCCCTATCAGCTGGCTAACCGCCCCTTGTGACCCTGAGCTATCGCGCCCGCTTCTGATCCAACTTGCAGTATGCAATTTAGGTATAATGCAATTGTTAATTCATAAAGACAACAATGAAATATTATGTTGTCCTGAGGATGATGCCCAGTATCTAGTGGTGGCATCGAAACGTCGTTGACACCAAAAAACGCTATATACAATATGACTATGCAATATTGTAATGTGCAAATGATCTTAGTCTGTTAAAACTTTCAAATAGGAGTGTACAGACGTATTTCACTTTGCCCTTTGGCCATTCTGTGCTTCGTTTTGTTGTCTCACTGTTTCGTTGGTCACGGCTGTGCCCACTTATCATTGAATGTTTCTAACAATTTAATTTTATATACATTTGCAAAATAAATTCTTGTCCGGCTGGACAAAAGACATACTACCTATTTAGAGTATGATTATTGTATATAACTGATGCTTCCTCTGAAAATTGGGACCATTGTTTTCTATAACCTCACAGGTGCCAGCACACACGGGCTCCTGGTCCCTGGAGTCCTGTGCGGCGTGAGCTTGGCGTTCTGACTCCTTCGATAGCGAGTCAGCAGCAAGTAGAACCCCTCCAGTGGTGACAGCAGCGCAGGGGGAGAGAGCACAGTGGACGCAGAGGGACCCGCGCCAGCGGGTCCGGCAAGATGTTATCAAGCCCCGGTGATCTTCGGGCGGGCCTCCTCACAGGTGCCAGCACGCACGGGCTCCTGGTCCCTGGAGTCCTGTGCGGCGTGAGCTTGGCGTGCTGACTCCCTTGATAGCGAGTCAGCAGCAAGTAGAACCCCTCCTGGAGTGACAGCAGCGCTGGGGGAGAGAGCACAGTGGACGCAGCGGGCTTGTTTACAGAAAGCGAGTTTGTAGAAGAATACAGTAAACTAGGTTTGGGTAACAGGAGGGATGAACTAGAGCTGGACAGCCTATAGCAAATAAATCCACCAAATAGAAAGCCAGAAAATGTGTGTTACAAACCACAAAGTCAATAGTAAGCAATGGGCAGAATATATTCCGAGATCCACTTTCCGAATGACCCCAAGATGTAAACAAACCAGACAGGTAGTATGCTGTGAACTAATAAAAATGATGCCTGTGAGTCTGTCTTTAAAAAGTATGAATCAGAAGTGCGCCTTCAATTTGATCTGTGGAAAACATGATTTAAAAAATGGACTAAACTGGGCAGATAAAAACATTATGTAGATCACTACTAGAAAAAAGACTAAAAACAAACTCGATTTAGATGGGGCCTGACCATCGTCCATTTGATTATAAGCAGTGCTCTCTGAATCATTGTTACCAAAATACATCAAAGTGAAATAGAACCATACATAATCTGGTTTGAAGTGACATTTTTTTATTGCTGTTCACATGCTTACTTCTCACATGTGAAGTTGGCTGTGGAATGAGCACTGAACGAGACAGGGAAGGGAGTGGTTTGAAGGATTACCTGAACCGGTTTTGAGGAGTAGAAAAGCAATCCATGTGACATTTTTCCAATTTGCCTGAGGACATCTATACTGAAGAGCTACAGGCAGTGTTCAGAGTAATGGATGGGGAGGTCTAGTTGATTATCGTTGGCATACTAGAGTCCGCTACTTGATGGATTCTCAAGATCTCCACGCGAGATTCATACATTGGATCGCAATGAGTCACTGCAAACTTTGAATTACAAGGTTTTCTTAATTTCGAAATGATTGCAAAACAGTTGATTTTATTCAGAGGTAAGCAATTCATTTTTTCTGTAGTAAATTGGCAAAATATGTGGGTGAAAATCGCAATATGTATTTGCCTTGAAGTGCCGGTTGCATAGATCAGATTGGGGTAGGAATGTTGTAGAGCACCAGGATGCAGCACAACGGGTTGCGAAGAGCTTTCTTTAACGTGACCTCGTGGATCTTTTATTGTTTCAGGACAGAACTCCTGCAGCTGTATGAGCGATGCCTGCTCACTGACATAGAATTTTCCGACAGTCAAAACATAGATCAAATTTTGTGGAAGAACGCCTTTTATCAGGTGATTGAAAAGTTTCGTCAGATCCTCAAGGACCCTGCAGCAGAGAATGCCGAAGTCATTCGAAGAAAACTCCTGCAGCTGTTGGAAGAGGTAGGTGCCTCAATCTCATCCCTCAGTGAACTGATGCAGGCATCAAAGATAAGAAGTTCCTCAGGAATAGTTTGAACTGAGAAGACTTCTTATGATGGGCTAAAGCGATTTCAGCACTCTGAAGGCATGTTTTGCATTTAGGTCTTCGTGTATTTGCATTGTTAGTAATTCTCTCATGTGTATCCAAACTGTAGTAAAGGGTGACTGCACAACCTCTTCTTCTGAGCAGTCAAAGTCTATCTCCTGATCAAAGTAATTCAAAGGTAGTTCCTTCATCTCCATAATTCTTTGGACAGGACAGCATGACCGTCCTTCTGATTTTTGTGTTAAAAAGTTAAATGTAACTGATTTCTATACATCTTTTAGTTGATCGGATATGGTGAATTCTGATGTTCCATTGTTCTATATATATCGGCATTTAGTTTTCTTTGGTCACTAGTAGATGGCAGTTTTGAGGTTTTTTTGGAAGGAGGTGACAAATTCCCATGTTTCTTGGGTCAGTTGAGGGTGTTGGTGTTATTTCATTAGTAGGATCTGCCTGTACTAGTGTTTTCTAAGGCCATTGTCAGGTTATTTTTTCCCATATTTCGATGCTTGTTTTGGTAGGTGAAATTTTACTCTTTTTTTTAAAAATTATTTAATTGTACCCGTTTTTCCTTGGCCAATCTAGGACTCGTCTTTTCTTAACCCTTTTTGATTTTGGTGGGGGTAGGAGGAGTGGGCACTGTCTTCATCATTTTACATTTTGAAGTGGTTGTCCTCGAGTATCTTTGGTTAATTGAAAGTAGTGACTCCATCAGGTGTTTCCTGGTGCCTACAAGCTTAGATGTTTCATTGTTTGTTCCATTATGTATTTTGCTTTTTGTCACTTTTCTTTCTCTTATTTCTCCTTGACCACAGGGCTCTGCGTTTTTTGACAGCTTGCTTCAGAAGCTACAGTTGACTTACCAATTCAAGCTGGAAGAATATATGGACGGCACAGCTATTCGTAGCAAGCCTTTGCGCAAAATGGTACATATCCTACTTCACTTTTGTTTGGGTTGGGGGGAGGCACTCCTGAAACATCTGGTAATCCATGGTGTAAATTAGTTGTGAGGACACTGAACTTTAGTGGTGTGTCAGAATGTCTCTCACTCTTCTTAGTCATCTCCTGGTCCCCGCGAACAGCACAACACCAGACTCCGCTACGACGCCAGCACCTTCTACGCACTCAACGCCGGCCGAAACCACACCTGCTTTCAAGCCGCCCCGAAACGGACTCACGGACCTTTCTCCTGCCACACCTGCAGCTTCACCTGCGACAGAACCACCAAACCTCCAAGGACTGGCCCCAGCCACCTCCGCTGCATACTCCTCAACACTCGCTTCGCACGCAAACATGCCGTCAAGCTCTGGGATCTGCTAGACACCTCCGCCCCAGACGTGGCCTTCCTGATCGAGACCTGGTGGAACGACTCCTCGGTGCCCGATATCGCCATAGCCATCCAGGACGTCTACGAGATCACCCGCAGGGATGGCGCCAACGGAATCGGAGGAGGAATAGCCATCATCCTCAAGTCCACCCTCAAGATCGCCACCCACGCAGACGACACCCTCAACACCGCCGAACACCTGCACTTCTGGATCCTCACCGACCTCAACACCACCTTCAGAGGAACACTCATCTACAGACCCCACGGACCCTGAGCACAATTCAGTGACTCCATCGCCCACCTCGCCAGCACCCACGCACTCACCTCCACGGACTACATCCTCCTCGGGGACCTGAATTTCCACCTCAAGAAAAACAACGACGCCAACTCCGCCACCCTGATCGACAACCTCACCAACCTTGGCCTCAGACAACTCGTCACCGCACCCACCCACTCCGCCGGCCAAACGCTAGACTCCGTCTTCTCATAAAAGCACCCACGTCGCCTTCGACCACACCACAGAACGCCACTGGACCGACCACCGCTGCATCCATTTCAACTTAAATAAACCAACCACGCACCACCGCACCCCACAGCTACCTCGCTGCTGCTGGAGCAAAGTCACTGAAGACCAGCTGACCACTCTCGCCCAAAACCCACCCACCAACCCCACCAACCCAGACACCGCAGCCCGCAACCTCAGACAGTGGATCGACGACTGTGCCAACACCCTCGCCCCACTCAAGAAACCCTCCAACAACCACGCCAGCAAGAGAGCCACCTTGTTCACCGACTAGCTGCAGACCTCCAAACGCGCATGCCGGAAACCGGCGAAGATATGGCTTCACGAACGCACTCCGGACATCCATGCAGCCCGCAAGGACATCACCACCTCATCAGATTAGCCAAGAGATCCTCCTTCAAAGACCGCCTGGATAACCATGCACACGACAGCAAAGAGCTCTTCAGCATCGTAAAGGAACACGCCAACCCCAGTGCCAACGCCAACAACAAACCGCCCTCACAAGAACTGTGCGACTCACTAGCCATCTTCTTCCACCGCAAGATCGCTGACATCATGACAGCTTCAGCACCATGACCGCCCCTACTATGCCAGACCCCACATGCCCTGTAAACACCACCAGCGCCAACCGCCTGACCTCCTGGTCTAACGTGAACAACGACGAGACACGCAAGGTCATGAACTCCATCCACTCAGGATCTCCATCAGACCCGTGCCCACACCAGGTATTCAACAAAGCAGACGCTGCCATCGCACCCCAACAACAGGTCAACAACATCTCCTTCGAAACAACGACATTCCTGGAAAGCTGGAAACACGCCAAAATCAACGCCGTCCTCAAGAAGCCCAAGGCGGACCCCAAGGACCTCAAGAACTTCCGGCCCATCTCCCTGCTCCTGTTCCCGGCGAAGGTCATCAAGAAAATCGTCAACATGCAACTGGCCAGCCACCTGGAAGACAACAACATCTTGGACCCGTTCCAGTCCGGGTTCAGGCGAAACCACAGCACCGAGACAGACCTCATTGCCGCCACAGACGACATCAGGAGCTAACTGGACAGCGGCGAAACATCAGCCCTCATCCCCCTGGACCTGTCAGCCGCCTTCGACACGGTCGGCCATCGCACTCTAAAGACACGCCTCCTAGAAGCCAGAATCCAAGAGAAAGCCCTTGACTGGACCACGTCCTTCCTCTCCGGCAGAACCCAGAGCGTCCGCCTCCCGCCCTTCCAATCCGAGGGCACCGACATAATCTGCGGCGTCCCCCAGGGCTCATCCCTCAGCTCAAAGCTGTTCAACGTCTACATGGCCCCCCTCGCACAAGTGGCCCGCCAACGCGACCTCAACATCATCTCCTACGCCGAGGACACCCAGCTCATCCTCTCCCTCACCAAGGACCAGCACACCGCCTATACCAACCTCCACGAGGGAATGAAGGCCTTCGCCGACTGGATGAGTAACAGCCGTCTGAAGTTGAACTCGGACAAGACGGAGGTACTCCTCCTCGGACCCACCCCCTCAGCCTGGGACGACTCCTGGTGGCCGACCACACTGGGAACAGCACAGACATCCACCGACCATGCACACAACCTAGGATTCATCCTCGACTCCTCCCTCTCCATGTCTAAACAGGTCAACGCCGTCTCCTCCTCCTGCTACAACACTTTCTGCATGCTCCCAGGATCTACAAGTGGATCCCGACCGAAACAAGAAGAACGGTCACACAGGCCCTCGTCAGCAGCAGACTGGACTAAGGCAACGCACTCTATGCAGGAATCCCAGCCAAACACCTACAACGACTACAACGCATCCAAAACGCCTCCGCCCGACTGATCGTCAACGTCCCCCGCCGCAGCCACATCACCCCCCACCTTAGAGACCTACACTGGCTCCCTGTCGACAAGAGGATCACCTTCAAACTCCTCCCCCACGCACACAAAGCACTCCACAACGCCGGCCCAGCCTACCTGAACAGCAGACTCCGCTTCTACACCCCCACCCGCCAGCTCCGCTCCGCAAGCCCCGCACTCGCCACTGTCCCCCGCATCCAACGAACAACCTCCGGTGGCAGATCCTTCTCCTACCTCGCCGCCAAGACCTGGAACACCCTCCCTACCCACCTACGGCAGACCCAAGACCTACTCGCCTTCAGAAGACTCCTCAAGACCTGGCTCTTCTAGCAGTAGCGGCACCACCTCCCCTCAGCGCCTTGAGACCCTCACGGGTAAGTAGCGTGCTTTACAAGTACTTTGATTGATTGATTGATCTTGCTAGATCAGCATTAACCTTTGAGGCTCTGCATCATTGACTTGTTCAAGTTGAACTGACCACTGTTTCTACAGATGGGCTCTAGGTCTCTCTGTGGGCAAGATCAGGTTACCACAATGCACACCAGCTTTCAAGATGTGAATTCGGTGTTGTGTATTGTGAAAATATAAATTAGATTCTTTGTAGCAAAGAAAAGGTAACATCGAACTTGGATCCTTTGACTGTGAGTTTGAAGGAAAAGGAGTAGCGGCAGTTGGAGCTTTCACTCCCTGTGTAAACGTCAGTTGCACCTGGGTTCTTGCCTAAGCTGAGCTCCCTCACTAAAGTATGTGTGTAGGCAGCGTCCGGTCTCTTTTAATCTCATGTCTTTGCGTTCTCATAGGTTCATTGAGTTAGCCAGAAGTGTATGATAGACACTGACTGTGGGTTTTACTGCAAAGAGGTAGCACATGTGAACAATTCATTTTCTGTTGGCAGGTGAAGTTTGCCCTGATCAGTGCTCAGAGGTGCATGATCTGTCAGGGGGACATTGCCAGGTACCGGGAGCAAGCCAGCGATACCACAAATTACGGCAAAGCACGCAGGTAGGAGACTACGAGCACATTACATTCTCTTTGTGTTCCTGCGGGTGGGTGAGTTGAACAACTGGAGTGGAGAGTGTTCCTGTGGTATGTTTTATGTGGTAGGGTGGTTCGAAAATTAAGATTTCATGTAGATGAGTGCTGTGTAATACAGGTAAGTGCATATCCCTACCTATTAATGTAACATTTACAAAAGAAACAGTTGCTCTAAACAGAGTGTTCTGCTGAGTTCACGTGCTACCTGACAATATTAGTGACTGTTGCGAAGTGCTTTGCCAGAAAGCATAATGTCTGGATATGATTCTCTGCCTAGTGGGTAGCACATTTTTCAGGAAAGCCTTCATGTTGAGCTCACTCCGAAATGTCGACTTTTAGAGCTGATCCTTTTGGGTTGCCCATTTTAAAAAGAAACGCAAGGAATAACAAAAAAAAATCTTGGATGGCACTCTAACCTTTCTAGCTATATATTCGTCCATCTTTGTGCCCCAAAATGTAGAAGCCCATTGGTCGGCAACTTGCCTTAAAGTGAATTCAATTAAAAGGCTTTGCTATTCTGCAGTTACTTTATTCTTCTGACTTTTTCTCTACTGCTTCCACTCTAGTTGGTGCTGTCTTCATACCTGCCACACTCAGCTCTTTTGGTTATTATCTGAGCGTTTCCTCTGAATGTCAAGAAGCTGTCGCTGTGATACCACAGTGGCATGACCTTTAAGTTTGCTATTGTTTTTGAATGACCGTTATTAAATCAGCGTGCAATGCTAACAAGTTAGACTACATCCGGTGTGTTCCAGTTGTTTTAGCGATCTGGAGAATATTTTTACTGTGACCATCTGTGACCTCGTTTATTTATGCGATCGATAGAGCAGTATTTTTAAAGAACTTGCATGGGATGTCTGGGCTAGTGCCTAATGTGTGTACTTTGTAGAGTTTTTATTTCTGTTTATTTAGACTTCTCTTTCCGGGTTGAGTGATTTTTGGAGTGTTCACAGCAAGGGAATGGATTGCATTATTGCAGTGCACCTCCTGTGTATCAATATTACGTGGTTGTAGGAGGCTTTGGTTTACAATGTGTCCAGAATCCATGACAAAGCGAGAATATGGAAAGGTAATTGTCAACCACAAATTTGGCCAGTCACAACATTAATAATTACAAAGCAGGATTTCCTCTTCTTGCTGTCTCATTAGTTGCAGGGAGCCGAAGTGTGTACCATCAGGTTCGGTCTGTGTCATCAACAGACTGGGCTGAAGAGAGATGCCCTCACAGCGCCAAAGACAGCGCAGTCACAGTGAGGAGGCATTAGATGGATCTTTGTCTTTCAGAAAATAAGTATGCGTTTCATACCTGCAGTCTGTTTCATTGTTCTCAAAACTTCCTGTTTCATACCAATTGAAGCCGGCCTGACTGGTGCATGCTGTGTAATCTTGGTCTCCTTTTGGAGTAGGAAAAATCTACAGTAAGAAAATGACAGCAACCAGTGGTAATTGCGTGCATTGTCTCACATTCTGCCGGCGTTGGGAGCATTCATCTGCTGGACTCTGTGTCTTGGCTCATGGTGCCGGCATTTTTACCGTGCTGCAGGGATCAGTGCTACTAATCCTGTTGTCAGCCAAGGCACTGTTGATGGAACAACGAGCTGGTCTTTGAGAAGATGTTGCTTCAAACATACTGCAGTCTAAACTTTACAAGTTGTTAGAAAATATACTGCACATAAAAAAGTGATGCCTCCGTTTGAAGAGGGGCGTACCGCTTTCATCAATGCACGGACATTATAATAGTATCCCAAATTTCTCTCTGCCTCTCTTAGACTGGGATCTTAATCCAGAGTATACAAAAATGAGGCGGACCAAGTAAATGTGGAGAGTATAAGATGACTAAGAAGAGCAACGAATAGAATTTTCTTGTGAGGAAGAGCCCTTTTTAGGGTCGAGCCTGCGACAGCACATGATCCGCATTTGCCTTTACTTGTGAGACACTGTTGCTTACAATAAAGGGCTTGCAGCCCACCCACTGCTTACCATTTGCTATGTTCAAAGTCACTATTCTTTGCTGCATCCTATTTGTCCGTTTTAGGACCAAGCACAGATGAATTTAGCTAACTTGTGCCTGTCCACTGCTCCACTGTGATTGAGGTACTATTTCTCCTTTCCCCGCACCTCCTCATTTCCCCCTGTCCCTCGTTTTTTATAGCACATGGCTGTGCAATATGGCTTTTAAAAAAAAAAACATATGACTATATCAATGCGGACTGCATCATAGCGTTTTTTTTCTTGACTTAAGCCATGTTAACATGTTAAATTGTCTTTTAAGATAAAGTGAGCACTAGATAAGGCAATAAAGCTATTACGTGGCAAGCCGGGGAACAATGAAAAGCCATGTGCAAGACCGTACCATAGCATGTTTTCTTTTTAATTAAAAAATAATGTACAGTGACCACTCATGGCCTACTTAGATGGACAGTTCGTCTATTCAGCCTAATATCCGTTGACTGTTATTTATCTTTTGGCGAACAGTACATTTTAGTCCGCTGCTTTAGCACTTCCAGGTCACAAGGCAGCCAGTCCTTTTGTTGAATACATAACCTGGGAGTTTTGTCTGGGAAGGACTCGTAGTTGTCTAAAGTAATCTTAGATTGGAGCATATGTGGTGATTTGGCCAATCCAAGTGCACTTTGCCAAAAATGTTTAGTGCTTATTGATTGTGGAATTCACGTGTGCCTCCGATATATAGAGACATAATGGGACGCTAAACAGGACTGGGAGGACTGACCCTTAATGGCTGTGTGCTATGCAGATGGAGCGGGCTGGGTCCAACCCTTGCTGAAGAATCAGCGAAGGTGGCTTAGTCCTGGATCGGCCTGTAAACTTTGAGCCTGCCAATGCAGTCCATGCTCCCCCTGCCAGTCTTTTTTTCAAGAAGAATAACAGAAATGAGAAATAGTGCGCCATCCTATGTTGTGCCTCATCCACGTATTTCTATGGCTGCCCAAACTCGTCATAGAAGTTGAGGAGGGAGAGGTATTACAATTCTGCATCGTACCATATATTTATGTCGATCTGTATTTCTGTTTTTCACATTTTTCAGAAGCAACATTGTGAAATGGAAATATTGTAGCCGTTTAGTTTTTAACTAGCTCATTAGTGAAATATAACTCCTGGTGTATTCTTTCCATATTCAAAGGATAGGCTTGCACCAGATAAACACAACTTTTGTAGTGAAGAACTACTCGGTTTAAACCTTTAACCTTATCGGGGTACTTGCATGGAGAGTATTTGTCGTGTTTATTGTGTGTAATATGTAAAGCATCAATGCAGATAGCATGGTTGCGAATTCACCAACAAAAATACGCAGAATTGGCTTGGTAGTTTGGTTTTGCCCTGTTCCCATGATGCACTGGGCCAGGGACAGACTAATTTGCATATAGCCAGGTTCTGAGCTGGGTTGGTGCAGTGAGCTAAAAAAACGGTGTTGGATTAAGCCCTGATCTCTTGACTGGGTGAGAGTATTCTGCTTAATTCAGAAACTCTGTCCATCACCACCCCCTGTTGTTTAATTATTTTGTCCACCATAAGCGTGGAAGGGTATACTCAGACGTGAGTCCCTTGTTCATTGCACCATCAGGATTCAAGCAAGCCGGGCCGAAGATGGCTGAAATGCCAGAAACCGGTCCCCGGAAGCTTGTTTCCTTCCCAGTGAAAGAATTGGCTTGGTAGTTTGGTTTTGCCCTGTTCCCATGATGCACTGGGCCAGGGACAGACTAATTTGCATATAGCCAGGTTCTGAGCTGGGATGGTGCAGTGAGCTAAAAAACGGTGTTGGATTAAGCCCTGATCTCTTGACTGGGTGAGAGTATTCTGCTTAATTCAGAAACTCTGTCCATCACCACCCCCTGTTGTTTAATTATTTTGTCCACCATAAGCGTGGAAGGGTATACTCAGACGTGAGTCCCTTGCTCATTGCACCATCAGGATTCAAGCAAGCCGGGCCGAAGACGGCTGAAATGCCAGAAACCGGTCCCCGGACGCTTGTTTCCTTCCCAGTGAAAGAATTGGCTTGGTAGTTTGGTTTTGCCCTGTTCCCATGATGCACTGGGCCAGGGAGAGACTAATTTGCATATAGCCAGGTTCTGAGCTGGGATGGTGCAGTGAGCTAAAAAACGGTGTTGGATTAAGCCCTGATCTCTTGACTGGGTGAGAGTATTCTGCTTAATCCAGAAACTCTGTCCATCACCACCCCCTGTTGTTTAATTATTTTGTCCACCATAAGCGTGGAAGGGTATACTCAGACGTGAGTCCCTTGCTCATTGCACCATCAGGATTCAAGCAAGCCGGGCCGAAGACGGCTGAAATGCCAGAAACCGGTCCCCGGAAGCTTGTTTCCTTCCCAGTGAAAGAATTGGCTTGGTAGTTTGGTTTTGCCCTGTTCCCATGATGCACTGGGCCAGGGACAGACTAATTTGCATATAGCCAGGTTCTGAGCTGGGATGGGGCAGTGAGCTAAAAAACGGTGTTGGATTAAGCCCTGATCTCTTGACTGGGTGAGAGTATTCTGCTTAATTCAGAAACTCTGTCCATCACCACCCCCTGTTGTTTTTTTTTTTTTTTTGGTGTAAGATGTTTATTGCACCTTCCATCACATAAAAAAAAACATACATTGTATTCGCCTACAACCGCAGTGGGCCGGCTACATGTACCCACAACAGAGAAAATTTTTGTTAGTTGTACACAGCCCATCAGCCGACATCCAGCGGACCGGCGGCGTGTTATCTGATAGCCCACAGATTGACGTCAGTGCTTTACTCGCCTACTTATTCGTCAGTAGTCTTACATTTTCACATTTTCTGTTTAACGGAACTAAACATAACAATATACTACCCAACTTGTAATTCTCCTCTCGCTACAAACACTCTGCATCACAGCATCCTCCCTCCTCAGTACCAATATTATACAGTCTTTCGCTCTACGTCCTCACCTTCAGATGTATACAGTACTCAGTGTCCGCTTCCGATTCGGACGTACCATGTTCTAGTAAATAGGCACGCAGGTACCCCCAATAGTCTTTGGGCCTAGATCTGACTGGCAACTCCTCCTCGTATGTGTTGAGCGTGTCCCGACAATAAACCATATCCTCAATCCAGTGCTTTACCTCCGGGGCTCTCTTGCTGTTCCAGTGGAGAGACACCCTTCTCTTGGCTAGCAGTAGTGCAACAGCGCAGAAGTTGCGTTTCAAGGCTCTAAGCTGTGGGACAATACCTAACAGACAGACTTTCGCCTCACACAGCATGGAAACTCCGAGCATTTCATTCAAAATGTGCGTGACCTGTTCCCAGTATCCCGCCACTTTATGACAGTGCAATGCTAGATGCATGAAGTCCGCATCTTCTTGTTTACACCTGCAACATTGTGAATCCTCCCTCAAGCCGTATTTATACAGTCGCTGAGGCGTATGGTACACCTGATGTAAATACTTATAATGAATGATTTTCAAGTTACCGTTTGGTGTCAACATGCCAGTAAGCATGCAGGATGAATCCCATTCTTCGTCAGTTAGGGGTTCTATCAGCCCAGCGCTCCATTTGTCCCTAGCCTTGTGTGTATTGCCCCCTACCGCCCCCTGTATACTTGCATATAGCTTGGATACTAGGTGAGATGCTGTGGGTGTAGTGAGGAGCAGTCGTAGGGGTTCAAGTGTTTTTGGCTCTTCTGGGTGTGTAGGGTAGTGTTCCTGGAGTGCCCTCCGCAGCCTGTAGTAGTTAAATCTGAAAAGTGGGGACGGGTTGCTGATGTATTGTAACTTGTCCAGGGTCTGGAATTCACCATCTATATACAAGTCCCCCAGTGTGTCTATGCCAGCCCGCTTAAACAGATCCATGCCAACCTGCTCCTGTGTTACCGAAAGGGCCGGGTGATGCGCTAGTGGAAGCGTGGGCGCATAGAGTGGTAGGCTGTCTGCTGCTTTCCCCATCAGTCTCCATGCCTCCGTGGTAGCGTTAACCGGATTGATGTTGTGGTCGTGTAGTCTAGGGCGTTTATGCGTCATTATGCTGGCTAGCGGGATCGGGTCAGCATCGCCCGCTTCTACAGCCACATGTGTCAAGAAGGGTATGTCGTGGTACCAGAAGTGTGCGAATTGCGCCTGAGCGCATAAGTAGTATAGGTAGAAGTCTGGAACTTTGAAACCCCCCCCCCTAGCATATGGCAGTGTCATGGTGCGCAGTTCCATCCTCGCCGGTTTCCCCGCCCAAAGCAAACTAAGTACCAGCGTTTTGATATTACGGAATACTGCAGCTGGAGGTTTTATCGGAATATTGTTAAATAAATACAGGAACTTCGGTAGAAGTACCATTTTGACGATCGCGGCCCTGTCCGCCAAGGATAGAGGAAGTCTGTTCCATCTTTTAATTTTGTCTTCAAGGGACGCTATGGTTCGCCCGTAATTTGTCCGAATGACCAATTCAGGGTCTCTGTGAAACCATATTCCTAAATATTTTGTTGGTTCCTCCTGCCATTCCAGCGGGTAGTCCAATTGTGTCGGACGTGTGCTGTCCGTCAGTGATAGGACAAGGGATTTATTCCAATTTATCTGCAATCCGGATTGTTGACCAAATTTTATGTATTCTCTTAGAAGCGGATTCAAGTGCTGTTCAGGATTTTTAACATACAACACCATGTCATCCGCATATAGCGAGATGTGTATGGGCCGGGAGGGCATTTGAAGCGCCGAGTAGTGATGGTGTTGCCGGATTTTACAGGCCAGCGGCTCCAAGATTAACGCGAAGAGCATCGGTGAGAGTGGGCACCCCTGCCGAGTACCCCTGCATATTTGAATGGGTTCCGAGATGTACCTGTTCACTCTGATGCGTGCAGTTAAGTTTGTGTATAGCATCGATACCCATCCCAGAAAGATCAGCGGAAATCCCATACGCACCAGTACTGCTTGGATAAAGGGCCAGCCAATAGTGTCAAACGCCTTAGCAGCGTCAAGCAACACTGCCACAGCCTTCGTCTCCGGAGCCAGATAGTGCGCCAATGCGAACAATGTGCGGGTGTTATGCGTGGTGGCCCTATCAGGGATGAATCCGGATTGATCGGGCCTTATTAACAACGGCATAAGCGGTTTCAACCTATCTGCCAGCAGACTAGCTATGATTTTTGTATCCACATTTAACAGCGAAAGGGGGCGGTACGAATCACATTTGTCTTCCTCCTTGCCCGGTTTCAGCAATGCGATGAGCAAGGCTTCCCTCAAAGATGCCGGTAGCGTCTGGGCTTCATGTGCCGCCCCATATAGTTGCACTAAGTGCGGGGCGAGTAAGTCAGCATACGTTTTATAAAATTCCGTTACGAAGCCATCTGGCCCCGGCGCCTTGTTATTAGGTAAACGCCTAATGGTGTCTGTAGCTTCCTCTACTGTTATAGGGCGCTCTAAGTATTTCCTATGCCCATCTGCTAGCCACGCCATTTCTATATCCTCCATATACTTCAGTAAATCAGCCTGTGATGGTGACGGGCGCGCCTTATAGAGTGTGCCATACGAGTTCATAAACTCTTTCAGTATCCCCTTGACATCCGTAATCACCTCTCCGGTTTCAGTGCAAATGGACGCTATATTTTGTGGTGGTTTACCTGAGCATATTTTAGCGGCCAGTTCCCTGCCCGGTCTGCCCCCCTCACCATAACGCCTAGCAGTTGCCCGCTTAGTTACATACTGAAGCTCGTCTGTTGCAAATTTGTTATGTTCCGTCAGCAGCGTTTGAATGTCCCCCAGTACTTTAGTGTCTCCTGTCTGGGTGTATGTCTGTTCCAGTGCTTGAATGGCCGTCTCTCATGTGTGCAGTTGCTGTTGGATATCTCTGAGGATGCCTGAGGTTGTACTAATACAGACTCCCCTAATCGTAGCCTTAAAGGCCTCCCATAACAAACCCGGGTCCTCAGTTGTCGGGCCGTTTAGGTCTAAGTAATCTACTATTGCCTTATGTATGGTGGTAACATATACAGGATCTTGCAACGCAGCTGCATTGAAGCGCCAAGTGAAGGGTGGTGGGTCATATTGTGGGATAACAACCTCCAGCATCACCGGGTTGTGGTCGGACAGTGTTCGTGGTAAGTGTTTGATATCTACAACCCATGAAAGTACTTTTTGCGTACCCAGCCAGTAGTCCAGCCTGGACCAACTGTTGTTCGCCGCTTGTATGTGTGTTGCTGTTGCCACCCCTGGGTTACGCACTCTCCACAAATCCACCATATGCAGGTCCTCCATGGCGTCCTGCAGCATTGTCCTGGCATTCCCATGCTGTTCCAAAGTATGTGTTGCCCTGTCTAGAGTGTCACGCAGTGTAACATTGAAATCTCCCCCCCATATTACGTGATTCGTCTGTAGGTCAGCGATGGTGTGCCATACCTTACTGAAAAACCCCGGGTCATCTACGTTAGGGCCATACGTGTTCACCAACAGTATCTTCTGTCGTCTAACTGTGCCTGCTACAACAACGCTCCTCCCATCTGTATCCCTGTGTATGCTTGTAATCTCAAAGTTTGTCCCCTTTCGTATTAAGATGCTCACCCCCCTAGAGTAAGACGAGTAGCTCGAGTTGGTTACAGATTCTGCCCATTTAGCACCTAGTGTGGATGTGCCGTCGCGTGCCTAGTGCGTTTCCTGTAAGAAAACGATGTTAACATTTAATCGGTCAAAATAAGCAAACAATCGCCTAATCTTTTTCGGGTTGCCTAGACCCCGCACAGTCCAAGTGAGGAATTTCAGCGTACTATTACGTGACATGAGCGTGTGTGTGGATGGTGATTATATACGCCAGGCATTGAGCCTGCTTCCTATAGTGTGTGTGCGCAGTGTCACACCTCAGAGCAATCGAAGGCGACAGTGGTATACGTTGAATGAAAACATTGTTCACATGATAATACACGACTAAGGAGTTCGCCATGCTTCTCAGACACAGAGGTTGTAGTTGAATAGATCCTGAATTCTCTGCCCTCCCCCCACCCACTTTAGCACCCAAACTTTGCCAAAGCCATCCCTGAACAACCTTTAACTTAGGTAGCAAACATGTCTCGGGGTACACCCTCAGGGGGGTGTCACCAGGTTCACACATCTCCATCCACACAGTGGATGTGGACAGACGCTTGCGTAAGTATCAATATACAACATACGTGTAACCTTCTCTAACCCCCCAATCCCCTTAATATAACCAACAGCGATGAAATGGCACAAATACAGTCCTTCATACCCACCACAATAATGTGTCTTAGTTCATCGGATATGCGGAACCGTGCCACGGACATTGTCCCTCATGCTAGATAAGCTGTACGACGACAGACCCAGCCAAAGTGCCTGCTAGGGGCATTCGGCCCAACATCCCCATCAGCTGGCCTACACAGCGCCCCCCCATCACTGTCAGCACTCCTGAAACTCACATCTTGATGGTCGCTGCTGCGGCATATCATTATCAAGGTCCGTACTCACAGTAAGTTCGTAATTGCATCGCCAAGCCATCGTCCAATATATTCGCAGTCGCCTTGTCACGTAGCAGTTCCCACAGTCGGTTGCAGCTTCTGCCAGCCTGCGTCTTTCATGTGAGTTCCGTAGCTCAGTCCAGCCTTGCCTCGAACAAACTTAATCGTTCCACATCGCTCGTCGGTTCATTCCGATCTTGAGGTTTCCTTCGCTTTCCTTGTTCTTTGATATACTCCTGTGCCGCCTGTACTGTCTGAAGTATGACCGGTTTCCCGCCATTGGTGATTTTGAGTTTCGCCGGATATAGCATGGCGTACTCCAGACCCAGCTCCCTCAGCTTCTTTTTCACCGGAGCGAATTCCTTCCGAGCCAGTTGTACCACCATGGTGTGATCAGGATAGAACTCCAGAGTGTTTCCCTGATGAGTGATCTTACCCAGTTCTCTGGCCAGCCGTAAGATCGTGTCTCTATCCCTGTAATTAAGCATGCGAGCAATGATCATGCGTGGGGCAGCGCCAGGCTTTGGGACGGGTGCCAGCGAACGATGAGCACGTTCCACCAGGAACACTGGGGACAGTTTTTCGGAGCCAAAGATCTCTCTCACCAGTGCCTCGATGTAGGTCTCCATCTTCCCTGTGTTTGTGGATTCCGGCAGACCCGAAATCCGGACGTTATTGCGCCTGGACCTGGCTTCCTGGTCCTCCACCCTGGCTCGTAGGCTCTCCACTGTTTTCTCCAGGCCACTGCAGGTCTTCGACGTGGTTCTGTGGTCATCCTCCACCTTTGAGATGCGCTGCTCGGCTTCCACAATGCGCTCGTCATGTTTTTCAATTTTCGCCGCCATATTGTCCACCCTCTGTACCACGTTATCCAGTTTACCATTCATCTCCTGCAGCCTCTGCTGGATCGCCCGCAGTACTGATTCCATGCCCGTGCCTTCCGACAGCTCTTGGCCACCTTCCGCTTCGGGGTCTGTCGCGGTATTTTTGCCCTGTTTCCGAGTTTCAAACTGGAGCTTGGTCTGTTGCCTGTCCGGTTTCCCCATTTCGTGGTGTAGCTTTGGTGAATTGTGCCCGGTCGTCTTAGGGCTGCTAGCCGTAGTCGCACTGGCCGTGGAGTTGGCGCGATGTGTTGTTGCTGCGGCCCCCCACCTTGCTGTACGCATAGTCATCAGCCGGTAAATGCGAGTGTGGGTATTGCTGGGCCCGTGCTGGTATGGCGCCTTATAGGTTCAATGGGTGTCGCTGTCTGGGGACCTCATGGGGCACAGTAGGAACAGATCCCTGCACCTCCGCACCCCCTCGCTGGAGATAGAGACTCTCTTGGTCCGGCGGGGCTGGTGTGCTTTTAGGGCCAGATTGCGTAGGTCTTTGGCGCGGCCTCGGGCATCTCTCACAGCGTGCACTCCCCTTGCCCCGTGCGAGTCACAGTCCACCTCGCTCACCTCGTGGTCACCGCCACAGGAACGCCGTCCAAGGGTCCGCTGCGCAGCTCAGCCAGCAACAAGGGCAGGGAGCCCTCCGCTCCCACACACCTCCAGAGCCCCTCACAGCCGCCAGGCATCAAAGGGAAGCATCACCGTGTCTGCCCGTTCGTCCGTCGCCGCCGGTCATATGCGTTTCAAGGGCGCCGCCATCTTGCCTCTGGTGGAACGCACGGCAAAGCACAGCGCTTCTGCACCTAGCCGCGGTCCCCGATCGCCTCACAGCCTCGTATGGTGGTCAGCACCCTCAATCCTTGCGGCGCCGGGTAGGTACCCAGTCCCAATTTACTTGCGTGTCTCGTGAGCTCAGATCAGCCGATCCTCGCGAGCGGCCATTTTGGATCGCCGCAGTCAGTTCTTCGCCATTCGGGTCGGATCTCCTTCAAACAGCCCATTTGGTGTCACCTCCTTGCCATGGTGACGTGGGTCCCGAGTTCCGATGCCGAATTCTCGGTTTATTTAGGCGTTAGCGGGGGATTTAAGGGGTCAAAGGCCGCTAGGCTCGCGACCGTCCGGCGAAGCTGACACACTAGCCAGCCATTCCGCAGTGCGCCCTCTAGCGCCCCCCACCACCACCTGTTGTTTAATTATTTTGTCCACCATAAGCGTGGAAGGGTATACTCAGACGTGAGTCCCTTGCTCATTGCACCATCAGGATTCAAGCAATCCGGGCCGAAGACGGCTGAAATGCCAGAAACCGGTCCCCGGAAGCTTGTTTCCTTCCCAGTGAAAGAATTGGCTTGGTAGTTTGGTTTTGCCCTGTTCCCATGATGCACTGGGCCAGGATCTCTTGACTGGGTGAGAGTATTCTGCTTAATTCAGAAACTCTGTCCATCACCACCCCCTGTTGTTTAATTATTTTGTCCACCATAAGCGTGGAAGGGTATACTCGGACGTGAGTCCCTTGCTCATTGCACCATCAGGATTCAAGCAAGCCGGGCCGAAGACGGCTGAAATGCCAGAAACCGGTCCCCGGAAGCTTGTTTTCTTCCCAGTGAAAGAATTGGCTTGGTAGTTTGGTTTTGCACTGTTCCCATGATGCACTGGGCCAGGGACAGACTAATTCGCATATAGCCAGGTTCTGAGCTGGGATGGTGCAGTGAGCTAAAAAACGGTGTTGGATTAAGCCCTGATCTCTTGACTGGGTGAGAGTATTCTGCTTAATTCAGAAACTCTGTCCATCACCACCCCCTGTTGTTTAATTATTTTGTCCACCATAAGCGTGGAAGGGTATACTCAGACGTGAGTCCCTTGCTCATTGTACCATCAGGATTCAAGCAAGCTGGGCCGAAGACGGCTGAAATGCCAGAAACCGGTCCCCGGAAGCTTGTTTCCTTCCCAGTGAAAGAATTGGCTTGGTAGTTTGGTTTTGCCCTGTTCCCATGATGCACTGGGCCAGGGACAGACTAATTTGCATATAGCCAGGTTCTGAGCTGGGATTGTGCAGTGAGCTAAAAAACGGTGTTGGATTAAGCCCTGATCTCTTGACTGGGTGAGAGTATTCTGCTTAATTCAGAAACTCTGTCCATCACCACCCCCTGTTGTTTAATTAGTCCTGGATCGGCCTGTAAACTTTGAGCCTGCCAATGCAGTCCATGCTCCCCCTGCCAGTCTTTTTTTCAAGAAGAATAACAAAAATGAGAAATAGTGCGCCATCCTATGTTGTGCCTCATCCACGTATTTCTATGGCTGCCCAAACTCGTCATAGAAGTTGAGGAGGGAGAGGTATTACAATTCTGCATCGTACCATATATTTATGTCGATCTGTATTTCTGTTTTTCAAATTTTTCAGGAGCAACATTGTGAAATGGAAATATTGTAGCCGTTTAGTTTTTAACTAGCTCATTACTGCAATATAACTCCTGGTGTATTCTTTCCATATTCAAAGGATAGGCTTGCACCAGATAAATACAACTTTTGTAGTGAAGAACTACTCGGTTTTAACCTTTAACCTTATCGGGGTACTTGCATGGAGAGTATTTGTCGTGTTTATTGTGTGTAATATGTAAAGCATCAATGCAGATAGCATGGTTGCGAATTCACCAACAAAAATACGCAGCCAGTAATCTGCAGTTCCCAAGTTTGAATATGGAAGAGCAAAATCAGTTTTCCATCCTTCCAATGTTGGTATGTTGAGCTGATAAATTTGGTTCTTTTTTAAACCACAGTGAAATCATAGCATAGGGTAAAAAGCGTTATTTGACTATAGTATACACACGCCAAAGGTACAGAACAGAATGACTTTACAATCTTAAGGAATTACATGATTTAGCAACGTATTGCTTGTTAAGTCTGCTTTGTGGGACTCTGGCGAGCAGGCAGAGATGTCTGGAAAGAAGAAACCAACTCCTTCAGTGTAACGTAGAAGAAAGCTGTCAGCTGTTTACGATGCCATCCTTGCGCTGCAAGTCTGCCCCGGTACAGCAAGATTCAGGTCTGCATTCTTCACTAAATATGTGGGAGTCTGTAATTAATAAAAGTCATGAGGCAGTGAGATTTCTAACGTACCTTATTATTTGACAGCTGCGAGGAGCCAGTGTGGACCCACCCAAAATACAGAAGTTGCATGCGGTTTATGTAGACTATAGAAATGTTGCACAAATAATACACATCCAATGGGCATTCCCCGACATAGGTATTTTCCAAACCTTTATCCATTCATTAATGTGTATTCAATGAGGCCCTATATATAGGCATTTATCAAAACACGCATGGGGCATCGCAACAGCTTGTCACATACGCTTGTGACTTGCTCATTTCTGAAGGCCTTGTGGTTACAGCAAAAGTACAGAACTTCATAAACAAGTAGGGTGTAATAAGTCAACGGTTCTAAGTGCAGCTCAAGGGTCAAGTAAAGTATAGAAACTAAAGAAACAGGCCAGCAACTTTGACATATTCTAAAGACTTCTTCTCTCGAACGTCACAAAATGGAGCCTGAAATAAAATGTATTCCACTTCCCTCCCACTCCAGCTCCCCCTCTTTTCTTTTTCTTGAATCTGCCTTTCACTCCTTCCTTCTTTTACTATTTTTCCATTCTCATTGTCTTGACTCCCTCCACCTTTGTGCCTACATCCTTGACGTTCTTTTTTCATTGGTCTTACACCTGTTCACACGTTTTTCATACCTTTCCTTATCTTCTTTTCTCTTCTTCTTGATTCCTACACCTGCCCCCTTCCTCTCAACTTTCTTTGTCTCCCTTCTTAATATTGTATCTTCCACTCTCCTTTTTTGCTTCCCTTTCACCCCTCCTCTTTTCATTCTTCCTTTCCTCCCCACCCTTCCGTCTAACCTACAACTATGCCTTCCTCCTCCCTTGCTTACTTCATTCCTTTCCTTCTTCTATCACTCTACTCTACATTACTCAGTCAGTGCCACTCTACTCTGTGCCACTCTACTCTGTGCCACTCTACTCTGTGCCACTCTGCTGTTCTACTTTATTCTATGCCACACATCTATACTCTTCTATACACCACTCTACGCCACTCTATTCTGTGCCACTCTACTCCTTGCCATGCCACTCTACGCCACGCCACTATACATCACACCATTACGCCACACCACTATACACCACACCACTACGCCACTCTGCTCTTCTTTATGCCACTCTGCTCTGCGCAACTCTGCTCTGCGCAACTCTGCTCTGCGCCACTCTGCTCTGCGCCACTCTGCTCTGCGCCACTCTGCTCTGCGCCACTCTACTCTAAAACATTCTACTCTAAAACACTCTACTCTGCAACACTCTACTCTGCAACACTCTACTCTGCAACACTCTACTCTGCAACACTCTACTCTGCAACACTCTGCAACACTCCACTCTGCAACACTCCACTCTGCAACACTCCACTCTGCAACACTCCACTCTGCAACACTCCACTCTGCAACACTCCACTCTGCAACACTCCACTCTGCAACACTCCACTCTGCAACACTCCACTCTGCAACACTCCACTCTGCAACACTCCACTCTGCAACACTCTACTCTGCAACTCTCCAGTCTGCAACTCTCCAGTCTGCAACTCTCCAGTCTGCAACTCTCCAGTCTGCAACTCTCCACTCTGCAACTCTCCACTCTGCAACTCTCCACTCTGCAACACTCCACAACACTCCACTCTGCAACACTCCACTCTGCAACACTCCACTCTGCAACACTCCACTCTGCAACACTCCACTCTGCAACACTCCACTCTGCAACACTCCACTCTGCAACACTCCACTCTGCAACACTCCACTCTGCAACACTCCACTCTGCAACACTCCACTCTGCAACACTCCACTCTGCAACACTCCACTCTGCAACACTCCACTCTGCAACACTAGTCTACGTCATGCTACTAACCTTTAGTCATGATGTGCAGCATCCATGCATGTACACCATGGCTAAAAGACATTCCAAAGTCAATAGCTCTTGCCTAGTTGAAACATATTGGCTTTGCCAATGCTTATTTGTTTTATTGCATCTTCATAAAATGACCATGCCAGTTAATACTATGGTATAGTGAGCTGCATACAGTTACACTGTTAAGAAAAAAGAACAGCCCTCAGCAAAGACAAACCTATGAGCACATTCCATACATTCAGCAAGGTTGTTCTTGGTTGAATGAGATGTGTATTAAAGGGTAGAAAAATAGAAAATTGACCAGCCTGCTGCAATAACACCCTCTCTGATAGAGAGGAAGTAGAAGCATCCCAGAGGATCCGGTGTTTGTGAAAGACTTCATAGAATACTTCTGCCATAGTGGAAATAGAAGTTGTTAAACATTTCTAAAATGAATGATATAAGCGAGTGCAATAATTGTATTACTACTATTACTGTGATGCCTGCTTTAGACACAGGTGGTGGGACGTACCAGCCTCTGCGAAATAATTATATAGTTCGGCTACTTTTGGGACAAGCAAGTGCTTCCAAGACTGAATGTGTTTGGAGGATTTTAGTCAGTTTGGATTTTTCATTGCAGGCTGCTTGGGATGCCTTTATGTGGGTGTCCGGTGTGTAGAGGGCTACATAGAAATCCCTAAACTCTCCAGTTTGTCATCTCTTTTTTATTAAGTGCTATCCCTTCCATAGAGATGTTTGCATCCATGTGACTTTTCTACTTTTTCATGTAATTTACATGCTAATTGAGTTCCTATTTTTTCTTCGGTCATATGAGTCTTGTATAAGGTGTAGCATGTTCAATTCTTCCCTAATAGTATTCATGTTTCATTTACTCTCTAAGAGGTTTGATTTTTCTCTGTACTGTCAGCCAAGGAAACTGTGTAAGTTCTTTGAATTCCACTCAGTTCTTGTGTTTCCAACTGAGCCATCAATGGTTTTGTAGTGTGAATCTTTTCTGGATTCTTCTGCTATACATTGGTTGGGTCCAGAATACTACTTAGTCTCTTCCTTTTTTAGGTCGAGCTAGAATGCGCATGCGAAGCATGCGTCTTGCTCGACAACTATTGTTTTCAGTTTCCTGGGAATCTGAGACAGCGTTCGGCCACGTGCTTCTGCTGTCTCAGATTTGTCCTCGTGAGCGCGCTTTTGCTGCTGGCTGCTTGCTGTGTGTGCGCTGTTTCGCTTTCGCGTGCATCTTCTAGAAAGTGGCGTCATGGTATGCTATGCAGACACTCGCGTACACACCCCCTTTCCCCTCCCCCCCACCACCAACCAGTCATCGGGCTGTTTTAACACACACACGCATACACACAAGCGCGCACACACAGACACACAAGCGCACACATCCCCCTCACACCCCACTCACCAGGTTCTTCTCGCGTTTCCCTCGGCAGCCAGCGGGTCATTCTGGTTAACAGGCGGGGGTCGCGGGGCTCTCCACGAGCACCGGAGCCCCGCTAGCTGAGACGTAAATCTTCCGGCGGGCAAAGAAGCGCGGGGTAGGCTCCCCTCTGCTTCCTGCATTTGTCCGGCCCGCCCCCGTCCCAACAAAGGTTGCCTGGCTTCCTGTTGAAGCCGGGCTGCGGCGGTTAGTTTGCTTGTTCACCATGTGAACTGTCCGCAGTAATAGGGCAAGGTACAGACCCCCGCACACCCCAATAAGGTAATATAATTGTAACTGCAGGTGACGCATGCTTTCTTTTTTAGTGGTCCACCCTGTGGTTGCATCTCGCGTGACGTGTGCTGTCTTGAAGGAATGGCGGAGGGATTTGCGCCCATACCACCACCCTGTATGTCACCAGCCTTCAATGCACTGGACACGATTTTCAAAATACCAACAACAGAGGTATTTGCGCCTAGAGAGATTTTTGGGCCACAAGTCGGAAATGTAATTGAGTGCGGTGTTGGGCGTATGCAGCTAGAAAGATTTTTTGAGATTGTTCCATGCCGATTAAAATATTGAATGGAGATTGACCGAGCAGTCAAACTGACCGTCCCTTAAGATTGAAAAGCCAGGCGAGTGTCAGGTTCGTGGAATGCTGGTGACATCATAGATGAGAAATTATTTCATTTCTCATGGTAATAGCGGAGCTGCCAAGCGCTTAGACCTCGGAGAGCAGATTGCGCGCTAAAGGTGAAGTCATACATGCCTCCCACCGGTTGAGGAACACGGACACCCCTTCAGGCGTCAGTGCATACTTGCCTCGTCGCCGCGCGCTCTCGGTGGGAACGCGGCCTTGCGTTTCTGCCTTCTCAGGCATCACCAGTCCGCCGTTGCCATTACATACTTTATTTAACCTTTGCAGCGATGTTTTCTTAGCACAGCTGAGCAGTTCAACTAAACTGCTTTCCAATGACTATTTGCTGGTATTATTTACTGTTTTAAAAAAATTACCTGCTAGAAGCATTTTGAGGTCGTGAACGAACATATTAATATAGAGCTGCTTCGTTAATTAGGGCAATAAGGCACAACACGGCGAGTTTTTTTTGGTCATCGAGTATTGTAACATGTTTTCTGAAGTGCGTTGAAAAAGTAATAATATGTGCACCCTAACATAGTGACCTGCTGAACTCACCTTGCTCTGTATGGTCGAGAGGGCGCTGCTATTTTCAGGACCTTCCTTATCCAATGGCCGCCCTCCTCTGTCATGAGTGTTGCCACGAGCTGCAGCTGATGACTCTTCCAGAAGACGGTCACACTGTGCCTCCATTGGCAGCTCACATGTAGCCACTTAGGGCCCAGGGTGCCGTGCTCTGCTCCCGCTTACTCACACTGGCACTCTCCAACACTCACTCTCTCACTAACTAACTCTCCCACTCACTCACTCACTCACTAACTGACTGGCCCACTCTCACTCACTAACTGTTCAGACTCTCACTGACCGACTCACCCACTCTCTCTCACTCACTGACTCCCCCACTCACTGACTGACTCCCCCACTCACTGACTGACTCCCCCACTCACTGACTGACTCCCCCACTCATTCTCACACACTGACTCACTCACTCTCAACACATATTGCATTACAAATGCAATAGTTATCACATTTGCAAAAGTTTAAGCTATTGGCATTGTAAATGACAATGCTATTAATGTATCTATTTTCAAAACCAACACATAAATACAAAATTTGTCATTTACAATGATAATAGCTCAAACTTTCCTAATGCGAGACCTATTACATTGCTAATGCTTGTTTTTGTATGTGGATGTTGGGTGTCTTGTCTGTCCCCTTGTGATGTCAGACGTGCGCCCTGGCAGCCCATGTGCGTGCTCGCCATCTTTTTCCCCATTGGGGGTAATAGCAACAGCTGAAGCTATGCGGATGCTGAGAGATTTCTTTTCTAGAGAGGTCAGCAGATTATCAGGAAAAAATGAAGGGAAGGATAGCTTAAGTAGAGCGAAGAAGGTGAATACCAAAAAAACAAAGATCACTGTAGAAGTAAGTGAACTGCATAGGACCTCAACCACGCGGTCAGAGAATCGATGGAAAGGGAAAGAAAACCATTGTTGGGAGTGGAAAATATTCTCCTTAGATTTTGCCCATTGCAAGTTTGCCTAGAAGGAGAACTACGAAGTCTGCAGTCTCTGTCTGCCTCGAGACCATGACACAAAAAGCTGCAAAGAATGTGTCCCATACGCTGGCTGTGGATACTCCCCTTAAAAAATATTCTCCTGTTTGCGTTACTGTCTCCTACCTGGGGAAGTTTCTTAATAGAGAAGGGTACCATTCATCTGTCTTTCATCGGCTGGAGCCGAGGTCTACCAGCAACATGTTCACGGCATGTATAAGAGGGATAAGAACATTGTTTGTTAGGATGTAGTTTGTCCTACAGTGGCTGCTGTGCACATGTGACAACTATGTGTATTCTCTCTTTTCCTTGTGGTATTCTTGCCACGTCATTAGAGGATTTTTGAATTTCTTGGTGAAATAATAAAAATTAACTGTTCACCTCCCCATTTTTGAACGGTCAATCTTCCCATCCCAAGCCGTATTAAAGACATCAGACTGTATGCTCTCCCCACACCAAAGTCTGCTATCTACATGATGAAACCCAATAGAAAGCTCTCTTGGCCTGTGTTCATTCGGGAGGAGGGTACGATGAACGTGCCACATCCTAGGAGCTGAGGCCTGCCCCTTCTTCAAACTCCTGCATGCCTTCATCCGGTTATAGATGTTAGGCGTCCACCATGGGTATATTGGACACCTCCTTCTAGCAACACCAAACACCCACTCCTGCTATGAACCTCTGCTCCATGCGACAAATAATAGGGGGCCAGAGATGGGACTCCACCACCCCTTAACAAGGAGGTATGCTCTCTAAGGCAGCTGTTCTCATTTCAGCTCATCTCGGTTTTCAAACGAGTGCCATTTTGGATTTACACTGCTGCCCTTGGCGGGGTTGAAGGGGGCCTTTGGGGTTGGGTTTTGTTCCTCTAGTTCTGCCTCGCCCCGTCTAATCAATCAGTTGATAGAAGATTGGTTAACACATTGTCCCCATCTCTTTATTGATGGCTGGGAAACGGGGCAGAACATTAGTGTCTGCCAGAGTCTGGGAGCAGAAGTAGAGCAGCAGAAAATGCTGTTAGAGTCATGCTTTACCCCTCACTGCAGATTTTATGATCGTGAGACATTATCACAGTGATAGTCATTTTATATTGGGCACTGCACTTTGATGCTTTATTCATTTTTAATGTCTGACTTCCTATTTCACTTGACTGTGTACTGATCTGGTAGCAATGCCCTCTGACCTGAAACTTTGAAATGAGGATGTGTGAAAGTTTGTCTCTGTGATAGCTTTGAACGTCAAGATTTTGGAAATTCTGCGAATGATGGGAATCTTACTCAATCAGCTCTGCACATACTGGGTCTCCTTTTCGCCACTACACAGTTTTTCTGACAGAGACTTTTAAACTGTAGATTCCTCACCTAAGAATTTCCCAGGTGTCAGACAAGATCCAGAAAATTTTGAGCAGTACCTCTATACGCCAGTCGGTGGTGTTGGCAGCTCCGTGTGAAGGTTCTCCATGTCGAAAGTGACTTGCGCAGTGCCTACATAGGCGCCACCTTGACGTTCTCTTTTTTTCTGCGGCAAAAGTGTGGATCTGGAGAGCTACCTCAGTTGCTTTTTGACCAATTTCTCAACCTCTTTGTTGACTTCTTCTGAGCTATTGCTCCCAGTGCGCTAGAGACATGCCCCTGAACAAACCTATTGGTCTAAACCCTTGTGGGGAGTGTCACAGACGGACGTCTGTTTCTGATCCACATTTGGTCTGCCTTTGGTGCCTGTGGTTGGATAATGACTCCAAGGCCTGAGCCGACTGTCATTCGATGCACCCAAAGGCAATCCAGGAGCATGCTATGAAGCTCCGAGCAGTGGAGCTCAAGAAGGCACAGCGTAGTTTCTGATTCTGAGAGAGATCTTGGGCCCAGTCACGGAGTCGGTCTTACAATCCTTCATTCTCCAATTCATAAAGTCCAGGAAGCACAAAAAGAAGTAGAGGCGTACTTCGACTTGCCCCTTCGACCTCTTACTTCTAGGCTCAGCTCCTGCACTCCTCCTGCAGAAGCGGAGGCCGAATCCACTCTGTGCCTCCCAGAATTCCCTGGATCTGGAGCGATCCCTGCCCAGACTCCCTCTGGCATGCTTTTGGGCCCCGTGGAGCCAAGATGTGCCCCAGCTGAGATACTATCAGAGAGTTCTCTCCTGATGCAAGCAGGGCCCCTCCGGATCTGCCCCAGGATCTGGACTGACTCTGGTGCCCAGGCATATGCCGGAGCATTCCTCCTGACACCACTTCGACAACATGAATCCAATTCTCTGAGATGGCCCTGCCTTGGAGCTATTCGATGTCGAACCCGGCACCAATTGGACCATGTGAACCATATCGTTCGAACACGCTGCCCTTCTTCCTTAAGAGACCCCGTTCGGATTTGGATTTTGGGGATAATTATGACGACGGCTATCAGTTCCATGACCCATCTGATGAACTGGCCTACTCCTACCATGAGGCTAACTGGAATGAGGAGCTGGGAGAAGCCTGTGGACTGGACTTGTCTCCAGATTCTGCCCTGTCCTCAACTATTGGATCTGCTACAGAGGAAAGCCCATCCTTCACCAAGAGTGTGTGAAGGGGGCTGCAGAGGTATGTGACCTGCAGCTCCCTTCTGTCCATGACCTGGCCAACTTCTTACCAGGTGTGCTTCAACCAAGGCTGTTCCCTGCAGAGCCACTGATTCCCTTAAATGAAACCTTCACAGCCATTCTCCTGGGGGCTTTGGCCAATCCCTGGACAGGTGTTCCTGTGCACAGGATGGTTGCCTGTCGCCACCACTCCACTCCTGGGGATCCTGCTTTCTTCTTCCAGCACCCAACCTTGAGGACCTTGTGGTGCAGGCCTTGGCTGCCAACATCAATTCCAGTATATTCTCTTCTGCTCTTTCGGACAGGGAATAAAAGAGGCTGGACACCTTTGGGAAAAGAGCTTTCTGTTCCACCAGCCCAGCATTGCAGTCGGTAAACATCACATGCCTCTTGCTGCTCCGGGCGGGTACACCCACATCTTGTTGGACAAAGTTGTGCAAGGGCTGTCCATGGTATCGAAGGAGGCCTGAGCCATACTGGGTGTGCTCTCCTTCCGAGTACAAGCTGCTCAACACTACAATACACTCCCATCCGAAATGCGTTCAGAGACTTCGGAACTCACTTTCCGGAAACAACTGAAAACCTACCTCTTCCATCCGGTTAGAGAGTGAGGAGGTTAGTGGGGGAGAAACGGGTGGGGATGAATTGTCTGACTGACTGGTGCTAGCCACTTTATAGCGCGGGGACACACTGACCTCAGTGTAACCAGGAGCTCTATAAAATGTATTATTATTATACTAAGCTAGGACCTACTTGATGGCTCGGGACACAGCAGACTTCCCCATCCGGTGTGGATTAAACATGACCGACTTGGGCTCAGCCATTGCCTTCATGGTGGTGCTACACCACCACGCCTGGCTGAGATTAACTGGCTTCTCAGAGATTTACAATTGCTTCTGATGGACATACCCTTCGATGGCTTTTGCTCTTTTTGCAATGAGGCTGATACAGCGCTCCAGTGCTTTAAACAGAGTTTGATCACCCCCAGGTCAATGAGATCCTCCCTTTCGCCATGCCAACAGCACTCCTTCATCTTTTCCTTGGCTATGGTAGGGGCATTCAGCTGCTTCCAGAATACCGGCCAAACCTCCGAAGTTTACCACCCTTTCGGGGCCTTGGACATGATTCCCACAGAAGACGTGGGGCTCAAAGCCAACATACTGTCCAGTACCCTGCCCAGCCGGCTGCTGCAGTCTCCAAGCCCCTTTCACATGTTCTTGACACAGCACAGTCCTTCTGTGGCGGCAGGATCAGGCACCACTTTTCCCAGTGGCAGGACACAACATCAGACAAGTAGGTGCTTCAAATTTTCCAGAGGATTTGAGCTCTTCTATTTCTGGAAACCTGCAACACCACTTGCATTCAGCTTTCTTAAACAAGGCTCAACTTTCAAGAGAAAAAGGACATTCATTGCTATCTCCCACAATACCCTACCATCAGATGTGCATCTTGAGCCACTATATGTACAATATTACATACATACATATATACACTATTAGTAAGAGACTAGGGCCTTCAATATTTCCTTTGTAGTTTGTATTGGCACCGGACAGTGATTTCAGCTTTTAGCATAAACAATATAGTGTTGTGTATTTGCCTCGCGCTAAATGCCTGGCTACGAATACGGCCACTATGAGCTGCTCAGCAGTCAATGAACGCTGGATTTCAGATAAAAGTGATAAAGTCCTTGGTTTGATAGAGTGTGCGTAAGCTGTTGAAGAAGAGACAATTTGAAGATACATAGCTGCAAAAAGATGGATTGTTCCAGAACGCCACAGGAAGTATACATGTAGGAGTTAACTGCCAAAGGCAAGTGGATCTTTAGCAAATTGAAGTAATGCATTAATATGTTGTCTAAGTTTAGGACAATTTATTTAGCACTGAAGTCCTTCTCGACATTATTGGGGAAAAGTTGTACAAATCAAAACAAGTAACTCCACCTCAGTGCCTATAGACTGCAAGGAAAACTACAAACGTGGCTTACATTTACTTAATAAACTATAACTGTGACATGACTGTCTATATGTAATAGGAAAATGCCACAGACTTTCTGTTTTAATAAGTTATGACAATTAAGTTGTAACATCATAGTCCCTGCTGTCAGAGTTAGCAAACGATTTAGCAGAGGGGGTGGTGATGAACAGAGTGTTCTGAGTTAAACAGACCACTCTTACCCAGTCCAAAGATCAGGGCTTGATCCATCACCGTTATTTATCTCACTGCCCCATCCCAGCTCAGAACCTGGCTATATGCAAATCAGTCTGTCCCTGGCCCAGTGCATCATGGGAACAGGGCAGACTAAACTACCAAGCCAATTCTTCACCAGAAAGGAGACAAGCTACCGGGGACCGGTTTCTGGCATTTCAGCCTTCTTCGGCCCGGCTTGCTTGAATCCTGATGGAGCAGTGAGAAAGGGACTCATGTCTGAGTATACCCTGCCACACCTATAGTGGCCAAAAACAATTTAGCAAAGGGGGTGGTGATGAACAGAGTGTTCTGAGTTAAACAGACCACTCTTACCCAGTCCAAAGATCAGGGCTTGATCCATCACCGTTATTTATCTCACTGCCCCATCCCAGCTCAGAACCTGGCTATATGCAAATCAGTCTGTCCCTGGCCAAGTGCATCATGGGAACAGGGCAGACTAAACTACCAAGCCAATTCTTCACCAGAAAGGAGACAAGCTACCGGGGACCGGTTTCTGGCATTTCAGCCTTCTTCGGCCCGGCTTGCTTGAATCCTGATGGAGCAGTGAGAAAGGGACTCATGTCTGAGTATACCCTGCCACACCTATAGTGGCCAAAAACGATTTAGCAAAGGGGGTGGTGATGAACAGAGTGTTCTGAGTTAAACAGACCACTCTTACCCAGTCCAAAGATCAGGGCTTGATCCATCACCGTTATTTATCTCACTGCCCCATCCCAGCTCAGAACCTGGCTATATGCAAATCAGTCTGTCCCTGGCCCAGTGCATCATGGGAACAGGGCAGACTAAACTACCAAGCCAATTCTTCACCAGAAAGGAGACAAGCTACCGGGGACCGGTTTCTGGCATTTCAGCCTTCTTCGGCCCGGCTTGCTTGAATCCTGATGGAGCAGTGAGAAAGGGACTCATGTCTGAGTATACCCTGCCACACCTATAGTGGCCAAAAACGATTTAGCAAAGGGGGTGGTGATGAACAGAGTGTTCTGAGTTAAACAGACCACTCTTACCCAGTCCAAAGATCAGGGCTTGATCCATCACCGTTATTTATCTCACTGCCCCATCCCAGCTCAGAACCTGGCTATATGCAAATCAGTCTGTCCCTGGCCCAGTGCATCATGGGAACAGGGCAGACTAAACTACCAAGCCAATTCTTCACCAGAAAGGAGACAAGCTACCGGGGACCGGTTTCTGGCATTTCAGCCTTCTTCGGCCCGGCTTGCTTGAATCCTGATGGAGCAGTGAGAAAGGGACTCATGTCTGAGTATACCCTGCCACACCTATAGTGGCCAAAAACGATTTAGCAAAGGGGGTGGTGATGAACAGAGTGTTCTGAGTTAAACAGACCACTCTTACCCAGTCCAAAGATCAGGGCTTGATCCATCACCGTTATTTATCTCACTGCCCCATCCCAGCTCAGAACCTGGCTATATGCAAATCAGTCTGTCCCTGGCCCAGTGCATCATGGGAACAGGGCAGACTAAACTACCAAGCCAATTCTTCACCAGAAAGGAGACAAGCTACCGGGGACCGGTTTCTGGCATTTCAGCCTTCTTCGGCCCGGCTTGCTTGAATCCTGATGGAGCAGTGAGAAAGGGACTCATGTCTGAGTATACCCTGCCACACCTATAGTGGCCAAAAACGATTTAGCAAAGGGGGTGGTGATGAACAGAGTGTTCTGAGTTAAACAGACCACTCTTACCCAATCCAAAGATCAGGGCTTGATCCATCACCGTTATTTATCTCACTGCCCCATCCCAGCTCAGAACCTGGCTATATGCAAATCAGTCTGTCCCTGGCCCAGTGCATCATGGGAACAGGGCAGACTAAACTACCAAGCCAATTCTTCACCAGAAAGGAGACAAGCTACCGGGGACCGGTTTCTGGCATTTCAGCCTTCTTCGGCCCGGCTTGCTTGAATCCTGATGGAGCAGTGAGAAAGGGACTCATGTCTGAGTATACCCTGCCACACCTATAGTGGCCAAAAACGATTTAGCAAAGGGGGTGGTGATGAACAGAGTGTTCTGAGTTAAACAGACCACTCTTACCCAGTCCAAAGATCAGGGCTTGATCCATCACCGTTATTTATCTCACTGCCCCATCCCAGCTCAGAACCTGGCTATATGCAAATCAGTCTGTCCCTGGCCCAGTGCATCATGGGAACAGGGCAGACTAAACTACCAAGCCAATTCTTCACCAGAAAGGAGACAAGCTACCGGGGACCGGTTTCTGGCATTTCAGCCTTCTTCGGCCGGGCTTGCTTGAATCCTGATGGAGCAGTGAGAAAGGGACTCATGTCTGAGTATACCCTGCCACACCTATAGTGGCCAAAAACGATTTAGCAAAGGGGGTGGTGATGAACAGAGTGTTCTGAGTTAAACAGACCACTCTTACCCAGTCCAAAGATCAGGGCTTGATCCATCACCGTTATTTATCTCACTGCCCCATCCCAGCTCAGAACCTGGCTATATGCAAATCAGTCTGTCCCTGGCCCAGTGCATCATGGGAACAGGGCAGACTAAACTACCAAGCCAATTCTTCACCAGAAAGGAGACAAGCTACCGGGGACCGGTTTCTGGCATTTCAGCCTTCTTCGGCCCGGCTTGCTTGAATCCTGATGGAGCAGTGAGAAAGGGACTCATGTCTGAGTATACCCTGCCACACCTATAGTGGCCAAAAACGATTTAGCAAAGGGGGTGGTGATGAACAGAGTGTTCTGAGTTAAACAGACCACTCTTACCCAGTCCAAAGATCAGGGCTTGATCCATCACCGTTATTTATCTCACTGCCCCATCCCAGCTCAGAACCTGGCTATATGCAAATCAGTCTGTCCCTGGCCCAGTGCATCATGGGAACAGGGCAGACTAAACTACCAAGCCAATTCTTCACCAGAAAGGAGACAAGCTACCGGGGACCGGTTTCTGGCATTTCAGCCTTCTTCGGCCCGGCTTGCTTGAATCCTGATGGAGCAGTGAGAAAGGGACTCATGTCTGAGTATACCCTGCCACACCTATAGTGGCCAAAAACGATTTAGCAAAGGGGGTGGTGATGAACAGAGTGTTCTGAGTTAAACAGACCACTCTTACCCAGTCCAAAGATCAGGGCTTGATCCATCACCGTTATTTATCTCACTGCCCCATCCCAGCTCAGAACCTGGCTATATGCAAATCAGTCTGTCCCTGGCCCAGTGCATCATGGGAACAGGGCAGACTAAACTACCAAGCCAATTCTTCACCAGAAAGGAGACAAGCTACCGGGGACCGGTTTCTGGCATTTCAGCCTTCTTCGGCCCGGCTTGCTTGAATCCTGATGGAGCAGTGAGAAAGGGACTCATGTCTGAGTATACCCTGCCACACCTATAGTGGCCAAAAACGATTTAGCAAAGGGGGTGGTGATGAACAGAGTGTTCTGAGTTAAACAGACCACTCTTACCCAGTCCAAAGATCAGGGCTTGATCCATCACCGTTATTTATCTCACTGCCCCATCCCAGCTCAGAACCTGGCTATATGCAAATCAGTCTGTCCCTGGCCCAGTGCATCATGGGAACAGGGCAGACTAAACTACCAAGCCAATTCTTCACCAGAAAGGAGACAAGCTACCGGGGACCGGTTTCTGGCATTTCAGCCTTCTTCGGCCCGGCTTGCTTGAATCCTGATGGAGCAGTGAGAAAGGGACTCATGTCTGAGTATACCCTGCCACACCTATAGTGGCCAAAAACGATTTAGCAAAGGGGGTGGTGATGAACAGAGTGTTCTGAGTTAAACAGACCACTCTTACCCAGTCCAAAGATCAGGGCTTGATCCATCACCGTTATTTATCTCACTGCCCCATCCCAGCTCAGAACCTGGCTATATGCAAATCAGTCTGTCCCTGGCCCAGTGCATCATGGGAACAGGGCAGACTAAACTACCAAGCCAATTCTTCACCAGAAAGGAGACAAGCTACCGGGGACCGGTTTCTGGCATTTCAGCCTTCTTCGGCCCGGCTTGCTTGAATCCTGATGGAGCAGTGAGAAAGGGACTCATGTCTGAGTATACCCTGCCACACCTATAGTGGCCAAAAACGATTTAGCAAAGGGGGTGGTGATGAACAGAGTGTTCTGAGTTAAACAGACCACTCTTACCCAGTCCAAAGATCAGGGCTTGATCCATCACCGTTATTTATCTCACTGCCCCATCCCAGCTCAGAACCTGGCTATATGCAAATCAGTCTGTCCCTGGCCCAGTGCATCATGGGAACAGGGCAGACTAAACTACCAAGCCAATTCTTCACCAGAAAGGAGACAAGCTACCGGGGACCGGTTTCAGGCATTTCAGCCTTCTTCGGCCCGGCTTGCTTGAATCCTGATGGAGCAGTGAGAAAGGGACTCATGTCTGAGTATACCCTGCCACACCTATAGTGGCCAAAAACGATTTAGCAAAGGGGGTGGTGATGAACAGAGTGTTCTGAGTTAAACAGACCACTCTTACCCAGTCCAAAGATCAGGGCTTGATCCATCACCGTTATTTATCTCACTGCCCCATCCCAGCTCAGAACCTGGCTATATGCAAATCAGTTTGTCCCTGGCCCAGTGCATCATGGGAACAGGGCAGACTAAACTACCAAGCCAATTCTTCACCAGAAAGGAGACAAGCTACCGGGGACCGGTTTCTGGCATTTCAGCCTTCTTCGGCCCGGCTTGCTTGAATCCTGATGGAGCAGTGAGAAAGGGACTCATGTCTGAGTATACCCTGCCACACCTATAGTGGCCAAAAACGATTTAGCAAAGGGGGTGGTGATGAACAGAGTGTTCTGAGTTAAACAGACCACTATTACCCAGTCCAAAGATCAGGGCTTGATCCATCACCGTTATTTATCTCACTGCCCCATCCCAGCTCAGAATCTGGCTATATGCAAATCAGTCTGTCCCTGGCCCAGTGCATCATGGGAACAGGGCAGACTAAACTACCAAGCCAATTCTTCACCAGAAAGGAGACAAGCTACCGGGGACCGGTTTCTGGCATTTCAGCCTTCTTCGGCCCGGCTTGCTTGAATCCTGATGGAGCAGTGAGAAAGGGACTCATGTCTGAGTATACCCTGCCACACCTATAGTGGCCAAAAACGATTTAGCAAAGGGGGTGGTGATGAACAGAGTGTTCTGAGTTAAACAGACCACTCTTACCCAGTCCAAAGATCAGGGCTTGATCCATCACCGTTATTTATCTCACTGCCCCATCCCAGCTCAGAACCTGGCTATATGCAAATCAGTCTGTCCCTGGCCCAGTGCATCATGGGAACAGGGCAGACTAAACTACCAAGCCAATTCTTCACCAGAAAGGAGACAAGCTACCGGGGACCGGTTTCTGGCATTTCAGCCTTCTTCGGCCCGGCTTGCTTGAATCCTGATGGAGCAGTGAGAAAGGGACTCATGTCTGAGTATACCCTGCCACACCTATAGTGGCCAAAAACGATTTAGCAAAGGGGGTGGTGATGAACAGAGTGTTCTGAGTTAAACAGACCACTCTTACCCAGTCCAAAGATCAGGGCTTGATCCATCACCGTTATTTATCTCACTGCCCCATCCCAGCTCAGAACCTGGCTATATGCAAATCAGTCTGTCCCTGGCCCAGTGCATCATGGGAACAGGGCAGACTAAACTACCAAGCCAATTCTTCACCAGAAAGGAGACAAGCTACCGGGGACCGGTTTCTGGCATTTCAGCCTTCTTCGGCCGGCTTGCTTGAATCCTGATGGAGCAGTGAGAAAGGGACTCATGTCTGAGTATACCCTGCCACACCAATGTTAGCAGACATTGAAAAGAATCTTCCTCAGTAGATTTAACTGCTACTTAAACAATTAAAGAAAAGTCTAGCTTTTCAGCCTCCTTTCTTGTAAACTTTAAAATCCATAGTTATCTGAAGTTTACCGTAAAATATCAATGTATTGCACTGATGTGGCTCCTTATGGAGGCGCAAAAGCTTTTTGCACCCATTCTTTAGCATTGATGCAGACTTTATTTTTTCATGAACCTATTTATTGGATTTCATTCATATACATGTCATACATTAGTCATACCATACTAGTCTATTGCTGTATTACAATTAATATTAATGTTGTTGTGACAAATAGCAGCGTGATAATTTATTGAGTAATTAAGTAGGTAATCAATGGAGGGTAATCCCCCTATCATCTCCAATGGAGATGCCGGGAGACATCGAGGAAGCGGTCGTTGGTAGGGTTACCGCAATTCTCCCACCTGTATGACAGTCTCTAGTCCATAGTCCCCTGCAGAGGGTGTCAACCAAGGATAATCCATATTCTCAACTGAACTTGGGGATTCAGAACCAGGGGAGTGAGGGGTCGGGGGGGGGGGGGGTGGCGTGGGGTTGCATATGGTGGGGGCAAATGTAATGGAGTTTCGAGTCACGCTATCATCTGTATGTACTCTTTCCTATCCTGACCGATGCCGTGTTTCCAGGAGGGTGGCCCTGGGGGTGAACTGGTGTAGCAGGAGGGGGCAAGCGGATTAGGGTGTGCTTGGTCCAGGCGTTGCTTGGGTGTCATGCGGGATTCTACGCCATCAGTGTGTGTTTGCTTAACCGCATCGCTGCTGCGGCGATTTTTGCGCTGTGCGGCATTTTTGAAATTACCGCGATACATGACGAGCTCAGCTCGTCATCAGCACACCGCCACCCGTGGGTGATGACGAGCTCAGCTCGTCATCAGCATCGAAGGGGTTAAAGTAGTGTAGGAGCATCGCCCATTCTAATGAAATAGGATGCTTTCGTATGCCCCGAGCTTCCTCCTGACGGATAAGGTCTTCGGCTGCGGCCCATTTCTTTACAGCCCCCCACCATGCGGCTATTTGCGGACCCTCTGCTGCAGCATTGATGCAGACTTATATTAAACTTCTTACGCGTATGTTTATTTTCACAGTACATATATTTCACATTTATTATATATCATCTGGATCAAATGAGTTATAGAAGCAAGTGACCAAGGATTTGGTTTAGGGAGGGCAGACGTTGATGATGTTTCTAATAGGCAAGGAAAGAACTTTAAGGAAAGCAAAGAGTGATTCTGCATTGGTCAGTCTCTTTTCTAGGGATTATCATTTGACTAGATAGATTTAAGACCATGATTTAGAGTTGGTTGTATGCATTTATAGGTCATTATTGTGTTAATTCGTATAGAACATACACCCAGATAATGCTCATTCATCTGCTTGAGACAGTTTCACTTGTAACCCAGCTCCACCGCAGAGAGGATTACCATTTTTTAATCTCTGCAAAATATGCATTTTCTATTTATTTATTTTATTTTTAGATTTTTTTATAGCGCAAACAAGACCCAGGGTAGGGTATCATAGCGCTGTACAAGAAAAACCGCGTGAGTATACAACTTTTACCAAAACAGAACAGATACAATATCAAAGTTCTTGCAAGGTTAGGTAGGTAACAGAAATGAGCATGAAACAGTAGAAGCACATTCGTTTAGGCGAAATGTGATGCATTTCAAGCAAAACAAACCATTCACTTGAAAATAATGCTAGTTTTGTAGCTTCGTAGGTGGTATATACTCATACATGATTATTCCGTCAGCCCCAAGAGATTAAAGAGGTCAAAAGTAAACTTTAGTACACCTGCTGTGAAAAGGCTAATGCACAGAATACCAACCTGTAGGTAATTGTGCTACTTGAGGCTTGTTGAAGGCTAGTTTACACCACAGGGGCCAGCACCATAAGTGTAATTTATCTTAAGAAAAACAGTTGCTATTTCTGTACCCATCTACTGGTTGGCAGGATTACGTGCTTCATAGGGGGTTAAAGGAAGATAACATGCAAAACGACTGTACAGGTAGAACGTTTGTAATTGTTCAAACTTTAGCAAGTTGTGTTTTAAATATTATTTTGTACTTGGGGAACCACATGTCTTTTATAACATAGATCAGATTGGAAGTTACTGTTGAAGGAATATGTTGTGGTTCGGGACAACCCTCTTATTTCACTGACAAGAATTCTGCCTTTTTCTGAAGAATTCAAACTTGTAAATTGATGCTAAATTTTCTGTCCCTAGTTGGTACTTGAAGGCCCATCACATTGCCCCAAAGAATGGACGCCCCTACAATCAGCTCGCCCTTCTGGCCATCTACACGGTAAGTGAGGGTATCTACAGCTTTGAAGACAGGAGTGTTTGAAGCATTTGGACCTTTATGACACTCTTGCCTTTTTATTCCTTGTTCGAAAAGGTAAAGTATTTATTTTGATGATTATCCCAAAAGTCTTGTACAAAATACACAGAACATTATATGTCAAATTCAAATTCAAAGATAGCTTTATTCGGTATTTAGCAAACACCATAAAAGCAAGCAATACAAAATACAGTCAAAAACGCGACATTAAAAACTTGATAATTAAGAAAAAGAAATCACTGCAACGAATACACTTCATTACACTTATCAATCAATTAGTCTAATCTTAAAAACCATAAAATCTTTTCATACACTACGTTTAGTAGGAAGATAAATTCATTAGGTTAATAGAACGGTTGAGGTAAATATAACATATTTATGTATTATATGGTGTTATTAGGCACACGATAATACTCATACAAACCCTCAGCCTTCTAATCACTTCTCATGGTTCCTCTACATTTTATGATGAACGTCAAAAATTTTATCACCACTACAATAGTAAGCTCATCTTGGAGCAAATACAATCTATGGAGGGCAGTTTTACAGCTTCTCAAACCCCACAACTTTAGTAGTGGTAGCAGGTGTTTTTTCCTCCCCCACTGATAATACTGGCAGAAAAGAATACAGTGTATATTAGACTGGGTGGCTACTCCATCACACGGGCATTTTATCAACTTCCCAGACCAGTCATTTGGAGCAGGGAACGTTATTAGCCTAAAAAAAGATTCCGTCCTCATTCGTGCCAAAAGCATTCTACGATAGCATGAAAAATTTGGCGCCAGATAAGGATGGAGGCCATGATCATGGAGGATCTGGCGATGGGCTACAATGGTCGACTTATTCCCATCTAGATAATATCTCCTCTCCTCCAATAGACCAAGGCATGTCTCTTTTAATGCTTTTTTTGACATTTGGGCACATGAGGTTGGGTTTGAAAAGAATTCTGGTTGGCCGATGGAATTCAATTTTTTTTTAACATAGGCCAGCCATGGCTGCTTAGAGCCCTCGGCTTGCTGCAGGCAATCATAAATTACTTCCCTATTGAAGGTCGTGTCCTCGCATGTCCAAATCTTGTACCACAACATGACTGGCGCTATCTTTATCAGATCACTAATATGGGATCTGTCAAGTTCATTGTGGCATATGGTAGTAGATGTGGAACGCGGGACTCCTAGAAGATACCTCAGGAAAGCATTTTCCACCCTTTGAATTTGAGAGCTATCTGCAAGTCCCCAGATCCCCGCCCCATAAACAGCTGTAGACACACATTTTGCTGCATAAATCTTAAGTAGTGTGTCTACCGGTTTCCCACCGAGTCTTTTAGCAAATTGCTTGACCGCCCCTATTGAACGGGCAAAGGCCAAATTCCGGGAGGTGATCGCTGAGGACCATGTCCCCCTATTGCTAAAAATAATACCCAGATAGGAAAACGTTTTAGACATAGCTATCTTTGAATCATTGACAAAGGTTTTGCAGTCAGGAACTTTTTTGCTGGTGGTACATGACATCGTAAAAGTTTTCCCCACGTTTATTTTTAGGCCTCTGGAGCTCATAAAGGTTGCAAAACCCATTAGTGCTTTTTGGAGTCCCCGCTGTGTGCGGGCCATAATCACTGCATCATCAGCGTATAACAATAGTGGGACTGCGAGACCATTTATCTTAGGGTAGTCCACCTCCAGATCATTCAAGAAAACTGCTACCTCGTTTATATACAAGTTGAATAGAAAAGGCGCAAGTATGCAACCTTGGCGAACACCCTTTGCTATGGGAAATTTTCTAGTTTGCTCGCCATTTTTGCCAAATCTCACAGTGGCGCCTGCATCTCTATACAACTCCTGGATAAAACTTAAGATATTTTTATCTATCCCCATTGTGGTCAGGGTTTTCCACAGCATTCCATGATCCAAACAGTCGAACGCCGAAGTTAAATCAACGAATGTTTAGAACAGGTTCCCTTTTTTTATTCCAATATATTTGTTCATTATGAGGGACAAGTTTAGACCCTGCTCTATGGTTCCCAAACCCGACTTAAAACCATATTGGAATTTTGAGAGTATCCCATTGCTCTTAGACCAGGTTTGTAATTTGGTTAACAACACCCTGCCTGCTACTTTCATTAGGTTGTCTAGCAGAGAGATAGGGCGGTAACATTTTGGGTCTTGTCTGTCCCCTTTTTTAAATATTGGGATGACTATTGCTTCATTCCATGTATTGGGAAAACCTAGTTTAGTGTAAGCATTCAATACATTTGCTAGTAAGGGGGCCCAAAGGTCTACGTTCCCTTTAAACAAGTCAATGGGGACTCCATCAGGTCCAGGGGCCTTTAAACTAGCACTCTGGCAAATCACTTGTTCCACGTCTACAGGGGTAAACATTACTTTTAGTGGGAAATTTCCCTGAGACGGTGGAAGAACCCCTCAGCCCGCATCCATCTCGTCTTGTGGGATCGAAGCAAGTAATTCTTTCTTATAGAGGGAGGTAAAATAATTAACCCAAACATCTTCTGATATGCCTATTTCCAAGGAGTCTACCTTCCTATCCAAGAAGAAGGGGGCATTAATTTCTTTCCAGAACGACGTGTTGTCCCTTAGAGCGCTTGCCTTTATCAGGGCTTCCCAGGCTGCATTTTTGAGTTCTTTCTGTCTAGTTCGTAGGGTCTGCTTATAAGCTTGTCTAGCCTCCTTAACTCGGCCGCTATCCCTAGGGATGGTCTTTAAGGCCTGTAAAAGGGCTTTGTGAGCTTTAGTACAGGCTCGATTGAACCAGCCATGTAATCTTGTGTCTTCCCCTAACTTTAGTTTTTTAATTAACTTGGCGTTTATTGTGGTTTTGATCCCTTCATACGCCTGTATTATTAGCTCGGGGTTGGTACTTGGTTCCAGACAGGTGGCAAATTGTCTAGTTTCTTTCCGTACCAGGTCTTTCAGAAAGTTTGTGGGTTCAATTTTTGCCCATTTAATGGCGTAGCCATTTTTTCTGGTCTGCGCCACTGAGCGACCATGAAGTATATTCATAGTACTTATTTTTTGGGTCCCCGCTTTCCCTAGACTAAGAGAAGTGCTGATAGGAAAATGGTCGCTTATTGCTAGATCCTCCGTATCAAAACCCCCCACCCAGCCTTGATTCCTGTTAGAGACTAAAATAAAGTCAATTACAGTGCCTGCCCCATGGCCAAAGAAGGTTGTCTGGAACGCTACGGGTGGCTCACAAAGTTTGTTGGCGAAGGCCAAATCCCACTCATGCATGAGTTGATTTAGCAGGTTGCCCCCTATGGAATGTTCGAAGTGCGTAGTAGGATCCCCTCTTAAATCAAAAATGCCACAATTTTTTGTTTGACTATAGGGGCATAAGTGACAATTAAAATCCCCTGCTATAAGTAGGCAGTCTGCCGCCTGCCCCCCTCTCTTTAGCAGTGAGTCCAACTCCGCCATTAAGGTTTTAACCTCAACTTTTGGCGCATTGTTATAAAGGTTGATCAGGAAAAAGGAGCGCCCGTTTGATTTAATAAGCAAACCCTGTAATAAGCTCCCTGCACCTGCTTTCGGTCCACTTGCCTCATACATACTCTGTTCTATATTACAGAGGTTAGAGGTGAAAATACACAGTCCCCCAGAGCCTCTGCCTCGGTTGCCCTGAATCGAGGGAACATAAAAAGTGCTAAAACCCTCGATATGGGTCTCATCTAAGTCCCATCACTCCTGCAGGCAGATTATGTCCTGCCTTTCCATAAAAGTTAGGAATAGCTGGTCCCGCACTTTTTTAGCCAGCCCAGCAATATTCCATGATGTTATTTTTAACGAACATTTCCCCTCATTGGGTGGACTGGATTCTTCCTGACTAGTTAGTGGGACAATGCCCACGGGCAGGGCTCCAGTCTCATTATGAATTTGGCTCTTAATCTTATCTACTGTGTTCAGGTGTAAATGCATACAGGTGGTTTCAGCTGTGGACTCAAGTTCACTCTCCTTCAATGGCTTACTAGGTTGTTCTGTTAAATGCTGGCCTGACAAGTTTACACCACCCGTATCATAATCTGATGTACTCTCTGTCATCGTGGGATTAGTGCTTTCTACCTGGGGAAAGACGTCATGATTCTTAAATGGGGGGGCTAAGGTTACAGATACCCCTGTAGTGACCTTTGTTGGTCAATCGACCATATCTAAACAGTCGTATCTGTTCCTTGTAGGAGCCCCCCTCCAATAGTCAGTCATTATATGTCATATTCATATTATAAAAATTAATTAAAACCTCAGTGCGGCATCTTCAAATAAAGTCAAACAATGTTGAATTATGGTCTACCTCTCATAATAGTGCAATGACAACTAAGTTGCTTTGACTTAGCTTCCAGAGCAGTCACGTTTTCATTCAAAGTTAACCATGCAACTTGTAATTAACCAGAGACAATAGCTTTACTTAGCAAAGGGTATGACCGCCCTAGATTCAGATGTGATGCCTTTTTCTTAGGGTTGCAGAGGCAGTCTGCTGTTTCTTTGTAGTATGTTATTTACGTTCTGTTGTTTACTCTGCGTCCACAGGAGCGGTGCTCTCCAATGTCTCGCACAACTCTCTCAGGGTATTAGCCTCAAGCACACAAAACTTACTCCAGGAGGAGAAAAGTGTTATACAATTCGATTCACTAAGACACAGCATGTTTTATTAGTTTGCTTAAAAAAGAAGATGCACATTTAAATAGAAGACGTTTGGGGCTGAGATATAACCCTCAATGTTTTTAGAAAATCTTAGCTTTAGATTTTGTTAATGTTGACACTATGGCCGGAGTAAACCTTTGGGGCACGGTACAAGTTGGCTTGAGGATCAGCAGAAGTGCTCTAGTCCTGTAATTATAGTGAGTGCTAAACTCGTGCAGAAGGTTCTAAATGTAGTCAACGTGGTACAGATATGGTGACTACAGGCTCGGCTCAGGTGCCAGACCAAATCTTTGTAGCACTCTGATACTAAGATTGGAATACAATGGTCTCACCCATAAAAAATGAAGATGACTAGACTAAAAATTGTCACCATGGAAAAGTAGATACAAAATACCAGTAAGGCCTCACTCAGTAAAGTCTACTGCTCTTGATAATGAAGTCCTGGTGACTGGGTTTCCAGTTAGGGGCACAGTCCATAAAGTCATGGTGATTGAAGCCCCTGCTACCAGTACAAGATCCAAGTTGTAGTCCTGATTTTGAACGAATGGTCTAGTGAAAATTTTTGTTTTAGTGGCCTGTTTCTTTGTATTTATCCATCAAGGACAAGTTTTCAATAGCTTGTCCAGCAGGAGTTGGTCCCTTTAGGGTTGGTATCAAGCATGACCGCTGAGAGTAAGAATGTTGATTTTAAATGGTTTTGGAATGAGGGTGACCTCACCAGCTAGGGGAGAGACGCAAATTTCCCTCAAGGTTCTTCTTGGGCTGTAGAAAGGGTTGTACAGAACCCCATAAGTATGGCATAGGTCGAGAACATTGCAGGCTCTTCCTTCTGACCTTGAAAGAGGATATGTATCACCTCCACTACCCGGATGAGGTTCTTTTTCGTTTCTTGTTTCCTCATTGATAGCTGGGCTGTGGCTGCCTGGACAAGCTTACTCCGTTGTGCTGTCCTGTCACTGGTTTTCCATTCATCCCGGCATTATGCAGGTCTTCCTGAGGTTCAAAGCACACCTCTTAACGTGCCCAATTTAGTTCCCCTGGAGGCAGATGTGTTTTCCTTCTCTGCCAAGGTCATAGCATCAAGGAGAGACTGCTGGCTTGCTACACAATGGTACGCCAGAATATTGTATACCGAAATATTGTCTGTCATAAATATTTTGTCCTAAATGTGTTTACAAACATACTGCCCCTTGGGGTGTAGTTTAGTTCTAGTGGGACAATACTTTTATTGACAATATTTCGGAAACAATTGTGTCCAACGATATTCTGAAATAATTTTTCTGGTACCACACTATCTGGAGGTAGGATGGTGACAACACAGATGTTTCCCCCAGTCCACAGTCTTTGCTGTTCTAGATAGCAAGTCTACCTCTCTCATGGCCAAGGTGGCAAGCCGTAGTCAACCACTGACTTTGATGTATTCAAAAGACGATATTCTCCTCCATTAATTTATTGGCATTCAGTCCTTGTTGCGGCACAGATTGTGTAAGTTTCAGAGTGGTTCATTAGTTAAATTAATCTGATAGACTTCTAGCCACAGATTCCTTATATTAGAATAATCCCCAGGCGTCAGACTAGATCCAGAAACTTTTTTGTGAGAAGAAACCCTGCGTGCCAGTAGGTGCCATTGTTCGGCCTATATAGGTGCCACCTCAGCTCACTGTCAGTTCTTTTCTTTCCACGCCAGTCAGTGCAGATCTGGGAAGGAATACTCCCAGTCTTTTTTGACTGACCTTTTTTCTACTTTTTTTTTCAACATTGTTTTGGGGAATTGTCTCCTGGCGTGTCGAGGATGTCAGCTAGGAAAGCTGGTTACAAGCTGTGCTGTGCCTGTCACTGATAGATGTCGGTGACGGACCTGTATTTGGTGTGCTACTAGTGTTTAGAGCATAACCACAACGCTAAGATCTGTGTTGAGTGCTGTGCACACCAAGGCCTCAAAGGAGAGTTCCCTCAAGCTCCTCGCCACGTGACACCGCCACGCTCAAATCTTGGTTGCGAGGAAGGTCCTGAGATCGGTTGTGGGGCTACTCCAAACGCTCTTTGTTCCAGTCGAGTATTTTAGGGAAGTCTGGTAAGTCCCAGAAAGATCTTAGCCTTCGCCATGTCCGTCGAAGTCATCTGACGAGACGAGGGAGCATTGGTACTCGAGGCTTAGCCCTGTGGAGGAACCTGCACCTCGGGCGTCTCGGTGTTTTTCAGAGTTTGCAGGAGCTGGTGTGACACCGTCCTGTTATGTGAATTTTATAAGTTCATGCGCATCATATTTGGGTGGCCCGCCCCCGCTGTAGTGCCTTTGAATCCTGTAGGATTGGGAGACTCCCCTACGGGTCTTCGGCCGGCAGGTTCACCTTTGGTGCCAATCGCTCCCCTTGAATCCATGGTTGGATCTGGAGCTTTGTCATTTGAGCCATCCCTTCGTCTCCCGGCACCAGCTTCAGTGCTGATATCCCTGGTGGTGGCATCCCCATAGTCATCTCCAACTCTGACATGGAGCCAGACAGGTGCTGACGGTGCAGACTCCCCCTGACGGAGCCAGTGCCTTATTCCTATGATAAGACTGTATTGGGAGACGAATGGGTAGTGTCTGCAGACAGACCATTATGGATACCAATTAGAGAAGCCCGATGGCAACTGGCATGAGGATCTGGTGGATGCCAGTGGTCTGGAAACCTTCCCAGATAATGGCCTGGTGTCTCCCTATACCGTGCCTATAGATGAAGGCCCGCCTCCATTGCCCCGCCCCAGGGGACCCCGATTTCCTCACTTCGGAGAGCTTAGTAGTCCAGGCCTCCACCTCGAAAATGAACCCTGGCGCATTCCCTACCACTCTACTGGACATGGAATTCAAAAGGCTGGATACTATTGAGAAGAGGACGTTCTCTTCTTCCAGCCTGGCACTGCGGTCGATAATAATAATAAAGACATTTATAAAGCGCAATGGTTACGCTATCTCGGCGTGTCCCCGCGCTGATGTGAGAAGAAGGAACAGATCGTCTTGGCTAGAGGTCACTATATGCTGCCTGAGAAAAGATAAGTATAAGTTTTGAGCATCTTTCTGAACTTGATCTCAGAGGTTTCCAGCCTAAGACTTTGCGGGAGCTTATTCCAGTGCTGGGCGGCTCGGACTCTAAAGGAACGCCCCCATCCTGGCCTTCTTTATTGTAGGAATCACTAGTAGCCCAGTGCCAGTAGACCTCAGAGGCCTCCTAGGCACATATCTGGTGATCAAGTCGCTTAGATAAGATGGGCTAGCATTGTTAAGAATTCGATGACCAGTACATAGTGTCTTGAGCATGACTCTATCCTACACTGGCAACCAGTGCAATGCGTTAAGGGTTTTTTTTTAAGCCGCCTTCCTAGGCTGATTAAGGACCAGCCGCGCCGCGGCATTCTGCATGACCTGTAGTCGACCAATACTCTTATCCGTGACCCCAAGATACAGTATGTTGGCATAGTCGAGGCGCGACGTTATGAGCGCATGTACCAAGGTCTTTCTTGCCCCTACCGGGAGAAGATCCAGAGTTTTGCGCAGCTTTTTCAAAACACCAAAACACTTTCCCACTACCCTTCTTATGTGTCCTTCATAGGAAAGTGCTGGGTCAACCCAAACACCCAGATTTTTCGCCTCTGTGCACGGTTCAGGGGTAGGATCCAAACTCTGAGGCCACCATTCAGTTGACCAGTTCAAGGTACTGCCTCTCACCACCAGCAACTCGTTTTTGCTGCCATTCAGTTTAAGGCAGTTCTTATCCATCCAGGTGGCGAGCTCCTGCATGCGCGCTCTGAAATTGGAAGCAGCAATCTCCAGAGCTTGGGATAGGGAGATCAGCAGCTGGGTGTCATCCGCATAGGAGACCACCCCAACTCCAAAGCCCTGCACTATCTCTGCCAGCGGCGACATATATAATTTAAACAGGGTGGGACTCCGGGCAGAGCCCTGAGGCACCCCCTGCTGCAATACAATGTCTTTGGAGTGGTGTGCACCCAGTCTAACCTGGAAGCTACGTCCGGTCAGGAAGGACTTTACCCATTTTAGTGCAGATCCCGAGACACCGCCTTTATTCAAACACTGCAGCAAGGTGTAATGTGCTACAGTGTCGAAGGCGGCACTCAGAACCAACATTATTAGAGCCATGGTGTTTCCCGCATCTGCCCCCTGCCTGATGGTTTCTGTGGCCCTTAACAGGGCAGTTTCCGTTGAATAACCGGCCCGAAAGCCTGATTGCGACGGGTGAAGGAGGCCAGCATCTTCCAGATGTTTCATAAGTTGGCGGTTGGCCACCTTCTCCGCCACCTTTGCCAGGAAAGGCAGAAGCGAAATCGGCCTAAGGTTATCTAGTTTATCTAGACTTACGTTTGGCTTCTTCCTAACTGGAAGAACGATTGCATGTTTCCAGTTTTCTGGCAGCGTGTGCAAGCCAAACGAGACATCCAGCACATGTCTAATAAACGGTTCGAGAATATCCAAGCTCTCTGACATCACCTCAGCCGGGGCAGGATCTCTGGGCGAGCCAGATTTGACGACAAGACAAATACTCAAGAGTCTCAGGGATTGGGACGTTGAAGTGATATAGTCTAAACGCTACCTTAGACTCGATCAATGATACTTCATAATGAACCCCTCTCCTTACAGTCCCAGAGAAGGAAGAGTATATCACCTCTACCTTCTTGGAGAAATAGCTGGCGATACGATTGCACTTCTCTGCATCGCCCCTGTTTGGCATAGCCGTCTCTGCCAAGGAGATTTCCCTGTATATTTTAAAAAGTTCCTTAGTCGAGTTCTCGGCAATTCCAATTTTATCCTTATAATAGGTGGCCTTGGCCTGTCCCAACTGACCTTGGTATTTCCTCTGGTGCATCCTATACAACAATCTGTCCTGATTATGGAAACCCTTTCTCCATAGCCTCTCCAGACGTTTACATTCCGCTTTTAAGCAATGCAGCGATTGGGTGAACCAAGGAGCAGTTTTACGTCCTCTTCCACCAGCGTTAATTAGGAGCACCGGCGCCACCTTATCGAGCGCCTTTATTATGCGTCTCTCCAAATTCAAACAGGCGGTGTCACTGACGGATCCACCCGGAGGGCCGCCCACTGTCAGCTCTCTATTGAAGTCCTCCTAAACAAAGGTTTTCCATTTCCTAGATGAGTGGGTCCCAAACACTGCCTTCCGATTTTCACTCTCTGGTATCCTAATCAACAGTGGTCAGGGAGAGGCGTAGAGAGTTCAACACCCTCCCAGTTGGCAAACACCGGATCAAGTAGGTGCCCGTGCTGATGGGTGGGGGCGAGTGATTTTAAATCTAGATGAAATGACTGTAGGTCATGATGAAAGTTTAGTGCTTCCTTATTCAAGGGGTCTTCTAAATGAAAATTCAGGTCCCCCAGAACCAAGAGCTTGTCATGTCTTAAGGCTAAGTGGGCAATGCTCTCTGATAGATTCGGCAGAAAGCGTGTGGAGGGACCCGGGGCCTATAAATCAAAAGCCCTTTCAATGTCAGGTTAGGGCTTAATTTTAATGAAAAAGACCCAGCCTCACTATCAGATATACTGACTGGTTCAATGAAGCATTCCAGTGAAGATCTAAGAATCACAGCGATCCCACTTCCTCTTCCTACTGCTCTATCAATTCTCGCTATGGTGTACCCGGGGGGGTAGGGGGGGGGAGAGCCTCGATAATCTCTGGGTCGGAGTTGGCATCCAACCATGTCTCGGTGAGAAACAGGAAGTCCAACTTCCTGTCCACCAGCAAATCCGAAATTTCAATTTTATGCTTGCAGAGAGATCTGCAGTTTAATAGACCCCCGGACAGAGTAAATTCATCTGGCTTCCTAGTGTAGTCTGATATCCAGCTAAATGAACAGTGCAGGCAGCCGCTGTGTTGATTAGCCACCATACTGTGCCTACGCATCCTGTCCATATGGGGGCATAAGGCCATTAGCTCCGTCCTATCATACTTTAGACTTCTCTCATTTAGAACAGGGGTCCTGGCCCCTGTCCCCGTTCGGCCGCGGATGGGCGCAGACGGGCTTGCCTTTGGCGTGCCCGCTCTTCCATGTGCCCTATATCCTGCGCAGGGCTGCAGCCACTAGACCGCTGACCATGTCTCCAGAAGTGCCTTTGCTCTACCTTCCACGCCCTCCGCACAACAGCGCTTGTCGCCGCGTCGGACCGGGGCGGGAAGGAAGGACAGACGAGCAAGGCTCCCGGTACGTGCCTAAATCACCCCCCACTGGCTGTCCAGCAACCAGCCTCCGGTAGGATTAAGCGCAAATAATTAAAATATTTTTTAAAGTACAACTAGCGCAAGTACTACTCGCATCAACAGGGAGTAACCACACTAGCAGCTCAAGTGCTCTGCCACCGCCCACTCACCGTACGCGGCGGCTCTCCCATGTGCCCTATATGCTGTGCAGGGCTGCAGCCACTAGACCGCTGACCTTGTTTCCGGAAGTGCCTTTTCTCTACCTTCCATGCCCTCCGCACAACGGCGCTTGTCGCCGCGTCGGACCGGGGCGGGAAGGAAGGCCAGATGAGCAAGGCTCCCGGTACGTGCCTAAATCACCCCCCACTGGCTGTCCAGCATCCAGCCTCCGGTAGGATTAAGCGCAAATAATTAAAATATTTTTTAAAGTACAACTAGCGCAAGTGCTACTCGCATCAACAGGGAGTAACCACACTAGCGGCTCAAGGGCTCTGCCACCATCCACTCTTGAGCCGATACTCCCATACTTTCTGGCACTCCGTTGCGCAAGGGCTGCCTATTGTCTCTGAGGAGGCCTGAGTCATACATTCTCAAGCCGTTGCTGATGGGAGGGATGCAGCCAATCTTACCATCTGATGTGAACTGGATACGACCGACTCGCTGGACAGAGCGATTTTATCGGTCCTTAGGTTCCCGCCTCGCTGAAAACCACTGGCTTTTCGCGGGATGTTCAAGCCTTGGTCATAGACATACCCTTTGATGGCTCTTGGTTATTCAGAGAGAAGGGCTCAGTTATCCAGGCCCAGTGTAGGACCTGGCAATGTATGTACTATACCAAGTAAGGTATAGTGTGCATAGAGTCCAGTGGATCCCCAAAGACTTATAGATGTAAACTTGGATAATACTTTACTCTCTATTTGTGGTAGTGTGGGCGAACAGTACGTATTTATCAGAGGGTAGTGTTAAGCATCTATTGTACGCACTCCGGCAAGAAATTGTCACACACTCAAAGACCGCACTCCGACCAATTGTTTGTATAAAAATATTTCTTTTGTTGTATTTTATTTTTAGAAACAAGCAGGACTTGGTACAAGTAATTAAAATTATACTTTCATGGACAGGGTGATAAGAATATGCAAGTTGAATACAGATTGGTAATATGTTTAAAAACTGTTGTAATTACTTTGTGATTACTTTTGATTACTTTATGATTATTTTTTAGATTACCTTTTCTACTCCGTGTGGTATGCCTAGATATCACACTGGGACATTTCCTAGACAAAGGTAAGTAAAACACTTTTGCATTTACAACACAATTGCTTAGGTTTACAAACAAACACAACTCAACAATTAGATCTTTTTTGGTGGAAAATAGTCAGTGCAATCCTATGGAGAAAATTATGTTATCCGTTTGCAGGTAAGCAATCTGTCTTTGGGGCTGAGTTTCTGGGGTTAGAACAAGGATTCCCACTGGGTTAATGAAGCACTCAAAAAGCACCCTCAGCAGCACTAGGGTGGCCGGGTGCAGAGTGCTGAGGCCCATTTTTGCCTATGGGCTAGTGAGCTGTAAGTTGGTAGCTGCTCTCGTGCAAGCCACGGGGTTGAGGGAGCAAAGCTCTTAGGGGTAAGCGCAGGGGAAAACGGGATCCAAGTAGGCAGTGCACCCACAGCCGCACAGGGTGCTGGCTGCTGATTTGGCGTCAGTGCCCTGTTGCTTTCAATGGAAGACCACCAGTTAGAGAGTTAAGTTGGGATGCTGGGGGTTTCCTGGACAAGGTCCGTTGGACCACCGAAATCTGTGGGGCCTCGAGAGCAGGGGTGTCTTTAGGCATCAGATTTCCTTACCAGCTTTGGTCGCGGTCAGGGGGACCCTCCAGATATAGGCGACAGGCATCGTCGGGAGGCTTGAGGTAGGTCCGGGATCACATGGGAGACCTCCTCGTGGTGTTGGGCTACTCGAACTGGGGCTGTGGATGTCCGGTCCAGAGTGGTGCAAACTTGCGGATTTGGTCGTAGCCAGAGTCTGGTTCTTGAGCAAGTCCAGTGCTCAAGGGAGACAGTCTTTGTAGGGAAGGCAGGGCAGGTCCTCCAGGTTCTGGATGGCTGCTGGCTGCAGGACACACCGGGATTCCGCTGGAGCAGGTAGAAGTCAGGACAGGCCGGTAGGGCTGAGGTTAAGGCAGTTGGTGTCCTCCTCTTCTTCCTTCAACACGGCTCTTCGGTCCTTCTTCTACTTGTTTGTCTGAGGCGGCAAGGTTCGGGGATGCTCCTAAATACTACATTTAGGGGCTTTTCTGGTAGGCACAGGTCGAGACCAATGGGTCCCTTCCTTGGGATGGGTACACCCCCTATTATGCCACCCTCCGGGGGAGCGGAATGGGTGGCATAAGCCTCACTGGGTCCCACCATCTTCAAGAATGCAGGGGACTGAGAGTTGTGCTTTGCCGCGCCACCTGAGGGGTGGGGTTGAGAAATGTGGGCACACCTCTCCTCCTATCTTGGTTTTCCTGCCAATTCTCCCTCCCAAAGTGGGGGTTAGAACTGGTGGTGACCAGTTGCTTGGAGCAGCAAATGTCTGGGTCAGTTCACAAAGGTGGCATGCCTTTAAAAATTCCTCTTCGTGGACCCTGCCAATTCTGGAGGGGGGGGGGGCGGGGCGGGGTGTGTGTGTGTGTGTGTGTGTGTGTGTGTGTGTGTGTGTGTACGTGTGTGTGTGTGTGTGTGTGTGTGTGTACGTGTGTGTGTACGTGTGTACACAGTTTTAGGGAAAGCACCTGGAACCCAGGGCACACTTACTCAAAGAGCATCAACATCCAGCTAAGGGGGTGGGGGGGGCACCATGCAAAAAATCTGGACACTACTCTACGCCACCAACTCTCACATTCTTTTTGTGGCTGAGGACGTGATTCCCACAGACCACGTAGAACAGGCAGCCAGAGGTTGAGCCAGTCCACCCCCTTTAACTCCCACCTCTTTATTCTGCTTTCCGACCATCATGGGGCAGGATATGCCATCACCTACACCACTGGAGGTCAATTACATCATACCATTAGGTGTTTACAGTTCCTCCAAAGGGGCTACTCCCACCCCTTTTTAACCACCCCTCCCCCCCCATGCCACCTACTTATGACAAGCTGGTGGAGGACCGCCTCTCTTTGCTTCGACAGGAGGTGTTAGTTCTCTTGGGAAGAGAGATATAGGGTAGATGAAGGCATCGGATGTAGGTTGTGGTTGCTAGTCCCGTTACTTTCCGGAGAGCTTCATCCCATTCTAGACCTGCGCCTTCTGAATCTCTTCCTGGGAAATTCAGAATGCTCACCCTCGGAAAGTCTTGTCTGCCCTGGTCCCTGGAAACTGGATGGTACAGCTGGACTTGCAAGATGCTTATTTTCACTTCCCCGTCTTGTCTGCCCGTAGGGGCTACCTGCAATTTACAGAAGACATAGAGCACTTTCAGTTTGCTGTGCTCCCTTCAACCTTTCCTGTGGCCCTGTGGTGTTTTCACGAAAGTGATGACTGCAGCGCATCTGCAGAGGTCAGGGTCTCCAGTCTTTCCCTTACTCGATGATTGGCTTTTGAAGGCAAGTTGTCCCGCGCAGTCGTCTCCCACTTCTAGACTACGGCGAACCTTCTGCAATCTCGGGGTTCACAATCAATGTGCTGAAGTCAGACCTGACTCGCTCTCAGACGATGCCTTTCCTCGGAATGGTCCAGGACACAGTGCAATTTCGGGACTATCCTCCCCAGGAGCGAGTCTTGGATATTCAGGCTATGTTACTAATGTTTCAGCCTCTTTCCTGGATTTCAGTGAGACTGACTCTGAGACTGTTCAACTTAGTTTCCTTCTGGTGGCCATTTGTGGGAGATGGAGAGCAGAGGTCTCTGGTCTCATGCAGAATCCAGACTCCACATCAACTTGTTGGAGCTCCAAGCGTTCCGACTGGCATTGAAGGCCTTATTTCCTTCAATCCTAGGAAAACTGGTTCAGGTGTTCATGGACAACAGCACCGCTGTGTAGTATTACAGCAAACAGGACGGATGGGGTTGTGAACTCTTTGTCAATATGCTCTGGGCCTCTGGACATGGCTGGAACATCGGGACATATCCTTGGTTGTTCGACAGGTGGCAGGGTCTCTAAATGCCATGGTGGATGAACTCTGCTCTCGATGCCTAGCGGATCACAAAATGACATCTCCATCCAAAGGTGGTTCAAGATCTCTTCCAAGAATGTGCAAAACCTTGCTTGGATCTTTCAAAAGCGCGCAATGTCAACTTTTAGGTCCGCTGGAGTTTCCAAGGCGACTCTCGCTACTAAATGCTTTACATCTCGAGTGGAGCTCAGGCCTCCTGTACAACTTTCTGACAGTGCTACTCCTGCCCAGGGTTCTCAAGAAGACCAGGCACGACCAGGCCCTAGTCATTCTGGTGGCTCCGGATTGGGCATGGAGATATGTTCAGCATAAGCACGGGTCCTCCGATCAGGCTGCCTCTTCGGGAAGATCTTATGTTGCAGCAACAGGGCAGGCACCTGAACTTGACAGCACTTTTCCTTTACACTTGGAGATTGGGAGGCGACAGTTGACTGCCTTTGACCTTCCGCCGAAGTCTACAATATTATCTTGGCAGCCAGGTGTCCTTCCTCCAAGACAGTATACGTCTGTTGTTAGAGCCGGTTTATGGCATGGTGTAAAGATAGACAGGTTGATTCCCCCTCCTCCCCCACACACACTTATTTGCACCGCTTTCCCAGGTTATTATGTTTGTTCTTTCTCTAGCCCAGTAGGGCTTGGCTATGGGCACCTTTAAAAGGCTTTCTTTCAGCCATCTCCTCATTTCTGAGGTAGCCAGCTCAGCCACAACTATTCAAGTCACCTATTGTACTTAGCTTTTTGAAAGGTCTCCAACAGATGTTCCCACCTTCACCTGTCCTTGTGTCTCAGTGAGTCCTAGGTTTAGTCCTACTATTTCTGCTGTGCGCTCCTTTTGAGCCGTTATACAACTGCCCTATCCGGTTCCAGTAAACTCTACCTGGAGGGGTCAGGTAGCTACAGGCTTTGTCCTCAGCTTCTGTACCTACCCAGACAAACTGGTTTTTTGGACTAGAGCATCCTTCCTATTTGGTCGGCCAAACCGTATTGCATACTTCATATGTTCTACATGCAGGCTGCATTACAGCCTGCGCGGAGAACATGCCAAGTCAGAGTCTAAGCTCCAAAACATGGCGCTCCGACCAATCACAACGCAGCTACGGTAGTATTGTGATTGGCTCGGAGCCTGGTTGTGCTTCTTATTCAAGCCAGCAGGGGAGGACTATGACTAGGAAGCGGCGAGAAGGTAAGTTTTTAATTTTATTTTTTAATACCAGTTTCCACTGTGTCCTCCCCCTCCCTCCTCCCACCCCTGCACCCGAACCCTACCTCCGATCCGTGCTGGCTGACGTGGAGAGATGCTCCGTCGCCTGGACCTAAAAAGAGTGTTGTGGCATTACCTTGACTGTTCAAAGAAGTTCCGGGTGGATAATCAACTCTTGTGGAGTACTTCAGAGTCATAAAAGGAAAGACAGTCCGGAACGGACCATTTCACGATCAATAGTGCTCTGCTTCAAAATCTGCCACCTATTGGCAAAAAAGTAACCGCTTGAAGTTAGCTCGTGGAGTACCTATCCTAGATGGGAAACAACCGTTACATCGCAACTTTTAAAACACACTTCCATTACAACGTAACTTTTACAACGCTGGATCCATTACATTGCATGCCTTTACAACGCATGACATTACATAGCAGATGCTATTTCAACGCATGCCATTACAACGTAAGTATTGGTAAGTATATATATTTTTTTATTTTATTTAATATTATTTAATTTAATTAATATTAATTATAAAGAAATATATTAATTTATGTTTTTTTTATTTTAAATTAAATATATTAATTTAAGTAATTTTAAAAATAAGTATGAGTATAGGAGTATATGTTTTGGGGTACTGAGGTATATGTTTTGGGGTGTTTGGGTATTTTTAGGTTTCAGGGCTGGGTTTGGGTTTTTGGGTACAGGGGTATTTTTTAGGTTTTAGGGCTGGGTTTGGGTTTTGGGGTACAGGGGTATTTTTAGGTTTTAGGGCTGGGTTTGGGTTTTGGGGTACATGGGTATTTTTAGGTTTCAGGGCTGGGTTTTGGTTTTGGGGTACAGGGGTATTTTTAGGTTTTAGGGCTGGGTTTGGGTTTTGGGGTACAGGGGTATTTTTAGGTTTTAGGGCTGGGTTTGGGTTTTGGGGTACAGGGGTATTTTTAGGTTTCAGGGTTGGGTTTGGGTTTTGGGGTACAGGGGTATTTTTAGGTTACAGGGCTGGGTTTGGGTTTTGGGGTACAGGGGTATTTTTAGGTTTCAGGGCTGGGTTTGGGTTTTGGGGTACAGGGGTATTTTTAGGTTTCAGGGCTGGGTTTGGGTTTTGGGGTACAGGGGTATTTTTGGGTTTCAGGGCTGGGTTTGGGTTTTTGGGTACAGGGGTATTTTTAGGTTTTAGGGTTGGGTTTGGGTTTTGGGGTACAGGGGTATTTTTAGGTTTCAGGGCTGGGTTTGGGTTTTGGGGTACAGGGGTATTTTTAGGTTTCAGGGCTGGGTTTGGGTTTTGGGGTACAGGGGTATTTTTAGGTTTCAGGGCTGGGTTTGGGTTTTGGGGTACAGGGGTATTTATTTTAATTATATTATTTATAATTTTTAAATTAATTAAATTAAATTAAATTAATTCAATTAAATTAATTCAATTAAATTACAATTGTAAAAATTAATTCAATTCAATTAAATTAATTAAATTAAATAAATTAAATTATATTAATTTCAATTTTTAATTAAAATAAATTAATTAAATTTAATTAATTAAAATAAATATTACAATTTTAAAATTAATTAAATTAATTAAATTTTTTAATTAAATTAAATTAATAGAAGTAAATTTATTAAATTAAATTAATTACAATTTTAAAATGATTTTATTTAAATTAATTAAATTAAATTAATTAAATTAACTTAATTACTTTTTTTTTAAAAAGATATACTTACCTATACTTACGTTGTAATGGCATGCGTTGTAATAGCATCTGCTATGTAATGACATGCGTTGTAAAGGCATGCATTGTAATGGATCCTGCGTTGTAAAAATCGCGTTGTAATGGAATGCGATGTAAAATTATGCGTTGTAACGCCATACATCCGTCCTAGATATCTGTCAGGCAGCAAGGTGGGCTACCTTGCATCCGTTTACAAAGCACTACTGTCTTGCCAGTCAGGTCTGTCAAGACTGATATTTTCCCTGTTCAGTCCAGCAGGAACTTTCTAGTATAATCCATGTCACAACCCCACCTCTGGAGAGGTATTGCTTTGCTATGTATTCTAAGGAAAGTAATCTACAGCTAGAAGTCTCTATTTGATCAACAAGTTACTTACCTTTGGTGACGCCTTATCTGGTAGAGGCTCCATCTAGCCGGTGATTACTCAGTCTCACCCATCCTCCCTGCAGATTCAGAGTGCAAGGCTGTTTGCCCCAGTATTGGAACTTTCATAGGTTCCCATGCTTTTGTATCATTCCCCGTCGTCGGAATGGGAGTCTCAGTAACAAAAATAACATAGCAGTAGGTACAAAAGAGAAAGAAAAAGGCCTAGGCCTCATTCCCTTTTGTAGAATATCCGCCTCTTTTTGTAAAAGAGACCAAACTAAGCATCAGCCAATCAGAAGGGCCTCATCCCTTAGAACCCTCCTGAAGGAACCTTAGAGCCTCAGATTTTCTACCGCATGTTGTGCTTAGGGAGTCTCCTTTGAGCTCTGCCCAACCTTCTACTCTTTTGAGGTTTTTCTTCAGGATTGTTGGCTGTACCTACCAAGATGTCTGATAAGGATTAGAAGGCCCTTTTCAAGTCATGTTCCACCTATGGCAAGAAAAGGCTGTATTTAGAGGACAGGCATAATGACTGTATATATTGCCTGTACCCGGATCATAAGGCTGCGGACTGCAAGATCTGCTGTACCTTTTCTACTAAGCCGGCTCCTCACTTGGCTCCAGAAATTGAAGTCTAGAAAAGACACGGTGTCCAGCGACAGTGAGGACTCCTCTTCAGCTTCATCTCTCAGAAGGTCAGTCAAAAGGGGTAGGGTTTCCCCTTCACCTTCTGTGGAGCATCCAGTGAAGGCCTAAAAAAAAAACCCCTGTGAGTCTGAGAGCCAAAGTCCTGTCAAATCTCCTCACTGCTGTGTAAAGGAGAGGGAGGGACCATCTAAGCGGTCCACTGTGATGAAGACTGCTCAGCCTTCAAAAAGCCATCTTCTCTGTCATCTGAGAAGTCAGACAAAAGTTCCAAGTCGTCGACGACGTAGCAGAAGGCTCCGTCGACGAAGACGTCGAAGTCCAAGGTTAAAATGGTGCCGTCGAGGGGATCGTCGGCTTCAATGGGATAGTCGACGGTGGTGACAGCGACATCGAAGATTTCGTTGACGATGGTAACGACAACGGTTTTGTGGACGAGTGCTTCAACGACGGCAACATTGACGACGGTGGGAGTGTCGACGGTCTCGTCGACGACGCCTATTTCCTCTTCTGCAGTTCGTCCATCAACGGTGGCTTTTCCATCGACGACGGCAGGTTTACCTTTATCTGCTCCATCCACGACGAGACCGTCGACGATACTGTCGTCGACGGAGAAAATTACTATTTCTTTGAAAAGAATTACTCCGGACATGACGTCTCAAAGGAGGGTTACCCCCTTGCCTCCCGCTCTGTTGTTAGAAGAGGAAGATGAGGATTCTGATAATGATGATCAGGACTCGTTTAGGTATGCACACAGTCCATCCCAACTGCTTGTTAAATATCAGAAAACAGATTCGGAGGGAGAGTTTCTTCGGGAGTGTTCATATCAACATTCTTCTCAACTGCAGGGGTTCACATGCCAAGAGATGGTATCTGTTCCTACTTCTTTCTTGCAAGAGCTCCATAACATGTTACAGGATTACAAATCAAGGTGCTGTCAGCCTGCTGCTATTCCGGCTACTCAAGCCTTGCCTACTTCTACAACTCCAGTGATGATCTCTCCAGAATTGCCAACTCAGGTGGTCTCTCAGCCTCAGACACCTGCTCCACATGTACCTTCAACACTACCGGACATACAGGATGATTCCTCGGATGAGGATCAGAATCTCGATGACAGGCCTAATCAGGGCTTAGGATGGGATGAGTATGTATCCCGGACCCGGCGTCACCATGTCCAGACCCTGTGGATTCTCCTCCGGCGGATATCGGGGGGGTTTCATAAGGTAATGGAGAGGACATCTTGCAGATTCCAGCTGCTTTTGTCTTCTGTTGCCACTGAGTGTTTACTCTATGACTTTAAAGAGCCATATAAAAAAGTTACCAAATCTATTCCTTTTGTACAACATGTATGGGATGAAGGTCCTAAGACTATGAAGAACCCGGCTACAGTGGTCCCTGTCCTACCGCGCCTGGAAAAGAAATATAAGGCGCCTGAGGATGGACCGGCGTCTCTGACTGGGCACCCAAAACCAGACTCTGTGATTTCGCAGGCGGCACAGAGGAAGTCCCGCAACCCTTCGGCGCCTTAGACTACTCCCCCTGATAAAGAGGGCAGGAGTCTAGATAACGCTGTGAAAAGATTCTCTTCAATGGCTAGTCTTCTGCTGCCGGCCGCTAATGCCTTGGCGATACTGGGCAGGTATGATTGCCAGTTATGGTGTGACCTTTCACCTTATTTAGATCAACTTCCCCAAGAAGCGAAAGGTGACGCGAAGAAGATACTACAGGAAGGGGAAGCAACATCAGCGGAGCTAATCGATTGTGCCATGGACATTGCCACAACGGCTTTTCGCTCACTAGCTGGGGCAGCGGTTCTTCATCGCCAAGGATGGCTCAGAGCGACTTGGTTCAGGCCGAAGGTCCAGAATAAGATCTTGGATCTTCCTTTCGATGGCGAGGCATTGTTTGGAAAACACATAGATGATAACCCTCCAAGATATTAAGAAGGATACAGAGATGGCTAGGTCTCTTGGTACGCTTTAATACCGGAATGCTCCTTTCAGGGGTACCGGGGGCAGGAGTACCATATACAGAGGCTCATACCAGCAGCAGCGGTACTCGTCATATGGATCAGGGTCACAACAATATCGCCAGCCCTATCATCAGAAACGGGGTCAAACCTCGACTTTCTCAAGATCGAATACCAGAGGGAAACAGAACTGCGATAGCGGCGTTCTGGCTCTTCCTGCTCCAAGACAACATCTGTAGGAGGCAGGGTATCACAATACCTCCACAACTGGTCTCAGATAACATCAGACCATTGGGTGCTCAGCATAATTCGAAAGGGTCATACCTTGGAATTCACTCAAATCCCACCTTCCAAGCCCCCTGCTGCCATTCCATCGAAACATCTGCGTCTCTTGCAGCTCGAAGTTCATGAGCTGCTCCTGAAGGGAGCTGTGGAGCTGGTTCCCTCATCTCAAAGAGTGAACGGGTTTTATTCCAGGTTCTTCCTGGTGAAGAAGACGCTGGAGAAATGGCGCCCTATTTTAGACCTTAGGGAGCTAAACACCTATCTCATTTCCCAATCCTTTTGTATGGTTTCCTTCAGGATATCTTACGTCTCATCAATCCAGGGGATTTCATGGCCACTCTCCATCTCGAAGATGCGTATTTTCACTTACCCATTCACCCAGCGCACAGGAGGTTTCTACGATTTACAGTAGCCAAGAGCCACTGTCAATTCAGGGTTTTACCCTTTGGACTTCGCTCTGCCCCAAGAACCTTCACCAAGGTACTGGCAACAGTGGCCTCTTTCCTGCGGAGACCTCTCTTTCAGGTCTTCCCTTACCTGGCCGATTGGTTGCTGAATGCCCCGTGCATGGAGGCTGCGAGGGAAGCGCTCAACGCATGTGCGAACCTATTCCAGACTTTGGGTCCTACTCTCAACAAGGAAAAATCATCTCTGATTCCGTCCAGGACAGCGCGTTTCCTGGGGGCCATCTTGGACTCAAATCTCAACAAGGCTTTCCCATCATTAGAAAGGCTGGAAAAACTGCGAGCCATGGCACTGCATTTCTGGTCTATCAGTACGCCGTTACAAATCCCTTCTTGGGGTGATCTCCTCATGCATTCCTCTAATACCTCACTGCAGATTGCGGATGCAGCCTCTTCAAGAGAAGCTAGACAAACAGTGAAAGCAAGTTCACGGCTCATTCGACGACAAGATGACGATCACTTTTGCAATGAAAAGAGCGGCCTTGTGATGGACAAGACAGGAAAACCTTTCCCAAGGTCTATCCTTCGTAGGCAATCCGTCTCCTCAAGTGGTGACAAGGGATGCGTCACTGGACGGCTGGGGTGCGGTGCTTCAGGATCTTCATGTCAGCGGGCATTGGTTGCCCTAGCACGTCTTCTTCACATCAACCCCCTAGAACTCAGGGCTATCATGGTGGCACTTCAAGCATTTCTTCCTCGGCTGCAGGGGGCGGAGGTTCTCATCCGAGCGGACAACACCACGACCATGCACTACATAAACAAGGAAATGGGTACCAGATCTCTTCCGTTGTCTCAGGAAACCCAGAAGATTTGGGAGTAGGCTATTCTGCATGGAATAACGCTACGGGCAGAACATCTACCAGGAATTCTAAACGAAAAGGCAGACAGATTCAGCAGGCTATCTTCCGTCCGCTGAACCAGGTGGTCTTGGAGGAGGTTTACCAACGATAGGGCAAACCCTCAATGGATCAATTTGCCACCCCGGCCAACAAGAAATGCCGGTTTTATGCAAGCAGGCTTCACCATCGAGGGTCGTTGGAGAATGCGCTTTCGATAGCCTGGTCAAAAGCATTTGTGTACGCCTTTCCCCCCCATTCCAGTGATCCCCAGGCTTCTCAGGAAGATCAATGCAGAACCGTACAAGGTGATCTTGATAGCCCCTGCGTTGTCACAACAGTTCTGGTTCACGGAACTTCACCTTCTGTCTCTCGTCCTTCCTCTTCCTTTGTGGACGATTCTGGACCTTCTCACGATGTCCTGCGGGCAGACTTGGCATCCGGATCCACACTCATTACACCTGACTGCATGGCTCCTGAGCAGCGAGAATTCATGAACCTTCCCATCTCGAATGAAGTGAGAGAGGTTTTGTCTCAAGCTAGAGCTTCTTCTACAGATAAAACTTACCGTTTTAAATGGAAGAGATTTTGCATTTTGTGCAGGAAGGAAAGTGTTGAACTCTTCACGTCTCAACCACATCAACTTCTACCTTATCTCTTGTCTTTCGCTAAGACAGGATTGGCTCATTCATCCATAAAAGTTCACCTGGCAGCGATCTCTCGCTACAGATGCTCTGCATCTGGACCTTCTCTTCAGTCTTCAAGAATAATTAAACAAATGGAGCTAATGCCATCACAGGCAGACAACCCATAGCTACGAACATAAGGGGGAGGGATGTGAGGATGCCTGTAGGGAATAGGCCTAGAGAGTGCACAGGTTAGTCAGTCGAGTGCGAGCACACTATCCCAGGTGAGATTGTTTTCCGTATCTGGAAAGGTTGCCCTGTAGACGGAGAGTCAAGTCAAGTCAGAAAAGTTATATAGCGCGCTACATACCCAGAGGGTCTCAAGGCGCTTGAAGAGGGGTGGGGAATTACTGGTCAAATATCCACGTTTTAAGTTGCTTTCTGAATGCTAGGTGGTTCTGAGTAAGGCGAAGGTGAGTGGGAAGTGAGTTCCAGGTTTTAGCTGCCAGGTAGGAAAAGGATCTACCTCCCATGGTGGTTTTGTTGATGCGAGGTACAGTGGCCAGGGCTTGGTTGGATGATCGTAGCTGGCGTGAGGGGGTGTAGAAGGGCAGTCCTGTGTTGAGGCATTCTGGTCCGATTTCGTAGAGTGCTTTGTGTGCGTGGGTTAGGAGACATACGAGATGGGGTGGGTGAGTTGGGAGGGATGGGAAAATGTTAAGATTTAAGTTCTCCGAGATCAATGCTATACAACTTGGGTGTAATATACGGCAGTACACGGAAAGTTCTCCTCCTAGATAATTATTGCACCTCTTTTATACTGATTAAGACTAAATGTTTTTTGGTACCTTTCGGAAGTAATATTGTGAAGTCGTTATCAAATAAGTCTGTTGATGTTTGATGTGGGTGAAAAGAGAAAAGACTGTACACTATTGGAAATGCCTGATTGTATATTGTGATAAGACATGCAGTCACAAATAAAGAGTTATATAAAAAAAAAAGAATAATTAAACAATTTCTCAAGGGTTTATTCCGCGTCTTCCCCCCGGTGAGGCCTCCGCCTCCCACTTGCCATTTGAATTTGGTCCTCCAACAGCTCATGAAAGATCCCTTCGAACCGATTCATCAGGCAGACATGAAATTTCTTTCATGGAAATTGGCTCTCCTTCTTGCCCTCACATCAGGAAGATGCATTGGGAAATTGCAGGCTCTCACAATTCAGGAACTTTTTCTACTGTTCAAAAGAAATACCATGATTTTAAGAACTAATCCGAAGTTCGTACCTAAAGTGCCTTCGGACTTTCACTTAAATGAACCTGTGATTCTCAGGTCATTCTTTCCTCAACCTTCAAGACCAGCGGAGAGTTCACTCCATTCTCATGATGTGCAGCGGTGCTTGAAATTTTATCTGGATTGCACCAAAGAGTTTCATAAGTCTTCACAGTTATTCATTGCTTTTGGGGGTCTGCGCAAAGGCCTTTCACTTTCGAAGCAAAGTATTGCAAGATGGATCTCCTGTGGGCCGGGCAGTCTTGAGGAACCTCTTCCACTGATTGGTGAGCTTTCCTTACTATCCCTCCTTCTTATTTCTGCACATTTTGTATCTAATGTTGCTACTAATCGCTATTCTAATGTGTCTTTACTTCTTCTCTTATGAGAGTATGCATACTGAGATGTTTTTGTATTTACGCCACAAAATGTGCTTTATTGCTACTGCTAGCTACTCTGATACAAAAGCATGGGAATCTATGAAAGTTCCAATACTGGGGCAAGAAAACAAGTTACTTAACTGTAACTTTGGTTCTCCAGTATTGGTAACTTTCATAGATTCCCATGCGCCCACCCTCCTCCCGGAGAAAAGCTCAGCCTTCAGCAGATGTGGTTACTGTTACCCAACGGCTACAAAAATCTGAGGCTCTGAGGTTCCTTCAGGAGGGTTCTGATTGGCTGATGCTTAGTTTGGTCTCTTTTACAAAAAGAGGCGGATATGCTACAAAAGGGAATGGGCCTAGGTCTTTTTCTTTCTCTTTTGTACCTACTGCTATGTTATTTTTGTTACCGAGACTCTCATTCCAACGACGGGGAATGATACAAAAGCATGGGAATCTATGAAAGTTATCAATACTGGGGAACCAAAGTTACAGGTAAGTAACTTGTTTTCTTCCCTTTCAAGGTCCCTAGTTTGACGCACCAGTATTCAGTGGTCTTTGTGGCAACCAGAAACTGATGTCAGCATGGTGGGGTGGCGGCTATGTAGGCACTGCACACCTCACCTCTGCTACAGACGGTGCCATGTGCAGCCGAACGGTGCCACCGACCGGCGTGCAGGGTTACTTCCCACAAAACATTTCTGGATCCAGTCTGAGGCCTGTGAGTTATTCTAATCTGTGGCTAGATAGTCTTTACCAGATATGGTGTTACCGAAGGTAAATGTTCGAGGCATGTGGGCTGCTGAATTCATATCTGTGCATAGATCGCCGCCTAGTGTTGGGTCCGGATGATTGCACATGGTTGTCCTGGAAGAGTCTTCGAAGTACCACGAGATAGGTGGCTCCTTCCCTGGACTACAGTGCGCATGGGCATCGACTCCATCCCCAGATTGTTTTTTTCCGCCATTGGGTTCGGATGTCTTTGGTTCCCTCTTGTCGGAATCGATAAGAATTAACTTAACTTTACTTGAGACCAAAAGGTCTTTAGGACTTGCGTCGGTATTGTCTTGCGTTCGGCTTCGCAACTTTCCTCGGCTCCAAGCCAAGCTTGTACCTCCTCATGCTTTCGGTGCGGAAGGGCCTAGTCGACGCTCCAGACTCTTCGACCATCCATCATGGAACGAAGTCCATTCAAACGATGTCTGGTGTGTGCCTCGAAGTACCCACATATCGACGTCCACCCGGTGTGCAACAAATGCCTGTCGCCGGACCACGACGAGGCCAAGTGTATGGCCTGTTCCAGGTTCCGGTCCAAGAAAACACTCAAGCTCCGTCGAGCTGCGCGCCTGGAGGCCCAGCAATCTGCACCGCCGCCTACGGACATTTTCGATGCTGGGGAGGTCGAGGATGAAGATATCCAGGACATCTTGGAATCTAACCCCGCGTCGGAGGTCGAGGACGACTACGACGCTGAGACCGAAGATTTCGGTGAAGTCGTCGAGGAGGTAGGGACGACGACGTGGCCCTTGCAACCATGGAGGATAGCTCAGACGAAGAGCTTCCTCAGACTGACTCCGGGGCCGTTCAAATACATAAGGCCCAGGTCGAGGGATCGCCTTCGGGCCTTACCCAAAACCTTGTTGTGAGTTCCTTGGCCCCGCCTGCTGGCCCGGCCACGGACATTGGTACCGATTCACTCCCGGTGGCACAGAAACCAAAAGTGAAATCTACGGTCTCGACGCCGGAGATATCGAAACCGAAAGTGCGCATCGCATTGGTCGGATCGAAGGCTTCGGAGGCCTCGGCGCCGAAGAAATCTAAAATGGCCGTCGAGCCGAAAAGCCACGTCAAAATGGCCGAACCGAAGGCTACTACATCGAAGCCGAAGGTGAAGGGGTCGGACGCGGCCGCATCGGCGCTGAAGACTGTCGACGCGGACAAGAGTCGACCCGATCACAAGAAGACGGTCGAGGACCCCAAACGGTCTCTTACCGACCCGAAGAAGCGGCCTGACGACCCGAAGAACATCTCTGCCCCGCTTCCACACGACAAGGCCAAGGGAGCTGCGCCGAGTGCGTCGACTCCAAGGGGAACCTCGTCGGACTCCGCTCCGAAACCAACCGCTAAGGACCCTGTCGAACCGGCGCGTCCATCCGCCGCGTTCACTAAGAAGGTTACAGAGTCCCTACAGCGCATTAGGGACGGCGCCGCAGCGGTCGAGCCGAAGGACCCTTGGCCGGCAAAGCCTCTGTGGAAACCGGCAAAGGCGCACACGCCGATCCTTTTCACCTTGCCGCCGAAGACAGCGCACAAGGCTTTCGCTGCTAAACCGGGGGCCGGCGTGCCCGAAAAGGTGTCTTCGACGCCGAAACAATCGTTGGTGGTCCTCGGCCCACGGCCTCGACAACTTTCGGAGGAAGAGCGTCAGGAACATTTCATCGACGCCGAAACGGGCAGGCTTTCCCTCCTGAAGAGGAAAATCACCCCTGAGCCCCAGTTGGAGTCGTACAAGATCCCACTCAAACGAAAGATGGACTCTGCTGGTTCTCCAGCCTTGGTGGAGCCCATTTCACCCCAGGCTCACGAACTCTCGCCCACTCACTCCAATGCAGAAGCTGGTGAAGGAGACGACAAGGATGAATACAGCTATCCAGTCTACACAGACCCAGAGGATGGGGCAGAGCCCTGGTCTGCTGGTGGCGATCCTGGGGACCCGCATTCTGGACAGGACCCTCAGCTTTTCTCAGCGAAAACTTCCCCCACTGAGGACTCTGCGGCTTTCAATGCCCTCATTAAGCGGGCTGCGGCCAATCACAGCGTCGAGCTGCATGCTGACCCTGTGGACGTCGACTTCCTATTTGACACTTTTTCTGTCTTTGAAAAGACTGTAAAGACTCTGCCAATGCTGAAGGGTGTTTTGAAGCACGCTGCGGAGGTCTTCAAAGAACCCACCAGGGCGAGGGTCATCAACCCGCGGATCGACAAAAAGTACAAGGCGGCGCCCACAGATCCAACTTATATTAAGGGACAGTTGCCTCTAGACTCCCTGGTTGTCTCCAATGCCCGGAAGAGGGCAAACTACGGGTGATGCTCCTCCCCCAGACAAAGAGTCAAAAGTCTTTGAGGCTTCAGGGAAAAGGGTGGCAGCGCAGGCAGCCAACATATGGCGCATCTCTAACACGCAGGCGCTCCTTGCGCGTTATGACAGGGCACACTATGATACCCTAGAGACCCTTTTGCAACATTTACCCGATCAATATAAGGAAGATGCTGAAATGTTAATACAGGAGGGAAGCTAATCTCCAACGCTTCCATAAAGTGCGCTCTGGACGTGGCTGACACCGCCGCACGCGCAATTAACACTAGCGTTATGCTTCGTAGACATGCATGGCTACGGATATCTGGGTTCAAGCCGGACATTCAAACCACCATCTTGAACCAAACGGTCAACCCAGATCACCTGTTTGGCCCGGAGGTTGATACCACCCTTGAGAAGATGAAGAAGGACACCGACACTGCAAAATCTATGGGTGCCTTGCAGTCCCAGCAGTTTCGGAGTGGGTCCTTTCATCGCTCCAATGCTAGAGGCACCTCAAGGGGTCAACTTTCGCAGTCAGCGCAGTTCTACAAAAGCAACACCCAGACAACTTATACCAACAAGGGTCGAGGAGGATACCGCGGCAACAACCCCAAGGGCGGAGGACGTGGCAACAACAGCTCCAGGTACTCTACCGCCAACAAACAGTGACGCATTGTCACTGCCCCCCGACCACACAACACCGGTCGGGGGGAGACTCCAGCAGTTCCTGCCCGTGTGGAAGTCCATCACCACGGACAGGTGGGTCAGAAAGCTTATCCAATTTGGTTATTGTCTGCAGCTCACATCCACTCCACCCAACATACCCCCAAGGCACCGTCCTATGTCCGGCGAGCACTTGCACTTATTGCAGCAGGAAGTCAAAGTCATGCTACAAAAAGGGGCAATAGAGCTCGTACCCTTGCAGGAAAGAGGCGCAGGAGTTTACTCCCTGTACTTCCTGATTCCAAAGAAGGACGGATCCCTCAGGCCCATCCTGGATCTCAGGCCCCTCAACTTTTACATCCTATCAGAGCATTTCCACATGCTAACACTGCAGCAAGTTCTTCCACTGCTTCAACAGGGGGACTTTCTGGCAACTCTGGACCTGAAGGATGCGTACTTTCACATTCCGCTACATCCCTCACACAAAAAATACCTCAGGTTCACCATCCAAAACCAGCACTACCAATTCAAGGTTTTGCCTTTCGGGGTCACCACGGCACCCAGGGTTTTCACAAAGTGCCTGGCGACGGTGGCGGCGCATCTGAGACGTCAAAACATCCACGTCTACCCCAATCTGGACGACTGGCTCATTCAAGCGAAGTCGGCCCAGCAGTGCGCCCACCACGTGTCCCACACCATTCACCTCCTGCACGATCTGGGGTTCTCACTGAATTACCCAAAATCCCATCTCCAGCCTGCCCACATACGGCAGTATCTGGGTGCGACCATAGACACTCTGGCGGCCACAGCACAGCCGAATTCAGTGAGAGTCGGCAGCATTCAATCGATGATCTAAAAATTCAGACCTCAACACTCACTTCCAGCAAGAGTGTTCATGCAGTTGATAGGCATGATGGCCTCCTGCATCTCCATTGTCCCGCACGCGAGACTACATATGCGGCCGCTTCAGGAGTGCTTGGTACATCAGTGGACTCAGGCTCACAACCAGTTGAAAGACCTAGTGTTGGTGAGCGGTCGGGCATACAACTCTCTGCATTGGTGGAATCCACGAAACCTTTGCAAGGGCCGACCGTTCCAGGAGCCTGTGCCACAGATTATCCTGACAACGGACGCTTCTCTCCAGGGATGGGGAGCGCATGTACTCCAATACACTGTGCAGGGACTATGGACGCAGCAACAGGGGAAGATGCACATCAATATTCTAGAACTGATGGCGATCTTCATGGCACTGAAGGCTTTCAAAGTACATCTATGCAACAAGGTTGTGTTGATTCGGACGGACAACATGACGGCAATGTACTACATTCAAAAGCAGGGAGGCACACACTCTCCGCAGCTGTCTCATCTGGCTCAGAGCATGTGGAAGTGGGCCATTCAGAGGAACATCTTCCTCATGGCAGAGCACCTCCCGGGCAAGGACAATCAGATGGCGGACCTGCTCAGCAGGAACAGCCACCAGATGCACGAGTGGGAGATACATCCATCAGTACTCCAGCCGTACTTCCAAAGGTGGGGTCATCCAGAGATAGACCTGTTCGCCACAAAGGAGAACGCAAAATGCCAAAGCTTCGCCGCCAGGTTCCCACACCCACAGTCGCAGGGCAATGCGATATGGATGAACTGGTCAGGCAAATTTGCGTACGCTTTTCCCCCAGCACCTCTGATACCGCTGGTGGCACGCAAGCTCAGGCAACACTCAATGACTCTCATCCTAGTTGCTCCAACGTGGGCTCGTCAACCATGGTACACCACGTTTCTAGAACTGTCCGTGGTACCGCATCAAAGGCTACATCTCACACCCAGCCTTCTGACGCAGAGCCATGGCGACATTCAGCACCCAGATCCGCAACAGCTCAACCTGGCGATCTGGCTCCTGAAGTCCTAGAGTTTGGCTACCTAAACTCACCTCCCGATTGCATGGACATCATTCGGGAGGCGAGAAAGCCCACTACTAGAGCCTGCTATGCAGCAAAATGGAAGCGGTTTGTCATTTATTGTGCGAACCACAACATTAACTAGCTGGACGCTTCTATTCAGAACATCATCTGTTACCTATTCCATCTGTACAAGTGTAATCTGGCCTATACTTCCATTCGCATTCATCTGTCTGCAATGGCCGCGTATCTCCGAAATAGACAGCACCTTCCACTTTTCAAGGTGCCTGCCATCAAAGCTTTTTTGGAAGGCCTCAAACGAGTCATTCCGCCACGGACTCCACCAGCACCTGAGTGGAACCTCAATGTGGTTCTTACCAGGCTGATGGGTCCTCCTGATAGAGCGCGCAGTTCACCCGGGTCACTGGTATACCAAATTTCCACGCACTGGGCCATGGCGTGCATACAGATGACAGTGTTTTGCGTGAACCGGGTGATTTTTCCACACGCTACTATGATTAATTCGGGGGGTGACTCTCACACCACTTACTATTCATGTACCTGACTTACCACAGGCACATTACTCCTGATGGATCAGGAGCTAGCAGTGGACAGGCGACAAGTTTCCTAAAAGGAATAGAACTTTTATACACTTAGTACAATTATCCACACTCGATAAGGTATAATGACCACAGACACCTGATGGGTTTTCAAAGTTTTATATGAAGAAGTTTTTAAAATGAGTATGCCAGGATAATGAGGCAGATACAAATCAGTACATCAATGATTAGGATTAAAGCCACAATGTAACTATGGATTAGGGCAAGTACCATTAGAGTATATAGGGAACACTACAGAGTATAAGTATTACGGAACACGCTATTTAGCACTGGCTTAAACTAAGGCAGGGGACGTGAGAAGGACCTATCATGTGCACTTATTCCTAAACTTTATGCTATTCTTACTAAGTTCACCGCAAACATACTAAAGGGAAGGGAAAATGGAACACACTAACATAATATGACACTTTAATAATATCCTACAGGTAGGGAGAGAAGTGGAACATCACTAATAAACAACTGCATATAAATCACTTTAAAGATGATAGGGCAATATCACAGGCAAGAGTGCTTTATTAAGAAGAGAAAAAGATAAGAGTATAGTCAGACGGACACCCACAGAAAATATTTACCTATGACGGAAATGAAGACTAACCCTGGCCACGGGTCAGTTGGGACAAGTTCGGGGACAAGGACCCTCAAGGATTCAGGAATACCAGAAGGTGAGCAGGTACAGCTCACGGACAGTCAGGACAGGATACCCCTCAGGATTTGGGTCAGGACTGGGCTCACCAAAGGGCACGACTAACACCTGCAGCCTCGGATGCAACGCCTGTGTTACCCCCTCTTCTGCACCGAATCCGCCAGTAACCCCGATTGGGTTTTTCGAATTTCCCAGCAAAGTGCTTCGCCAGCACTTAAGACTATTTCCACCCCTTGGAGTTTGTGGAAAGTGTGGACAGAGTGCTCCGCAGCGCTCTGTATCAATCACCTATAGAGTTCGTAGGGTCAGTGACAGGTCTGCTACTCGGACAAGTCGGACAATTTCTCTAAGCTAAACTAGGCTAGTTATACTCTTTTGGGACCCCTAAACCACCCACAAATGTTGCAAGTGACAAGTTCTCAACTTATGATTGGTCAGGAAAGGTGGTTATGTCATGGTTACCACCTATAATTCTGTGTTCCCACAATGAATATTTAATTTTTCATACCCGCCCCTTGCGTTTACGTTCCCAGGCATAGGAATATGGAAAACAATGAGAGTGTACAGCACATAGAAACAATGTATCATAAGCTAGGTAGATATCAGCATCTTCTCCCATGGCCTAGGTAGATTCCCAGGCGCATCTTGCTTCAGGAGCCAGCTGGCTGAGTTTTGCTTCTGCGCAGTTGGGTTTTTCCCTCATCACGTGTGCGGGGAGTTTACAGGCTTCAAAATGGATTCCATCTCTTGACCCCAGCCAATGGATACGTAATACATGAAAAGTAAGCGAAAACAAATTAGAAATACAGACAAAATGAATACACTGTATACCAGGTAATGCTTCTCTGCACCCCTTACTTTATAATATCTATAGCATTAAGGTTAGTGCGAAAAAGATAGATATGCGAAAGCAGCAGGAGCTGGCAGAGAGAATGGTTAAATACAAGCGGCCATTTTTAGCAACAATGCGCATGAGCAACAATATCCCTCCAAAATGCGAGTGCGTCACATCACGTGGGTATGACCGACGCATGCGCAGACTGGATTTTCTGCGAAGCGGCCATTCAGTAGTGCAAGCTTTGTTATTACGGAAAAACACATAGGCAAGCCTCCTAGGGACACCCGCGTGTTGGGGAAAAAAGGCGAAATAAATGACGGACAGGTTGAATTAATATTATTACAAGTTAGGCGAGGTTCTTGAGTAAGAGCAAGTCGCTTTGCGTGCGAATCCTTGCTCCATCACTCCCTTTGAACCAATGCATTCCTGCGAGATTCAGTTCTTGACATGGAAAGCGGCTTTCCTCATAGCAATTACATCACTACGGAGGGTTAGTGAATTGCAAGCCCTCGCAATCCAAGAGCCATTTATCCAGATTCACTCCAACAGGGTAGTGCTCCGCACTAATCCTAAGTTTCTGCCCAAGGTTGTGTCTCAGTTTCACATCAACCAAACTATCGAATTACCCGTTTTCTTTCAAAATCCTGAATCATTGGCGGAGCGGATGCTCCATACCCTTGACGTTAAACGGGCCCTAATGTATTACATTGATAGGACCAAGGATTTTAGGAAGACTAAGCAACTCTTTGTCGCCTTTGCACCACACCACAAAGGTAACCCTATTTCCAAGGCTGATATTGCTAGGTGGATAGTTAAATGTATCCAAATAAGCTATCTCAAAGCTAAGCGTACTCTTACCATTCCACCAAGAGCCCACTTAACCAGAAAGTTGGGGGCCTCAATGGCATTCTTTGGAAACATTCCTTTAGAAGGCATATGTAGAGCAGCCACATGGTCTACCACACACACATTTACTAAGCATTACTGTGTTGATGTGCACTCCAAACAGCAAGCAGCTGTAGGGCAGGCTGTTCTCAAGACACTTTTTCAAACTGCTGCAGCTGGCACAGGCGGCCGCCGCTAATGGAGGGACTGCTATTTATTCTATGCACAGATATGAATTCAGCAGCCCACATGCCTCGAACCGAATATGCTACTTACTAGTATGCATCTGTTCTTGGCATGTAGGGCTGCTGACATTCATATCGCCCGCCCTCCTCCCCGGCGCCTGTAGCAGCTGCAGTATTCACATATACTCATAGCATGGTCATCATTCACTGAGTTTCACTCCATCTTCGCCGCATTGGCTAAAAACAATCTGGGGATGGAGTCGATGCCCATGCGCACTGTAGTCCAGGGGAGGAGCCACCTATCTTGTGATACTTCGAAGACTTTTCCAGGACAACAATGTGCAATCATCCGGACCCAACACTAGGCGGCGATCTATGCACAGATATGAATGTCAGCAGCCCTACATGCCAAGAACAGATGCATACTGGTAAGTAGCATATTCAAACTTGTTCTTTCTGTCTGATCAAGGTGCTATGTGTCTTAGCCTCTGATTAAGGTTTGCATCTGCTCCAGTATCATTGGAGATGGGCACACCAGATGAAATGGGAAATGAGTGAGTCCTCCCACACCAGGGGAAATCTACACTGGACAATGGAAATTGGCTGGATTCACCCCCTCCATGAGTTTTCAGATTTCAGGCAGCTGGGTACAATTTGTCTGCATGCAGGTTGGGATGTCCTAGATAGATAACACCAAGCTCAATCATGGAGGAGGCCACCAGTTTATCCAGCACCCACTACGTGTAAATGGACCCCACAATTCACTAGTGCACCCATTAAACCAAAACAAAAGCACGCACATTCTATCACCACTACCGCCCCACACACACTCTTCCTTCATACATATCCCTGACATGATGAATGGAAGATACCTAAATTATAGGAACTGGACAGACTTTTTAATGAGGAGAGCCGCAGACAATGTCCCCCACAGAAGTACGGGGAAAAAAGAATCAGCCCTCATATTATTTTGCTACCAAAACAGTGTATCGCTGGGGTAAGAGGGTATTAACAATAAAATGTATTACCTCCCGAACGGGTTACAATCTAAAAGAATAATTAAAAACCATTATAAGCCACCCAAAAGGTGGATAATTCATAAAAACAATCATATACAATCAAGTGAACACAGTCGACGCAGCGTTTCGGTGCTTAAAAGAATCTTCACACCTTCCTCAGGACGTTCACACTAATTTCATATCTAGAGCAATTAAAGAAAAGTTTTTCAGTCAAGTACAATATTGATGAATTAACAAAACATTACGCCATTTGTCTACACTTAAGAATAGTTATAGCTCCTGCATTCCTTTTGTTACCTATTTAAACATTTTCTCCATTTAAACATGTATATTTCCCAAAACATATGAATTCAGAGCATATGAATTGCTATTCTGCATCATACTAACATCTTGTACCTCGTTAAAAAATGCTCACAAGGCCACTCCGTATTATGTATAAATATAGCTGGGGGTTATACATCCTTTTCTACCCCGAGCCTATAAAGCCTTAGTGATATTAACCAGTTTCATACATATTTGGTTTATTGAATACCTGTTGGTGATGTGGGATGAGTGTCTATTTTCTCACCCAGAAACCAAAAATTAATCTTCAGCGGAATTATTCTAGCTCGAACTGTGTAGTAAAGAGACACAGAAAATATTCAATCATTTTGCTCCAATTTCTGTGGTGGAATTTCATAAGAAGCTAAATCACCAGTAAATTACCTTCTATACGGGTGTACTTATTTTCTAGGTGCACGGAGGGGCCACCGATGGATAGTTTCAATACCTAGATATACAGATACATACGGATCAATCCAATTTTTCAAATTTCTATAAAGATCATTTATTTATTTTATGTTTCATTCCATATCAATACTGACCTGATAGTTACTCAGGCTATCAATGAGAAATTCACGACACTTTTGGATTGTCGCTTCTGAGGGTTCGTCTTACATTAGGAACCTCCACTTTCTTCGCTCTACAGAATTTTTTTTTAATTTTTTAGGGATAAAGGACCTTGTTTTCATAACTCACTATTTTAAAAAAAAATTTTTTTTTAAATATATTAAGTGTCATAGACATTTTTGCACGTATAAATCCTTAGAAATTGGGGATATGTTTTAACTATCTCCCAAGTATTTGGACACTTTGAGAATAGTATTTGTATTGTCCATTTTCAATATTCTGCTTAGTATACTGAGAGAGGAAGGTAAAGTTTTGCCCTTGCAGTCCTATATTTTATCTATGTGTTACAAGGACACAACTCTTTGGGGCATTTTAAGCTATGCTGGCAAATACACTGTGTATCTAGCTCCATAAGGGAACATTATCTATTTAAAAAGAGCACTAGTGTAGCAGAGGACTCTATTTAAGATTAACAAAAGGTCGATACTTCGACCAATTCTATTTTTCCAATGGGACAGAGTATTCTTACCAATATTAACTGGCTCGGCCTCCCTGCTCCTCCGTGCTGTCGTGGTTGTCGATGCCTTCGTGATGGTGCAGAATCTAAAAACACCCATTTGCGGGGCTGTTTTTATGCTGACACTACTCTTCTCGACCCGGAAGTATACTCGCGGGTGAAATATTTACTTTGACCGCGTATATTTAAAGATATAAATCTTTTACAATACGCTAAATATTACTAAATTGCAAACCTGTCCATAAGGTTAGAACTAAGAAAAACTGTCGTATACGGGAAACGCGGGTCGGGTCACCCGGAAGTGTTACTTTTGCTGATGTAACTGAAGACGGGGAAAGCAATGCTAATATTTCCCTCATATGTTTATTATATTTTGCGCGAACGGCGCTGTAGAGCAGTACTAATCATGCGTTGCACAAACATACTTATATCAGGTTTTTCAAGAGAGAAGCTATTATATCGAAAAATATGGCGGCCATGTTGGATTGGGCATCGTTTTCTAGTATACAAAAACGGACGAGTGATCATTTCCTCTATATTTATGTGTTTTTGATTGGCCAAGAGCACTATGTTATCTCTATTTTTCATTCTATATAGTGTCTATTCTTATAGAACGACCTCTACCTATAAGTACAAAAAATGTATACATATACAGATGACATAAAATGCAATTCACAATTGGTCTGTAAACTTCATAAAATATGCAATTCTATGCAATGAATAATTTTTCACTGCTTTGACATAGGTCCTATTCACATTGGAAATTAAGAAACCAGATCTGTCGACATACTCCTGGAAGCTAGGGGTAACCAATACATATAAATAATGATTTGCATCAGTACACCATTCATGCATACACGAGATAGACATCAAGTTATAGACAGGTTTGTATATTTAAGAAAACAATGTTACATTATTAGTAGCTCAAACGGCCAATCTATTCATAGCTAGTGCAAAAAGAATTCGATTTCAAACTTTTGTTCACAGACCGTATGCAGGAGGTGGATAGAGTTTTACAGGATTAGTCTTTCCCATTCCTCTCTATTATTTAATCCAGTGCGGAACGTATTAAAAAGAGACATATAAAACTGTTCTCTTTTTTTTCTTTTATTGTTCACGTTACCACCTCTCATGTTGTGTGTTATGATCTCTATTACACACCATCTGAGATCTTCTGGTCTGTGCTTGTGACTCATCCAGTGTTCAACTAGCGGGGCTGATTTCTTTTGGGTTCTAATAGCGGATCTATGTTCCGTTATCCTGGTTTTGATTTCTCTCGCAGTTTCTCCAATATATGCTTTCTTACAGGGGCATTGTACCATATATATCAAATCTTTGGTTCTACAGTTAGCAAAATTTTTTATTTTATGGTCCACTCCATTGTATTGAATAGCGTTGCCTTTAATCATTGTTGTACAATTGGAGCACATATTGCACGGGAAATTGCCAGTCGGTAAAGGGGTGTTATTGATAGTATTTGGGGTTTTTTGTTTCTTTTCTTTGAAGGTGTGTACTAGGCAATTCCTAATTGTTTTGTTGCGGCGAAAACTAAACATTGGTTTAGGGATATTTATACCCTGTCTGTCATTTAATAATGGCCAATTGCGATTGATGATATTTTTTATTTTGTTACTTGCTGTGCTATAGTTTGTAACAAAAATCAGTCTGTCATTGGCTTTTGTGTTGTCCTCACCTTCGGTGTTCTTTTTCAGAAGAGATTCCCTGTTATAATATTTCGCACGTTTATATGCTCTTCTGATCAAGTTATTGGGATAACCTCGGTCTTTCAGTTTCTTAGATAAGAGGTCTGCATGTTTATTATAGTCTGATATATTCGTGCAGTTTCTTCGAATTCTTAAAAACTGACCGAATGGTATGTTGTCTTTCTGACTATTTGGATGGTTGCTTGCATAGTGAAGAAGAGTGTTGCGGTCGGTAGGTTTAGTATATAGGTCCACACCCAACACTTCATTCTCCACTCTAATTTTAATATCTAAAAATTCGATAGTTGTTTTATTGTAATTGGAGGTAAACTTAAGGTTTTCATCTCCCAGGTTCAACCAAAGAATAAAGTCATTTAATACTTCCAAACAGCCTGTCCAAATAAAAAAAATGTCATCGATATATCTCGACCAACACGAAATATTCTCACTAAATGGTGCCATTGGATTAAAAATATGTCTTTCTTCAAATGGTGCTACATATAGACACGCTAGACTTGGGGCACAGGTCGCCCCCATGCTGGTGCCTTTGATTTGTTTGAAAAAATTATTTTTAAATAAAAAAATATTATTTTTCAAAATAATTTTTATGCAATCTAGGATAAATGTAGCATGATGATCTAAGTCATCTGTTCCATTTTTAAGGAGACCCTCTATCATCCTGATTGTATCATCTTGCGGAATGTTAGTATAGAGAGCCTCTATATCTAACGTCACTAGCCATTGCGAATTGACATCATAGGATAGACCCTCAATTTTGTCTATCATACTAGATGTATCTTTGATGTATGCTTTTTGTTTTACTACAATTGGCTGGAGGAACTTGTCTACGTATTTGCTCAAAGGCTCTGTGATGGAATCAATTGACGACACTATGGGCCGCATGGGGGGGTCCTGTAAATTTTTATGGACTTTAGGCAGTCCATACAGGGCAGGAATGATTGGTGCTTCGTTGTTTAAAAAATTATACTCATCTAGACAAATAATCTCATCTTCTAATGCAAAATTTAACAGGTGCTTTACTGTCTGAGTTAAAGAATTCCATTCTTGTCTACTTGAGGGGCAGTAATGCTCCTCATTGTTCAATAAAGACATCATTTTGTTCTCATAGTCTTTTGTGTTCATAAGCACTATGCTGCCTCCCTTATCCCCGGGCTTTATGGTTAAGGCATCGTTGTTTTCTAGGTTTTTTGGGGCACTTCGTTGTTCTGCATTAAGGTTATTCATGCCTCGCAAAGGGTGAGTAAGAAGGGAAGATATGTTACTTTCCACCACTTTTTCAAATAGGTCAATTTGTTTGTTGACCATCCCTATGTTGGGTGTCCAAGTCGATTTAGGCTTAAAGCCAGATTTATTTGGAGGTCCTACCTTAGGTGGTTTGTCCCTGAAAAATTCATGGAGCCTAATTTTTCTAAAGAATCCCTGAAGGTCCCTTTCTAGATTCTATCTATTGACCCTGGAACTAATCGCGTAACCTAAACCTTTGTCTAAGACTTGTTTTTCTATTGTTCTGAGTGTAATTTCTGAGAGGTTAATGATGGCTGCTTTGTCTTCTAATCCCATTTCTGTTGACTCCTGGTATAATACCTCCTTTGTTGTTGAGGTTGAGGGTAAAACTTCCCTCTCCCGCTGCCTCTGGGTTTGTTGTAATTGTTCCCTCTTCCCCGATGGCCTAAAAAAGGTAAGGATTCTCTGTTTGGAGTAGATGTTGGTTCAACTATTCTATTTGAATCCCCTGTCTTATCCTGATCCGAGTCGTTGCTAGTATAAGAGGAGTCGGAAAAAGTCACTCTTTTTTTGGGGTAAGTACGCCAAGGTTGTTGCCATTGGTTGCGGTTAGGGAAATTTTCTCTCGGACGGTCAAAGAAATCCTTTTGTGTATAAGGATAGACAGTTTCCGTATTGTAATTGGAGACGTCTTTGTTAAATTTATTGGTTTTCTTCCCAAATAAATAATCCCTATAGCCTGAAACATCTCTTTGAATGTCCTCTAATTTTTTCTTTGCGTCTTCTAGTGCAGAGGTGTCAAGTTTTGCTTCTAGTTCAGCAATTTCTTTTCTTTCAATAAGTAGGATGGAGTTGGCAGTTTCTATTATAAGCAACATCCAATCCCTGCTGCACCTATTCGCAATAAGGGTCCAATTTTCTATAAAGCCGGGGTGTCTGATAAACACCCCCGGTTCATTTTTGACTTGCAGACCATTGGGAATGATGCCCTTTTTCAGATAATCTATTAGGAAGTCTGCATGTAGCTCAGTGCGAACTAGTTTCTTTTTGTTGTTCCAAAGGTCACGCCATTTCAACCTTGGCGTACTTACCCCAAAAAAAGAGTGACTTTTTCCGACTCCTCTTATACTAGCAACGACTCGGATCAGGATAAGACAGGGGATTCAAATAGAATAGTTGAACCAACATCTACTCCAAACAGAGAATCCTTACCTTTTTTAGGCCATCGGGGAAGAGGGAACAATTACAACAAACCCAGAGGCAGCGGGAGAGGGAAGTTTTACCCTCAACCTCAACAACAAAGGAGGTATTATACCAGGAGTCAACAGAAATGGGATTAGAAGACAAAGCAGCCATCATTAACCTCTCAGAAATTACACTCACAACAATAGAAAAACAAGTCTTAGACAAAGGTTTAGGTTACGCGATTAGTTCCAGGGTCAATAGATACAATCTAGAAAGGGACCTTCAGGGATTCTTTAGAAAAATTAGGCTCCATGAATTTTTCAGGGACAAACCACCTAAGGTAGGACCTCCAAATAAATCTGGCTTTAAGCCTAAATCGACTTGGACACCCAACATAGGGATGGTCAACAAACAAATTGACCTATTTGAAAAAGTGGTGGAAAGTAACATATCTTCCCTTCTTACTCACCCTTTGCGAGGCATGAATAACCTTAATGCAGAACAACGAAGTGCCCTAAAAAACCTAGAAAACAACGATGCCTTAACCATAAAGCCCGGGGATAAGGGAGGCAGCATAGTGCTTATGAACACAAAAGACTATGAGAACAAAATGATGTCTTTATTGAACAATGAGGAGCATTACTGCCCCTCAAGTAGACAAGAATGGAATTCTTTAACTCAGACAGTAAAGCACCTGTTAAATTTTGCATTAGAAGATGAGATTATTTGTCTAGATGAGTATAATTTTTTAAACAACGAAGCACCAATCATTCCTGCCCTGTATGGACTGCCTAAAGTCCATAAAAATTTACAGGACCCCCCCATGCGGCCCATAGTGTCGTCAATTGATTCCATCACAGAGCCTTTGAGCAAATACGTAGACAAGTTCCTCCAGCCAATTGTAGTAAAACAAAAAGCATACATCAAAGATACATCTAGTATGATAGACAAAATTGAGGGTCTATCCTATGATGTCAATTCGCAATGGCTAGTGACGTTAGATATAGAGGCTCTCTATACTAACATTCCGCAAGATGATACAATCAGGATGATAGAGGGTCTCCTTAAAAATGGAACAGATGACTTAGATCATCATGCTACATTTATCCTAGATTGCATAAAAATTATTTTGAAAAATAATATTTTTTTATTTAAAAATAATTTTTTCAAACAAATCAAAGGCACCAGCATGGGGGCGACCTGTGCCCCAAGTCTAGCGTGTCTATATGTAGCAGCATTTGAAGAAAGACATATTTTTAATCCAATGGCACCATTTAGTGAGAATATTTCGTGTTGGTCGAGATATATCGATGACATTTTTTTTATTTGGACAGGCTGTTTGGAAGTATTAAATGACTTTATTCTTTGGTTGAACCTGGGAGATGAAAACCTTAAGTTTACCTCCAATTACAATAAAACAACTATCGAATTTTTAGATATTAAAATTAGAGTGGAGAATGAAGTGTTGGGTGTGGACCTATATACTAAACCTACCGACCGCAACACTCTTCTTCACTATGCAAGCAACCATCCAAATAGTCAGAAAGACAACATACCATTCGGTCAGTTTTTAAGAATTCGAAGAAACTGCACGAATATATCAGACTATAATAAACATGCAGACCTCTTATCTAAGAAACTGAAAGACCGAGGTTATCCCAATAACTTGATCAGAAGAGCATATAAACGTGCGAAATATTATAACAGGGAATCTCTTCTGAAAAAGAACACCGAAGGTGAGGACAACACAAAAGCCAATGACAGACTGATTTTTGTTACAAACTATAGCACAGCAAGTAACAAAATAAAAAATATCATCAATCGCAATTGGCCATTATTAAATGACAGACAGGGTATAAATATCCCTAAACCAATGTTTAGTTTTCGCCGCAACAAAACAATTAGGAATTGCCTAGTACACACCTTCAAAGAAAAGAAACAAAAAACCCCAAATACTATCAATAACACCCCTTTACCGACTGGCAATTTCCCGTGCAATATGTGCTCCAATTGTACAACAATGATTAAAGGCAACGCTATTCAATACAATGGAGTGGACCATAAAATAAAAAATTTTGCTAACTGTAGAACCAAAGATTTGATATATATGGTACAATGCCCCTGTAAGAAAGCATATATTGGAGAAACTGCGAGAGAAATCAAAACCAGGATAACGGAACATAGATCCGCTATTAGAACCCAAAAGAAATCAGCCCCGCTAGTTGAACACTGGATGAGTCACAAGCACAGACCAGAAGATCTCAGATGGTGTGTAATAGAGATCATAACACACAACATGAGAGGTGGTAACGTGAACAATAAAAGAAAAAAAAGAGAACAGTTTTATATGTGTCTTTTTAATACGTTCCGCACTGGATTAAATAATCGAGAGGAATGGGAAAGACTAATCCTGTAAAACTCTATCCACCTCCTGCATACGGTCTGTGAACAAAAGTTTGAAATCGAATTCTTTTTGCACTAGCTATGAATAGATTGGCCGTTTGAGCTACTAATAATGTAACATTGTTTTCTTAAATATACAAACCTGTCTATAACTTGATGTCTATCTCGTGTATGCATGAATGGTGTACTGATGCAAATCATTATTTATATGTATTGGTTACCCCTAGCTTCCAGGAGTATGTCGACAGATCTGGTTTCTTAATTTCCAATGTGAATAGGACCTATGTCAAAGCAGTGAAAAATTATTCATTGCATAGAATTGCATATTTTATGAAGTTTACAGACCAATTGTGAATTGCATTTTATGTCATCTGTATATGTATACATTTTTTATACTTATAGGTAGAGGTCGTTCTATAAGAATAGACACTATATAGAATGAAAAATAGAGATAACATAGTGCTCTTGGCCAATCAAAAACACATAAATATAGAGGAAATGATCACTCGTCCGTTTTTGTATACTAGAAAACGATGCCCAATCCAACATGGCCGCCATATTTTTCGATATAATAGCTTCTCTCTTGAAAAACCTGATATAAGTATGTTTGTGCAACGCATGATTAGTACTGCTCTACAGCGCCGTTCGCGCAAAATATAATAAACATATGAGGGAAATATTAGCATTGCTTTCCCCGTCTTCAGTTACATCAGCAAAAGTAACACTTCCGGGTGACCCGACCCGCGTTTCCCGTATACGACAGTTTTTCTTAGTTCTAACCTTATGGACAGGTTTGCAATTTAGTAATATTTAGCGTATTGTAAAAGATTTATATCTTTAAATATACGCGGTCAAAGTAAATATTTCACCCGCGAGTATACTTCCGGGTCGAGAAGAGTAGTGTCAGCATAAAAACAGCCCCGCAAATGGGTGTTTTTAGATTCTGCACCATCACGAAGGCATCGACAACCACGACAGCACGGAGGAGCAGGGAGGCCGAGCCAGTTAATATTGGTAAGAATACTCTGTCCCATTGGAAAAATAGAATTGGTCGAAGTATCGACCTTTTGTTAATCTTAAATAGAGTCCTCTGCTACACTAGTGCTCTTTTTAAATAGATAATGTTCCCTTATGGAGCTAGATACACAGTGTATTTGCCAGCATAGCTTAAAATGCCCCAAAGAGTTGTGTCCTTGTAACACATAGATAAAATATAGGACTGCAAGGGCAAAACTTTACCTTCCTCTCTCAGTATACTAAGCAGAATATTGAAAATGGACAATACAAATACTATTCTCAAAGTGTCCAAATACTTGGGAGATAGTTAAAACATATCCCCAATTTCTAAGGATTTATACGTGCAAAAATGTCTATGACACTTAATATATTTTAAAAAAAATTTTTAAAAAAAATAGTGAGTTATGAAAACAAGGTCCTTTATCCCTAAAAAATTAAAAAAAAATTCTGTAGAGCGAAGAAAGTGGAGGTTCCTAATGTAAGACGAACCCTCAGAAGCGACAATCCACAAGAGTCGTGAATTTCTCATTGATAGCCTGAGTAACTATCAGGTCAGTATTGATATGGAATGAAACATAAAATAAATAAATGATCTTTATAGAAAATTGAAAAATTGAATTGATCCGTATGTATCTGTATATCTAGGTATTGAAACTATCCATCGGTGGCCCCTCCGTGCACCTAGAAAATAAGTACACCCGTATAGAAGGTAATTTACTGGTGATTTAGCTTCTTATGAAATTCCACCACAGAAATTGGAGCAAAATGATTGAATATTTTCTGTGTCTCTTTACTACACAGTTCGAGCTAGAATAATTCCGCTGAAGATTAATTTTTGGTTTCTGGGTGAGAAAATAGACACTCATCCCACATCACCAACAGGTATTCAATAAACCAAATATGTATGAAACTGGTTAATATCACTAAGGCTTTATAGGCTCGGGGTAGAAAAGGATGTATAACCCCCAGCTATATTTATACATAATACGGAGTGGCCTTGTGAGCATTTTTTAACGAGGTACAAGATGTTAGTATGATGCAGAATAGCAATTCATATGCTCTGAATTCATATGTTTTGGGAAATATACATGTTTAAATGGAGAAAATGTTTAAATAGGTAACAAAAGGAATGCAGGAGCTATAACTATTCTTAAGTGTAGACAAATGGCGTAATGTTTTGTTAATTCATCAATATTGTACTTGACTGAAAAACTTTTCTTTAATTGCTCTAGATATGAAATTAGTGTGAACGTCCTGAGGAAGGTGTGAAGATTCTTTTAAGCACCGAAACGCTGCGTCGACTGTGTTCACTTGATTGTATATGATTGTTTTTATGAATTATCCACCTTTTGGGTGGCTTATAATGGTTTTTAATTATTCTTTTAGATTGTAACCCGTTCGGGAGGTAATAAATTTTATTGTTTGTATTTTGACATATCTTCTCACTTGGTTTTATTATCTTGCTTTGTTCATTTTGTCTACTTGTCTACCTAGCACTGCCCTGCTTTAGCTTTATCTTATTTGATTCCTGAGAGCCTATAGATTTACAAACTTCCTAAGTATCGAACTCTCTGTGTCCATATGGTAGGAAACCGTACCTAAAAACGTCTAAGACAGGGTGTTTCTTTTTGAGTGCTTAAGTCCCCCCACCCTGCCATTGGTAACAGGGGTACCTCCAATTTTTTACAAGTAAGAGGGTATTAGCCACTCATTCTAAAATGGTAGCTTCTTGTTTCATTTGCAGCAGTAAGAAAAGTACACACATACAGAATATTGTTTTCTTTGGCATTGTAGCAAGAGGTTAATCCGGAACATAACCACTACCTTTGACATACCGCCTCCTACACAGAGGTTCACAGGCATTTGGATAGCACAAGGGTGTGAGGGACTGTCTGCCCCCAAATTACACCTTCCTCCTACTGCACCTATGGTGGTGGGCGGCAAGCCTGTTTTGCCTGGCCCATGGCATGCCTGTTAGTGATCCCATTTGTCTTTCTGTTCTAGTCATAAAATATGCAAAATCAAGACCGAGACGATGCTTAAAAACAATTTTAATAATGTTTTATTCTCGTTTAGTAAATGTCAGTGGGGACGTCCATCCAAACCTAGTCCCACATAGTTAATGGGTGAAGTTCTGCGTACCCTGGGATGATAACACCCAGTTCCTCTTTTTAGGGGGATTGATTTGAAGGAGTTGTGCTGGTGTGGTTTAATATGCTTCTACAGAAAGGTGAAGCTTATTACACTGGGATACCTGACGTGTGATTCTGGAACTCTCCACCCCATGAGGAGAATGCGGGCCCACTGAAGTCCCAATGGGATGATCCCCTGGCTTGAGATGTGGCTAACTAATGGGAGACGTGCTAAAGACCCTGCCTGCCGCAGCACGACAACAAACCCAAGAATGGAGCAGATGGTGTGGCTGGGTTTGCATTATCAAGACAGTGACCGCAGACCAGCTGAGACTCCGAAATGAGTACGTCCTTACAAAGTGACTGATCACTGGGTCCAGGAGGGGGCAGTGAGCAGGAGTTGAGGGAGCGACCATATATAGGCATGTCCACAACAACTACAGTGACCCACACCTTGGATCCGTGCCCTGGTAGAGGTTGTGTTGTCCGAAGTCTCTCTGTTATTCTGGTCAGGGCCCCTGTGGGTGCAGGTGTCCAGGGAAGAGGCACCGGTCCTGGTGAGCCTCATGAAAGGCCTGCACTCTTGTGAGTTCTGTGCCCTGCTGACATGCATGAGTGCAAAAAGTTTGGGGGGGAGGCTCGCCTGGCCTGCAAATTACTACCAAAGTTGGCCCACTGAACAGGCCTTATGACTGGTGCAGTTACAACTCAGCCCTGAACCTGGAAGCTGCAGGTGGCAGCCTGTGGAAAGGAATTGGATGGGGCCATGTTAATTACTCCAGTATTGGAACTTTCATAGATTCACATGCCTGAATCATTCCCCGTCGTCGAGACGGGAGTCTCCGGTATATAAAAAAGCAGTGCTTAGTAGTGTAGCAAACTGAAAAGAGGCCTAGGCCCATTTCCCTTTTGCAACGCATAGCCTTTGTTATGTAAAAAAGGCCCAAACTTTTCCCTGAACCAATCGGAGCTCCTCGCCCTCTAGAACACTCCTGAGAGAACCTTCTGTCCCTCAGATTTTTCTACCGCACGTTGTGCTAGGGAGTCTCCTTTGAGCTCTACTCAAACTCTTTACTTCTACAGTATTTTGACTTGGAATTTTAGGTTTTTACATCAACCATGTCTGAGCAAGAGACAAAATGATTATTTAGAGCTTGTTCAACCTGCTCCAAGAAGAGGTTGTTTACAGATGACCCTCACAAGTACTGCATCTACTGTCCAGATCATAAGGCAGCAGATTGTAAGGTATGTCGTACCTTTTCTAATAAGACATTGAGAGATCGTGAGGAAAGGCTACTGATATGGCTTCAGAAAGTCAAAGCCAGGAAAGAAATCCTCTCAAGTGAGAGTGAGGAGGAATCTGTGGTGTCTAAGATCTCAGAAGAGAAGTAGATCTCCTCAGACACATTCCTCGGTGGAAAGACCTGAGAAGGCCCCAAAAAAGACCACCCCAGGGTCTTCAGGGCGCAGTCCCTCAAAATCTCCTTCAGTATCTTCCAAGGGGAAGAAGGGATTTGCTGGTGAGGTGAAAGTAGCAAAAGCCACCTCAAATCCACCACAGTCGCCTCAGAAGATCAAGATTACCATCAAACAATCTTCTTCTGCGCCTTCTGAGGAGAAATCAGCTCCGTCGACGGGACGGGACCGTTGACTAAGAAAGGACCATCGACGACGACGAAAACTCCTCCGTCGTCGACGAAAAAGGATAATGCTGGTGAGAAAAGAGTGTCGACTATTTCACCGTCGACGACGATATTGTCGACGGTTTCACCGTCGACGAAGGTGTTGACAAACGTGGCGACGACGGCAGCGTTGTCGAGGACTGTGTCGACGACGGAAGTGTCGACGGCAGCGTCGAGGACGACGACGTCGCCGAGGACAGCGTCGACAATTACTACAACGTCGACGGTAGCGTCAACGACGATGACTTGGTCGACGACGGAGATGGGTATCTCGTCGACGAGGGAAAAAACACCAGAGAAAAGGTTGGGGCCTGGGAAAAAACCTATTACACCGGAGGTTACATCTCCAAGCAAGGTCTCCCCATTGCTACCGTCTCACTTACTGGAAGAGCAAGATGAGGAGTATGGTATTGCCAGTAGCCCTTCGCAATTATAGGTCAAGTACTAGGAAGATGATTCGGAGGAAGAATATGGAGGTTATCAAGAGCAACCCCAGGAACAACACCAATATCGGCAACAACAACAAGAAGAGATGATCAGTGTCCCATCCTCTTTGTTGAGGGATCTCCAAGGAATGTTGGAGGATTATAGAAGATAACCAGCGACTCCAGTCGCTCCACAGGCCGTAGAGTCTGCTCCGCGTCAACGTTCGCTTCCAGGGACTCCGATTCGTAGGAAGGAAATTGTGCCAGAACCTACTGTTAGGTCCCCACCACCTACAACACACCACGATACCTCGGATGAGGAACAGGAAGATGGTGAAATTGCGGACACAAGTGCAGAATGGCATGACTATATCGTCCCATCACCTGCCACTCCTCCGCAGAGACCAGTGGACTCTCCACCGGAGGACATTGGTGGGTTTCATAATTTAATGGAGAGAGCCACTAAGAGGTTTTCACTGACCATGACAGAAGATAAAACGGAATGTTTTCTATATGACTTTAAAGATTCGTATCGGAGATGTGTACGATCTTTGCCTATAGTGTCTCAAATCTGGAAGGAAGGATTGAAGGTCATGGAGACGCCAGCGACAGTAACACCAGTTCTTGCCAGACTGGATAAAAAGTATAAAGCACCGGTCGATGCTCCATCTTGCCTTGTGGGTCATCCCAAACCGGATTCTGTTATCACGCAGGCGGCACAACAGAAATCCAGGAACCCATCTGCTCCTATTGCAACCCCTCCAGACAAGGAGGGCAGAAGGTTGGACAACGCAGGGAAGCGTTTTTCTTTAATGTCTGCTCTGCTGGTAAGAGCCGCTAATGCCCTGGCTATATTGGGGAGGTATGACAGGCAGATGTGGTGCGACCTGCCTCCATATGTTAATCTGGTGCCAGATCCAGAGAAGCAGGAGGCAAAGAAAATTCTCATGGAAGGAGAGAGGACTTCGGCTGAAGTCATAGACTGCGCTATGGATATAGCGACCACAGCATTTAGATCCTTGGGAGGAGCGGCGGTCCTGCGCAGGCAAGGTTGGCTGCGAGCAACAGCATTTAGACCAGAGGTACAGAACAAAATCTTAGACCTCCCTTTTAATGGAGAAGAATTATTTGGAAAACATAGAGATGACACGCTGGAAAGTATCAAGAAGGATACTGATACGGCAAAGTCTCTTGGAAATCTGCAGTACAGGAAAACACCTTTTCGTGGCTCCAGGGGTAGAGGACAGTCCTCGTATAGAGGAGGATATCAACAGGGGAGATATTCGTCTTCTTATCAGTCCTCATCGCAACCGTACCGTCAGCAATATAACCAGCGTCAGTCAGGAGGATACACCAAATCAGCTTCTAGAGGACGTGGTGGCCAAGGAAAGGACAACACCCGTAGGCAATGACAACCTCCATCTTCCGGCTCTGTCAGATGCTCCCCTGGGTGGAAAGATTGTTCACTATCTACACAATTGGCGGAAAATAACAACGGACCAATGGGTCTCAAAATAGTTCAGTTTGGGCACACCCTAGAATTTATTCAGACACCCCCTTGTACGCCACCGATGCACAGGAGAGCCAATCATCTGCATCAACTCCGGCAGGAGATTCGGACAATGCTCCGAAAGGGAGCAATAGAACAGGTACCAAAATCCCAGGAAAACAGGGGGTTTTACTCACGGTTTTTTCTTATCAAGAAAAACAAGCTCCAGTGGCGCCCCATCCTGGATCTCAGATCCTTAAAAACCTATCTCGAGAAACAATCTTTGAGGATGGTATCTCTACAGGACATCCTTCCGTTGTTAAACCCAGGGGATCATATGACCATATTGGACCTACAAGACGCGTATTTCCACGTGCCGATAAATCCTGCACACATGCAGTACCTTCGGTTCTGGGTAGCCGGAAGACATTACCAATTCAAGGTACTACCATTCGGTTTGAAGTCCGCGCCAAGGGTTTTCACGAAATGCCTGGCTCCAGTGGCGTCTGTGTTGAGGAAGCAAAAACATCAAATATTTCTTTACCTCGACGACTGGTCAGTCAAAGCAACATCAAAGACACAAGCCAAAGCGTCAACACAAGCTTGCATAGACTTATTCGCCGATTTAGGATTGACTTTAAACGAGAGAAAGTCGAACCTCCACCCAGCAAGAGTGATTACATTTCTGGGAGCAATATTGGACACGGAATGCAACAAAGCTTTTCCTTCCGAGGAAAGACAACTGGGGATTGTGTCCCTCTTTCAAAACTTGAGAAGAAGAAAGTCTCTTTCAGTCCGCAGGTACAAATCCTTGCTGGGCACAATGTCCTCTTGTATTCCACTGGTACCTTGCTGCAGGCTAAGGATGAGACCATGGCAGGAACAGATCGAACTCCAATGGCGTCAGGCGGAGGGATCCTTCGACGATATAATAAGGGTAACACCAGTGATGCGACAGGCAGCAAAGTGGTGGACGCAAAAGGCAAATGTGTCTCAAGGACTGTCGTTTCTAGCAAGTGCAGCTCCGCTAGTGGTAACGACAGATGCATCATTAGAAGGATGGGGAGCTTTCCTTCAGGACCTTCAGGTCAGCGGCCGTTGGAAAGCAGAGGAGCAGCAATTACATATAAATCTGCTGGAGCTCAGGGCGATCCGCAGGCTAAAATCGACCTGCCATGAATGGGAGCTAAACCAGGGAATCCTGGACAGCGTCTTTCGGAGATGGGGGAACACCGTCGGTGGACCTCTTTGCTACAAGGGAAAACAGAAAATGCCAGTACTTCGCTAGCTGGCTTCCCCAGAGGGGATCTTTGGGGAATGCGTTTTCCATGGCATGGTCCGGCATCTTTGCCTACGGTTTTCCTCCAATTCCTCTTCTACCCCGCGTACTGGTGAAGATCAAGAAAGAGCCGTGCAGAATGATCCTAGTAGCCCCGTGGTGGCCCAGACAACACTGGTTCACGGAACTGCTGCTACTGTCGGAGGACCGTCCAATTCGGTTTTGCATGATTCCATCGCTTCTGACAATGTCCAAGGGGCAGGTGCGCCATCCGGACCCGAAATCCTTGCGATTAGCAGCCTTTCTCCTGAACACTGTGAGTTTAGCCATCTGAACAACTCACAGGAATGTAAGGACATCCTGTCCAAGGCCAGAGCGGAGAGTACCAACAAAACTTACAGGATGAAATCTAAGAGGTTCTGTCTGTGGTGTAAGAGACATGATGTTCATCCTCTTACTGCTGCGCCTCATCAGGTTATACCGTACATTCTGCAGTTAGCGAAGTCAGGATTAGCACACGCCTCCATCAAGGTGCATTTGGCTGCGTTATCCCGCTACAGGAGGTCATCGTCAGACCCATCTTTATGGTCCTCAAGGATTATCAAACAATTCATGAAAGGAATATTCCACCAGTAAAGCCTCCACCACCATTATGGAATCTGAATATTGTACTCTCTCAATTGATGAAGCCACCATTTGAACCGATACACAGGGCAGACCTGAAGTTCTTGTCCTGGAAAGTGGCTCTTCTCATTGCGTTGACTTCAGGGAGAAGAGTAGGTGAACTACAGGCGCTCACGATTCAGGAGCCTTTCTTGCAATTTCTAGAGGTTAAGATGATTCTCAGGACAAACCCGAAGTTCATTCCAAAGGTGCCAACTGATTTTCATTTGAACGAACCATTGGTGCTGAAGCGTTTCTTTCCGCATCCATCAACAGCGGCAGAAAGAGTATTACACTCTCTGGACGTTCAGAGATGTATGAAATTTTACTTGAAAGAAACTAAGGCGTTTCGCAGGCCTTCCCAGTTGTTCGTCGCCTTCAGCGCACCCAGGAAAGGTTTCCCGCTGTCAAAGAGTGGAATTGCCAGATGGATTTCCAGTGCAATTGTCTACTGTCATCAAGCTGCTGGAAAGCCTTTGAATGCACGAGTCCGTGCTCATTCCACGAGGGTAATGGCCACATCCACTGCATTATTTGGAGGAGTGCCAATCCAGGATATCTGCATAGCAGCAACCTGGGCATCTACGCACACCTTCACCAGGCACTACTGCTTGGAGGCAGCCGCAGAATCGGATGCAGCGGTGGGAGAGGCGGTACTGCGGAATATCATCCAGTAACGGTGAGCCTTTCTTGCATCCCTCCATCAATACGTGCTCTTGTTTACAAAGCCACATTTTTATATAAGTATGTATATTTATATATGAGATTATGCTTTATTTGCTAATGGTATTGCATGATTATGTAATTTATCAGAAAAATGTGCTTTGTTTTTTCACTGCTCACTATTCTGATTCAGGCATATGAATCTATGAAAGTTCCAATACTGGAGTAAGAAAACAAGTCACTTACCTGTAACTTTAGTTCTCCAGTATTGGAATCTTTCATAGATTCACCTGCTCCCACCCTCCTCCCCTTAGAGGCTCACCTCGGATATAGCACAGAAAGTGTATTATTGCACAAGTGCGCGAAAAATCTGAGGGGCAGAAGGTTCTCTCAGGAGTTTTCTAAAGGGTGAGGAGCTCTGATTGGTTCAGGGAAAAGTTTGGGCCTTTTTTACATAACAAAGGCTATGGGTTGCAAAAGGGAAATGGGCCTAGGCCTCTTTTCAGTTTGCTACACTACTAAGCACTGCTTTTTTATATACCGGAGACTCCCGTCTCGACGACTGGGAATGATTCAGGCATGTGAATCTATGAAAGTTCCAATACTGGAGTAAGAAAACAAGTCACTTACCTGTAACTTTAGTTCTCCAGTATTGGAATCTTTCATAGATTCACCTGCTCCCACCCTCCTCCCCTTAGAGGCTCACCTCGGATTTAGCACAGAAAGTGTATTATTGCACAAGTGCGTGAAAAATCTGAGGGGCAGAAGGTTCTCTCAGGAGTTTTCTAAAGGGTGAGGAGCTCTGATTGGTTCAGGGAAAAGTTTGGGCCTTTTTTACATAACAAAGGCTATGGGTTGCAAAAGGGAAATGGGCCTAGGCCTCTTTTCAGTTTGCTACACTACTAAGCACTGCTTTTTTATATACCGGAGACTCCCGTCTCGACGACGGGGAATGATTCAGGCATGTGAATCTATGAAAGTTCCAATACTGGAGAACTAAAGTTACAGGTAAGTAACTTGTTTTCTTAGTGTGCAGCAGAGGAGGACATCCAGACACTGATTTTGACTGCCGCTGTGTTCTTTCTGGGGCACTCAATTGAGCGGACACAGAATGAGAAGACTATGATCCTGGAGAACTACAGAGTCCAGCTATTGCAAATGAACAACCAGTTGATCATTCTTCAGGAAAACCAAGAAAACCTGGAGAATAGGTCACATTGATGTAACCTCTGCATCCGAGTTGTACCCAAGGGCGCTGAGGTTGGAGCTGTTAAGGCATATTTCCAGGGTGTATTGGAAGCTATCCTTGACACTCCCGCAGTTAACCCTCTTCATTGATAAGCCCACAGCATAACTGCTGGAGAAGCGGTAACTATAAGGCCCCTGGGCATCATGGCCTGCCCACACTTCTTTGAAGACCAAGTGAGAGTTATGAAAGCAGTCAGGTGAGAAGGCTAGATATCCTTTAAGAGCATGGAAGTGCAAATCTTTCAGGCCCTCTTTCTTGTAACCCTCCAAAAGAGATCATTCAAGTCAGATACTGTCTTTTGTTCAGAGAAAGGACTTCTGTCCTGCATCATCTTCGAGTAGGAGGGACAAACCTGAACATCCAATCCCTTCAAGTGGGCCTTCCTGATCCTTGGCCTGAGCTCACCTCAAGAAGTTCCTTGACAGGATCTGGAGACCAATCTCCCTCTGCCTAGTATCCCAGTGTTGCTCAAGGTCCCTGAAAGATGCTCACGACGATCACCAAGCAAAAATTAAATATTGGAAGGTCGTAGTGCTAGAATTACCTATCTTTAAATCTCCACCGCTGCCTGCATTCAAGAAAATGAAGGTGCTGAAATATGCCCATGATTGCCCTGTATCTATAATAATATTCAGGAAAAACTCAGGGGGTTAGGGGAGTAGTCTCAGGCACTCTTTGAACAGAAGCATTATCCTCTATCCAACTCATTTTCCCTGTAATTTATGCTGGGATTAGACTACCTTGTTTAGGGTATTTCTCTCCTGTCTGGGCCCCTCAATAGAGGGAGAGGCATTCTTACGTTTGTAGGTTATTCAAGTTGTGATTAACACTGTACATGCTAATATTGAGGACCCCACTATTGAGGGATTGTTCTATATTTGTCTACATGGCCTACATCTCCTGAAGCCTGCCACACATCAGTGCTTTAAGGGACCACCGTCAAATCACTTACATAGTTATATAACACAGTTGAGAGACTTAACTAACCCTGCAAACAGGAAATGCTATCTTCACAAACTCATGCTACTAAAAACTGGCCTTCTACTCTTCATCTACAAGGCTCTGAGTTGACTCATTACAGTGGTCTGGCTCCATGATCCGATACATGGGACGGTATCTGGGGAAACATTTTGGGGTATCTAAGGAGTCCAATTTATGCAAATTGTGGCATACTTTATGCACTGACCTCAACAGTTGGGGAAATAAAACGTTCCTGGCCAAGGCGTATCACAGTCCTCAAGATGTCTTTTCTTTTCAAGGTACATCACATTCCCCTGACTATGCTGCTGTACATTAAGAACTACTTCATTGAGGAGATTCAGCTCAGGTGTATGACTATGGTCTGGCAAAATATAAAAGGGAAGCTTAGCGGGTGACCGTGTATGAGTGGTATGAAGCAATGGGGCATGGGTTTTCCTAATCTCCTTAATTAATATTTTGCGACTTAGCTCTGATTTTTCGTAAAGTAGACTAGGAGGGACACCGGTTTTCAGATCCGCTTATCAGATTAAATTGACGAGATCAGGAGAGTGAAAAGCTGGTGACTCCTCCTATTCGCCCCTTTCAAAGAAACTCCCGAAAAAATACACATTCTTTCTTCCGGACTGTGGTGACACCGTTTAGATATAACTGCCCTTATGAAGGAACAGCCTACTTAGTCCGCGCATCCCTCCTTGTTCAAGACAGCGCTTTTGGCTAGATATCGCCCTGATCAAGAGCGTGCCTACCCTGTGAACAGCCCCTGGAAACTCACGATACGAACCGGTGCTATTTGGTCGACTCTTGAAATAAATCCAATTTTTCGCCTCTCTTGTCCCTCACACCTTGGTTCCTCATCGCCCTGACGAAGGTGTGGCCTATGTAGGCCGGAACACCGAAACGCGCGTCGGCGTAACTTCTGTTGGTGGCAGGATCATTATCACACCCTATGATCACCTCTCCATGCTTCATCTGCCCCATTTCCCCCTTTGTCCATGAACTGTTGACCATTGTGATTATAGCCCAAGGCAGTGATGTAGCATTGCTCCTTTTATGTGGATGAATGAATGAGTTTTTGAATGATAGTTGTCTTGATATGATTGTGGCAATGAGTGTATAATGAAAGTTGTTAGCGTGGGACTTTTGCTCTATTTTGACTTTTAATGTTATTGAGTGTATCCAGATTTTAATATTTGGAAATGTCTTTTTTCTACCTGAAGAACCATAAAATCAACAAAAATATGAATAAAATAACCAATAATGAAAAAATGGCAGCCTCCTTGTGGTAAATATGTTGTGTGGCTCTGATGGTACCCAGTGTTGCACATTCTAAACCTCAGGATCCTGTTTCAGGACCTTTTTTATATAGCCTCAGCAGGGTTCTCTTTCTAATTTCGTGTTGTTTAATCCCCATTCCTGCCGTCTATCCTAACCCCCTCAGGGACCCCCTTCTATTTAAGTGCAGCATTATGTCCTACAGCCACACATAAAGGAGCAGATTTTAGAAATCCCATTTGAAATAATTTATTCTTAATCACAATAACAAGAGGCGCAGGGTTCTCTAGGCTATACCAGCTCCTCAGTGTCTTGACCTTGGTGAGGGGGTTACTCTTTCAAGACCCTTGGGAGCGAGAGCTTGCTATTAAGCTAAATGACGACGATGACAGGACATTATGACCAGAATGGGCTTAGTAGCTAGCCATATTGGGGGTAGGCAAATATTATACAGCTGGTTGCACATGCCTACTACATTTGGGGGCTGTGGGGCACCCGGAGGACACCCACTGCTGGATAGGAGGTCGGGAAGTGGGCTCGCACAGTTGCTTTGGCTGTGCCAAGACTACAGACTTTCTGGTGTTGGTTCTTAATACTATAGAACATGTAACCGGGTCCCAGTTAGCACATTGCCTGGAGATAGCTCTGGTCACCGTCTGAGGAAGTTGACCTCTTATATGGCAGGTAGGGCAGAATTCTTACCACCTTTGACAGCAAAGCAGTGCATCTTGTCTATGTGGTAAACTGTAGGAGTGCTGGGGAGCTGTCATGAAAGGAGCATTTCATAGAGTCAGGTAATGGAATACGTTTTGAAAATAGCTCAAGAGGGAGGAAGCAGAGAGGCCTGCTGTTGGTGTATTAGTCTACAGATTTTTCAAGAGTTGCAATGCCGCTGAGTCTGATAGCTGTAAACATAGTGGAAGAATCCAAACTGGACTTTTTATTATGCAAACAAGACGAGCACTGGGGGCTAAAAAAGTAAAAGACCCTACTCTGTTCTACTCGAACAACTGTGTGATACAACGGCACACTACAGGTGGATGGTTGAGGTCTGTGGGGTGTGTTTCCAACTAAGGAGTGGGAATGCTTCTGTTTCACTCTTCTAATGGGGAAATAGAATAAATGTGTATTGAAATGAATAGCCTTCTACAGAATTTAAAATATAAGGGCCCCAAGTGATTAGAATGTCATGCAGCCAGGCATCTGCACCTGGTTAGGTAGCATGCACTGATGTGGTGCTGCAAGCCTCATTAACAGTTTTTTTATAGATCTTTATTTCGATTTTCACCTATCCAACATGATAGCAACATAATCCACAGTAATAATATGCAGAAGTTTGTGCAATTAAAAGAATCAGAATCCTGCGCTTCCTCCCCCAACCCACAGAGATCAGCTGCGGAGTATCCCAAGGATCCTCATTCAACCCAGTGCTCTTCAACATCTACATGGACCCCCTCGCTACCATCGTCAGAAAACACGGACTCAATATAGTAACCTACGCCGACGACACCCAGCTCACCAAGGAACCTGACTTGACCAGATGGACCACGCCCGCAACCTCGGTATCATGCTCGACTCGTCCCTCACCATGAACCGTCAGGTCAACACTGCATCCTCCGCCAGACCTTCAAATGGACACGAATTCAGAAACACCGTCACCCACACACTCATAACCAGCAGACTGGACTGCGGGAACGCCCTCTACGCCGGAATGGATAGATCTCTACTCATCAAACTCCATACCATCCAGAACGCCACAGCCAGACTTGTCCTCGACATCTCACAACTATACCACATCACGCAGCACCTACGAGACCTCCACTGGCTCCCCTTCGAAAAGAGAGTGACCTTCAAGTTGCTCACTCATTCCTACAAATCCCTCCACAACACCGGACCCCAATAACTCAACAAAAGAATCTCCTTCTACGCACCCAAGAGAAACCTCCACTCCGCTGACCGTGCCCCGTCCGAAACCCCATGCATCCGCAGAACCAGAACGGGTGGAAGAGACTTCTCCTACATCGCAGCCAAGACCTGGATCAAACTCCCCCTCAGCATCAGACGATTCCCCACACATCATGCATTCAGGAAGAGCCTCAAGACCTGGCTCTTCGGATGACACAGAGCTGCTCAAATGCCCCCGCTCCTCCCAAGCGCCTTGAGACCCTCGCGGGTGAGTAGTGTGCTTCACAAATCCCTGATGGATTGTTTTTTTTTATTTTCTGCACTATCTGCCTTGACTTAGAACTGTGCTTCCATTTCGTATATACATGGAAAGCATAACCATGTTTCTTGACTATGCCAAGTCCCCTATTATGCTTCTAATGTTCTCAACGTTGTCTTCTTTCCATATAGTCATTAGTGATCAGTACTCACTTTTCATTCTAGGAGGTTGTGTACCGTGGGGCAGAAGCCTGAAATCACCTATTACGACTTGTGAGCATTCAGGCCCGGTACTTAGCAACACACACCTCATTCATTCAATCCCCACTGTGGGTCCAGGAGATCCCATATCATTTTTGGCCACCCTCTAGTCATCATCAGCCCCCTGGTCTGTTCTAGTTCTTTTCAGTCATACCTCCTCTTCTACCACCCACTCTGCCACTTCCCTGCTCCACGTTGAAACTGTAGAGGCCCTGCTGGATAGCCAGTGGATTGCTATGAGATGCTTGGCCAGGAGTAGGCACTGGGTTGCAAAGTTGTGTTACAGGTTACCTCACCTGGGTTTTAGTATAATCCCAGTCGACGTTGCTGTATTGTCGCTTTAAGGTGCATCACTTGTTTGAGCTGTGACACCACCTCCTCCCAGTACTTCGACAGCTCCTACACGTCCATGGCCTATGCAGAAACGCAGCGCCCAGCTCATCACATTTAGGACCGAATTAGGCTGTGTTGGGGTATGTTCTCTGTGGTCTAATGGGTGAAAGATACGTCCAGTGATTGCATTTTAACATGCCACCTTGAATTGTGCGCTACTTGCAGTTTCCTGCACCTGCATGTAGGTTGTTGCCCTGTCGTCCTCTGTCAAGAGAGTCCTTATGTCACCATCCCATGCCTATGTAGCTTTAATTGTAACCGAAGGCCTGTCATCCTTCACTTTTTTCTAGACATATCAACAGGTTAAATGACGTTTCCAATATATTTCCTGGTGAATCCTTTCGGTAAAAAATGAGCTACCGCATGTAGCCCCTTTTTAGGGTGCTGTCTGCTCTAAGCAAAGCAAGTAAAATGATCCTTCATGCCCCCCTTTTTAAAGCACAACATTCATAATTGTGATGCAGTAGCCCCTCAGACCCCCACTGCACTGCTCCGGCTTCACTAATGATAGCTACTGCTTTGTGAAGCAGGCTTTCTACTTTGGACAATGTTAACCACATGGGCTCCCATCCCATGCAGTTCCTCTTCCTTCCATCTCTGTTGCCCAAATCAAGGTGTCTCCTCTGCTTCAATTTTCCCTTCCTATGGGCCACTGCTCCAAGGCTCAAACCTACAGTGGAACAGCAAGTATGTAGTGGTTCCCTAATGCAAGAAAGGAAAGGTAGTAAAACAGTCATAATACTCACTCACTCACTCCTCCTGCTCCCATCACGTTGCTTGGGCCCTGTTCCCTATGCGGCAAAGTTACTTGGGCCCTAATGCTAGCAAGGAAAATGCCCCCACCCCCTTTTCATAGTAAGGCAGGAATGATGGATGTGCTCCTGTGCTAGGAGAGTGGGATAGAGAGCTAAAGAAAAGACATGCCTTCTCACCAGGGTTCCTGCTACCTAAAAGAAATGTAAATTAGTTTAATCAGTTAATCACCAAATATAAAGGCTGCTTTGGGGCCAGAATGAACTTTAATTGATGGTGTCACTTAAAGTTTCATGGTAACAAATGCTTATGCTTTTTGAGAGGTTATATAAAGGTAGTATCTGCGGAGTTCGGGCGTGCTTCCTTTTAATAGACACTTATAGAAGTATTTGCACTAGATGAAGTCTGAGTACTTATTACAAAAGTGTGTACATTTTCATAATAGATTTAGGATTTTTACGCAAATTTTCATGGGGGCACCCTATGTTGGCTTCTACTAAAAAGGTTTAGTCAATATAATAATTTGATGTACCCGACTTTTAAAATCTGTGGGTATCTTCTCTAGCACAGTCTTATTAATATCTGCCCATGCATTTCAATTTCAGATGTTTTTAGGTTTATAGCCATCACATTCTTATTTCGTTCTAGTGATGGCTACCTCTACTCTTCCAGTCATGATCTGAGGTCTGCAGCTAGCAAATGTTCAAAAGGCTCATGAGAGCAAGCTTCTGCTGGCTTTATTTTTTATCATGCTTAACTGTGCGTTATTAGGTGAGGAAGCATCCTTATGCTCAGGGCTTGAAGTGGGAAAAAATCCTGGGGGTGCTCTAAAAGGGGCATAGCAAATTTCTTAAAGGGGTGTGGCCTATCTGAGTAGGGGCGTGGTCTAAATCAAGATAACTAGCATTGCGCGCTTAAGAAAATCATGAAGTCGCATCCAGCAAAGGATAATAAAACAGGCAAAAAGGTATAAGCCATAAAATACCAAACACTTTAAAAAAAATGTAAAAATTATTTACATTACTTCGAAATCTATTGCAGGTTTTCCCAAAACCCCTGAAGATATTCAATGTGTCTATTTTGGTGGGGTTTCTCACAACAATTTTCTTCAGCAGACCTTCTACCTTTTGCCAGCCTGCTCTTTACATACAGCTTTGCGTCAAATGTTTCAAATGGAGGACCATTGAGTTTTACCCATAAGCATGAAGAAATGGTCTCTACAAGAAGAGAGGCCCTTGTTGGACAAGCAATTAAGTTAATTGCGCTGAAACCTCTCTCGCAATCCGCATTACTTTCTGGCAGGGTTTTCATGCAATCTACTAACTTTTTTAATGATTCAGGGATTTTCTTTCTACCAAAATCTTTGAAAAGTCTAAAAGCTTGGATAGTATCGCTTGTTGGCAACTGAAACTCTGAACACAGTTTCTGGATATCTGTTTCTCCATAAAGAATGCATTCATCACCAGAAGTCAAGTTGCCTGCATCTAGCACACTGAAGCTGGATATAAGTTCTTTATCAGAATCCGGGGCACATCTTTTATTGATATTTACAGACAGACTTTGGTAAAACTGATTTTGATTAAGGGCAACAGAGTCACTTCTACCAATGGAAAAGAGGAACATTCTTGAACTTGCCCTCTTCAACTGCTCTCTGAGCCGCAGAAGCAAACTCCCCTAGTGAGTCACATAAACAAAAAAGACCTAACAGTGGGATCTTCCAGCTGCCAGCACCTGGTGAGTCCTTCATTCTTCTAAATATACGTACTTGACTAACCAAACGTCTGTGGGCATTAACAATTGTAATGTCCCTCCTCTGTAAGGAGAGTGATAAGTCTTTGAGCTCTTGAAGCGCACCACACATTACCCCCAAATCCCTGATAAAAGAATAGGATGTAAGCTTCTTCAAGAGACCTTCATACTTACTCCGGTCTCTTATGGGTCTGGATGGATCTTTAGAAGCATTCTCAAAATGTTTGCACAGGACAGGGAAGCAGTTACAACCAGCTTTCATAGATCTGTAACTGGATGCTACCCATCTAGTATCAAGCATTTTCTCTATCTTCTGAAGCTGTACACAAAGCTCGGTGGCGGACAGATTTAGCTCTCTCTGGTTTTTTGGTGACATGCTGTATGTGCCATACAATGAGTCCATGAATATATTGAAGTGATTGACCCTGGCAACCTCATCAACTTTATACGCCACAGCAAGTTCTAGTCTGTGAGCCAAACAGTGCCATGTTGGTACAAGATTTGGAAATTCTGATTTCAGCAATGCTACTACTTCTCCTTTTTTACCAAACATTACTGCTGCTCCATCTGGACATACTGCAATCAAGATATAATGTAGCAGACTTTTTGTGAGTCCAACCTTTTCGAAGTAGCTTAGGAGAGCTGTCTTTCTGCCAGCTCCAGAAGGCCGAAATAGATGGTCAGCTCTGATGCGGTGGCAGGGTCCCGACGGTGCTGGTAGGGCTGGGGAGGCGTCACAAAGGTAAGTTTCCTTTTCACTGCTGCTGGATTTTGTTGAAGACCCTCGTCCCTCGCTTCCTTTAGGTCAGAGCAGGGTCACACTGGTTGCTGGAGAAATCTTGCTGCAGGCCGTAAAAGCAGGGTGTTGCCGTATCTAACCAGCTGTTATGCCGCTGGCTGGCACGATGACGTAGGTGTCGCTGAGAGAAGTGAAATCCCAAGACCCAAGAGGAAGTGTCTCTCTTCAAAGGATTTCCCTTCCTGCTACAATGACGTCCCAGCTTAAGCAGTACGCGGGCATGCTCACCCGAAACACCAACAAAAACCGGGACGTCTGGTCACCCTACCTTTGACCTTTGAGGCCCGAAAATAGAGACCCCTTTGAGGCCCCCCCAAAGGAATGGGGTGCTCAGACCCCCACTCCCTGCCTCCCCCACCCACCTGAAGAATATAGAAACCTTCTCAGGGGTCTCACTGATACTTGGTCCTTTTAAACCAACAAAGAAGAAATTGGCACAGAAGCTGTAATATAAAAATAATGCATTTATTCACCTCAGATGAGGGAGAGTAAGTCCCACCGAAGCCATAGCAAATGAATGAGGCAGTCTAAGGAGTACAGAAAAGTCCTTATATAGGCTTAGGGTTACATAGTCAGCATAAAACCAAGGGGTGGTCCTGGCTCATGTAAGCATGCAAAATAACTAATATGGGCATGCAAGATCTGCTTGCTCAACAAAGTGGGAGGAGCTAACAGTTGCTAATTCTGGTGAACACATCCTGACATTTACAGACTAGTAACCGCTGCACGGAAAGCTGCAAGCTCAACTGAGCATGTGCAAAGGTGGAAGATGCTAAATATAGTTCGTTTTTAGGCAGATTACAAGAGAGTCCACACTGAGGGAGGACAGAGCACATGGCGAGCACGTGGAAGCACATGGCAAACCAGATGGCTGCCAGAAATACAAAATGGCTTGCAGCTCATGCTAACAAATCCTTCCAATCTTTAACAGATGGTCCTTTTAGCATGAGCTAAAGACATTCCTATGATCCAATAGGAACACAGAAAATATTTGCACATTAATTTTCATAAATGTATCAATATCCTAATTTATTGCTTGGGGAGATATTCCATTCTAAACATTTCATTAAGCGGGTATATATGAGGTATAAGCAGGAATACAAAGAGAACGGAGCATTGGGTCATAATTAACATACAGATAGCAGGAGAGTATAATGACCATTATCCCAAACCGAATTATCATTTTTCACAACCCTAAGCAAAAGCAAATCCTAGAATCATCTAGTAAACATTTTCTGGGCTCCTATACATTTCAGTGACTATCCATTTCAGTTTCAGAATAGCTAACAGGACATATCTAATAAAAACATTTTTAGTAAACTTTTCCATTGTTCCCTTTATGAGGGCTAGAACATCAATTATATTTGGGACCAGGAGGACCACACAGGGCCATAGGAAATAGAACAAAGAGCTGCAAAGGGCTACTCTTCAAAAAAACGGGACGAGTAAAGGGATACATTATTGACAAAAAGGAAGAAGAAGTCCTTAAGGAAATTGAATCCTGTACAACCAACCAGAGGGGAGTCTTCTCCCTGTGTCCGTTTGAGCCTCACAGGCAGGCTCTTGTTGTTTCCACGGTGGAGCTGCACAACTCGCAACTCAAGAATCACAGCCCAGTTTCAAGGGAAAAGTCTCTTCTTTCAGGATAGGGCAGTCACCCATCAGGGCAAATGCTCTTAGCGATCCTGTCCAGTGTCTAAGGCAGTGCACCTGTTTTCTTCACTTCAATCTTACAGGCACCAGAGACACAGCACCTGTACCCTAAACTCAAGTCCTTCCCTAACTCCTGTATTGCTCTACTGGCTCACTGCTCATTTATTGGGGCCACACAATTGCATCCAGTGTACCCAGGTATCTCTTGACCAACAAACAAAGGAGCAAACTTGTATTCACTTTAGGACCTGGATTCAGAGGCCTGATGCTAGGATCTGTGAAGCAACCCTTGTTTCAAAAGGTGTCACCTCAAACAAAGCCTCCTCACCATTCTGGTCGGTCTATGACTCTCAGCTGGGCATCAAAAACTTGATCCATAATTTCTCCTTTCTGATTTGTGACCCCTTCTTTCGCCCAAGACAGTGGCAGGGGTACACACTTCATCACAGGGCTTCCGCCTTCACTGAGGTCCTAGTTGCCAGCAATGCCTGTGCTGGTTACCTTCACTTTGGCTTCAAGCTGGACTGGTGCTGATTCCCCAAGCTGAATCTGATGTCCGGGCCCCTCTGGCAATGGTTGTAAGGCAGCAAATATCTATTGGTGGACAGAACAAAAGGTCTTTAGACAAGGCACAGAAACAGTCTATCAAGAGAGAGGATAGTCTCAGAATACTTCCTAGTCTTGGGACTCCCCATATATTAGCAAGGCACCCTAAGAGCCACTTCATCTATCTACGTGAGAGTAAAAAAACAACAGCCTAGACCTATTGGCAAGTATAAAAGGAACTCTTTGGTGAACTGACAAGAGTAATACATCTAAGTAAACAAAAACAGAGAGGTCAGGTCAGTCTCAGAACTGCCACAAAGACGGAGCAAGATAAGGAGAGTCACACACTCACTCTGGGTGAATTAGAAGGCCCTCACACACCGACCTAGTCAGTGTCATGCTTCATCACTGGGCCCCACCAAAGAGGCCGAGTGCCTCTTTGGTGTGCTGCGACGCCAGAAAGACTGCGGAGCTGGTTGTGTGAAAAGGGCGTGACGTGAGGGTAACTACAATTAAAAGTGCCTAAAAGGGTATCGGTAAAAACAATTTTAATGAGTGATCCCTAAGACACAAGTGAAGAGTATTTGTGTCTGAATTTAGATGCCAAGGTTTTAGGATTGGTTAAATTCAGAGAAATACAATAAGTCAGTCAACATGTTTCTGCCATACGGGTGGTTTCAATTTACCAAGGCATTCGTCAGGACTATACCCCAGCGGTATGGACTCTCTAATCGTCCACCCTGACCTGGGGACGTGAAAGTGAAAATAAAAATAGTGAAAAAAGTGCTTGAAAAAATTAGAAGAGCAAGTCGCTCATTCCAAAAAATGCTCCAAATTCTGGAGTATCTCAGCACTTTAAAACAGGGCGCTACTTGCACCATGGGTCTCGGGAGGGGGGTTGGAGCGTGCCTGGCACATCGCCCTCAACGCTCGCAGCCCACTCTGAACCTCGGTATCACCTCAAAACCGGACCCCGACGATTAATACATCACCCAATCCCAAGCAGCCAAGTAAGTCTGTGTTCATTTATTAAACTCAGAGAAAAAGAGAAAAAGTACACAGACATACCCTAAATCCTTATATTGGTATATTCCTGTGTACCAATCTGAAAACCCTAAAAAAAGGAAATGTTCTACACTTTTACTCATAAACTTTACATTACTTGTATAGGACTGCAGGCACTTCGAAAATGTTTCTTTTTAATAAAAGCCCCTACATTGTACGCTTAGGACCATGCTCTCATGTTATAGGAGCATCAGGAAAATCTAAAACTGCTAATTTAACAGAGTTTCTTATATATAAAACATTTCCTTCCAAAATTTTTTTGCTAAGGATCACCTGGGCATCTTCCCTGCGTTCTACTGTTCATGATCCAAACTATGCAACATCAGCTCTAATAAGGACTGTCAGTTTATTTACACAGACTAGCTAATAAAAAAGTAGCAATGCTCTTGCAAAACTATGTAGCATGAGAATAACCTACAATAATGGTCATATCACCTTAAGACTTGTAGAACAAAAACTACCCACATCTAGTTCCCCTTAAAGATCAAAATAAGGGAACAACAATCTAGACTACTGATCCTGTCATAATTCCATCAAACACAATGGCCAGTAACATAACATATATTTTTATTTATTTTATTAATGCTAACAATGTTTAAAACAGTATTACTTAATAGCCAATTAAATGTCTCATTGCTATTTCATAGACAGCTTAGACAGGCTAGAAAAAAAATTGAAAAAAAGAGAGAGTAACATACATATTACCTAACCTTAATTTGTAGAGGAGATAGCCTCCTTCCCCCATTTCGACAGATGGAAACCTGAAACAGGTTTCACTTCTGTCAACACTATCAACCCCTATTTGTAGCAACTGGGCATAAACAAAGTTATAGGAGGTACATAACACTTTTAAGAGAGCTAAAAAATCATGAATATCCAAACCCCAATCCTTTCAGCAAATGTACAAATGTAACATGAGGGCGAATTAATTAAAACTAAATTTCATTGCCTCAGCTTTTGAATCCTCAGACTAAAAGCATTAGTGCTGTATATATGTGGCAAAGTTTATCTGATAATCAAAGCTCACATATACCATTATATAGTTTTCTATCATATGAGTCCATAAAGGGCTTGCTTTTGCCAAAAAAAGTAAACCTTCTCCTTCTCTCCACTGTCCTCTTCAAAAAGCTTGAGAGGTCAAAAAGTCAAAGCAGACCTTGCTCCGGAAGCCCTGCTAGGCTTCTAAATATAGAACTGACATTTAACTCTTCCCAGCTGTCCTATTCTGTGTGCAAAGGTGTTCATATGCGGCTGTCCCAATTCAAAGTCACCCTAGAGACAGAGCTGGAAAGCACTCATACCCTGTTTGTCAGTGTAGAGTTAAAAGAATAACTTCTGCTGGTTTTATACATATTTTCAATTATAAGAAGTGTGCAATAGACTTGTCTAACAATATAGAAGTCATTACACCTAAATGTATGCATTTACTGAAGCCTAAGGCATTTTAAAAGCTGCTCTGAATGCAGAATTTGTTTTTAAATTTGTGAATTTGGCCTAATTTCGACTTTGATATTTGGGGCATTTAAAAATGAATATCCTATAATTTTTTTTGCATAATAGTCATCTTCAGAATGTTCTCTACAAATCCCAGAGAATGGACATTAGAAATATCTCATTTATACCCTTCTAAAAATGAGTTTTTTACGCCTGCCCAGAGTGATAATTCATATGCAAATGTCCTCATTATGAGGTACAACACAACTTAAATTAAATTTTAATGCTAGGAGGTCACAGTATTAGTATTAAGCTTTATAAATATTACAAAACAAATTTAAAAGCACTTATTTTTTAATTTATTTCATATTTAATATTTTTTTTTTTAATAAAACGAATAATTTTGATAATTCCACATAGGAAAAGCAAGCTTCATTCCTTGCCTATCATAATTAGATGCATTCATTCATAAGCCTAAGCACAAGAAGCCTAACTTGAAACATGAAAAGTTTTGCGCCACTTTTTTAAAAGGACAATCATTATTTAACATCAGAACCAAGAATGTGCTTATGTAAAAAGGCCTTAAGAAAGAAAATCCCTACTTTAAATGTTTTCCTGTTATCCAAAATAATGAACCTCATTTTTGCAACTTTTTAAAACAGCAGTCTGAAATGCAGGATTTTACCCTGTGTTTAACTGAAAAAAATCCTAGCTGAATCAACATTCCTGTCTCTCCGTGGCCTACAATCAAAACAGCTGCTGCTAAGGGGCAGTTAAAACACAGCTGTTTTTAGTGTTGGAATGTAAGCATGGTGGCAGTCTATTTAAACGGAGGCATTTCAATGCATGTTCTATATTATGTGTTTTTAGTTCAGCAACATCCAATTTACTCAGATGATGTGTTTGCCTGTTTATATCTAACACAATGTATCTATGGAAAATGTTGTAACATCTTATCATTGTTTATTCATTGCAAAACACACAATTTTGTTTTTGAGGCCTTTTTTATTCCTATTCAATGTGAATTCTAATTCTATCTTTTAAGCATTGTGGCCGTTTGTACATGTGCATAATTGCTTACTCAGTTTAATAGTAACATGCAGTTATTTAGAAAATCATATGATTAATTTCTGGATTTTTATTTAATATTAATTTAATGACATTTTGCATAACAGACTTATGACAGCAAGAAAAAACACAAACAAACATATTGCGCTCATTCCAGACATATACAGAAGGGGGGTCAAACACTCAGAGCACACAATACAGCGTGCTTAAGGCTAGCCGTTTTTACACAAAGTGCACAATCGCTATTTACTCACAGAAGTATCACTAATGAGAAAACCACAAACCACATAGACATTTAAACACACTGTTAACCCACAGATCAACACTTAGGACAGAAACAAAGGACAGGCCACAGACTGTCCTTAAACCAAACCATTTGTAAATACTAGTTGTAAGTCATATTTACAAGAAGAGCTTCTCAATAGTATTCCAAAAGACTAAAATACACTCAATTCACTAGCTTTGGCTGGCAGAACACTAAAAAAATCGCTCTGCATTTCTCCATTTATAAAAGTGCGCAGAAAAGGATCCTTGTTTGTATTATTGTCCTATTTTAATTCACTGGGGTACAGAATCACCAAGGAAGAAATGTTTTTATACCTAAACCTATTTAGGTATTCCCTCAGGGGAGCAGGCTAATTTAATTCACATCTCACTATGGTACCTCCAAAAAGCAACACATTCTTCGATGTGTGCTTGAAACAGGCATGTCAAAAATATTTCAACATATGCAAATATTATAACCAAAGTAGCACTTAAGGTACTCTTGTACTGTGTGCCGTTTAAATCAATTAAAAACAGAGAAAAATTTCCTCATTACCTGCCTACATAAATTGCAATTTATATATTACATACATACAAATACAAATATTGGCCAATCATACAAATCAAAAGCCACAGTAAGTGTTACTAAACTACCTTACCAATCCCAGGCATCAAAAACCAACAGCAAGTGTTGCATCAAAACAACCCTTACCAATCACTTGGTGTCCAAATTCTAACTGCCAAGTTCTGAATGACCTAACGGTCGTTTTTAGAATACTCACGCCAAAAAGGTTCTCAGTCAGGAGTGACATCATGTGGAGGATCAAAATCAGGAAGACCAGAAATATACTGGGCTGCAGAGACCGAGAATCCCCAGAATCTCCGTGCACAGAGTACCTCCTTAGTAGAATCCTGTCCTGTCCTCCTCAGTAGATTTCTGTCTCCTGACCAGATCACTGCCTTAGATAGACACTTCTCTGATGAGGTCCACATTGGAGCGCCATTTGAAGAACATAGAAACTTTCTCAGGGGTCTCACTGATACTTTTAAACCAACAAAGAAGAAATTGGCACAGAAGCTGTAATATAAAAAGAATGCATTAATTCACCTCAGATGAGCGAGACTACGTCACACAGAAGCCTTAGCAAATGAATGAGGCAGTGTAAGGAGTACAGAAAGCAGAGTCCTTATATATGCTTAGGGTTCATAGTCCTTATAAAACCAAGGGGAGGTCCTGGCTTATGTCTGCATGCAAAATGACTAATATGGGCATGCAAGATCTGCTTGCTCAACAAAGTGGGAGGAGCTAACAGTTGCTAATTCTGGTGAACACATCCCGATATTTAAAGACTAGAAACAGCTGCAAGGACAGCTGCAAGCTCAACTGAGCATGTGCGGAGGTGCAAGATGCTAAATATAGTTCGTTTCTAGGCAGATTACAAGAGCAGTCAACACTGAGGGAGGACAGAGCACATGGCAAGCACGTGGCAGCACATGGCAAACGAGATGGATTCCAGAAATACAAAATGGCTTTCAGCTCATGCAAACAAATCCCTCCAATCTTTAACACCCCCCCTCCACTTAAAGCCCTACGTATGCTGATCAGAATACATTTCATTGTGGTGTAGTTATCAATAAATTATCTTAACAGTTGTCTCTGATATTGCATTGCTTGTGGAATGCGTTTGTCATAGGAAAGAACCCAACAGACACAGAATCAACATTCTCATTAACCATTTCATTGTGACCTTCTTTTGCACTGCAGTGAGACTGTGTGTCAATAGAGGGCGCAGTGACGGTTGGGGGGATATAGGAGAAGGAGGTTATTGCAAACAAAATAGTGGTAGTAATGATTTCTTTCAAGCTTAGTCAGGAATCTTAAGCCCGTGATAATTTATCAAAAACTAAGACTACTAACAAGTGTGCGATCATTGATGAATTTCCTGCTGTTAACCATTTGTCTTAATCTGGCCGATTGAAGATGCAACAAGGTAAATCCACATTTTGCTGACCTAATTTTCATTAGGATGGAGGTCAGCTGTATAGTGTAGTACTACATGGTAATTGCCTTTGGTTTAGTCTTTAGGTAATATTCACTGCACAGCTGAAGGATAAGTAAAGTGGGAAACCCTCTTAAGTAGAAGAAAGTAGAACATCCTTGCTCAGCCATCCCCTTACCTGCCATTTCCTGGATTTGGAAATGTTCGCTATTCATGGTTGTTTCCAAACTGAACTGGCATGGTGTGCAATATAGCAATGGACTGTGATGCAGCCCTCAGTTATTATAAGTGGCTGAGATTAATTCAAGCATTGCACCCATCCCTTTTTTTTGTATTCTTACAACATTATCAGTGTGACTGGGTATGCCAGCACAAGCTCACTGTGCCGCAGGAAGCAAGCTACACCCGACTCAAGAGCCCCAGTCAGGGCAAAACTGGGTTGCTTGTTATTTGGTTCTTAGAGGACCTGGATTGGCGGTTCAGGCTAGTCTGTTCGCAGCTGCTGAGAATTAATTCAAACGTTCCACCCACACTTCAGAGTGATTCTCCATTCATGAGGCTTGTGTCAAATGCTTGGGTTTTTCAATGAAGGAATATTCTGTTTGAGGCATATGAGCTGCAGATTACACACTGTGCATAGATCGCCACCTAGTGTTGGCCCCAGATGTTTGCAGTTTGTTTTTGTCCTGCAAAGTTCTTTGGAAGTCACGAGATAGGTGACTTCTCCTTTGGACCACATTGCGCATGGGCATCGCTCCCTCCTCAGATTGTTTTTTCCGCCATCGGGCTCGGATGTGTTTCCTGCGCTCCGGTTTGGAACCGAATTTCCTTCGCGCAATCCTCACCCAGTTCGACTGTATTGTTTCGATCGCACTCCCCATCGACACGATTCTTCACCACTTCGAAGTCTTCGATTCCGGTCGTCGACGAAGGCCTTCGGGCCTACCTGGGCCTTACTCTCTGGCTCATGTAAAGGACGCCATTTAAGAAGGGTCCTCGATGTGGGTCTTAAGTTTCCCCACACAGATCTACATGAGGTGTGCAACCTTTGCCTCTCACCAGAGCATGAGTCCAAAGACTGTTCCGCTTGTGCCTCTTTCCGCTCCAAAAAGACAATTCGAGACCGACGAGCTCGAAGAACCATGGCTCGCTCGTTCGCTTCGACCCCCGGCGACATCTTTGAAGAGGGCGTCGACGTGCCAGAACACCAGCGGGCCGAAGAAAGTACCAGCTCCTCTGATGCCGAAGCCTCAGACTTCGAGGACATCACTCCAGCTCAACAGGTTGTAAGTAAGAACGTCGACCCCAACCCTTCCTCGACACCCTCAAAAAAGGTTTCGGTCACACCCTCACCTTCGGGCCCGGGTGCACACCGAAAGACTGCTTCCCACACACTGCCTTCGGGCCTGGCAATGCCTTCAGGCGGCTCGGGCTCGAGTCAGCCGATTTCCGGTGCCGATCCCTTTCTGACACCGAAGAAGAAGCCATCTTCCTCAACCACGCCGACCGCTGCTCTGACACCTAAGTACTCGGCGGCGAAGACTGGCACCGGCTCATTGATGCCAAAACCGCACTTGGAGCCGAGTAAAAAACCTCCTAAAGGTCCCGACTCACACGCTTCGGAATCCAAAAAACACGTTCCAGTATAAGACATTTAGAAAGGTCATACTTCTAAGCCAAAAGACCCTAGACCAGCTACCGAGTCGGTGCCGAAAAAACCGCTGGAACCAAAAACTTCGACTCTGAAGGATCCGCCCTACACAGAAGAGCTTTTTACACCAGATTCTACTCAAAGACTCTTGTAAAGGATCCTAAGACTGGCCAACTAGCTCTTAGCTCCAAGAAGAGACCACTAGAGGCGCCTGCACCACCTTCTCCTCCTCCAAAGAAGAGAGACATTGCAACCTCTCCATTGGGTCCCTTCTCCACCACCTCCCCATACTATTCCTTATCCTCCACCTCCTCCACCACATCATTCGCCTACACCATCCACTAATCCAGATGATGATGTAGATACAGACTCTGATGACACAGGTGGGGGTGCACATGACCCAGTAGGGACCAATAGTCCCCCTCAGTCACCTAATCCATGGGATGATTATAACCCCCCTGATGTGCCTTACGTCCCCCAAGACGATGTACATCCTTCCAGGTCTTTCCCACCAGAGGACACTATAGGTTTTAACCTACTAGTACAGAGAGCTGCCCAGTACCATGGGGTTGACTTGCACACCGATACTGTGGAGGAAGATTTCCTATTGGACACTTTTGATAATACACAAAGGTCCACTGCCATTTTGCCAATGCTTAAAGGAGTCATTAAACATGCAACAGAGGTATTTAAAGATCCTGACAGGGCTCGGGTCCTCAACTCTCGCATTGAGAAAAAATACAAAGCTGCCCCTACAGATCCAGTTTACATTAGAGGTCCAGCACCACTAGATTCTTTAGTAGTATCTAATGCACATAAACGTGCTAATTCACAAACATCAGGTTAGGCCTCACCACCAGATAAGGAATCTAAACTCCTTGACCCTCTGGTAAGTGCACAGCGCCACAGGCAGCTAACATATGGCGCATTGCCAATACTCAAGCGCTATTGGTAAGATATGACAGGGCACATTATGCTGAACTAGAATCCATAATGCAGCATCTACCAGATAAATATAAAACCGGGCCAATGAGCTCATTCAGGAAGATACAAATATCACCAATACTTCTATTCGTTATGCCCTAGATGCAGCAGTTACTGGCTCAAGGGCAATTAAAACTAGTGTACTTCTGCGTAGGCATGCCTGGCTACGTATTTCAGGTTTTAAACCTGAAGTGCAAAATTCCTTCCTCAATCAGCCATTTGATGAGAAACACCTATTTGGCCCTAATGTCGATGTATCTTTAGAGAAAATGAAAAAAGACACCGCACAGCCAAATCTATGGGAGCCTTGCAATTGCAAGCTCCCAGACGTTCTTTTCGTCGCTCATCATATAGAGGCAACACAAGAGGCTACGCCTCCGATGGCCCCTCCACTTCCTATAAAACCCCTAGTCAATCCACATTCACTAAGGGCTACCAAAGAGGGTGTTATAGGGGTAACAACAACAAGGGCAGGGGAAAAACCAACAACTGGCAGCAGACGCGTGCAGCGGGAGCGCCCGCGGCGCACCAAAGGCAAGCCCATCTGCGCCCGTCCGCGCCTGGCCGGGTCCAGGGCCCAGTCCCCCTGCTGGGCGCCCTCTTATTCAGGTGTACTCATCAGAGGAATTGATTTCCTTACGCGGCCTGAAGTCCCTAACTAAGTCCTCGCCAGATATGTGCGCATGTCCTACTTTAACGCAACACTCTTCCTTTGCCCCTACTGTCACGCCACCGCCAACCGGCGACTCGGATGCAGATCCATCACTCTACAGACCTCTCCCACATCACCCGCCCGTTACACCTGATTGTCTGTCAATTTGGTACCTGAACACCCGTTCGCTTGTCAAGCATCAAACAGAGATATTTTATCTCCTCGATACTGTAAAGCCGGACATACTTTTACTGTCAGAAACTTGGCTCACAGATGAGTCCACCCCCGATGTTTTGGCAGCCGTTCCTAACGGCTTCTATGTTCTCCGGCAGATCGTGCCCAGGGCAAAACTGGCGGGGGAGTGGCGGCCATTATCTCTCACTCTTATAAATCCAAGGCCCTTACGATGCTTCCTATACCGTCTGTAGATTTCATTACCTTCACTCTCGAGCCGGATATTTCCCCTCTCACCTTCATTCTGTTTTACCGCCCCCCTGGATCACTACCCAGCTTCCTGCATCATTTTGGAAACATGATAGCCGAATTGGCAATTAATCATGCCAGGATCCTAATAATTAGGGATTTCAATTACTGGCCAAACGCCTTGCATGAAAATGCCCCCTCCAGGGAGTTCACCGCCCTCTTACTGGTCTTAATTTTTCGCAGTTTATCCATGTTCCTACCCACGCTAAGGGTCACACTCTTGACCAGCTTTGGTTATTAAATCAGGACATTCTCAACCTACAGATTTTCCCATGTGTCTGGTCGGACCATTTTTTTATTTCCTTTGTTGTTCCCAAGGCCTTCACTACAAAAGCACGTTCTAACAACCCCCCTTTGATCCGCAACTGGGACCGAGTCGACCTCCCTTCACTCTGTCTTGCATTGGCCAGAACGACTCCCTCTCTCACGGGGACGGCTGGCTCTCCCTTGTCGGTCCATGATCAGGCTGTTAACATCAACACCTGGCTGGCGGACACCCGAGACGCCGTTGGCCCACTTAAGACACATAGAATAAAGCGCCCCCACGGCGCTCAGCGTTGGTTCTCCAAAGAGTTAACCGATATGAAACTTGCCCTTCGGCAAGCAGAGCGAAAGTGGAGGGCCGACTACTGCCCCATCAAGAAGACGGCCTTTTTGACGGCATTGAAAGAATATAAATCTGCAATCCTTGCAGCCAAACAGGAGCATTTTTCGCAAAAGATTCTCAACTCCCCTAATAAATCGAGGGAGATTTTCACCATAGTGGATGAACTTGCTAAACCTGATAGGGTTACGATGACTCCTCTGTTCTCTTAGCCTCTCTGCGACTTTCTCAACAATTATTTTGTTGAGAAGATTGATTTAATCAAAACAAGCATTCCTAACCCTATGTCAGGAATAGATTTAGGCTGTCCCCCAACAAATCCCTCCTCTCTCTTGACCCTTCCCTTAGTCACCAAAGAGACGTTCCCCTCACTTCTTTGCAGAGTTCGATCAGGCTCCCCCTCTGACTTCTGCCCTGCCCATATTGCCCGTGAGATTTTTTCGGACCTTCCTGACGTCCCCCTCTCTCTGCTCAACAATTCCCTTGGCCAGGGCCTGGTCCCAAAGTCCTTTAAATCGGCTATTGTGGCACCCATACTCAAAAAACCAGGGGCAGATCCGTCCACTCATAGCAATTTTCGACCACTATCCCTGCTCCCTTATTTGGGAAAAATATTGGAGGCCCACGTCGCCAGTTGCCTTGGCTCCTTCATTGAGAGTTCACATTTCTTGGACCAGCATCAGGCGGGTTTTAGACCCCAGCACTCAACCGAATCGGTCATGGTGGCAGTTCATGACGAACTCAGAAAGGGGGCCGACCAAAACGTCTCCTAGGCCTTGGTGCTCCTTGATTTGTCGGCGGCGTTCGACACCGTTGATCACGCCATCCTTCTTCAGCGGGTTGAGAACGCCGGCATCAGGGGCACCGCGCTTGGATGGCTTGCATCATTTTTACAAGATTGTAAGCAAGCTGTTCGGCTTGGTTCTTTCATGTCTGAGGCGAAGGACCTTACCTGGGGAGTCCCTCAGGGTTCCTCCCTGTCTCCCCTGTTATTTAATTTATACATCCTTCCACTGACCTCTAACCTTAGGGAAAAGCCGGTGGTCATCTTCAATTATGCGGATGACCTCCAGCTTATTTTTAACATTGATTCATCCCCTGCCTCAATTGAGAACTTCCAGAATACATTGAGGTATATCAGTAGCTGAATGAGCGCCAATCAGCTCAAGCTTAACCCAGATAAGACTGAGCTGGTACTTACATGACCCCTGACCAACCCATGGCATCCGGGCTTCTGGCCACACTTGCTGGGCTGTGCTCCCTGCCCTGCCAGCTCGGTCAAAAGTCTGGGTGTAACCATCAGTAAGGATCTGTTTATGAAACATCAAATTAAATCTGTGATATCGGCATGTTTCTTCCACCTACGCCGTATCCGTAAGATTAGCAGATTCCTTACACATGACGCTTTGGTCCATGCCACACTGGGGCTAGTGGTTTCCCTCATTGATTTCGCGAACTCACTGTATATTGGAATTCCTCTCTGCCAGTTCCACCAACTCCAACTTGTCCAAAACCAAGCCGTAAGACTGATCTTTCGGCAGCCCTGGACAAGTTCTTCAAAATCACTGTTGAGAAACCTACACTGGTCCCTGTAGTCCAGCGCAGCCTTTTTAAGGTCGGCTGCTTAACCTATCAAGCTCTTAGCGACCAAGGCCCATCGTTCATTGCTTCTCTCCTCCACCGTTATACTCCTTCCCGAGCACTCCGCTCAGCAGGTCTTAATTTGTTGTCCTAATGCCCTTACAAGCGGAAGAGGCTTGGGGGCCTAAGATTTGCGTCGCAAGCCCCCCATCTTTGGAATTCCCTCCCGCTTGACCTCCGTCTCATTCCTTCTTATCAGTCATTTAGGAAAGCTCTCAAGACGTGGCTGTTTTCTCAAGCATTTGATTAAGATCTCCCCGTTTTGTAGTTAGCTCTTGCCTGTCCCGAAGCGCCAAGAAGCCGCTGGTTGCTAGAAAAAAGTGCAATAGAACCAGTTCCTCTGCACCAACAAAACAAGGGAGTTTACTCCCTTTACTTTCTTATCCCAAAGAAGGACGGCTCTCTAATGCCTATTCTAGACCTCAGACCGCTAAACATATACATACAGTCAGACCATTTTCATATGGTCACACTTCAACAAGTCCTTCCTCTCCTGTTACAAAACTACTTCCTTGCTACTCTAGATCTCAAGGACGCACACTTCCACATTAACAAAGCTCACAGGATGTATCTCAGATTTGTAATAGACGGGCAGCACTATCAATTCAAAGTACTCCCATTCGGAGTCACAACAGCACCAATGATAACACTCCCTGGCCTCTTGTATTTTCATAGTGCCCCATGCAAGACTTCAAATGAGTCCTCTTCAAGAGGGCTTATTACGTCAATGGAACCAGGCTCAAGGTCAATTAACAGACCTAGCGTTGGTAGACGGTTGGACTCATCGCTCTCTGCAGTGGTGGAATACCAAAAACCTTTCCAAAGGGCGACCGTTCCTAGAGCCAGTTCCTCAAATAGTCTTGACAGCGGACCATCGCTCTTCGGCTGGGGAGCCCACCTACTGCAACACAACATGCAAGGCAGGTGGACACCACAACACAAGTTACTCCATATCAATAACCTGGATTCTGATAGATACATCTGCCGTGTGGATTCCTCACCTTGTGAATATCCCCCTTGCGTCAGCAACGTTCGGAAATTTTCTTCGTAGCACGCCGTCGTGGGCGACGTCACAGGAGCACGGCATCGCGCGCGACTCCGTCTGACGTCACCGACCCCATATTAGGCCCACGCCGGCGTGATGACGTCAGTTCCCTTTTTTCCGCGTCTCCGATGCTAACGGTTTTCGGGATCTTCAGCGATACCTAGTATCTTTCTGACTAATATTTGTCACTGTTTCTCTCTTGCGACTTTGTCCTTCTCCGGAGATGTCGTCGAGGAAAACAGGCTTTAAGCCATGTAGGTCTTGTGCCCGCATGATGTCTATCACTGACCCACATAAGGATTGTTTGTGGTGTCTTGGATCGGGCCACGACGTCAAGAACTGTGAGTCCTGTTTTAAGATGAATCCGAAGGCGCTTCGGGAGCGTGAAGCAAAGTTGCTTTTGGCAAAGGTGAAAAAAGACTCTGGGCGGCTTTCGAGATCTACGTCACGGAGATCGAAGTCGAAGCCAAGGTCTCGGTCGAGGTCGAGATCGGCGTCGAGGTCCAGAGCGGGTTCGAGGTCTGAAGACGACTCGAGGTCCAAGGCGAAGTCGAAGTCCAGGGAAAGGTCTAGGTCTAGATCTAAATCGGCTTCCGGGCATGCTTCGAGCTCTTCGAGCAGAAAGCATAAGAGGAGGAAGCACAGTTCGAGACATCATTCGGGGAAGGATTCCTCTGACTCGAAGAGAAGGTCTCACAAACACCGTAAGGACTTTGTCTCTCCTTCACCTGCTTTGTCAAGAGTGGGTTCTCCGGCGCCGGAGCCGGACCCGGACCCGGAGCCGGTTTCCTCGGAGCATGAAGAAGAGGAGGTGACTCAAGAACCGGCTTCGGCGGAGACTCCTGTGAATCCAGAAGGTCAGGGTGAGGATGTGTCGGGTCGGCCTCCATTGCAACATCCGGTAGGTCCGTACCCTTCCTTTCCTGGTCCTGGGCAGGATCCCTCGCATTTTCTCAATGCGATGTTTGGAGTTTATTCGAGGGCAATGTACCCCGCTGGAGCGCCTGGTGGCCCCATGGGTCCGTTATCATACAACCTGGGTATTCCTCAGTCGTATGCCCCTGCTCCATTTATGCCTTTTATGCCGGCGCCTCTTTCACCTTGGCTTGGTACGGCTCCACCGAGGTCCTCGACTCCGCATGCGGCTTCGCCGACTCCGGATCGACCTCGCAGTCGAGATCGAGGTGCCACGCCTGTTCATGACTCTCGTCCTCCTGCTTCGGTTCCTCGAGCGACGTCGGAACCGGCTCCGTCGGAGTCGTTACCGGATCCGTCGACTTCGATTCGAATGGAGTGGTCGAGGCGAAGAGCTCAGCGTCTTCTCGAGCAAAAGGACGATGAGAGTTCAGATGTGGAAGAAGGCGAGCTTCCTGATCATGGTGATGACTTTGATGAGCTTCGGGATGCTAGTGGTCTGGAACTCTCTCCCGAGTGGGGTCTGCCTTCGGCTTCTGATGCACCATCAAGGGACGTAGCTCCTTATCACGTGGTTATTAGGAAGGCTGCTGACCTTCTTAACTTAAAGCTGCCCACAGTGGAGTACAAGCCCAACATTCTCACGGAAGTCCTGCATTCTCCATCTTCAATTGTGGAGCCTACTTTGCCGTTTACTGATGCCTTGTCAGATCCGATTAAGGAAATTTGGAAGAGGCCGTTGTCTGCTCCTGCAGTTTCAAGGGTTATTGCAAGGCGCTATAGGGTGGCTCCTGATGACCCTGCATTTCTTTCTACGCATCCGTCTCCGGAAAGTCTTGTGGTTCAGGCGGCTTGCTCTAATAGGGCGGCAGGCTCCTTCCCTCAAGTGCCTGCTGACAAAGAGTCTAAGAAGTTGGATCAGGCTGCGAAGAAGACTTTCTCTTCTGGAAGCATGGCTCTAAAGTCGTCAAATGCTACTTGCCTTTTGGGTAGATATGTGCACGCGCTGATGGACTCAGTGAAGCAATTGTCACCAAAACTTCCTGAGGAGGATAGGAAGGACTTTAATGAAGTCATCTCTGACACTCAGGCCGCGGCCCGCATGGTCATCCAAAGCGGCATGGACACTGTGGATTCAGTTGCCAGAATTATGGGCTCATCCATTGCAACTAGGAGAGCCGCATGGTTAAAGTCATCTGATTTCTCGGCGGACGTACAATCTACCTTGCTGGACTTACCCTTTGAAGGATCTGGCCTTTTTGGTAAGAAGGCTGATGTGGCCTTGGAAAGGTTTAAAGACAGCCGTGCCACTGCGAGGTCGTTGGGTCTGCAGATGAGAGGGTCTGCAGCAAGAAAATTCAAGGGATTTGGTAAATCTTCTTTTCGTCCCTTCAAGCAGGGCCAACAACAGCAGCAGCAGCAGAACCCTCTATACAAGTCCTATAGAGGTAGACAGAGGGGTCGTGGACGTGGACGTCAAGTCTCCTCTTCCTCCACTTCCTTCAATAATGCCCAACCCCCACCCGCATCAGCAAAGCAGCCCTAGATCCACCATTCTGGATCATGTAGGGCCAGTAGGGGGTCGGCTTACTCACTTTCTACGAGATTGGGAATCGGTTACATCAGATCTTTGGGTTCTCAATCTCGTAGAGAATGGGTATGCACTTCCTTTTCAGGAGTTCCCTCCCAATTACCCTCCTTGCCAAGGTTTTTGCTCGGAGGACCACCTGCTTCTCCTGCAGGAGGAAGTCCTGGCTCTGTTTCGAAAGGGAGCGATAGAGGTGGTTCCAGAGCAGGAGAGGGGTCAAGGGTGCTACTCCCGGTATTTCTTGATTCCCAAGAAGGATGGCAGACTTCGGCCTATCCTGGATCTCAGGATTTTGAACCTCTATCTCAAACAGGAGAAGTTCAAAATGCTCACCCTTGCTCAGGTTCTTCTGGCGCTGATGGAAGAAGACTGGATGGTGTCGATCGACTTGCAGGATGCGTATTTTCACATCCCAATCCTGAAGTCGCACAGGAAGTATCTCCGTTTTACGGTGGGATCGCAGCACTACCAGTTTGCGGTCCTCCCGTTTGGACTTACTACTGCGCCTTGAGTTTTCACCAAGGTGATGGCGGTGGTGGCGGCGCATCTCAGAAGGTCAGGGATTCCTGTATTCCCTTATCTAGACGACTGGCTCATCAAAGCGGAGTCGCCGGAGATGGTGCTCCATCATCTGCAGGAGACAACTCAGTTGTTGCACAGGTTGGGTTTTTCGATAAACGTACCCAAATCTCACCTGGTGCCCTCCCAGCGCAACCTGTTCATAGGTGCGGTACTGGACACTTCTGTATGTCGTGCATTCCCTCCACCTCAAAGGATTCGCGACATTCAGGAAATGATTCCTTTATTCTTCAATGGAGCGGTTGTTCCAGTCCTGAAGGTCCTTCGCCTGCTCGGTCTGATGGCTTCTTGCATTCTGTTGGTCAGTCATGCACGCTGGCACATGAGGGCGCTCCAGTGGTGCCTCCGCAGGCAGTGGTATCAGCACAACGGAGATCTCAGGGAGTCTGTGAGGATCTCCAGAGAAACTGCAGCGGATCTGTCCTGGTGGGGCGTGGAAGGCAATCTGTCACAGGGAAAGCCTTTTCAGCTACCTCCATCAGTGGCCACAGTGATATCGGATGCATCCACTCTCGGGTGGGGTGCTCATCTGGGAGACCTGGAGGTCAAGGGTCTTTGGTCTCCGGAAGAAAGGTTGTTTCACATCAACCTTCTGGAATTGAGGGCGATACGTTTGGCGCTCAAGGCCTTCCTCCCTTCCCTTCGCGGTCGTTCGGTCCAGGTCCTAACGGATAACACGACTGCGATGTGGTACATCAACAAGCAGGGAGGAGTAGGGTCGCAGTGTCTCTGCAGAGAGGCTCTGCGCCTCTGGTCCTGGGTTCAGGACCATCAGATTTGTCTGGTGGCAAATCATCTGGCCGGGGTTCTGAACGTGCGTGCAGACAGTCTCAGTCGGCAGTTTTCCGCCGACCACGAGTGGAGGCTTCACCCGGAGGTTGTTCGCGACATCTTTCGGATGTGGGGGACGCCTCGGGTGGATCTATTTGCCACTCGCGAGAATGCTCACTGCCCTTCATTCTGCAGTCTCCAGTATCCGATGCAAGGAGCGTTGGGGGACGCGTTTCAGTTGAGTTGGGGAGATCGACTCCTTTACGCGTTTCCCCCCATACCCTTGATTCCTCGGGTTCTGAGGAAGATTCGTCAAGACCAGGCCCAAGTCATATTGGTCGCCCCGGATTGGCCGAGAAGGGTGTGGTATTCGGACCTACTCCACTTATCCTCTCACCCGCCGCTCCGTCTCCCTCACAGGGCGGACCTCCTCTCTCAGTTGGAGGGGCAGGTTCTACACCCCCACCTCCAGACATTACACCTTCATGCCTGGAGATTGAACGGGGCAACTTGAGTTCTTTTTCTCTCCCTCACGAGGTGGTGGATGTCATTCTCTCTGCCAGGCGTGACACCACTAAGTCCATTTATTCCTATAGGTGGGCAAAATTTGTTTCTTGGTGCAGGGAGAGGGATGTTGACCCTGTGAAGGCTCATTTGTCTAATATTTTACAGTTTGCCCTTTATCTGGCACAGCAAGGTTTGGCTGTGTCCACGGTCAAGGGTTATCTTTCGGCCTTATCGGTGTTTCTATGTTTGCCGGATCAGCCTTCTCTCTTTAAGTCTCCGGTGGTTGTGAGATTTTTGAGGGGTCTTGTGAATATGTTTCCTCCTACCCCTTTTGTGGTTCCTCAATGGGATTTGAATCTTGTGCTGATCTTTTTAATGGGTTCTCCCTTCGAACCCTTGCACAAGTGTCCATTGAGGCTTCTCTCTTTTAAAACTATCTTCCTCGTTGCAATCACCTCGGCAAGGAGGGTAAGTGAGCTTCAAGCTCTAAGTTCCAAACCCCCATTCCTGACCATTCATGCAGAAAGGATGGTTCTTAGGACCAGGGCTGCTTTTCTGCCTAAGGTGGTTACTCCTTTTCATCTTGGGCAGTCCATTACCCTTCCTACCTTCTATCCTCCCCCCTCACCCGTCTAAGGAGGAAGAGAGACTGCATCGCCTGGACCCTAAGAGGGCGGTGTCCTTCTATCTGGACAGGACTAAGGACTTCCGGATGGACGACCTGCTGTTTGTTGGCTTTGCTGGCTGCAAGAAGGGCAGAGCGGTGCACAAGCGCACTCTTTCCAGGTGGATAATCCTGTGCATCAAGATCTGCTACTCCCTTGCGGGTAAGGACCCTCCTGAGGGCATTAGAGCTCATTCAACTAGAGCAAAGTCTGCAACATCTGCTTTGTCTAGGGGTGTACCTGTTGAGGATATTTGCAGGGCCGCGACTTGGGCCTCCCTCCACACTTTCGCAAAGCACTACTGCTTGGATACCGAGGTGAGGAGGGACGGCCACTTCGCGCGCTCTGTCCTCCAAGACTTCCTGGTGTAGCAGAGTGGACACCCTCCTCCGGGAGTGGGGACTGCTGTGGGAATCTATTCACAAGGTGAGGAATCCACACGGCAGATGTATCTATCAGAAGAACAAGTTACTTACCTTCGGTAACGCTTTTTCTGGTAGATACTATATCTGCCTGTGGATTCCTCACTGACCCACCCGCCTCCCCGTTGTCTACTCTGCTATACCTGGTCTTTCTGTATATATGATTATACTGCTGTTGTTTTGATTTGGTTCTATTTGTACTGTGTACATTGTATATTTGCATATTTGCTATCGTTGGTCCGTCCGTGTGCCTCGAAGGCACGGAAAAAAGGGCGGAACTGACGTCATCACGCCGGCGTGGGCCTAATATGGGGTCGGTGACGTCAGACGGAGTCGCGCGCGATGCCGTGCTCCTGTGACGTCGCCCACGACGGCGTGCTACGAAGAAAATTTCCGAACGTTGCTGACGCAAGGGGGATATTCACAAGGTGAGGAATCCACAGGCAGATATAGTATCTACCAGAAAAAGCGTTACCGAAGGTAAGTAACTTGTTCGTTATTAGCTATATTCTTAACACTAAAAGCTTTCCAAAAGCAGGTATCAAACAAAGCTGTGTTAGTCCGCACAGACAACATGGCAGCCATGTATTACATACAGAAACAGGGCGGAACACACTCCCTGCAACTCTCCCAACTAGCACAGGACATGTGGCGGTGGGCTATACCTGAAAACATAGTCCTTCTAGCCCAGCATGTTCCAGGAGTACAAAATACCATAGCAGATCTGTTAAGTCGTCAGACACAACAGACCAGACTCACAAGTGGAAAATTCACACGCAAGTTCTTCAACCATTCTTTCAGATGTGGGGACAACTTCAGATAGACCTCTTTGCCACCCTCGAAAACGCTAAATGCCCAAGCTTCGCCGCCAGATATCCACACCCACTGTCCAAAGGCAATGCGATATGGATGAACTGGTCAAACAGATTTGAGTACGCTTTTCCACCTCTACCACTCTTGCAGCATTCTCTGACCCTCATCCTAGTTGCTCCAACGTGGGCCAGACAGCCGTGGTACACCACACTGCTACAACTGTCTGTAGTACCGCACCAAAAATTATACCTGTCTCCACACCCTTTAACACAGAACCATGGAGAGATCAGGCACCCGGACCCAACTCAGCTCAAACTAGAGATTTGGCTCCTGAGGTCTTAGAATTTGGAAATCTTAACCTTCCTCCAGACTTCATGAATGTCATGATAGAAGCTAGACTCCCAACCACTGGAGTATGTTATGCAGCTAAGTGGAAACCCTTTGTAATATATTGTCACAACAAGAATATTACAGGGTCCCTGTAATTGCCTGCTTGCTGCCAAAGGTCACGCTGACTCTGCCTGCGGGCTTTGATACCCGCCAACGCTCACCTGGAGGCTCTGTTCTGCTGCTGTTTGCTCTGCCATCACCCTAGGGACTGCATTGCCCAGGGTGCAACGCGGATTTGCTGACAAGGGGGAGGTACCAGGCCATCTCTGCGCAAAAGCGCCGCCTCTCCCCCCGCAGCGCGGGATGTGCCGGGCAAAGCCTGGGCCAAGGGCGGCCCCGTCCTTGCCCGTCACTGACCGCAAGGCCGCAGGCTACAAGCCAAGAGGGATGGCTGGGACTAAGGTAATTATATATGATGGCTACAACAAATGTCCCCGCCCGTATCCAGTGAAAACGTGTATGTGCGACAAAACGGACCCGTGTACAGCCAAATAGGCCCTCACCAACTTTGCCCACAGTTATTGACTTAATACTTCAGAAGGCGATTGGGGCAGTTACATCAGAAATCGAACTTACTGAAAGATGATTATCTATTACCCCTGATTTTTCTCCTTTGGTATCGCCGACTCTAGCAAATGTTGTGAACTCCCCTGAACCTACTGTACATAAAAGTGCCCCTTTACATGATTCTATGCAAACCCCTGCACTTAGTACAAAAACCAGTAGAGATGATATTGCTGCAGTGACTAGGAAAGTCAGGAAAAGAAAGCCGGGGAACAGTAGGGGTCTCGAGGGAAACAAGCACTGGCGTTGCCAATAGGTCTCGCAGTAGGAAAGTTGGAGCTATTTGTTTTGTAAATGACAAAGCCCTTTATGTTTTTAAAATGAAAACACAGATAAAAGGCATTGTTATTTGCAATTGTAATAGCTCCAACTTTCCTACTACGAGACCTATTGGCAACGCCAGTGCTTGTTTTTTTCATTTTAGTTTTTGGAAGCGGTTGTAAATAAAGCCTCTGTCCCTGATTGGGCCCGGAGATGTCACGTGACCAGTATTATCGTCTGCACGCCTCACTGCGGTGCTGAGCCTTAGCCTGGATCCCTCACCAGCTTGTTAGCGCAGATGGCGTACTTGTAGTTAATAATAATAATAATTTTAAAAAAACAAGCTATCCCACAGGAATTTAGACCTTAAGTGGAAGGGTTGCTGGCCCGACGCCATGGATAAAGGGTGCGAGCGAAGAGACCCGACCGCCGTTAGAACTCTCCAATCTGCCCGATTTGTGCTTTCAGCAGAAGGTTCGAGCAGCACACCCAGAGAAGTGATGGTTAGTGTGCAGTTTCAGACAGCAGAAGCCCCACTCGTACAGTGGCAGCAAAACTAAACTACTGCAGTGTAGGAAATCACAACTTGTGAACTGTCCTGTGTGTGCAAGCCCGGCATAAATGGTATTGCCAGATACACAGTGAAAACACACTTCCTGAACTGACCTTGATGTAGAACAACGAGCAGTTGTTTTCCTTTCCGAGTTTTCCTTTCTCATCCCCCAGTTTTAAGGGTTTTAACTGGACAAATCTTGTGAAATCCATGTGTGCGATTGGTACACTAACCACTTTAAGAAGCAAGGGTTTTAGCTCAGCCAGTGTTTTTTTTTAAAAATCTCAAAATACAGGGTTCAACAGACGCCTTTTGTTGGTATGATTACTAGACACGCAACCTATGCATGCCTGTAGCCTTAAGAATACCAGAATGGAAAAACAAGTTGTGTCAAAACTATTCAAAAGTGATGGTACATAGCCGTTTTACCTAACGGCCGCAGTGTATATCCGTCTGCAATTCCAAAAAAAATGCAGAGTACTGGGTGTGTTCAAATAGTCGCCGGTGTGTTGGCGGCTATGGAGATAGAGGTAGGATAATCGTACGGTCCATATCGGAGTTAAAAAGTGGTCACCATTGCATTCTGGCAGTCCTGTAATGTTGAGTAGTTGCTCGGGTTAGGGCAGATGCCCAAACCAAGGATTTTAGCTCAGCCAGTGTTTTTTTTTTAAAATCTCAAAATACAGGGTTCAACAGACGCCTTTTGTTGGTATGAATACTAGACACGCAACCTATGCATGCCTGTAGCCTTAAGAATTCCAGAATGGAAAAACAAGTTGTGTCAAAACTATTCAAAAGTGATGGCACATAGCCGTTTTACCTACCGGCCGCAGTGTATATCCGTCTGCAATGCCAAAAAAAATGCAGAGTACTGGGTGTGTTCAAATAGTCGCCGGTGTGTTGGCGGCTATGGAGATAGAGGTAGGATAATCGTACGGTCCATACCGGAGTTAAAAAGCGTTCACCATTGCATTCTGGCAGTCCTGTAATGTTGAGTAGTTGCTCGGGTTATGGCAGATGCCCAAACCCCATTAATTGATACTACCAATTAGTTTTAAAAGAAAATTAGCGATCAATCACCACTCGCTGTGCTCTGGAACTATAGAATAATAATTTAATACAAATTAAAACAATGGTGTTACGGCAGAAACATGCCGATCCCAAACAAAGCACCAAATGGGGAGAGAAAACCAAATAAATGCACAATACCTAAAATCAATGTTCTAGTGAGCATAGCGCATAACAATTGTAAAGACACTCAAACAATGCTGAAGCCAAATGAAATCGCGTTCAAAAACAGGAAAGCAGAAACAGAGCGAATGAAAGCACATGCTGAGGGAAGGCAGAGAAGGGGAGGGGGGAGGAGAAATGCGGTGTGAAGCAGCCTTTGAAGTGAAGCTAAAAGCACGGAGACAAAGTGAATGAAAAAAAAACAACACGTACCTGATAATGCCGGCAAACTGAAAGTACGGCCGGCCATGAATAATTAGGGGAGGAGAAGCCCTTTGATGTGCTGGGCTGGCCGTGAATGCGCGTGCTTGTTTGCTCACGTGATTCACGTGAACTTCAAGAAAACCGCAGGAACGAAGCCCTTGGTTTGACGATGATTTTGGCCACTTGAATTTTCGCTCCCTCAATGCTCTTGTGCGCATTGTAGGTCACGAGACCTAAAAAGGCAGAGGGTGAGAATGCGAAAGGCATACCAAATACATCCAGCTTAGAAAATCCACTGGGTAATAATCCTGTTTCCTCGTTAGCCCAACCTTATCCATCTTGGGCCCAAATATCGATATCAGATCTTCTTACCCAATTCAGAATCATTGTGAAAGAGGTTGCCCCTATTCTTGACCATATTCAAAAGCTAGCAGCTAGCGTGGGTAAAGTACAGGTCATTTCCCAACAGAATGCCAAAGCTAGCACATCATCTAGATCTCAAAATATGAGGCCCGAGCTAATTCAATCAAACACAGAAACTATCCTGACTCTAGACCACGCTAATTGTAATAAGGCAGTAACCTCAAAGCTGTAGAAAAAAGTAAAACCAGCGCACAGGGGCAAACTGAATTAGTAATGCTGTAATGTCCAGCATACCCACTGAAGGGAATGGAGGTGGTGGCCTTTTAACAAGAGAAACTAAAATATTGTCCCTTCCAACCATTAACTTACCCCCAGCGGCGGTCCCATATGTGATTATTTTGTCTGGAATTCCCGAACTTAAGCACGGGCAGAAGGAATCACAGCTAGATCTCAGAAATAAGATCTTGTTCTGGTTGGCAACACACAAACAATTTACTTACAGTAGGGCTGGTGAGATTCTGATGGTACGGAGGGTGGCTTGGGTGGGTCCTACAAAAAAAACAATACAAGGGGACTGTGTGATTGTTAACTTCAAGTACCCAGAAGTTGTACGTAGATTAGTACCCCAACCTTTTTGCCCTACGGAACAACTAACGGCCATCAGAGTGTTTACTCTACATTTCTTTTATCCCTCTTCCCGAAGTATGGGTGAAGAATATACCGCCTTGGACTGTGGTAGATGGCGAATGGAATCTCATAAAACCCCTACAATTCATCCACATTACTCTTCCTCCTTTAATATTCCGGTCTCAAATCGATTTAGGCTCTTGGAAGATGTAGATTGACTGGGAGGGCCCAAAGTCTCTAAACATGATAAACTTGGATCATGGGCCCCTGATGCATCATCTCATTTAAGCCAGGTCTATCAACATCTCGCAGTGAATAGCTGGGTGGGACTGGATCTACAAAACTGGGATATTCCTCTTTGCAAGAAGTCCAATGGACCACTTGAAATTGGTGGACTTCCCCTTACGGTTATCTAAAAACCTATAAGGTTACACACGGAGAACAAATCCACAAGTGCCTGTGGAGAAAATAGCACAATTTTTCCCGCCGGCCACAGAGAATAATTTCAAAGTTCTGTCCTGGAATGTGGCAGGCTTATCTAACAAATTAGCTTGCCCCAGACCAGTACGATGTCTGCCTACTCCAAGAGACCTGGGCAAGGGAAGAGATTGTATGGTTGGGTTTTGCGTCATATAACAACATGGCATCTATAAGAGAAAGGGGTAGACCTTACGGGGGATTATCCATATTGTTAGCCTAGCATTTGGGCTGCACAGTGACACAATTAAATACTCCAGCTACAGATCTTCAATGTGTCACTCTCAAGTTCCCATCTAAACTAAGGGTGACTTTTATTTATGTCTATTCTCGCCCTGTTAGGCTGGGGAAAGAATCCCCCACTTTGACCTTGCTGGATACTTTTATCTCCACTGTTTCTGGTGAGAGTAGACTGATTATTGCAGGAGATTTTAATTGTCAATATGAGCCTTTACCTGGCATTGGAAACTCACTTACCAGAGAAGAAGATGAGCAATAGTCTATTCCAGAGATTCAGATTGCTCCTACTAAGGTTTGGTCACCACTGGCTCTCCAATTGCATTCTATAACTATGGCCCATTCTTTGAGAGCCTGTAATGGACGTGCCCATTCAGATCGGGAAGGGAAGGCCACGTTTAATCGTGTTGGTCAGTCTTCCCGGTTAGATTATATCTTGGTAGAGACAAGGACATGGTCTTGGGTCATTGACTTTGAGATTCTTTTACGCCATGACAGTGATCATAATGCTCTGGTCTTAAATCTAAGACTTCCTGAGACAAGCATTGCCCCCGGGGAAAAAACTAGTAAGGAAAGTGTATTGCTTCTCTCTAATGATAGAAGAAGGCTCAAATGGCCTATGATAAAACAATCCCTAGATAAAATGAGTGCCTTATATTTAGTTGTTCATAAGTTTTTTGTGGAGGTAAGTGGTTTCATTGAGCACGGACAGGAAGTGATGATAGATAACATTTATAAATTACACGCAGGGCTGGTGACTTATCTAGCAGACTTACTTAACCCAATAGTGACTAAACCCAGGTCGAACCAGATGACCCAATCATGGTTTGATCATAAGTGTAAGAAGGCAAAGTCTCTATTAATTGAGTCAATTAAAGCCCATGACAGGAGCCAAATAAAACTCAGGAGACAGGAGTATAAGCAGGCTATTACAGAGGCTAAACAGCATTGGGAAAATAGTAAATGGGACAGTGTAAAAAGTGCTCTGGGGAATAGGAATATGCGGAATTCTGGACAATCGTGAGAACTGGCAGTGGATATGGTCAAGTGGCAGACGAGCCGAATATTGCCCCTGAGGAGTGGATGGAACATTTCCGGGCACTGTATTCGACCGAAATGGTTACTTCCATATCGCAGACAATCTCCCAGAAAGAACCCATCAACTTCTAATATAGTCCTGAAAATGCTCCCACACTGCCCAGAATTAAAACTGATGTAGGCATACCGATAACGTTGTTGGAGGTGGAGGGTGCGATTAAGAGACTCCCGGCAGTTAAAGCACCTGGTCTTGATAAAATCTCCGGGGATCTCTTTAGGGATCAACCAGTAGTATGGATTCCATACCTTTGCCTGATGTTTAACACTATACTCCAGGGCTCCCCTATACCTGAAACCTGGTTGGGGGCTGATATTGTACCAGTGTTTAAAAAGGGCTCTCCATTAATCCCTGCAAATTACCGTCCGATCAGTTTGATTGACGTTAGCCAAAAACTTTTTGCGCAGATTATCTTCGATCAGCTTCAGAACTGGATGGAGGAATTTGAGATATTGAGCCCATATCAAGCCGGATTTAGGGGAAAAACATCCACCGGAGCCAACTTCTTAGATTGCAATTTTTGTATTGGAAACAGTGAAAGTAGAGTGTGGCAGCCTCTACTTAATTTTTGTCGACCTTAAGATGGCATTCGATCTGGTACCTCGGGACATCCTGTGGGTGGTACTGGCGGACATGGGGATCCCCACCTACCTCCTTGATGTTATCAAGAGACTACACTAAAACAACGTCGCCCAAGTAAGAAGTGACAAAAGGGGTGTTTCGACACCTAGGTTTTCGGTCAATAGAGGAGTCAGACAGGGGTGTGTCTTGGCCCCCACCCTTTTCTGTCTTTTCGTCAATGCCTTAATTGCCCACCTTATGGGGCTTAAAAACATTGATGCCCCGAAAATAAGAAATGAGCAGGTGGTGGCATTAATGTTTGCTGACGACACCCTTCTATTGTCGAAATCCCTGATAGGAATACAGCGTGCCCTAGACAGCTTTGCCAGTTTTTGTAAGAAAAGGGGGTTGGAGATCAACACACAAAAGTCAAAGTATATGATCTGTAATCCACCAAAGACCACCCATCCCATCCCCTCTTTAAATGGCATCACTCTGAAAAGGGCAACTGTATTTGAATACTTGGGTGTCACCCTCACAGATAATATGGAGTGGGGTCCCCAGATTGCCAAGGCCAAACTTAGGTTGGTACAGGCTACAGGAGGTGTCCTAAAATTGCATAGGGAATCCACCTCTTAAACTGTTGCCTCCATTCTGGAAATTTACAAAGCACAAGCTAGGGGAGCTATAATATATGGGGCGGAACTGTGGAGACACTGTTCGACTGAATATATTCTCCAGGCAGAAAATTGTTTTTGGAGATCTCTATTGACTCCCCCAGTTAGCACTCCTCTTATCCCCCTGAGAATGGATTTAGGAATCAGACCAATAGATGAAGAAATTGGCATGCGCCCTATAATATACCGGCGCAGATTATGGGTAACTCCAGAACTGAAGCATTTTATATCTGAAGCAAAAGAACTTATGGGACTTCCTGGGACAGAAAAACTCCAGTGGTTTATTATATAAAAAGTGAGAGTAAGAGGCTGGGTAACCTGGATCTCTGGAGCAACCCTGAAGTTGTGTGTGCAGAGATGTCACGCGCTGACTTGGTTAAACTCTAACTTAATTAACAGATGGCGGATATCCTCAGTAACTCTATGTTGGGTTTTTTAACCACAGAGTTTCTTAGTATTAAAGAGGAGTACAAAGTAGAGCCATCTTTGGACAAGATTTTACCTAGTGCAGCGAGGAAACTCTATGTACAATTTAGACAAGGTACACTACCACTTAGGGTTTTTTCTCATAAATGGTCCCATTCTAAACTGTTAGAATGTCCAGTGTGAGGTGTACAGGAGGAGACTGAGCCCCATGTTTTTTTCTTCTGCCCATGTTATAAGTTTCTTAGGCAGCGTTGGCTCCTCCAACTGTGTAGAAATTTGGGGTCCCAGCAGTACCATCAGACATTTAGAATCCTAAAATGTGACACCTCTCCGCCTGTTGTTTTTTCAGTGTCCCGTTTCTTGCACACCATGTGGCGCTGGTCATTTATCAATAATACTTCCCGCTGACACTGCTTTGCTTAGTTTATCTTGAGGTGTATTACATGGTGTGTCTGCTTATTACTTGTACTTTTTGTATTCTCTTTTTACATTTTCTACTTCTTTTTTTAACTATGTCCCTAGCTTTTATGATATTTAATTGAGTATTTTTATTTTAATGCTGATGTACATAGTCATAATGCTGTTTTTTATCGATTTGTATGTTTGTATCTTTTAAGGTCTATGACCGAAATAAAGAATATTCGAATGACAATATTAATCCCCTAGACGTGCCTATTCAACACATTTTAGGATACTTACTGCACCTCCAAAGATGTAACTTAGCCTACACGTCTATTAGACTACATCTTGCTGCAATAGCAGCATATTTGCAAAACAGACAGCATCTATCTCTGTTCAGAGTGCCTGCTATTTAAGCCTTTATGGAAGGCCTTAAGAGAATAATTCCTCCCAGAGTACCACCTTCACCTGTGTGGAATTTAAATATTGTTCTCACACGGCTAATGGGACCTCCCTTCGAACCCTTACATAAATGTGAACTACAATTTTTAACATAGAAAGTTGCGTTCCTAGTAGCTATTACTTCTCTGCGGAGAGTTAGTGAACTACAAGCACTAACCATTCAAGAACCCTTCTTGCAAATGGAGAAGTGTGGCTCCATGGTTAGAGCGGCAGACCCTGATGCAGAGGTCTAGCCCGGGACCAGGGTTCAATTCCCCGCCTCGGCGGGTCTTGGGCTCAAAAATTCCACGGACCTGATAATTCTCGCCTCGGTGCCTATTCCAATCATGGAGTCCCACTCTGCAACTCTGGGCAATAGCTTGCTTAATCTCCACAACGGCCCCCACAACGCTAAGGATGCCTGGCCTCCACCTTGGGGGTGCCCAGGAGTGGACGCCTCACAGGGAAAGCCAGGATGTGTTCCACAGCGGTATTCGTACAAGCGCCTTGAGACCCTTGCGGGTGAGTAGTGTGCTATACAAGTATCAATTTTACATTTACATCATAATAAGGTTGTTCTCCATACTAATCCCAAATTCCTGCCCAATGTCATTTCTCCCTTCCACCTCAATCAATCTGTGGAACTGCCCGTTTTCTTCTCGCAGCCACAGACAGTAGCAGAAAGAGCTCTTCATACCCTAGATGTCAAAAGAGCATTGCTATACTACATCAAGAGAACACAACCCTTTCGTAAGACCAAACAACTTTTTGTGTCTTTCTCACCACCACATAAGGGTAATCCCATTTCTAAATCTGGGATAGCTAGATGGATTGTCAAATGCATACAGATTTGTTACCACAAAGCTAAACGTATGTTATCTGTTCCTCTTAATTACCACTCTACAAGGAAAATAGGGGCTTCAATGGCATTTTTAGAGAACATTCCCCTAGATGACATCTGCAGAGCAGCTACATGGTCTACATCGCACACATTCACAAAACACTATTGTGTAGATGTGCAAACCAAACAACAAGCTAATGTGGGCCAGGCTGTTCTCAAAACATTCTTTCAAACTACTGCAACAGATAGGGGTGGTAGCCGCTAAGAGTGGGTACTGCTATACAATCTATGCACAGTGTGTATTCTGCAGCTCATATGCCTCGAACTGAAAATGCTACTTACCAGTATGCATCTGTTCTTGGCATGTGGAACTGCAGAGTTACACACGCCCACCCGCCTCCCCGGCTACCCTTGTCTGTTCCAGTATTATCTTAATTAGATACCGCTTACCTGGACATCCTTCCTTTTCTTGCAAAGCTCCATCATTTCCCTAATGGTGAAAAACAATCTGAGGATAGAGCTGATGCCCATGCGCAATGTGGTCCAAAGGAGGAGTTACCTATCTCGTGACTTCCAAAGAACTTTGCAGGACAAAAACAAACTGCAAACATCTGGGCCCAACACTAGGTGGCAATGTATGCACAGTGTGCAACTCTGCAGCTCTACATGCCAAGAACAGATGCATACTGGTAAGTAGCATTTTCCTTACCCAAATAATGATTAAGCCTCCCTTCCTTTTCAATCAAAGATATTTTAGGGCGGTCTCTGAACCTTACAGATTTGCTGAGAACCCCTGAAAGCTCACTGTATTAATGTACCCCCATCTCCAGCCACTTCTCCCCTCCCAGTTCGTGGCATAGCTCTCTTCTACATACCAAATTTCGAGAAGAAATACTGTGCTGAGATGAAGCTTTGCAGATCTAGGGTAATTTTGTCTTGATGGAAATATGCAGTGTGGTGGGTTAGCTAATTTTCTTTGCTGAAGAGATATTTTTTCTAATTTCGCTGCATTATTTTTCCAACTTGACATTTTGGTGTCAAGCCTTTGCACTCTCACATAATAAACATCAGTCTATTTTTATTTATTTACTTTGGGTCATTCAAAAAGTGTGAACCTAGCCCCTGAGGTCCATAGAGTGATTTACATGGCAATGGGATATATATCCCACATGTGGCAGGCACACAGCTCTGTTTACAGTCGAAGTTCAGACTAGTATTACTGAAAAATGTAGAAGAAAATATATTATTTCAAATGGAAGAAGTGGTGGAAAAAAGAGAATATCGACAATGGTAGGAAGATTGTGAAGGTTTGAGTTAATGAAATCGAAAGTCTGAATTATAATCAAATAGCTATCCGCATACAGACAGTTTTTTTTGTTTCTGTTTTTTAACACACAGCCTAATAGTTGTTATAGTGTCCGAAGAATAATCTCCTCACTGTGCCTCCTTTTTCTCAACATTCTACGCTACTGCACCGTACACCATTGTACTCACTGCACTCTACGCCACCACTGTACTCTAAGCAGCTGCTCTCTTCTCCACTCTGCACCACTCTACTATACACCACTACACTCTGCGACAGTGTACTCTGCGACAGTGTTCTCTGTGGCCCTCTACGCTACTGCCCTCTGCCACTCTAAGCCAATGCACTCTATGCCACTACACTCTATAGCACTCCACTCTACACCACTACACTGTACACTCTATGCCACTAGTTTCACTGCACTCTACCCTACACCACTCCACTGTGCCACTTCACTGCACTCTGAAATACTACTCTGTGCCACTCCAATCTACCCTGCACTGCTCCACTCTACTGTGATCCAATCCGCTCTACCTCACTTCACTCAACTCTGAAACAATCTACTCTATGCAACTGCAGTCAGTGCGACCCCACCCTATCCCAACCCACTCAACACCACTCCACTCTATGCCAGTGCACTGTGCGCCACACCACTCCACTTTACTCTACGCCGCTGCACTCTGCACAACTTTACTCAAAACCAATGCACTCTACACCAATCTACTCAGCACCACTGCATTCTACGCCACTATACTCTACAACACTCAGTCTGTTGTACTCTCACCACTGTACTCTAGGCCAGTGCTCCCTACTTCACTATACTCTTTACCACTCTACGCAAATGCACTATATACTTGTTCACTCTGTACCATACTACTATACATCACTGCACTCTGCAAGAGTCTACTCTTCAACACTACACTCTCTGCCACTGAACTCTCTGCCCAGCTACTGTATGCCACTGCACTCTGTCACTCTAGGCCAATGCACTCTACAGCACTCTTTTCTCCACAATTCCATCTATGCTGCTTTGCTGTATGCCACTCTACCCTGCAACAGTCTGCTTCACTCTGCACGTGGCATACAGTTGTATTTAAACACTGGCTGAGCATTTGAAGTGTGTGCGTGTAAGAGTACTCCTTCCTATGCCCTTCCACTCTGCCACTCTACTCCCTCCACACCACTCTACGCCACTCCACTCCCTCCACAACACTCTATGGCACTCCACACTAGGCCACTCCATGACACTTCACGCCACTCCATAACACTCTACTTACGACACTCCACTCCACGCTACTCTCCTTTGCATAACTAACTTTTAGCCATGGTCAATAGCAGCCAATGCTTGTTTACTCCAGTGGTGCACCCGTGTTTTTGCCTTCATCTCTTATGGATCCACTGACGTACTTTGGTCCATCATACTCTCTCTCAAGATCTCATATTACTGGTGCATAAACTAATTCTGCTGTGTGCCATGGAAGGGATTACTCAGTCAGAGCAGACTGAGTCAATATGAGATTTTTCACTGTGGCATAGGTTATGGGAGAGATGATGTACTAATACTACTAACGCCCACTGTTTCTCTCGAGGAAAAAACGTCCTTTACATGTTGAGATTGTCCCAAAGAAAAGGAATCAGTCTAGCAGAAGGGAATGGATTTCAGCTTTGGATCCCTAGGATGAGCACTTCCATATTCCAAGCTCGGCTGGACTTACCATCATGTGTTTTTCCCAGATTTCTGATGGGTCGTGTTTATTGCCAAAACAAGGTTTGATGTTTGCCAGCGGTTTGGTTTGACAATGTTCATGAAATTAATTGTAATAAATACACATCTAGGAAAAGTATATCACTTGGACCAGGAAAGGTGCAAATACTTAACACCCTTAAGCTAAATCTTGATTAGTGTGGACTGTGGAAACTACTATCTTATAATGGGTCAGAGCTGTAGATCTTTTTAGCACCAGTTCTTCAAGGTATGGCCAAGAGCAACTCTAGGAGAATTGAAAGTCCAGGCGGTTTGAAAAGACTCACCCAATCGCATCAGAAAATTGGAGTTGAAACCAATTGTACAGGGTCTTTTGGTTCTCCCATGTACAGACAAAAATATTGCAGAGTTTTACATAAGCAAACTGGGCCAACTTTAACTGCAAATGATATGCCTTTTAACAATAGAACTGGTTGTGAGCAATCGGAAAAGGGATCTCCTAAACAGAGACTCTTTAATTTGACAAACGCAACTGGAATACAGACAGATTTAGAAAGCATTTCTTACATGTGCATTTCAAAATAGGTGTCTATTTGATCCAAAAAGTGGATTTCTCTGATAGACTTCCCATTGCCAAGACAATGTCCACAATAGGCATATCAAATGGAGAAAGTGCCAGTATTGCATAAGAAATGCTTACCTTCTCCAGTGGGGGAAGGAGATTTATTTAGTCATGTCTCTTCTTTATTTTCTTCATGAAGTGATTGCCTAACTGTGCAAGCTCTTTTCTTGTAATTCTCCAATTCCCATGTTGTTCAAACCAGGCTACTTCTCAGACGAGATAGAGCTCACTGTTGAACAATCCCTTCCTCAGTCGCTGCGTTATAGTGCCAGAGCATTTAAGTTCTCAATGTTTCAGTGTGTATAAGAGATCTTGACACCATTTAGGCATCTATGATGGCCTCACCTAGAGCACAGTATAGAGAAAAGTACTGAATGCCTGTATTCATCAACACTCATGTCTTAAAAATACCCTATATACGCCACTGTCCAACCTTGACCCTCCCATCACTTAATTCCCAGTAGAGATGGGTGTAATTGTTATGTTTAGCAATCATCGGTCCTGCTTGATGGGAACGTTGACTATAGCAATGTACCAAAAGAGTTCCGTTTGAACCTCATTTCTTCTTCACACCTCTTATTGTCAGTATGGATATTTCAGCTACAGAAGCTTTTCCATAAAAAAATGATTGCTGTGAGACCTGCTACTTCTGTAAACAAAAATGGAAGCAGGTTGTGAGTTCTTGCGATGGACATTGAGTTTTGAGTAGTAAGGAAGATAAGAATGCTTTGTAAATACTGGGTGCAGGAACGTATCTGAATTTCTAGTTAAATATATTGAGTTTCTAGTTTGCATTTCAATCAGAGAAATAAAATAGAGAATGATCGACCTGAATAATATTACCTTTCATATTTATATACCCTTCTGGACTTTCCAAGAGATTTTATTTTTTGCACTGAAGTTAAGTTTCCTTTTAAGGAGTCTGTCCGACATCTCCATGCACTTTTCATGTTAAATGGACAGCGGCTACAGTGATTTACTTTGGGGTGTGAACAGTGGCTACTGGCTAGTTGGTAGCTGCATAGACTATGTACAGCACAGACTGGCTGCTGTGAGTTGTCTTGTGAATTGGATACTATCTGTGGATAACTATTGTGAATTGGCCATTAACTGTGTAGTGCTGTCCATGCGATAAGAGAGTGTTCAGGGGGTGTCTATTAATATGGTATACTGTTGCATGTAAACACTGGCTAAACGTTTGAGAGATGGTGTACGAATACTGCCGACCTCTGTTGTTTACCTCCGTTGAGCACATTAAGATAGTTGCAAAGATATGGTAACAGTCTAGCGGGGGTGGCTTTCATCTTTGGATCACCAGGATGAGTAAGTCATATTCCAAGCTGGCCTGGATTTACCATAATCTGTTTTGCAGATTTCTGTTGGGGCATGTTTATTGCCAAAACAAGGTTTGATGTTTGCCAGCAGTTTAGTCTCACAATGTTCACGAAATTAACAGTAATAACTTAATAAGTAAAGTGTATGTGTTTGTAAAAGTTAAGGGTAACAATAGACCTCACAGGTTCTGTGCCTTGTCCCATCAACACGTTTGCATCTATGTAATCTGTACTGTAGGACCTAAACATGCGAGGAGAGAAAGCCCTCTCCGCAGAACAAAAGCACAGTGTTAACAGGTAACTCTGTATGGAGAATATGTTTCACACATGAAACAGCCTTGCAAAGCTGCAAGTTAATGTGTAATGTACATAAATGTACTAATGGGAATGGAGGCTTTGGAGTACCACGCCTCAGCTTAGCCTAGGTGATCTCTGCCCCGACCTCAGCAATGGTGCTGGCGTTCGTGAAGCTGGCTGGCGTTTCTGCTCGCAGCGAGCACTGCTGACCGAATGTAAGCACAGTTTCTGCTTTTCTGCATCAGGCAGTGGTGTGAAGAAGATCCCGGTAGCAACAAAGCTTTCGTTTTCCTCTCTTCTTTTCTCGTGGATATTGGAGCACTTTTAACAACGGGTTGGCGGCTTGCTTCTGCTCCCTTGACGGGCTCAGTCGGAGCCTGCGGCAGGTGAGGAGCCAATAGAGAGGCAGGGGTGGCAGCTGCTGTGATGCTTTGATTCTCTGATTCTGAGCTAAGGGAAACGCACAACGCCGCACAGCGCTGGAATCCTCGTTTGTTTGCTGCTTATTCTTTCTTTGACTTTGTGGTGGTTAGGAGCATTGCATAGAGGAAATGGCTGGGATTATTTCTGGTGTAGCATATAGCTGAAGCACCTGATTAAAAAAGCAGAAAAGAAGTGATTTCTTCAATTATTTACATTTTCCACTGCCCTCCTCGACATCTAGCATGCTAGAAAGACTTTGGATTTCCTTTTTTGGCTCCCTTTGAGAAGCCCTTTGTTTTTTGGGCTGTCTTTAAAATCTGTGCTTCATTTTGGGAGAATTGTGCTCTAAGGGAAAAAAAAGAATTTTTGAAGATTCTGGAGGTGTTTGGGAGAGACTGTTAGAGACTTGGAAGCATTTTTAAAACATTCTTCCTGGAGGTAATGGCAGTGATTATTTTTGTTTTGATATATTGCTGTGAGCCTAAGTTGAAGTATCCGATTTAATAGAAGAAGGAAATCGATGTATTCTCTTTCACAGCCTTTCCTGACAGTTGTAAGCAATATTGATCTAATTTTTTATTTTTTTGGCTGAGATTTACAAGGCGAGGAAAAAAACGTCCTTTACATTCTTCACAACCCACGGCAGACTAGAGCGACTTTTTTCTGCTCAGACTGGGAGAGATTGCTCAGAGGCATATGCTGACAGTACAAAGAGGGGAAAATGGGCAAATTGCTGAACGCTCGCATTAAAGCAAAAGCTTGCCGACTTCAGGTCAAAGAAGCAGGTCAAAGAAGCAAAAGAAGAGGCTCGAATGGCCGGCAAGGAATCTGTTGCAAATGTGCCGGAACTTAATTCCACTTTTGAGAGTTCAGATGAACAGCTTGACTCCAGTGGTGTGGAGAGCCTGGGACTCACGTCTGAGTATACCCAGCACACTCGGGGTGAAAATTGCAAAAAACACAGTTGATGGACAGAATGTAGAACAGGGTCAGAGCTGATTTGCATATAGCCAGTGTCTAACCCAGGGTGGTGCGGAGTGCAAAAAAACGATGGATTTAGGCCCAGATCCTTGTACTGGGGTGAATGTATGACATTGTTCTACATTCTGTCCATCAACTGTGTTTTTTGCAATTTTCACCCTGAGTGTGCTGGGTATACTCAGACGTGAGTCCCAGGCTCTCCACACCACTGGAGTCAAGCTATCCAGGCTGAATGAAGGCTGATAGCCAGAAACCGGTCCTTGGATGCTTGATTCCGGTCTGGGAAAGACATGGCTTGGTAGTTCGGACTGGACTGTTCCCATGGGGCACAGGGTCAGAGCTGACTTGCATATAGCCAGTGTCTAACCCAGGGTGGTGTGGAGTGCAAAAAAACGATGGATTTAGGCCCAGCTCCTTGTACTGGGGTGAATGTATGACATTGTTCTACATTCTGTCCATCAACTGTGTATTTTGCAATTTTCAGGTCAAAGAAGCAGAAGAAGTGGCGCGAATGGCCGGCAAGGAATTTGTTGCAAATGTGCTGGAACTTAATTCCACTTTTGAGAGTTCAGATGAAAAGGACTCACCCACCGCTGGATCATTGAATCAGACGGGAGTCTTAGCTATTGCGACGACGGTCGATGTGAACTTAATTGCTGCTAGTCCAGCGCCGCCTCTGTCGGATAATACTAGATCCGACGGTCCTAAAAAAGTTAAAACAGCTGCTAAGGAGTCAAAGCAATTCCCCCTTTTTCTGAAAAAGACAACTCCACAGCCAATCGCGAGCCTTAAATAATCAGAAGAAAATGCGGGCCATAGAGATGTGGATCAAAACTGAAAATCCATTGGTTATACTCTTACAAGAAACTCATATTTCATCTATAAAACTACTTGATTTCCATATGTTTAGGGGGTTGGGCTTCGTACCGAGGCTTCTCATCTTCCTCTGCATCCCATAGAGGGACAGCAATTTTTTTAAACAAAAATATTCAAGCAGAGGTTTTATATTCTGAAAGGGATAAGCCGGGGCGTTGGTGTTGGGTTACATGTACAGGTAAACCTAGACAGAGACCTATACCTTTGTTAGCTTCTATGCGCCGGTCGAAGACAATTCTAAGATATTTGGGGCCAGTTGTAGGTAAGTATATTTTACCGATTCATAAATACTGAATTTTACCTATTCGGTATTTATGAATCTGTAAAATAGAAGGGGGGAGATGTAGGTAGAATCGGTAATTGAATTACCGATTCTGTAAGAATCGGTATTTACCGAATCGGTAAATACCGATTCGGTAATGCCCATTGATTCCTATGGGCATTGAAGCCCATAGGAATCAATGGGCATTACCGAATCGGTATTTACCGATTCGGTAAATACCGAATGTTGCAAGGGTGCAGGGGGTGTCACTTTGACACCCTCTAGCACCCTGATTTCAGGCATGTGTGACATGTGGCACACAGACATGCCCTAAGGGCATGTCTGTCTGTCACGGGCATGTCTGTCTGTCACATGCCATAGGTGTGCATGCACACATGTGCATGCACACCTTGAATCGGTATTTTACCACCCAATTGGATTGGGTGGTAAAATACCGATTCGGTGAGGCCTGTGGGACTCAGAAGAGTCCCACCTACATCCCAAAATTACCGATTCGGTAAAATGGCCTACCTACATTTAGAATAGCCATTTACCGGTCGGTAACGGCCGAATCGGCCGTTACCGGTCGGTAAATGTCTACCTACATCTGGCCCATGAAGAGCTTTTTCAATCTTTACTGACAGCTAGAGGTGATGTTATAATTGGGGGAGATTTTAATATTCTCATCAATCCGATAATAGACTCTACTCAGATTAGAAGACAGTTAAAGCCTAAATCTTTAAAAATTCTACAAAATTACGAAGTCACCCTTGATTTGCATGATCCTTGGCGTTTGAACTTTCCAACTAAAGCAGAATTTACTTGCTGGTGAGGCAGATTTAAGTCCACATCACGTATAGATTTTTTTCTAGTCTCCAGAAATCTTTGTTTTAGTTACCAGAGAATTCTTTTTAATGGATTTTCGGATCACGCTATGTTAATTTCAGATTCACCTAGAAAACTCTATAAAAACACCCAAACAATGGGTTTTTAACAGACATTACTTGAGTAACGAAGCTTGGGTCGAATCCATGAAGGAAGAGATTACAGAATTTCTCACTCAAAATAGTGAGTCTGCCCATTAAACATAGTTTGGGACTCGCTTAAGGCTTTTATTCGTGGTACAATCATCGGAAAGCATGCCGCCAATTTTAAGGAACTTAGAGTTAAGAAGAAAAATCTAGAGCAAAATGTGCAAACACTAAGTTCTATAATGCTCCATAATCCGTCTATAATCAATCAACATCAGCTTGATCAGGCCAAACGGGATCTTAGTGCTAATTACTATGCTCAGAGTGAAGCTGTTTTTCAGCAACAATATCGAAAGGTATATGAAGAAAGCAACTTCACGGGCATTTTTTTGGCCTGGCAGGCTAGGGAACACGCTGCTGCGAACATAATTAAATCTCTAAAATGTCCTGTCACTGATTCAGTGATAGTCGACCCGATAAAAATAGGAGACATAATGCTCAAGCATTATTAATCTATTTACGTCCAGCAGCAGAGAGTAGATACCATTTTGCTAGAAACTTTTTTACATAATAATGAATTACCTGTTCTTTCAGAAACAGAACAATCCATGGCTAGCGTGTTCTCTATGGAGGAATTATAGAGAGTGATTAAAGATCTTCCTAATGGTAAGGCGTGCGGCCCAGCTGGGTTCCTATCAGAGTTTTTTAAGGTCTTTTTTTGTGTATTTGCTGATTTTTTCCTTACATTAATACATTTTATGTTAGAGGGAGGAACAATACCAGAATCCTTTAGACAAGGTAATGTAGTGAGTTTCTTGAAAAAGGGGAAGGATAGCAAAGGTCCAAATTCTTATCGTCCGATAACATTAATAAATTCGGACTACAAAATTGTAACAAAACTTCTATCTTTACATTTCAATCAATGTTCTGTGGAATTGATCCACTCCGATCAGAATGGTTTTATCGCGGGTAGACAGTTAGTTACTAACACTCATTATTTAATCGAGGCTTTGGATTATTTTGAGACACGAGGGATACCTGCTTTAGTTTTATTATTAGATGCCGAAAAGGCTTTTGACCTTGTGGTCTAGGAGACACTGTTTATTATTTTAGGTCACTTTGGGGTTTCTGTTAAAATTATAACTTTGATTCGCAATCTGTACACCAAAGCCAAAGCTAATATAATTATCAACACCTCAGTGGCTGGGTCAGTCTCAGTTAAACGCGGTACAAGACAAGGATGTCCCTTATCGCCAGTCCTTTTTGCTTTTTTCATTGATCCTCTGGCAATAGCGTTAAGGAACTGTGCGGAAATACCCCCTCCAATTCCATCAATGGCAAAACTGAAATTCTACGCAGATGACATCATGCTGATTATAAAACCTGAATTGAGAATCCAGGCTAAAGTACTTCAGCTTTTTGAGGACTTTGAAGTCTTAGGGGGATAGCGAATTAATAAAAAGAAAACGGAAATAATACAATGCGGGGGTAAAGTTCTGGAGTTACCGCCCTCGGAAACCCGCCAACCCCCACAGACCACGCACGCAACCTGGGAATCATCCTGGACTCCGAGCTCAAAATGGACCGCCAGATCAACTCTGTCTCATCTTCCTGCTTCCACACCTTCTGCCTCCTTCGTAAGACCTTCAAATGGATCCCCCTCGAACACCGAAAGACAGTCACTCACGCCCTGGTCACCAGCAGACTCGACTACGGCAACGCACTCTACGCCGGAATAAACAAAAACCTCATCCGCAAGCTACAGAACATCCAGAACGCCGCCGCAAGACTGGTCCTCAACCTGCCAAAACACTGCCACATCTCCCAGCACCTGCGCACACTCCACTGGCTCCCCGTCGAGGCGAGAATCACCTTTAAGATGCTCACCCACGCACACAAGGCCCTCCACGGCACCGGACCAGCATACCTGAACAGCCGACTCAAATTCCACGCACCCCAAAGGACCCTACGATCAGCCCAGCTTTCCTACGCCGAGGTCCCCCGCACCAGAAAGACCAGATCGGGAGGCCGCTCCTTCTCCTTCCTCGTGGCCAAAGCATGGAACGCCCTTCCGCTCCACCTCAGACAGACAACATCGCTCCCCATCTTCGCACGAAACCTCAAAACCTGGCTCTTCGACAGACCCCCTTCTTGATGGAATGGAACCTGCACCCCCCACCTTCCTCCCCCACCCCTCCCATCCCACCCCACCCCCCCACCCCTAGCGCCTTGAGACCCTTACGGGTGAGTAGTTGCGCTTTAACAAACTCCTGATTGATTGATTGACATTCTGACATTGCCTCTTGTACCAACACTAGACCCAAGAGATATCTTGGAGTTTTTTTTTGGCATCTGTTAGGGATTTATATCATCTGAATTTTGATCCTCTTCTTCGAAGATTTCAGACATTGTTTTCAAGCTGGAACTCTCTACCGTTATCCATTTTTGGCCGGGTGGCTTTAATTAAAATGTCTATTCTTCCCTTGTTTAATTTTTTGTTTTTAGACTATTTCATGTTTTTTGCCAGGCTCTTTCTTTACTACAGTAGAATCTATGTTTACAGCCTTTATTTGGGCAAAGAAAACACCTTGTATTGCACTTAGCACTTTATATGAGGATCTAGACCAGGGAGGGCTCGCCCTGCCAAATCTCAGGGATTATTATAATGCATATTTTGCACAGTATTTATCCAGATTTAAATGTCAACCTCAAACAAAAAAACTATTCTTAAATACTTTTATTGATCTAATGTGTAAAGAAATTCAGATTCATGCTGCTCTGCAGATTTTTAAACCTCCCAAATTAGTCCGCTATAAGTCGCTACAGTGGTTTTAAAAAAAACTTCAGGCTCTGTTCAAAAGATATTCTATTCCCGTGATTAATTCAACAACCTTATTATCAAGCATCTTCCCACTTGCTGGCATTATACAATGTTTGGTTAATTGGGCTGTGGTAGGGTTTTTGAAAGTTGCATACTTCATGAGAAATGGGAAATGGATTACCCCGGGGGAAATGTCACAATTAATTACTAGAAATGTAATTCTATTAGGGTCATATAACTTAGTGTATAAATTCTGTGTTCAATTGAATATTTCTCAATTAGACCAACAAAACCAATTAATAAATGAATAATTAGTTTTAGTACCTTGTAGAAAACCTGGGGTATGGAAGCGCCATCTTACCCAAAATAGGAATCTGGATCTTAGTCAAAAGGCGATAAAAAAAATGGCTGGATCAGGAAAATCAGGCTATGCCCTTGAATGTTTGGTCAGTGGTCAATAAATTTAATTTTAGCACATTACGAGGGGCAAATTGGTGGAGAATGTTATTCTTTAGTAAGTGGTTACTCTACCGAACACCTTACTCTATTTTTAAAATGTATTCTAATCACTCTCCGCATTGCTTTAGATGTATTCATCATTCTTCAGCTAACTGGTCACATGTCATGTTTCACTGTGTCAAGATTTCTAAATTTTGGGAAGAGATATTTTGCTATCTTCAGATTGAATGCGGTATTAAGATTGCAGTGAATGAGAAATACATTTTGTACTTAGTTAATCCTGACCTTTCCTTCCCTGATCAGATGGCTAAATTGTTATATATCGCTATGGCAGTGGCTAGATCTATTTTATTACAACTATGACGTACAGAGCAGATTCAATCTATATGTGAATGGTTGCATAAGATTAAAAGGGGGGAAAAAGTAGTGAGCGGACTTTATCTTTACGAATGGGGGGATTTCAAAATTTGATAAGATCTGGGGTGCATTTTTTGACTAAATTAGAGAGTAATTTCTTTTATATTTGGAGGTCTCGTTTTTTTAAAGCTTTATAGCATACTAGCAGCCTGTCCCGACGTTGTCCGGGTATGAATTGCTGCCGGCCAGTAGTATATTGTTTTGTAGGATTTTGTTTTGATAGCATTTCTTATCTCTGACAGGCCCGTGAAACGCTCTGATACACAGTGCACTGCTGATGCACCTAAGAGTGCGCGCTCAGTAGTGTGTGAACTCGAATTTCCCTACTTTATTTTTCCTTACAATATTATATAGCGCCAACTCGACAACATGGCATGAGCACAATTTACATTACAGAAGAACACATTCATTTATGGTAGGCACGGGGAGACAAAGCGATTTGCCTGGAATCACTGGATGTTGAGCTGATGCCGAGATTCGAACGTAGCTCCCCAGCTCTAAAGTTCGCAATTCTAGAACTTGTGGCGGGAGGTATATCTAAAAGTGTATGTGGTGCTGGCCATCAATGAGAGAGACCTGTGCATTTTTCAAATGGGTGGTGAAAAAATTAGTATGTTGCTGGAGATGTGGGCCGCCGTGCCACCAATGTACTTACTGGGGGAGGGTAAACACCCATTATTCCGCAACTTTTTTTCCACATACCATCACTCCGCATACTTTCATTACGAAAGTACCATAATTCCGCAATGCCATTAAAACGCATCGCATTACATTTTATATGCTTTTACCATGCATACATTTACAACGAAATTCATTGTAAATGCACGAATGGTAAAAGCATGTTTTTTTTTAATGTTTGGATAAGGTAAGTATGGGTATAGGGGTATATGTTTTGGGGTATTGAGGTATATGTTTTGGGGTGTTTGGGTATTTTAAGGGTTCAGATATAGTTTTGGGTCATGGGGTACAGGGGTAGTTTTAGGGTTTAGGGATGGGTATGGGTTTTGGGCTACAGGGGTATTTTAAGGGTTATGGGCTAGGTTTGGGGGTACAGGGGTATTTTTAGGGTCCAGGACTAGGTTTGGGTTTTGGGATACAGGGGTATTTTAGAGTTATGGGGTAGGTTTGGGTTTTGGGGTGCAGGGTTATTTTTAGGGTTCAGGGGTAGGTTTGGGTTTTGGGGGTACAGGGGTATTTTAAGGGTTCAGGGCTAGGTTTGGGTTTTGGGATACAGGGGTATTTTAGGGTTATGGGGTAGGTTTGGGTTTTGGGGTACAGTGGTATATTTATACGGTTAAGATGGGTTAGTGTTTAAGGGTGTTGGGGTATTTTAAGGAGTAAGGGTGTGTTATGATTATGGGGTGCAGGGGTATTTAAAGGGAGCAGGGTGGGATTAGCACACGATATGAGACATGGCATGAAGGGCGGAACGTACCACACACCCCCAGCGTTTGTCACGCCCTCAGCACACGCCCTCAGCACAACGCAGACACGCCCACAAGGGACTACTTTGCTGGCACGGTTCTTTTACCTTTTAAATGTATATGGTGGGCGTCTGCGTAGCCTATGTCCTTCTGCTGCAACTGCCCTTTCCAACGCTGTATTGGGTGTTTTGATTGGTGCTGTGGTTCCGGAGATTACCCGCCTCAAAGGTTTGGGCGATCTCTTTATTATATTAGTATAGATTACAGATATATATTGTGATGCTAATTAATTCCCTGTTTTTGGATTACTTGTTGTATGGTATATGATCTATCTATTAAGCTTGTATAAATGTTTTTTATGCTAAAAAAGTTCAGAAATGTCGATAGGCTGTATATTATTTATAATGTTGTATTGCCATGAAGGACTTCAATAAAAAATAAAAAGGGAAAAGAACAAACATAAATTTACTAAGAAAAAAGGGCAATTTCCATTAAACGATCTGATTGCCTGCCAAGGTAGATTTACATATGTTGGTCTGGCATTCAGCAGGAACTTGCAAATAACATGTTTACCGGGTCTAATCATGAAACTGTGAAATAGAAGACTATTGAGAAGGAGTTGAACTCTCAATCATAGCAGTTTTTAACGTTATGCACACTGAATCATAATAAAGTATCATGCTTCCATTTGTTTCCATTGTTTTAACTCTCACTGAGGGCGCCATTACAGTGGGTTTGAATACTTACATATTCACTTGCACTGGCCTCTGACCCATTCAGTTACTTAGCTTTGTGCATTATAGGCTCACATCATTTATGCTCTTTTAAGTACGGACAGCGCTAGTAGACAGATTCACCAGCTTTGACTTTTCTAATGTTCAAGCAAAAGGAGAAACCAGATGATTGGGTATGTGGTAAAGACGGTTTCCATGATGCATCTGGTGAACCACATATTATTCCTTTTTTTTTTTTTTAAACGTTTTGCATACACTTTAGGCTCTTACTCCATCGATCACTCCAATTTATGCCGTTTAATTGGAACAGTATTGTAGAAAGAAGTACTTCAGGTTGGTGTCTGAGAACGTTTAAAGTTTAGATTCATAATTGTAGTACCAGCCACTTCCTAGAGTTGCACTCTCTATAGGTTCTTTCTGATCATTGTAATGGAGCATATGCTGCTGCTTGGTATTTGTGTTATGAATCTGAGACCGACTACTTGGAGTTGTTTTACAAAGAATACCCAAACTACAAGCAGTTCTGGTATAGTACACATTTGTTCATTTATGCAGTGGAAGATAGTTGTGGCTTTTGAGATTGCAAGAGTGTCTAGCGCAGTGAATGTAAGTAACTACATTCACTGCGCTAGACACTCTTGCAATCATTGATAAATTGTGAGCTTTGAATAGGACATGGCTGCAGAAGGCAGGCAGCTGAACAGGCTGGGAACTAGTGACAAAAAAGGTAGGCTTGCCACTATACTGTTAGAAGATTGGATTGGGTCAGGCTGTTGGAATACCATCGAAATGACTGGTGTGCAGAAGGCTGGCACAGGCCATGAAGCCAATCCTGACATGGACGTCAGGCCTACAGTAGGTTGGCATGGCCTAGACTGCCAAGATCATGGACTAGAGCTAATCCTGGTTGTCTCTTGAGTAAACGATGCACGCTAATCTCGGAGACAACTATGAAGAAGGGAACCACTGCCCCAAATTAAGTTGTGATCTCCTGTCTCTGAAACCCACAATATGAATGAATCCATGCTAGGATAGGGGCCCAAAGACAATACACCACATACTGCGGGAGCTGAAATGAGAGGGACATGCGAGTAAATGGATCAGGATGATGGCAGAAATAAACCATTATTTTTATTTAAACTCCCTATCCGAGGAGAATCTCGGCGCTGGTCACAGCAGGTTGGCATGAGTACTCGCCAGAAATTTAGAGAGAAAAATAGCAATAGCAAATTTTTAATAGCTATTTGAATTTAGTATGGTCCTCACTTGGCCGACAAGACAGGAAGTTTATTCCAGTATGATGACGCCAGATAGGAAAATGATCTACCCACGAATCTGTCGGTGACCTTGCGAGACATTTTTAAATAAGACTAATTGGAAGATCTTAAAGCCATGACTGATACAGGCAAAGCTTGAAATGCAAATAAGTGGGCAAGGCCTTAATTAAGGCTTTCTGGGTCAAGCAGAATATTTTGAAGAATATACTGCTCGAGCTTTGCATAGTCTGCCACTTTTCCAGTCACGAGGTAGGTGACTCCTCCTTTCGGTGATAGTGCGCATGGGGATCGACTCCATTGTTAGATTGTTTTTTTCCACCATCGGGTTTGAACGTAAATTGCTGTGCTCTGGTTCGTCACTGTTCTCGGGTTCCTCTCGGTGAGCAATCCACTACCCTCGGCGTTCTTGTTTCTCGATCGCGTTCCCATTCTTTGCGTATCGTATCATTTAAGAAATCTCCGATCGGAAAACTTGTGGCTGGCCGTTGGGCCAACCCGCGTCAGGTCAGCTCGCAGTTGATGGAGCGGCTCCATCGAAATTCTGTCCCATATGTCGCACGAAGTATCCGCGCACCGACTTGCATGAGGTGTGGAACTTGTGTCTGTCTCCGGAACAAAACGAACAAGACTGCGACACGTGCAGATCTTTTCAACTAAAGAAGAAGCTCCGTGATCCTCGAATTCGACATCACTAGATGTTCCAACAAGGCGGCTTTGCTCTCAGTCTCTTTGGAGAAGATTCTGAACATGAAATATTCGACGCACAAGGAGCCGAGGAATACATTTCCCTGTCTGAAGGCTACTCTGAAATGGAAGAAGACGTTCCGCAGGGTCAGCGTATCATGAGTACTGATACCCCCTGCCCATACTCATGTCCAAGAAAAAGGCACCGAGAACATGTTTCCAACGCCCCACCTTCGGGCTTCAGCACCAAAACACCAACCAAAGCTTTCCGGCTCTGGACCGAGTCGGCCCTATTCTGGCACTGAACCAAAATCTTTGGTGCCTAAATCCAAACACGTCGTCATTGACATCCCTTCGATACCAAAACCTAAATTTTCGGAGCCGAAAACCTTGGTGCCAAAAGCTTTCGCATTTAAAACATTGGCACCGTAAGACAAAACACCTCCTCCACAATCGAAGAAGCCTCGTTTCAATGTCCCGCCTTGCAACACTGACCCGAAACAGAAAGAACTTGATATTAACTCTAAAACTGGTAAAATTCGTGTAAAATTGCCAGTTAAACTTAAGCCAGAGATGGAAGAAGCTTACCACATTCCCCTTAAAAAAAAAAATGTTGGTACTAATCCTTCCCCGCCTCCTCATGACCGTAATTTACTCCTTACTCCTACCAATTCTCCAAAACCGCAGTCACCGGATCACCAAGATGACGGGATGGACGCACCACATGACAATAGCCCCGATGCATGGGATGATTACAATACAGATCCTAACACTGACACTGGCCTAGATCTATACCCTACAAAACCCTCTCAACCTGACGAAATGTAGGGTACATAGAATTAATTAACCGGGCTTCTCAATATTACGGGGTTCAACTTCACAAGGAGCCTCTTGAAAGGGATTTTCTTTTTGCGACATGAAGTTCTTCTCAAAGAGTAAATCGTACAAAACCCATGCTTAAGGACATGCATACAGATGATATTTTTAAGGACCCAGTGCATGCAAGGATACGAACACCACAAGTAGATAAAAAATACAAACCTGCACCTACAGACCCTGTCTACATTAAAGGCCAAGTTCCCTTAGACTCCCTTGTCGTTTCCAACGCAAGCAAAAGAGCAAACTCTCAAACAGGAGATACCCCTCCTACTGACAAGGAGTCCAAGCTTATAGATGCCTCTGGCAAAAGAGTAGCAGTGCAAGCAGCCAATCACTGGCGTATTGCCAACACCCAGGCTCTCTTATCAAGATACAACATGGCTCACCATGACGAATTGGCACAATTGCTCCAATTTGTGCCAGACTATCATAAACCAAAGGTACATGAGTTAATTTAGGAAGGAAAACTAATTTCCAACACTTCCATTAGGTGTGCTTTAGACGCAGCTGACACAGGAGCTTGTGCTGTCAACACTAGTGTCCTTCTAAGACGTCACTCCTGGCTAAGGATTTCAGGGTTTAAACCTGAAGTCCAGGCTTCCATTTTAAACCTACCCTTTAATAAAGAACACCTTTTTGGTGTCCTGTGATGGATACCTCTTTAGAATTTTTTTTTTAAAAGGACACGGAGGTCGCAAAATCCATGGGAGCTCGGCAGTCCCCTTCTGTTAGGGGTTGCTTTTGCCGCTTCTTTTACAGGGGGGCTCAAATAATATATCCACAATTACCTCATCTTCCTATAAAGGCAACAATCAGTCACCCTCTCCCAGAGATTACTTTTAGAGGAGGATTTCGAAGCAATAATAATAATAATAATAATAATAAAAAGAATCTATAAAAAAAAAATAATGGCAAGGGAAGGAGCACCCTGTATTTCCCCTGCTGTAAACAAATAGTGGCTTTCCTCCATCCCCCCCGATTATCCCACACCTGTCGGGGGACATCTCTCTCTATTCCTTCCCGTATGGAATACAATAACGTCAGACAGATGGGTCCTAGATATTATCCAATCTGGTTATTGCCTATAGCTTACCGACAATCCCCCAAACATTCTTCCGCAAACACACAAAATGTCACCAGAACATCTTGAGTTTCTCAAACAAGAAGTACACTCTCTAATACAAAAAGGAGCTATAGAGCCCGTCCCATTACAATATCAAGGGCTCGGGTATACTCCCTATACTTCCTCATACCAAAAAAGGACGAATCTCTCATGCCTATATTAGACCTGAGAGACCTACACCTATATATTCAATTGGAAGGCGACTTTCTGTCTACTCTAAACTTAAAGGACGCATACTTCCATATTCCAATACATCCTGCTCATCGCAAATTCCTCAGGTTTGTGGTAGGGGGACAACATGATCAGTTTAAAGTACTCCCGTTCGGAGTCATCACTGCCTCCAGAGTATTCACTGCCTCCAGAGTATGCCCCAAATGCCTGGCAGTAGTCGCAGCACATCTGCGAAGACAACATATTCATGTCTTTCCATACTTAGATGACTGGCTCATCAAAGCCAGTACTCTCACAAAGCGTCTACAGTACACTTACTGCGCGACCTGGGATTCACAGTAAATCTGTTAAAGTCCCATCTCCAACCCTCCAGTACGCAAACGTACTTAGGAGCCACTCTAGATACACAAAAAGCTCTAGACTGTTCCCAACCCAGCCAAAATCCACAATATTCAGGCTCTAATTACCAAGTTTCTGTCCAACCACTCATTACTAGCTTGGGTATTCATGCAGCTACTGGGAATGATGGCATCTCGCATCCTGATAGTTCGGTATGCAATACTTCAAATGGGTCCCCTTTAGGAATGTTTAGCAGATCAGTGGAATCAATCTCAAGGTCAATTGGCAGATCTAGGGGTGGTGGACGGCTGCACTCATCGATCTGTGCAGTGGTGGAATCCACAGATCCTTTCCAAAGCACGGCCTTTCATCGACCCAGTTCCACAGACCGTGCTAACAGCAGATGCATCGCTTAATGGTTGGGGAGCTCATCTCCAAACTCACACAATTCAGAGATAGCAAGCGGAGTCAAAAGCAACTCCACATAAATCATCTAGAACTGTTTGCAGTCTTTCTAGCTCTCAAAGACTTCCAGACTCACCTTGTAGGCAAAGCTGTCCTGATACGCACAGACGACATGACAGCCATATATTGCATACAGGGCACACTCTCTCCAACTGTTACACATTGCATAAACCATTTGGAGGTGGGTCATTCATCACAGGAATTATCTCCTAGCGGAACACCTACCAGGTGTGATCAGCAGATCGCAGACCTGCTCAGCAGACAAACACAACAGATCTGTTAGCCACACACCAAAATGCCCAAATGTCGCCTCCAGGTATCCACACCCATTATACAAAGGTAATGCTCTATAGATGAACTAGTCAGAGATATTTGCCTATGCTTTTCAGCCTATCCCACTCATTCCACTAGTGGTTCGGAAGCTCAGACAAACATCACTCACACTAATCCTAGTAGCTCCCACATGGGCCCGTCAACCCTTGTTCACTACCCTGTTGGAACTCTCAGTAGTTCCTTATCAAAAACTACATCTCACACTCAGTCTCCTTATGCAGAGCCATTGAGATACAAGACATCCAGATCCCAAACCTCTCAACCTTGCAATCTGGCATCTGAAATCATAGATTTTGGTTATCTAAATCTTCCACCAGACTGTATGAATATCATTAAAGAAGCCAGAAGACCTACTACAAGAGCTTGCTATGCAGCTAAATGGAAGTGGTTTGTTATTTATTGTAATAACAACCACATTAACCCGCTGGAAGCTTCAGTTCAAAGTATCATTTGTTATTTACTGCATTTGCAGTACTCAAATCTAGCATATACATCTATATACTTGCATCTTGCGGCAATAGCTGCAAATCTTCAGAATATACAGCATCTGTCTCTTTTCAGAGTGCCTATTATCAAGGTTTTTATGGAGGGACTTAAACAAGTCATTCCACCAAGACTTCCACCTGCCCCAGCGTGGAATTTTAATATTGTCCTCACCAGACTAATGGGTCCACCCTTTGAGCCATTGCTTAAATGTGAACTGCAATTTCTCACGTTGCTTTCCTCATTGCCATTACATCACTGAGGAGAGTGGGTGAGCTTCAGCCACTAACCATAGAACCATTTTTACAAATACACCAGAGCAAAGTGGCTCTTTGCACTAACCCTACATTTCTACCCAAAGTAGTAGCTGCCTTTCACATCAACCAATCTGAGTTCCCAGTGTTCTTTACTTAACCAGATTAAATGGCAAAACGAGCTCTATACACCTTAGATGTTAAACAAGCTTTACTCTATTGCATAGAAAGGACAAATCCTTTTTGAAAAACTAAACAACTCTTTGTTGCTTTTGCCCCACCACAGAAAGGCAATCCCATTTCTAAATCTGGTATGTCAGGTTGATAGTCCAATGCATTCAAACATGCTATGCAAAAGCGAAGAGGCCTTTACCAATTCTCCCTAGAGCGCATTCCACTCGCAATCTAGGGGCTTCAATGGCTTTCTTAGGAAACATTCCCATATCTGACATATATAGAGCTGCAACATGGTCTACACCTCACACATTTACAAAACACTGTGTGGATGTGTTAGACACACAACAAGCTAATTGTAGTTGTACATACACTTTTTCAAACAGCTGCAACAGCTACAGGTTAACCACCGCTTTGGGAGATAACTGCTGTATAGTCTATGCAAAGCATATGATCTACAGCTCACATGCTGAAAACGGAAAATGCTACTTATCCAGTATGCATCTGTTCTTGGCATATAGAGCTGTAGATTCACATGCGCCCACCCGCCTCCCCGGGTGTCTGTACCTGTTCCAGTACTAGCTCACTTGATTACATACGCATGGACATTTCTATTCTACTCTTACGAATTCAATTTTCACCCTCTGTGGGTAAACAATCTAACAATGAAGTTGATGCCCATGCGCACTATCACTGAAAGGAGGAGTCACCTACCTCGTGACTGGAAAAGATTTATTTGAAGAAAAACAAAGTGTTACATCTGGACCCAACACTATGCAGACTATGCATAGCATGTGAATCTACAGCTCTACATGCCAAGAAAAGATGCATACTGGGTAAGTAGCATTTTTTTTTTTATGGGCAGCCAGTGCAGGTCCCTTGAAATGGGAGCCATGGTAGTATGGCGGAGCAAGTTGCAGTTTATCCGTGCAGCAGTATTCTGCACCGCTTGTGATGCCAAGGTGTCATTTGCTGCTCCTAGGAGCACATTACCATAGTCCGGTCAGCTGGTAATGAGAGCTTGGACTAGAGACTTTCTGTATCGGAGTGGGGGTGCCCGGAAAAGACTTCTTTAAGAGCCGCATGGTGGCAAAGCAGGTACCACAGACAGTCAACCTGGGATTTCATCGATCGATTGATCTGTTTTGATTCCCAGTTTTTTTACTACCTGTTTGGTGGCAGGAGCTGGACCAAGCTCAGGTGGTCACTAGTCAGCTGAAAAAATTTCCATAACCTTGCTAAAAAGTAGAATGTGTGAGCAACTCTGTTCATGGTGGAACACAATGCAGATATGCAAACTGGTGTGGTTTGTGTTGGTGTAGCAGGGGCTGGAATATTCCTTACTTACCACCAACCATGATGGTGTTCTGTGATGGGGCGAGTTGTTGGTCAGTGGTGAAAGGGATTATGTAATGACCTGGGAACTAATAGCCCTGTTGGCAGATGGGCAAGTTGCAGACGGGGTGGGGGATCACGCTGTGTAGAAATGAACATAGAGCCAATCTTGCAGAAAACAGGCTCAGGGCTATATTGTCCAAAGACTGGCATGATACTCTGCTTACTTATGTCAATGAATTCAAAGGAAACCGTTTCACATCAGAACCAGAAATAGCATTTTGTACCAATTTATCTGAATATTGACTTCACATTTTCATTGTTTCTTGGTGTGCAACTGTTTTTGTAGTGGTTATTATGTCTCACATCTAGATTCTCTCTTATTGCATTTTGTGTTCCATTTACTTGAAGCGGAGAAAACTAGACGCAGTGTATTATTACATGCGCAGTTTGGCTGCCAGTAATCCTATCCTGACCGCCAAGGAAAGCCTGATGAGCCTGTTTGAGGAAACCAAGCGCAAGGTATGTGTGTACTGCCCAGAGCATGCATATTGAATGTACTCCGACTGCAGGAACATACAGACTTGGTGTGTGCACACCTGTAAGGAGCTTTATGTTGGGTTCACTTCGCCTGGGGTGCCTGTGAAAGGAGTGCTGTGTCTTGTGTTATATGTGCCCAATGGGATTTTAAATAAACATAAGAGATGTCTGGGAAGACCAGCATCCTCCCGTTGGTTAGAGTTTGAAATGTGTTAGGCCATCAGTCTTCAAAGAGTTTAGTCTGAGGCTTTGATATAGAAGTGAGATTATAACTCATTCAAGAGGGAGCACTTTACTGAGCAACAGTAACCTGGAGTAATTTCTGGAAAAATAAGCTGATTTTCCGCACTTTCTTTTTTTTGTTTGATGAGAACAACTGATGAAAGAGTCTCCCCATGATAAATTAACTTCGAAAGGTCAAACAAATATTTATGGCAAGGTAGAGGTAGCAAAACAGCTCATTCTGATCAGACAGGACAGGGAGTTGCATGTCCCTGTAGCTGATGGCCAGAGGACGGTTGAGGGGCTTCTAAAACCCTGCAAGCGGGTAGAGAAGTTCTGCAGTAGGGGATCTCTGTGTATAGTCATAATCTAGTAAATAGTCCCGCCCATGTGCGTGGACCCCAGAGCAATCAAAAATAATCTCTTAAAGTGTCGAAAAAAAGCAGAACTGCACAGACACTTAAGAGAGAATTTAAAGACAGATAATGCAGCCTATAAACAGGCTACACTGTCCAGTACTTCAACTAGAAATTCCACCAAAAATCCACAAACAGCAAAGCCTGTCCAGATTTCCTTTGCCTTAGCAGCAAAAACCCTCTGGAATGATAGAGAGGAAGACATGGACAGACAAGCCCCATAGGCTGCCATTATTTGCAAAACAGGATACTGTGCCTGTAAGAGAACTTTCCAGAACTTCACAGTATCCCAGAATGCACTGCAGGTCCCTTTTACTTTCAGTTCTTTTTTCCGGCTCCTGCAAGCAGGACCCTGGAGCATTGAGCTCTCCCTTTTTAAGGGTTTTTTTGGTGATTTTTCACTAGTTTTCTCATAGTTAAGTAGTTTGTTGTACTTCAGTGCCTTTCTCCTTGGTTCTTGCACTCTGTTTTTTGTCGAATATGCCTGCATTATTCGATAAATGGGCAAATCGGATCCCCATGAGGTGTGTATCCTCTGCCTTCCTTCTTCACATGTCCCAGAGGAGTGTGTGATCTGTCAACGCTTCTCTGGCAGGACCCTGAAGGACAGGAAGAAGATCAGACTTCAGGGCCTCGAGAAAAGAAGATTGAAGGCACAAGGTGGGTCTGGAGGGGCTTCTTCTGCCAATGCTGAGGCCTCTGGGGGGCTCCCCAGGGGCAGGAAGGCCAGCAAACGTCACCATTCTCTGCCTGGGTCTATTGCGCCCACTACGGCGTCGAGAGGAATGACTACGGTCTGTTCCCCATCGTCGGAGTCGAAACGACGTCGACGCTCGGCATCGAGGGATGTTACAAGACCATCGAAGTCCCCGATGACTGTTTCATCGTCGTCGATGTCGGTGTCGAGCGATCGACGCCGACAGGCCAGGCGTCGGCGCTCGCCGTCGAGGCGACACCGCCGTTCGCTGTCGGCGATGAGGAGACGTTCGTCGTCGAGGAGGTCCTCGTCGTCAAGGTCGCCCTCGAGGCACAGGTCGCCGTCGAGGCACAGGTCGGCGTCGAGGCGCAGGTCGCCGTCGAAACATGGAAGATCGCCGTCGAGGCGCAGAAGGTCGCTGTCGAGGCGCAGAAGGTCGCTGTCGAGGCGAAGGCGTTCGTCGCCGAAGAAGAGACGCTCGACGTCAAGGGGCCGGCGCTCGCCGTCTGGTCGCCGTTCTTCTACATTGAAGAGAGGTGAAAGGAGGCCTGACGCCTTGGGAAGTTCGCCAACGTCCCAGGCTGGTAGAGAAGGAGGTTCGCCGGACTCGGTGTATTCCGAGGTGTATACCCCGTCGGGGAAGGTGACTCCCCCTCCTCCATTACCGAGGGGTCCCCCTCCGAGGAATCCTACTCCTCCTCCGTTGACTCCACCGCAACCTGGGCCAGGGTTGCCAGTGAAGCCACCTCCGGTTCCACCGAGGTCGACTTCGTTGCCTATTCTTCCGACGCCTCCCAAGGGTACGCCTAAACCCAAGTCACCCGCTCCGGTGGATCCGGTTGATCGCCCTCGGCCGAGGAGGTCACGTTCACGCTCCGGACGGAGAAGATGATCAAGGAGTCGTCATAGATCCTCCACCAGATCAAGGCGTCGCCATAGGAGGCGGGGGTGTAGGTCCCGCATGGACTCTTCCAGGACCCATTCCTACTCGCCAACCTTATCGGACTCCCCTGACACCAGGGTTTCTCCACTGGATGAAATTGCCACTTTCCAGGAGGTTCTCCTGAGGGGGGCTGCGAAGTAGGGTATCGCTGTGACGGCCCCTACACCTTCGACGTCAGTGATATTAGAGACGCTTCACAAGAAGCTTTTGTCTCGCCCTCTTTTACCACTAGTACCTGGATTGAAGGAACCTGCAGAGGAGCTGTTCCTCACACCAGCGGTGGTGAAGGCCGCTCCCTCCCGACTTCTAAAGAAGTACAGGGCCCCGGATTCGGACCCTGCCTTTCTGAGAGTAGATCCGGTACCGGATTCAGTGATAGTGACGGCGGCCAGGAAATTACACTCTACCTCCCCGTCATCCATCGTGCCGCCAGATAAAGAAAGATGGATCGACTCGGCTGGAAGGAAGGCGTGTGGGACCGCTTCCACAGCCATGAAGGCGTCCAGCGATACAGCTCTGCTGGGAAGTTATGACCGGGCACTGTGGGACTCCCTGCAACAGTTCATGGAACTGCTACCAAGAGACAAGAGGGAGGACTTCCAAGAGATTCTCAAGAAAGGGATGCTGGTGTCCAATCAGGTCATCAGCGCGGCTGTGGATACCTCCTTGTTGGCTGCCCATGGTTACTGCCATGGAATCAATCAGCGGCGACATTCCTGGCTCCGGCTCACGTCACTCAAGCCGGAGGCCCAGCAGCAGGTAGCCAACCTGCCCTTTTCGGGGAAACCTTGTTCGGAAAACACGAAGATGATGAGATGGCCCGCATGAAGGTGGAGGCGGAGACCCTTACGGCTGTGGGCTTGGAGAAGCCCAAAGAGAAGAAGTCCTACCGGCTGTTCCAAAGACGCTACGGCGCACAAGGAAGAGGATGGGGGCAGTCTTTGGGACAGCAGCAGCAACAACAGCAGCAGTTCCGGAGACCCTTCCAGAAACGACAGAAGGGTAGAGGGGGACAGCAGTCCTCTACCGCGAACAAGGGCCCGGCCGAGTCTCGACCCTGAGCGGTTACTTCCCCTTCATCCGTTACCCGATCCGGTGGGGGGAAGCGTTATATTTTTTCTGGAAGAGTGGAGAAAAATTACTCAGGACAAGTGGCTGCTGAATATTGTTTGCAATGGATACAGTCTTCGGTTCATCAGCCCTCCTCCAGTGATCCCTCCGGTCAGCTCGCAGTATCAACTGCGCGAGCTCCAGGCGGAGGCCGATATCCTGTTAAGGAAAAGGGCGATAGAAGTCGTACCTCTGTCTCAAAGAGGAAGAGGTCTGTACTCCCGGTTCTTCCTGGTTCGCAAGAAGGACAAGAACGAGTTCAGGCCCATTCTGGACTTGCGGCAGGCAAACAAGTGGATTCGCAGAGAAAAGTTTTGCATGCTGTCGTTGCATCAGATTTATCCTCAGTTGCAACAGGGAGACTGGCTTTGTGCAATAGACCTACAGGATGCTTACTTCCATGTGCCCATCACGTGCAAACACAGGAAGTTTCTGCGATTTCAAGTCGGCGCCAATCATTATCAATACACAGTACTGCCATTCGGGCTGAAATCTTCGCCCAGAACCTTCTCGAAGTGTATGGCAGTGGTAGCGGCACACCTCAGGAAGAACAAGGTGTCTGTCTACCCGTACCTGGACGATTGGTTGATCAAGGCCTCCTTCTCGGAAGCTCAAGCACACTTCCAGAAGACATGCGTTCTCTTGAACAAGTTGGAGTTGCACATCAACATGTCCAAGTTTGTCCCGATCCCGGTCCAGTGCATTCAGTACTTGGGAGCCACCATCAATACGCTGTCAGCAAGCGTGTCTCCTTCGGAGGAGCGACGGCGATCGATCCTTCTGAAGGCTCAGGCTCTTATGACCGCTCCATCTACAACAGTGAGGAGGGTGTCTTCTCTACTGGGGTCGATTGCCTCTTGTATCTTCCTCACTCCTCATGCACTACACATGAGACCTCTGCAGGAGTGCTTGGAGGACCAATGGGACCAGAGGAAAGGATCTTGGGACGACAAGATACGACTGTCTCTGCATGCTCTTTAGTCTCTGAAGTGGTGGTGTTCAGCGGAGAATCTCCTCAGAGGGGTTCCCTACCACAAGGACATTCCTACTCAGACTATCGTGACGGATGCCTCTCTCCACGGCTGGGGAGCGCATTCGGGAGACTTACAGATTCAAGGAACGTGGTCTCCAATGGAGTCCACGTATCGCATCAATTTCCTGGAACTGAGAGCTGTTCACTTGGCACTGAAGGCCTTTCATCCGTCCTTCCAGACCAACTCTCTGCTTGTACAGACGGACAATACGACCACGATGTATTCGCTCAACAAGCAGGGGGGGGCTCGAGATCGCACACCCTGTCTCGGGTGGCGCAGACGATCTGGCACTGGCTTCTGGCCAGAGGATTGACGATAACTGCTACCCATCTACCAGGTGTGCAGAATGTTCAGGCAGACGCACTGAGCAGACTGATTCAGGAAAACCACGAATGGGTCATAAACGACGAAGTACTAGGAGAAGTCTTCGAAAGGTGGGGGACTCCAGACGTACATCTGTTCGCCACCGCCAAAAACAGCAAATGCCGAGACTTCGCCTCCAGGTACTACCAGCAAGGGACGCTGGGGAATGCGCTATGGATCAACTGGTCGAACAGCTTTGTGTACGCTTTTCCACCCATTCCCCTGATTCCAGCGGTGCTCATCAAGCTGTCCCAGTCCAGGGCACGGATGATCCCGATTGCCCCGGAATGGCCCAGGCAGTGGTGGTTCACGGACCTGCTTCACCGGTCTCTCCTTCCGCACATACGGCTGCCGTGCAGGCCGGACCTTCTCTCGAAGTTCGGGGGCAGATGTTGCACCCCAACCTCTTGTCTTTGAGTTTGGCGGCATGGCTCCTGAGATAGTGCAATATGGCCACTTGAATCTGCCCAAAGATTGTCTGGACATACTGAAGGAGTCTTAGCGACCTTCCACTCGGACATCCTATGCTTACAAGTGGAAGAGGTTTTGTATCTGGTGTGCGTCCAAGAACTTTGACCCGACGACGTGCAAGGAAGATGTCATCCTTCCTTACCTTCTACATTTGGCGCGGTCTGGCCTTAATGTTCATTCCATTGGGGTTCATCGCGCTGCATTGACTGCCTACAGGAAATGCCCTTCACAGACTTCCTTCTTCCAGATCCCTGTGATCAAAGACTTTTTGGAAGGCTTGAAGAAATTGTTCCCTCCTGTCAGGCTTCCTTCGCCTCCATGGGAATTGTTTGTGGTGCTGTCCAGATTGATGAAGGAGCCTTTTGAACCTATTCATAAGGCTTCGTTGCAGCACCTGTCCTGGAAGGCGGCGTTCCTCGTGGCCATTACATCGGCCCGCAGGGTGAGTGAAATTCAGGCGTTGTGTTGCCAAGAACCTTATACTGTATTTCATGCTGCTAAGGTTGTTATGCGTACTGACCCTAAATTTCTTCCCAAGGTTATTTCTGATTTTCATGTCAACCAGACTATAACTTTGCCTACGTTTTTTCAGAATCCTTCATCTCCAGCGGAAAGGTCCTTACATTCCCTGGTTGTTAGGAGGGTGTTGAAATTTTATCTGGATAAGACCAAAGATATTCGTAGGTCAGACCAATTGTTCATCAATTATGGATCGGTCAGGACGGGTCTTGCGACCTCTAAGCAGTCCATCTCTAGGTGTTTGTGTCCTGCATACAACTGTGTTATCAGAAGGCTAATAAGACCTTAGGAGGTAAACCTAAGGCTCATTCCACCAGGGGCAAAGCTGCCACGACGGCTTTGCTCCGTAATGTTCCTATTGCAGAAATTTGCAAGGCCGCCACTTGGAAGTCGGTTCATACCTTTGCTAAGCATTACTGTCTGGACACTGATGCCAGGGCAGATGCTCAGGTTGGACAGGCTTCGCTGCGGAATTTGTTCGCACAATAGTGGTGTTGATTTCTTTTCTCCACTGCCTCTTTGGTGTGGGGATGGGCTTGCCATTCTATTCACTAGATTATGACTATACACAGAGATCCCCTATTTATTTATTTATTTTATGTTCTTGTATAGCGCAAGAATCGACCCCTTACGAGGTATCTCCGCGCTTTGCTCGCAAGATGGAGTAGTTGCTATAGAACAGAGAGAGCGGATGAACACTGATGATGGGAATATTTAAACTTCCTGGAATAATACAGTTTTTAGTTTTTTCCTGAAGGAGGAGTGATTGTTGGTTTGCCTGAGGTCAGTTGGGAGATTGTTCCAGAGCTTCGGCCCTACCAAAGAGAATGCTCTGCCCCCTTGTCTGGTTTTTTTGACAAGAGGGGTTTTGAGTAGCAATTGATTGCTTGACCGCAAGGCTCTGTCGGGTTTATAGACAGGTAACTTTTGGACCAGGTAGTCAGGACCTTTCCCGAACAAGCACTTGTGGACAATGCAACAGATCTTGAATATGGTGCGCTGTCTTATTGGCAGCCAATGCAGTTCACGCAGCAGGGGTTTAGAGGGAGTTCTGGGGGGGGCATTCAGAACCAGTCTTGCTGCAGTATTTTGGACTACTTGGAGGCGATTAATAGCACTCTCATTGGCTTGAATAAGGAGTCCATTACAGTAATCAATTTTGCTGATCACCATAGTCTGCACTAGGGTCTTTCTGTAGCTGTCAGAAAGGTAGGGGAAGACTCTTCTTAACAGACCGATGGTGTGAAAGCATGACCCAGCAACTGCATTCACGTGTTCCTTCATGGTAAGGTCACGATCCAGCTTCACCCCTAGATTTTTTACAGTGAGTTTAGGGGTGGGTACTGGACCCAAGTCAAGGGGCCACCAGTCGGGGGACCACAGTAAGGATGCTTTCCCAAAAAGCATTAGCTCCGTTTTTCCAACGTTGCATTGGAGGCGGTTGACAGCCATCCAATTAGAGATGGCCCTCATTCCTTCTGCAAAGTTGTCCCTAACGTTGGAATTGAAGGAATGGAAAGGATAGAGGAGCTGGGTGTCGAGTAGTTTCTGTCCTGTAACTCCAGTTCTGTAGTAGGGGTATCTCTGTTATAGTCATAAGCGCCCGCCCTCCTCCCCGGTGGAGAGATATTCATGTAAGGAATGCTACAGGTCTGGCGTGTTACGCCTTCAAAAAGAACTGAAAGTAAAAGGGACTTGCAGTGCATTCTGGGATACTGTGAAGTTCTAGAAAGTTCTCTTAAACGCACAGTATCCTGTTTTGAGCCACATAATGGCAGCCTATCGGGCTTGTCTGTCCATGTCTTCCTCTCTATCATTCCAGAGGGTTTTTGCTGCTAAGGCAAAGGAAATCTGGACAGGCTGTGCTGTTTGTGGATTTTTGGTGGAATTTCTAGTTGAAGTACTGGACAGTGTAGCCTGTTTATAGGCTGCATTATCTGTCTTTAAATTCTCTCTTAAGTGTCTGTGCAGTTCTGCTTTTTTTCCGACACTTTAAGAGATTATTTTTGATTGCTCCGGAGTCCACGCACATGGGCGGGACTATTCACTAGATTATGACTATAACAGAGATACCCTTACTACAGAACTGGAGTTACAGGACAGAAACTACTCCTTGTTCGCTATGTAAAAGTTGGCCTTGTCTGTGTAGAGTCTTCCCTAGATAGCTCGACAACATTAGAGTGCCTACGATGTCTTGAAGCTAGTGAGGTATGGTCTATCCAGGACTCCTAAATGGGAGAAAAAGCTCAAGAGATGGCCAAATGCTTATTAATTCATCAGAAACCCTCTAGATGAGAGATGAGGCTGAAAAATGGTTGAAAAAGCATGAGAATACCCAGCAAAAACATCAGTCTGAACTGGTGTTGATACCTGGTATTGCTTTATGCATAAAACTTACTTCGCAGGTAATACCAGTTTGTTTTCAGAGCTGATATAGGTTTATCACATAACCTCAAGTGCTAGGTAACGTGGGCATGCAAGGTGCTTGAATGTGCTATATGTGTATCCTGCGAGAATGTAAATGTGGGAGTGTGTTTGGTATGTGCACTGTATAGGAATGTGTATATTGACTTGTACACCATGTAGGAGTGTGCATATGCTGTGTGTTGTGCAAGGAGTACAATTGCTTGTTCCCTGTACAGATCAATGTTCATGCTTAGGGACAGTACAGAAGTGGTGGCATAACATGACTAAATCAGCTTTTAGCTCTCAGTCATGCACATCTTTTGTCGTTTTCTCCAGTCCGAGCAGATTGAGTTGAGAAAGAGGCAGGAGCTGGAACTCAGCCCATGCCGTCGGGGGAACAACAGAAAAACCACATGTGGCTACTCTGGGGAAGACACTACTCGCTTGGAGATCTGGATCCATCCTTCAAATCCTCATTCCTCAAAGGGCCGGGAATCAGGTCAGGATTCCGAAGAGGATGATGACTTGCTGACCATCAGCCCTGGCGATGTAAGTGAACGTATTGATGCAAGAGAGGAAATGTGTGAGAGAACCTTACATGTACACCTTTCCCACTACCCTCTACTGAATAGATTGCTTTCAAAAGCAATTGCATGTTCTTTTTTAGGTAGTTCCAAGGGACTCGAATGTCTTGGTGTCTACCTTTCTCAGACATGACAGATGAGAGACTTTTGAAACTAAGAAGCAGGTGAAGTGTGTGGAGATGTAAGGGCTTAATGTTATGGATCAGAGTTTCTGGTGGAGGCCTACATTCCAGCTGTTGATGATGATATCATTCGGTCAGTCTATACTTTAAGTCATCTGAAGGTACTTTTTTGCCTTAGATTTTAACGGTTGCTTTGAAGAGAGATTGTGGTCCTCCGACAGTGTACATAATTGTACCTGCTGTCCTAATAGAAACACTCAGAGCATAAAATCCCCAGCATATTCTGCAGTTGGCTAATGAATATCTTTGGCATTTGCCATGCTATTATCATCATTGAATAGGTGAATGCTTAAAATATGTACTGACTTTCTCCTTGTAAGGAAAATTATTGCCTAAAGAAGTGACTTCACTTCAGAAAGAGTCATACTGTCCATCTCATTCCAAAGTAGTTTTGTGTCTTACCATAGTGCATGACCTTTTCAGTCTCATGAAACACCTATGTGAACATACACTCCTTTCTGCAGTGACAATAATCATTATGACCAGGGCACAAGTCCTAAATAAAGAAGTGGGGGGCCTAACCTAGTTAGGCAGTGTGCAAGTGACTGCTACATCACGGCGTGCGCTACATCACGGCGCGCGCTACATCACGGCGTAGGCTACATCACGGCGCGCGCTGCATCACAGCCCCGGGACATCACAGCCCTGCGAAATCACAGCCCCGCGACATCACACATGGCATCACAGGAATTGACATCATAGAAAGTGACATCACAAGCCACGACTTTAAACGAAGTGGCATCACAAGAAGTGATATCAGATCTAAAGCCCCCCTCACATATATGTTTAGCAGGTCTATCATGTGTACGTTTGAGCGCATTGCGAGGATAATAGCACAATGAGCTATGGAAGCTGATATGTGACGTCTACACAATCCCCCAGTTTTATGTAACACATCCTGTACATTCATCTACAAACATATAATTTATTGTACATGTAATATGCACATGTTGATGTAAAGCGCTCTGACACCCTGCATTGGAATGAGTTGGGCTTTACAAGAAAAAATAGTGGTACTTAAATTATTTTAACGCCTCCTCAGGGGAATTAAGCTCTATATAAATGCAATATTTATAACTTTAAACTCTTCATTGGCTCCCAATCCGAAAACGGATCATTTTCAAGACGCTTACGCTTGCTTTCAAAGCGCTTCATGATGCCGGGGCCAAATACATCAGGAAAAGGCTAGGTTTCTATCAGCCATCCAGATCACTGAGGTCAGCTTCCCTGGCCTTGGCATCTGTCCCGGGCATTAGAAGAACACGCATTGGAGGTCGCGCTTTCCAGCGTTTGGCGCCCCAACTTTGGAATGCCTTGCCAGTTTCCTTGAGAAGGAATGTCAACCTGTTAGCCTTCAGGAAGGATTTGAAGTCCTGGTTGTTTGTTCAGTAGTACTTACCATTTGCTCGCCTGTTTCTGTTTCCGCATTGGGTTTGAAGCACCGGGACACTCCTCGGAGTAGCTGAGCGCTATAGAAATCCTATTTTAACATAACATAACATAACAATTTGTTTTGTTGTAAATACTGGGAAAGACAAACACATCTGATATTCTTACAGTGCATGCATATCTCCTAAACAGGGACTGAACATAGTGAAAAGCTGCCTCTCTTGTATGTGTGAAGTGCTAACAAGGTGTGAGCATTTGTTTCCCCTCCGCTTCATTTGCATCAGGTGTGAGGCTCCGGACTGCTTCCAGCCAAGAGACTCGAACAACAGGAGGCCTGATGACTCCTCAAATTCGGCCTTTGTTAACGGCGCAGCAGGAGTCTTAAATGACTCCTGCACATTATTCAGTGGGGCCCAAGTTCTTGGCAGGGTGGATGGCGTTCACATTGTGAAAAAAGTGGGTGGGCGCAGTCTACCTGCGTGTACACCCGACTCGTGCCCTGATTATGACCATGATAATGGCTGCAGAGCCTTACGATGGTGTGGGTGCTGGAGCAAGGAAGTAATTTTTTATGTTGGGTCTGGTAGTGGTGATTGTGAGAGCAAAGGGCACAGACATTTAGATGTTGAGTTCTGCATGTTGATTTTGGGGCCAGGGAACAGTGCTAGTTAGTGTTTGTACAGGTTATGTGGTCAACTGTGGGATGACGGGTTCTATTGGGTCGGGTTAATGAAGTGTGTGGGACACAACATGGTATACTTATGGCTGTCCATGCTAAGGGCATGTTAGAGACTGTAATTAAATCTATTTTTGGAGACAACTTGTACTGCTGGTGAGGAATTAAATTGATGTTAGTAGGAAACATGGTTTGACATATATGAAATCCAGTTGTTATTAGTTAATTCAGGAGAATTCAGGTTATTTGAATGGATCAGTAAGAATGGGTGTATCATGCCTTATAATACTAGCTTATAAATAATACTTTTTATGTGTTGAATAATTCTAATGTTTTATTAAAACTGATTCCACAGTAAACCACAGTGTTTTTTTTCTGAGTTGTAACTTACCAAGTCACTGATTAGTACAGCGGGAAGCTTTGTGTTCTTTTGCATTAGGAATTGAAGTACATCATCCTTATTAGATCTTTGTAAGAGGGTTACAGATCTGAGAAATTTGATTCCTGGCTCTTTTAGGTTGATTATTATTTTGACTGGATAAGCTCCATGTTAAATAAAGCTTGGAGTGGTTACATTACTTTTAAAGAACCCTACCGAGCCAGTCACTTTCAAACCTATCTTGCTGTAGTCAAAGCATGGTTTGCGGAGAAAGCAGTTCCAAAACTTGTCACCTATTTTGATATTATTCTCAAGCTTTTAGGGTTTTAAAGTATGATACCCATCCCCCTATTGTTTTTGCTGTCTCACGTTTCTTAAACGGGATGTGGCACAAGCGTAGGAGTATTTTAAAATAATTATCTTTGGAACTGTATACTTTTTTCCTATGAAAAGAAAAGTATGAAGGCATTGATGTATCCGGATATTTGGAATTTCCTTTTAACTTACCCACTATCATCGATAACTTTTAATGAACTTTGATTCTGTGTTACAAATGGAAGGGACGAATAGTTGTTTGGTAAATGACTGTAAATATGATTGTCTTATACTGTTTTATGTTATTTATTAACTTGGTTGTTGTTTGTATGTATGTAATGCGCTTTTATGGTCTGATGTGACCGAAATAAAGTTATAGATTGGATTGGATTGGATATTATGCGTTAGGTGGTAATTTTTGCCTGCAATATTACCATATGTGCTTGTTTTTCCTTGGAAGAATTAGCTGGGAAAGACCTGAAGGAATTATGCTCTAAAAAAGTTCCTTAAATAAGGGAGCAACCATTATTTAGCGAGCAAGTAGCTACAGTGCCTTCCTTAGACTTCATGGAATGTTGACCCCAAACTGTGTTTTTGTCTCGAGCTGCTCTCGCCAGGTGAGGGCCGTTTGGAATCAGTACAGTTTCGAAAGGGACTTTAAGCCCTGCCCTTGTTTTCAATTGGCACAAGTCATCGTTTAGGTTAAACACTGGCGCATGATTGAAATCCGGGCTTTTCGGTTACCGCCTTGTCCACTTTTAGGATGGCCCATCTGGACAGGCCGACGCCATCTTGTTCTTTTCTTCTAGTTCTAATGAGCTTTCACGTGCGCGCTTCAGCACCAGCACTCTCCTTCCCTGCAGGGCTGTTTGCATTGCTGAGATGCTTCCCGTGCTCTCCCTCTGCGAGCAGCGGTGCCCGCAGGGGCCAGCTGTTTTTTTTCTGGAGCTTTCCTCCTCCTTCAGGAGCCCTGCAGAGCTGCGGCAATATAACCCGGTGCAATCAGGGTGAGAAAGGCAGTCATTAGCCAGCTTTGGTGGCTCTGTTGACCGATCCTTCCCTTACGGGGTCCGTGATTGAGCCCATGGTCGCAGGTTCGACTCAGCTGTTTATCCTTTCAAGGTCGACACAACGAGCACCATTAAATCAATAACAAGAAACTGTTTTTTGAGTGTCTATATGGTCTATACTCTACAGCAATAGAGCCCAGTGGGCGTTGCGCGTCTGCCACTTCACCGTAACAGTCCAGTGGTTGGAAAGCCGATTTTATAAGAAAATATCCTGTACACATAAAAGTCATGTAAGCGGTGAGAGCTACCCTTATCCTCCCTCAGGAGCCACGCAGAGCTGCGGCCACATAACCTGGTGCGAGAAAGGCAGTCAGTAGCCAGCTTTGGTGGCTCCGTTGACCGATCCTTCCATTACGGAGACCGTGATTGAGCCCATGGTCGTAGGTTCGACTGAGCTTTTTATCCTTTCAAGGTCAATACAACAAACACGTCAAACACGAAAACCTGATAGTTCCATTCTGTGTTTCGGAATGTCTATCTGGATCAGTTATAAATTGGTTCACTTTGTTCCTCCAGAACAGATCGCAACGATTTAAGGTCAACCACTCATTGTCCAAACCTGTCCCGGTCACGTTAGGAGTCCCTCAAGGATCTTCACTATCTCCGACACTGTTCAATTTATTCATGGAACCACTCACTGAAATTCTCAACTCGTCTAACGTGCAATATCACATGTCTGCTGATGACACACAATTAAACCTTAAGATCCATACCCTAGAAGTCATCGAAGAGCTCAACACAACTGTCGGAAAAACTCAGACCTGGCTGGCCGAAAACCATCTAAAACTGAATGCCCTCAAAACCGAATTCCTCCTAATAAACACCTTACTGCACTCAACTGCCAACCTCTCATCGTTGACTCAGCAAAATCGCTGGGAATTACACTGGACAGAAACCTCAATATGGAAAAAAAAACATCAGCAACGCGACAAAAGGAGCACATTTTCAGGGACATATTCTGAGAACTGAAACCTTTCCTGCAGGAAAAGGACTTCAAACTAGTAGTACAAGCTCTAGTCATCCCAAGAATTGACTACGGGAGTATCTCTCTCTGCGGCCTGCCCAGAGCTGCAACGGCCCCTCTAAGAGCCTCAATCAATGCTACAGCAAGACTTATCACAGGCTCCAAAAGAAGCTCCCACATATCTCTTGACTTAAAATCCCTTAATTGGCTACCTTTTGAAGCTAGAGTACATCTGAAAATAGCATGTATGACGCATAAAGCCATTTACCACAATGCACCTAGCTATTTGGTATAGAAACTGGCACCCTCATGTGGGGTTAGAGCATCAAAAAGTGCTAAAACCCTTCTACTGAAACTGCAAAAATTCAACAAGAAGAAAACATATACCCAAACCTTTTCAGGGATGGCGCCCAGAATATGGAATGCTCTACCCCCAGAAACGAGACTTAATTCTTCTACGGCATTTTAAAAAAAATAAGTGAAATCACTTCTCATGGCTAAATTCACTTGAGCATGGACTACTGTTATATTGCTACACAACGTATCTTCTTCATAGAACCTTTTATTGTCTATTGTCCAGTCAGGTCTCCTGGATACTGTTTCTATATTTCGCTTGATATACATTGAATGTTTTATGCATCTTATACCCATGTATTTATGATAGTAGGTTTTATACTATAGCGGACCAGCAGTGAACCCTATGTTATTTCCTTTGTATTTATGTAACTGACATCTACCCTGTAAAGCTCTCCGATAACCGCAAGAGTCTGGTTTGCTCTATATAAAACTTTAAAATAAACAAGCACCATTAAATCGGATAACAAATGTCTGTCATTTAGACCACAAAACTGACTTGTGAGTGTCCATATGGTCCACACTCTACAGCAATAGAGCCCAGTGGGCGTTGCCCCTCTGGCACTGTACCGTAATAATCCAGTGGTTGGAAAGGGCCAAGCCAAAGCCCCTTTCTAAATTTAGTGTGTTGTTTCCCCAGTGTGTTGTATTGATGTGCGGTCAGTTCACAGCTAAAGGTGACTAGCCAGACCAAATCATGAAATACCCTGCAATAGTCCAGGTCAACTTTTAAAAGAGTACATCTGGGATGGCATGCTTACTTGGAATGGCAGACAGCATGGACAGCTCAGCTGCTTCGGCAAAGATGTGTGTTTATCCTGCATATGACCAGTTCAAATCTCAGCCTTTCATCCTTGTGACACCACTGCGTTTGGTTCTAAACATTCCTGTTGTTTCAGAGCCCGAGAGACAAATCTGTCTCTGTAGTGTGCACTATACAAATTGTTCAATCTAATCACGTGGTGGTGTGTAGATAAGTCTTTACAAAATACAAAAATAATGAGGAGCCATTGGAATTATAGTGATCTGTGGAATTGCGTGGTGACAACCTAGAGCTAAGTTAACTAGTCTACAAGCCTTGGGTGTTTCACTTTGACTACCTTTAAGTGGTTTGCCCAAATTTGTAGAGGGTGCACTAGTGAGAATAATTTTCTAGGGTTATTCTGTTATGTATTTCTGTTTCTGTTGATGTAAAGAATGTTGTGATATGTCAGTTTTTGTTTTCGTCATTGATTAGGTGCCATTGTTTGTGTATGCTACAAATAGATTTTGATACATTCGTTAAGAATAACAATAACTGCGGAGAGGGTAATTAAATGTGCTCTATTCATAAATTGTTCTGTATTTTTTCCTTTATACCATTTTTTATTGTATAAAAATAACACTGATTCTCACACAGCGATTGAATATATGCGCTAATTTCAAGGGTTTGCCCCCATAGGAAAGGCAGGACAAGGGTCTCTAGGGATGATGTCCTCAAAGTCTTGTTTTAACACGTTTCATAAAGTAAATAACAATGCATAGTTTCGAATGGAGTTGGCTGATTTCCAATGGTTTAACAAGTCTGAGTACTTCCAATCCTTCCGGAGTCAAAATCTTACTTAAGATAAGCCGATACCTGTGCCAGTGGTTAATACGACAGATAGTTTTTGCATCCAGGGGACAGAGAAGATGAAGGTGAGTGAGAGTAAGTGTAATTTCACATACAAATTGAATACAACAAATAGTCCGCCTTTGATTCTACCCCATAATGTCTATTTTGTTTGCGGGTCACAAGCTCGGGTGTGGCTCCCGAGGATATGGTCGGGTACATGCTATCTCTTTATCCTTCTTCCCCCTGCATATATTGCTCCGTCCAACTATCACCGAACTCATCGATTGCAACGTAGAAATTCATCCTTGTCCTGAGTCAAGAGGTTTGTTGATATGAAAGATATAGATCAGACTGACACTACTGCACAGCAATTTGGGGATGTTTTGAAGGTCCTACTGCCTTATTGGGGTCCTTTGGCTAATAGCCTTCAAATTCGCCAGCTAACAAGAGTTGTTGAAGGGGTTATCAATACAATTGCAGCAATAATCAAAAATATCACTGCTGAGCTCCAGGCAGATTAGTCACTTTGCAGAACAGAATGGTGTTACATGTCAAACTTGCAGATAGGGGAGGGGACAGTTGTGCCATTCGCAGCAGTCGTTTACATACCTGATAACGCTCCTAATGTTTATTCGGCCATACAGAAATTAAATAGACTACCAGCTGAGATACACCACGGAACAGGTACTTGGACTCTGTCGGGGTGGTTTTGGAATACGCAAGTGCCTTCATTGGTTCTGAATCGTACATAATGTATCATCTTTTTGCTGATGTCGGACCCTCTGCAGCAATCCACAGAAACTGGGCTTTGCTCAAGTGTATCTGAATAAATATACTTGGTTTGCATTCTCTACTGTCTGACCGACTCTTCATTTGTATGGAAGGCTGAAAGGTGGTCGCGAGTGACTCGGGTGGCCCTGATCGGGTCAATTCCTTCAACTTTTGAGACTTTATTTAATTGGGTCTCTAATTTAGTCTGTGCTAATCCTAATCATACTACACTATGAGAGAAGATTTGCTAAATGTGGTCGGTGGTCTCCCCTTTTCCACTTTTTGTGTTTATTAAAATTCTCCCACTCACTCTGTATCGGCTGGCTACTCTGTGATTGACAGCATTCTGCTCTTTCACAAAGAGCATATTGGCACACAAAGTAGTTTTGTTCCCTGCCAGTAACTGCTGTGGCAGTGTGTGCTTTTTGAGACCATTTTTTTCTTTTGCCAATGTTTGTTAAATGCTGAGGGGCCCGGCAGCTCCTACACCAATAGGGTTTTATAAAAACCATGCCAAAACAAGTCACACAATGACAAAACTAAAAAGCTGACCACCAATTTCAGACCTACATGCTTTGACAATGCTTGTTTATTTTTGTTTCCCATAATCTTATTGAAACTGGTTACACTGATTTTCCATTATGAATAATTTTGGGAAAATACTAGCATGCATCAACACATGTTACTAAATGATGTTGCTAAGAAATGGTACCTGAAATTTTCCAGTAGTTTAGCAAAAAGTTTTTTTTCCCGCTTTCATTTTTTATGAACATTTTATTTTGAAAGCAAAGAATCTTAAAACTTGCTTTCAAGGTTCTACAAATAATTGCATCAAATCATAGAGTATTTTGGGAGCATTATACATAGTCTCATATTGATACATTTTGAAAACATGGGTACACATTTTTATACTGAAACCACTGTCAGTAGTGCAGTCAGAGCTTACAACATTTACTTGGAGCGCTCACCCTATTAATAAAGGCTTTCAATTAATGAACCATAAATACAAGTTTGAACAGCATTAACATATCGATAAAAATATTAGCTTAACTGCAGACAGTGCCCTTCCCTGATCCATATTGTGGTGCAGCAAACTGGCAGCCAAAGGGTTATGTCCTGAGCATCGGGCTATAGGAATTCCACATCCCTGGTAACATGAAGGGAGGAAAATGTGTGTGGCTTTTAGTAGCTGTAGATATACACAAGCTGTGTATACTCCTGCCATCTAGTGTTTGGCTCAGACATCTGCAGCGTGTTTTTTTTTTTTTTTAAGAAGTCTTTCAAGTCACAAGGTATAGTGCCTCCTCCTATGACTGGTTATCTGCATAAGCATCAACTCCATTGTTAAATTATTTTGTTCTGCCATCTGGTTCGAACGTGTACCCAGTGACTTTCGGATCGACATCGCACGGTGTTTGTCGTCGGATGCCTTTTGGTTCTTCCATTTCTATTGGTGAAAGCAATCATCGATCGTGGTATGTTTGATCTTTTTTCTAATCTTTTCTGGTCGGTGACCGGTTTCTACAATACACCCCTTTTGTGGCCTGGACCCCTCCTGGAGCCTTCTACTTCGTCTCTCTTCTCCAAGAATGCAGACTTAGTAATAGGTCTCCCTTACAGTACTGTCCACAGTGTCACTCAAAGTACTCCTATACCGATCTCCATCAAGTCTGCAACCTTTGTCTGTGCCCAGAGCATAATTTGACCTTCTGCTCTGTCTATTTATCCTTTCGCTGCAATATTATGTTAAGTTATCGACAACTATGGCTCAGTGACAAAAAGACAACGCACCTAACCTCTTTGGGGATGGAAATGTTGAGAAGGAACCAGAACTGGGAACCTTGGGTGAGGAGACCCTGCACTTCAGCCCCGAGCAAAGCTCCCACTTGGAGTTCAAGACTGAGTAGCCACACATCCTGAAAGTGAAACCACCCGGCAAGACGTAGACCATGAGTACATCATCCCTCCCTGTACCACCTCCCTATACCCAACACAGGATGAACATAACTCTCAAGGGGATTCAGCGTCCAGTCCCTGAGACCTACTGTCTGGCTTCCCATCAACAACTGCCTGTAGGCCATTTTCGGCACTGACCAAAGAAATTTGGATCCGGTTCAGAGTCCACCACGGGTTCTAAAACAGTCACACAAGACCTCGCCTCCGGTGCCTTAAATACCTTCCATGCTGAAAGCTTTTTCTCCAGTATTAGGGTGTCTTTCATAGATTCACATGCTTGAATATTCCCCGTCGTCGGAGTGGGAGTCCCACAGTAAATAAAATAGCAATAACATACTAATAATATGTAAATGTAAAACATAACAGATGAAATACACATTAGAAAAACAGGCAGTAAATGCCTAGACATAATTCCTCATAGGAATCCATAAATAGAGAAAAAACACTTGTAGCATATTCCTGTCATTATGTTGGTCCAAACTGTAGCCAATCAGGCGCCAGCAGTCCTCCAGAACCTTCTCCTCAGAGCTCAACACCTTAGATTTTCTACCTCATGTCGTGTGTAAGGGAGTCTCCCTGAGCTCTGCTCAGTTTTCTCAGTTTCTTCAGGTTTTCCTGTGCTTTTCAGAATGTCTACAAGTAAGAAATCTCTCTTCAGACCTTGCTCTTCTTGTGGAAAGCTGCTTCTTTATTCAGAGGATCCACACAGTAAGTGTATTTACTGTCTTTACCCCGACCATGAAGTGGGAAAGTGTAAGTTCTGTAGAACTTTCTCCACAAAAACTCTAAAGGACAGGGAAGGCCGCCTTCTGTTATGGCTTCAGAGACTCAAGGACAAGGATGGTGTACTTTCTGATGCCGAAAGTTTCACTTCTGGTCGTTCCCAAGCAGTATCTAAACGTAGTAGTGTGCAGGAGTTGCCCTCACCTTTCATCAAGAAGACGAAGATGTCCCTCTCTTTGGCCCCTGCGGTGTCTTCACCTCTACCTACTACGTCCATGCCCACGAGACCTGGCTCTCAGGCGTCTACTACATCTTCTGCTCATGTTTTTGTGAAAAAACATGCTTCTGCGTCGACGGGACCGTCGACAGTCGTTCCGTCAACGAAATCTGCCGTCTCCGGATCATCGACGACGACGGTGACGACGATGTTTGCTGATGGATCATCGACGACTGTCTCGTCGACGTCGTCGACGAAGGTAGCATTTAGTTTCAAGACTGTACCGTCTGTCATTCCCATTGCATCGTCGTCGACGAAGAAGCCTTCCCCCGTCGACGACCAAGTCATCGTCGATGAAGGGTGTGAAGAAATCAGCCTCCTCGACAGCCTCGTCGACATCTGCACCGTCGACGTCCACACAGTCGACGACCGCACCGTCGATGACCACACCATCGACGACTGCTCCGTCAACAAAAAAGAAGTCATCTTTGTTGTCTACTTCGTCGACGAAGGCATCGTCGACGCCATTACTGTCGACGGCGGTACCGTCGACTGTACCGGATGCTGCCAGTGTGGCTCCATCGACGACTTCTTCTACATTTGCCTCACTGCCAATGTTGCCATTGTCGTCCACTGGATCTGCCGATGTTGAATCTCTTCACTAACGCCGCAAGGTGCCTGTGGACCAGATTTCCATCACCAGTGATCCGCAGCCTCCCTCGCCTGTGTTTGCCACAGACTCGGAGCAGGACTCAGAAGAAGATGTTCACGAATCATTTAGAGCAGCACGTAGTCCATCTGATTTGGTCATCAAGTGCCAAGATTACAGTAACGATGATGAGGACCAATATTTCCAGCAGGAAACTACGCCGGTTCAAGCTCCCACGGCGACGCTACCCTTGTCGCTTATCTCTAATCTTCAACATATGTTGGACGACTACAACAGACGTTTTCCGTCATCTCCACAAGTACCCAGCCCCTGCTATTCTGCCATCGGTTACTATGCCGGCTCCGGCTCCTTTGGCACCTCTGCCTACTTCTGCTCCTCAAGTTCAAACATCTGTTCGGATACACACAACTGTGTATGCAGACGATGAGGATGAGGTTTCTCCTGACCGCGAAGATGGTGAGTTTCGTGATGATGAGGATGACGATATGGCGGAGTGGGATAATTACCAAGTTCAAACACCATCCCCATCTCCGGTTGCACCAGGGGATTCTCCTCCTGTAGATATTGCGAGTTTCCATCCGCTGATGGATAGGGCAGCCCAACGCTTCAAGTTGCCTAGAGTCCAGAGAGAGGAGGATTGTTTTCTCTATGACTTTAAAAACCAGCCATTCAAACAAGTCCATATTGTGCCAATAATTGGCTTTATTTGGGCCGAAGGAGTAAAATTGATGCAGACCCCTAATACACTTCCGGCTCAGATGGCCAGGTTGAAAAAGAAGTACAAGGCACCTGTTGGTACTCCAGCGTGCCTCATTGGACAGCCAAAAACAGATTCAGTAGTTACACAAGCAGCTCAGCGTCGTTCACGGAATCCTGCATCTGCTGTTACTGCCCCACCAGATCGCGAAGGTCGTCGCATGGATGCTATAGGCCGCAAGTTTTCTACGATGGCTTCCACCACAGTGAGAGCGGCCAATGCTTTGGCCATTTTGGGGCGTTACGACCGCCAAATGTGGGCGGACATGACAGCTTATGTGGCCTTAATTTTGCAACATCTCCAAAAAAGGGAGAGAACATCGGAGGAGATAATTGATTGTGCTGTTGACATCGCCTGCACTGGTTTTCGGCAACTCGCTGGAGCAGCGGTTCTACGTAGACAAGGTTGGTTGCATTCCACATCTTTCCGACAGGAGGTACAAGCAAAGATCCTGGATATGCCGTATGACGGCGAGTCTTTGTTTGGGGCTCATGTTGCTGAAGCTCTACAGTCCATTACAAAAGACACGGACACTGCTTGCTCTCGAGGAACTTTGCAGTTTCGAAAACAGCCCTTTCGGGGTGCACGTGGACGCGGCACCTCGTCTACTTTTCAAGGAGGAAACACTCAATACTGTTCCTACAACCAAGGCAACCAACACTATTCAAACACCCTGCAGCAGTCTTCGCGACAACAGTCTTCTAAAACCTATCGAGGGAGATCTTCTTACAGGGGATCTGCTCCCAAGCGACAATGACTTGCCTTTACCCCAAAAAGTTGGAGGTCGAATCTCCCTGTTCTCAATGGTCCCCCATCACTTCGGACCGTTGGGTTCTGAACATCGTAGAGAAAGGCCATGCTCTGGAGTTCGTCAAACTTCCTCCGCCCACTCCACACATCAGGGAACTATTACATCAAGTTTTCCTTATGATACAGAAGGGTGCCGTCGTAGTGGTACCAAAGTCTCAACGGGGAATGGGATTTTATTCCCATTTTTTCCTTTTCATAAAGAAGACGCTGGATTGGAGGCCGATATTGGATTTACGAGCACTCAACAAATATCTCAAGTGCCAATCCTTCCGCATGTTAACGCTGGTGGAGATCTTACGACTACTCTGAGTGGAGGATTTCATGGCAACTATCGACCTCCAAGACGCCTACTTTCATGTCCCTATTCTACCGCAACATCAGAAGTATTTACGTTTCCGCGTGGGACGGAGGGATTTCCAGTTAAAAGTACTGCCTTTCGGCCTACGTTCAGCCCCTCGCGTCTTTACGAAGGTGTTGGCTCCTGTGGTAGCTTATCTACTTCTTCAGGGTGTACAGATTTTTCCTTACCTGGACGACTGTCTCCTAAAATCTCAATCTCGTACGCAGCTGCTTCAGGACACTCGCCTTTGTCAGGTGGTGTTTCGCTCCCTCGGTCTATCCATCAACATGGCCAAGTCCCAATTACATCCAGCAACCTGCAAGAACTTTCTTTTTAGGGGCCATGTTAAATACGGCTCTTGCAAAAGCATTTCTGTCTCGGTAGCGACAACACAAGATTCTTCAATTGGTGTCTCTCTCGGGCGCAAGACAGTCCGTTTCTGTCCGACTATTAAAATCATTTCTAGGAATAGCGTCATCGTGCATTGCATTGATCCCAAATTGCAGATTACGGACGCGTCCCATTCAAGAGGAACTGGATGGACAGTGGCGCCAGGTCACCGGTTCTTTCAACGACCTAGTCTGTGTCACCGCCCGCATGAGAGGGGCCCTCAAATGGTGGGCGCGGCCATCCAATCCTTCGACAGGGTCGTCGTTCCTTTCCATCACTCCGGAACTTACTCTGACGACGGATGCCTCGTTGGAGGGATGGGGTGCTCATCTTCAAGGCCTGTCCATAAAGGGCAAGTGGACTTTGCCTCAGAGAGCCTGGAACATCAACAGGCTGGAGCTGATGGCCATTTTTCCTTTCATCTCTTGATCCAAGGAGAGTCAGTCCTTATTCAGACGGACAACACAACCAGCATGCATTATATAAACAGGCAGGGCGGAACAAAGTCTCCAATCTTGTTGCATCTGGCGCAATCGATCTGGGACTGGGCTCTAAGTCATCAAGTCACTCTTACTGCAGTCCATCTACCAGGAGTTTCCAACATCCTAGCGGATTCCCTCAGCAGGTCCACGTCATCGACCCACGAGTGGGAGTTGCACCATCAATCACTCGAGCTGATTTTTCAGAAATGGGGGCATCCACCGCTGGATCTCTTTGCCACACCACAGAACCGGAAATGCCCATCTTATGCAAGCTGGCATCTCCACCGAGGATCACAGGGCAATGCCCTTTTGATGAATTGGTGCAATCTGTTTGCTTACGCTTTTCCTTCAATCCTTCTGGTGCCTCGGGTATTGTGGAAAATGCGGAGACAGCCTTGCCACATTCTTCTGATCGCCCCCAGATGGCCTCGTCAAGCGTGGTTTTCAGAGCTACTTCTTCTATCCCACGAGCCCATCCGTCTTCGTCCTCGGGTGGACCTTCTCACGATGGACAGGGGTCAGATTTGCCATCCAGACCCCTCCTCTCTGAATTTGTCAGCTTGGAACCTGAGCACCTTGAATTTGCTCACCTAGCCATCCCACCAGAGTGTAGAGACATCCTCGCTCAGGCTAGAGCTCCGTCAACTGTTAAAACCTATAAACTTAAATGGAAGAGATTCTGCCATTGGTGCGCAGCTGCTGGGATCCATCCCATTCATTCCACGCCTGCGCAGCTCCTTCCATTCTTTTTGCAACTTGCTCAGTCTGGACTCTCGCATTCAACTTTGAGAGTTTTTCTGGCGCCAATTTCCCGCTTTCGTCAGGATGGCGTCACTTCCCTTTGTTCTTCCAGGATAATACGCCAATTTTTCAAAGGATTATTTCGCAGGTTCGCACCGATTCGGCGCCCTCCTCCTACTTGGCACCTTAACATCGTGTTGTCACAATTCATGAAAGCACTTTTCGAACCTATACACAAGGCAGACTTGAAGTTTCTCACGTGGAAGGTTGCTCTTTTCCTTGCGCTGACATCTTCTCGTTGCGTAAGTGATATCCATGCCTTCACTATAAATCCTCCATTTCTGCAGTTTCGACCTGACTGTGTAGTGCTTCGCACTAATCCAACATTCCTGCCTAAGGTGCCTTCAGATTTCCACATCAACAAACCTGTTTTCCTGAAGACTTTCTTTGCTAATCCACAGTCTCCAGCGGAGCAGCGTTTGCACTCCTTAGACATTAAAAGGTGCTTAAAGTTTTACATCAGCAAAACAGCCCCTTTTCGTAAAGCTGATCAACTGTTCATAGCTTATGGACGTTTCCACAAAGGGCGTCCAGTTACCAAACCTACAATTGCTAGTTGGGTTTCCTCAGCCATCGCTTTCTGCCATCAACAGGCAGGCAAGCCTCTTCAGTCTTCAGTGAGGGCTCATTCGACCAGGGCGATGTCGTCTTCAACTGCCCTGTTCGCCAGTGTGCCGCTGCATCAGATCTGCAGAGCAGCCACGTGGTCAAGCAGGCACACGTTTACGAAACACTACTGCCCGGGTGTCATCAACGAAGCAGACACTGCAGTGGGACAGGCTGTGCTTCGCAATCTTTTTCTTCCCTCCTCCATTATGGTTTACCTTATTACTGTATGTTTTGCATGACTATACGCATTTTGGTTTTATAAGTCTATGCATGTGTATCATGACTGGGAAGTTTTCTTCCGATATTACTGCTTTCTATTCTATATTCAAGCATGTGAATCTATGAAAGACACCCTAGTACTAGAGAAGAACAATTGTTACTTACCTGTAAACAGGTGGTTCTCCAGCATTGGTGTCTTTCAAAGATTTACATGCGACCCACCCTCCTCCCCTCAGAGGCTCTCTTCTCCTCATAGACTCTGTGGTCACTCTTGTGCTACGAAAATGTGAGGTGTTGAGCTCTGAGGAGAAGGTTCTGGAGGACTGCTGGCACCTGATTGGCTACAGTTTGGACCAACATAATGACAGGAATAGGCTACAAGTGTTTTTTCTCTATTCATGGATTCCTATGAGGAATTATGTCTAGGCATTTAGTGCCTGTTTTTCTAATGTGTATTTCATCTGTTATGTTTTACAATTACTTATTATTAGTAGGTTATTGCTATTTTATTTACCGTGGGACTCCCACTCCGACGACGGGGAATATTCAAGCATGTGAATCTATGAAAGACACCAATACTGGAGAACCACCTGTTTACAGGTAAGTAAAAATTGTTCTTCAGTACCAACACCGAAAGTGGTCAAAAAGCTGTCCTCTGCTATGAAGACTCCATTGACGCCAAGAGCCAAAAGGCTCCTTTGCAGCTGAAACGCTTGTCGCCCATTGCCTTGTCTTCTGCTGGATCCCAGGATTTGGAGCAGCCCATCATGTAGCGCCTACAGGAAAACCTTGATGTGAGGCAGAAGTGGATTTAATCTACCAACAGACCGGCGAGATTATCACTAAGCATCCTTCAAAAATCCAAGACACTATCCCTCATAAGACTAAGATGACTTTCGAGGAGGAGTTTTCCTCTGAGCCTCCCCCTCCAGCAAAGATCAGAAAGCATCACGACAGGGACACTAGTCCTCTGCCACCTAAACCATGACCTTCTCCTCCATCCTCTCCCCTTCTCTTCCAACTTCACCACTGTTACAAATTGGATTTCTGGTTGGCAGAGATATGCACCATGTTAAAGCGGGAACGGCAATGCTAGTCAAGTTAAGTCAGATGCACATTAAAAGATAACCTTTGCTCACTGGCTGGTAGCTTGGCACAGAGCAGTCCGTCTTAACTAAAGAGGCAATGTGTAAAGTATTTGTGTAACACACACACTGCAATACTATGAAAACACCCCAAAAAGACTCGACACAGGTTTAAAAAAATAGACAGTGATTTTATTAAATGAATCGAGACCAAAACAACAAAAATTCAATAAGTAGAAGTTGAGTAATGAATTTTTATAGAATAAAGAGTTCTAGCTCTTAGAAGCAATAAGAGCCAACGGGGATTATCTGCTCGCACTGAACCAGGCCAAAGTCAACAGTTCAGGTTGATGGTGATGAAGCGCTGGCTTGGGACAAGAGCCATGCAGGCTCTGTGAACAGAGTACCATGAGCCTGTGGCAACAGCGAGATGCTGAGTGCAGATGAGCGATGCATCGTTTTCGAGCCCGCAGTCTAGCTGATGCGAGCATTTTCTTTCACGGGGTCGATTCTGAAGACAATGCGCCGGGTAATCTATGCTGGAGGGACGAAGCGTCAACCTTCCCAATGCAGTGGCTCTGATGCGTTGGTTCCGGACGCAATGCAGTGGTTCTTAGTGGAATGTGTTGATTCTACTGCCACAACAGGGTCGATGTACTGGTTCTGCTACACGCAGACTGGAGTTGTGCCAATTTCTCTGGTGCAAGTATCAACAAGCTCTTGGAGATCCCTCTGCTAGAGTCCAGTTCTCTCTAAACAGGGTCATCAGGATACTGATGAAATTGAAGTGTTATGTAAGGGAATGTACTTCTGTCCCACGGAGAAGGGGGGACATGACAAATGTGCATATTGATTTATTCAAATTTATACGGGTGTTGAATGTAAAGAAATTCTTTAACTAGCATTTGGAAAAGCCTGTGACTCATGTTGTTAAACGAACACCTATGGGACACTCTATCGTTGATATACAGAGCATACAGTGTCTCTTATATCTCGAAAATAATGAGACTAGAGATATGGAATTTTCGTTGGATGATCTAAACATTGTAGAGGCTGGAGGTTTTTAAGCCTTTGAATTTTACAACTTTAAATATTGGATTCGAATAAAGCAAGAACTTTTCTAATGGACTTAAACTAGCCAATCAATTTGTGTGTGGGTGCACCATTCCACCTTTTGTTTTGCCAAGATTTCCTCTGCTTAGCAGCAATACCATACAATGGCTGGTATTGGAAGAGAAGTGCACTGTAGTGTACAATTTGAACTGTATGTGCGGTGCAGTGGAGAGGTCCGCCTTTGATCATTTTCCTTTCTGTGTGACAACATTGTCATCCAGTCCTTGTCCTCTTAATATAGATTTCAGAGCAGTTATCACAATTTTAGCCAGAATTCAAGATTCGGGCAAACTGTGAAGCAACCAAGACCGATGCTGCTCATCCAGCACGTATGTTCTGTGTCTAGAAAGCAAGTTGCCTAATTGAATTGGAAACTTGCTTTGTAAACCTAAATCGTACATCCGGGATAAATGACGTCTCGGAAAATACTACGTTCTATGTCTAGAAAGCAAGTTGCCTAATTTAATGTGATTAGGGGACTTGCTTTGTAGACACAGAACCTACGTCTTCGATAGAAGTATTTAAAAAGCATTCTCATCTGGCAGAATTTAGAATGCTTATGTTGCCAAAGTGCTGTTGGCAAGTGCTGTTTTTTTTGCCTACGGCACAATTTCGTTTTCCTCTCTTTCCCTCTGGTAGTAGCACTGCTGCTGCTACTTGAGAAAGAGAGGTAGAGGAAATACCTGTAAAAGGAGAAAGCGTCAGGCAAGGACAGTGGGCAAAAGGAAGGTGTTAAAGGGAGGAGAAACTGAACCAGAGAGCGAAGGATATGTAAAGAGAAGTCAAAATCACTCACCCCAGTAGTCTTGTTGTCCGATTTCGCAGGAGACCGAGACACTGCACAGCAACAGTTCACAGTGCTTCCTTTCAACAAGGAACAGCTACAGTTCCTGAAATCCCCTCTCTGCTGGAATGCTCTAAACAGAATACTCAATGCGCCGAAGCATTCGCAGTGTAGCTTTTTAGAGCACGTGAAAATAACAGAGCCATGAGTTGAGTCGCATGACTCTGATGTCAGGCCATCTTGCAAATGATCTCAACAAGTGAGAGGGGCTCTTAAAACAAAAAGAGGTGGAGCACCAAATGATGCAACGCCTCCCTTTCCAGTCGTCACCCTGTGACGACCTGGGACAGGGAGGAGTGGTAAAAACCAGCAGACCCTGGAGTACAGGACTGATACTGTACATGCTGGGACTGCTTCAGAATGTTACATTTTTGAGCATAATTTGCTGGTGGTCCCAGAGGACCCAATTATTGAAGAATCGGGCTGGCATGTAAGTCTGTACTACTTAACTTTCACTGCTGCCAACTGGCACATGCACATTAGCGCATGTGTCTAATTCAAACTGTCAGACGTCCATTTTAGAACACGGACTAGGCAGGCCAAGGCAGTGGTTGCTTTTAGCATAATTTAAATAGGATAGTAATTGCTTTTTGCAATTACCATCCATAGCACATTTAATTGGATGGGCGTAGCCCCTCCACCCACCCCCAGAAACCGCCTCTGGGTCAGGAATATTTGCATACGCTTTTCCCCCTCCCCCACTCTTACTGCATACGTGGTCGGAGGCTTTAGCATACATCCCTCAGCCTGATAATTCCCACATAGGCCAAGTTCACCACCCTCCTCGACCCGCCCCTAGTGCCCCATGAGAAGCTGCCCAACTCGCCAGACCTTCTCACCCAGAATCAGGGCACCATCAGGCACCAACCCCCAGGCAACTCTTTCTTGTGATTTGGCTGCTGAAATATTAGAATTTGGATACCTCAATATGCCTGCTGAGTGTGTGTCCATGCTTAAGGAGACCTGCAGACCAACCACATTGCTCTGCTATAAGGCTGAATGGAAGAGGTTTGTCTTTTACTGCCTTCCTACACACATTTAATGATCTCAAACCATCAGTCCAAGTCATAGTTTGCTACCTGCAGACATCAGGCTTCGCCTATACATCTGTTCATCTTTACTTCACTGCAGTTGCAGCTTACCCTCAAATAGAGAACAGTCTTCCTTGTTCAGGGTCTCAGTTGGCAAAGCTTTTATGAAAGGACTTACAAGGTGTACTCCACCTCGGGTAGCCCCAGCCCACGTCTGAAACTTCAACATTGTCCTCTCTCAACCTTTTGGACCCTCCTTTAGAGCCCCTTCATTTGTGCCCTCTCCAATTTCTCTCTCGGAAGGTGGCTTTACTAGGTGACATTTCATCTCTTAGGTGAGTAAGTGAGCTTCAAGCTCTTACTCTGAAGGAGCCCTTCAATTATGTGTGCAATGATCCAATCGTCCTTTGAACTAATCTAAAATTTCCACCCAAGGAGGTATCTTTCTTCCCTCCTAACCAAACTATTGATCCCCTGGTGTTCTTCCCACACTCAGACTGCTGATGGAGAAGGCTGTTCACAAACTAGACGTCAAAACAACTCTGGTGTACTACGAAGATTGACTAACGCCTTTTCACAAGACACAACTCTGTCTCAATCACAGAGCCAAACAAAGGCCAAGGCAGGCATTGTCAGGTGGGTAGTCAAAGCATTCACACTTGCTATGATATAGCCAAAAGGCATCTGTCTACAAGACCCAGGCACCACTACCTGCAAAAAATGGGCCTTCATTGCTTTCCTTGATAACATTCCCATAGTTGATATATTTAAAGTAGCTACTAAGTCCATACCACACATGTTCAATAAGCATTACTGTGTGGATGTTCTTGCATTCCATCAAGCTAATTTTGCCCAATGCTATGCATTCCTTTGGCTAGCCACCCCTTACGGGAAATCTGCTTTGCAATCTGTGCAGAACAAACGGAAAATGTTACCTTGTAAGCATTTGTTTGTAGCATGTACTGTAGAGTGTATATGTGTCCAACTTCCTCCCCAGAAACTTCAGGTTGTTGCAGATGCCTTTCTTTTTTCGTTCTTAGTATGGCCATCTTCTGCTTTTTTTTGCTTTATTTTCATCTTCACCGGCCGTGCAGAAAATCAGTCTAACAAAGGAGCTGATGCCCATGCGCTTTATCAGTCATAGGAAGAGTCACTATACCTCATGACTCGAAAGACTTTGGCGTTAAAAAGAAGTTGCACACGTCCAAGCCCAACGCTAGATTGCAGGAGTATGCAAAGCATGTGAGTCTACAGCACTGCATACTACAAACATATTCTTACACTGTAAGTAACATTTGTCTTATTAAATATGTGAGTGAAAAGATTGAGCAAAACTATTATCTGAAGAAAGAACAGGAAAGGTCATGGAGTCTCCTAGGTTTAGAATCTTTTGAATTGGATAGCAATTTGACCAGGAGGAGGGTGACTTACATCTAAGTTAAGATAGTTCGAAGGTCTGCAGTACAACTATAGGTAAGTCTAGATTTACAGAGGAGTTTTAAATAGGTAGTCTTCAGTTTTGTTATGAAGGAAAATAAGGATTCACTCAGTCTGAGATCTTTAGTGAGATTATTTCAAGCTCTGGGTGCAAAGCAAGGGAAGGTATAGCTCAGAGTTTGTTTTATATACTTTAAGTGCTCCAGCAAATGTTGCGCTGTCTTTTTTATTTTTTCCTTCTCCTGCGAGTAGCCAGTGACCACTGTGATTTGAGCTAATCAATTAATCTCCCCATGTGTGAGCTTGCACACTATTGTGCACCTGCTATCTGCTTACAAGAGCGCCTTTAGTCAAAATGCTGCTCTTCGAGAGCTTGCACAAACCCTTCAAAGAGAAATAAAGAAGTATTGTACTTAGGAGGCTTGGTGTCAGTATACAACGAAGTTTAAAATGAAATACTCGTTAAAAACACTTTAACGAGGAAAATAAGAAAGGATATCAGTTTGGGTAAATGAAATCTGGGGAATGCAGGGACGGAAAGACAACCGCAGGAGAAGGGGCCACAAGACTATTTCCGACGATAACCTATCATCTTGAGATGAGAGGCCCTTGGCAAGGCGAGCCATGCAGACAACAATGAGCTGCAGCGCAAAATCAGACACACATAATCGAAGGTCACTGTGTACAAGAGAGGCTTAAAATAATATGTACTATGTAGGGAGCCGCAGGTTGCATGAGATGGAGGGGGAAGAAATAGTACCTGAATCACCCAGGGAGCAGCGGATGGGCAGTGATTAAGTTGAAATAATCTATTTTTTGAAACTTTTTATTCTTATTTTAATCATAGTACAATTACAAAACCATCATCAAAATTTGCGGTACAATTAATTGGTACAGTGGTGAATCCATTATTTTCTTGGTACATGGGATTAGATTCCTCTCCTGCCAGATCAAAGCAAGCACTGTACACATGCAACAATATCGGCCCTATAGGCACCCTGCAGCCGCTCCCGAAATAGCCATATAATCAAGATGCAGTGACATCCCCATTCCTTCAACCCGATTGTCTTTCAATGCTTTTTGCAACAACTTAATCACAGCTCTTGCATTTATACATAAAGCAGTTCACTCTTAACCCTTCCTCCCTTGGCTTACAGTCGTAACTCTACCCCTCAATTCTGCAGCCTCCTGCTTCACCTTTGTATTGGTACAGTCAGTGCTGTTTACGTAGGGTCACGTGGGTGTGCAATCAGGTAGCATGTCAACGGGGCCCATATGTCCCTGGGCCTGGAGGCCACAGGCAACAAGTCAGCATATGTTATGAGCCTTTCTTGGCAGGTTACCAAATCATCAATCCAGGTCTTGAATTTGGGCGCTCGTCCCCTCCCCTAGTGGCATGCCACCCTCCTCTTAGCCATAAGCAATGCCATAGCCACAAATTTACGGTGCTCCGCCCGCACATGCTTAACATAACCTAATAGTGCCATCAATGGAGTAGGGCCAACTTGCATGTGTGTCATCTCTGTTAAAGCCTGGAAGACTTGTACCCAGTAATCGTACACCCCGTGACATTCCCACGCCAGAAAGTCTGCACCTTCGGCCAACACCTGTCACATCTGTCCGAGTCTCTCAGACCAAATCTGTGCATTCTGGCAGGTGTGTAATACAATCTGTGTAGAAACTTATAATGAATTATGCGGAGCCTGCTGCTGGCCGATACCTGTTCGGTTCGCAAACAACAAAATTCCCAATGGTCATCAGTCAGGACAAAACCCAGCTCTTCCGGCCCCACTACGTGCGCGTTACAGTGTCCGAGGCTACCCTTTGTCTGTGCACTGTACGGTATATTAGAGACACTAGACGTCTAGCCGTCACGCACTGCAGGATCAACTGTAACGGTGTTAAGGTTTGTGGCTCGGCTTAGAAATCCGGAGTCCATGCTCGTATCCCCTGTCTAAGCCGGATATACAAAAAGGTATCCATTGGGGTCTGCTGTGTGTTTTGGAACATCTGTTCCAGAGTTCAAAATTGGCCATTATGATACAAGTCCCCTCATGTGCAAATGTGTGTACTCTTTATAAAATTATGGAAAATGATTTCCTGCAGGAGGGGCATGCGCGGGTGATAAGAGGCAGAAATGGAGAATAGAGCATGGGTGCGTCCAGCATTCGCCCTATGTGCTGCCATACTGAGATCGTGCATGTAAGGATTGTCGGCATCTTGTCTCTAGTCCCCACAGTCTCAAATATTGCGCCATCTATGGGTGCGGGATGTGCCAGCTAGTGTTCCGCCGCGACCTGTGGCATATTATCGCGGTTGCGCTATCCAAAACCAGGCATAATGGGCTTGCACGCTCATGTAGTACAATTCGAAGTTTGGTATCCCAACCCTTCCTGTGAGTAGGGCCTGGTCAGCACGCTCCACTGCAGTCTCGGCTGCTTACCACCCCACATGAGTCTTATCAGTTCAGATCTCAATGTTAACCCTCCTCCTAGTGAGCCCACTGCGGACCGTGCACAAGGGCCCCATGGAATTATGGGGTGTCCAGTGTGCAGGGATAGTAACTTATTGAACCTACTATGTCATTCCTCATACTATTATGGTTTTCAGGTCTTACTCCTGTACAATTGTACCACCAAAGCAAAATTATAAAAGTGTCTTAGCAGTGAAACCGGGTCTTGCTGCGAGTCATCTTCCGCTCCCGTCGATAGAGATTGCTGTGACACAGCTTCAGCACCATCCGACCGGTTTGTGCGCTTCACTTGCTTGAGGAATTCCTCCACCTGCTGCGGCTTTGTAAAGAATCTCTGTTTGCCTTGATGCGTAACTCTGAGTCGTGCCGGGTACATCAGCGCTTAATCTATCTGTGCTTTTCTCAGTTTGCTTTTAGCATCCAGGAATTTTCGCCGCTCCTCTTGCACCAGGGCGTAAAGTCCGGGTAAATGGAGAATGTGTTCCCTTCGCATGACAGAGTCTGTTTACTTTGTGCCGCTCGCAGGTCCACGTCGCGATCCGTGAAATTCAATGGTTTCGCTATTATGGGCCGTGGAGTGGCGCCCAGTGGCAGGCGCGGCCCTAGTGATCTATGGGCAAGTTCTACAATAAATTGACTCGAGAAGGACTCGGCACCTATCGCGGTCAGCAACAGTTTTTCAATGTACTCCTCCATCCTCCCCGTGTTAGTGGATTCCGGGATTCCAATCATGCGAATGTTATTGCGCCTACTGCGTGCTTCCAAGTCTTCATTCTTGGCCGCAATCACCCGCAGCAGCTGATCATGCGGGTCAATTGCGTAATGTGGCCAGACGTCACATCCTCAGAGTCCGAAATGCGTTGCTCCGTTTCTTTTATCCGTTCTTCATGTCCTTCCAGCTTGTGCGCTATGGCGTCCATACGCGACGACATGCGATCAACGTTGTCCACAAAAGTGGCAAAGCCTTGCCTGACCTCCTGTAGGATGCTCTGAATGTCTGCTGTTTGGGTCACGGTGCCACTTTGAGCTTCCTCGCTTCCGTCCCGTTCTTGGTCGTTCTGCAAGGTGCGGCCAGACCGTTTTGCAGTGTCAAAGTTACATTTTGGTTGCCGTGTGTCCGGCTTCCCCATATTTGCACTTGGGTTGCCTCGTCCGCTAAGCAGATCTTGTCGCTTCCTCTCCTCCGCGCTGGGTAGTCACAAACAACCTGTGCCCTGTCAATTAGCACTCCGAAGCAATGCTCTGGTAGGGTCAGCTCTTACCAGCCCTCAACCGTACCCTTCATTCAGGGTGGGAGAAGTAAAACTACAAGACCGACATTCAACGTGTTACTGGCCACCTCACAGCTGCCAGTGCTGCATGACGACTTAAGTAGCATTTGCATATAAACAACAAACATAAAATGCACGTTTTAGAATGAGAAGGACGAATGGAGATGGTTGTTACAGGGCCGGGCTGGGGTTCCTTGGTTCAGAACCCCCAACCCCTAAGATTGCCAGGGTTCAAATCTCAGCGCAGCCCCCCGATACACAGTGTGAGCTGGGGATTTCACTAGAATACCCACCACGCTTTACACAGTGAATTTCTATTCACTATCTCTATAGACATTACAGTACAAGCAAGTCACTGGGAGGAATTTGTTGAATTAACCCCAGACATGACAGGAAGCCTACAACCCTGCTCCTATATTCGGAAGGGGTGTTCTCACTTTTGCAATCCCCTATACATTTAGGGGTTTTTCAAGTTGTCACCTTGAGAGCTTAAGAGCGTGATGAGGCTGAAAGTATGTCATCTATATACCGTGACGGCTCCCAAATAGTGCAGAACGTAGCCATGATCATTGAACATCTATGAGAGATGCTTGTTTTTGGTTGGGAAAATATATATTACATTTCATACTTTTCTATTTGATACCTTTTAAGCAAAGGGAAATTAAGGGATTTTTCCAGAGTTAAACGCATTTCAGTTAATTAGAAGTAAGGTTCCAAAGTTGATAATTTCGCTCCCAGGCCATATCGCCTTCAAACAAAAAGTGACTGAAAGAAGGAACGTTTTTTGCAGAACATCTCACCAAATGATGCAACATGCCCCGGAGCTCCTGTTTCTCTGCCGTTACTGCAAACAGCGGCAAGCGCCTGTGGACATCGTGGGCTCTCGAATTGCCTTACTGCCCTCTGTCTGGGAGCAGAATAGGGACCTGTGTATTTGCACAACCCGCATGGACGCCACTGGCGCCTTGCACATGGCAGTGAGTTTGTGTTTTTACCTACTAACCCACCACATCTATTATTTATATTATAACTTCTAACTCCCAAGTAACAATGACTTAGGGATAGGGGCAAAGTTTAGTACATAGCTGTTTCGTTTGGATACTTGCAATATGATGATGGAATCAATGGCCTATATCACAGTGCAATGGTACTTACTGCATTATCGAGCGGAGAAATATTGGAATATGCATTGTACGCTTAAGACGCACATTGGTATGCCATTCTGTGTTTCCTTTGCAATGTCAACATAAATGCACTTAAGTCAGATAATAACTTCTAAATGCCAAGCAGCAACTCCTAAACGCAGTTTCACCTGGTGTAACCCTCACACCAACGCACCCACCCCCAAACTACCTCTTGTCCTTCTCATAACATTCACACCCCTCAGAATGACAAATCACTACGTCTAGATGCCTCGTCATGGGGTGGGAGTGGGAAGATGTGCACAGCAGGGGGGGAAAGGGATGGCCAGTGCAGGTGACTCTTTTCTTTCGTATTGGAATTTCTGCTGGCGTCATAGCCCAGGGTTTGCTGTCTGTGCACTTGTATAGGTGTGTATTCCATACACGTGCACAAACAGCAAACCCTGGGCTATGACGCCAGCAGGAATTAATTTACAAACTAAAAGCGTCACCTGCACTGCCATCCCTTTCCTCCTGCAGTCTGTGCACTTGTATGGAATACACATCCACGGCGCTGCTCACCAGATAAATGGTGAACAGTGCCATGGATCTGTCTCTTCTTGCATCCAAGGGCACCAACGAAGAAGCAGAGGAGGCCCAGGCAAGGAGAAACCAGGAGACATTTGACCAACATCTGTCTACACTGAGACCTCCAGGAGGGGCTGGATGCCAGTATGAAAGTGCTGCTGATCAGCCTGACTCCAACAAATAGTATCAGAAGAGCAGGCAGCAGTTTTTAAGTAAGTTCCAGTAACGTTAATGCATTCTACAGCATCACCAGCATTACCTACTGGCTGCATATATAGGTTACTGAATGTGAACAGCATTCTAGACTTACATGCATGGAAACGTCAAGGAGGACAGTCCCCTCCAAATATGCAAAGGTAGTGTAATCTTGTAAGGGCAGATTTACAAGCCCCTTGGGCCACTTTTGTGTCACTTTCCATGTTAAAAGTGATGCAAAAGTGGTGCAAGGGGCTTGTAAATCTACCCCGTAGTGTTCAGCTTTTGGGATGCCAGTGGGGTAATTTTAGAGTTCAGGGTGGGTATGGGTTTTGGGGTGCCAGGTCTAATTTTACGGTTTAGGGTAGATATGGGTTTTGGGGGGGCCAGTGTGGGTTATTTCAGGGTTCAGGGAATGTATGGGTTTTAAGGGGCCAGGGGGGTAATTTTAGGGTTCAGGGCGGGTATGGGTTTTGGGTTGCCAGGGGGAAATTTTAAGTTTCATGGTGGGTATAAGTTTTGGGGGTGTGGGTAGGGGGTGACAGGAATTAATTTTAGGGTTTAGGGTGGGTATCGATTTTGAGGTGCAAGGGGGTAATTTTAGGGTTCAGGGTGGGTATGGGTTTTGGGGTGCCAGGGGGATAATTTAAGGGTTCATGGTGGGTATGGGTTTTGGGGTACCAGGGAGGTAATATTAGAGTTCAGGGTGGGCATGGGATGCAAGGGGGGGACATTTTAGGGCTCAAGGCGGGTATGGGTTTTGGGGTGCCAGGGGGACAATTTTAGGGGTCAGGGCGGGTAGGAGTTTTGGGGTGCCAGGGGGCTAATTTTGGCGATCAGGGAATGCATGAGTTTTATGGGGCCAGGGGGTCATATTAGGGTTCATGTGTGCTCTAATTGTTGCCCAGTTTCAAATGCAGAATTCACCACTTTTTTATCAGCTTGGCCTGAGCATTATCCGATCCCGATTGTCTGCCATTTCAGCCCGCCCCTATTGATTAACATTAGCCACACCTCTTCATTTTCCAAGTTAGCGCCCCTGGAAAAATTTCTGCTGACGCCCATGACTCCAGCACCTTATAAGTGATCCAAAATCTATCAATTTTGCATCATTCCTTTAGTTTATTTAAAAAAATGAATAACCAGGTTACCTTCTAACCGTAGACAGTCTTATGTCCATCATACAAGCTATGATATTGTTCCATACTGATTTGTGTACCTGCATGATTACCTTCTGCAGAGCCCTGAATTAATTTAAAATATGGCACCAGACTTCTCCGCCCGCTTGTTCCTTCATCTTTGCTGCCTAACAGTCCTGTATTGGCTCACACTGGCCAAATGCTCCCTTTTTTAATCAGTGTACGTATGTTATTGTGCCTTTCATAAAAAGGTCTCTTTATTCACTAGACTAATACGGTGTGCTCCCCTTGTAGATCCCTCCACTATTCATTTCACCCTGTTACTTGTCAATAAGAATGTCCGCACAGGAAGAGGCTCTTTTTTTTTTTACTTATTGACTAAACATTGAACTCTCTTTATTTGTCAGAATCGAGAGACTTAGGTTTTTTCTTAATTCTTTCCACTAAGATCTGGTTAATCCTCAAGACGCAGGACACCCCAGTACAGTCTATTGAGTATCATGCACAAATTATTTCGGTAGATCAAAAATGTGTTTCAGATTGGACCAGGACCAGGGCTTTTGCTACAGGCATTTCATTGTACCCAAAAAGACTAGGGACATCTGGCCTATTATAGATAAATAGAACCATGACCTCCATATTGCCATCTAGAAGCACCGTTCACAGTACTCGAAGTGATCATCACTGTTAATAAGGATGATTGCCATTAATCCTAAAGTTAGGTCCTAGGGCATTTCCAAAGGTGTTTTCTGTGATGGTCTCTCATTGTTGCCGAAAGGAAGACTGATCGGTAAGGGTACACATTCTTTGGAGGAAAGAGCAAGGAAACTCTAGTTGGTATGCAACAGCATTTGTAACTACAGTTTCTCCTGTTGTAATCGAATCTAGGCCCCTAGTGTAATTTTCCCGATTCATGCCCTTGTTTAGGTATACTTTATCTATACCACTATTTTAAAGAGAGAACTTGCACCTTTTGGCCAGGTAAACTAGGGAACCACAGCGCCAATCTACACACCCGATACATCTATGAAAATGTCAAGGTGTGTAGATGGACATAGGCTATATAAATAAAAAAATAAAGTAAATTAAAAAAATTAAGTTTGTAAACAAAGTAGTCCCCTGAAAGTAGCGCCGGCCGGGACCTAGCGCTGACCGTGACGCGACGTGCGTGATGACGACGTGTTGGAGCAGCGGTGAAGTGAGGAGCGCGGGCGCGTCATGGCGAAGAGGAGCAGAGTGGCAGCTCAGGTAAAGTAAACCTTGAAATAAGGCGGTAGGGAGTCAGGGCGGGAGGGAGTCGGAGCGGCAGGGAGTCGGAGCGGGAGGGAGTCGGGGCGGGAGGGAGTCGGGGCGGGAGGGAGGGAGTCGAGGCGGGAGGGGAGCGTAGCTCTGGTCTGGACCAAAAGATTCAATATGTCAGAGAGAGGGCAGCAATACCAGAGTAAAGTGATGGCTCCAAAGTACAGATTCACAGTAATTAATCGGTACTTTGAGCAAGTGGGTCCGCAACACATCTTTTATCAGAACACCAAGTCACCATTCAGCTGTTCTTAAGAACAAACCTAACATCATCTACGTCCTCATCTTTGCCCAAAACACGTATAACTTTAAAAAAAGAAAGAATTGTAGACCATGCTGGCTAGATAACTTCAAGGATCGCTTTCATTATTATTTTCAGTAAGTGTTTAAGGGGCAGGCGGGAGGGAGTCTGGACGGGAGGGGGTCGGGCGGGAGCGGGAGTACTGCCCCCAGCCCCTTTCTGCCCCAGGCAACGCTGGGGCGGGCTGCTAGTATCCTTATATAGGCATAGAAATCACTACCCAATTTGGTCTAAACGATACAACCCAAAAACGGCATGTTCCACTAGGCTCAGAGAATTAACAACGATTTCTTGGAAAAACCCGCCTTCAGCAGCTAGGAATTTCCCCCTGCTTGAATATTATGTTCTCCAAGAACTCCTGGAGTTTTCCAAGAATTTAGCCTTTGAGTGACGATATTAAGTCCAAACATGCGTCAAACTTGGCACCTTCAAAGTATAAATATGCCCAGGTTTGCCCAGTCAAACACACTGTGGTTTGGAGCAGATCGACGCCCTGCAGCAGCAAGTGCCGAAGGAAGCCGACCCTCCAGCTGACGCACTGAGAGAGATGCTGTCTTTTCTCTTGCCGAGTAATCCAGCTCCAGTGTTTCCGGCTTACCCGTGCGGGTATCTGGGAAATCGAGTACTGAGAGAGAGAGAGAAACAAGACCTCCTTCATTCTAGAACCAAACCTCTTAGAGAATTCTTAGAGAATTCTTGGAATAGATTCCTGGCAGAGAACTACTAAACTAAGGCTACTCCTCACTTACTTCCTCCCTAGTACTAGACTCAGGTTAGGTACACCGGGGTACGCGTATTTTAGAAGCACCAGTTGAGTAACTTTAGTCATTATATATTACTGTATGTATTTTATACGTTTTATGCACTTTTATAGCTTAGAAACCATATAATGCTTTTACAGTACTACTTTATAATACTGTGTGTATTATATGCCTTGTACTTTATAACCAGTATTACGATTGTAGCAGGTTATTTCCAATGTTTGAGAAAGAAGACTGTTCAATAAATACTGTTATTGAAAACGCCCGTCTCTCTATTTCTCTTAATTTCTGGTGAAACGAAGCATGCACGATTGACTGAGTAAAATAGCTATCTATTGTTTCCGCGACTCTAGAGATTTGATTTCTTATTCTTGGGAAGCAAAGTTGTCATGTTTATGCGGTTGTCAGAAACGAATCCCTTCTTGTGAATTCGAGAGTTTCTAGTGACATCTGAGCTAGCTGGCACTCACTATTAAGTTTATTATATTCGGTAGAGACCTAGTAGATCTCAGTCCTTCGTCTAAACTACAGTATATATTATTCCAATGCGCAGAGCCTATTGGGAATATAGGAACTACACTACATGGCGCCCAACGTTTGGTAAGGCGATAATTTAACGCTAGATACTAGAGTAACTCAGTCGTGCTTTTCACACACACCCCTTTTTTCCTGTGAAATACTCCAATAGACGTCTGGAGTGGGTAAACGGATAATATCTGCCAGAACTGAGTAGGACAAAAAATCCTATGTATTAGTTTTTGGTTTATTCAACGTTGAAGGATACAGTGTTCCAAAATCTTGTGCACCTAATCTTTGTTTCCTTGAAACTTGTTCTGCAAACTTTCATTAAACAATGTCGCTTAACGGCGACAACAACGCAACTGGTGGAGCTGCAGTAAATGCGAACCAACCGGATTTAGACGTTACAGGGTTTAATGAAAACGAGGATGATGCAGTAATCATCCCGGCAAATATAAGGAAAACGATAACTATAAAACTTATAGAAAATGGGGTATCATCGAGAGGTGGTAAAGTTATTTTTGTAATAGAGGCACATGAATATCGGCAGACAGAGGTATTCTATTCATGGATTCATTTTCAACAAGCAAATCCAGTAACACAGGAGTTCCACTACCACAAAGCAGAGGAAGCTCCAGCGGAATAAGTTTCTTTCGAGGACGTTGAAATTCCACTAACTTACCAGGAGCATCAGCTCTGGTTTAATGACGCCCTACAACATCAAAATCACATTACCAGGCTCGGTCCAGTAGATAGACCAGGAGCTACATGGCCGGTACTAGCCAGCTATACAACACATCCTGACATTAACGGAATGACAGGTCCAGAACTGTTAGCTCAGCTGAAACAGTTAATAAAATACACAGACAATTGGTGCAATATGTCATGAGGACTTTTAACAGTCCATCCTGCTATAAGGATTCCACAGCACACCCCTCACCAAGGGAACACAAATAAAATAACACCACAGACTATACAATCAGTCATTGGTAAATTGTCCGCAAAAAGGGAACAAATTCCGTTCTGGTTAGCTCAAAAAATTACTCCGATAGAGGCAGTATTCCCTGATATTACACCTCATGAGAAACACAGAATTCTGACAATCTGTTTACCAATGGGGATAGCACCACACGGGGTGGACTGTGACACTTGGGGTACAGTCTTTGCTTCAATCTACACAAAAACACATGGTGTACTGTCCATGGCGGTGATACCAGACGTTCTGAGGCAGATTCAAAATGAATACGGTCCAGAACCGGCCTTAAATCTAGGTATGAAATTAATGAAAGATTTCAAACAGGTCTCAGCTATATTATTAGCTAACATTAAAGATGAAGCAGCATCTGTGGCAATCCGCCAAAAGTTAAAAGAAACAGATATAACAGATCAACCATATGAGCTTGCTAGAATTATTGAAAAATCTTATGAAGAATTAGGAAGAGATAGTTTGGGTGGGAAACCAGTAAAACCTGAATTAACAGAAAATCCTTAAAAGGTGTTTATTAAAAATAATCTCACTACTCCTAAAAAGAAGTGGGAAAACACTAAACAGACTCTTTCTAGAGAGAAACATTCTCAGTCCAGAGGAAGATCTCCCCAAAGGGGAGGTAGGTCTCCCCAACGGGAGCCCTTTGAAAAAAGGTATAACCTTAGGAATAGGGATAATTTGAAAAAAACTGACAGATATCAAGATGATACACGCCCCTCTCGATCTTTTCAGACTTCCTCGCAGACATCGGAAAGAAGAGGACGGCCAGAACACAAGGAGGAACGGGTCAAGTCCAAAGACAAAGAACCCGTTCACCAAAGTAAAAAAACTAAATTTCCTAAAAAGAAGGTAGCAAGCATAAAGATCAGACATGCAGAGGATCTTGAGGACACAACTCATGAATGGGGAGTGGGCTCAAACCATGCTAGACAGCACAGCAGAAGTCACCATAGTTCGCAGGATCCTGAAGGATCATCTGGAGACAGTGAACTTGAATGAATGCATTCAGGTTAAAACTGCCGAAACCAGGGTTAGTATCCCCAACAAGTTATATGAAGTAACACTCCGGATGGAGGGGGACATAACTAGAAAAATAAGAGCACTCTTTTGGGAAAAGCTCTCTAAGGGCTATGACATACTTATAGCTGAACAAGACTGGCCACCTGAATTTGTCAGGGAGTGCCCACATGGCGAAGAGATAATAATGCCGGCCTTCTCAAATCATATTCCAATTCATAAAAAAATACACTTATGCCAGAAAATGGGCAGTAGCTCAGGCTCCAGCATTATATAAAAATCATGTGGGATGGGATGAGGATTCTCCTCACCATAAAATCCAGTTAAAAAATCAACCTGCTGCACAAAGGCAGTACCCAGTTAAGCATGAAGCTAAAAAACAAGTCAGGGAGATTTTAAATCAACTTGAATACCAAGGGGTGATTGAAACATGCACCTCATCAATGAACAATCCTTTGTTTCCTGTCTCCAAACCAGACAATTCATATCATCTAGTATTGGATTACAGACGCTTAAACTCTTGTTGCAAAACTTTTGCAGTACAAAATGCACATAGTGCAGCACAGATGAATAACATTGTGCGCAAAAAATATAAACCCCCATTAGATATTTCAAATGGGTTTTTCTGTCAAAACATTGCACCCGAAAGCAGGCATCTGACCGCTTTCTCAATAATGGGGACTCAGTGACAATTTTGCCGTCTCCCCCAAGGATTCAATAATAGTCCAGGGTTATTTGAAGGCTGATGGCCAGAAACCGGTCCTTGGATGCTTGATTCCGGTCTGGGAAAGACATGGCTTGGTAGTTTGGACTGGACTGTTCCCATGAGGCACAGGGTCAGAGCTGATTTGCATATAGCCAGTGTCTAATCCAGGGTGGTGTGGAGTGCAAAAAAACGATGGATTTAGGCCCAGATCCTTGTACTGGGGTGAATGTATGACATTGTTCTACATTCTGTCCATAAACTGTGTTTTTTGTTATTTTCAGCCAGGGTAACCGAGTTACTACAAACGTACGATGATTAGGCATTATCATATTTCGATGACATCTATCTTACAGATGACGACTTGGACAGACACTTGGAAAGAGTGAACACCATAATACTTGTGTACGCCTCTGAAGGGTATAAATTCAGTTTTAAGAAATCACGAATTGCCCACCTAAATGTCCTATTTCTAGGATATGAATTATCAAGTGAAGGCAAAAGCCTGGCAGCAAACTTTCTAGAAAAATGTGCGCTGCTCCAAACTCCAAGAACGCTGAAAAACTTACAGTCCATTCTAGGTTTCCTGAATTTTGGAAGAACTTGCGCTCTAAATTACGCAGAAAGGGTTAAACCTCTCTACGAACTAATCAAACCTGATTTCAAACCAACTAATTGGACACGAGGACACACAGAAATCCTGCGTTCAGTCCAAACAGACATGTTAGCAAAAACACAGTTACAGACACGCGAAAACGTGCGCAATCTTGTGATCCGAATCATCCCAGGGAGATGCGGATTCACGTACCTGACCTTTAATGAGGGAGAAACGATACCAATAGCATACAAATCACACTTGTACACACAAGCTGAAATGAAGTTCACTTCTACTGAGAAAATTCTGACAGTGGTTCAAACTGCAGTAGCAAAAGAAAGCTCTTGCGCAGGGTAAACGCATACTGATCGTTACACCTATACCTGCCTTAGAGGCAGTGACAAAGCAAGCATCCCAAATACTAAAGCTTTACATCCAAGATGGATACAATGGGTTAACTCTCTTGCTGCAACAGACGTTGAATACGTTTTTGATCCCAGCTTGAAAACACAAGAATTTCTCCAATACGAACACGAATGTCCTCTGCCGACCGAAATTCTGCCTCTGGAACATTACGGATGTATAATATATACAGACGGATCAGCACAACCCGCAATTGGGGGTAAACAACCCTATAGTGCTGCGTACGCGATCGTTAAAGGTCGCTGGCGCGAAGGCTAATTCAGACCTATGGTCACTAAAACTCAATCACTCGGAGACTGTACAGCTCAGCGAGCTGAACTACAGGCTTTCAAGATGGCGCTTTAAAATACCGATTGCAAATTCCCCACACTCCTAGTGAGAGATTCGTATTTCTGCATTGAATCTTACAACGAAAATTTGCAGAACTGGGTTCAAAAATTCAAAGGGTGGTACAATCAAGCATAAAATGATTTGGGAACAAGTAGTTCTTTTACAGAAAGAACTACAAAAGACTCACGTGATTCACACACTGAGTCATCAGCGTGATGGCGTTCACGTTGCAGGGAATTCATTGGCTGACGAAGCCGCAAAGGCAGCTGTGCAAACGGCTTCCGTAGCTACAATCGCTCGCTCGAAAAAAGTTCTAGATGGTGGAAAGTTATTAGCAGTAAAAGCCTCAATGGAAGGCAATCATGCAGCGTTACCTCTAAACTATCCACTCATGTATACATACATAATTGATGCAAACTCTGTTCCTTTTGCTCGAATTCCTGGAGTGGGGGACAGAGTAATTCCAAACAAGAATCGGAGAGCTTACTTTGTTGAAGAAGCACACATGGGAGAGGGTCTGATACATCAAGGGATCTTGAAATCTCTTATAGAGTTAGAAGAGATGTACTGGTGGCCAGGAATGAGCAATCAAGTTTACGAATTTGGAATCAACTGTGATACCTATTATAGATATAGCTTGGACAGCCACCAGATACCGGTCTACAGTGTAGCCAGCCCAGTTCAGATACCACTGTTAGACAGCATTCGGCTATCTACACGCAGACGTCCCTACAGACAGATGCGGTCCCACAACTACTAGGTCAAGATTTATTTGGTTATGGCCCCAGCGCCCGGCTGACGCCAGAACTGTCATAAAGGATTTGCGAGTCTTTATCGGCACATACGCAATCGGCACGTTACATTCTGACCAGGGTCCTGTGTTTAGCTCTTGAGCTTACAAGGAGGCCATGGTTAGCTTGGGCGTTGCATTGCGGTATTGTAGTCCCTTCCATCCTGAGGGTAATACGGTAGTGGAAAGATAAAACCGTGACATAATGAAATCCATAACAGCTAAGGTATTAGGTTCGGGTGATGGGTGGGTCAAACATTTAATAAGTGTCCAACGTAGTCGTAACAATCTGCCAAGAAATTCTCTGGGGGGAATCACTCCTTATGAATTACTGTTTGGTACTAGAATGATAATCGAAGACCTCAATTGTCAAACTTCAGGGGTGGAACAAAAACCCTTTGATGTCAAAGATCGTTTGGCTGTTTTACAGGACTTAAACGAAACAAGAAGAAGTCTGAATAAGACAACACAAAAGCCAACAGCCACTGAAGAAAAACCAACTGTCCCAGCAAGACCTGTCTGGATTCCAAAGATTGGGGATCTAGTCAGGGAAAAGATAGTGGTGAAGAAGGAATTTGTGACTTCTTACAGAAAAGCAGTACCTGTCTTATCAATCCAAGGAACAAGATCAGTAGTACTACCGCCCCTTGCTGGTAAAAAGGAGCACCGAGTCGTGTCCATCCACCTGGTCAAACCACATGTGGCCAATAATAAGTAGTAGGCCCAGTGGACTCCCAAGATGTAGCAGAAGACCAAATCTTGCTACTATCCAAGAGGTTCAGACTGAAAGACTCATCACGTTTGATAAACCTACAGTAAGAAAAGAAGGACTATTCAACAAAGCCATGGAACTCGTGCCTCTTGAGACCCAAATAACACTTCGTCAAGAAACACCCGTCTACAATGATGTAGCCTCTGACTATACCAATATGACAAAGGAAGAAGCAACTCCAAAGATTAATAACAATCCTGATGCAATTCCAACAATTGACAGAACTGCCTCTCGCTATTTTATCATTTTTTATACATTCTCTGAGGATCCCAGTGAACCCGAAGGGCCAGAAAAGAAAAGTCTCAAAGAAAAAACAACAGAACTGTTTCATCAACTGAAAAATATATATCTGGTTTCACCATGGATTGAATTTTGGATTGGATTAGGTGTATTTTTTCTCCTACTCTGTCTGGTTTTAGTTTTAATCTTGGGACAAATAATAGACTGAAAATACAGTAAAATGGACAAAGCAAGTCAGAAAATCAACTTGGTCTTAAAACCTCACAAATCATCCCATCGTGAAAAAAGAGACCTGCCGTCAGTGAACATCACAGCCGTTCCTATACCTGGTGGTATAGCATGGGATAGAACTGACTATGACATCTATGGCCCGGTAGAGCTGCTGAAGATTCCACACCAGTTCAAGGTTTCTTTAAGTGACTTTGTATCACCCAGCACATTCTCTGATGATTGGGACTTTGAGACTATTAATAATATGATGTCAGATTTAGAAATGTCTGCAAAATTTACTGAACATGACTATTTAGAAGGGTCATCAGACTATGAACAAATGTATTGTTTCAATCACTATGGTCACCACTAGTTGCACAAATCTGCAAGTCCTAGAAATGTCTTTACATATAATCAATGGGATCATTGTCCCACGCCACCAAAAGGCAGCTCAAAAACATATCATGAAAAGTTTTCGTACTTCTCAGGGTTTAATGTTACAAATCCAGAAACGTTTTGTTTTAAATATGTAAATAAGACTGGAATTAAAACAATGTTGACCAACACTAAACAAATTTATTCTGCAAACTTTTATGCTCAGCTGTCTACATTAGGTGTTGACTTTTGGAAAGACAACATTGAGACAAAAACTGTCTGGGGCACGAAAGAATGGCAGGTACCAGGTTTAGAGGCCTTGTTCAGGGCCTGCATTATACCAGAACAAATAATGTTTTTAAACAATACTGTTCAACAAACTTCTTGTCTTGGCCTGGCTAAGATAAAAGATTTGAATAAACCGTCTTTACCTAAACCCGCTTCTGAAAGTAATGACACAACAGAAAAGGAGGTAGACATACCATTTATTTTAACACAAAACAGAACTAATCCTGATTGGAAAAAATGGTTAATCTGGCCCACAGACACCAAAAACTGACATGATAGATTCCTGAACAAAACACAGGGGCTAAAACTGAACAGGCCAGATCCAAGATACTCCCAGAGACAACATCCAGGCATAGCAACAACATATAATGTAGGAAAGCTATGCCTTGAGTGGCTAAAGACATCCACACTTCCGTAAATCAAACAACACTTATCTTTACTTAAAGAAAGCAATGATTTGTGAGATTTCTTAATGGGGCCTCGCAAACCACAGCAAAAACGTTTTATATACGCCGGTGTATATGCTACTTTCAACGAAGCTTGGAAAATAACGCAAATAGAAACTGCAGAAAGAATACGAGAAATTGATTGTATTCATTTAGAGAAAGCTCTCTCTGTAGTGGACAATGGGTTTCGACTCTGTCCTCTAGAATATATATTTTTGGACAGCATTGTATCCTCTGCAATTGACATAATGGAACAGGACTTACTAATGTTACAACATGGCCAGTCTCAATTACGTTCTATAATGCAGTTACAAAACCTTCGTTCAGGCTACGTGCCATGGCGTCTAATCAACACAACATCATTGTTTGCTGTATTTAACCTTACAGATAAACAAATCTCTTTGACACAGAGGAGCAGACTATAGGGTGCTGAGCATTGAAAAACTGGAAAGATTACCATTGACAGTTTCTGCGAAGCCTGTCATTGAATGGATAATTCATGGCACCATCATGATACCAGTGACGATTTTTCAGTTTCATTATTGTCTTCAGCATATGCCAGCAGCCCTGTATGAAAAGTTGGGTAAAAAATACATTCAGTCGACATGGACTTTACCGTACACACACAAATGTTGGAACAAGAGAAAAGAGGTATTCCTTAGTGGAAAAAATTGTAAAAACTCACTAAGTGGTACACTTTTGGACAAAGGTATTAATTTACACGGAGCCTGCAACGGTTCTGCAAATAACCTCTCTTGCCACCTGCACGGTACTCCCTCGACTGTGATAGAACTCATTTTCAGGCAACTATCCAATGGCAGTTACGTTATGTTGAATAATCACAGCTGCTGTGGCATGATGCCAGGAAAACTTTCTCACGTTAGTGTGTCATCTATGGTCACTTGTTGTATGCGAGTATTGTATCCAACTCAAAAGACAGACGGTGGGACTGCATTATGGCCTTCACTGAATATCTCTTCTATACGAGTTGATACTTTAAGCAGAATAAAAGCCATTATTTTGCAAAAGTCTGTGCCACTGACCTCGTCTAAAGAAACGTATGATCTGCAAGTTGCGAGGACATCTGCAGAGATACATGCATTATTATCAACAAACTGCCCAGTACATTTTTCAGAAATGTTAAGTCAAATCTTAAACATGTCTGATACCAGTGGCATCACACATGTATTTAAGACGATCTTTTCAGGACTATTAACACCATTTGAAGCAGTCCTCTGCATTTTTCCAAATTTCGTGCACTCTGTGTTCGGCGGCCTGCCTCTCATCTTGGGACTCGTAGCAGGAATTCTATTTTTATTCCTTCTGCTCCGATATGGCAAGTCCAGCAACCAACGATACCCAGACCAACATGTAAGGGGCCCTCCTTGCCATGAGGTATCGTGAAAGGATTTCACAGATTCTTGGCTTGGCTCATTTAGGAGATCTGAACACTACCTGGTTTCTATCGTTCAGACCAATCTGGCAAGATTGCATCTTACCTGTTCTACGATGCCTGCTTTGCGAGGAGGAATGCGTGTTGGACACCTGTCTGACACTCCCATCAGTCCTGCAATCGGATATCGATGCCTTGCTAGGTCCTGTAACGGCTCATGCATCGTGTTGTCCCCAACGGCTACCAATCCTGATGACTGCATTCATTGAGGTTTCACCAGTAAGTCTAACTGAGGGTGAGATACGAGGATCAACAGGCACACAGGTCCTATCTGATTTGAACACTGCTAATGCGGCACCTGGCGCTGACGGCAGTGCTTCTCATCTGTGCACATTTGATCTGGTTGATCAAGTGGTTCCACTTTCACCTACTGAGGTAGACGATTTCTTTGCCAGCCTTGATGATCTAATGTTTTCTCCTGACACCGAGAAGAACTTTTGATTCATGCACCCAGCGTTCCCTGAACTCTGAAATTCGGCCTTCAATTTTTCAAAACAAAGAAATTTAACTTTGGGACTCTGTTTTTCACAACCATTTGAATTTTTTTTCTCTCTCCAAAATTATTGAACTTTTTTTCGCACAGACTAATTTGCTTAAAGTATTCATAGAGAACAAGAAATTATTTTCCTTTTCGAAACATTGCCTAGAAAATATATTTGGCTTAGTCCTCATATAACTATTGACATGATATGTTATGTTATGAAATGGTCTCGACCTTTCTTTCTGTATTTAAAGAGCCATTTTCATAAATGTAAATTCATGATACATTCCGTTTGCATATTTAGATACAATACTATATGCTTAGAATGTCATCACTTCCTTAAAATGCGTACTGAAGAAATGCTCAACATTTTCTTCATGTACAAACCATTTCAAGTGCATTTTTATGTATTTTCGGGTGGGATTGTGAACACTAGCTTTAGATATGTTCAGTGCTTATTAGGTTAGCTTAATTGAACCTAAGATCGTGGAGTGGGTGTTGTAATCGAATCTAGGCCCCTAGTGTAATTTTCCCGATTCATGCCCTTATATAGGTATAGTTTATCATATCCTTATAAAGGCATAGAAATCACTACCCTATTTGGTGTAAACCATACAGCCCAAATACGGCATGGCTACTTCTACTAGGTTCCGAGAATTAACAACGATTTCTTTAAAAACCTGCCTTCAGCAGCTAGGAACTTCCCCCTGCTTGAATATTAAGTTCTCCAAGAACTCCTGGAGTTTTCCAAGAATTTAGCCTTTGAGTGACGATATTAAGTCCAAAAATGCGTCAAACTCGGCACCTTCAAAGTATAAATATGCCCAGGTTTGCCCAGTCAAACACACGGTGGTTTGGAGCAGATCGACTATCTACTTGCCCGACGCCCTGCACCAGCAAGTGCCAAAGGAAGCCGACCCTCCAGCCGACGCACTGAGAGAGACGCTGTCTTTTCTCTTGCCGAGAAATCCAGCTCCAGTGTTCCCGGCTTACCCTTGCGGGTATCTGGGAAATCGAGTCCTGAGAGAGAGAGAAATACAAGACCTACTTTATTCTAGAACCAAGGTACGGAGTTGATTAGACCTCTCAGAGAATTTTTGGAATAGATTCCTGGCAGAGAACTACTAAACTTATTCTACTCCTCACTTACTTCCTCCCTAGTACTAGACTCAGATTAGGTACACTGGGGTAGGCGTATTTAGGAGCACCAGTTGAGTACTTTTAGTCATTATTTATTACTGTATGTATTTTATACGTTTTATGCACTTTTATGGCTTAGAAACCATATCATGCTTTTACAGTACTACTTTATAATACTGTGTGTATTATATGCCTTGTACTTTATAACCAGTGTTACGATTGTAGCAGTTCATTTCCAATGTTTGAGAAAGAAGACTGTTCAATAAATACTTTTATTGAAAATGCCTGTCTCTCTATTTCTCTGCATTTCTGGTGAAACAAAGCATGCACGATTGACTGAGTAAAATAGCTATCTATTGTTTCCGTGACACTAGAGATTTGATTTCTTATTCTTGGGAAACAAAGTTGTCATGTTTATGCGGTTGTCAGAAACGAATCCCTTCTTGTGAATTCAAGAAAGTTTCTAGTGACTTCTGAGGTAGCTGGCACTCGCTATTAAGTTTAATATATTCGGTAGAGACCTAGTAGACTTCAGTCCTAGGTCTAAACTACAGTATGTTTTATTCCAATGCGCAGAGCCTATTGGGAATATAGGAACTACATTACACTACACTCCATGAACACAAACCAGTCTCAGATAATCCCTTGACTTATAATTAAGTTTATAGAGGATTTGTTCTTCACTTCTCCGAGGTTGGCCTTTCCTCAGAGAAAGTGGAGGTACTGAGCAGACACTGACTTTTTCACACATTGACCTCTGAAATTGACATGGTGGTGTCAAAGTTTCTAGGCCTGTTAGCTTCAAGCTTCCATGTAGTTCTTCTAGTCCATTAACACATTTCGAGCTATTCATCATGATCTGACTGTTCATTGTGACAAATTACAAGTGTCTCAGGCATGAAAATCCTAATTTTCAGAAGAGCTATTGGCTTGGTGGTGTCAGGCGTTTAAAACTGCTCAAATGACAGTTTAGTAAAAAGCCTATTGTGTATGTATGAGGCCAAAATTGGGTACCGTTGAGAGCATTATGAACGTAATAAAGGTGATTAAGGCAAGTCGAGTGGTGTTCCCACATAGTAGGTAAAGCCAAATCCTATATCTGTAGTACTCCTTCCTGAAAGCTTTCTTAGATTGATATAAGATCTGATGACAGCTGTGCTGTCAAGCCAGACCTACAAATGTCATTCTATTTTGTAAACCTGCAAACAGTCTTCGGTACACGCGGAAAACCATGGAGTATCCTCCCCATGTCTGTTAAACATACTGAAATGTTCACCGGGCTCTCCAGAAAGCCACGTTTCTGGCTGAGATAGATTTGCATGGCAGACATGATTCTGCTATCCTTAAACAACTTTGAGTAACTTCCTCTGTTTCATAGTCTCCTTGGTTAGTAGTAGGACACGATTCTCCATCTGCGAATTATTGAAAGCAGTTCAAGTTTTTAAATAGTTTAAAAGCAGTTTTACTATGTCCCCTTTTCTTCCTGGAAAACACTGATCTTTATTTAAGGAAACGTTACAGGGTTCCCTTCCCAGTATTAGTACACCTATTGAGTGGGGGAATTTATCCCTCCAGCAGTTGAAGATCCTGGCTTTTGAAAGTTAAACACAGAATATGGAAAGTTCGTGACTCTTTTTTCGTCTGCATGATTCACTTTTATTTATTTTAAAGTCCTTGTTTTTTAATGCTCCCTAATTGGATATTGACTGATGTAAAGGGAACCGAGTGGCTCGAGGTATCCGATTTCAGGTCCCGAATGTCCTAAAGTTAGGGGTCTGGGGCTTGAGAATACTACGTGTGAGTAAACGCATCTGGCAGAGGCATAGTCTAGTGACTAAATATTACACCTGGGTTCGAAAGCATGCCTTGGCACTCGAAAAATCAGATGGTGGTGTTGACCCTCCTTTGCCCCAGCTGGTAAGTATGTGATCTGTGCGCCACCTAGTGCTGTCTCTATTTCAGTTCATCCTGGTTACCCCGGTCTGTACCAGGCCAAATCAACTATATTGTTCTGTGAATACCTCCTACTCAAGAGGCTCCAGGTAGCACCGAAGCGTTCTCTGTAAAATGGTCTGTTGCTTTTTAAAACTATGCCTGTGGTGTATCAAACGCCTAAAAGGCAGGCAGTTTTAGGCTGGGTACATTTAGGTAAGAAGTCGCATTAATATCGATGAATCGCAGAAATTAAATGAAACGCGCCAACTCTCCTATGCCATTTTGAAGTGTGGGCCTTCTACCTGTAGAGAGATACTTAGTCTTGGTCCTGGTCGCAGCTCCACGGTGTTTCCTGAATGCCAAGAAAGATGATCCGATCCTTATGCACTTCTATATCACCATGGTGTGCGAGAACTCGAATTTCCTTTCTCCTGGCGGATTTCACATTGATTTCTGTGTCTCTTGGAACAAAAGTTATCTCTTAAAATCGTTTCTGTTTCATTCATTCACCCCGACACAGGGAAAGACAGGAGTATTTCTCAGATTTCCACAAGATGGCGCTGTTCACCCGTAAATTTTTTCACTTCTCGGACCAGCAATGTAATTTTGCTCCCGTTGTAAGTCGAAATAATGTAAAGCAAACGAACCCTTTAAATTTAATGAAACATTAATTACAACATTATAATACTAAAAGCTTTTTTTTAAACATATTCTCCATATGTGTTCGCATTTTTTAATTTATTATAAAACTAGTGTTTGTTGGGAATTTATCATCTTATTAGTGATAAACAATCTACGTAAAAAACGGTATCTATAAGTAGTTAGTGCTCAACGTAAGAGATGTAAGTCTTGTGGAGAGTTACCCAGCGGACAGGACGTTTTGTTACCCTTGTTGGAATACCATTTGGTGAAATTTATTTTCAGATGTTAACCGCTTGTTCTTAAATTAAAAACAAATTTGTGAAGATTTTGATCAAGTAAAAGCATGTATGGATGCACCATCTTAACTCTTTCAAGATTATGCGCTTCCTTTAATGCAGACTGTATCGCTTGCATGACCTACTTGTTTAGAAGCTTTCCAGTAACCTTGAGAGTGTTTTTTAAGCAGAGGCATGGTCAATTTTCACCGAAGATTAATTACAATTTTTTTAAGTGCAACGCAGAAGTATTTTTGATAGTCCTGCTCATCCTCCCATAGCTCTTCCTCCATTAACCAAGGCAGTGAGTTGTCCATCTTACCAATGCTGCGCACACTGTGACGATACTGGCTTTCGGCCCAAGATCTAAACATGCAAAAAAAACAATTGATAGACAGAATGCAGAACAATGTCATACATTCACCCCAGTACAGCGATCTGGGCCTAAATCTATAGTTTTTTGCTCCCCATGCCATTCCAGTTTGAACCCAACCATATGCAAATCAGTCTTAACCCTGTGCCTCATCGGTATAGTCCAGCCCGACCTGCCAGGCCCTCCCTGGACTGGAAACTAGCATCCTAGTGTAGGAAGGTGGATACCTGACTATGGTTACCCCAGATTTTTTGCCTAGTGTTTAGCTGCTTTTCGACTTAGTTGGCCTGGGATCCTGCTAATCAGGGCCCCAGCCTATCTGCTCTCTCTGTAAAATGGACTCCATGTACTTTAGGTACATCTCCAATTGGGCATTCTTATGAGCCCCTGTACAGTGTACTATAGGTACCCAGGGCATAGGTGCATCCAAGGCCTACCAGGGGCTGCAGCATGTATTATGCCACCCCTGGCTGGCCACTCACATTGACACAACTGGCTGATCACTCAGCTGGGGCAAGGTCGTGTAATCACCCCTTGCTTAGATATAGTATTCCTATATCTTACCTTATATCTAGACACATATATACCTATAAGTCACTCCTATGGCAGGCCTTAACAACCCTGGAGGCAGCGTGCTTGGTTTTATGTGAGATGGTGCTCTAGCATGAGCTGAGCCTGTCTGCAGCTTTCGGAACCATGTCCTTATAGCTGTTCTAGGATATTGCCATATCATATACTCTTAAGTGCATTATGAACCTCGCAGTTAAATGCTAACTCTGGTTTGGCTTTATCAAAACATGTCGAGTAAGGTGTCATACGTTATGGAATACTACCCCCTCGCCAGTTCTGGCGACGGGGGTAGCATTCCACCCTTCTAGAGGGAGAAGACATGTTGTTCCTACTATTCCCGGTTAAAGTTAACCAGAGCCTCAGCATCACAAAATGGATGCTGCTGCCACAGACACAAGTCTGACCTCCTGCTGCTGGGAGTCCTTTCAGCGAGGGAGGCTTGGACAATAGGTTTCCTGTCTTGGGAGGTGCTAGCACCACCCCAGACAGGCTCTTGTGTATTAGGGCAGGGAGGGCTGAAAGAAATGAGACACTGCCTGGGCCACACAAGGTGTCCCATGCATAGTCCAGTTCAAACCAGTGCTGGGGCACTCCAGCCCCAGCTCTGGCTCGAAACTCGACAAAGGGAAAGGGGTGTAACCACCACCTTCCCTGGTCCCCCCTATAGGAGGGACCTAGCAGGTAAACCAGCCCCTAGATTTGGTATATAGGTAGGAGCTGAGTCCCAAGACTTTAGATTTATTCTGACTGAAACTCTGAAACGAAACGCTGGACCTTCGACAACATACTTTGCAAGAAGACGACTGAAGAATCTCCCTCGTGGTCAAGGAGTGACCACCCTGCACAAGCAGGTACCATCCAGTGATCAACGGCTTGCTTTGTCAACGCTCCCGCCTGAGCACAGAGCCTGACAAGAACCGGACTTCCAGACTTCCAACATCCTGATCCACAGTCCCAGCAGAGCTGAGACCCCTGGAGGCGACGAGAGACGTGGGACCGGCCATCTTGAAAAGTCTGCGACTTGCTAATTGTGCAGCACCCTAGGCACCCTCGAAGCTGTGCATTGGGGATTGAGAAGCCCCAGCCCCGAGCATCATCTGCACCGAAGATCAGCCCTGCACACTCCACGAGTTCTGTGTGGGGCCCTTCTGCATTTTCCTGCTAGACCCGTCTGCCCGGTCACTTGCCCGTTGGCTAGTGGCCATCTTGGCGACGAACCTTTGAATTTACACCGCTGGTGTGGTTGCTCCGGACTGGCCCCTGCTTCCCTGAAAAGAAGCATCCCATCAGACCTTACTGGTCTGATTAAGAAGCCAACTTCGATTCCTGCGTGGGTTGCCTTTGCCAAGGCTTGTTGACTCCATTCTGGAAGCCGACACTGCAGACAGCGAGAGCCTTCGTGGGACAGTCTGTGCCTGACTCCTGGTTGTCGCCGACGCCTCCTGGTCCACGTGGCTGCAGAGACAAGCTTCACGACATCACCTGATTGCTTCACGACATCGCCTGGTTCCTTCCTGGTTCCTCCCTGGTCACTGGTTAGTGACCCTGACTCTGTCCCCTCTGCTTTCAGTTCCTCTTCATCCTGGATCCGCCTTTGGATCCAACCGGACACTTCTCTCCTGGTTGCCTGCAGCATCTTTCATCAGGGCTCCATAGGATTCAGCGACGAAACCCGACACACTTTGACACCTATGCACCCGCTTCCTGTGGGTGAGGTAACGCGAGTACTCCTGTGCTCCTGTGGGTATTGACAGTTGGATAACTGTCTAGGTTTCAAGTAACTTTCATCGAGTCCAGTCAGAAGTGCCCTAAAAGAACTAGTTTCCATCTTTTACGTTCCCATTCATTCTCTATGGTAACTTGCGTGTGTGTTTAGACACTGCACACGCATACCGTGGGCCTCCTGCTTCCTAACTCTTGGTAGTTCAGCGTAGCCCCAACGATGCCCTAGGCCTATTCACTTTCCGTGTAGTGGTCCTTATACCACTATTTTAGTATATGGTTTAGCGTGCCCATAGGGCCCTACTGTATTTTGTGCACACTTATTGTATTTTTAATTAAATATCTTGTATTGTGCTTGTGCCTCTGACCTCATAAAGAGTTCAGAGGGATTGTCTAGATAAATAACATATATTTTATATATATCCTGCGTGGTGTCCTTTCATTTGGTATTAAAGGGGTTACATATGGTAAAACAGCTTGCTTCACATGCCCTCTTAAGTTTAGCCTAAGACTGCTTTGTCCATGCTCGCCACTAGGATAGCTGGTCTATAAGGTTGACTTTACAACATCACCATAAGGGTTGTTTGGACTGGTGCAAGGTGCTCACTAGAATAGTGAACATCATATACCAGGCCAACTTCTCACACCTAGGACCGGTTTCAGAGTTTCACCCCATGTCACCCAGAATAGCTTGACTCCAGTGGCATGGAGTGCACAGGAACTGTCTGGGCATACCCTTCCCAATTTGTTCTGCATTCCGTCCATCAATTGTGTGTCTTTTGTTTCCTCGCCCTAAGTGAGCCGAGTATGCCCAGACGTGGGTCCTGGGCTCACTGTGCCACTGGATTCAAGCTGTCCTGGCTGATGAGTGGTCAAACCCCAAAAATAGTGCTAGGATGCTTGTATCCGGTCTAGGGACGACCTGGCTTGGCAGTTCGGGCTGGACTGTTCCCATGAAGGACAGGGTCAACCATCTTGACCCTGTGCTAGCGTTCATTTAGTACTTTTTATACATTTTCTATATTTTAAGGACTGATGTGGACAAATTGCTTTGGTGGAGACTTTGTTCAAATTCTTCTCTTTGACTTCCGGGACTCCATATGAGGAGTACAAAAAAGATAAAAAGTTCACTCAAGTATTCTCCGAGATGAGGGCTCCAAATTTTAACATTTGATGACCAGTGAGCTTCGCCACCCTTTGCCAGAACACGGTTGTTTTTCTCGATTAAAAGACCAGACTTCAGCCTCTTGGATCTTTGTCAAAAAACATCTCAGGCTGTGTAAATATCTTCGAAGCTGCTACAGTCTAATTTTTTTCTTCTTGTCTAAGTTTAGATATTGCTAACATTGGTCTAGTGGCTCTCTTTTCATCGGACTGGGGTCCAACCTCCTTGGAATAAACGTCATACACGATCAGTCTTTTATAGTTCTCACAAATGGCATTTTTTAATGAAGTATCGAAGTAGATTTGAAAGATAGGGCCAAGATGTACATTTTTTTAATTACATGTGGTATCCAAAATGTTTTAGAATTTTTTTTAGAAACCACAATTATCCATCAACAAAGGTTTGTGATTAAAAAAAATTAAATTTTACATGCAAAATATTATCAATAAGCAATGATCACGTAAATTTGTATGGCCTACCAAAATATCACTCAGCACAGACTAAAGGCTACTAGAAATAAACTGTCATCAATAACCGACCCACCTCTAAAGGTGTAGTGCAGATAAGGTACCACTTTGTGTTCTTCCATTTACTATTACATATCCCTGCTCTAGGCTTTCACTCAGGGGGTTTTACTCCCTTCTGTCTGCTGTAACATTACTCAATTCTGGTTCAGGAATCCCCCAAGCATTCACCCAATTTCCTTCTTCCATCAATTTACATTTTAGCTAATGACTTTTTAGCATTAAAATCTTCTATTATTAAAAATGCTTATTTAGAGACCCCTAGTCACTAGATCCCTTAATTCTACCTACGTTTGACAGACAATAATCACGCTGTAAATATTGCACAAGATTTCATTGTATTCTCAGTTGGGATCACACAACCACAGCTTAATAGAAAGAAAAAATGTGTTTTGATGAATACGTCTAACAGCAGATTCCTCACCTTAAAAGATTCCTCAGGTGCCAATCTGGATTGGAAGATTTTTCGTAGCACTGCTCCTACGCACTGCTATGTTGGCTCCATACCACTGTGGAAGTGACAGTGTCGCTGCATATAAGCTGCACCCCTGCACTCTGACGCCAGTTCCTTTCTTTTCAGGCCTTCTGACCCATGTCCATTTTTGCACTACAAATTTGCTGCATTTCCTGCAGACTCCCAATTTTTCACTGTGCTAGAGAATTATGTCCCCACTGAAATTGACACGAGTCCAGCCATGCTGCTACTTCGGGAAGCAGACGTCTGTGAGTGATCAGCACGGGATGCATCGTTGGTGCCTGGGATAGGAACACAATTCGTGTGTCGTTTAATAAGATGCGCCCGAATGCACTTGAAGGTGGTTTGAGACGGGGAGGGGAAGCTGCATTTTGCAAAGCACAAAAAGATGTCATGGCCTTCACTTAGATCTTGCTCTCACACTAAGTCGCTGGTTCCTTCCACTGTTCACATAAGTGGGACTCGAACACATCCCACCATCTCGACTCCAAGGAGAAGGCGTTAGGGCATCAAGATGCAAGCTGCACTCCATCATGGTCACCAGTTATTGAGCCGATACCTCAACTGATCCCGATGTGCTCCGAGTTTCCTGAGCTGTCTTTTATCCCACAACAGATCGAGGCCTTCAAGAGCCTGTTATGCAAATATACAATGTGCTTCCAGCGCTGACTGGTGTGCCACCTAGCCCCATGGAATCGCATGGGCCTCCATTTGTGTAACTGCGGTGGGTCCTTCACCGGTGCTGTGTGACCCCTGCAGACTGGTTACCGGGCCTGTACTTCCTCTGGTACAGACGTCTACTCCAGCACCACGATCCACACTGGTTCCTACAACACTGACCCTTGTGCAAGAGTCGGAGGGTGATCTGAGGCTAACACAAATGTCAGACCCTAGAAACAACATTGGCTGAAGCTCAACCAATGTTGTGCAACGAGATTATAAAAGCGCACCCAGTTGTGATGCATCCTGACTCTAACCATCTGCCTCTACTGCATCACAGCGGTCAGCAGAGGCTTTATTATCTTTGTGTTCTAATTCTGACCCTGTGCCACAAAAGGTTGCACCCCAGGATGTTGATGATTATGGTGAGGGGTGTGGGTTGCTCCCCCTTTATTACACTGATGATGCCTTAAACCATGATCTACAGATCTCCGGTGAGATTGACACTTATCCTAACATAAATCATAACTCACCACATGTGCCACCAACAGAAGCGTATGCCTCATTCGCAGGCAGTGGTGTTTGGTGCATCCAATGTGCTGGGGTTACAGCTTCCCTCATTGAGATTAAAACAAATGTTATGACAGAATTTCTGCAGCCACAGCCAGCAACATAAGTTCTTGCTTCCATTCACTGGTGCCTTCATCAATGTTTTCATGGATTTCCCTGTCCCACGAAAGCATGGGGCCTCAGGCCTACTGAAGGATAGATTCAAGATGCTCACATTGGCCCAAATCCAATCCTCTCTGGACCCGGGTGACTGCAGGGTGTCCTTGGACTTGCAGGATGTGTATTTTCGCTTTCCTTTCCTGCAATCCCACAGGTGTTAACTACAGTTCAAGGTGGCTAGGAGAATTTTAATTTTGCTGTACTCTCCTTCAGCCTCACTAGCACCCTTGAGGTGTTCATGAATGTGATGGCAGTGGTTATTGCTCATCTTCGGAGGTTGGGAGTTGCTGTATACCAGTACCTTTATGGCTGGCTCACTTCAGTCAGTCCTGTACCTTTATGTCTGGCTTACTTCAGTCAATCATTGACCACCTCCTTAGGATAGCTGACCTTATCACATTGTTGGGTTTCACTTAAAACAAACTGACGTCCCACCTATTTTCTTCGCTTTTCTTCATTGAGGCAATTTTGGATAAGGGTTCTTCCTCCACAGCAACAAGTCCAGGATATTTGGGCTATGATGATGTTTGAGGTCCACTCCCAGACCCAGGTGAGAGTGGCTGTGAGACTTCTTGGTCTCTTACTGGTGCAACATTTTTGTCAACCACAGCAGGTGGCACATATGAGCCCTACAGTGGAACGTGAAGTCTCAGAATCAAGGCCGCCTTTCAGTCACCATCTAGATCTTGGAGAAAGTGGCTCAAAATCTGCTTTGGTGGCTGGCTGCCTGACCTTAGTTTGTCCTGCTGCAAATTGCTCCCCATTTCCCATTCAGAGCTAATTGTAGTAATGGGCGCATCCCTGCTGGGTTGACTGTCATCTGAGGGAGGTGGAGATTAGAACACTCTGGTCTCCCACTCTGGTCTCCAGTTGAGGTCTGGCTGTCAGGGATGCCTTGAATGCAGTCTTCTTTCTGCTAGATAGCAGAGGCAGCAAAGTCCAACGAAATTATCCAATTGCCATCCGAATTTACCATAGTGTGTTAAGCGAGTAACCACATGGGAAAGGAGGTTTGGAACAAACAAACAAAACATTCTTCTGCCTTTAAGAGTAGTGGGGACTTTAAATCATCCATGTTAATTCACCCATTTTCCCAAACTTTTATCATTTGTATCATTATTGCAGAGAGTTTTACATTCCCATATAAACGCATGACCATCCTGTCATATACATTTGCACTTTATATGCCTGATCAGAATAGTAATGGATGCTTTCAAAAGTAAAAACAGTTAAATATATGTTCGAGGCATATGAGCTGCAGATTAGACACTATGCATAGATCGCCACCTAGTGTTGGGCCCGGATGTTTGCACTTGTTTTTGCCCTGAAAAGTTCTTTGGAAGTCACAAGATAGGTGACTCCTCCTTTGGATTACTTTGCGCTTCGGCATCGGCTCTATCCTCAGATTGTTTTTTTCCGCCATCGGGCTCGTATGTGTTTCCTGCGCTCCGGTTTGGAACCGATTTTCCTTCGGCGCGCAATCCTCACCCAGTTCGACGGCATTGTTTCGATCGCGCTTCCCATCGACAAGACTCTTCACGACTTCGAAGTCTTCGATTTCGGTAGTCGTCGAAGGCCTTTGGGCCTGCCTGGGCCTTACTCTCTGGCTTATGGAAAGGACGCTATTTAAGAAATGTCCTCAATGTGGGTCGAAGTTTCTCCACACCGATCTACATGAGGTGTGCAACCTTTGCCTCTCACCGGAGCACGAGGCCAGATACTGTTCCGCTTGTGCCTCGTTCCGCTCCAAGAAGACGATCCGGGACAGACGAGCTCGAAGAACCATGGCTCGCTCGTCATCTTCGATCCCGAATGACATTTTCCAAGAGGGCATCAACGTGTCAGAGCAGGAACAACAACATGGTGTCGACAGCGACTCCGAGGCCGACGACTCAGACGTCGAGGACATCACTCTGGCACAGAGGGTCGTAAGTACACATGTCGACCCCGACCCTTCCTCAACACCTTCCAAAAAGGCTTCGGTCACACCCTCGCCTTTGGGCCCGGGTGCACACCGAGAGACTGCTTCCCATGCCCTGCTTTCAAGCTCAGCAAAGAAGCCTACTAAGCCTTCAGGCAACTAGGGCTCAAGTCAGCCTGCCCCCGGTGCCAGCACACACCTACAGGCACCGAAAAAGAAACCATCTTCTAATTCCACGCCAGCTGCTTCCAAATCTAAGCACTCTAAGCCAAAGACTAGCACCGGCTCCTCAGCACCAAAACCACACTCTGCGCCGAGCAAGAAATTGCCACCGAAAGCACCCGAGCCGAAAAAACCACCAGAGCCAAAAAAAGCTTCGGAGCCGAAAAAAACCACAAGGCCCACCGGACAAAGACACTACAAAAGAACATGTTTCTAAATCAAAAGATGCTACCCGTTCGGTGACGAAAAAGCATACGGAACCAAAAATCTCGGCACCAAAGGATCTACCTTCCACAGAGGAACTGTTTCATCCAGATCCTACACAAAAGACTCTTGTTAAAGATCCCAAAACTGGTCGATTGACTCTTAGTTCTAAAAAACAACCATTAGAGACTCCTGCACCGGCTCCTCATCCTAAGAAGAAGGACATTGCGACTTCTCCTCTAAGAATACCTTCTCCCCTCCTCCTCTTCCTCCACCACCTCCTCCCCTGCCACATCACTCCCATACACCATCTCCTACTCCATTAGAAGATGATGATGACGGGGATAACACCTCTGATGACACAGGGGATGGTGCAGATAATGAGCCACTAGATAATACTAGTCCTCCCGGCTCACCTGACTTGTGGAATTATTATAGTACCCCAGACGCCCCTAACAATCCCACAAGACAACATATACCCCTCCAGGCCTTCCACACCAGAGAACACTATGGGATTTAACCAACTTGTCCATAGAGCTGCCCAATATCATGGAGTTGACCTACATACTGACCCAGTAGACGAAGACTTGCTTATGGATACCTTTGATACAACACAAAGGTCCACCTCAATTTTACCTATGCTTAAAGGGGTCATTAAGCATGCGCCAGAGGTCTTCAAAGATCCAGTTGGGGCTAGAATCCTCAACCCCCGAATTGAGAAGTATAAGGCTGCCCCCTCAGACCCAGCCTACATTAAAGGGCCTGCACCACTAGACTCCCTTGTAGTCTCCAATGCACGCAAAAGAGCCAATTCCCAAACATCAGGCGAGGCTCTCCCACCAGATAAAGAGTCTAAACTAGACGCCTCAGGCAAGCGAACAGCGTCACAGGCAGCAAACATTTGGCGTATTGCTAATACTCAGGGCACATTTTGACGAGTTAGAATCCATAATGCAGCACCTTCCTGACAAATACAAGAATAGGGCTAATGAACTTATACAAGATGGTAAAACCATCACCAATACCTCTATTCGTTGTGCCCTAGATGCAGCAGATACCACTTCAAGGGCAAATAATACCAGTGTCCTTTTGCGTAGGCATGCCTGGCTATGCATTTCAGGTTTCAAACCTGAAGTACAAAGTGCCATACTCAATCAACCCTTCTATGAGCAACACTTATTTGGGCCTAATGTGGACGTATCCCTTGAAAAAATGAAAAAGGATACGGACACAGCTATATCTATGGGAGCCGTGCAGTCGCAAGCTCCCAGACGTTCTTTTCGTCGCTCATCCTATAGAAGCACCACTAGAGGCTACTCCTCAGATAGTCCCTCTACTTCATACAAAGCCCCTACCCAATCCACCTACAGTAGGGGCTACCAAAGAGGGGGTTACAGGGGTAATAACAATAAAGGCAGAGGCAAAACTAACAACTCCCGCTCTGCCTCCACCCCTGCCCAATGACGTCCCTCCACTTCCCCCACCACATTCCACTCCAGTTGGGGGAAGACTACAACAATTCTTTTCTGTTTGGACGAACATCACATCAGACAGGTGTGTGCAACAAATAATTCAAGCAGGTTACTGTCTTGAACTAATCTCTACCCCTCCAAACATACCACCCATACAGCATCCAATGTCACAAGAACATTTGTTACTGCTCAGGCAGGAGGTAATATCCCTCCTACAAAAAAGCGCAATAGAACCAGTTCCACTGCATCAACAAAACAAGGGAGTTTACTCCCTGTACTTTCTTATCCCAAAAAAGGATGGCTCTCTAAGGCCTATTCTAGACCTCAGACCACTAAACCTGTACATACAATCAGACCACTTTCATATGGTCACACTCCGACGGGTCCTTCCTCTCCTTTTACAAAAAGACTTCCTTGCCACGATAGATCTCAAGGATGCCTATTTCCACATTCCCATTCACACAGCTCACAGAAAGTTTCTCAGATTTGTACTTGACGATCAGCACTATCAATTCAAGTTACTCCCATTCGGAGTCACAACAGCACCAAGAGTGTTTACCAAGTGCCTAGCAGTAGTAGCAGCACACTTAAGAAGACAGCACATTCACGTCTTCCCATGTCTCGACGTCTGGCTCATAAAAGCCAGCTCATACAGTCAGTGTGTACAACACACTCACACCACCATCCAATTATTCCACAACTTGGGGTTCACAGTAAACCATACCAAGTCCCACCTGCAACCGTCACATGTACAACAATATCTTGGTGCCACAATAAACACCTCAACAGCGCTACCTTACCCCTCTCTTACCAAGATAACACATATGCAAGCTCTTCTAACCAAATTCCAACCGCAACACTCTCTTCCAGCTAGAGTGTTCATGCATTACATAGGAATGATGGCCTCTTGCATATTCATAGTGCCTCATGCAAGACTACAGATGCGTCTTCTTCAAGAATGCTTAGCACAACAATGGAACCAGGCTCAAGGTCAATTAACAGACCTAGTATTGGTAGACAGTCAACCTCACCGCTCTCTGCAATGGTGGAACACCAAAAACCTTTCCAAAGGCCGACCGTTCCTAGAGCCAGTTCCTCAAATAGTTATGACAGCAGATGCATCGCTTTCCGGGTGGGGAGCCCACCTCCTGCAGCACACCATGCAAGGCAGGTGGACACCGCAACAAAAGTTACTCCACATTAACCACCTGGAGTTACTAGCCATTTTTTTAGCCCTAAAAGCATTCCAAAAGCACATATCGGGCAAAGTTGTCTTAGTCCGCACAGACAACATGACAGCCATGTATTATATAAACAAACAAGGAGGGACACACACTCTGCAACTCTCTCAGCTAGCGCAGCAGATATGGAGATGAGCTACACCTCTGAACATCTTCCTCTTAGCCTAACATGTTCCAGGAGTACAAAACATCAAAGCCGGTCTGTCAAGCCGTCAGACACAACAGATCCATGAGTGGGAACTTCATCCACAAGTTCTTAAACCGTTCTTTCAGATGTGGGGACAACCTCAGATAGACCTCTTCGCCACCCACGAAAACGCCAAATGCCCAAGCTTCGCTGCCAGGTATCCACACCCGCTGTCCAAAGGCAATGGGATATGGATGAACTCGTCTGGCAAATTTGCGTACGCTTTTCCACTTCTCCCACTGCTTCCATTAGTGGTGCGCATACTTCAGCAACATTCCCTCACTCTCATTCTAGTTGCTCCGACTTGGGCCAGACAACCGTGGTACATCGCACTGCTGCAACTTTCTGTAGTACCGCACCAAAAACTATACCTGTCTCTGCGCTTCCTAACCCAGAACCATGGAGAGATCAGACAGCCAGATCCAGCTCAGCTCAACCTAGCGATCTGACTCCTGAGATCCTAGAGTTCGGTTATCTTAACCTTCCTCCTGACTGTATGAACGTTATTAAAGAAGTTAGACTCCCCACCACTAGGGCATGTTATGCAGCCAAGTGGAAACATTTTGTAATGTATTGTAATAACAACAATATTAATTCCCTAGCTGTGTCTATTCAACACATCATAGGATACTTATTACACCTCCAAAGATGTAACTTAGCATACACGTCTATTAGACTGCATCTTGCACCATAAGAGCAGATTTACAAAATAGACAGCATCTATCTCTTTTCGTAGTGCCTGCTATAAAAGCCTTTATGGAAGGCCTTTATGGAAGGCCTTAAAAGAATATTTCACCGGTGTGGAATTTGAACATTCTTCTAACACAGCTAATGGGACCTCCCTTCGAACCTTTACATAAATGTGAACTACAATTTTTAACATGGAAGATTGCATTCCTATTAGCTATTACTTCTCTACGGAGACTTAGTGAACTACAAGCACTAACTAGTCAAGAACCTTTCCTGTAAATGCATCATAATAAGGTTGTTATCTGTACTAACCCTAAATTCCTTCCTAAAGTAATTTCTCCCTTCCACCTCAATCTGTGGAACTGCCCGTTTTCTTCTCGCAGCCACAGGCAGTCGCAGAAAGAGCTCTTCATACCCTAGATCTCAAAAGAGCATTGTTATACCACATTGAGAGAACACAACCCCTTCGTAAGACCAAACAACTTTTCGTGTCTTTCTCACCAAGACACAAGGGCAACCCTATATCAAAATCTAGGTTAGCTAGATGGATTGTCAAATGTATACAAATTTGCTACCATAAAGCTAAACGTACGTTATCTGTTCCTCCTAAAGCCCACTCTACAAGGAAAATAGGGGCTTCAATGGTATTTTTAGGGAACATTTCCCTAGATGACCTCTGCAAAGCAGCTACATGGTCTACACCGCACACATTCACAAAACACTATTGTGTAGATGTGCAAACTAAACAACAAGCTACTGTGGGCCAGGGTGTACTCAATACAATATTTCAAACTACTGCAACGCATACGGGTGGTCGCCGCTAAGAGTGGGTACTGCTATACAATCTATTCACAGTGTGTAATCTGCAGCTCATACCTCGAACGGAAAATGCTACTTACAATTATGCATCTGTTCTTGGCATGTAGAGCTGCAGAGTAAAACACACGCCTCCCCGGCTACATTTATCTGTTCCAGTATTATCTTAATTAGATACCGCTTACATGGACATCCTTCCTTTTCTTGCAAAGCTCCATCATCGAGCCGATGCGCAATGTGATCCAAAGGAGGAGTCACCTATCTCGTGACTTCGAAAGAACTTTTCAGCACAAAAACAAGTGCAAACATCCGGGCTCAACACTAGGTGGCGATCTATGCACAGTGTGTAACTCTGCAGCTCTACATGCCAAGAACAGATGCATACTGGTAAGTAGCATTTTCCCTTTTTTCCACAGTGATATTCATTTAAAGACCCACTGTTTCATAAATCATGGCTTTCAACTGTTTGTGTGAAATTATTTTCCTTTGGACACTGAAATGCTCAGCTACTGCTATTACCATCTTGCTCAGTTCCTCTCCTTAGGGTTTTGTACATACTTTTCTCCTAGATTCTGATTGCACCCTCACATGCTGCGTACACGATTATGGAGTCTGTTGCTATCTTGCTCAGAAAGTTGTGCCAGACCCATCTTTAGAGGCCAACAGCACCTCTTGAGCTAGGAATCGGTACTGACCCATCCTGGTTTTGCCGCAACTCTCACGGGGAAAATTGGTTGTCAAGTGGGTCTGGTTGCTATTTGTCCCAATACCACACAGAATCTGTGAAGCATGTCATTTGTTATTTTCCAGATCTGCCGTCCCCAAGGCGTTTGTATTTAAGAACCATGTTCATTCAACACGGCGTAAGAACAGGCAAGGAGGCCTTAAGGCATGTATACTTCACCATAGTCCCAATGGAGCTCGCACGAATTGGGAAGTTTTTCGTGGTGGCATGATTGTCTTAATAATCAGCCCGAGAATTGGCAACAAAACAACTTATGACTCACGGAACACCTGCACTCGCTCTTGCTCAGTATCGCACTCTTAATACTACTACTGTCAGTCAGTCAGTCATGTACACTTTATTCGATTTGTTAAAAATCATAAGACATTAAAACATTTATATACAAATTTACAAGTTACATGGATTTACAGGGACCAAGCAAGGGCATTATGTACAACACTAGGACACAAGAGCGATGTAGAGAAAGAAAAATGATTCAGGTGAGGCTCAAGGGCTAGGCAAGGTCCCTCAATGCCACTAAATTTGTTTTCACTCTATGAGCCGCCACCAGGAAGCTGGCTACCCCAAATATGATAGTAGTACTGCCCAAGGACTGTAAGTAAACTAGGGCCGGCCAGACTTGGACAAAGCTGCCTTCTCTTAAAATTGGGACTAGATATTTTTTCCTAGAATCCGAATATAAATTGCAAAACATAATAAAATGCATAGTGTCCTGATGGGAAAATTCATCACATTTAAACGGAGGGCCCTCTTCTGGTTTACTCCAGGATGGGTAACTACCTAAGAAATAATGAATTAAATTAAATCTGAATTTAATTAACAGGTATCTATGGAAGGGTTTGGTTACAAATTTGAGGTAGGGCTCAAGGGAGGGGGAAATCAATAGCATATAATGTGATCTGACAGTTGGTTTAATCAGTTCTTGCTCCTCCCGAGCCAATCTGGCCCTATCCATGAAATGCAATTTGGTCCAGTTAATGTCCTCCATCCTGATACAGGAAGGGGAATTAAATAATTCCGGGCGTCCTAGCTGTAAAAAAGTGTGTCTCACATAGTCCAGCCAGGCTATTCTCTTTACATGGTCCAAGGACATAACATCATGCAAAATAGCATGCTTGACGGTTAATTCATCATTTCGCCTAGTCCTTAACCAGTATAATAAAGGAGCCAGTCTAAGTTTATCAGTAACATAGTCTAGGCCCACCTCCCCATGAATAGAAAAAGTAGGGGTGGACTGGGGTACGGAGAGAAGACGTCTCAGGAACTTGTTTTCCACTGTTTGTATTGCGTCCTGAGAAACGTACCCCCATAGTGATGACCCATACATAACTATAGATATACATTTAGAATTATACATTTTTAAAAGTGCCACCATGGGCTGACCATATTACTTTTACCAGTTAGAGGATATTTAATAGACCTTGGTGATGTAGCTTTGCACACCATTTGAATGTAATACCAAACACCTGTTTTAATTCTAAATGTACCTGTCCTCGCACAAAGTTACTTGTTTTCGGTGACTACGATTGCATTTTTGCTTCTTAATCCCTCTTCAGATTTTATTCATTATATCTTTACCTTTTTTTTTAATGTGTATTTATCTGCTCTGCTTTTGTAAAGGATTTTAGGTAATCATACAATAAAGGATATTCTGTCTTATAAACTACTGCTATTACCATCTTGTTCAGTTTCTCCCCCTAGGGTTTTGTACAGACTTTTCTCCTAGATTCTGATTGCACCCTCACATGTTGCGTACATGTCCCCATTATGGAGTCTGTTGCTAACTTGCTCAGAAGGCTGTGGCAGACCCATCTCTAGAGGCTAACAGCACCTCTTGAGCTAGGAATCTGTATTGACACATCCTGGTTTTGCTGCACCTCTCACAGGAAAGTATACAGGCCCTTTCCTGTAGGCTGAACTTCTTATCTGGCTCTGTACAGAATTTTCTCCTTGAGGCTTTGCTCGTCAGTGGTAAGTAAGGAGTTCTTTCTGATAGAGACTTGAAGCTGCAGGTTCTGCACCTTTTGATTATTCCCCAGATGTCCAACTGAAAATGAAACCTTTTTTTAGTACCTCAGCTCGCTGGAATTTGGCGCTGTGCAGTTCAGCACTGACGTCATTTTGCTCTGGAAGTGAAGTGCGGAGCACATAAAGGTGCCACTCCAGCGCACAAACGTCAGTTCCTTTCTTGTCACATTACCAGACATGTGTCCAGAGTTTCCTCTCGTCACTCTGAAACACTTTTACATTGATGTTCCTTGAAATTCCTCAGTGTGCAAGGGATGTCCGGCCCTAAAATGTCAGGTTTTAAATCCTGTAAGCCCTGTCACAAACAGATGTCTGTGACGGATCCCCTCCAGGTATGCCTTTGATGTCCGATGTCGAGCCATGACTCCAAGATCTGCAAAGACTGCGCGTCTATTAATCCTCAGGCCATAACGGAACGCGAGGCAAACCTTTTCCGCCAAGCATAAGAAAACCCAACGCCGGGACTGCTTAAAGTCCCGCTCCGTGTCCAGGGTTCATTCCAGGTCCCACTCCCGTTCCTGGAGTCGACATACAAGTTTTTCAAATCACATACACCAGTCCACATTGGATTCCCAGGCCTGCTGCATTAGTCTTTCCTCGTCCCCACAATTTGATCACGTCCTGTTTCGCCACCATCAGTTCAATGTTAAAACAAGCATTTATAATGCAATGGTCTCGGCATTGTTAAAGTTAGAGCTGTTGGCATTGCTCATTACATTATTTTTATTTATGTTTTTGTTTTTAAAACATATAAACAAAAGGCATTGTCATTTACAATGCCAATAGCTTAATCTCTTGCAAATGCGAGACCTATTGCATTTGCACCCACACACAGAGCCCCACACACACAGAGCCAAACACACACACACACAGAGACACACGCACAGAGAGCCACACACAGGGAACAGAGCCCAGAAAAAACGATCACAACAAGGGAACAGAGGCCAGAAAAAACGATCACAACGAGGGAACTGGGGGCAGGAAAGCAAGCACAACGAGGGAACAGGGGGCAGGAAAGCAAGCACAACGAGGGAACAGGTGGCAGGAAAGCAAGCACGGCAACAAACACAAGCCCAGCCAGAGAACAAAGGCAACAAACACGAGCACAGCCAGGGAACAGAGGCAACAAACACGTGCAGAGCCAGGGAACAGAGGCAGGAAGAAAACACGCGCACAGCCAGGGAACAGAGGCAACAAACACGAGCACAGCCAGGGAACAGAGGCAACAAACACGAGCACAGCCAGGGAACAGAGGCAAGAAGAAATCACGAGCACATCTAGGGAACTGAGGCAAGAAGAAAACACGAGCACGGCTAGGGAACAGAGCACAGCCAGGGAACAGAGGCAACAAACACAAGCACAGCCAGGGAACCGAGGCAACAAACACGAGCACAGCCAGGGAACAGAGGCAAAAAGAAAACACAAGCATAGCTAGGGAACAGAGGCAACAAACACGAGCACAGCCAGGGAACAGAGGCAACAAACACGAGCACAGCCAGGGAACAGAGGCAAGAGGAAAACACAAGCACAGCCAGGGAACCGAGGCAAGAAGAAAACACGTGCACAGCCAGGGAACAGAGGCAACAAACACGAGCACAGCCAGGGAACAGAGGCAAGAAGAAAACAAGAGCACAGCCAGGGAACAGAGGCAAGAAGAAAACACAAGCATAGCTAGGGAACAGAGGCAACAAACACAAGCACAGCCAGGGAACAGAGGCAAGAAGAAAACACAAGCACAGCCAGGGAACCGAGACAAGAAGAAAACACGTACACAGCCAGGGAACAGAGGCAACAAACACGAGCACAGCCAGGGAACAGAGGCAAGAAGAAAACACACGCACAGCCAGGGAACAGAGGCATGAAGAAAACACGCGCACAGCCAGGGAACAGAGGCAACAAACACGAGCACAGCCAGGGAACAGAGGCAACAAACACGGACAGAGGCAACAAACACGAGCACAGCCAGGGAACAGAGGCAACAAACACGGGCACAGCCAGGGAACAGAGGCAACTAACACGAGCACAGCCAGGGAACAGAGGCAAGAAGAAAACACGCACACAGCCAGGGAACAGAGGCAAGAAGAAAACACGAGCATCCAGGGAACAGAGGCAACAAACACGAGCACAGCCAGGGAACAGAGGCTACAAACACTAGCACAGCCAGGGAACAGAGGCAAAAAACACGCGCACAGCCAGGGTACAGAGGCAAAAAAAAACAAGCGCACAGCCAGGGAACAGAGGCAACAAACACGCGCACAGCCAGGGAGCAGAGGCAACAAGCACAAGCACAGCCAGGGAACAGAGGCAACAAACCAGAGCACAGCCAGGGTACAGAGGCAAGAAGAAAACACGAGCACAGCTAGGGAACAGAGGCAAGAAAACACAAGCACAGCTAGGGAACAGAGGCAACAAACACGAGCACAGCCAGAGAACAGAGGCAAGAAGAAAACACAAGCACAGCTAGGGAACAGAGGCAACAAACACGAGCACAGCCAGGGAACAGAGGCAAGAAGAAAACACAAGCACAGCTAGGGAACAGAGGCAACAAACACGAGCACAGCCAGGGATCAGAGGCAACAAACACGAGTACAGCCAGGGAACAGAGGCAACAAACACGAGCACAGCCAGGGAACAGAGGCAAGAAGAAAACACAAGCACAGCCAGGGAACAGAGGAAAGAAGAAAACACGAGCACAGCCAGGGAACAGAGGCAACAAACACGAGCACAGCCAGGGAACTATTATAAAGCAAAATGATGCCTTGGACTCAACTAGCACAGTATTAATACAAGAATGGGACCACTAAATTATCTCGTCCTATACCCAATCTGTCGTATTTAGGTGAATCAAATTCTTATATTTCATTTTCTCAGGTCACCCACCTTTATATAGAGAACACCAAAAACAATATGTTTATGTATTTGATTTTAATTTAATCATAACATAACCTAGAATCAGACTTTTTATTCAGTTGAGTCTATTTTTGCCACATTTAGACAAACAAACATATATATATATATACATCACTTTTTACATATATATATATATATATATATACAATACATACAAACATTGATAAACTAATCTTGCAGTGTATTCAAAATAGCCCAATTATTTTCACAGGATGCTAGCTCTTAGTACGGCTTCAGCATTCCTTAAGTAGTAAGCTCCTCCAGACCTATTTACAAGGGAGTATACCAGATCGTTTTTTAATTTTATGATCTGTTCAATGTCCTTTTCACTCCTTGTGAAACCATCTATTTCATGTATAGTTTCCAATATTTTTAGGCTGGGGTCTTCTCTCAAACAAAAGTGTCGACGCGTTTCAGCCCTCTTACTATGGGCCGCATCAGGACTTGGGCTAATGCAAAGGTCCGTATTCTACTGATGACTCAGGGCTTTCCTACAAAAATCCACGTGGTTGGTAGCCCTTACAAAGCAACTCCGGCGTCCCAGTCAATCAAGGGACTTTCCGTGGGAGTCTTCAATTTAGCTCGATTCTCCAAATGCGGGGCAGCTACTGTCTCTCTCTTTCCTCCCGGCAGCCGGTCTAACATCCCGGAACCCGATTCAGAGCTGGTCACGTGATCCTCCAGCCAGGGAACAGAGGCAAGAAGAAAACACGAGCGCAGCCAGGGAACAGAGGCAACAAACACGCGCACAGCCAGGGAACAGAGGCAGGAAGAAAACACGTGCACAGCCAGAGAACATAGGCAATAAACACAACCACATCCAGGGAACAGAGGCAACAAACACGAGCACAGCTAGGGAACAGAGGCAAGAAGAAAACACAGGCACAGCCAGGGAACAGAGGCAAGAAGAAAACACGAGCACAGCCAGGGAACAGAGGCAACAAACACGAGCACAGCCAGGGAACAGAGGCAACAAACATGCGCACAGCCAGGGAACAGAGGCAAAAAGAAAACAAGCGCACAGCCAGGGAACAAAGGCAACAAGCACGAGCACAGCCAGGGAACAGAGGCAACAAACACTAGCACAGCCAGGGAACAGAGGCAAGAAGAAACCACGAGCACAGCCAGGGAACAGAGGCAAGAAGAAAACACGCGAACAGCCAGGGAACAGAGGCAACAAACATGAGCACAGCCAGGGAACAGAGGCAAGAAGAAAACACGAGCACAGCCAGGGAACAGAGGCAAAAAGAAAAAACGCGCACATCCAGGGAACAGAGGCAAGAAGAAAAGACCAGCACAGCCAAAGCATGTGGGTGGACTTAAAGCATCCCCTCTAAATAAGAGTGTAACAAAGTAACACAATGTTGCCAGGCAGCAAGGTCACAGAGCAAATCTCTAGTCTATAAAATATCACTGTAGTAAGCCTCCGGTCCTCACACAGCGCACCCCTCCAATGATCATGCCAAATCATCATTTGCATCCCTTCCTTTAAAGCAGAAGGCAGCCACGGAGGGGCTTACTCCTTCCCAGAGACAGGACCATAAATGTAACATGTACATTATTAGTCAGAGCATCTCCGCTGGGCAATTTTGGCACCAAGCAAGCTCTTATCAGGGGAAGTGTAGCAAAACAAACGGCACACGTGAGGTTACAAGCCGGGCCTCGAGCACGACGTAGCATAAAGCAACTGCTACCTCCACAGAGTATTACACAGACCCTCCCTGCCAAAAGCACTAGGGGAGGAGGAGGAATCCTACCAAGATCATGCGCCACAACGGGCTGAATGGAGCATGGAAGGATCAGAAACGAAAGGGTCTGCTCATAAGAAGACAGCTTGAGTACCAGGAGTTTAACAACCATACTCTCCGTCAACATAGCGCCTCATTGACAGCTTCTCTCCACCTGCGAATGGCAAAGGACAGGGGCTGGAAAAACAATCCGGCCTGCCAGCTCCTGTGGGTGCAGCGGGCGGGTCTTCGGAGGCATGCCAGGAGTCTGTGCTCTGCGCCCAAGCTTGCCTCTTGTCCGTGGCCCTAATCCGACAGCCGGGCCCTGGCACCGCCACCACCTCCGCCGCCTCCTCCTGCATGGGGACCTCTCCGCCGCCGGCCCCCACCAGGAGCTAGAACAGGGCATCTCCGCCGCCGGGGCCCTCCAGGAGCCTGCACAGACCTCTGCATGGGAGACAGGAAGTGCGGGAGTGCTCGGTCCGCTGCTCCTCCCTCCACGCGAGCCAAGCACATCTAGTTCCGGGAACAGAGGTTCCTAGGAGGAGCTTAGAATCAAAGACAACAATATACGTTGTCATTGGCATTTTTATATAGCGCGCAGACTTTACCCGGAGCGCTGTATAACAGAACCAGTTACGTTACATGAGAGAAATGTTACCACAAGCATTGGGTGAATATAACAAGCAAAATGGTGGCAGCAGCTGTGGATAAGCCCCGTCCTTTTCAGACTGGGGGCGTGTTTTTTGTTGAGTGACGGATGACATCACCGAGAGAAAACAGCAAAAAACACACCCCTTAATCCGAAACGGACGGGGCTTAAAGGGACAGACAGAGCTCTTCTCCAATGGCTGGCCGCCGTTTAGGCCGCCGTTTAGGAAGCCAGCCAATGTAGAAGAGCTGGCTCGTTTACCTCCCTACTAGAAGACATAATTCTCGCCCAGCGAGACTGCGCAAGCGCAGCCTACGCAGGCCGAGACTTAAAAAAGGAGGAAGTACTGGTACAGGGTCTGCTTACCACAGATACCTGTGGCTATCATCTGCGTGTTCAGCTCTGTTGTGCATCCTGAGACTGTTGATAGTCTTCTCCTTATTTTCCCCCAGTACATCGGAATCTTGGGGCAACTCCAGATGGTATTTAGTGGTGTGCCCTTCTGCCTGCATGCCCTCCTGCAAAGGTCCGTGTCAGCCCTCCCCATACATAGCTATCTCGATCTTGTGAGAAAGGCCCTGTGGAGGATTTTCAGCGGAATGAGTTTAAATCCAGCTCGTAAAGCTGCCTCTCAGGGGTACCTACAGGGCACCCCTTCTCCCCATTCATCGTCTTCCAGTCTGCCCAGGTACCCTTCCCATTTTTCCCGGAGGTGCACCAGTGGAGGTAGGCTGTTCTGTAGGAGGGTCGAGTAGAGTCTGGACACTGCGTGGCTGGTTAGAGGAGCCCCCAGAGCCCTATATTCTAGAGGTGATTTGTCTGGGGCCTCCATCGGAGCTTCCACATGCGGCTGCAGAAGGTACCTTAAATGTTGGTTTCACAAATATTGACCCCCCCAGACAGCTCATATTGTTCATGTAGTTTGGGGAACATGAATGTTCATTATTGTCAAAACATTGAGGCGAGACACTGATTTACATTGTTAGAGCTGTCTAAGAGCCTGAACTTTAACCCTTGTGACTTATAAAATAGAGGATGGTTGATGGATCTTTAGTCTTCTAGTGCTTGCACTACATGCAGCAGATCTTTAGGCTTTTTGGGGAATTTTTGATGTTGAAAGTTCCAAGCACGCAAGACCGGTAAAGGGTATCCCAGCAGTGCGTTTTCAGCGCTTGATGTGCACCAGACAGATGTATCTGATAGAGACATCTACCTGGAGATTCTTTACCTTTGAAATCTCTCTAGGCGCTAGACTGGATCAGATGATTATTTTTTTTTTATAACGGTACCTCTGCGCGCCGGTAGAGGGCGTCAAGTGACTCCGTAGCAATGTCATCCACTGGATTTGACGTCGACAGTCCATATAAGCCCTGTCCTGATGCGCTGACATCAGTTTTCTTCTTTTCCACGCAGACCAACGCTGATCCCGAAAGTGGTTCCTCAGGCCGTTTTGTTGGACTGTCTAAACATTTTTGTCAATGGAACAGCAAGCCTTCCCATTTTCTTATTTCCTCTGCCACAGACCCTCATACTGTTTGTATGTAGTGCCTCAGGGAGCACTGTGACTCCGAGGAGTATGATTCCTGTCGCCAACTTTGCGCGAAGGAGTTGTGGGAACATTGCATGACGCTCTTGGCAGCGCATTTGTCACACACTTCATGTCATTCAAGGTCTTGTTTTCAGACCAGAGAACGTTAAATGAGCCTGCTCCAGAAGTCATTCCTGTGAGAAGTTGGCCTGGCATATGCTTTCCACTATTCTAGTGGGCACCTTGCACCAGTCCAAATGACCCTTATTGATGATAGGTTAAAGACAACCTTTATTGAAAGCTATCCTAGTGGTAGTATGGAGAGCAGCCTTCAGGCTAAGTCTTAAAGGAATGTAAAGCAGCTTGTTTTACCAGTCTATAATCTTGTGAATGACCAAATGAAAGGAGAACCACACCAGGTATAAATATAAAATATATGTATTTATTCTAAACACATCCCATTAGTCTCTTCATGAGGCTATAGGCAAAAGTACATATAAAAAACGTAATGGCACACAGTAAATTAGCACAATATATGTTGAGCCCTAGGGGCGTACCAAACCTTATATTAAGAAAGTGGTATCAGAACCACGACTTGACTAGACACAAGGCCTAGAGCCTGTAGAATCGCTGTGCCCATAAAGAACCACCTAAGGTAGTGACACAGGGGACCCACGGAGGACTTGAGTCACTACCTTGTGTGAACACAGCCGCGGGACGCCGTTAGCTTCTATGGGGAACTTCGCTGTTGGAAATTTAAAGATAAAGGACACTTAGGAGAGGACTTTGAGCAAACCCCTTTAGACTTAAGGGGTTCTAGGGCCAACACCCACGGGAGCACCGGAGTACTCGAGTTACCTCACCCAGGAAAGCCAGGTGCATAGGTGTATTTTGGTGTCTGGAATTGTCGTCGTTTCCAATGGCGATCTGCTTCAAAGTACTGCTGCCGTCGAAGAGGAAATTGTCCGGGTGGATCCAACCCTGGATCAAAGATGAGAAGAACCTGAAAGCAGAGGGGACAGAGTCTGGGTCACTAGCCAGTGACCAGGAGCACCATAGGCGTGTGCCCACCGATGTCTGGTGATTTCAGGTGGAGAAGGTGAAGCTTGACTCTTCAGCCACGAGGACCAGGATGCGTTGACGACGACCAGGATCTGGAATCTAGCTGTCCCACGAAGGATGTAGAGTGCTGCAGTGTCGGTGCCCAGATTGGACAAAACAAGCCTTGGCACCAGCAACTCACGCAGGAAGTAAAGAAATGCTTTGTTGTGGACCAGCAAGGTCCGAGGGACTCCCCACGCGGTGGGGAGTCGGGGAACGTCTGAAGTAACCAGGGAAGCCCAAGGAAAATCAGAGTTGCCTTTGTAGGGATCCACCAGTCGATGGACCAGGGATCGCGAAGGAGCCCCGAGCGGAAATTCAAGAAGCGTGCTCAAGGAAAAATCGTGGAGTGTAGGCCCACAATCTTCGGTACAGATGGTGCTCTGGCTTGGGCTACTAATAACACAAAGCACAACTCCAAGAGACGTCCAAGTCAATACACTAGTAAATGTGCACGGTGTCCAGGAGTTTCGGTTCCACGTCACTCACGAGGGCTGCAGGACTCAGCTTTAATGGGGACTCTGGTCGGCATCTGAGAAGTCTGGAAATCCTCTTCCTGGGCTGCAGGTACTTCGGAGTCCATCGGGAGCTGAGGAGATGCAGACCGAGAAATGCTTTGTTGTTGTCTGCCAAGCAGGGGAGTCACTTCTTGACCCCAAGGGAGATTCTACCGTCCTCTAGTCTTGAGTAGAGTGTCGAAGTTCAGGGATTTCTGTAGCAGAGTTTCCTTAAGGTGTAATATAAAGTCCTGTTGCCAGGGGTTCCTTACTTATACCTAAGAAAAGGGTTGGACTAGCTCTGTGGACTCACCTATGGGAGGATTTGGACAGAGGGGTGGCTACACCAATTTTCTTTGTCCAGTTTCGTGCCAGAGCAGGGGCTGGTAGCCCCTGCAACCGGTTTGAACTGGGCTATGCACAGGGACACCAAATGTGCCCCCAGTGCAGACTTCAAAGCACTCTGAGTGCATCCACCCAGCCCCAATCCACTAAGGCCTGTCTGGGAGGTGGTTACACCTCCCTGTGACAGGAAACCTATTGTCCAGGCCTCCGCTGCCGGAGTTTCGGTCACCAGCAGGAGGCCAGACTCGTGTCTGTGGCTGCAGCATCCATTTTGTAATGCCAGTGATCTTTTAAACTGTTACCGGGCAGACCGGTGTGTGCATGTCTCTCCCTCTAGAAGGGTGGAATTCTACCCCTGCCACCAGGACTGGTGGAGGGTATGATTCCAAAGTGTAAGGCACCAAACACATGTTTCCGTGCAGTCATTCCAAAGTTAGCATTTACCACGAGGTTATAATGCACTTAAGAGTATATGGTCTGGCTGCATCACAGAACAGCCCTAGAGAATAGATTCCGAAGGTTGCAGAGGGGTCCTGCTCATGCATGGGCACCCTCTCACACGAAACCAAGCACCCTGCCTTCAGGATTGATAAGGCCTGCCATAGGGGTGACTGATAGGTTTCTATGTGCAGTGATTTAAGGTAGATATAGGTAACCTATATCTCAGTAAGGGGTGCATGCACCACCTTACCCAGGCTGCAGTAGCAATCCTGTTGTGTCATTTTGAAAGGCTTCCCAGGGGTGGCATAATACATGCCACAGCACCTGGTAGGCCTCTGGGGTACCTATGCACTTAGTACCTAGTGTACCATATACTAGGGGCTCATAAGGGTACCCCAGTAACCACACTGGGGTTTACCTATAGTACATGCCATCAATTTAGAGAGGAACCAGCTAGGCTGAGGTCCTGGATAGCGGGGCACCTGGATAGCAGGGCCCCAGTCAGACTAAGGTAAAAAACAGTGAAACACCAGCAAAAAGTGGGGGTAACCATAGTAAGCAGATCCTACTCTCCTACAATTCCCACGGGCGTACTTTGACTTCGACGTCCAAAGGTAAGTTGACATGCAAATGGTCAAAGTCGTGGCATTCACCTACTTCGCCGCATCTCTGACACCCCTTTCCGGCCTCCAGTTGAGGAGTCTGTGCAATAATATACCCTACGCCTCCCTGCCCTCCCTTGAGCTGGGCTGATTCTGGACCAGATGCAGGAGTACTATTTCTCCCTACTTGCTATCTTTGGGTCTCCACTTCCCTCTGGTGCTCTTTTCAGCCCCTAGGAGGTCAAAGGAGCCTTGACTGAATCCACACTGACGGGATCACCCTCTACTTGAGTTGGTTCCTCCGGATCCGTAGTTTGATCCGTGTTGGCTCCGGTACCCAGCCCTTCAGGGTTCCCACCTGCAAAGCCTGTACCCGATCAGGCGATGTCAACAACGTGGATATGTTCTGAGATTCCTTTTTTCCCTGTGCTTCTCATGGCAGGTTTAGCTCGCATACTTATTTTCTACGACAAAGAGCACTGGCTCAGTGGCATTGGCTTTTGTACTTGGTCCCATCCAACCATGGTTTGGACACCATCAGGGGAGCTACGAAGTAGTTATGTTTCTATAGAGTGTTGCCTTCCAACACTTCTTTATTCCTCTGCCATCGGTTACGTTTTCTCCATGCTTTTCAATGTCTTTCTGATTTGAGTTCCCTGTGTGCTTTACCTCAGTCCTTCTGGTGAAGCATTTCCCTTTAACTCACTTATATTCCTAAGACAGCCCAGCCGTTCTATCTTTAGTGGGATCAGTTTGCAGACCCTCCTCCGTAGATGGATATGCTTGGGCATCTAATTCAAAGGTAAGAAATATGCGGCTGCATGTCGCTATCAGATAAATAAGCTACTTACCTTCGGTGACCCCTTATCTGGTAGACACAAGATCCAGCCACAGATTCCTTACCGACTCTCCCATCCTCCTCATTCTTTTAACTGGTTTTTCCTTTTACCCACAAGATTCCTTTCTGGGCATTCTAATACCTTTCATTAGGACTTAGAAATTGTTTTGACATAAAGATGGCTCTTTACGTTTCCATATGCCGTTTCTATAAGTGGCTCCGCGTTTTTGGCACAGAAAATAGCCATGGAAGAAACTGACATCAGTGTTTCAGTGGAGGGCTAATATGGTCTCAAAATTAGGCGATCTCTTAGTGCTGTGAGTTCATATGGAAATTTTAGGAAGACTTTGAAGGGTACTGTCAACACTGGGTGTTATAGTGCATATTTTGGCAAATACCTGGGAGCATTGTATCTGTCACTGCTGGACGTTTTAGGGGAAACCCTGTGATGGCTACAAATGAGGAGTGCATTTAGTATTTCCCTTTTGAGATTTACCGAGTGGGTGAGCTACTGTAGTCGGATTTAGGGGGTAGTTTGGGTCTCATTTTATTAGAGGGTTTCCTAGTATAGTTAAACAATGCATTGATTTACAAGATAGGATATAGGGAGAGGAAGAAGTGTATACTAGTGCTTTCAGGATCTTCAGTGAAAATTCGGACGTTTTTGGATAAGATTTCTACGGTGTCCTGCTGCATCAAATGTCTGCACCTGACTCTTTTTTTTTTTTTTAGATTTCCTGAAAGATTTAGAGATTATTGAGGTGTGAGCTGCATATTCTTTGGATGGCTTGGCTATGCGTTGAAACTTCAGCCCTACTGTCTGTGTGGCTAGTGGTGGCTTATTTTTGTCTGCTGTCTGGTTGCAAAAGACATTTTGTGGGCTTACCAAGAAGAAATAGCGGCTTGCAGCCCGCCTATTGCTTACCAACTGGTTGCTTTACTGCCAATCTCATTTTCCTGCTTCTTATTCAATGGCTTGCCTTGGCTATCTTACTTGTGTCCTTCCACTGCTTGCTTTAAGGGAACTACTTTTCTCTTAAAGCACGTCACAAGAATGCATGTGTTTCCCTAGAGTATTTTTCTTCCACCCTCTGCGCCTGATGTTTTCCTCATGCTTGTGTGCTTTCCTCCCAGCCCATGCTGCTCTCTTTCACCCATTTGCTTTTCTTCCCCCGTGTTTCATATTGCGCTCAATCAATCAGGGTTGGTAAAGCGCAACTACTCACCCGTGAGGGTCTCAAGGAACTGGAGGAGGGTGGCAGCTCCGTTGACTCCTGGAGGTCACCAGAAAAGCCAGGTCTTAAGGTTATTCCTGAACTGGTGCAATGTTGGAAATTGCTGGAGGTGTAGGGTGTTCCAGGCTTAGGCTGTGAGGTAGAAGAAGGACTTTCCTCCCGTTCTAGTCTTGCTGATACGTGGAACGGTGGCCAGTGTGAGCTGGGCTGATTGGAGGTGTCTTTTGGGTGTGTGGAAGGAGGGAGGGCTGTTCAGATATGCGGGTCTGCTGTTGTGAAAGGTCTTGTATGTGTGGGTAAGGAGTTAGAAGGTTATTCTTCTTTCGACTTGGATCCAGTGGAGGTGTTGGGTGATGTGAGTGCGATGAGGGATGTCGAGGATCAGTCTGGCTGCGGTGTTCTGGACAGTCTGGAGTTTGCAAAGCAGTTTCTTGTTGATTCCGGCGTAGAGAGAGTTGCCGTAGTCCAATCTGCTACTGATGAGTGCGTGTGTGACAGTTTTTCTGGATTCGCTTGGGATCCATCTGAAGGTCTTTCGAAGTGTGCGGAGAGTGTTGAAGCAGGTCGAGGAGACGGCGTTGATCTGGTGGTTCATTGTGAGTGATAAGTCTAGTATGATGCTGAAGTTTTGTTCATGGTCCGTCAGAGTGGGGGGGGATTTGTTGGAGGTGGAGGGCAACCAGGAATCGTTCCATGCTGATGGGGTGGAGCCAAGGATGAGTACATTTTGTCTTTTCTGATTTGAGTATCAGGCAGCTGTTCTTCAACCAGGTGGCGACGGCTTTCATTCCTTTTTGGAAGTTGTGTCTGGTGGTGATGTGTTCGTTGGTGAGGGAGAAGATTAGCTAGGTGTCGTTGGTGTATGAGAGAATGTTGAGCCTGTGGTTCCTGACAATGGTTGCAAGGGGGGCCATAGAGATGTTGAAGAGGCAGAGGCTGAGGGAGGATCCCCGGGGGACTCCACAGTTGGTCTCTGTCAGTTCCAAGAGGTAGGGAGGGAGTCTGACCTGCTGAGTTCTGCCGGTGAGGAAGGAGCGGATCCAGTTGAGGGCTTTGCCGCGGATGCTGGCGTTGTGAAGTCTGGTGGCTAGGGTGCAGTGTGGGACGGTGTTGAATTTAGCTGAGAGGTCCAGGAGGATGAGGACTGCCATTTCGCCCTGGTCGAGGAAGGAACGGATGTCGCCGGTAGCGACGAGTAGGGCGGTCTCGGTACTGTGATTGCTTCGGAATCTGGATTGGGAGATGTCCAGGACATTGTTAGCTTTGATTAAGTTTCTAGCTGGGTGTTGCCAACCTTTTGACATTGGCTGCGAAGGGAAACAGGGAGATGGGCTCTCTCTCGCCCATTTACTTTTCTTTTCTTCCACCATGCCCTCTGCTTCTCCCACCTGCGCACCATGTTGCTTTTATCCAGTATTAGGGGTGTCTTTCATAGATTCACATGCCTGAATCATTCCCCGTCGTCGAGACGGGAGCCTCCGGTAAATAAAAAAGTAATGTCCATAGACATACATAGAGAGAAAGGGTCTAAGGGCCTCCCCTTAGTAGCCTTTTCTTGTCCTTATGTAAAAAGGACCAAACTCTCACAGTCAGCCAATCAGCTCCGACCTCCCTCTAGAACCTTCCTGGGAGGAGCCTCAGTCCCTCAGATTTTCTACCGCACGTTGTGCTAGGGAGTCTCCAGCCTGAGCTCTCCTCGGGATTACTCAAAATTCATCAAACTTTCTTGGAAAGTGTTCTCTGAACCCTCAGAACTCTTCAAGGACTTCTTCACTACACTGTCTTGACAGTAAGTGTGTTTTTCAACTGCTTCTTCCATGTCTGACTCGAAGAAGAAAGCCCTGTTCAGGGCCTGCTCTTCCTGTAGCAAGAAAAGAATCCATGTGGACGATCAGCACGACCTGTGCTTGTATTGCCTTTACCCGGACCATAACTCGGACAAATGCAAGATTTGTAGGTCTTTTCCAAAAAAGACCGTGAGAGACAGGGAAGGTCGCCTTCTTATTTGGCTGGACAGGCTTAAGGACAGAGACAATCTGGACTCCTCTGTGAGCAGTGTTTCCAGGACCTCAGCTGTCTAAAAAAAGAGGCCTAGGGAAGCTTCCCCTGGCCCCTCAGACACTCCTCCTACGAAGACCCACAAAAAGTCTTCAGAGGCGAGATCTGCGTCATCTTCAGTGTCTGCTAAGGAGGATAAAACCTTTAAGAAGCCTGCTCCGTCCTCTAGACAAGCCCAGAGGACTACTTCAGTCACGACCACAGTGTCTACCACATCAGCGCGTCGCCCTCAGCGTCGACGACGACGACTACGTCCTCCTCATCTTCAGGTAGACCTGTTTCTTCTATTATTCTTCTAAAATCGTCGTCGACGACAAAGACCATGTCGACAACGAAGACTACACCGTCGACGACGCCGTCGTCATCGACGAGCCCATCGTCGTCGAAGGCGCTACTAAGGATCCCACCGTCGGCGCCAAAGGTGTCGACGAGAGACTCGACGACGAGGACATCGTCTACGAAAGCACCGTCGACGAAGACGGCGACGACGACTTCGCAGTCGTCGACGACCAAGATCCCATCGCCCACTCCACCGTCGACGAGGACCTCGTCGACGACTCCGTCGACGAAAGGCTCGTCGTCGATGACCCCGTCGACAAAGACTCCGTCGACGAAGGACTCGACGACGACACCAAAGACTCCGTCGACGACGGACTCGACGACGACACCGTCGACGGAGGGCTCATCGTCGAAGGGAGCACTGCAGGAGCCATGGAAAAAATCGAAACTGGTGGAGGTATCAACCCTGATGCTGCCGCCGTCGACGGTCCCCTCGACGACGACAGGCTCTGACATGCAGTCTGGCAAACCAAACAAACCACTAATTACCCCGGAAACGACGTCTCCAAGCAAGGTGGAAAAGCAACCACCTCAGGAAATCTTCCAAAGCGAAGAATCCGAAGAGGATGACCATCTGGATCCCGCAACTTCGGTCTCGGACCTTCACATAAAATGCCAAAGCACTGATGAGGAACAGGAAGACTTCACCTATCAGGAACACTCTGTCCATACTAGTGTCCGCACGGAAGTCACCCCCATGATATGCTTACCGGCGACCCTTGTTGATGACTTACGATTCCTTGTGCAAGACTACAAGCAACGCTTTCCAGAGGCAGACAGAGGCGGTCAGGCGCCTAAGAGTCCTGCGCCGGAGGACAAGGGGAATCAGACACCTACAGTCCAAGTACCGGTGTCCGCACCAAAACAAACTCAGCATCACCCCAAACCCACCATGACATCCAGCCTCAGGTGGTGGTCTCTTCGGACGATGATGAGGAGGAGGAGGAACTAGAGGAAGGAGAGGTCCAGGAGGTACACTCGGACCACTCAGACCACTCAGACCAGGATGAAGAGGATGAATATATAGCATCATCCCCAGCTTCACCACAACCACGTCAAGCGGACTCCCCGCCGGTGGACATTGCCGGCTTCCACAAGCTTGTGGAGAGAGCAGCGAAGAGATTCCACATGGCGGTGGAATCAACAGAAACAGACTGTTTCCTGCATGATTTTAAGGAACAGACTCAAAAGTCCGCAAAGGCTATTCCAATTATAGAATTTTTGTGGGAACAAGGAAAGAAATTAATGCTAACACCTGCTTCTGCACCGGCGGTGGCTTGCCTCAATGGTCACCCCAAACCGGACTCGGTGGTGACGCAGGTGGCCCAGAAACACTCCCGCAACCCTTCCTCACCACTGTCCGCTCCCCCGGACAAGGAGGGCAGGAAACTTGACACGATTGGAAAACGTTTCACATCCACATCGGCCATGTCCATCAAGGTGGCCAACTCCATTGCCTTGTTGGGGCGTTACAATCGCCAGCTGTGGGAGGACATTGCCCCTTACGTGAAGGAACTACCTGACGAAGTCCAGGGTGAGGTGAAAGCGCTCCTGTTATGTTATGTTATTTTTATACTTCTATAGCGCACAGCCACTCCACGGAGTATCCCGGCGCTTTATCGAAGGAAACCCAACCGAAGAAGGGAGAACATAACACTGAGAGGACGTGAGGACACAGGAAGCAGCATCAAATTAAGGGAAAAGCCATGTCTTAAGGGCCTTTCGGAAGGACAGAAGGCTAGAGGTCTGTCTCAAAGAGATTGGGAGGTCGTTCCAAGCATGAGGAGCTAAGTAGCGAAAAGATCGTCCTCCTGCTCTAGCACGCTTGATAATGGGAACACTCATTTTAGATAGGGACGAAGATCTGAGAGATCTGGGGGGGTTATACCAGGACAACCGTTTAGAAATATATTTGGGGCCTATGCCATGTAGGGCCTTGAAAGTCGTGGTCAAAGTTTTAAACAGAATCCTTTTAGCAATAGGAAGCCAGTGTAGTGTTGAGAGAAGATCAGTGGCTCTGGCTTTTCTTGGCAGACCAAAGATGGCTCGGGCTGCAGAATTCTGGGCGATTTGCAGACGCCTGACCAAATATTTGGGAAGTCCCAGGAACAAAACATTAGCATAATCAAGCCTAGAGCCAATCAGTGCCTGGACAATGATTTTTCTGTGCTGGATGGAGACTAGAGGGAGGAATTTACGAAGCATCCGAAGGATGCCGAAACATTTCCCAGTAAGAGATGAGATATGCGGTCCGAAAGATAGCTCATTGTCAATCAAAACTCCTAAGTTTTTGGCTTTCGAGGACGAACTAGTGGGAGGAAACATATCTTGCGGCCACCAGGGTTTCCAATCAGGCTCAGAGGTACAACCAAAGAAGAGCAACTCCGACTTGTCAGAGTTGCACTTCAGCCCATGACGTCCAAACCACTCAAAAACAGCGCTCAAACAGCCCCTGACCTGACCTGCTCCTAGTGGAAGGTCAATCTTCTGCAGCGGAACTCATAGATTGTGCTATCGACGCAGCCATGACAGGCTTCCGTCAACTCGCGGGAGCTGCAGTACTGCGACGCCAAGGATGGCTAAGAGCGACATCATTCCGCCAGGAAGTACAAGCAAAGGTTCTGGACATGCCCTTCGACGGCCAGCACCTCTTTGAAGAAAAAATCGACGAGGCACTGCAGGCCATTAAGAAGGACACAGACACGGCAAGGGCACTGGGCACTCTGCAGTCCAGAAACCAGTCCTTTCGGGGCAACAGGTCCAGAGGTCAGTCCTCCTATCGAGGCTCCTATCAGAACAGGTCCTCGTTTTCATACAATCACAAAGGCCAGTACCAAAACAAACAACAGCAAGGCCGCCAGTCTTCGTTTGGAAGATCTAGCTACAGAGGTAAAAATACCAAGAGGGGCGCTGGCGGCCGCCAGTGACCGACTACTCCAGCCAGTCCAAACACCCTCTCCATCCTTTCAAATTGGAGGAAAGCTGACCCATTTCCTCACCAATTGGCAGTACATCACCACGGACCGGTGGGTTCTTCAAATTATTCGATTCGGCCACTCTCTCGAATTCACCTCCATCCCTCCCAATACCCCTCCACGCAGACGGACACACAAACACCCGCGCCTGCTTCTCAAGGAGCTTTCGACAATGCTACAAAAAGGAGCAATCGAAAAGGTACCGGCATCCTCAAAGGGGAAAGGATTTTACTCCCACTTCTTTCTTGTACAGCAAAAAGAAAACAAGTGGAGGCCCATCCTGGATCTCCGGGCGCTCAACACCTTCCTGCGGAGCCAATCGTTCAGGATGGTGACGATTCAAGAAATTCTGGGCATTCTAGAGAAAGGAGATTTCATGACATCACTAGATCTCCAGGATGCCTACTACCACATCCCCATCCTCAGAAATCACCGGAAATTCCTGAGATTCGAGGTGGCGGGCCGTCATTATCAGTTCAAAGTCCTGCCATTCGGCCTCAAGTCCGCGCCGCGCATTTTCACGAAATGCCTTGCGCCAGTGGCAGCCTTCCTGCGTCAACTGGGCCACCAAGTCTTCCCCTACCTAGACGACTGGCTGGTGAAAGCACCCTCACCTGGAGACGCAGTCACATCCTCCAACGCCTGCACCAATCTCTTTCAGAATCTGGGATTGACGCTCAATCTCAAAAAATCCTGCATGGTCCCCGCAACGAAGATTACCTTCCTAGGGGCCACATTGGACACAGAGTGCACAAGAGCCTTCCCCTCGAAAGAGAGGACAGACAGGATCTTATCCCTGGCCACGGCTGTGGCAGCAAACACGCACCTGAAAGTTCGGACTTACACCTCCCTCCTGGGGATGATGTCTTCCTGCATACTCCTCATCCCGCACTGCAGACTCAGAATGCGGCCCTTGCAGGAGGCACTCGCGAGCCAATGGACTCAAAGCACTGGCTCCTTCGAAGACATTATTCGGATCACACCAAAAATGTCCAAAGCTCTGCAATGGTGGAAACGTCGCCAGAATCTAACTGTGGGCTTACCGTTTCTCCTTCCAGCACCACCGCTGGTGATAACAACAGACGCCTCCCTAGAGGGATGGGGCGCTGTTCTCCAGGACCTACAGATCAGCGGCAAATGGGACTCTCAGGAGCAATCGCTCCATATAAACCTTTTGGAGCTAAGAGCCGTGTATCTGGCTCTCCAAGCCTTCTTGCCCCGCATCCAGAACTCCCCGGTGCTCGTCAGGACAGACAACACCACGACGATGCACTATCTAAACAAACAAGGAGGAACGCGTTTGCTCTCTCTCTCACGCGAATCGCAAAGGATCTGGAACTGGCTAGTGCTGCACGGAATTCCGCTCAAAGCGGAATATGTCCCAGGAAAGGACAATACCATCGCGGACGCCCTGAGCAGGTAAAAATCCCTCTCCCACGAGTGGGAACTCTCCGACAGCGCCCTCACTCACATCTTTTCTCTATGGGGAGTCCCAAACATCGACCTCTTTGCCACCAAGAGGAACGCCAAATGCCCAGGCTACGCAAGTTTGCATCCCCAACAAGGATCACTAGGAAATGCATTTTCCATCGGATGGTACAGCGCCTTTGCATACGCTTTTCCTCCATTCCCGATGATCCCACGGCTCCTCAGGAAGATGAAGGTGGAACCATGTACCCTGATCCTAATTGCCCCGTTCTGGCCGAGGCAACACTGGTTCTCGGATCTGCTTCGACTCTCCATCAGATCACCGATTTGCCTGAAACCACACCCAGCCCTTCTGACGATGTCCAACGGGCAAGTGCAGCACCCGAACCTCCAATCGCTCAAATTATCAGCCTGGCTCCTGAGCACAGAGAGTTCGGTGGCCTGAATATCCCACAAGACTGCAGGGATGTACTAGCCAAAGCAAGGGCAGACAGTACGAACAAAACCTACAGTCTCAAATGGAAGAGGTTCTGCATTTGGTGTTCCGACCAGGGCCTACGGCCCCTCACCATCACACCTGAACAGATATTACCATACCTCCTGCATTTGGCTCAGTCGGGACTGGCGCATGCGTCCATCAAGGTTCACCTGGCAGCTATCTGGAGGTTCACCAGAACTGTCACAGGACCTTCTCTGTGGTCTAGTCGGCTAGTCAAGCAATTCCTCAAGGGACTATACAGATCCTTTCCGAGGCCTCGGAAAGTACCTCCTACATGGCAGCTTAATCTGGTACTCAACCAACTCATGCGTCATCCGTTTGAGCCCATTCATCTGGCATCTCTTAAACACATCTCATGGAAGACAGCGCTCTTGCTCGCTCTAACATCGGCCAGAAGGGTTAGCGAGCTGCAAGCCTTGTCCATTCAAAAACCATATATGCAATTCAGACATGACAGGGTGATACTGCGACCAAACCCTAAGTTCATTCCAAAAGTACCTTCGGACTTTCATCTCAATGAACCAATAGTCCTTAGGTCCTTCTTTGCCAACCCTTCAACAGCAGCGGAAAGGTCGCTGCATTCTTTGGACCTTTTGAGATGCCTAAAGTTCTACCTGGACAAGACTAAGGCTCTCAAGAAATCTTCACAACTGTTTGTGGCATACAGCAGACCACGAATGGGCCTGCCCCTCACGAAGCAAAGCATCTCCAGATGGATCTCCTCTGCGATTTCATTCTGCCTCGACAAGGCCGGCCGGCCTTTGAATGATCGTGTTATGGCTCATTCAACCAGGGCGATGTCCACGTCAGCAGCACTGTTCGCTGGAGTGCCGATCCTGGACATCCGCAGAGCGGCGACCTGGAAGTCACCGCATACTTTCTCCAGACACTACTGCCTGGATATCGAACTCCAGAAGGATGCGGCAGTGGGCCAGGCGGTGCTTCGCCATCTCTTTCAGTAAGGTGAGCCTTCCTACATCCCGCCTTCCAGGTATGCACATTCTTGCTCTGATGATGTTCTATCTATGCTGTCTCTTTGTTGTATGATATTATATGCATTATCTACCATGACGGCAGAGCAACTCTACTTTACAAATGTGCTACTATGATTGCTAGCTATTCTGATTCAGGCATGTGAATCTATGAAAGACACCCCTAATACTGGATAAGAAATGCGTTACTTACCTGTAACAGCAGTTATCCAGTATTGGTGTCTTTCATAGATTCACATGCAACCCTCCCGCCTCCCCTGGAAGGACTCACTTCCCTCTCGGACTATATTACGCCAACCTAGCTGGGTGCGTACGAAAATCTGAGGGACTGAGGCTCCTCCCAGGAAGGTTCTAGAGGGAGGTCGGAGCTGATTGGCTGACTGTGAGAGTTTGGTCCTTTTTACATAAGGACAAGAAAAGGCTACTAAGGGGAGGCCCTTAGACCCTTTCTCTCTATGTATGTCTATGGACATTACTTTTTTATTTACCGGCGGCTCCCGTCTCGACGACGGGGAATGATTCAGGCATGTGAATCTATGAAAGACGCCAATACTGGATAACTGCTGTTACAGGTAAGTAACGCATTTCTTACAACTGACCCGTGTTGCTTCTGCCCCCCACGTTTCTTCCCTCCTACCATTTAAAAAACAAAGCAAAAACAAATTTGTATATTTTTTGTCTTACTAACTTTTCTGACCTGGATCGGTAAATAAAATGAAAAAACTCTGCCCTGGTCATTTTGTAGGTGCGCGCATGTGTGTTGCACTCGCCTACATAATGACCTGGACTGCTATATCATAGATTTTTCTTCTTTTTCTATAGCCATGCTTCACAGCATTGCTAAAGGCCATTGTCAAAGCTGTTAGGCTTAAGAGGAGAGACCTATTTACTTTGCCAATGCTTATTTTCTCAGGTTTCACTGTGTGCTTTTAGCTGGTTAACATGATGGCAATTATTACCCTGTTCGCTCTTTCTATTATTGTGTCCTTATCGCCCCCTCACTGTGACCTCGGTCACAAAATACCAACACGGCATGTCTTCGCTGAAGATATCCGCCTTTTCACAAGTGCGGCGAGTTTATCGGAGGAGGAAGTGATGGTGCCCGGTGCAGTTGTGCCTGGGTAAACCTCAAAACCACATTCCCAGCCTCTTGAGGGGCTGAGACGTGACAAGAACCATGCAATGTGTTTGCCCACAGCTTCATTTACTTCAGAGTGATTCTACAACCCCTACCCGCCCCTAAACTCCCACTGACACCACATGTTCCACAAGCGTCTCTGCTCGGTCCCCTGCACTGTTCGACTCGCTCAAAGTTAACATTTACATATGTCTTTGAAAAGGACAATCTCTGCTTTTCTCCCCAAACCAGGCCTTTCGTGAGGGAGCAGGCAACCAGCCTTGCCGAGGCTACGTGTTCCCACGTCTACGTTTCCCAATTACATCACATGCTGCACAGAATCTTGAGTCACTGCTTTTTACAGTGAGCATATTCCCATCACAAGTGAGAAGTGACAAACCTATGTCTAGTGTAGTCTATTGGCCTGTACAAGGCTTTCTCAGGTCTGTGTTTTCTCATTTGAAGAGTGGCCCTTCAACTCTGTCTTCAAACTGTGGTCCAAACAATAATAGGGAGGGATCGTGCTGACTCTGTCCAAGTTCGACAGACACTGCTGAAATCTCAATTCTTTATGTCTGGCTGGTGCATACATTGATGAATGCTGGAGGAGGTATTGGGTAGGGTGATTTTAAGAAAGGGTATGTGAAGAGGAGTGAAAGAGACTACACCCTACTCCCGCAGACCTCGCTGTGTGAACAGGCTTTTGCCAAAACACAAACCCAGTGCCCAAAGGAAGCAGAAAGCCCACCCCAGGTCGCAGCAGTCCTAGTCAAATGCAAAGGTTGAAGCAATTGCTGTTCAATGGCACAGTGGGTCCATGGGGCTAGTCCTCTATTGGCAACTCACAGTCCTGCATTGGGGCATACCTCAAAAATGGGATATAAACCATTGTTCATATTTTGTCAGACACTCTGGAATAGGGGCTTGTCAGTGAAAGGTCTGGTTATATGACAATTTATGTATTTGTGTTACAGAATTGGAAGCAGTTCCTAGACCTTATGCCTGGAATTACTAGGCTGTATCATTTATCTGAGAAAACTGCTGTCAAGCAGGCTGTTAGCACATACTCAGATCAAAGTGCTTACTTGGTGTGGGTGAGTCCAGAACTGTATATGGTTACAGTCACAAATTGCACTTTGGTGTTTTCATGGGATTGGAAGTTATCAAACTAATATGAATGGAACGGGGAGCGCAGTAGTCAAACGTGTTTCCACTTTGTTTCCCTGATATGGTCCACAAATTGAATACCTTTGATCAGATTCATATTTTGAGGGCGTCTAAGACAATCTATGTCTATATATTTTATTTTATTGTTTTTTTTAAAAACATTAGCAGGGCATATGACAGTCAAATGGCACATACATTGAGTATTACAAAATATTATAGACAACAGTGACCGTGTATTTATCAATAAAAGCAGAAGAAATATGCTCATCTCCATTGGTACATCTCTGGAGCTCCTCCCTCCCACTCACCCCCTAGTCAGATTCACTCCTATCTGGCATTGGTGGATCACATAAATAACCTCTGTATTTGTTCCAGGCACCCCAAATTTTGTCCCATTTCCGGGGGCACCCACGGTGCAAGTACACCACTCTCTCCGCCATCATAGCCACATCCAGATCCATGCACCAGTCTTTAAGCGTCGGCACCTCCCTGGACCCCCAATATTTGGCTATATTTCGTTTGGCATACATTACACCCAGTGTCACCCAATTTTGAGCAGGGTGGGTAAGACTATTCGGCTCCCATATGTTTAGTCAGCAGCATTTCGGCTCCGGGACAACAGACACCTCCACCACCTGTGACACAGTTCTCATGATCTTAGCCCAATATGGTGTTATCTGGAGGCATTGCCATATAGTGTGGAAGAACAGTCCCTCCTCCCCGCAACCTCTACGACAAAAACAGTGCGTGGCCCTCCCTATGGTGTGCAGGGTGACCCTAGTGTAGTACGCGCAATGAAGTATCTTTAACTGTACCAGGTGGAGTCTAGAGGATATGGCCACCTCCCCCGGGGAGGATAGCGCTGTCTGCCAGTCAGCCTCGTCGATTTCTCCCAAGTCAGTGGACCATCTGTGCTTTAGTTTCAGTGTTGGATCCGGTATGTTGTTAACTAGTTTGCGGTATGTGAATGATGTTGCATTTTTAGGCATGTGTTCAGTAAGCAGTCTGTCCTCTAATGGGGTGGCCTCAGGTACATCGGTGCCCGGCGGGAGAACCGATCTCAGGGCATGACTAATCTGTATATATTTGAACTTTTCGTTGGGTGCTAATTCGTATTGGGTCTGAAGCTGGTCAAATGGTATTATATCACCTCTCTTCCATAGGTCACCCACCGTGGAGATACCTATCAGGTCCTATGCCCTGAATCCCTTGCTATTGCGAAGTCTACCCAGCTGCCGCCCTGACCACAGTGGAGTCATTTGAGTGATCGTGTTTTTGCATTTGACTGGTCTGTGCCGCGTACCAAATGCTTACTGTGTGCGCCGTTGGTCCCACCCTTATCATATAGCGCGGGAAAAATTCCTGCCTCTCCCTGCTCATACCTGTCTGCCTGGAATGCCGGTTCTGTCTGGGGCGTGTGCAACGACTGGTTTATTACTTTCAATTGGGCTGCCCAATAATATAACTGAATGTCCGGAAGGGCGATACCGCCGTCGATACCGCCGTCGTACCTGCCCCGTACCAACTTACCCCGTGAAATGCGCGCCGGCTTATTTCCCCAGAGCAGGCCTGAGACTATCGCTTCTATATTTTTGAAATACTTTAAAGGGACGGGAAACTGATCATTTTCCAATACATATGGCAGCCGAGGAAGCGTCATTTTAAAAAGGGCTGCCTTGCCCAGGAGGGTCAGAGGCTGGTTATGCCAGTGTGTCACATCATGGCGAAACCGTTCAAGGTGAGGCTCTAAATTTTTAAGAAGAAAGTCATCAGATCTGGGCGTCACCCATATACCCAGGTACTTAAAAGAATCTTCCGTGATCGTAAGTGGACAGTCCGCCAGGAGCAGTGGGGATGGGCCTCGAAGGACGAACAAAACTGATTTGGACCAATTGATGGTATATCCCAATGCCCGACCAAAGATTTTGCAAATGTTCAGAAGTACTAAGATAGAGCGCCTGGGGAAAGACAGGTATAAGAGCACATCGTCAGCATATAGTGAGATGCGGTCCTCCCAAGTCGCAGTCCAATTAAGTCCTCTAATCATGGGGTCCCATCTAATCCAGGCCGCCAATGGCTCCAGCGCAAACAGCAAAGGAGACAATGGGCAGCCCTGGCGCGTGCCTCGCCCCAACGGGAAGTCTCTAGTGATATGGCCATTCACCACCACGTGTTCCAGAGGACGCAAATATAATAATTTTACCCATGCGCAAAATTTGGGGCAGAAGCATAGATGCCTGAGGACTGCGAACAAGTAAGGCCACTCCACCATGTCAAATGCCATTCAAGAGTCGAGAGAGAGGATGACAGCAGGCTCCTGAAGACATGACATGCGCGCCACTACTGCCTGTACCCTTCTACGGTTAAGTGCGGTGTTTCTATTGGGCATGAACCTGGATTGGTCTGGGTGAATCTGAGTCTCTAAGTGTGGGGTCATCCGGATGGCGAGCAATTTAGCCAGAATCTTACCTTCTGCATTGAGCAAAGATATTGGGCGGTATGAGGAACATTCATCCGCGGGTTTGCCAGGTTTTGGCACCGCAACTATGGTAGCCGTTCGCTGATCGCGTGGCAATTCCCCTGCTTCCAAACTATTTGTAAACATTGTCAGGAGTTGCGGGACAGTTAAATCAGATGCACGTTTATAGAGCTCAATGGGGATTCCATTGGGTCCCACAGCTTTTTCAGATTGCAGGGAGTGGATGGCATTCAGCAGTTCATCAGTCGTGAAGTCAGCCTCTAGAGATAGGGCCTCCTCAGCCGACAGAGCAGGCAATTTAATATCTTTAATGTAGGTTTGCGCCTCCTCCGTTGTCATGCTGGAGTCAGAAGTGTAAACTTGTTCAAAATACCCAGCCAGGGTGTCTACTATATCCTCAGGGGCGGTGACTATGTCACCAGTCGGAGTACGAAGCTGTGCTACTGTTCTCTGTGCTCTTTCCTTCCTATCCAGCCATGCTAAAAGCTTGCCTGCCTTGTCCCCTACTTCGTAGACAGTGTGTCTTGTAGCTTGTATCTGTATTTTAACCTGTAAACATTGGTATTCTTTAAGCGTGCACTGTTTAAGGCCTAGGTTTTGTGCCGTCTCTTGGGCCCGATTGTCGGCCAGTTCAGCCTCTATGGCATCTATCTTGCCTTATGCTTGTGGCCAATTATAGAGCCGATTGCTTGCCCTCTCACTACAGTTTTATATGCTTCCCACAAAATACTAGGCGATTGCACTGAGGACACATTGTCTTGGAAATAGTGTTTTTTGACTGTAACAATGTCTTTACGGATCTTTGGGACCTGTAAGTAGCCTGGAGAGATAGGAAAAATACGACTTCTTACCCTAATGTGCATCGTATAGGTCAGGGAAACAGGTGAATGGTCCGATATGCCACGGGGACGAATCTCAACATCTGTTAAATGGGGCAGGCTGTCTGCAGAGAGGAGAAAGTAGTCTATACGAGAGAGGCTATTATGTACCCCCGATTGAAAAGGGTAGTGCCGCTCATTGGGATGTCTATACCACCAAGCATCCGTGAGACCTAAAGCGTCAAGAAATCCCCTCATACGGGAACCACCCGTACCAATTGTCTTACATGGTTAGCGGTCCCTGGCGCCATCTATCACTGCGTTAAAATCGCCTCACAAAAGCAGTTCTCCCTCCGGTAGGCTCAATAGGAATGCGCTAAGCACCGGGAAGGCCACAGTGTGGAGGGCCGAGGGAATGTACACTGACACAATATTAAAACGCTCCCCCTCCCACTGACATGATATGGCTGCAAAACGCCTTTGAGTATCTGACCAAGTGTGAGGTACAATCAGTGGGAACTGTTTACGTACCAATACGCCCACCCCTCACGAATGCGGTGAGAACTCTGAATGTGCTACCATTTTGTATCTCCAACGATCCATAGCTCTACATGCTGAACCCATCAGGTGTGTTTCTTGTAATAATGCCACCGCCGGTGCAGTACGCCTCAGGTACTGCAGCACCAACCCTCTTTTAATCCTGTCCCCGAGACCATGCACATTCCAGGTAAGCAACGTTAAGGGAGACACCGGGGATTTAGGGGGGCCATCAGCACCAACTCCAGAGCATGTCAACCTCGTCTCTACCGCCATGAGTAGCGTAGCGTTTCAAACCCACCCCATTGCAGTGTGCCCATACAACGATGCCATGCATACTTTTTGTTAATCATTGCCCTGAACTGAAAAACAGTGAAACAGTTAACAATTCGGTTGAACCACCCTACCCCTCCACCCTGCCTCCCTGCTCGACGGAATTACAACTACCCACCATCCCAACAAAGCCGAGTGCTTCATACCCATTCCCAGTTCTACAACGAAGGGGGTAAGAGAAAGCAGCCCTGCCCCTCTTTAGCCCATTGCACCGAGAACGTCAGTGACCCAGAGCCCCTTTCGAATGTCATCAGAGAGAACTAAAGAGGAACAGTCTTTCCAAGTGTCTCAAAATAACATCTTGGCAGGTCATCCCCACAATACATATCAAAAAGTACCTGAGAGTGGTAACCTAGAGTGTCTGCAACAGTACATCTTCATATTACACAATACTGCGTTACCGGAGCGGACACAGTCCTGAGGAAGCAAGGCCACAGTTCCTCTATGGGGCTGCAGTGCCAGCCCGTTACAATCATTACGTCTGAGTTCGAAGATATGCATTCATTCAAGTTCCATGTCTTCCTGCTGGTCGCTGTGCTGCCCTTCTCGATGTCCAGTGCGACCCGGCCTTGCCGCCCTACGCCATCCATCCAGCCAGTTTTGCGCTTCCTCAGGTGTGGGGAAGAACCACACTTTTCCCTCAGCCTCCACTCTCAACTTGGCCGGAAATAGCATAGAGTATTTTACCGTACGTTCTCGAAGAGCCTTCTTCACGTCAATAAATCCCATGCGCTGTTTTGTGACTGCCGTTGTGTAGTCCGGGAAGATTGTGATTGCGGCATTGTCAATGCGGATCGGTGGGGCCTTTCAGGCAGCTTGTAGGATTGCATCACTGTCCCTGAAATTGAATATACGTGCCAGGATAGGTCGCGGAGGAACCCCTGGCTTTGGCCTGCCACCCGGTACCCGATGTGCCCGCTCAACAGAGAAGAAGTTAGACAACCCCCGTGGCTGGAGGTGAGTTGTCACCAGGTCCTTGACAAAGAAATCCAGGGCTGGGCCCCCTGTCTTGTCCGGTACGCCAATAAGGCGAATGTTATTCTGCCTCGAGCGCCCCTCCTGATCCTTGAGGCGGGCCATTAGCCCACTTGCTGCACCTGCTTCTTAAGGGTAGAAGTGTCTGAAGAGAGGGCTGCCGTTGTAGTCTCGACCTCTGACACTTTGGTGGACATTTTGTTAAAATCAGCTCGGATTAATGCCAGGTCAATTGCGAGAGTCCCAATTTGTGAATCCACCTTATTTAGAATGGTCATAATGTCCTGCAGGGTTACTTCCTGTGTGGCTCCCCCCGTTGCCCCTGCTGACAACGGGGCGTCTTTGTCTTGCGCATCTCCCTGCGATTTGGTGAACGCAAATTTGTCCAGCTTTACCTGGTTGGCCCCTTTCGTGTTTCTGTTGCTCAAGGTAGTGGTAGAGGGGAGGGTTCCACTTGGAGCAGGGCCCACGATATTTAATGTCCGCAGGACAGACCACTATATTACTCCAGGACAATAGATGAGATTGTCTCCTATTTCATGGGGTGTGGGGGAGACTGTAAATGACTCACAAAGCCGGCCCGCCGCTTAGCCTGCACCCCCGCCGGTGAGTCGGTAGATGTGAGGTCGTGAGTTCTAGGAGCTCAAAGTAGCTCGCGTCCCTTAGTCAGGTATGGCTGATGAGCTTCCCTCCAAAATAATGCAAAGCAGCCGGTCAGCCCCCGGGGGGGGGGGGGGGGGGGGGAGTTATTATTACAGCGGCGATGGCAGTCAGCACTACTGTAGCATACAGTGATCGCGTGTGAGAGGCGTCTCATCCGTGTTATCTGGTGTGCCTGGGGCGCCTCGGTCAGAGCAAGCAGACAGTCTACTCCCACGGGCAGCAGTGCGAAGTCTCAAGATGGAGGCCGGGGAGTCCACCAAACCTTCACCCCTACCGTCCATTAATCACTGTTAGACCTCGCTATGGGGACACTACCGGCTCCTGCCCCGTGTCGCTGGGCCCCTCTAGTGTTATTGGGATGGCGGTGGTCGCTGCCCATCTCCGCCACTCACCGCTACTGCTGGGATGGATGGGGGGGGGCACGGGGGGGAGCGCTTCGCCCTCCAACACCACCGCTCCTCCCCGATCCCCCGTCCACCTTCACTGGATACTCGCGGAACTGTGGGTCCTGGCTGCCGCACACTACTAGGCCGCAGGACGCTGCCTCCCTTCACAGGTTCTGTGGGGTTTTGTTTCTCACTGGACTTGGCCGCAAACGATGTTGGCTACCCTCCGCACGTCTCCATACTTTTCAGGGCAAGTTGGGTGTCGGATAAGTATACGGATAGTCTGGGCCTGTATTTGGAGCTCGGAGCCTCTCTAGGCTGCGGCCATGTTTGTCGGCTGCTAGCCACGCCCCCCAATCTATGTCTATATTAGTATAAGCACAATTAAAAATATTTGTAGTAATTTTCTCTTTTTTGATCTTATTCACTGAAAATATTTCTTGGTCAGAAGGTTAGGGAAATGCAAGCGTGGGAGTGAAGTAGAAGGTGAACAATAAAGGATCACCCATCTAGGCCTACAATGTGAATGAGGGGTGCAGTTAGAAAAGCAGATGTTAGGGGGCCTTTAGTATGGTGGATACCACATAGGGTGCAGGTTAGAGGCTGGGAACTTGAGTTTTTTTGTGAGGAGGATAATATTACGGTTAAATATATACTGAGCTTTGAATGGCGCCATAGGATGTATAGAGTGTACTTAAGAAGCACCGGAAGTCCAGAGTATGGTAAGAGGTAATATGAAGAATGGAGAACTCATAGGTATAGGATATAGATTGGAGGCATAGAGGGATGGGCAGATTGTTCAATATGTTTCAGGTTGGAAAGACTGTATGTTGTGGTAAGAATATACTGGTGAAATGGGCAGACAACTTAGACTCTGGTACATATGAGGCTATCATTGTTGGCTGAAAAGGAGATAGAGTACAGATAAAAGGAGCCTTTGTTTAAGCAGAATGGATAATGCAAGTTAAGGGCACAGATAACACTGTGTCATGCAGTGTGGGTAATACATTCCTTGATAGAAGCACAGCATGTCTAGGATAGGATACAAGTAGTTTTAGGAGACTGTTCAGAGGACAGGGAGTCTGAATATGCGTGGAAAGGGTATAGGTTACATGCCATAGGAGCCTCGGACGGGTCAAAAAGAAGGTATAAGTTACAGGCTAGAAAGTCAAAGATGTTGCAAGTTGGAGGCACATAGTCTTTACTGGCATACATGAGCAGAGAGCACCAGACTTGTGGAAGACAGGACATGGTATTGGTTAACATACAGAAGAATGGACTGTGACAAGGCAGAAAGTTGTTGACTGTACAGATTAGACGTAAAGTGAGGGGATAACGGGTAAAGTTTAAAAGAATCCAGGGGAACCTACGCTGAGTGATGAAAGGCTGTGGTTTACCTATCAGAGACGCATGGAAGCCTGGACTGGGACAGGATGGGCTTTAATATTCCCATTGGGGATACAAAGAGCTCATTCTTATGGATAATTCTAACTACAGAATCCTCATGTTTATATCATCACCTGGTGCAAGTTGTTTGTAAGGAAGCGGGAGCTAGGCTGTGTCGCCTAGCCACAGGTAATCTGAATGGAGAGCAAGGGCATGGCTTGGACCAAGTCACCACAAGGACATCAGTAAGGTTTTCATTGAGAGGAAGTAATGGCTCCGATGAAGCCAGCATCAGTTGAAACTCAGGCCACATGTCACCCAAGTGACTTTTTGATGCAGAAATTCATTCATCTGATGTCCATAGGTGCCATCGAGCAGGTGCCATTAAGTGGATGCCTTCCCCTCAGGGGTGTGGAGGAAGAGGTTTCCATTTGCTCTACTTCCTTGTTCTGAAGAAAAACGGAGGCCTCAGACCATTGATCGCCTTTTTAAGGAGCAACAAGTCAATGTTTTTAACTTTGACTGATGTTCTTGCAGCTCTGGACTCTGGAAACTACAGGATGTGTATTTCCATATACATGTCCTGCAGTTCCAATGGCATTATCTACTGTTCAGGTGGGCAAAGAACACTTTGAATTTACTGTGCTCCCTTTTGAAGCCTTACCTCAGCTCTCTATTGTTCTTGGGATGGCGGTGGTCGCTGCCCATCTCCGGGGTCAGGATTTCATCTTCCCACGCCACAATGGCTGTTCCTGACCCTTTTATACAACCTTCAAATGATGTCCAAATTCCTGACAGTCTTGGGGTTTTACATCAACGAACCGAAATCTCACCTGTACCCCATGCAGAAGATTCCCTTCATTGAGACTATTTTGGACACAGTGGCATTAAGGGCTTTCCAATGCCGCAGCATGTCCTGGACTTCAGGATATGATTCTGATATCTAGTGGTCAGTCCTGGGCCTCAGTGAAGGCAGCTCAGAGTCTTTTTGGTCTGCTAGCCTTGTGCATCCTACTTACTTTTCCTGAACTCCAGATGGCATATGCGGGCTCTGCAATGGAACTAAAGGTTTTGGTGGATCCAGCATCAAGGCTGCCTCTCCGACTTCATCCCAGTCTTGCAAGACACTGCTCAGGATCTTCTGTGGTGGTAAATGGATGCCACCCTGACCTGTGGCAGGCTGCTCTCACTTTCTCTTCCAATCTTCACTGTTGTGACAGAAACGTTACTGCTGGGCTTGGAAGATGTGGAGATCAGAAGCCTCTGGTGTCTGGCAGAGAGCCAGCTACGTATAGGTCTTCTGGAACTTCAGGTAGTCAGTCTGGCCCTGAAATCCTCCTGCCATTTATCTGGGGCCGGTTCTCAATGACTACATAGCCGCCATTTGTGGTACTATAGCAAACAAGGAGCAGTGGGGTCCTGGATTGTTTGTCAGGAGGCTCTACACCTTTCGAGGTGGATGTAAGAGGAGGCCATCTTCCTGGTAGCCAGTCACTTAGCATAGACCCTGAATGCCATAGCAGACAGTCTGAGCAGATTTTTTCCTGACAGACCACAAATGTCATCTCCATCTTGAGGTGGTGGAGGGTGTCTCCAACCAGTGGGGTTCACACTGGATAGATCTATTTGGCACTACCAAGAATATGTAATGTCAACAATTTCGCTGATTTGAGTTTTCTCCACAACATTCACCCAGAGACACCTTCCAGCTGGAATGACGTGAAGAGCTGTTGTACATGTTTGCCGCTACCTCTCCTGACCTGGAATTTTAAGGAACCTTAGGATAGACCACATACAAGTCACCCTATTCACCATTACTGTGCCAGGACGTTGTGGTCCCCATAGCTGCTGAGACTCAGTATTTCACCCCGATCAGGCTTTGACGTTCGGAGGACCTTATGTCTGAGGAAGAGTCCTGCGCCTGAGTCTCCACAACCTACCCCTCCATGTGTGGGGATTGAGTGGCGATAATTGAATGCTTTTGAATTGTTGACCAATGTGGTTGAAGTCAGCCTTGCTGCCACACACCCTTCCACAAAGTCTATCTAGTCTGGGACAGATTTGTTGCCTGGTGCGGGCCCTACAAATTGACCCCATTACAAGCTAGACTTTCTGAAGCAGTTTTGTTTGTTCTTTCATTAACCTAACAAGGATTTGTGATGGGCACGTTGAAAGGTTGTAGTCTGGCTTTTCTGTCCACCTGATCAGCATCATTGTTTAAGTCTCCAGTTGTCATGGGTTTCAGAAAAGATTTAGCTCACGTTTGTCCCCCTCAAGCTATTTCCACATTGGGCCCTGAACTTGTTTTAAACGTTCCTTGTGTGCACATCCATCGAGCCAATGCACAGCTATTCTTTACGACTCTAGAGACAGTCTTCTTCATTGCGATTCTGTCAGCATGTTGATTGAGTGAAGTTCAAGCATTTCAGTATCACTGCACTGCACCACCTTCGTTCTGGGTAAATTGGTACTGAGGACCAGGTTAGCTTTCCTACCAAAGGTTGTGATTCCCTTCCATGTTGGCCAATTGATTAAACTGCCAGCATTTTTTGCTATACCTCACCCGTTGAAAGAGGAGAAGAAACTTCATCAACTTTGCTCTAATCAGGCTCTGACCTTGTATCTGGGTTGCACAAAAGGCCATTGCGTGGATGACCAACATTTTGTGAGGTTTTCAGGCGGTGCAAAAGGGGATCATATCAAGGCAGATAGTCCTCCTTATAGAAATCTACTATACACAGGCCTTAAAAACAACCTCCTGAAGGCCTGCAAGCCCTCTCCACCAGAGCCAAGGTCTCCACAATAGCTTTGGGTGCAACGTGGGTGTTGGTGCATGCAATTGCAAAGCACTTATACTTTGACAGTCAGATCTAGCTTGATGAGCACTTTGCCCACTCAGTTCTGTAGGACTTTTTAGTCTGAATCTACTCCCTAGAGCCACCTCTTTGGAAGGTACCGCTCCGATGTGTGTTCTAAACGTGAGGAATCTGCAATTAGACTTTGCATCAGAAGAGCATGGGCGTAGGAACTGTGGGGGACGCGGGGGACATATCCCCCCCAGATTTTGGAGTGGGGGGGACACAGGGGACAAGGGTGGGGAAGACAAGGGGTCAAACTAATTTCCCATCTACCTCCTGAGAGGGAGATTGGCAGGCCATTAGCGCGCGAAAAAAAGTGCGAGAGGTGCTGCGTGACCTAATGGCCCTGCACTTGACCTGGCGCCTCACCAGTGACCTGTCTGTGAGCCGCCAGTGATCAGATAGTCACAGCATGAGGTGACGTCAGAGGCCACTCGCCCCCCTGCCTCTGCCCTTTTGAACTCTTTTGTGTGGCACAGCACCCCTGAATTCTTTAGTTCTCACCTCAGCTGCCTGGAGCCAGTCAGTGTTCTGGTTGATTTGCTGGCCTCGGACTCCTGGCCCCGTGTCTGTTACTGGTCGTTTTGTACACCCCCTACGTCAGAGGGGTGCCGATTCATGCAGGTTCTGCCTGTGTGTTAGCGCTCCCCTGTCTGGCTGTGCACACCCTACGCTTGTCACTCACTCATGCTCACACACGAGGGGGGAGAGCGCGTACAGATGGGGAGCAGGGAATGAGGGAACATCGGCAGGGATACTAATACTTTAACATGGCAGCCACAATCTGGTCTTTATGAACACTTAATTCCGTTTTATTTGTTCAACTCATTTGACGTCACATGCTACTGCGGCGGCGGGATTCTGATTATTAAGGATTCGAGTATCTCAGAAGCCGGTTAGCATATCTAGCATCAGAAAGGGAGATTTGAGGACTTTTCCATCCGTTTTATCATACGTTTGAACTAGCTCGCACAGACTTATTAGTGCATCACCCGCCATTCTTTTTTTTAGTACGTAATTGTCACACATTGTTATTGTCTTGTTTCATATAGAGAGGGGGCATTTTTTCGAACTATCTTCGTTTTGCTGTTCTCGATCGTCCAACCTGACAGGTGAGATTCATCACCATACTCACTTATTATTTTTTTGACAGGGTATATCAGTACTGTTTCCTCTTTCGATGGCTGACAGTGACTCGCCTGCAGTTTGACACATGCGAAGCTCTTTGTAAACACGGCAGGTGAGCCGAGTCTTCTTCAGCAGGTTTTTTTCTCATCCAGCACTTAATTCTATCCAGATTGTTACATCTCTGATATTTATTTCAGATTTTCTATTCAGATTCTCATAGGTATTGTTGGAATACTAGCATATGAGCCTCAACCTAGAGTAACAAGGTGCTTTTGGGTCTGTTCCACCGTGGTTTTTGTTGTAATACTAGGCAGGTATTCACTTCTAATCAGCATGTTGTGAATTCCTTCATACTAATGCACTGAAAGCTCCATTGACTTCACAAGAGGGATAATAAGGTTGAATACAACAGAAGTAGTGGAACGTGTCACATGGGGGCACGAGGCAGCTATTAATAATGTTTTTAGGACAACAGAGAGTTTCGCTTTAATCCAACCCTTTTCCCAGATGTCCCTTCTAATATGGACGGGACCACTGACTGCAGGTAAGGGATTGTTTTCCTGTGGCCATTGATGGCTGTCCTTAGGCCCGAGTGGCAGCCTTTGAAAGACATCAGCAGGAACGTGGCAGCGCCTACTTCCCATTTCATCTGCCAAAAGTCCCGCCTGCAGACTTCCTGCAGCAGAGAATTCAAATGACGTGGGGGAGTCAAAAGTTTGGAAAGCAGCCCTGATCGCCAGTGGAACGATTAATAGACGTGCAAAATGCAAGGCACCCTTGGCCTGGGCTGGGTGGCACGTGCACCCAATCTGTGAGTTCCTGCACATTTAAAAGTATCCGAGGTGGGCAAAGTACCAGAACCCAAGGCTAAGAAACCATACTCAGAAAATGTGCATTTTACATACATGCCAACATTTCAGGAGAGCAAAGTGGGAGATTTAAAAAAAAAAATCGGGAGAATGGGTCTTTGAATCGGGTTACTGGCATGTCTGGGCTTTGGAAGTGGCTGCTGTAGGATCGGACATTTGAAACGCAAATGCACGTTTTTTTCTTACCTTTCAGAAGCATGGAGCATAATGGCAGAGAGGGTGATGCAAGTGTTGGGCACTGGCCTGGCAGGCTGTTGGAAGTGCATGCATCCCCCACCCCCCTGTGGCAGCCGGGCGGAAACAGCTCCGTCCCCCCTCCCCGCCCCCCCCCTCCAGTACTTCGCAGGTCTTTAAAAGACGATTCCCTTGTTAATTACGCTTTGTTGGTTTTTTACCCCTTCGAGAGCCCCTGCATCGCCACTCTTTGCTGGAAGAATTAGTACTTTACACAATACCAAGCCCTGTCAGCTGGAACCCCCGAGGAATCGGGTTTTTGCTTGTAGGAATCGGGAGGCGGGAGCAGGGGCGGCTCTAGGCTCATGGTGGCCCTGTGCAGGGAGCGTAAGCAGGGGTCCTGGAAGAGGGGGTCCGGGCGGGGCGGAGCACGGAGGCCATGAAGAGGGGGGGGGGGTGGGGTGGGTGGGGGGAGTCAGGGGGTTTGGAAGTGAAACTTAGCCGGAGGCCGCCAAATCCCTGCCAGGGGCCGCCACGCAAATATTTATCCATCTAAGAGGATTAATATATTAAGGATATATATTGGCGAGGTGGCCCCTGGGGTTTGGTGGCCCTGTGCAGGTGCACAGCTTGCACATGCTTAAGGCAGACCCTGGCGGGAGACTAGCCTTCAAATCGGTAGTCTCATGTCTGATTTTAGGCGAGCTGCATCTGAAGCATTGAATGGGCGCCTTTCTTTGGCGGCGGGGGAGCTTGAAAAAGCACCCCTCTCTCCCCGCAGTCCTCCTCGCCTTTGTGCGGGCCTCTCCTGGGAGCCTCGGCCGGCCCCTGTGGCTGCTGGAGCAGAGCGCGAGGCAGGGGCTCTCCCTGGTGTACGGCGGTTAACGCTGCTCAAGCAGGACTAGCGTTTGCCGCTGGATCTTGAAAGCGCATGCGTGCAATCACACGCATGCGCACTAAACCGGCTGAAGAGTGGGGAGCTTAAAAACACATGCAGCCAAGACATGGGGTTTCCATGCATGCGCATAATTATGTGCATGCGTGGAAACGCTGGGGGTGTAAAGACAGATTGGGGTGGGTCTATTGATAGTACACGAAGACGGAGGGGCTGCAGCAGCAGCGCGCTCCCACGAAGTGTGAGGTCCCTCCTGCGTGAGTACCTATCCCATTGAAGTGACTGACGTAGGGGCAAGGGCTGTTACACTGCATTGCCTGGGGCGCCTGGTGACATTTGAAAGTGGTGGGGGTGTGGGGTGTACAGGTTGTGACTGAGTGCACTATGGTGGGCGAGCACAGCAAGCGAACCTTACTTGCCCTGCTAATGGCTGAAGGGAATAACAAAATGTGCATATAACATTACCGTGCAAAAATAACTGCTCATTTTCCCCACGGGCTGCTTAATGCTGGATAGAGTCAAAACACAATGATCTTCATGTAAGCCCCGGAGTGCAATCATTTGGTAGGATGCACAGAAATGCTTTTCAGTACGCATTCATGAGGCCTGCCTTTACATACAGAGTAGGCGAAACAGAGATTTGGCAGTGAAAGAGCACTATTGATTTATGGCACCCTCTTCAAAGTACCACAAGCCTGATCCCTCACCAGCACGCTAGTCCTTTTTTCACCTCCTCAGAGCCCAGTTGTGTTCTCTTCACACCTCCTTGTGATTTCTCTTTCTGAACGCAGCTCCCCCACACTCCTTTCCATCCTCTTGAATTCTGTCTCCAAACTCTGCTTGCCCTTTGATCTACAAAGATCCTTCTCTTGGTCCTCTACGTCTCTCTATTCAGCTACGTCTCGCTTCTGTCGGGGATGCAGATCTCGCGGGCCCTTCTGTAGCTCAATAGTACCTATCCATCTGCACACATCTGTGCCCAACCTACGGGTCAAAAGCTGTGACCTTGGATTTCACAGAGGGTCAATGATTGTAAATATCCGTACAATCATTTTGCTAACAGCAGAAAAGGGGCTAGTGCTCTGTTTGCATCAGATCCCCCCATTCCAAATAGGCCTCACAATAATCACTCAGAGCCCGTTTAAGTATTCCTGCTTTCAAATTATTCAGTTCAGACAATACCTTCAGAGTTCAGGATATCTTTAGCCTTGTTAAATCAGAACTTGGATGCAGTTTAGAAAAATATGCAGTCACGGCCGGCATTACGGGCGCAGGCGGGTGGGGGGGAGAGGTGGAAATGGGGTCTTTGCGGGTCTATAGGGGGCTCCAGTGAGCTGTCCAGCAATGACATTACACAACATAACACAATGATGCAATGCAACCAGTGCGCTGCTGAAAGGAGGAGCTGGGTCGGTTTAGATGTTCTCATCATTTCACAATCTCAGTGCTGTTTAACTGGGTGCGCACTCATGTATTATGGGCTTAAAATAAACGACAAAAGACTTACTGCTGCCATCTAAGTTATATATGTGCTGATGTACATATCACTGCTGACTCAGCATTTCATCCTTCTGAAGTCGCCATACTGAACACCAGGCGCTGGATGTTGTGCAATAAAATTCGATTAATAGTTTCTGGTGCCATTTACATATAATTTGGTCTATTGATTTAAGAGATTAATAGACTCTATCCACACACTGACATGCACAAGCATAACCTCTCCCCCCCTCCCTCCAATCCCATAGGTTACAACATTACAGTTGCATCGAGGCCAGGTGGAGGGGTGTAAATATCACCGGAACCCCAAGGCCGCTTCATTGGAGAATAACACAAGTTATCCAATAGACGGCTTTCTATTATTTATTTGAAGCAAGTTGCACTCAAAAAATGTTTCCCCAGAAGAAAAGCATTTTTTTTAAAACAATGCAACATACATAAAGAGATGATGGACTCAGTTGACCTGCATAGAATAGCGAAATAATTTGTCCTCTACAATGAACGGCGCAAGAAATGATTTGGCTTTTCAAAATAAAGTTCATAATTTTAAAACAGATTCCTGCAGCAAGAAAAACAATTTCTAATTTGTCCGATTGCATTTTGAGATGTAGGAATGTCGCTAAGAGCGTTTAGTTTATTATTCCTTTTTTTGTCCCGCCTTTGTTTTCTTGGTGCATAAAGATTCAAGATTCATATACACATTTTTTTCCCGTTTGGTCTTTATTGAGAATGTAAATAAAAATAAAGCATACTTGCAGACTGTGACTACTTGCCTGCCTTTCTCAATATTTCTCTTCATAACTATGCAATTGTATACGTTTAACACGCGTACGGTCTATACGTTTAACACGCGTACGGTCTCGCACAATGGGCAATTTGTATAGAGTCACTGGAAAGTCCACAAGGTTGTCCCTGTCCCCCCCAGAAATTTAGTGTCTCCTACGCCCATGCAGAAGAGCAAGTTATTTACCTTTGGTGATGCTCTTTCTAGTAGAAACTCTATATAACCACAGATTCCTCACTGCCCTCATGCCAACCCATTCTGTGGAGTGACCGCTCTTAATATATAAAGATTCCAAGTTAGAATGTGGCTCAGTGTCCTGACGTATTTTTGGACGCTTCACATCTGAGGATCCCGAAGGAGAGAGTTGATTAAACTCATGTCCGTGTGCAGCGCAGTGCTTTCTGATGTCCGTGTGCAGCGCAGTGCTTATATGCGGCTCCTGTCTGTCACTTCTAGGGCGGTACTTTGCCATTATGGAGCTGCACGACTCCACCTATGGGCGCATGAGAGCACTGTTGCAAAAATCTCGGCATAGTCTGACACCAGTGACCCGGCTGGTCAGGAGATGGGCAATTATGATAGCATGGAAACTAATTAGGTCCCCTGCTCTATAATTTAATAGTAGATCCAGTGGTCTTCCTCAGGTGGCACACCTCTCTTGTCCTGCACATGGTCTTGCTCTCACTTGGCTGTCTCAGCTGCCGTTTGCATCCTGTCACCTCTGTGGTGAGGGAATCCTGCCTCCACACTGACAAAGAGCAGACGAAACATTTACTTCCAGAGTGAAGTAACAAATTTATTCTTAAGAAGAATTTCCCGTACGAAGTTACTGAGCAGGAATGCTTTCCTTATTTGGTGCCATTCTGTTGGCTGCCTCCTCAGTTGCTGATGCTGTGAGCGCCCAGTCATCTGAGACCAGTGTGTGGCGTTGAGGCTGTCAACCTCTGACCGACTGTTATCTGCTGCTGGTGTTTGAATGCCTGATAAGTAGATGCCAACATGTGGTCCTGCTACTAGTCAGCAGGGGCCAGACGAGTGAACGCCCGGCCAACATTCATGTGGGTGCTAGTGCTCTGAGTACCCAGTCAGCAGGGTCCAACTTCTGGTGGTTGTGAGCACGTGTCAGTGCAGGGCAGGCCCAGGTCTTGTGATGACTTGTTTAGTAGCAGACATCTGTTTGATGAGCTGTGAGGGCCTGGTCAACAGAGGTCAGCATCTGGTGCTGCATGGGCCTGGTCAGTATTTGGTGCTGCGAGGGCCTGGTCACCAGAGGCCAGCATCTGGTGTTGCGAGGGCCTGGTCACCAGAGGCCAGCATCTGGTGTTGCGAGGGCCTGCTCACCAGAGGGTAGCATCTGGTGCTGCGAGGGCCTGGTCACCAGAGGCCAGCATCTGGTGCTGCGAGGGCCTGGTCACCAGAGGCCAGCATCTGGTGCTGCGAGGGCCTGGTCACCAGAGGCCAACATCTGGTGCTGCGAGGGCCGGGTCACCAGAGGCCAGCATCTGGTGCTGCGAGGGCCTGGTCACCAGAGGCCAGCATCTGGTGCTGCGAGGGCCTTGTCACCAGAGGCCAGCATCTGGTGCTGCGAGGGCCTGGTCACCAGAGGCCAGCATCTGGTGCTGAGAGGGCCTGGTCACCAGAGGCCAGCATCTGGTGCTGCGAGGGCCTGGTCACCAGAGGCCAGCATCTGGTGCTGCGAGGGCCTGGTCACCAGAGGCCTGCATCTGGTGCTGCGAGGGCCTGGTCACCAGAGGCCAGCATCTGGTGTTGCGAGGGCCTGGTAACCAGAGGCCAGCATCTGGTGCTGCGGGTGCCTGGTCACCCGAGGCCAGCATCTGGTGCTGCGAGGGCCTGGTCACCCGAGGCCAGCATCTGATCCTGCGAGGGCCTGGTCACCCCAGGCCAGCATCTGGTGCTGCGTGGGCCTGGTCACCCGAGGCCAGCATCTGGTGCTGAGAGGGCCTGGTTAGCCGAGGCCAGCATCTGGTGTTGCGGGGGCCTAGTCAGCCGAGGCCAGCATCTGGTGCTGCGAGGGCCTGGTTAGCCGATTCCAGCATCTGGTGTAGCGAGGGCCTGGTCACCCGAGGCCAGCATCTGGTGCTGCGAGGGCCTGGTCACCCGAGGCCAGCATCTGGTGCTGCGTGGGCCTGGTCACCCGAGGCCAGCATCTGGTGCTGCGTGGGCCTGGTTAGCCGAGGCCAGCTTCTGGTGTAGCGAGGGCCTAGTCAGCCGAGGCCAGCATCTGGTGCTGCAAGGGCCTGGTTAGCCGAGGCCAGCATCTGGTGTAGCGAGGGCTTGGTCAGCCGAGGCCAGCATCTGGTGTAGCGAGGGCCTGGTCAGCCGAGGCCAGCATCTGGTGCTGCGAGTGCCTGGTCAGCATAGGCTAGTATCTGGCGCTGTGAGCATCCATTCATCAGAGGCCAGTTTCTAGTCCTGATGCTGTGAAGTTCTGGCCGGCTATTTTTAGCTGCTTGACTTAAAGTGCCTGGAGGTGACACTGGTCTTGGGAGGGCCCGGTTAGTAGCTTCTGGTACGATCAGCACCTGCTAAAGAAATGCCGAACTACCCAGTTAATAGAGTTATACTTGTAGGTGTTCTGACCGTTGGGTTAACAGTGGCCATGTTTGTTGAATCTGAACAATTGGTCACCTGAGGCCAGAATCTGGTGCGATGAGCTGCTAGCTAACAGAGCAGCTCGATATTTTTTGATCTCTGGAGTTTACCCTAGTGGTGTTGGGTTTGTGTGCTCGGTCCCTGGTGCGTGCATTCTCCTTGTGTGCAGTCTTTTGGTGTGCAATGTTTGTGTTTGCGCCCAGGTTGTTCACTGTTTGTATAATACAAGGATATACATGCTGTATCTAATTTGTCCCTGGTTCTGCACTGTATGTACTGCCCCTCTGTGCACACTCCCAGTGCTTAATTTTTGCAGCGGACACTGTGCGTGGCTAGTGTGTGAGCCTTGTGTACATAATGCCCAGTGAGTACACTCTGTGTGTTAAGTGCCAGGGTGTGCACTGCTCGTGTGTTTGGCCCGGGGGCTTTCACAGCCTATGTTTGGGGTCCCAGGATTTATTTATTTATTTGCACACTTGTACCGCGCTAGGAATCGACTCCCTGAGGAGTATCTCCGCGCCTTTGGCATCATCTGAGAGCAAAAAGGGATGCTCTTGGTATGAGATTAGTCACCCGTCGGTGCCCTTTCTGTGCATGTTTGGAGCCTGGGTCCGCAGTTGGTGCCTTGCAAGTTTCTGGGCGAGCTGTGAAGTAATGCTTAATTGTTGGGACTTGCATAGTCTTAGTACTTTGGAGCCTGGCCTGGCCTGGCCTGTGCGCAGTATGTCTCTGTTCTTATTGCCTTGTTTTCATTACCTCTGTAGATAAAGTAATACTGGGTGTTTTTCTCTCATTGTGTAGTGTCCCTGGCTTAATTGTAGATTCAGCTTCCATTACCATCCTAGCTTGCATAAGCCACTGTTTTCTGACCTTCTTGGGGCGCTCGCTTGAACGCCAGTGTTATAATAGCAAGCAGGCATCTTAAGCTGTACTATAGAGAAATTGAGACAAGGGACGCTTTGGGTTTAATTTGCACTTGACGCAGCCCAAGAGAATGGTAGCCTATCCCTCCCTGTGGTCTCTTTCTGTGAAACATTTCCCTTAGTTGTAAACCGCGTGTCATTATAGTATGTGATTTCCCAAAATCCTTTATCGGTATGAAAAATGTAATAGATTTAAACTTAGCAACCATTCCAGGGCCGCCATTGTGCACCAGATTGGACCGGCCAGGAGGCAGAGTAATTGAAATAGATGCGGGACTAGAAGAGCAGACTGCGTGCCAATCTGATTTTGATATGGTGTCCATTTTGGAATAGCCTTAACACACATGTTCTGTGTAGTAGAAGGATAACTGGTAGGAGAAAAATGTCGTAGTGGCAGACTGTTGCAAATTAATTGGAACTAGCCCATACCACCACTTACTCTGATACAGCTGTAGTGATCAGTAGTCAGTTTTCATTTGTTCAAAGATCTTTGGATTCCTGGTATGACCATCCAAATTTTTCATCAGCTAAATGTGCCTAATAAAACTTTGAGTTGAACCAATATTTTCATGTCCTTGAACACTCACTGATGTGCTTTTATATGAACCCCTAAATCTAGCTTCTAGTGGGACCCCCCTAATTAGTGTGTCTCCACGCAGACCCTTTTTGATTTTTGCTGTCAACCTTCCCACTGCTTTAAAATTTCTAAATATTTTGTAGCCATGGCATCAGCGTTTATGCTCAATGTATACTTCTGTGGCCACCTATATAGGCTGCTTATGGGAACATGCAACACACAAACCAGCTACATGGCTAGCAGTTAAATGCTTGCCTCTGACATGGTCGCTGCTGTAGGAAATACTTTTAATTTCCAGCCACCATACCTTTGCCTCTCAAAACAGATCTGGTGAAATTATGTTAAAGGAGAGACGCTGCGCCTTTGAATTTGTTGGTGATACAGACGGGGAGGCTACGATTGAGGACTCCAAGACCCAGAGAGCCACGGGGGCCGCCAGGAGACTGACCCGCCCCTCCTACTCACACCGGGGGCATATTTATACCTCTTGCGTGCGCCTTTGAATTTGTTGGTTATACAGACCGAGAGGCTACGAGTGAGGACTCCAAGACCCAGAGAGCCGCGGGGCCGGCAGGAGAACGCCCCGCCCCTCCTACTCACACCGGGGGCTCCGTCCATCACCACCTCCTTTTGTACCGCTTTGTTCGCCATAAGTTGGCAGGGTATGCTCAGACGTGAGTCCCTTGCTCACTTTGCCACTGGATTCAAGCAAGCCTGGCTGATGACAGCTGTAATGCCAGAAACCGGTCCTAGGAAGCTTGTTTCCGGTCCAGGGAAGGCATGGCTTGGCAGTTTCGGTTGGACTGTTCCCATGAGGCACAGGGTCAGACTGATTTGCATATGGCCATGTCTGAAGTGGGGTGGCAGAGTGGGCTAAAGAACGGTGATGGATTAAACCCAGATCTGTTGACTGGGTGTGAGTGTTTGATTGGTTCAGATGCTCCGTCCATCACCGCCCCCTTTTGTACCGCAGAGAGGAAACAAAGTCTCAGAGAGATTCAGTGAAATCCCATCACTGTGGGTGACGTATAAGTGGAATGCTTGAGTTGGTTGGCTGGCGAGTATATCTTTATCTAATATACCAATACTAAAGACCATCTACGGACCATGATGTACAACATAGTTATTCTGATCCTATTCACCAATGGCAAAGCTAAGATGGCAGCTCTCGTAAGAGGTATCATCTGAGCCATGCGCTTGACAGAGAAGTTGGGGATATCTAGGGTCAAAACTGTTCTAATTGCTTAAACACACACATCTAGCGTGACATACTGTACAGAACAGCTTTTATAAGTCAGACACAGCACAGATAAGCTGTACAGTTTAGTATTACCATCCACACAACTACATAAGCCCACCTACTGAAAACATTAACAGAACTCCTTACGCAAACCCAAGAAAATCCAGACCGATCAGTACATGGATAACAATTCACCTGAACACCACTACTAACTCTAGTACTGCACTCAAAACAGCACATACTGGGTGATGGCAAGACAAAGAACCGCAGACCACTGTAAAGCTTTAGGAAGAGCTTCTGCCACACCCTATAAACCTTACAACCCATCGAATTATTCTTTACCAATTACAAACAAAAACTGAATTACAAGCAGCTTGTTAACCCCTTCACTGCTAGGCCTCCCCGTGATAAGCCTTTTTTTTTTTTTTGCTATTTGGGGCAGTTTGCGCTTAGACCTCTGTAACTTTTTGACCACATAAGGTTTCCTTGCCAAATTTGCGTCCTTTTCTTCCAACATCATGGGGATTCTAAAGGTACCCAGGCTTTGTGGATTCCCCTGGAGGGGACCCAGAAATTAGCCAAAATACAGCTACATTTTGGTGTTTTTGGGGGAAAGTGGGAAAAAAGTGCTGCAAATGAAAGTGGCTGTGTTTTCCCTGCAAATGGTATCAACAAAGGGTTTGTGGGGCTGAAATCACAATTTCCCAGCTTTCAGCAACTGACAGACTTTTGTCCGAAAACCAACATTTTATACACAGGTTTGGTTTTTACTGGGAGATAGCCTATTTTTGCTATTTTTTGTACTTTCAACCTTATTCCAGTTAATGGTAGAAATGGGTATGAAAGCACTAATGGATCATGGAAAGCTATACATTTCAGTAAAGTAGACATAATTCTGAATCCAGCAAGGGGTCATTTGTGTAGATCCTTCATGGTTTCTTTATAGTAATAATAGTTGAAAATAGGAAAAATTGAAAATGCGTTGATAAAAAGTGCCATTTGTGCCAACTTATTTTACCTGTAACTTCTTCTAAATATGACAGATGTTGGAAAACAATATACCGTTACACCCGCTGGACCTTTCGTGTTGTGGGGATATATTGGACTTGTAGGTTCAACCAGAACCCGACAAACCCAGAGCTAATTACTAAGCGGTGTCTTGCAATGGTTTTTTTATTGTGTACTGGGAATATTGCAATTCATTTGGGAAAATATATACAGTGAAAAATCGGGATGAAAGACACCTATGTATTTCTGAAATTGGAACAAAAAATAGAGTTTAGAAACAGTAGGTATTTGCACATTCCCAAAATTGGGAGTATCCATACTAGCATCAGAATTATAGGACATTTTTCAAAGTGACCTCTTTTTTACACATTGTCTTTCATTTGGAAGGCAGAAATGCATCGAAAGTCAATAGGTAATAACAGTTGCTCTACAATTCTGTGTTACCCTAAGTCTCCCAATAAAAATGGTACCTCACTTGTGCAGGTAGGCCTAGTGGCCGCAGTAGGAAATGGCCCAAAACTCAACTTGGAGACACTTCATTTTACCGTGAGAACTGACCCTTTTTTTTGCAAAGTGCCTAGCTGTAGATTGTGAACTCTAGCCCTGCCAGCACCTAGGGAAACTTAGCAAATCTATACATTTTTGAAAAATAGACACATGGGGAGTCCAGCGAGGTATGGCTTGCGTGGACCCCATCCCCCCGCCCCCCTACGTTTTCCTACCCAGAATCCCCTGGAAACCTCCAATAGAGTTGAAAAAAACACCCTTTTCCTCAAATTTCTGTGTATGAAAGTTCTAGAATCTGCATGGATCCACAAATTTCCTACCATCCAGCGTTCCCCTAGGTCTCCCGATAAAAATGGTGCCTCTCGTGTGGGTGGGTCTCACACACCACCAGCCGAGCACCCTCCCACCCACACTGCCAGCCAAGCATCATACCACCCACACTGCCAGCCATGAGCCTGCCCACTCACACTGCCAGCCAAGCGCCTGCCCCAACACACTGCCAGTCAAGCGCCAGCCCATCCACACCGCCAGCCTGCGCATACTGCCAGCCAAGCACCAGTCCACGCACACCGCCAGCCAAGCAGCAGTCCACGCACACCGCCAGCCAAGCACCAGGCCACACATACCGTCATTAAAAAAAATGTAACAAGAAAGAAAACACAAGCCAATTGCAACTAGATACAACAAACAACAGCAGTAACTAAAGACATCATTCTAATGCTACCTGTGAAACTGAACAACAACTATATGAAACCATACAGACCAGGCAGTACACTATTAGACTCACGGTTGCTCCCATAAACTCTTTTGCGTGTGATACAATCTGAAACATGTGGGCATACACAGCCCAGGATTAGAATGACAAGCGGCACAGTGCATACTACGCTCCTTCCGCGTAACTCTTCGCAAGCAGACTCTACATCTCCTACAGGGATTGTATTTTTTGGGCATGGGAGGAAATAAATCAGGAACGTGGCGATCTTTCAATCTAGCCACATCCTCCACCTTGGAACACTTGGAACACTTGTCTGTTCCACTACAACAAGGCTGCCTATCACATTCTCCTGATACTGAACAAAAGTCATCTTTGATGCAGGAGAACACTCCTTGAACACAATAAAAGCATTACAAGTTACTATAAGAGATGGATGGCCAACTTATTAAACCAAATATAAGCCTTACTAACAGCAGTGTAAGGTTCCAACCTCTGATCTACTCTATCAACACCACCCATGTGCTTATTGCAGTCTACAATGCACATAGGTTTGCGCACTTCAGCAACCTGACTCCAAACAATCACAGGTGAAGTACTCTCATCATGGATAGTAGTCAGCTTGTACACATCCCTCCTGTCCACGAATTTCACAGCTAGTAGCTCCTCACTACACAAGGCACTGCGCTGTCCCATCTGAAGTTTTTTGCAAACAAGCTCTTTTGGGTAACCTTTACGGTTAGAGAGGGTTGTGCCACAAGCAACAGTGTCCCCTTTGAACAATTCCTTAAACAATTACACAGCAGTGTAGACGTTATCAAGGCACAAATGGTGAACTCTGTTAAACAGTCCTCTAGCAAGATCCCACACAATTTTCTCTGAAACTCCAAAAGTGGACAGATAACCAGGGGGGTCAATAGTGGAATCTCTACCAGTGTACACCTGGAAATTGACACATCCTGTCCTACTCTCAGACAACATATACATCTTAATTCCATAATGTGCCCTCTTGCTAGGAATGTACTGCCTAAAAAACAAACGGCCCTTGATCAGGACCAAAGACTCATCAACAGCTATTTCTTTCCCTGGAGTATAGATCTGTGAAAATCGAGCTACAAAGTGATCAAGAACAGGCCAAATTTTTAAAAAACGGCCACAGTCGGGGTGATCTCGTGGCAACGCCAAAGCATTATCAACAAAATGCAGCATCCGAAGCAAAAGTAAATACCAATCACTACTCATAATTGCAGGAAATATGGCCGTTGCTATCAAGGGACTGGTAGACCAATATGATGCCATGGACGGCTTCCTTATCAAGCCCATCAAAAATATCAAACCCAAAAACTTCTTGATGTCATCCAGATTTGTGGGAGTCCACCAGGCAGCTCTAGAGCGGGGCCTAAGTCTGGCACTGTTGTCCCTCAAAAACTGTTCAGCATACATATTAGTCTGCTCAACAATCTCAGCCAAAAATACATCATCCATAAACTACTAAAAAAAACTGTATAGGCAAACAAAATTCACAATCCACTCTACACCTGCATCACCACTAAACGCAGGCAACACTGGCTGCACCATGTTTTGATCAACCCAGAGTCCAGCACTTCCAGTGGAAAGCCTTGCAGCCTCAGGCTGCAATCCTGATGTCTCTTGCTGCACCATCGACAGATCAGTGTCCTCCTCCAAAACAAGCACTTTATCTGCACTGAGAGTAGCTTCATCTGCACTGAGAGTAGCTACATCATCAGATGATTCCTCGTGGTCAGAAAACTCACTGCAAGAATCTTATACTCCCTCCTTTCGCTCAAACAAACTGTCAGTCTCATAATCGTGCTCAGAGGAAGATTCAAAAAGCATACCAACCACCTGCTTAGCAGTAATTCGACGGCTAGCCATAATCCTTACTAATAAAGGTAACTTGTCAAAAAGTCAACAACTACAAACACTTTGTAAAATAAGTAATAAACAAAATGTGGCATTATCACAAATTCCACACACTTGCCAGAAGCAACTAGACTTACCACCAACTACTCTGCACAGACACAGTAAGAATCAACAATATCCCACTAAAAAAATAAAATTACACGTAAGACAACGCAAAACACTTCACAAAGAATTTCATGCTCAAAACACTAACTAAATATGCTGCCATTATGACACCACTTACAAAAAAATCATTCATGCTTGACATTAATACTCATTTGGAGTAAATACAACAAAAATGGTTTTCTTACCAAATTAATGCAACTACGCAAAACTACAGAACAACCACTGCCGAAACCGCAATCAAAAATTAAAAGCTGTGGACTGGAATAAAACGGAGAAAAAACATTACAATCACATATGCAAATAATGCACCAGTCCACACACAATCCACCAGCCAAGCTAATGGGTACGGGGGGGCCTAAGAGTATAAATAAAATATTCACCACTGTACAAGGGGAGCAACCCTTGCCCAAGAGGCCACTCCCCAACATCAACATTTAAAAAACCCTGTGTCTAGTGGCTCCTGCCCCCTTGGCGATAGATGGGCCTAAAAACATACTGCGGATCTGCCACCCAAAGAGGGCAGAAATGGCCACAATCATACTCCCATAAAGGGGAGTGACCCTTGTCCAAGGGGCCGCTCCCCAACATCCCAAAAACTGAATCCCTGGTGGCCTAGTGGCCAGACAAAAAAATCAGCCAAACAGTCAAATTCCAGGTGGTCATGTGGGCTTGATTAAAAACAAAAACCACACAAATGGCATCAGGGGAAAAGAAAACCCTTTCTTTTCCCCCGATTCCTCTTTGGTTTAAATGCCCCCCTCCCCTCTCCTCCTGACGCACTGGAAGGGAATGGCTTCCAGTGCATCCGGTATCCTCTAATGACGACAGCGCTCTGATGTCATTCGATGACATTGAGGTGGCGGTGGTTGGGTGGGCAGGGAACTACAACGAATCCAAAACGCCTCAGCCAGGCTCATATTAGACATCCCACGCAACGAACACATCTCTGGTCACCTTAAAGACCTCCACTGGCTACCCGTCAATAAGAGGATTACTTTCCGACTGCTTACCCACGCACACAAATCACTCTACGACATCGGACCAGAGTGCCTCAACTCTCGACTGTCCTTTTATACCCCCTCCCGCCAACTTCGCTCTTCCAGCCAAGCCTTCGCCACTGTACCTCGCATCAACAAGACCTCCATGGGAGGCAGATCCTTCTCATACCTGGCTGCCAAAACATGGAACTCACTCCCAGCTTACCTTCGCCTCACCCAGAATCACCTAGCGTTCAGAAAGCAGCTTAAAACGTGGATATTTGACAAATAATCCTCCTCCCCTTCCTAAGCGCCTTGAAACCCTCTGGGTATGTAGTGCGCTATATAAATGTTATGACTTGACTTGACTTGTGGGGGCACCTTAAAAGGCGACCCACGGGGTAGCGCCAGCGTTTCCCCCATGGATGAGTGCTAGGACGGCCAGATGCTGTCCGACGCCCACGCCCACCGTGACATCGGACGGCTCCCGGACGTCCGGCGCATGGAAAGGGTTAACTCAAGGAGACTGCGGTCAGCGTTGGAATCCTTGAAGTCAGAGCGAGGAGTTAAAGAAGAGAGAGGTGGACAAGACAGGAGTAAGTGTAATGAATAGTACAGGTGGGAAGCGTGTGAACAGTATAAGACTGGGTAGGGTAGTATGAATGAGGATGAAGAATGTACGGGGGAGGTGAACAGTACTAAATGTAGAAGTATCAGCAGTACAGAAGGGAGGAGGGTGAGCAATGAACCAGAATGATATAGGGCGTGATGGAGTAGTAAACCATTCGCAAAAGGAAATGAGTGCTTTGTCAGTTCTTCCCCTTTAAAATTGTGAAAAAATATATATAATTGTGTTGGCGAATACTCTGACAAACTTTAAAAATAGTAAACTTTCTTTTTTACATCCAGCCCCATTTCTTTTAGGGACAACGGTCTGCTTTTTTAAAGTTTGTATTAATGAAAGGTGATCAAGGAGATGGGGGTCTGCTGACAATAACAAGCTATCATCTTTGTAATGGTCATCAAACAGAGTAAGTCGTAATTTGCGACCTACTTCATTAATATTCATGAGTTAGATCGGATTACGATCTACTCCTAATCAGAAATGTATGAACCGACCTATTAGTACGCAAGTTGGTTCATACGATTTTTTACTGTTCACAAATTGCACCCAGTTTTTTTTATCTACCAGTCATTGGTAATTTGGCCTCCGGTTTTTATAATCACTTGGCTGAAGTGGGCATTCATTCCCTTGTGATAAAGCGCACAGGGCACAGAACTTAACGAAACATGCATACAGAACACAGTGGGCCACTACGATCGTTCCCCAAGAAAGACATACTGGTTAGCAGAGGCAAACTATTCTGGCACTTCACACTATTCTCGAAAGACAAGCTTTGTGGTGTAGTCTACCTGCTGCCATTATAGAGAAAACGGCAAGAAGAAGAGAGGCCAAAAGAAAAGGTAGGCTTGGCGTGTAATTGCATGGAGTGAAATAAAGCGATTAAATAATGTCCACCAAATGGAGGACACGGACAAGATACTTAGTGGGTCAATAGGAGAAAAACAAGTGACAAATTGTGCAATTTAAACCTGTTGGACAAACTTTTTTTTTAACCATTTTATTGCATTTTCTCAATAATATTATTCAATGCAACACATTGACATAATGCATTGACAGTATGAGGACAAACTTTATAGAACAAGCATATTTTTGCAGATTTGACACTGCACTGTTCATAGGCTACCCATCGTGATCTTTAAAATACAGATTGAGTGCACTGACAACTAAAAAACTGTTTCTTTCAATTTGAATCCAAAGCACATAAGACATGTTTTCATAAAGTTATTTCAAGACAACACTCTTTTTGCCAATTCCCTGATTCCTTCTGTGCCGGACACGGACAGTTTGCTTTTGAAATATTGCCCCATTTATGACTGAAGGCACAATGTACTTTACCCTATTGGATGTAGCAAAATATTCATGGGTGAGGCTGCCCTTGCGTACAGGTCTCAAAATATTAAGCCTATTGCAGAGCCTAGTTTGAGCCTGTGGTTGCAGGTGGAGCTCACTTAAACAGAATTTTTTCCTCATCAATCTTTGTTCCAGAACAAGAGCGAGAAAAACACAAAACCGAGAAAGTTGAAAGAGAAAGATGAAAAATTATGACAAAGCGAGATAGCAATAATGAAAACGAACCTTCAAGAGTGAGATAAGGGGGCAGGCAGTGCCTGATGGTAGATGAACACACAACATCATGGATGCCAGTACTGATACCAAGTCAACAACTCACATCATGATCACACTGTTCACTTGATATGACATATGTTTTTATTTTTTTATTTACTTATTATTGTTGTTTCATATTAGTTTATCAGAATTGTTCAAATGTATTATTCATCCAGTGTATCATCAATTTAACAAAAACATAACACAACATAGAGACACAACTGCATTACAACAATTAAATGACATTCATTGAACATGGAACCAAACAAAAACTGTTTTTTGACTTTACATTCATTTGAAGCACATAATATAAAGATTGTATTAGCTCTGGTTTTGGACTTTCTAGAGCTATTTTCTCTTTTACTCCAATGCTTCCAAAAACTCACTAGTTTAGAAACACAACAGTCGACGCGTTTCAACCCCTTTTTCATTTCTCACCGGGTTCTCCTCAGGACTCAGAACATGCATAGAATAATTGTTGTTTTATAGTTGTCTCTATGTTGTGTTAAGTTTTGTAAAATTGATGTTACACTGGATAAATAATTTATTCTAACAATTCCGATAAACTAATATGAAACAACAAGAAGTAAATGAAAAAATAAAAACATATGGTAATATCAAGTGAATAGTGTTATCATGATGTGAGTTGTTTAATTGGTATCAGTACTGGCATGCATGATGTTGTGTGATTGTTAAGCAAGCCAAGCCTTACTGATTAACCCCTTGGCTGCTGGCCCGTTTCCGCCACTGTGCGGTAAACAAACGAACAGGGCGGGGCCGTGACGAACCCCAGCCGTCATCAGCACACGAGCACCGTGGAGCGTGACGGCTGGGGTTCGTCACCAGCATGCAAGGGGTTAAGGGCCTAACCCTTTCTTGTTGATGGTAGATGAAAGCGGCACTTAGTATAAACAAGCCTAGGGAGTCTTGGTATTCAGCTCTCCTGACATTTGAAATTACCGGGCTGGGATTCTGAGCAGAACTTTGGGCCCAGCCTTTATTATTTTTTGAATTAAGGACTGCTTTGTGGAGCACAACACGTGAAGTTGGGGTAAATAACAGTTAAATCACAGGTTTATTTCCTCAAATGCCATTCCTTTTTCCATAGTTAATTGTGTGCCAATTAGTTGGTAATATTACTGCATGTAAGTGCACTGCCACACACCTGTGCTACACTAAAAGATTCCAATGGTTATTATTAGCATGCCACATTGAGCAGTTCCCATATTAGTAAGCATATTGAGCCACATTCATCGGGAATGCACCAGGCTGTTATCGACAAGCTGGCAAAAAGGTTGTCTTGTAGAGCGTATAATGGGCAGAGTTGCCATTATCAATGGCAGCGGTCTAGTAAACTACAGATACAAAGTTCTTTTTTAAGATTTGTCCAATTCCAAGTCCCTGTAGAGTTAGACCGAATCAAAGGCAAGGGAGAGATCAAATAATAAGCATGCCTGTACTCAATTTGAATCCATTCCAGTGTTTAAATCAACCAGTGTGTAAGTCAGTGCTGCTTACGTGAATATAGATGAGCGAAGCACTCTGTAGTTTAAATACCTTTTTCAAATCAGTTGGGAAATCTCAAGGCAGCGTGCTACAGTGGTGGCACGTTTGTCTGAACCATGCCCTGAACTAAACCAACCTATTTTAAGTCACATTGACTTTTCCACTATGCACATGTGCTCAATGCTGTTCCCTGATTTCTCCTCCTGTACCCAATAAACACTAACTCCCAGCTTAGCCCCACAGCCTCAGACTGACCCTTAATCCCTCACCATCCCCTGAAGCCTCAGCCCTGATCTCCCTCCTTTCGCCATTCCTCTCCCCTCTTGCACTGGCCACATATTTACAGATGAAACTGACTAGGTATCTAGATCTGTGTAAAGAACAGGTATTCTGCAGGTGCCTTTGTAGAAATGTGCATATTCATGAATGTTGGGTAATTTTTAGATCTCGCCTGTGACAGAGCACGTGCTGCTTATGCGTGCACTCTCGCTTGCAAGACAGATTTTATACAACAATAGGCTTTGCCAATGCGTGTTATGTTTGCAGCATAAGAGGTATGCTCATGTGAGTGCTGGGTGATTGTGAATAGTGTGAGAGCAATGAGTGCAGGGTGGGTGGTGTGAGCGATGTAAATGCAGAGTTAGTGATGTGCGTGCTGGGTGACCAGTGTACCTGTGTGAGTGCAGGGTGAGTGGCGAGGGTGAAGGCTAAGCTGTGGAAGTGAGCGCATGGATAGAAAAGTTAGTGTAGGGTGAATGCTGTGTCCCTGTGAGTTCTGGCAGACTTTTGTGACTGTATGCAATAAATGTGAGCTGCATGAGTGATGGGTGAATGCAGTGCCTGTGTGAGTGCAGGAAGAGAGAAGGGAAGGCAGGGTGAGTGGCATGAGTGCAGGATGAGTGATGTGCCCATGTGAGTGACCAGAATGCCAGAGGAAGTGCAGGATGAGTTTTATGCCCATATTAAAGTAGAGTGAGTGCAGGGTGAGGGTTGTGCTCCTTTGAGGTTAGGTGCAAGTGAAAGTGCAGAGGAGGAAGAATGAATGCATGGTGACTGATATGCTTTTTTGAGACTGAGTACAGGGTGAGTGGTGAGACTGTAAGGTGAGCATTAAGAGTGACAGGTGTGTGGAGTGTCATGTGAATGCAGGGTAAACGACTTGTGCATGTTGAACTGCGTGAGTGCATGGTGAGTGGTGTGATTACAGTGTGATTGCTATGAATGCAGGGCAGAGGCGCAACTAGAGTCAAATTTCGGGGGGGGCTAAGAAAAAATTGGGGGAGGGGTGCTGAATCTTTAAGCAATAGGCAGAGTGGAGCTGCAGGGGCTCTTAGAAAGGGTGAAACAGCAAGGCCTCATTAACATGCTAATGGTCTTTTAAAGACGTGCTCAGTGCGGCGGTGTGTGTGCGTGCCCGGGAAGCTCTCATCCCGGGCTGCCACACACCAAGGTGGGGGGTATCTGAAGCCCTTTGAGTCCAATGGGTGTTGCGCGCCTGGTGCAGGGTGAGAGTGACAGTTGAGTGGAGTGTTATGTGAGTGCAGGTTGAGTGGTGTGCCCCTGTAGGGGCAGGGTAAGAGGAGGGCGAATGGCGTGAGTACATGGTGATCGTTGTAAATAGTGTGATCGCTGAGAGTGCAAGGTGAGCATTGAGAATGATGAGTTAATTAGTAGTCTGAATGTAGGCCAGACACTCTGAGTAACTCAGCATGGCTATTATCCAGGATAGCGAGTGGTGTCTCAAATGTAATTTCTATTATGCCATCGATCAAGGATGGATGGCGGAGGAAATAAATAATTTGTGGGTCATGCAGCAAATGTTGAGACTATTGATATGCCTTGATTTGTGGTGTATTGATATACCTTGATTTGTGGTGTATTGATGTACCTTGATTTGTGGTGTATTGATGTACCTTGATTTGTGATGTATTGATATGCCTTGAAAGTGGGGACGCAGGGGCTCCGGGAACCAGTGAAGAAACAACAAAGCCTCGTTAGCAAGTAAATGGTCTTTTATAGACCTGTGAAATAATCGAGTGCGACTGCGAAAAGTCGCCGGCCCAGCCAGCCCACAGCAGCTCAGGAGGGTGGGGGGGCGGGGGTGGGAGGTCTGTGTGTATCCGTGTCTGTGCAGCTGCCTGAGCCCGGGCTTACACGCTGGTACACGAGGGGGGCATTCGGCACCGTCATGAGGCGGACGTTCAGCAGTTCCAGTCTTTCCAGCCAGCAGCACCGAGTTTGCTGAGAGTTTTGCAAGTTCCATAGTAAGCATGAACTTTGTAAGCCCAGCATACTAAGTGCTGTAGAAAATAAGCAGGACTGGATGAAAGCCAGCCTCGGGCCTGATAACAGCAAGCGTAGTCTTAAAAGTGAGTGCTGTAGGATCTGGGCGGGATTTGTGAACCTCAACGTAAAGAATATTGCTGGTCTGCACTTAGCGTGGTATCACAGTGCCGTTGAGCTCCGTGCTGCTTCTGGACGGCCGGCTTGCTTCTGGCAGCCAGGTGCTGTTTCGAGGGGCCAGAGCCAAGTTGCGTGGGGAATGTGTGCTCGGCAGTCACCAGAGGGTGATGTAAGCCCAGCAGTCAAACCTCCTGCGCCCATCTCCTGTTCTTTGGCATGTTACTCTTCTTCTGTGTGTGTGCGTGACCCCTGGCATGTCCATGCTCTCCCCATCCCTATCCCGGCCCAGGTTATCCGCTCTGCAGGGACCCCGAGTGCTTGTTTGCAGAATATGGGGGAGGCTCATTGTTCTTACTTTTCCTTCCCCTACAGCTGAACAAGAGGTTCCTGCTCAGTTTCCTGCATGCCCATGGGAAGCTCTTCACCAGGGTCGGGTAAGTCTTCTGGACGTGGCTGTCTTTTTCCTACATTATGCATCGCTCTGGAATCTGACGATGAGCGCAGCCAGGCTGATGTGTTACTCATGGCACAGTGTGAACCTTCCCAGGCCCCCACTCTCTGGACTTACATTTCATTGTCCCTGACGCTCTCTGTTTTCAGGCGCCCTGTCTCTTCTCGTCTGTCTCACATGTGTCTTGTCTCTTACCTCTGCCTCACTGGTTCTGATGTGCTCCCCTCTTACCTGCCTCTCATCCTTGTACTGTGCAAAGTGTCGTGTTCCCCTCTTCCCTTTGGCCCTTCTGTGTGCTTGGTAAGTTCTGTTCTACCATGCGTGTGCTGTACAAGGTTCCAGGCTTCGCTCTTACCTGTGCCCGATCCGTGAGCTGTATAAAGTGTTCTGTTCTCCTTTTGCCATTGTTTCCACCATGTGTTGTGCATGGTTCTGGGTTTCTGTCTTGCCTGTTCCACGTTGGTGGTGCTGTAATCCCCTCGTAATCACGTGGATGCTATACAGTGTGCCATAATGTCCATCTACCTGTGTCATACATCAATGCTGTGTAAGGTGACACGCTCCGTGTTACTGTCGTGCTTATGTTCTGCTCCAGTCTCTTTTGCAGCTCTACATTGCTTTCCTTTACCTGGCTTATGAATGTGCCGAACAAGGTTCTGTGCTCCTCACATACAGGTTCCCATCCTCATGCTGGACTAGGTTCTGCGCTTCTCTCACAGCTGTGCCTCACTGGTGATGGTATGATCTCCTGTGCCTCATCCGTCTCTTGTACAAAGTGCTGTGCTTCTCTTACCTGTGCCCCATATTGCACTATAAACAGTGTTGTGCTCTCCTCTAACCCATGTCTCGCCTGTGTGCTGTACAAGGTTCTGTGCTTTTCTCACCTCTGACGTCCGATCTTAGATGCTTGCTTCTTTCTTCTCTAAATCGTTGTAGATGTCTGCTTTTGCTTTAATGCATGCTTAGACTGGCCAAATTCCTCTGCTCAGGGGTTCCATGGAACTTTTTTTTTACAGGCAAATCTCATAATGCTGTATTTGCTTCTTCGGTGTCAGGCACCACGAGATCTCGTGTTCCATCACATTTATGCATGAGCTGCATACTGACCTCGAATGGGAATTTTTCTGTGGTGCTAGTGTGCCCCACCACCAACTTTCAACTGGATTTGTCCTTGAACTTGACCTGCTCTTTAAGCATAAGTGCTACAAGCCTAAGTCCATTGTCCTTGGAATTGAGAGGAGGCTTGGACCCTTATAACCAGAATGTCATGAGGTATTACATTAGAAATGTGCCTACATTTGCAGGTTTCCACTGACAGGGAGATATGAGCCACCATACTGTGGTTTGGGTTAAACCAATAACCCTTTAGCTACAACCTGTTGCTTCTGCCACAGGAGATCTTCTGAAACCTTTCGGACGATTTATGGATCAGTGAGTCACATTGGCTGATAACCTTGAGGGTAAGATGATAAACACCAGTCGTTGTCAGCTTAGCCATGGTGAGGGCCCTTAGTCACCTGCAAACAATTTGGGCTTCAACACATCTGCTGGAAGAGGTTGTTCGAGGCATGTGGGCTGCTGAATTCATATCTTGTGCATAGATCGCCGCCTAGTGTTGGGTCCGGATGATTGCACCTTGTTGTCCTGGAAGAGTCTTCGAAGTATCACGAGATAGGTGACTCCTCCCCTGGACTACAGTGCGCATGGGCATCTTCTCCATCCTCAGATAGTTTTTTTCCGCCATTGGGTTCGGATGTTATTCCTCTACTCCAACTTCGGAACAGAAACTAAAGTTCTTTAAAAGGCCAAAAGGCCTTTGACTTCAACTGTATTGTTCTCGCTCGGTACTTCTTGACTCGACCAAACTTTCCATCTTGATCCGGTCGTCGACACGGGCTGTTGGGCCTTTCGACGCCACGTGGGCCTGCTGTGGATAGAAAGGAGCCCACAATGCCACTCCAAATTCCCGCACACTGACAAACATACAGTATGCAACAAGTGCTTATTACCGGAGCACAACAAAGAAAATTGCCCAGCTTGTGCCCAATTCCGTTTGAAGAAGACCATCCGGATTCGACAGGCCGCTAGGCAAGAGATGCAGCGACCGGAACCGGAGAACATCTTCGATGATGAACAAGAACTCTCAGAAGAGGCAGATTCGGATCTAGATATAGTCACCGCCGAGGACCAGTCGGACTCTGATGACCAGATCCAGCCGGGGCAAACTGTGAGGTCACAGCCCCCAACACCGCTTAAACAGAAACCGAAGGCTCCGGTCGAAGCATCGCCTAAAGGCCTTAGCCGAGATCGACAAGCTCCTTCAGAAGCCCCGCCTTCCGGCTCGGCTCCGAAGCCAAAAACAAAGCCTTCCGATAGCCCAGGTCCAAGTAACGTTCTCCCCAAGAAGGTTGTCGAACCGAAGAGGGTCGTCAAACCGGAGAAGGCCGTAGAGCCAAAGGGCGTCGAACTGAAGAAGGGCGTCGAGCCAAAAGTCGTCGAGCTGAAGAATTTGGTCGAACCAAAGAAGGTCGCCCAACCAAAAAAGGTTACATAGTCAAAGGCTATCGAGCCGATGAAAAGCCGCGAACCAAAGCGGGTCGTCGATCCAAAAGGAACTCGCGACCCAAAGAAGGCCGTCGATCCTAAAAAGAGTTTGGATCAACACAAACAAAATCACACCACAAAACCCGTTGAACCGAAAAAAGTCACTGAGTCGCCAAAAAACATTGAGCCTAAGAAAGCCATCGAGCCAAAAGCTCCGGCCAATCTGAAAAAGGTCGTCGACCCAAATAAAGTCGGCGAGCCGAAAAAGAAAGCTAAACCAACAAAAGACGTCGAACCGAAGAAGGTTACCGACCCAAACAACAGTCGAGCCGAAAAAGACTCCACAGCCGAAGGCCCTCGAGCCAAAAAGTCACAAACAAGTCAGTAAGCCAAAAACATCGGCGCCAAAGACACGGACAGTGGAAGAAGAACTCTTCCATCCCAATCCGGAATCAGAGGAACAATCTAAACTGTATATAAACCCTGACACTGGCAAAGTTACAGTTTATTACCGAAAGAAGAGACCATTGGACACAGACACTCCTTCCCCTGTTCCTCCAAAGAAAAAGGACTTCGGGACTTCTCCCTCTAGGCCTTTTACTCCTCCTCCTTTCTATCCCAATATGCCTTGTGTGCCCTACTCCCCTACACATTCAGACTATAATGATGAGGATAACATAGGGGAAGATCCTCAAGATGATTTTAACGAACCAGAGGATCCACATCCACAGGATGACACATGGGAGGATCAGAATGATCCATATGACACACAACCCATCCCTGACGCCTCCCCATACCCTACAAAGCCTTCGCCTATGGACGACACCATTGTGCTTAACCAACTGCTAGATAGTGCAGCAAAATACCATAAGGTCGACATGCACACTGACCCAATAGAAGAAGATTTTCTATTTGACACTTTTCCTACCTCTGAGAAAAATGTCAGGACACTTCCTATGCTGAAAGGGGTACTAAAACACGCGCCAGATATATTTAAAGATCCAGCCAGAGCACGTGTACTCAATCCCAGGATTGAAAAGAAATATAAGGCGGCCCCTACAGACCCTGCTTACATTAAAGGCCAGTTGCCTTTAGACTCACTGGTGGTAGCAAACGCTCGCAAAAGAGCTAACTCGCAAACAACAGGAGTTGCTCCACCTCCTGACAAGGAGTCTAAGATATTGGAAGCCTCAGGCAAAAGAGTGGCCTCACAGGCTTCTAATTCATGGAGAATTGCAAATACACAGGTTCTACTAGCTCGCTACGAAAGAGCACACTATGACCAGCTTGAGAGTTTACTGCAACACCTGCCAGAACCTTACAAAGCTCAAGCTAACGACCTCATACAAGAAGGCAAATTTATTACCAATGCGTCCATTAAATGTGCGCTTGACGCAGCCGACACAGCAGCCAGGTCCATTAACACTAGCGTATTACTACGCAGACATGCCTGGCTACGTGTCTCAAGTTTTAAGAATGAGGTGCAATCCACCATCCTCAACCAACCAGTTAATCAAGACTTCCTGTTTCGCCCTGCAGTAGATACCATTTTAGATAAAATGAAAAAAGATACAGAAACTGCAAAATCTATGGGCGCGCTACAGTTTCAACAACACAGAGGTTCCTTTCATCGCTCCTCCTACAGAGGCACCGCACGAGGCAACACCTCACAGACTTCCTCTACAAATAAAGGCATCACCCAAAGTTCCTTTAACAAGGGCGCTAACAGGGGAGGTTATAGGGGCAATAATAACAAGGGCAGAGGACGTGGCGGCAATAACACCAGAGCCTCCACTGCCACCAAACAGTGACTTCATCACACACCCTCCAGACCATCTAACACCAGTCGGAGACAGAGTTAAACAATTCCTACCAGTCTGGAACGCAATTACCACAGACAGGTGGGTGAATCAAATTATCCAGTATGGTTATTGCCTGGAACTTACTTCTACTCCACCCAACATACCACCCAAACACCGTCCTATATCCAAAGAACACATCACCCTGTTACAACAATAGGTAAAATCCATGCTAGAAAAGGGGGCCATAGAGCCAGTCCCTATTCAACACCAAGGGACAGGAGTATACTCAATATACTTTCTTATTCCCAAGAAGGACGGGTCCCTCAGACCAATATTGGACCTCAGTCCGCTGAACCAATACATACTCTCGGAGCACTTCCATATGATCACTCTACAACAAGTACTCCCGTTACTCCAGCAAGGCGACTTCCTAGCAACATTAGACCTCAAGGACACATATTTTCACATACCTATACATCCAGCTCACAGGAAATACCTCAGGTTCACAATAGAAGGTCAACATTATCAGTTCAAGGTTCTCCCCTTCGGGGTAACCACAGCCCCAAGAGCACTCACAAAATGTTTAGCGGTAGTAGCTGCACACCTCAGAAGGCAACACATCCACGTGTTTCCATACCTGGCCGGTTGGCTCATAAAAGCAAACTCGTACGCGCAGTGTGCAAGCCATATGTCTGACACTCCAGCTGCTACACAGCCTGTTTTTTTCCATAAATTACCCAAAATTGCATCTACAACCCACCCACATACAGCAATATCTGGGAGCTACAATAGATACCTCAGTAGCAAAGGCATATCCAAATTCATCCAGGATAGCCAACATGCAGACTCTCATTCAAAGATTTCAGCCACAACACCCTTTGCCAGCTCGAGTGTTCATGCAGCTCATAGGCATGATGGCTTCCTGCATATTCATTGTTCCTCATACCCGACTTCAAATGCGTCCACTGCAGGAATGTCTAGCACAGCAGTGGGACCAAGCTCAAGGACAACTGAAGGACCTAGTGTTGGTAGACAGTCGCGCTTGCAACTCTCTGTAGTGGTGGAACCCACAAAACCTTTCAAAGGGGCAACAGTACTAGTTGTGGAACCGGCTCTTGGAACAAACAGCGGACGCATCACTGACCGGTTGGGGAGCACACTTACTTCAATACAAAGTCCAAGGGCTGTGGACAATCAAACAAAAGAAACTGCATATCAACCAACTAGAGTTGCTAGCAATATTTCTGGCACTAAAAGTATTCCAGAAATACTTGTACAACAAGGCTGTGTTGATCCGGACGGACAACATGACAGCCATGTACTACATCCAGAAACAAGGAGGAACACACTCTCCACAGGTGACCCACTTAGGACAGAGCATATGGAGGTGGACAATTCCAAGAAACATTTTTCTCCTAGCAGAACACCTGCCAGGGAAAGACAATCAAGTAGCTGATCTGCTAAGCAGACACAGCTAACAGCTACACGAATGGGAGATTCACCCCCAAGTTCTCCAACCATTCTTCCAGAAATGGGGGCACCCATAAATAGATCTGTTTGCCACAAACGAAAACTCAAAATGCCAGTACTTTGCAGCCAGGTTCCCACAGCCGTTGTCACAGGGCAATGCGATATGGATGAACTGGTCAGGCAGATTTGCGTACGCTTTTCCACCAGCTCCACTGATTCCGCTGGTAGCACGCAAATGTCAGCAGTCACTCGCAATGATCCTGGTTGCTCCCACATGGGCAAGACAGCCATGGTACACAACGTTCCTGGAGCTTTCAGTAGTTCCCCATCAAAAACTGCGCCTCTCACCCCATCTTTTAACTCAGAACAATGGAGAAATCGAACACCCAGATCCTAATCAGATGAACCTAGCGATCTGGCTCCTGAGATCTTAGAGTTTGGATACCTTAACTTACCTCCTGATTGCATGAACATTATCAAGGAGGCAAGACGGCCAACTATTAGAGCATGCTATGCAGCTAAATGGAAAAGATTTGTAATTTATTGCAACATCAATCTATCAGATGCTTCCATCCAAAACATTATCTGTTACCTCTTGCATCTTCAAAGATGCAATCTAGCATACTCTTCTATAAGGCTACATCTTGCTGCTATAGCAGCATATCTCCAGAACAGGCAACACCTTTCCCTGTTTAGGGTACCATCAATAAAGGCTTTTATGGAAGGTCTTAAAAGGATAATCCCTCCAAAGCACCCACCTTCACCAGTCTGGAACTTAAATTTGGTACTTACCAGACTTATGGGACCTCCTTTCGAACCACTCCACTCATGTGAATTGCAATTTCTATAATGGAAGGTGGCATTACTGATTGCCATTACCTCTCTCAGGCGAGTAACTGAGCTTCAGGCACTAACAATTCAAGAACCCTTCATGCAAGTACATGCGAATAGGGTAGTACTTGGGACCAACCCTAAGTTTATGCCAAAAGTCATATCCACTTTCCATATCAATCAATCAATAAAACTGCCAGTTTTCTTTCAAAACCCACAGTCAGTAGCCGAAAGAGCCCTACACACACTAGATGTAAGGAGAGCGCTGCTATATTATGTTGACAGGACTAAATCATTTCGAAAAACAAAGCAGCTGTTTGTTGCTTTTTCACCGCAACATAAAGGTAATCCCATCTCAAAATCAGGAATAGCCAGATGGATAGTTAAATGCATTCAGATATGCTATCAAAAAGCTAAGCGCACTCTGACAGTTCCCCCAAGAGCACACTCTACATGTAAAATGGAGGCATCCATGGCTTTCCTAGGGAATATCTCCCTTGACGACATATGTAGGGCAGCTACATGGTCTACCATACACACTTTCACTAAACGCTATTGTGTAGACGTGCAATCAAAGAAGCAAGCTGCTGTAGGCCAGGCTTCCTTCAAACTCTTTTTCAGACTGCTGCAGCTGGTACAGGTGACCACCGCTAGAGGAGATACTGCTATACAGTCTATGCACAAGATATGAATTCAGCAGCCCACATGCCTCGAACGGAATATGCTACTTACCAGTATGCATCTGTTCTTGGCATGTAGGGCTGCTGACATTCATATCGCCCACCCTCCTCCCCGGTGCCTGTTGCAGCTGCAGTATTCTCTCTTACAGTATTCTCTTTTGCATGGCCATCTCTTACTTTGCTATACTCCATCTCTGACAATGGCGAAAAACAATCTGAGGATGGAGAAGATGCCCACGCGCACTGTAGTCCAGGCGAGGAGCCACCTATCTCGAGATACTTCGAAGACTCTTCCAGGACAACAAGGCGCAATCATCCGGACCCAACACTAGGTGGCGATCTATGCACAAGATATGAATGTCAGCAGCCCTACATGCCAAGAACAAATGCATACTGGTAAGTAGCATATTCCTATTATTCACCCATGTAAGAGTCGCCGGAAGAGTCTGTCATGGAAACTTGACTCTAGTAAAATTGCCACAACAAATGGCCAACCACCGCTCATTGAAGCTACTCTCTATCTCAGGATATCGACTTCTTTTGTGTCCTTGGTCTGGCTTTATACTGAGATGCGCATTCCTAGGTTCACAAATATGTTGGTAATCTAAAACGGCTATACTTGCACCTAATAGGACCTTCCTCTGTGCCTGCTCCATATCCATTTCAACATGGAAGCAGTCACTCATGAGCTAGTCAGATTTAAGGGAGTCTGCCCTAACACATGCATTTGATATCTTTATTGGTTCAAGAATAGTTAAAAAAATAATTGGTCTATAAATTCCTAGTATTGCATCAAATTTGCCTCCCCAGTTTTGGTGACCTTTCACCTATCATCCTTCCTGCCAGGGGCAACACTAGGGCATTCTCATATATTATCTTTGTTGCAAGATCTGTGTACTCCTTTGGATCAGAGTCTGTCAGGTGATGGTGAACCTATGATGTGGGGCTTTTCTTGAGCCCAAATATCTTTCACTCCGGACTGACTCCATATCAGTGACGGGAGGCAGAACAAGGCTATCTAAACACTCTATCTAATGAATGCTTATCGGCCCCCATTCTCCCTCATATGAATAGTCTGGGTTCCTTGTGCTTTTCCTGAAAGACAATCATTGAAATATGCCTGAAGCCTCACTGATTGTTGTTTTAGGAAAGGTATTTAACGGGTAATGATTCCCTTCAGACAAAGTTCTGCCTGTACCTTTCTTTTACAAATCTCTTTGATCTCACCCACCATGGGTATAGGAGAACATCTTAAGCAGTGGCACCACTTGACAAGTTAAAAAAAAAATGCATTCCAGTGAGAAGCGCTCCTGCCAGAACACAAATTGTGGTTGTCTGTGTGCACCATGCACAATGTGATAGCATATAGAGAAGTTCAAAAAGCAAATTCCAGTTTCTAGAGAGAGTTTACAGTGCACCTTGCACATACAGTGCTGTATCGATGCATGTTCTTTGTTCATTTTGTGGCCTTAATAACACATTTGCTAGCATCATGACCTTGGATGGCTCTATGAGAAGACATAACTGACTCAGTCTCGCTCGTGCAGGAAGTCCAAGACACAGTGCTCCACATGTGTTTCCAGAAGAACAGTCCACAAGCACCCTCTCAGCTAACAACATTCTGAATAAATGCAAAACGGTAGTGATGTCCAAGTCACTTTCAGATATTTTTACTTAACCATAATCCTGTTCAATCCTATATAGGTAATTCTTTACTCACCCGCTTGTAGTTGCCTATTTGGGTTTACAGTTCATGGAACCGTAGACCCCTCATGGACATATCGTTCTAAACAGAAAAATAAAGGAGGCCCCCTTTCTTAACTGGTCTGGGACCAGGGGAGATAAGTATGCAAAAAACAGAAGATGTCCCTTTGTCTAAAGCAAGTGGACCACTAATATGATCCAACAAGTTTGATGTTATAGATTCGCCTATTTTTTGGCAAATATGACAGCCACACACAAAGTGAACTTACTAATATGAGAGGGACTAGCAGTAGATTAAATAAGTGTTTCGACAATACAAAGAATTATTGATCCTGACAGAACAAGGGATACACAATTTACAAAAAAACTATATTCACAAGTTTGTTGTTTAAAAACAAAACATACATATGTTTATTGTACTTCATACAGTTGTTTCAACAATTGGCAACAAATTCATACATACATAGATTATAAATCACATCACTATATGGATAATACAAAAAAGTTTTAAAAATGATTACACAAACATATTAAAATTGTTCGAGAGACCACCTCACTAGCTTCCTCACTGCCCACAGTCTGCTATATCCTCCTCAAAGGCGTGAGTCCTCAGACCTTGGTCCAAGGACATCACTCTCCCCGACAGCTCTGCGGCAACCAGTGCTGCTCCCGAAGCCAGCCAGCCCTCAGTGATAGGGTTTGAGCCCACCCTCGGACAGTTTTTTTGATCTTTTGCCTGTGTGAGCCTTTTTGTGTGGTTCTGTGCCTGATACTGTTTTGTTCTTTTGTTCTCAGCGTGTTATTCCTTTTGTGCCCATTCCTTGTATTTTAAGGTCCTTTCTCATAGTGCCCCCTCGGTGTGTTCTGGTTTTCCCGCCGCTCTCGCCCAGTATCCTGCACTTCTCCCAGCTGCTCTTCCCTCCATCCTCCCCCCCCCTCCCCTAAAAATACCGACAGCTGCAGTGGAGTGCACATGAGTCCTCAGACCTTGGCCCAAGGACATCACTCTCCCCAACAGCTCCGCGCAGCAGTGCTCCCGAAGCCAGCCAGCCCTCAGTGGTAGGGTTCGAGCACACCCTTGGCCCGTTTTTCTGTCTTTTGCCTGTGTGAGCCTTTTTCTGTGATTCTGTGCCTGATACTGTTTTGTTCTCAGCCTGTTCTTCTTTTTGTGCCCATTCCGTGTTTTTTAAGGTCCTTCTCTTAGTGCCCCCTCGTTGTGGTCTGGTTTTCCCGCTGCTCTCACCCCGTATCCTGCCCCGCTCCTGCCTCCCAGCTGCTCGTCCCTCCCCCTCCCCTACAAATGCCGACCGCTGGGCGATCACGCCGCTGGTGCGCACCTAAGGCAACCCTGTCTGCGCCCGTCCGTGCCCAATGCCAGACCCCCTGACCCTCGCAACCTCCACAGGACCCGACACCGCTAAGACGCACACACCCTCCATGCACTCAACGGCCGAAACCCCTCCTGTTTCCAAGCCACCCGAGGACCACCCACGGACCTTTCACCTGCCGAAGCTGCATCTACACCAGCCAGCGCACACCAGCACGCCTTGCCCATGCCAACACTGCAGGCCAAAACCATCTCAGCTGCATACTTCTCAACACCCGCTCAGTCCACAAGCACGCCGTCGAACTTTGGGACCTGCTCGACTCCTCCACTCCGGACGTCTCCTTTTTGACGGAAACATGGATGAACACCCTCCTCGGCACTGGATACAGCCATAGCCATCCCCGACGGCTACAAGATTACGCGCAGAGACCAGAATAACAACAAACCTGGAGGAGGAATCGCCATCATCCACAGGGACACCATCAGAGTCTCAACCAGCTCCGAAGACTCCCTCAACATGGCCGGACACCTACACTTCCAGATCCATGTCAACACCACCACCCTCAGAGGAACCCTCGTCTACAGACCCCCGGGACCCCGACCACAGTTCAGCGAATCCATTGCCGACCTTATTAGCACGCATACCATCGCCTCCACAGACTACATCCTCTTCGGAGGCCTGAACTTCCACCTAGAGAACATCAACGACAACAACTCCATAACACTGATTGACAACCTCGCCAACCTCAGACTCAGACAACATCGCAACCTCAGACTCGGACAACACGTCACGACACCCACCCACTCCGCTGGACACGCTCGACCCCATCTTTTCTGCTAGTGACCACGTCTCCTTCAGCCACACCACCGGACTCCACTGGACCGACCACCACTGCATCCACTTCTCCTTCGAGAAACACACCGTACACAACCAACCGCAACCGTCCCACACCGCAGCTGGAAAAAAGTCACGAAGACCAGCTCATCACCGCACTCGCCCGAGACCCTCCTCCCGACTCCTTCGAGACCGATGCAGCAGCCCACAACTTCAGACTATGGATCGACTACTGCGCCAACACCCCCGCCCCACTCAGAAAACCCGCCAACAGACACACCAACACTAGAGCCATCTGGTTCAACAGCAACCTTCAGAACTCCAAACATACTTGCAGTAAACTCGAGAAGCAATGGCGTAAGGACCCGACAGCAGACAACCACGCAGCCCTCATGAACGCCAGACGCAGACACCACTAGCTCATCAGATCTGCCAAAAGAACCTCCTTCAAGGAACGTATAGATAATGCACACAACAGCAAAGAGCTCTTCAACATTGTGAAAGAACTTGCCACCCCCCAGCAGCCAGCTCTAATGACATCCCAATGTCACAAGAACTCTGCGCCTCCCTGGCTACTTTCTTCCGCTGCAAGATCGCAGACATATACAATAGCTTCGATACCCAGACGCATACGGCAGACGCCGACACCCCAGAATCAACACCCACTGAACGCACCGATCTTCTGCACTCCTGGTCCAACGCCAACGACGAAGAAACTGCCAAAATCATGAACACCATCCACCCGGCTCACCTTCCGACCCCTGCCCCCACCACATCTTCAACATGGCAAGCACCATCATCGCACCCCAACTTCGAAAGATCATCAACAACTCCTTCAAGACCTCCACTTTCCCAGAGAGCTGGAAACAAGCCGAAATAAACGCCCTCCTCAAGAAACCCAAGGCGGAACCAAAGGACCTTAAGAACTTCAGACACATCTCCCTGCTCCCATTCCCAGCTAAAGTCATTGAGAAGACCGCCAACAGACAACTGACCCTCTGCCTGGAGGAGAACCACGCCCTGGACTCCTCCCAATCTGACTTCCGCAGCAACCACAGTACTGAGACCGCCCTCATTGCCGCCACTGACGACATCAGGACTTTACTTGACAAGGGCGAGACCACGGCCCTTATCCTCCAGGAGCTTTTGGCCGCTTTCGACAGACTGCCACCACACCCTGCGCACACGCCTCTACGACGCAGGGATCCGAGGCAAAATCCTGGACTGGATCACCTCCTTTCTCACCGGAAGAACCCAGAGAGTCCGCCTCCCCCCCATACCGTTCCGAAGCCACCACGATCACCTGCGGCGTACCCTAAGGATCAGCCTCAGCCCAACCCTTTTTAACATCTACATGGCACCGCTTGCCAACATCGTCCGAGCACACCACCTCAACATTGTCTCGTACGCCAACGACACGCAGCTGATCCTCTCCCTCACCAAAGACCCGGCCATCGCCAAATTCAACCTCCACGTAGGAATGAAGGGCGTAGCCTGAATTTGAACTCTGACAAGACGGAGGTACTCATTCTCGGTTCAACCCCTCAGCATAGGATGACTCCTGGTAGCCGGCCGTGCTGGGAGCTGTCCCGACACCAACAAACCACGCCTGCAACCTAGGGTTCATCCTAGACTCAATGCTCACCATGACCCAGCAAGTCCACGCCGTCTCCTCCTCCTGCTTCAACACCCACCGAATGCTCCAGAAAATCTACAGATGGATACACACCGAAACCAGGAGGTCAGTCACCCAGGTACTCGTCAGCAGCAGGATGGACTACGGCAACGCACTCAATGCAGGAACCTCGGCTACACTTCAGAAGAGACTTCAACGCATACAGAACGCCTCTGCACGCCTCATCCTTGGACTCCCACAGCCACATCACCACCCACCTACGAGACCTCAACGAACGACTGTCCTTCTACACCCCGAACCGCCAGCTGCACTCCGCCGACCTGCCATCGACACCTTCCCACGCAACCCTGGAACGACCACCAGCGGCAGATCATTCTCCCACCTCGCCGCCAAGACGTGGAACATCCTCCCCGCCCATCTGCGTCCTACTCAGGACCTGCTGACCTTCAGGAGACTTCTCAGGACCTGGCTGTTCGACCAGTAGCTCCCGCCCCACCCCCTTAGCGCCTTGAGACCCTTGTGGGTGACTAGAGCGCTCTCAAATGTTTTGATTTGATTAATTCATGCTTTGCAGAGTACTGAAACCACCCTCTGTCATTTGTTCATTTCGTCTTATTACTTCTGCCTATCACTTTCGCCTCTCCTCCCTTATTATATTTCATGATCTTTTTGTTATATTTGACAAAGTTATTCAGCTTGCCTGCTGTTCACACATTCTAATCTTGGCACCACAGACTTGCCATAAAACTAGTATTCATTCGGTCTTTTAAACCATTCAGTCTTGCCTCACTGTCTACTCTAAACTCTCAGTCAAATAACTTCGTTCTGTTTCGCTTTTAGTTTCTAATCTTGTGACACTCAGATCTTTCCTCCTTTTGCCATGATCAACCCATACTACAAACATCGATCTCTAACTTCTTTACAGCCGTCTGCCACTGAATGGTTACCAGATCATTTATGCTAAACTAAATCAAAACTGAAATAATTTTTTCTTACCACTTTTTACCTACCTCTCTTCTTTACCTTGTCAACTTCCTCCTAACATCCTTCCTGTCATGCCGTCAGCCAAAATTCAACACACCCACAGCAGCCAGAATTCTATTACGGAATATTTTTAAAAAAAAGCTAATATCCTCACTGGTCTTCAGCAAACTCAACTACTGGAACTATTGTTTTTGGCAGCTCTGGTTGTCTTTTCCCCTCAATTGACAAAAGTCCTCGACTTTGCCTCTAGGACCATTTATAATCTTTCCAAACAGTCATACCTCCAGCTGCTGCCAAGCTGACTGGCTTTCAACTAAAAATAGATCTCCCTATGCGTTAGTGATCCTTGCTTTTCAGAACTATAAACTGCCCTTCCCCAATCTACCTTTCCTCTATACATACAACTGTGTCCGTGCTTGCAACTTAAATTTGGGCATCCTTAAACTCCTACTCACCATCAAATCTGTGTGTGCTGCTTCAATATTTTTGTCCTCCTTACTTATTAGAACCCCTACCCTGAAACTCTTGCAGCTGAACTGCTCTCTCTTTCTCTGCTAACCACCGTAAAGGGTACCCTCATGTTGGGCGAACACTATCATCTAAACACCATCTTCTTTTTCTGACTCTTTTTAGGAACTGTAAATCTTTATGTATGAAACATCTGTTTGTACTATCTGGTGTGCAAAATATCCTCCACCATACATAACTTGCTCTAGGGGTTCCCCATTCTAACTGATAAATGCTTAGGAACCATTTACCTTTGATATGTGCAGCATTTCCTGTCTGTCAAAATGTTATATATTGCAATATATTAAAATAAAGTTCTAATTGATATTTCTAACAGCAGATTTCTCACCTTGTGAATATTCTTCAGGCATCACATTGATCTGTAAATTTAAAAGAAGTACTCCTAGGTGCTGGTAGGTGGCCTCTTGCGGCTGCATACTAACATTTTTCTGCTCCGGAAGTGATGAGCGAAGCCACATACAAGTGCCACCCATCTGTGCTGATGACAGTTCCTTTCTTTCCACTTATTCAGATTTGGGCCTGGCGCTACTCCTTAAACTATTGACACATTTCCACAGTGTTCTAGGGATGAGACCTCCCAAAGCAACAGGTTGTAAGATCTGTAGACCCTGTTGCAAAATTATGTCTCTGACAGAGAAACACGATTACTGTCTCTGGTGCCTTTATTGTAACACAACTCCAGGACCTTTGACAACTGCACCCAGATGAACCTCAAGGCTAAGCAGGATCGCAAGGTGAAATTCTACATTGCAAACACCAAAACACTGGACGCCATTACTGGTCAATGTTGCAGTCAAAGTTATCTGGTAAGTTTAAGACAAAGCACAAAAAGTTCAAACGGGACTCTGCCCCTTCCCAGCAGTCTCAAACTCCAGAGACAGGCAAGGGCACCCACGTACCTCTCTGTCTCGCTCCTGATCCCCATTGGAGCAGCTTCTAAACTTGGTCCTGATGCACTCCGAATTTCTGGGTACATTGGCAAAATTGCAGCAGGTTGAGGTCTTACCTGAGGCCATGATGCTGATTTTTGGCACTTTATAGATTCCCTCTAGTGTGCCTTCAAGCCCCAAGGATCCATGAGGGCCTCCAGTCAGATTTTTGCCAGCAAATCCACTCTTTGTCCTCTAAACCCACCTCAGGTTCTGCCCCATTGCCAACTTTGGTTCAGGCACCACCCTTGCACCAGTTTCCTTCGCATTGACAGCACTGGAGTAGGCAGCACCCATCATCCACTCCAACTCTGAGGCAAACTCATCCCAACCTCAACAATGACAGCATCCCTATCCTACGGGGGCACAGGCATCCAGCTACATATCTGATATGGTTACCATGTCTTTAACTTGTGGAACAGCCCCCAAGTATTGCACAATATCTTTGACATAGACCCAGTCAATGACCATTTTGATGAAGGGAATGACTTAGTCCCCAATACACTAAGGACAATTGGTATGAGAAGTTACAGCATGCCAGTGGCTTAGATACCTCGGGACTGGCCTGGTTTCTCCTCCTGGATCTGCCAAGGTATAATGCACCTCCTTCGCTATAGTGGTGTGGAGGGCTACAGATGCACTTGCTTTACAACAACCTCTCATAGGTCCTGCGACAATTACTTCGAAGAGGTCCTTCAACCAGGCCAGGCACCTATAGAACCGGACTTATGCTTCAATTAAATCCTGATTGATACCCTTGTAGGTCCTTGGGGAAAAAACCCTGCTCTAGACCTCCAGTGAACAGACAAATAGTTAATTGCCATAGACCAGATCCAGGCAACCCAGACTTTATTACTCAGCACTCTAACCCTGAGAGTTGGTGGGACATGCCTCTACAAGTAAAGGTGCGTCTTAACGTCTTTCCCAACACCCCATCTTATTAGAAGTCAAAACGCATTGCAACATTTTGGAAAACCTATGTTCTCATTTACAAGCACAGCTGTCAGATCTGTATCTTTAATGGACATGCCAGTCGATGGCTATGCTTTTTTGGTGAGAACGTGAATACAGCTTTGACCAGTTTAAGGAAAGGTGGGCCACAGCACATTCTTTGTGTCTATCCGCCCCTACCAGGGTGTCCCACTAGCAATTTCGTTCCCTCCATTACCATTGCATCGGTTTTCAGTATTACCAATGCCAGATCCTTCCACCAGCAGCAGGTCTTTCAGCCTTTTTATGGCCGCAGGTCACAACGACAATACCCAGAACATCTAGGACAACATGCAGCTGAGTCCCTTGCTCCTATAGCAACCGCAGTCACAAAACCGCTTTAATGTGTTCTTTCTGGCACACATCCACCCTGTCAGGGGCATGATCTGACATTTCCTCCAAGGGTTGGAAGTCATCACATTGGACAATGTCTCCTCCAAAAAGTCCAACAATGTTTAGGCCTCCCTTTCCTTCACACCTCGCACACTTCATCACCATTAGAGCGGCTAACTGAGCACCACGTGTCTGTCTTGCAGCAGGAAGTGCAGACCCTTTTGGCAAAGGGGTCATAGACTTCCGGGCTCGGAAATAGGAAGTGGGGGTTCTCTTCCAGGGGATCCTCATCAAAGTCATAAGCATTAGAATATTCCCGCCCATGCGCGGGACCCCGGAAACACTGTATTATATGTGCCCCACATATATATACTCCTATATATATAAATACATATATATATAAAAACATGCAATAGCAGCCAAATCACATCAGAGCTGAAATATGCTGTGAAGAATTTCCACCATACATGAGTAATATGCATTAGAAACATGAGAAACAACACCAAAGATTGTTTAGAAACTGTTTTAATGCTTAGGCAGCAGTAGAAATTCTTATAACTCACTGAAAGCATAGAAAGCTCCCAGGCTGCATTGCAATCACACAGTCTAAAAAGACTGAAAAGCTAACCTGTAGCTGTATACAAAAAAACCTGACACCGTGCCTTTAAGGCACCCATGACCCCCGGTATCCCATCATGCCTCAGGGGTGAAAGTTAGGTTAGTTGTTCTATCCGGCTCCTTCAGGAAGGATCCTGGTTACACAGCTCCACCAATTTCTGTTTTCTGACAGAAAATTACTTCTCTTTAAACAACTTTTTTACTTACTTTGGCATTTTACATCTAGTCAAGTAAGAAACTGTCTTTTTAAGTCAGTTTAGTGAGCATTTTCAGCTGAAAATGCCTACACTTTTTCATAAATGTCCTTCTTGTGGCAGCAAGAAAGCAAAATCAGACAACCACAACGTTTGTATCCTTTGTCTGCCTGAAGAACATGATCCAGGCACCTGTCCTCACTGCGAGCACCTGTCAGGAAGAACTCTCAAAGACAGGGAGAGAATTCACATCTATGGCCTGGCTCACAGGTCATCCAGAGGAAGGTCTCCGGGGAAGAAGGGCTCCAAGAAGCCTAAAACATCTTCAAAAGACAGGTCTTCCAACCCTTCAGCTTCAGCGTCAGGCTTGGCGCTGAGGAAAGAACCACCGGTGGATCGTTTGTCTTCAAAAATACCGTCGACTGCGGGCTCGCAGTCGAAAAGAAGAACAGGTACGTCGACGACATCGAAAGGAACCAGCTCCGTCGTCGAAATCCCCTCCGCCGTCGCCAACCGGGCGACGATCGGCGGCGAGAAATGTGACTCCGCCGCCGTCAACCGGGCGACTGTCGGCGTCGAGATCAAAGGCCCCTCCGCCGTCGTCAACCAGGCGACGATCGGCGTCGAGGGAGGTCACTCCTCCGCCGTCGTCATCCAGGCGACGACCGGCGTCGAGAAGTGTGACCCCTCCGCCGTCGTCTAAGAAACGACGTTCAGCGTCGAGGACCAAGACCCCTCCGCCTTCGACAGAAAAACGTCGATCGGCGTCGAGGACGCAGTCTCCGTCGACGTTTCGTCAACGCTCGGCGTCGAGGGTGTCCAATACCCCTCCGCCGTCGTCGCACAGACATTCGACGTCGAGACAGAGGGCTCCGTCGACGGCTGGTCATCGCCGTTCGACGTCGAGGCAGAGGACTCCGTCGACGGCTGGTCATCGCCGTTCAACGTCGAGGCAGAGGACTCCGTCGACGGCTGGTCATCGCCGTTCGACATCTAGGCAGAGGACTCCGTCGACGGCTGGTCAGCACCTCTCGACGTCGAGAGACCATAGATCCTCGCATCGATCGCCGTTGAGGCAATCGAAGTCGAGATTGTTGGACCCGCCGACCCAGAGGCGTTCGGCGTCGAGAGAAGAACGCTTGACGTCGAGACATTCAGAAAGAGCTCGATCGTCGTCAAGAAACTCTGTGATCATGGTTACGGAGTCAGCGTCATTCCACTTCACAGTCTTCTGGCTCCTCAACAACATCCTCAAGGTCCAGAAGTCCTGTCCGTAGATCTCCTGTGCGTCAGCCAGATCCTTCGGCTGCAGAGATCAGACTGTCACCTAGATGGTACAAGTCAGGGGCTGCTAAGCGTATGCAAGAGTATGTCAGCCCGCATCACAGACCTCCTCTTCAGAGTCTGGTTGAGGAGATGGACAAGTGTAGTCCTCAGAGGCGCAAATCACCTGTGAGAACACCAACCAGACATCGCTCTCCCAGAAGGGAACTTCCGGTTAGATCCCGATCTCCCGGAAGAGAAAGTCCGGTCAGGCCTCGTTCACCCAGAGGAGAAGATCGGGTCAGATCTCGCTCTCCTAGGAAGATCATTCAAAAAGATCGCATGAGAGGAGGCACAGTGCTCACCGTAGACGTCGAAGAACTCCGTCTACTTCATCTACCTCTTCTACCAGGTCTACCAAGAGGAATTACTCTCCTACACTGACGGATAGTCCTACTTCTAGATCCTCTCCAGTGGATGACATCAGCACTTATCTGGATGTCCTGCAAAGAGGAGCTCAGAAGCTGACATTGAAATGTCTGTCCCTCAGGTTACTACGACAGTAATTTTTGAAACTTTACACAAAAATCTATCTCTCGTCCACTGCTGCCTTTAGTCCCGGGGATTATGGATTCTGTCAAAGAAGTTTTCCTAACTCCAGCAGCTATCAGAGCGGTGCCAGCCCGCATTCAGAAGAAATACAAACCGGCATCTTCTTACCCGGTTTTTTGTAAAATCTGACCCTCCAGCAGACTCTGTGATAGTGGCAGCGGCGAGAAAGACGCATGCAGTGGCTGCTTCCTCTTCAGTCCCACCAGACAAGGATAGCAAATCTCAGGACTCGTGGGGTCGCAAAGTTTGCAATTCAGCTGCCTCCACTCTGAAGGTCTCTAGTGCGGCTGCACTTCTCGGTAGATACGACAGAGCCTTATGGGACTCCATGGAAAGGTTCAAGTCCAAACTGCCAAAGGAAGACCAGAAGGACTTTGAAGAGACTATGACAGGGGGATGTCTGGTGGCGAACTAGTTGATAAGCACAGCTGCGGATGGTGCATTGCTTGCAGCACATTCCTACTCACATGGGGTTTGTGCCAGGAGGTCGGCTTAGTTGCGCCTCACAGGGCTGAAGCTGGAGGCTCAGCATCTCATCCTTAATCTTCCCTTTTCGGGTTTCTCTCTCTTCGGAGAACATGCGGACGAAGAGATGACCCGTATGAAGACTGAACTATATACAGTAAAAGCGGTGGGTTTGGAAAAGAAAAAAGAATTCAAACGCCGCTTTAAGACCAACAGGGGGAGAGGGGCTCAACAGAGGGTTCAAACCTCTCAGTGGTCCCAAAGTAAGAACCAGGGAAAATCCCAGTTTCGAGGCAAAGCCAACAGAGGTAGAGGAGGTCACCAACAGTCCTCTAACACCACGAGAGGAGGAAAAGCCTGAGCAGTGGCTTCCTCTGGCGCCGTTGCCCACTCCAGTGGGAGGAAGTGCGTCACAACACCTGGCAGAGTGGGTCAGCATCACAAAGGATCAGTGGGTGCTGAATATACTGCGCAATGGATACAGGCTACGTTTCCGTGCGCTTCCAAAGAGCATTCCTCCAAAGAACTCTTGCCCTCACCAGCTAAACTTGCTCCGAAGAGAGGTGAAAGTTCTACTACAATAAAGAGCTATAGAGGAAGTTCCTCCCTCTCAAAGAGGAAAGGGAGTCTACTCCAGATACTTTCTGGTCCCCAAAAAAGATCAGGAGGACAAGTTCAGACCAATACTCGATCTGCGTCTCTTGAACAAAGTCATCGTCAAAGAAAAGTTCTGCATGTTAGCTCTTCACCAAATATGCCCACATCTTCAAGCCGGAGATTGGATGTGTTCGGTGGATCTGCAAGATGCATACTTTCACATTCCAATTGCTCTACAGCATCGCAAGTACTTGAGGTTTGTCGTAGGAAGCAAACACTACCAGTAGAAGGTGCTACCCTTCGGTCTCAAGTCCGCACCACAAGTCTTCACCAAATGCATGGCAGTGGTGGCGGCTTTTCTTCACAAAAAGGGACTCTTCATCTACCCATACCTGGACGACTGGCTACTAAAGGGCTCATCTCCGGTACAGGTAACGCACGATCTGCAACTTTGCCTGCACCAGTTGCACAGACTCGGTCTCCATGTAAACCTGGAGAAGTCAGTCCAGCGGCCTACACAGTCCATCCACTACCTAGGCTCCGTTCTGGACACAAGATTGGGAAAAGCGTTTACTTCGGAGGAGAGACTTTTTTCAATGAGTCAGAAATGTGGGATTCTGCTAGAGTCTCGGTTTCCAACAGCCCGACAAGTAGCATCCCTGCTGGGTTACATGGCGTCCTGCATTTTTCTCATCCCAAACGCCAGGCTGAGAATGCGGTCTCTGCAGCAGGCTCTAGAGGACCAGTGGGACCAAGCGACAGGGCGTTGGGAAGATCGTTCACTCTTTCCCAAGCAACGAAGGATGCCATCAAATGGTGGACTCGGAGGAGGAATGTGCTGGTGGGAGTGCCGTTTCACCAACCTCTTCCATCCCAGTCTATAGTGACGGATGCCTCGCTGCAAGGCTGGGGAGCGCACATGGGTCCACTTCAAATTCAAGGTCAGTGGTCTGCGCAGGAGCAGACATACCACATCAACATGCTGGAACTCAGAGCGGTATTTCTAGCTCTCAAAGCTTTCTCTCCAGTGATAGAGTCCAACTCAGTCCTAGTTCAGACGGACAATACGACCACCATGTTCTATCTGAACAAACAAGGAGGCACCCGATCTCGCCCACTCTCCCGAGAGGCTCAAACAATCTGGCATTGGCTTCTCTCTCGAGGCCTCACAGTAGTGGCGGTGCACCTTCCAGGCGAGTTGAACGTAAAAGCAGACGCACTCAGCAGGTACTTCGAAGATCAGCCAGACTGGGTGCTGAACGACGAAGTTGTAGAAGAGCTGTTTCGTTGCTGGGGTCGTCCAGCCATAGACTTGTTTGCAGACGACGAAAACGCCAAATGCCACGCCTTCGCGTCCAGGTTCCACCGGCCAGGAACGTAGGGGAATGCTCTCCTGATGGATTGGTCGGAAACATTCGCTTACGCGTTTCCTCCCCTGGCTCTGATTCCGAAGGTAGTGTCCATGCTCCTCAGGTCGGACATGGAGATGATCTTGATAGCTCCGGATTGGCCACGGCAGTGGTGGTACCCGGACCTTCTGCATCGTCTGAGTGTCCACACAGACGACTTCCTTGCAGGCCCGACCTGTTGAGCAAGATGAACGGGAGGATAATGCATCCCAACCTCCCATCACTGAACCTTACAGCATGGCTCCTGAGGTCCTGCAATATGGACATCTGAACTTACCTCCCGAATGCATGAACATTTTAAAGGAGGCTAAGAGGCCGTCCACGAGAGCGTCCTATGCGTTCAAGTGGAAAAGGTTCTACATATGGTGTAGGGATCATCACTTAGATCCGACTAAAGGGCAGGAGGAGGTAATCCTGCCATACCTCCTTTCCTTGGCAACTTCTGGTTTGAAATATGCTTCCATTAGAGTGCATTTGTCAGCCATAGTAGCGTACAGAAAATCACCTAATCAGATTTCTTTCTTTCAGATTCCAGTGGTTAAGGATTTCCTCCAGGGGTTGAAAAAAGTGTATCCCCCTGTGCGACATCCTTCTCCTCCTTGGGAATTGAACCTGGTTCTATCCAGGTTAATGTCATCTCCTTTCGAGCCCATCCACAAGGCCTCTTTGCAACATCTCTCTTGGAAAGCGGGCTTTTTTAGTGGCGATTACCTCAGCGCGCAGAGTAAGCGAGATACAAGCGCTCTGTGCGAAGGAACCATATACTGTTTTCCACCACAATAGAGTAGTGCTGAGGGCTCGTCCATCTTTCTTGCCTAAGGTGGTTTCTGATTTTCATATAAATCAGTCCATTTCCCTCCCTTTGTTTTTTTCCAAATCCTACGACCCCAGCCGAGCGGTCACTGCACTCCTTGGACCTTAAGAGAGTGCTCAAGTTCTATTTGGAAAAGACTAGAGGGATCAGGAAAACTGATCAACTGTTTGTGAACTATGGTTCAATGAGGACGGGTTTTCCAGCGGCCAAGAGGTCCATCTCCAGATGGATTGTCTCTTGCATTTAATTGGCCTACCAGCTTGCAGGCAAGCCTTTATTGGTGTCACCCAAAGCGCATTCCACTAGAGGGAAAGCCGCTATAGTAGCTTTCCTGCATGACATTCCAATGTCAGAAATATGCAAGGCTGCAACTTGGAAATCAGTTCATACCTTTACGAGGCATTACTGTCTTGAATCTGATTCCAGGGCTGGAACTCAAGTAGGGCAAGCCTCCTTGAGAAAGCTGTTTGGGTAGCCTATAGCCTGCTCAGGCTTGTTGATGAGATTGCTGTCTTGTCATTCCTTTGCCCGCAGGGAAGAGGAGAGGCTCGCTATTCTATTCTAATACTTATGACTATTGATGAGGATCCCCTGCAAGAGAAGGATTAGTTACTTACCTGTAATCCTAGTTCTCTTCCAGGGGTATCCTCATCAAAGTCATAAGCAACCCTCCTGCCTCCCCGGGCAAAGGATATTCTTTAATAAGGAGATGTTGTTAACCTATTTTGTTACTGGGTTTGTTTCAGTTATCCGAAAAGAACAACTGACCTAACTGTCACCCCTGAGGCAAGATGGGATACCGGGGGTCATGGGTGCCTTATAGGCACGGTGTCAGTTTTTTTGTATACAGCTACAGGTTAGCTTTTCAGTCTTTTTAGACTGTGTGATTGCAATGCAGCCTGGGAGCTTTCTATGCTTTCCGTGAGTTTTAAGAATTTCTACTGCTGCCTAAGCATTAAAACAGTTTCTAAACAATCTTTGGTGTTGTTTCTCATGTTTCTAATGTATATTATTCATGTATGGTGGAAATTCTTCACAGCATAGTTCAGCTCTGATGTGATTTGGCTGCTATTGCATGTTTATATATATATATATATATATATATTCATATATATATGAGTATATATATGTGGGGCACATCTAATATAGTGTTTCCGGGGTCCCGCGCATGGGCGGGAATATTCTAATGCTTATGACTTTGATGAGGATACCCTTGGAAGAGAACTAGGATTACAGGTAAGTATCTAATCCTTACTCTACTTCATAGTGCATAAGAAGGACTGATTATATGTCCTATTTAAGATTTTCACCTTCTCAACGCCTCACTGGGCAGGAGAAATTCAAGATGCTCACGTTAGCCTAGGTCAATTCTGCTGTTGGGCCTGCAGGATGCTTATTTCCATATATCAGTCCTGCGGGCCCACAGGCGCTCTCTGTGGTTCTAAGTGGTCCGGGAGCATTTTCAGTTTAGTGCACCCTTCTGGTCTCACCATTTCCTTTTGGTAGTTCACAAAAGGGATGGCGATGGTCGCAGCACACCTTCGGAGGTTGGGGACATCAGTCTCCTCCTCCCTCAACGACCGACTGCTGAATGCGGGCTTTCACCATGCAGTCATCAATCATTTCCAGACTACAATAAATCTGCTAATATTGTTGGGGCTCACTAAAAACATGCGAAAGTCACACCGGATTTCTTTGTAGACACTCCCATTCATCCTAGCCGTTCTGGTTACTGTATGATTTTGTGCTTATGCACCAGAGTGGAGAATCCAGAACATGTAGGCTATGATTCCAGCGTTTCAGCCTGTATCCTAGATCCCTGTGTGGATGACTCTGAGGGTGCTGGGATTTTTGGCCTCCTACATCCTGCTAGTGTAATATGCCCAATGGAACATGCGAGACCTGCAGTGGGACCTAAAGTCGTAGTGGGGACAACACTAGGGGAGTCTGTCGGATTGTGTTCAGATTGCGGAGGAGACTGCAAAAACTTGCACTGGTGACTGCTGGACCATGAATAGGTCTGTGGTAAATCCTCCCCCCCTCACCCCCACCTAGATTGTACAGTAGAGACAGATGCATCACTCCTGGGTTGGGGGAGGGGGGCCTTCTGGGAGTGATGGAGAGCAGAGTCCTCTGGTGTCTGGAAGACGCTCGACCCAAACTTCCAATAAAGATTTCAATTGGCACTGTTAAAGGCTACTTGTCAGCTCTGTTGGAATTTTTGAGACTTCCAGATCGGTTTTCATTGTTTGAATCACCTGTTTTGCTAAAAAAATTAAGATTTGCAACATTTGTTTCCACTTTAGCTCTTTGTGATGCCACAGTGGAATTTATATTTGGTTCTTATATTTTCAATCTGTACTCCCTTTAAATAGTTGTCCATTACGTCTCCTGCCATTCAAAACCGTCTTCTACATTTCCATAACGTCAGCTCAGCATGTGAGTGAGCTTCAAGCTCTTTCTGCTCAACCACCTTATACCATGATTTTTCCAGATAAGCTGGCGCTGAGGGCCCAAGCTTCTTATCTGCCAAAAGTAGTAACACAGTTACATGTCGCACAGGCGTCTCTCAAAAGAGGAAGAGAGGCTCCATTGTTTGGATCTTAAGAGACCACTCCGTTTTTACATTGATCATATCCGAGAACATACAGTGCATGATGCTGTTTTTGGGGTTTACTGGTGCAAAGAAGTGCAAGGCAGTGCAGAATTGGACCATCTCTTGATAGATTGTGCTTTGCCTCAATATTTGGTACGTTTGGCCAAGAAACAGCCTATGGAAGGGAGTTCGTGCACATTCGACCAGAGTGTAAGCTTCTACAACTGTGTTGACACGTGGAGTAACTGTACTGGAAATTTGTCAGGCAACTATGTGGGCGTAACTGCACATGTTCAATAAGAAATATAGCCTAGACAGTTGGATCCGTCGAGGGCATTTTGCCTGCTCGATCCAACAGGACTTCTTGGTATGAGCCTGTTCACAGATCCACCACCTGGTGAGCTACTGCAATAGCATTTATTCACAAGATGAAGACTCTTTGGTTAGAAGTACCCATCAGAAGAACAAGTTACTTACCTGTGGTAATACTCTCTGGTGGATACTCTTATCTAACTTTGCATTCCTCAATGACTCTCACCTCCCTGTCTGCCAACTGAACTTTTCATCCAAAAATGTTCTCAGTCTAGAACATTGCACACTGGTCATGTCAGTTTGCTGATAGGCTCTAACATTGGAGGGTGCGGACAGCCTAAGAAAGCAACTGACATCAGCGTTCATGGGTTGTGCTTATATGTGGCCCCCCTCAGCATTTCAGGAGGGGAACGATACTGGTGACTTCATCTACTGGTGTGCTGGAATACGGATTTGAAGTGTCTGAATCAAGTCTGATGTCTGGGGAATATTCACAAGGTGAGGAATCTGAGATTAGCATTACTGAAGGTAAGTAACTTGTTCTTTAATCCACTTATTTAAAAACAATGCAGTAGTCCAGATACCCATGTGCCATAAAATACTGCATTATTGCAACTTTTTATGATTTTTTCCCCTTTCGTAAAATTTGATGCAAACTTTTTGGCCTTGGAAGGATCTACCCAGTTAAAGCAGAGGCAGTGAAGATTTTTCTTCTTTAGCTACCCCATACCTATTAGCTAGCTACTCGTTATGGCTGAATTTAAGTTACTCAAGCATTTCACTGAAAATGTTTAGTGATGTTCATTAAAATTTGAGCTCTAAATCTTTGATAGACACTAGCAATTTTGTAAGAAGTTCTTGAAATTATTTTGGTGTGCCTAATATAAAGTGTTTTTCAATGTTTACTGCAATATGCCATTGTTGAAAAGCAAGTTTTCTATATATGCTGGACCCGTTTTTGCAATATTTGTTAGGTGCCCTCAGATTAATCTAATGTGTTCTGTTCCTTTACAAGAAGTAGTGAACATATGTGACGTATGTTGAAAAATATGCTTCTCAATACAAATGTGTCAAGTAATGGGCATGTTCAGTTTAACTTGGAAGCAAATAAATATTTGTAACAAATTGAAAGGTGTGCGGTGTCTGAGAAATAGCTGAATGAATTTGAATCAAATTTTATAGCAACAAAGATTTTACTAAAAAATGTCAGTATTAATGGCACCTCCAATTTATGTATACATAACGAGGCAGAGCTGATGGACTGAAGTAGAGTCCTCTTTATGATTATTCTGATTATCACAGAGGAGGTAAAGCAATTCAAAGTAGCAGTGTCCTTTTCCTCTTGATGAATATCAGAAAAAGTGTGGATGTTCTTCCAGAGCGTGAACAAGATGAGGGCTTCTCTCTGGTCAGCGATTCCAAGTATCTCCTCTCTAGCTGTCTGCTTTCGTCCCTTCAAGAAAATAAGACATCTCTTAAACAATTGCAGCCTTCTTATATGTTGGTTGACACAGCTTTTTTCTTAGGCTCCCCCTCCTTTCTATTTTCCCTTTGTTTCTTGGATCTGGCTTGCCCGCTCTGTGTTGCAAAGTTTGTGATGCCCTTCTTCTCCAGTGAGGCTAATGGTGGAAAGTCTGACTATGGGTAGAACCTCAAACATAGAGGTGGGGGAATGCTTTCAGTTTGGTGTTTTCCTTATGGACCTGAAACCATTCTTATCTGTGTACTATCGCAAGTTTACAACCGGACTCGTCTTTACCATTATCATTTCTAATTCTCATTAGGAGGTCCCTGGCCCCTTCCTCCTGTTCCACTGTCAGAAAGCCATGCCTGTTTATTGTTCTGCACTCAGGAGGTGGGCAGGAGTTCCACTCCTCGTCCTCATCATCAGAGGTGACTCCTTCCTTCTGGGGAACAGTGCCAGTGTTGCATTGCGCTAAATGCCCCTTGTTCGCCTTGGAGGGTTCTAGGATGAGGTGCTGCCTCAAACCCATTGCTCACCATCAAGAGTTTGGTTCTTTATTACATTTCCCCTGAAGCTCGGTGTTAGGTTCCTTTAAAAAAATCAGACACATTTATTTGAAAAGGAATGCCTTGTTAAAGGTTTTATTCAGATATTTTTCATTTAATCATATACGTATGTTATGAAAGCTTTGAAACTAGAAACTATTATGCACGTTTTCATCCTGAAGGATATTTGTTTCTCTAGGATTGACTCTTCATTTATAGGTAAGTATTTGAATAGTTCGCCTGTTGTTTCCAGCACAATTTACTACATATATTATTTTAAATATATATTCTTTTTAACTCACATTTTTCTAGAAAAAATCTTTATTCAATCCTTCTAAAATGATATGCTTATGGAATGGAGTCATGTGAGCAGCAACGTCCTTTAGTTTACAATTGACTCTAGATCTTTAAGTTTGCTAGCAGCTCCAGTATATGCAATCTTGCACTGGGGTTTTTCTTCTGACTCCTTTGTTAGCAAACCTTGAGCATTGGCTTCCTACGTTTTTGCCCTTTAAGACTAAAGAATTTGACAACTTTTGGAGTTTATTCACATTCATTCAATGACTTTTAAAATTAGTTTAATGCACTTTTTCTCCTGTTTTCAGTTGTTTTTTCCAGACAGATTGCCCTTATTTTTTTGTCAAATTTCTGTAGGAGGAAGAAATCTGAGATAGACTTTCTTGTTCCATCTATGATCAGCTTACCATAGGCTCACATAATGAACAAGGGAATTTTGCCAGAAGATGCCCAGTTGGGCCCTCATGTAGAGACAACGTTTGAATTAGACAGCAGTGAGCTTAGAAGATGAGGTAGGGGTCCAACTGTGGTTAGCTATGTCTCCTAATCAAAGGACTACCACCAATGTAGATAGGAGCAACACAGTGAGGCAAATAGACATTTCTGTTCTGCCATTTCCTTTCTGTTTAGAGAAGCGATATGCTGGCAACCTGATCTTTGTGCACAATGGTTTACTTTTTACTACGTTTGACTATGCATGAAGATCTGATAGTGAAGAAAGATATGCTACTTGTAGTCCTATTTTTTCAACTCCGGGAAACTCCAATGAAGTTGTAAATAACACAACCACCTCACCTGCCAGTGCACGCCCCGATGTGTTGGAGGTGCTACCTACCTTTAAGTTGCAGTGTCAGATTCCATATCTCTATAGCTGTTGCCTTGCTTGCTATATGTCCATCGTTTTCTTTCTTCTTTCAGAGGCATCCAGTAAAACTACCATCAGTTAGTTTTGCTTTTCTGCACTTTGAATTTGACTGTTTTTAAACTGAAAAACAATCACATTTGTAAATGCAGCCTTTGGATAGACAGTACGACCTAGGTAAAAATGGCCTTTCTTTAAAAAATGATGTCCGTATATAGGTAGAACTTACCATTTGTTACGACTTAATTGGAGATTCCCAAGAAGTGAAAACAACTCCATCAGTTAAATCGCTGTGGAAGTTCCACAAGTTCTCAACACAGGGAAGATCCTCCAAGAAACATACCCTAGCCCGTGATGACCTCACCAACTACTGGCTCATCACCCGCCTTCCTTCCATTGTGAAGATCTTTGAAAAACCAGGCTTCACTCAACTCCACTGATAACATCCACAGGAAACATCTCCTGCTCAACTACCAACCTCTCTTCAAATCACATTGTGTTAAATAGACTGCGACCTTAAACATTGTAGACAATACCCTCACAACCACAGTTGAAGATGGCCGCTGACTCCTATTATTGCTTGACATCTCGGCTGGCTTAGACACCGTCCACCATCCCAATGTAGATCTCAAACAGGATTCACTTTCTGTTTAATTCAGTAATTCTTCTCGTACCGACATCGGTTTGTCCACATTTGCACTTCCAGATCCAAGTAGATCCCTATCAGCTTTGGAGTTCCAGAGGCTTCCATACTGTTATCTGTCATCTTTAACCTTTGTGTGGAGTCCAATAACTGCACAAAAGTCACCAACATGCCGACGATACACAACTGTACTTGAAAGTCTCCTCCCTAAGGACATTAACAGAACTCTGCAACATTTGTCTTTTAAAACTGATTACAGCTAGCAGTTTCTGTTTTTTTTCTATTTTAAAGCCCTTTTGAAATCTAAATTTGGCTGAAACACGGGTGACCACTGCTAACAAACTCGTCCTGGTGTAATTTAGCTTTGATCTTTTTAGTAGAGTAGTAACTAATCCTTAAGTTCTTTTGAGATGATTGTTTTTTATAGGGATTTATTCATGGAGTAAACAATTACTTGTGGGAAAATGTCTCCAGCTGTAGATTTATGAAGTGAAACTAGCAGTGTTAAGTTAATTGTTCCTGTTTATCAGTCATGACGACCCTTCACTTATTTTCTTCCTGTTCTTTCGGTAAAAGAATATTTCAAACAGTGTTCACCAATTAATTCAGAGTCACAATGTATTCTTTGTGGACTTGACCCCTATTACAAGCAATAGAAGAATCTTTACAGGAATAACCTAACTCAGTCATTATACTGCTCCTATAGATTTTTGCCTGCAAGATGACTTTTTATTTGAGACCAAAATGCTTCCTATTACTCTTTGTCATCTGGATATTAATACTGGTGGCATTTGACTTCCAGCCTCCAACTTTCATGACACCAAAGAACATCGCTTACTAATATGATCTTTATGTGCTTATTTTGGTGAAATGTTCAAACTTTGTGGGTAAATAAGCTTGGTTATGTTTTATCTATAGCTTAGAAACCTTTGTGTAGCAAAGTTGGTTATCAACTTTTATACATAGATTGTAAAAATGTAGGGAGTACAATTTGTTAATAAAAAAAGAGATTGAGTGTTTTTGGTGGAGTGGAAGGACAGCACATAAACCCATCTTTGAAGTGTAGGTTGGTGCAATAAATGAAACTTTTTCATTTGGACAGACAACTGTTGAATCTCTGGTGGTCTGACTCAGCCGAGAATAAAGACATGAAAGACTTGAAATAGAACCCTGGATTGTCATTGGTAAAAAAAACAATAACAAACTTCGATTCCAGTGAAATACAAGAATATACGTGGCACTAAAATACCCGAAGAGACTACAATTTGTGTGGAATCGCAAAAGCAAAATGTCCCTCTAGGGAACATCCAAAGTTTACTCTCCTAAAAGTCCTTCACTACTATACTCAAGCCCTCTGCTCTTGAAGATTAACTCGTCATCACTTAGACCATGGAACACTTTCTTGGGTGTGGTTTGTCCATCAACCTCTTTTCAGATTGCTAAAACCAAAATGCAGCCCACTAGCAGATAATTGATCCGGGCCACCTTTAAGCAACTGACCCAAATAAAATGCTCAATCATAGTTGCTTGCTGGAGCCTCTGTAGAATCCTACCAATCTGAGGTTTTTATGGCCATCCTAGTTTTCACCACTGTCTCTGTCCTATCAAGCACCACTATCTATATTTCCCAGCCGCCTATATCTTTCCCAGTAAGCAAACCCTTCTGCGTCAGGCAGAGCACAAAAACAAACCTTGATCAAGCAGACCAGACCAGCTACCAACCAACCTCCACAAAACCATTCCCAGGCGAACTAATTGAAATAGTGCTCTTCATCCAGATGTCTAGCGTCTGGAAGAAAGTAACCTATTATTTGATCTCCAAACTGATTTACGACCTAGCAAAGGAAACAGATCTGCCCTGTTCTTCATCTGGGAATCCTGAAGACCTCTATTAACAGAATGAAAAATAACACACTTGTACTACTGGACCAGTCAGCTTTTGTTGGTACAATATGCCACCACAACCCTTTACTGAGTCTAGAAAATATTGGATTCAAAGAACAACCCAGGACTAGATCTTCTGCTGCAGCAACAGATCAAGCAGCACCTGCTTCCCGTTGTACTCTTCTATTTGTTTCCATGCTAACTCTAATATCCCACAAGTTTGCATCATCTTTTTACTCTTTATTGCATACGCAGCCCACTACCAGGCCTCAAGAACTTCTGCAAGACATCTTGTTACAACTGCGCAGAAGACAGAGTTGTCATGCTTGAAAACCTAATGTCCCTAGAATCCTAGTCTAGATCTTCGTGTTTGAGCTGTGAACCTTTTGAGGTTTGTCAGTTACCAAAAACACAATTCTTAAAAAACAGTGATCCGTACCATCTGAACTCTGGTAGTTGTTCCTTTGAAAACATCAACCAAAGTAAGAAGCAGTGTTCGTGAACTCTGCTGTATTGTGTGAACTAAGTTACCAGAAGTGTCTTCTTTACCATGCAAAATCATGTACATTTCTCTAAAAAAGTCCTTGTCATCACCGCTTTGATACTGTTGTACATGGGATATGCAACAAATGTGATCTTGAAGCCTTACTTTTTCCGTTACAAAACCTAATGAGACTCTGTAATGCTGCAGCCAAACTACAGCCACAACTACATGGCTATATCACTTAATCCATGCAGGTGCTTCATTGGTTAGCCATGACCAGACACTTGTCCGTCAAGACACTCTGCCTTTCCCACAGGACCATGCACAGCCCTGTTCCAAATTTATCCAAGTGAAATTTTGATGACATACCACAATAAGTGCTTTTGTTCCAGTGTGGCCATGGAGAAGCACCCTGGGGCCTTGTGCAGACTTTGAGGAGTTAGTCAAATGCTGCCACAATAAAGTACAACTTATTCACACACAACTGTTTAGCAACCAGTTGCTCATACGTGATAACTGCATTGAGCTGAAGGTAGACTGGGCAATTATATAAATGAATTGTTGGTTGTTCTTTAGCTTCCTTCCCATCAAATACATCTTTATGCTTTTTATTTACAAGTCTGATCTAGTAGAGTTGTAACTTTTACTGTTGTTGGTGAATGGTCTGGCATGAATATCATGCACAGGAGTGCTATGACCTCTCTCTTTCCAGGGTGAGATTAGACTGAGAAAATGTTGGTGAATACCAACAAACTCATGGGTTTCTGGGTGTTCAGAAACTTTTCAGGTCATCTTCACCCTAAAACGTCCATTCTCCTTCCAGGAAAGTCCCCTCCCCAGGTTATGAAAAAAGATATGCTCCTACGTAATATTTTATCATATGGTTACATATGAGTACATCTATGTAGGAGTTCGAAATCCCCTTTTGTGAGTCACAAAAATAAAATTGCTCAAATAAATCAAAATATTTGCGTCTGTATATTTAACTAGGGTGTACAAATGGCTTTACAAACATGTCCAATTGTGTCTAGTGTTTGGTCCTCTTTGACAAACTAAAGCTTCCCCGAGATAGGCTACTAGGTCAAGCACAAATGTGAAGATCATTTTATTTTATTTTGTAAACAAAATGATTCAGATAGCCGGTCTTTTCTTTCTTCGTGTGTCCTTGAATTAAGCCTGGGAGATTGCATTTAGTACACAGCAATGTCGTCCTTCCTGGAATGTGAGCTTGAATACTTTCTCATATGTAGGGACTTCCTCAAACTATGCTTATTTGCTGATTTGGCCAGTGAGGATTTAACTCGAGGGCTGTATCTACTGTTCAATATCCCAGGACATTAGCAGTTTTGACTTGATCCATTGTGATTGCAATGGTTCAGACATTAGCTGAATGTAAAACGAGTGAAAAAATTTTCATTATTTCTGAAGTCACTGTTAAAGATATCTGGCAGTAGTAATAGTACTGTGGAAACCAAGATGGTACTTTAAGCTTGTCTTTGTGTCTGTATATCTTTATAATGACAATTGAGATATTCAATATCTCTCCCCTCTGCATCATGCCTATGTTGAAAGACATTTTGTATAGTTGCTAACTTGGATTGATTCAATCCTTTAGCAGGTGAAAGGGATTCAAAAAGAAAGGCAGCACGGAAAAGTCTACCGCAATATCTTGAAGCTATGGTAATCTTAAAGTGTCTGATAGGAACTTCTAGCTGCAGATTCGTTACTGTAGAATATTTGCCAGACTGGATCCGGACGCTTTTGAGTGTTAGTTCTTTCATTAGCCCACCAGATAGGGCCGATCTGTTAAGAGCTACCCTCAGTTGCTTTTTGACTGTAGTTTTCTCTACTATTTGTTGATTTTTTTTTCTCTCAAAGAGATTTTCAATCTTGGTGTGACCGGAAGTCCCCAAAGAAACTGGCTGGGTTTTAAAACATGTGGTGCCTGTCTCAGGCAGATGTCTGTGACAGATCCATACTTGATTTTTCTGTGGTTCTTGGAAGGGGACCACGACTTCAAGACCTGCGATGACTGCCACTGAAGGTGCTGAGGGAGCATTGTTTTAAGCTCCTCGCCTCCCAGCGCCCCCACAATGGTCTAGACCCCGATCACCCGCAGGGTCCCAAGACAGTTGAAGGAGCGGTCAGCTTGTTCAATGGTGGTCAGCTTATTCAAAATAGTCAGGGAAGTCCCACCACAAAAAAAATCCAAGAAGTCGAAGAGGTCTTTGGCTTCAACATGCTGTTGAAGTCTTCTGATGAGGTGCATAATTGTCGGCACTCCAGGCCTCGCACTTCGGCAGAGCCTGAATCAGGGTCCGCTCCATGCTTCCCTGACTTTCCCAGATTCAGAGCAACCTCCGCCCAGCTAAAAGAATTTTATGAGGCCATGCACCTCCTATTTGGGAAGCCTGACCCCTCTGAAGCTCCTTTGGGCCTCAAGGGTCTCCGAAGGAGCCCGCACTGGATCTTCGCCGACAGGTCCGCCCTCGGCGCCAGTTGGGCCCATGGATCCAGTGTTGGATTCGGGACGGAGCTGCCTGCAAGATCGAGACCTTCCTTGGCAGCTGCTCCAGTGCAGCCCCCACAGAAGCCCCATGGCACCATCCCCATAGTCCTTCTCAACAGCCGCAACCTCCAAACCCCTTTAGTTTGCCCTCCGACCATCATGGGCATCCAGTGGAGGGCAGGATACTCCATTAACATCAGATCATTGAGTTGTGACCACCCCTCCACCCATGACACCCACATACGACCAGTTGACGGAGGCCCACCTGTCTGCCCTGGACCCGGGAGACTGGATGGTATCATTGGATTTGCAGGATGCATATTTCCACATCAGTTCACTGTGGGCCAAGAGCACTTCCTGTTTTCGATGCTCCCCTTTGGCTTTACCAGCAGTCCTCGGGTGTTCACCAAGGTGATGGCGGTGGTTGCAGCTCATCTGCAGAGGTCCGGGGTTCCAGTCTTCCAGTCTTCCGTTACCTTGACAATTTGGTGCCACAGGCAGTCGTCTCCAAACCTCAGACTACGGTAATCCTCCTGCTCTCACTGGGGTTCACTATCGACGTACCAAAGTCACACCTGACGCCCTCTCTGGCACTCCCCCGTTCATTGGTGCAGTTTTGGGTCTATCCTCCAGAGTCTAGACTCTTGATACATATGCTTCAGCCTCTATCCTAGATTTTGGTGAGAATGACCATGAGGTTGTTGGGTGTCATGGCCTCCTGCATTCTGCTTGTAACACATTGGTATATGCCTGGCTTTGCAACTGGACCATAAGTCACAGTGGGCACAGCATCAGGGTACTCTCCCCAACATGGTCCAGATCTCAGAGAAAATTACGAAAGATCTGCAGTGGTGGTTGACCAACAGTGATTAGGTTAGTAACAGACCCCTCTCCCTTCCCCAACCAGAGTTAACTGTAGTGACAGATGCACCACTTCTGTGATGGAGCAGCCATCTGGGAGAGGTGGCCATCAAAGGACTCTCTCACATCAACCTGTTAGAGGTTCGGAGGAATCCGCTTGACATTGAAAATCTTTCTTCTTTCGATCGAAGTAAGGCTGGTGCAGGTGTTTACGGAGAACACCACTGCCTTGTGGTACTGTAACAAACAGGGTGGGTGGAGTTGTGGACCCTTTGTCAATAGACTCTCCATCTCTAGACATAACTGGAATGCCAGCGCATTTCCCTGGTGATCCAAGACCTGGCGGGCTCTCTGTGCCAGGGCGGACAAATTCAGCAGACAATGCCTAGCGGATCACGAATGGCGTCTCCATCCGAAAGGTGGTGCGTAGTCTCTTTCAAAAGTGGGGCGATAGTTGGTTAGATTCTTTTGCCACCGCAGAAAATGCACAATGTCTGCAATTCTGCACAGTGGCGTTTCCAAGACTGCTATCACTCAGAGACGTTTCGTTGCGTGTGGCCTCCTGTATGCCTTTCCGCCAATACCACTCCTGCTTAGAGTTCTCAAGAAGATCGGAAACAACCGGGTCCAAGTTATTCTTGTGGCTCCAGATTGGGCTCTGAGAGTGTGGTATCCCGAACTGTTGAGCAGATTGCGTACCAATCTCCCGTTTTTCCTTATCTGAATACAGTTACGGGCCCCCCCTTCTAAGTTCCTTGTAGTTTCACACCAGTTGTCACTCTTCATCATGACTCAATGCTCCTGACATGGAAAGTCATGAAAATAACTGACTTCAGCGCACCAGGGTGGCGCCTTTATTGGTACCGCGTACGCCATTTCCGGCGCTGATGCAGAGTCGAACAACTCCACCTACTACCGTGCAGGAGTATGGGTCGAAAAAGTACAGATCCAGTTCGATGTCTGGGAAAGATTCAAAGGTAATTAATATGCAGCTAGATAACATCTTGACCAGAAAAGGTGTAAACGGAGGTAAGTAAATTGTTCATCCATGCATAGGAGGCAGACAACCAAGAGGAAATAGTAGGCTGATGCTCTGCTGGAGGCCGATTCAAACACTTGACAGGCTGGTGTTGACGTCGTAAGAAGCACAATCTACTTACTAAGATATGATAATGGCTCCTCAGTTGTCTCATGTAGATGGTAATTAGAAAGTGGGTAAGAGATGAGACTTCTGGAACACACCAAGATACCAGATAGAGTTCAAGCGAACCAGTGGAAGTACCAGTCTCTCACTCTACCCACAGAGAAAGGAAACCATACAAGGACATTCTGTGAAGCCCTAACATCACCAGAAAGGGGATCAGGATGAAATGATCCTACACTTAAAGACAGTGGAGAGATCTAACCTATGTGTTCGAGGCATATGAGCTGCAGAGTCCTACACTTAGCAATAGATCGCCACCTGATGTTGGGCTCGGATGATTGCAGGTTGTTGTCTTCTTGGAAGAAGTCTTTGTAGTCACGAGATAGGTGACTCCTCCCTTGGACAATACTGCGCATGGTCATCGACTCCATCCTCAGATTGTTTTTTTCTGCCACTGGGTTTGGATGAAAGTTTTCCGCTCCGGCTAGAAAAGACTTTTCTGCTTTTTCGAAGCGAGAAACTTCAAACAAACTTTTTTCGACATCGAATAGACTTTTCGACATCACCAGCTACATTCCGGTGCGTCGACGCGGGCCGTTGGGCCTATCGGCGCCGTGCGGCCTACGCCTCATGGACAGAACTCCATTCAAGAGATGCCCGGTAGGTCAAACAAAATTCCCTCATAGCGACCATCATGAGGTTTGCAACCTCTGTCTCTCTCCAGAACACGACGAGTCGACCTGCACAGCCTGTGCCTCCTTCCAATCGAAGAAGACCATCCGGGATCGGAGGGCCCGTCGACACGAGATGAGGAGATCAGCACCGGAGGCCATCTTTGGGGAGGAGATCGTCGAAGAAGACGTCTCCGAGGAAGAATATCCAATCGAAGATATCTCCGAGGACGAGGCTCAACTCGGCGCAGAGGAGGACTCGCCTGATCTCGCCTGAGGGAAGAGGATTCGGACGATTCGATTTCATCTCGACAACCCGTGAGTACATCTGCCCCTGCACGACAGACACTACCCAAACAAAAGGCAACGGTCAGCACTCCGCCCATGGGGCCTAGACGAGACCGAAATTCACCCTCTAACGCCCCGCCTTCGGGCCCGGCTCCGAGGAAAGAGAATACGCCTTCTGGTGCCTCAGCACCGAAGAAACACCATGTGCCAATTACACCTCCTCCATTGGCACCGAAACATCCTTCGACACCGAAGGACTCGTCGGCACTAAAAACAAAACACCCTTCGGTGCCTAAAGACAAGGACACTTCGGCACCTGTACCAAAAAAAACATCGGTGCCAAAGCCAAAACCCGTACCGGACCCGAAAGCTTCGACTCCGAAAACTTCCGGTTCCAAAAATAAAGAGGGAAAGCCAGTTTCTGGCACCACAGGCCCATCAAAGCTTGTCTCCACGCCGAAACCTCCAATATCGGTACCAAAGACCCCAGATCAGACTAAACAACCTTCTGCCACGGGACTCAATTACTCCTCCTAAGGCAAAGAACATTAGACAACCTCTATCGGCACCGAAAATTCGACGCTGAAGAAGATTATAGAAGAGGAAGAACTGTTTAGACCAGATCCCAGACAGAAAAAAGTCCATATTAATCCAAAAACTGGACATGTGGAAGAAATTCCTTATAAAAAAAAGACCAGCAGACACACCACTTACACCTGTGGTTCCTGAAAAAAAGGACTGTGCAACTTCTCCAATGCGCCCTTCCTCTCCTTCACCTTCTTCCTCTCCTATTACTCCATATATTGAACCTATAACTTCTCCTATTCAATCTCCTGCATTATCACACCACACTGACGAGGAGTATGATTTAGGTGGGGGGATGATGTACCAGAGCCACATTCATACCCTTTAGATGACGATATCAACACAGAATATCCCAAGGATGACGATACATATAATTTTGCACCAAACAATGCACCAGACATCCCTGATCCTCAGTACTACCCAAAAAAACCTTCCCCTACAGAGGATAGTATTGGGTTTAATCATTTGCTAAACAGAGCTGCACTTTACCATGGGGTTCCTATGCACTCTGATGCCATTGAGGAGGATTTCTTGTTAGTCACTTTTGAACAGTCACAAAGGTCTACCCAAATATTACCAATGATCAAAGGAGTCATTAAACATGCTCCAGAGATTTTTAAAGATCCAGTACGGTGTAGGGTGCTAAATCCTAGAATAGAGAAAAAGTATAGGCCAGCACCAGCTGATCCAGCATACATTAAGGGACATCTGCCATTAGACTCCTTGGTAGTGTCAAATGCACGTAAAAGGGCCAATTCTCAAACTTCTGGGGGGACACCCCCGCCTGACAAAGAATTCAAGATTATTGATGCGTCAGGGAAAGGAATTGCTGCACAAGCAACAAACATATGGAGCATAGCAAATACACAAGCCTTGCTCTCACGCTACAACAGGGCTCATTACGATCAACTAGAAAAGTTAATGGAACACCTACCAGATCAACACAAAGATCTGGCAGCAGAGCTTTTACAGGAAGGCAAATTAATATCTAATGCCTCAATTAAATGCGCACTAGATGTAGCTGACACAGCATCCAGAGCAGTTAACACTAGTGTTATTCTCAGGCGTCACGCATGGTTACGCATTTCAGGTTTCAAACCAGAAGTACAAACTACCATCCTGAACCCGCCCTTCAATCAGAACCAATTGTTTGGGCCGGAAGTAGATAATATACTAGAAAAGATTAAGAAAGACACAGACACCGCTAAGTCTATGGGGGCATTATAATCCACCCAAACTAGAGGTTCTTTTCGCCGCTCCTCTTATGGAGGAGGCTCCAAGCAGACCGGCGCAGACACAACATCATCTTTTAAAAAGCACACACAAACCTCCTCTAATAAAGGCTATTTTAGAGGAGGATACAGAGGCAATAACAACAAGGGAAGAGGTAGAGGTAGTAATAACAACTGCTCCTCTTCCACTCCTAAACAGTGACTTATCTCTGCCTCCCCTACAGCATTCCACTCCTGTGGGGGGCAGACTTTCACAGTTCCTACCTGTCTGGAACTCCATCACAACAGACAGGTGGGTAAGACAAATTATCCAACATGGCTACTGCCTAGAACTCACAGCAACCCCCCCAAACATACCACCCAGGCAGCGTCCAATGTCTGCAGAACACATAACTCTGCTTCAACAGGAAGTTCTAGCACTTCTACAAAAAGATGCTATTCAAGTAGTTCCGTTAGAGGAACAAGGAACAGGAGTTTACTCTCTGTATTTCCTAATTCCGAAAAAGGACAGGACATTAAGTCCAATTCTCGATCTCAGACCCCTCAACCACTACATACAATCAGATCATTTTCACATGATCACTTTACAACAGGTACTCCCATGTTCCAGGCATGTGGGCTGCTGAATTCATATCTATGCATAGATCGCCGCCTAGTGTTGGGTCCGGATGATTGCACATTGTTGTCCTGGAAGAGTCTTCGAAGTATCACGAGATAGGTGGCTCCTCCCCTGGACTACAGTGCGCATGGGCATCAACTCCATCCCCAGATTGTTTTTTTCCGCCATTGGGTTCGGATGTCTTTGGTTCCCTCCTGTCGGAATCAATAGAAATTAACTTTCCTTTGCTTGAGACCAAAAGGTCTTTAGGACTTGCGTCGGTATTGTTTTCCGTTCGGCTTCGCAACTTTCCTCGGCTCCGAACCGAGATTGTTCTTCCGCGTGCTTTCGGCGCGGAAGGGCCTAGTCGACGCTCCAGACTCTTCAACCATCATGGAACGAAGTCCATTCAAACGATGTCCGATGTGTGCCTCGAAGTACCCACATATCGTCGTCCACCCGGTGTGCAACAAGTGCTTGTCGCCGGACCACGACGAGGCCAAGTGTATGGCCTGTTCCAGGTTCCGGTCCAAGAAAACGCTCAAGCTCCGTCGAGCTGCGCGCCTGGAGGCCCAGCAATCTGCACCACCGCCTACGGACATTTTCGATGCTGGGGATGTCGAGGACGACGATATCCAGTACATCACGGAATCTAACCCCGCGTCGGAGGTCGAGGACGACTACGACGCAGAGACCGAGGATTTTGGTGAAGTCGTCGAGGAGGTAGGGGACGACGACGGGGCCCTTGCCACCGTGGAGGATAGCTCGGACGAGGAGCTTCCTCAAACTGACTTCGGGGCCGTCCAAATTAATAAGGCCCAGGTCGAGGGATCGCCTTCGGGCCTTACCCGAGACCTTGTTATAAGTTCCTCGGCTCCGCCTCCTGGCCCGGCCACGGACATTGATACCGATTCACTCCCGGTACCACAGAAACCGAAAGTGAAACCTACGGTCTTGACGCCAGAGATATCGAAACCGAAAGTGCGCATCGCGCTGGTCGGATCAAAGACTTCGGAGGCCTCGGCGCCGAAGAAATCAAAGATGGCCGTCGAGCCGAAGAGCCACGTCAAAATGGCCGACCCGAAGGCTACTACATCGAAGCCTAAGGTTAAGGGGTCGGACGCAGCTGCATCGGCGCCGAAGACGGTCGACGCCGGCAAGGGTCGACTCGATCACAAAAAAACAGTCGACGACCCCAAGAAGTCTCTTACCGACCCGAAGAAGCGGCCAGACGACCCGAAGTCCCTCTCTGCCTCGCTTCCACACAACAAGGCCAAGGGATCTGCGCCGAGTGCGTCGACTCCGAAGGGAACATCGTTGGTCTCCGCTCCGAAACCAGCCGCTAAAGACTCTGTCGAACCGGCGCGTCCATCCACCGCGTTCACAAAGAAGGTTAAGGAGTCCCTACAGCGAATTAGGGACGGCGCCGCAGCAGTCGAGCCGAAAGACCCAGCGCCAGCCAAGCCTCTGGAGAAACCGGCGAAGGCGCCCACGCCGATCCTTTTCACCTTGCCGCCTAAGACGGCGCCGAAGGCTTTCGCTGCTAAACCCGGGGCCGGCGTGCCCGAAAAGGTGTCTTCGACACCGAAACCGTCGTTGGTGGTCCTCGGCCCACGGCATCGACCACTTGCAGAGGAGGAGCGTCAGTAGCATTTCATCGACGCCGAAACGGGCAGACTTTCCCTCCTGAAGAGGAAAATCACCCCTGAGCCCCAATTGGAGTCGTACAAAATCCCACTCAAACGGAACATGGACTCTGCTGGTACTCCTGCCTTGGTGGAGCCCATTTCACCACAGGCTCACGAACTCTCGCCCACTCATTCCAATGTCGACGCTGGTGAGGGCGACGACGAAGATGAGTACAGCTATCCCGTCTACACAGACCCAGAGGATGTGACTGAGCCCTGGGGACCCGCATTCTGGACAGGACCCTCAGCTTTTCTCAGCCAAAACTTCCCCCACTGAGGACTCTGCCGCTTTCAATGCCCTCATTGAGCGGGCAGCGGCCAATCACAACGTCAAGCAGCATGCTGACCCAGTGGACGTCGACTTCCTTTTTGACACCTTTTCTGTCTCTGAAAAGACTGTAAAAACTCTGCCAATGCTGAAGGGTGTTTTAAAGCACGCGGCTGAGGTCTTCAAAGAACCCACCAGGGCGAGGGTCATCAACCCAAGAATCGACAAAAAGTACAAAGCGGCGCCCACAGATCCAACTTATATTAAGGGACAGTTGCCTCTGGACTCCCTGGTTGTCTCCAATGCCCGGAAAAGAGCCAACTCGCAGACTACGGGTGATGCTCCTCCCCCAGACAAGGAATCAAAAGTCTTTGAGGCTTCGGGGAAGAGGGTGGCAGCGCAGGCAGCCAACATATGGCGCATCTCCAACACGCAGGCGCTCCTGGCGCGTTATGACAGGGCACACTATGATACTCTAGAGACCCTTTTGCAACATTTGCCCGATCAATATAAAGAAGCGGCTGAAATGTTAATACAAGAGGGGAAGCTTATCTCCAACGCTTCCATAAAGTGCGCTCTGGACGTGGCTGACACTGCCGCACGCGCAATTAACACTAGCGTTATGCTTCGTAGACATGCATGGCTGAGGATATCTGGGTTCAAGCCGGACATTCAAACCACCATCTTGAACCAAACAGTCAACCCAGATCACCTGTTTGGCCCTGAGGTTGACACCACCCTTGAGAAGATGAAAAAGGACACCGACACTGCAAAATCTATTGGTGCCTTGCAGTCCCAGCAGTTTCGGAGTGGGTCCTTTCGTCGCTACTAGAGGCACCTCAAGGGGGCAACTTTCGCAGTCAGCGCAGTTCTACAAAAGCAACACCCAGACTACTTATACCAACAAGGGTCGAGGTGGATACCGCGGCAACAACGCCAAGGGCAGAGGACGTGGAAACAACAGCTCCAGGTCCTCCACCGCCAACAAACAGTGACGCCTTGTCACTGCCCCCCGACCACGCAACACCGGTAGGGGGGAGACTCCAGCAGTTCCTGCCCGTGGTGGAAGTCCATCACCATGGACAGGTGGGTCAGAAAACTTGTCCAATTCGGTTATTGTCTGGAGCTCACATCCACTCCACCCAACATACCCCCAAGGCACCGTCCTATGTCCGGCGAGCACTTGCACTTATTGCAGCAGGAAGTCACAGTCATGCTGCAAAAAGGGGCAATAGAGCTCGAGCCCTTGCAGGAAAGAGGTGCGGGAGTTTACTCCCTGTACTTTCTGATTCCAAAGAAGGACGGATCCCTCAGGCCCATCCTGGATCTAAGGCCCCTCAACTTTTACATCCTATCAGAGCATTTCCACATGCTCACACTGCAGCAAGTTCTCCCACTGCTTCAACAGGGGGACTTCCTAGCAACTCTGGACCTGAAGGATGCGTACTTCCACATTCCGCTACATCCTTCACACAGAAAATACCTCAGGTTCACCATCCAAAACCAGCACTACCAATTCAAGGTTTTGCCTTTTGGGGTCACCACGGCACCCAGGGTTTTCACAAAGTGCCTGGCGACGATGGCGGCGCATCTGAGACGTCAAAACATCCACGTCTACCCCTATCTGGACGACTGGCTCATTCAAGCGAAGTCGGCCCAGCAGTGCGCCGACCACGTGTCCCACACCATTCACCTTATGCACGATCTGGAGTTCTCACTGAATTACCCAAAATCCCATCTCCAGCCCGCCCACATACGGTAGTATCTGGGTGCGACCATAGACACTCTGGCGGCCACAGCACAGCCGAATTCAGTGAGAGTCGACAGCATTCAATCGCTGATCCAAAAATTCAGACCTCAACACTCGCTTCCAGCAAGAGTGTTCATGCAGTTGATAGGCATGATGGCCTCCTGCATCTCCATTGTCCCGCACGCAAGACTACATATGCGTCCGCTTCAGGAGTGCTTGGCACGTCAGTGGACTCAGGCTCACAACCAGTTGAAAGACCTAGTGTTGGTGAGCGGTCGGGCATACAACTCTCTGCATTGGTGGAATCCACGAAACATTTGCAAGGGCCGACCGTTTCAAGAACCTGTGCCACAGATTATCCTGACAACGGACTCTTCTCTCCAGGGATGGGGAGCGCATGTACTCCAATACACTGTGCAGGGACTATGGACGCAGCAACAGGGGAAGATGCACATCAATGTTCTAGAACTGATGGCGATCTTCATGGCACTAAAGACTTTCAAAGTACATCTGTGCAACAAGGTCATGTTGATTCGGACGGACAACATGACGGCGATGTACTACATTCAGAAGCAGGGAGGCACACACTCTCCGCAGCTGTCTCATCTGGCTCAGAGCAAGTGGAAGTGGGCCATTCAGAGGAACATCTTCCTCATGGCAGAGCATCTCCCAGGCAAGGACAATCAGATGGCGGACCTGCTCAGCAGGCACAGCCACCAAATGCACGAGTGGGAGATACATCCATCAGTACTCTAGCCGTACTTCCAAAGGTGGGGTCATCCAGAGATAGACCTGTTCGCCACGCAGGAGAACGCAAAATGCCAAAGCTTCGCCGCCAGGTTCCCACACCCACTGTCGCAGGGCAATGCGATATGGATGAACTGGTCAGGCAAATTTGGGTACGCTTTTCCCCCAGCACCTCTGATAGCGCTGGTGGCACGCAAACTCAGGCAACACTCGATGACTCTCATCCTAGTTGCTCCAACGTGGGCTCGTCAACCATGGTACACCATGTTTCTGGAACTGTCCGTGGTACCGCATCAAAGGCTACATCTCACACCCAGCCTTCTGACGCAGAGCCATGGCGACATTCAGCACCCAGATCCGCAACAGCTCAACCTGGCGATCTGGCTCCTGAAGTCCTAGAGTTTGGCTACCTGAACTTAACTCCCAATTGCATGGACATCATTCGGCAGGCGAGGAAGCCCACTACTAGAGCCTGCTACGCGGCATAATGGAAGTGGTTTGTCATTTATTGTGCGAACCACAACATTAACCCGCTGGACGCTTCTATTCAAAACATCATCTGTTACCTGTTCTATCTGTACAAGTGTAATCTGGCCTATACTTCCATTCACATTCATCTGTCTGCAGTGGCCGCGTATCTCCAAAATAGACAACACCTTTCACTCTTCAAGGTGCCGGCCATCAAAGCATTTCTGGAAGGCCTCAAACGAGTCATTCCGCCACGGACTCCACCAGCTCCTGAGTGGAACCTCAATGTGGTTCTTACCAGGCTGATGCGTCCTCCCTTTGAACCACTGCATTCCTGCGAGATTCAGTTCTTGACATGGAAAGTGGCTTTCCTCGTAGCAATTACATCGCTTCGGAGGGTTAGTGAATTGCAAGCCCTCACAATCCAAGAGCCATTCATCCAAATTCATTCCAACAGGGTGGTGCTCCGCACTAACCCTAAGTTTCTGCCCAAAGTTGTGTCTCAGTTCCACATCAACCAAACAATCGAATTACCTGTTTTCTTTCAAAATCCTGAGTCACTGGCGGAGCGGATGCTCCACACCCTTGACGTTAAATGGACCCTAATGTATTACATTGATAGGACCAAGGATTTTCGAAAAACTAAACAACTCTTTGTCGCCTTTGCGCCACACCACAAAGGTAACCCTATTTCCAAGGCTGGTATTGCTAGGTGGATCGTTAATTGTATCCAGATCTGCTATGCAAAAGCAAAACGCACTCTTACCATTCCACCAAGAGCCCACTCCACCAGAAAGTTGGGGGCCTCTATGGCTTTCCTTGGAAAGATTCCCTTAGAGGACATATGTAGAGCAGCCACATGGTCTACCACACACACATTTACTAAGCATTACTGTGTTGATGTGCACTCCAAACAGCAGGCAGCTGTAGGGCAGGCTGTTCTCAAGACACTTTTCCAAACTGCTGCAGCTGGCACGGGCGGCCGCCGCTAATGGAGGGACTGCTATGTATTCTATGCACAGATATGAATTCAGCAGCCCACATGCCTCGAACCGAATATGCTACTTACCAGTATGCATCTGTTCTTGGCATGTAGGGCTGCTGACATTCATATCGCCCGCCCTCCTCCCCGGCACCTGTAGCAGCTGCAGTATTCACATATATACTCATAGCATGGTCATCATTTACTGAGTTTCACTCCATCTTGGCCACAATGGCTAAAAACAATCTGGGGATGGAGTCGATGCCCATGCGCACTGTAATCCAGGGGAGGAGCCACCTATCTCGTGATACCTCGAAGACTCTTCCAGGACAACAATGTGCAATCATCCGGACCCAACACTAGGCGGCGATCTATGCACAGATATGAATGTCAGCAGCCCTACATGCCAAGAACAGATGCATACTGGTAAGTAGCATATTCGTACTACAACAGGGATATTTTCTGTCCACACTAGACCTTAAGGACGCCTACTTTCACATTCCATTACATCCTGCGCACAGCAAGTATTTAAGGTTTGTCATACAAGGACAACACTATCAGTTCAAAGTCCTTCCATTCGGGGTCACAACAGCACCACGAGTGTTTACAAAGTGCTTAGCAGTAGTGGCAGCACATCTCAGAAGACAACAAATACATGTCTTCCCCTACCTCGACGACTGGCTCATAAAAGCAAAATCGTTCAACCAGTGTGCACAACACACAAAACAAGCAATTCAAACACTGCACAACTTAGGGTTTACGATAAACTACACCAAGTCGCACCTAGAGCCTTCGCACGTTCATCAATATCTAGGAGCTACTATAAACACATCTGTAGCTCTAGCGTATCCCAGTCAAGCCAGGATTCAAAGTATTCAGAACTTAGTCTCCCTTTTTCAATGCCTGCACTCTCTCCAAGCCAGAGTGTTCATGAAACTAATAGGCATGATGGCGTCTTGCATCTTTATAGTTCCTCACGCAAGACTGCAAATGCGCCCACCACAAGAATGTCTAGCACAACAGTGGAATCAGGCTCAAGGTCAGCTCACAGACCTGGTGTTGGTAGACAGCCGTACATATCGCTCTCTGCAATGGTGGACACCAAAAACTTGACAAAGGGACGGCCCATCCTAGATCCTGTTCCACAGATAATGCTCACGACAGATGCATCCCTCACAGGATGGGGAGCCCATCTCTTGCATTATACCACACAAGGTTAGTGAAACAATCAACAGAAACAGTTCCACATCAACCATTTAGAGTTGCTAGCAATTTTCCTAGCACTCAAAACCTTTCAAGTACAAATCCAAAACAAAGCTGTCCTAGTCCGGACTGACAATATGACAGCCATGTATTAAATACAAAAACAGGGGGGGGGGACACTCTCTGCAACTGTCCCAACTTGCACAGAACATTTGGAGATGGGCCATCCCTCAAAACATACATCTGACAGTAGAACACCTTCCAGGAATTCACAACCAGATAGCAGATCTGTTGAGTCGCCAGTCACAACAGATTCACGAATGGGAGTTGCACCCACAAGTTCTTCAACCATTCTTCCAAATGTGGGGGCATCCACAAATAGACCTGTTTGCCACCCACGAGAACTCAAAATGCCCAACCTTCGCCGCCAGGTTTCCACATCCACGGTCGGAGGGGAATGCAATATGGATGAACTGGTCAGGCAGATTTGCGTACGCTTTTCCGCCTATCCCACTCATTCAACTAGCAGTACGCAAGCTCAGACAACAGTCTCTCAAACTAATACTAGTGTTTCCCACATGGGCACGTCAGCCGTGGTTCACCACGCTACTAGATCTCTCACTGGTTCCACATTAGAAATTACGGCTCACGCCATCCCTGTTAACACAGAACCATGGAGAAATAAGGCACCCAGAACCAAGCCAACTGAATTTGGTGATCTGGCTCCTGAAGTCCTAGAGTTTGGTTACTTAAACTTACCACCTGACTGTATGAATATAATTAAAGAAGCTAGAAGACCCACTACCAGAGCATGCTATGCTGCGAAGTGAAAACAGTTTGCAATATACTGTAACAACAATCACATTGATCCACTGGATGTTTCCATCCAAAAAATCATTTGCTACCTTCTACATTTACAAATGCCCAATTTGGCTTATTCTTCCATACGCCTGCATCTAGCAGCAATTACAGCGTATTTACAAAATAGACAACATCTATCTCTCTTTAGAGTACCTGCAATAAAAGCATTTATGGAAGGATTATAGAGAATAATCCCACCTAGGTTACCATCTGCTCCAGTATGGAACCTAAATGTGGTCCTTACAAGACTCTTGGGACCCCCCTTTGAGCCGTTACATAAGTGTGAACTGCAATTCCTAACATGGAAAACTGCTTTCCTTGTTGCCATCACCTCTCTCAGAAGAGTTAGTTAAAAACAAGCATTCACAATAGAAGTACCATTTTTTCAAATACATCCTAACAAGGTGGTTCTTAGACCCAATCCTAAATTCCTGCCAAAAGTGATTACTCCGTTTCACCTTAACCAATCAGTAGAGTTACCAGTGTTTTTCCAAAAACCAGACTCTGTTGCAGAAAGGGCTTTACACACCTTAGATGTGAGAGGAGCTCTACTATACTACACAGACAGGACTAAATCATTCAGAAAGACAAAACAATTATTTGTATCTTTCTCTCCACCACACAAAGGCAATCCCATCTCTAAAGGAGGAATTGCCAGATGGATTGTAAAGTGTATTCAAATATGCTATCAAAAAGCTACTGCAAAACGTAGCCTTTCAGGCCTCCTCTGCCTTCAGGCTCTGGTCGGCACCCTCCTAAGGCTTCGAAGCTAACAACACGCCACTCGAGGGCACTGATCCCTCTTGGCAGTTGAGCCTGAAGACACTTTATGAGCCGAGAGGCTCCCGATCACTCCTCTTACGGGAAAGGTAGTCCTTTACACCCTGTCAACCCTAGGCTCCACCGTTTGATCTGGTGCACACCAGAGACCCATGGGACAACTACGATGTTGAGCCTCCAAAGGATATGGAAAGCTGCCTGTTTAGGGTGGCACCCACAGACAATTCCATGGCATATCATGAAGTGAAACAGAGGGCGACCACATTCCGCAAGGTGGGCAGGCATGTTCTCCTGGATGAAGATGATTTGATGGAGACCCTGTCCATGCCCCAAAATACAGTCTAGTTCCTCACCATTTTCAAAGATATGCTGAAGTCCACCACAGACACCTTAAAAAAAACAGTTAAGGCGAGGGTGAAGAAAAAATATCAACCCTCCCCAGATGACTCACCTTAGATCCCTCCTGATTCCTTTATGGTCTATACTGCGCACAAGTGTGCAGTCCACAGGTGATGCTTCCTCACCTGTCAAAGACCGCAAAAAGCTAAACACCTCTAGAAAGACGGTCGCAGTAGAGGCTGCCACCCACTCAAGGTCTGCCAACTCTGTCAGCCTGTACTCCCAGTACGATAGAGCATATTGGGATGAAATGCCAGAGCGCATTAAGCACCTTCCAGATGAGTATAAAAAAGGGTGAGGAATCTGTGGCAGACAGAAAAACCATCTCCAATGCTACCACACTCTTTGCCCTAGACATGACTGACACCACATCCTGAGGGGTTCATGCTAGTGTCTTGAATAGACACCATCCATGGCTCTGTATCTCAGGTTTTAGATCAGAGATCCAACCACATCTGCTCATCCGCCCTCCGATGGTGAGCACCTGTTAGGCCCAATGGTTGAGCACATGCTGAAAGAAATGAAGGACAACGGACACCGTGAAAGACATATAGATGCCCTTAAGACCTCAACCTTTTGGGGCTCCTTTTGGTGGCGCCACTATAGGGCAAGGATCCAAGCCCAGCTCCCCAGACACTATTTCATTCTACTACCAGCAGTCAGGACGTGGGTACACCAGGAGTGCCTAGAGAGGCAACAACAGCAGGGCACCACCTCCAAAGAATGACTCACCTCACCAATCCCCTCCCCCGAGACACATAACGTATCCAGGGGCTAGGCTGAAAGATTTACTCCCTTGCATGCTTTGTACGCCCTAAGTTGGCAGGGTATACCCAGACGTGGGTCCCTTGCTCACTTTGCCACTGGATTCAGGCTAGCCTGGCTGATGACGGCTGATTGGCCAGTAACCAGTCCCAGGATGCTTGTTTCCTGTCCAGGGAAGACACAGCTTGGCAGTTCGGGTTTCGACTGTTCCCATGAGGCACAGGGTCAGACTGATTTGCATATGGCCATGTCTGAACTGGGGTGGCCGAGTGAGCTAAAGAATGATGATGGATTAATCCCAGATCAGTTGACTGGGGGTGAGCGCTTGCAATGTTCAACACTCCGTCCATCATACCCTTTGGTTTTGCTACATCTAAAGCAGGCATTGCTAGATGGCTGGTTAAGTGGATCTAGACTTGCTATCATAGAGACAAGATAGCCCTCTCTGTCACACACAGGGTGCAGTCTACTCAGCAGAAAAAGGCGGCAACTGTGGCCTTCCTGGAAAATATCCCCCTTGCTGAAAGGTGTAACGTAGGTATGTGGTCCACCCCACACACATTCACCACCCACTACTGTGTGGAAATCCTAGCCACACAACTGGCTATGGATGGCCAGACGGTCCTAAGGACCTAATTTCAGACATCTGCGTCTTCCATTCCCTTATCCAGTGCAGTGCAGAGGATGTGTATCTACAGAAGCACATGCTACGAATGGGAAATGTTGCTAGCCTGGTAAAAGAACCTGTTCCTAGTGTGTAGTGCTGTAGATTGACTGCCTCACCCTTCTCCCCTGAAACATGTGATTCTGACCACAGCTGTCTTCTCTTTCTCGATTAAACTCTTTTTTGCTATACATGTGCACCACACTGTGTTTACTCACCACTCCACACTACTCTCACCCCCTATTCAAATCAAAATCTAACCTGAAGTTGGTTCCTATGCGAATACTCCTGTATAGGCACTTGCTGCAATCTATGAAGTAGATGTGCAACTTATCACAAAATATTTGTGAAGGTGGAAAAGAGTTTGCTAAACGCGGATGCAAGTTAAGTACTTAACCAGCAGGAATAGTGTCCCAGTGCTTTAAAAAGTGGTCATGGCTGCTGGAAGACAGATTTTGTATTATTTCATCTGTGAACAATATGCCGCCTGACTCTTTCGAGTATGTAAAATTCCATTGTCATTTGGCCCTTCCTACTGGTTTAAACTAAAGAGGAGATAATTGTTAGCAACCTTCCGTTCCCTGAAGTCCAGGCCATTTGACCTATGGATTACAGAAGGTAGTTAGTCAATGCCAGCATCGGAGAAATGGGGCCAAGTCCATATGGTTTCATACCATTTCAGATTTGCTGCCCCTAATTCCAGCGGCTTCTTAGCCCAGGAGATATAGCGTTGTAATGTATCCAGGGAGAAGTGCTTTCTTGTGCAAAAGAATGATCTAAATTGTGACTCTGAGTAAAGTTGTGGCTTTCACCAGCTGAGCAAACTCGAATTAAAAGCAAAATTCTGAAAAAAGCTCTCTCCTAGATGGAAAGGGATATATTAACTCGGGATTTACTTAGCTAGGTTTCAGTTAAAAAATTATCAATTTGTTATTGTAATGTCCAGAACTGACTGAAGATGAGTGGCTGCTGGAGGACTGGGGTCCTGAGTAGGAGGAAAGATGATCTACACTCAATGGTAAACTTGAATCTCAGTATAGCCTCAGCATCAAAGAGAGAGGAGTCACCCTTTAGTAAAAAACAAAAAAAAAGATCTGATTGAAAGGCTTTAGTACTCATGGATATTAGGAGCGACTAAGTAGCAGGGTTTAATACGCTCTCGTAATTACAAAAACAACTAATTTAAGAACTGCATGAGTCAATCGAAAACAAATTTGAAGCAAGGGGTATAGTGATAGATAACTTAGAAAGGCGTACAGCCAGCTGCGAGGCCTGTGTATATGACAGTTACAGAGGTTGCAACGAGCTGGAGCCAAATAGAGGCTGTCAAGTAAAACAGCCGTGTTTGATATAAGACAGAAGCCCTTATATCCTAAGGGCAATGGACCTCCATCAAGACTCAGCAAAAGAAAATGAAAAAATATGCAGTCCCTCTGGAAGTCTAACTTATGAGTATTCAGCTCCCATCGAACGTTATGTTATTCTGATTTCAATCTAAAAGAAGAGGTAGAAAAAGTATGGCTAGGGCTTCCAGGTAGCGAGGGAAGGAAAGATTGGAATGCCCTTCTGAAATATGCATGCAGAAGTGTCAGTTGCAAAATGAACAATTATGTACCACAAATGAACATACATACTTCAATGGAACTCAACCAACAGCATGTTTTGGCGGTCCGCAGGGTCTTAGTGCACACTAGTAAACAAATGGGCTTGACTTTGGCTCACTGCTGTGTGCGGCCTCCACTAAATATTCACCAGCAGCTCTGCACATGCTCCGAAGCAGATGATACAACTGGGAAGCAAAAAAAAATCCAATCAAGATGGTACCTAAAATAGATATGAAGGGGGACTGACTTCAAGCATGTGTGATCCAGCAAGTAAACCTAGTCGACAGAAGGACTAAATACAACAGGTGTAGCCCTCAAACTCCATGAATGAAGTGTATCATATTCAATCTCAGACTAATGCAATGCATGCAAAGCACAGTAAGCGAGGAATAATAGCGCGTGAAGAACTTCCCCAAGTAATGACCGGCGTTTTTTGCAGCTTACCTCCGAGCTGTCTCTGATATTGCGGATTTTCCTTTTTGTTGCAATTCTGGCGTATATTATTGCAAGGTCTGCATAGTTAGTTCTAAATCCCGCCATTCCTAATTCTGTGAATATGACACAAATGAATCTTTGGTGAGAATATGGCACCTGTGGTGCTCCGTGATGTTGATACTTCAATCTTTATCTTAGCCAATAAGCAGGGAAGCGCTGTCCCTGCTCCAGGTGACCAATGACCCTAAAACAGGGGTTTTCCCGCATGGTATTTGTACATCTCAGTTGCACTTTTGGTGCGTAATAACTTTGTGAAATCAACCTTCATCTGCTAAAAGTATTTTCAGCAAAAATAGCTGTGAAGTACTTTTCAATTGAATATATTACATGAATTGCTGTAGAATTGGTCTGTGTATAACGGAATATCCCTCTTAGTATTAAACTATGGATTCTACAGAATGTTCCTCTAGCAAGGCTTGACTATACAGTCAGCCACTTCGGCATTTCCATAGTAGAATGCAAGCTCAGAGGCAGCTTTCAGAGCAGAATGGAGCTGGCATGCCCCAGCCATACTCCATTCTCCAATTCTAGTCACTGAAGTAGTGTGGCTCACTGGTTAGAGGCGGCAGACCCGAGAGCAGAGGACAGCCCGGGACCAGGGTTCGATTCCCGACGCGGCAGGTTTCTGGACCAGGGTCAGCGGACTCGATAATTCTCTTGCCTCGGTGCCCACTCTGATCAGCGATCACACTCGGCAACTCTGGGCATTAGCTTGCCTCATCTTCACTAACGGCCCCACCAGACCGCCGGGGATGCCTGGTCTCACCCTGGAGATACCCATTAAGGGACCATCTCTCAGGGAAGCCAGGAAGGGTTTTGCAGCGGTCGAAGCGCCTTGGGACCCTACGGGTAAGTAGTGCGCTATATAAATGCCTATACATTTACATTTACACTGCCACTTGCAATGTGGTGCTGGTTTTAATATTTTTGCCAGGTCCAGATCTTGCTCTAGGAAGCTGATTTGGCAGGCTTAGGTAATTTGAAAGGGAAGTTCCAGTGTTTGTGAGTTGGACAGAGGTTGAGATTTAGAAAGCACTAAAGTACCAACACTGGAGACGTATATGCAGAGAACTTCGACAATTCTGTAAAAAACTTGAGGCAATCAAAGTATGTTCTCCAAAACTGTCAAAGAGCAATGACCCTACAGACTCCATTTCTCGTCATTTTTCAGAACGAAACTGATAATCCTTCCAACTGTTTTCCCCTGCTAAGCCCAAGTTAGTAAAAAATGGCCTGTACACGAGGATAAAGAGATGGAACCCAGGCAATGTTTGCATACATAACAAAAAGTTGTATCGCAGCTGTGTTGCCATTTTTGTGGTTTTAAATTTGATAAGCGAAAGTTTATGTCCATAGTGAAGTAAAGTATGCACAATATTAGTGATGGAGCTGAGGCAGCCTCACTGAGACTGCTTCTTTGCAGTCTGCTAAGAAGACCTGATTATCCTTGGTTTACTTTTGTGCCTAGTAGAGCTCCTTTTATAAGCTCATTTGTGAATTTGAGAATTTAGCAGAGAAAAGGTGAGCACTCGGTTTCTTTTGAAAAAGTGCTCTATGTGGAGCTACTGTTCCATTAAGGAAGCGAGACCGGTTTCTATTGAGATCTCATATAGTGTGCCTACTCATGGTTATGGGTGCATTTCTCCTTGTTCACGGTTGGATCCATTTGCCTTTTATGTTATGAGACCATAACGCATAGCGAGTATAACAAAGTCTTTGCCGGAGTTGACAGTCTTATTGCCTCTTGCGGAAAGAGGAAGCCTCACTGAGAGCTCTTGTGGGTTACCAGATGTACCCTAATCCGTCCTTTATCCGGCTGCTACCACAAGATCTTAGTTCATTTAGTAACGGATTAAGACCGTGTCATTGATGTTTGTGTAGGGAGGGCTGGAGAGCCTGACTAAGGAAGGCTATCTCAGACACTCCCAGCTGGTAGAAGCTCCGAGCTTCTGCGATCTCTTACTGAAGCGCGTGCCTCAGCTGGCCAGTTTGGCCTTAGATGATATGGTTAGGAATTGACTGACATCCGTTTCCTGGTTAAAGGAGATTGTTTTGACTCGATGGCCGACTGCAATGCTTACTGATAAGCAGTATCTGCATTCAGTCACCTTCTGACTGCGTAATTAGTTTTTTGAGAGTACCGTGGCATTAGTATGCAGGTTTTGGGTAACATCTGAAATGCTTCTGTTTTGTGCTGGTGACTGTAAATGTAATCTTTCCAGGCCCCTTCCTCAAATCAAAGCGGGTGTTTTTAATCTGAAAGCCGGTGGCTCAGTGCCTAGGCTGACCAGATGACTCTGTCAGTGGGGCACCATATGTCCAGTCATGGACTTTCATTTTTAAATCTTTGAATTGAGTGAGTTGTAGTCTTGACTAGTTTAATTTAATTTAACCAAATGAACTATTACAATTGTTTGCGCTGATTTGTAAAAAGAAAAATCAGGATTAAATATCTGATTTTCCGATGGCACAATCTTCTAGTCACCCTACATGTCCCCCATGCATCTCTTCCCATGTCTGCAACACATTGGCAGGGTTTATATGCACTGTCCTTTCATGAGTGTGGCACAATTCAGAATGTTTAAGACCTTATTTTAGAAACTGCTCTGTGAGTACTTCAGGAGCTCACTGGCAGGGCCTGTGCACAAATGGTTGCCAATGGTCTGGTTTGTAAAGTTGTGAGTGGTCTCTGGTACAGCAGTTGTAAGGTGTTGTAAGCCAAGTTTAAGGTGCATTGCATGAGCCTGTTTGGCCTCAGCACTGGAAATCAGGTGAGGCTTGAACTGCCTTTGCAGAGTTGTTTTGTGTTCCAGTGCTTGCAATATTAGTTGTGCCACAAGCCAGGATTCAACTGAATTGGCAACATAGTGTGTGAGTGTGTCTGAATAGAAGCATGTGCCATTGGCTATAAATGAAAGAACTGGTAGATGGATCTCTGAACAAGTGTAGCCAGAGGGGGTTTCGTATGTGAAGCTTTAGTTATTTTGTCAGAGCAGCGTGCATGGTCCAAGCAATTGATTAATAAAGGGGGATACGTGGCTTGACTTTGGTATCTCTGCACAGTGCTGTGCTCATGCCTTTTGTTTTCAATATATTGAAGAGAATTTGTAGGCTGTTATGGATTACAAAAAACAATCTGAAGTACACGCCAGTACAAGAGCAGAGGTTTGCTATTTTGCTGTTAACCTTTGTCCAAATATGTAAACCCTCAAAAATGCTGTGAATGATATTCTGTCCTGCACTAAACAACTTTTGGAATTCTATATGAAATAGATGCTTGACACACATATTTGGTGACACCAGGGGGCCTGCAAACATAGGCAGCGGGGGTCATCATAAGTTGTCTGATTGCCTGTTGCATTTGATTGCGTCCTTTAGAGGCCCTCCTATGAGATGGGATCCTAACCTTGTATTGCTATCCCTCCCATATCCATTTCTGAACCATTAAATATTTTTCCTCTGGTCTTCGTGGGCTCAGGACACTCTTTCATTTATCCACAAGGTAATGGTTGAATTTATCTAGAACCACGGATTCCTTCTTCATAGAATGAAAAATTGGCTTAATAACACCTCTAGTACTCTTTCATGCATATTTTTTTATTGTCATTAGCATATTGTCACCTATCCTGCACTTAAGCTTGTACTGTGATCTCCTTTCACAACTTGAGCAGCTTTTAGCAGTAACCGAAATTGTGATTCCCTCTGGCTTTAGGATGGAGACGTTTCCGGCAGTGGCTGAAAAAGTTCTGAGAGAATTCCATGCTTTGATCCAGCACAGCCCATCCCCCATTGGATGTGTCCGCATGCTGCAGCTCATGGCCATTAACATGTTTGCTGTGCACAACTCCCAGTTGAAAGGTACAGTGTCTGGCAATGAACCTATGCAGTTTATTATTTTAGGTCTGGCATTAGCCAATACCTTGTTATTTTACTAAAATGATATATAGAAGGTATTTAACCAGTGGGGTTTTCAGCAAGTGCTTTTCGCCTGTTGAATTTGTCACATTATTCTTGTGCACATCCACCATGCTGCATGGGACAGTGTGTCAGCCCATTTCAACCTTTGCCTACCTTCACTTGGAGTGGTGGCATTCAGCTCTTTCGCAAGGAGCTCATCGACGCTCAATGTATCTTCCTTCAATGACCGGGACTACGTTGGCATAGTGGGCCTTCTAAAACACAAAAATATGTTGATTTAAGCCAACAGAAACCATAATAAAACAAAATCAGCATTGACAAAGACAAAAGGCTGGCAGTCAATGCCAGACCTTCTGGCTTTGCCAGTGCTTGGTTTTCTTTGATGATTCATTGAACTCTCACTATGGTGTGAGATGAGGAGGTGGGTTTTATGTTACCTAGAAGGTTTTCTGTTTCGAGGTTTTATGGTTCCTAAAGTGAAGGTTTTTCATTATGTAGATAGTTTGCGTATGGTTGAGTGGAGGAACTTATGTGAGGAGTTTATACTGCCAGATACGTCTCTTAATTGTCTGTGGGGATTTCTGTTACTTGAGAGGTGGACATTCACCGTCTAGACGTATCTGCATAATCTTTCGAGGGTGGATACCAAATTGAAGTGGCTCTTTGATTTGGGGTTTTTAGGTCTCGCCTAGCGTAATGCGTAAGCAATCGCTATGCGAGAGATATAGAGAGCTGCTCCAGGAAAGCTTACCTAGGGGCTTTTCAATGCAGATTATGGACAGTGCATGTGCTCCAAACCAGGCACGTCACAAACCACCATTTGTCTGTGCCTCAGAGACTTCAGAGCTGCCGCTCCCCGCCTCCGCATCAGACTTCAAAGAAATGCACTCCCCGCCACCCCCGCCACAGCAAAGCCGAGAGCTTGTTTGTTAAATGCTTTGCCGCTAACTCCCAATGCGGTCTAAAAATGCTTTGTTGCTCCTATTGGGATCAAGTATTCATCTTGGAAATGTTTTGTTTGTATGTGCTTTCTTATTTTAAATGCTTCACACTAATCCCCGATGCGGTCAGAAAATGCTTTTCCGTGAAATGCTTCGGCGCTAACCCCGATGCGTTTTGTTTTCCTTTTTCAAACAAACCGCATACAAACTATTAAAAGAAACAGCGGATGTGGTTTAAAAAACAAATGCTTACGTATTATCTTGGAACCTATGTTCCACTCTCCAATTTTTATTATATTTCCCTAACTCCATGTTTATGTGCGCACAAACAGCAATTAATCACCACTTGCTTTTAAAAACATTTTTGCACGCAAAACCCATCAGCCTCTCATCAGACTTAAAAGGAATCTGCTCCCAAGCTGCTCCTCGCCGCCCGCCATCAGACTTCAAAGTAATGCGCTCTCGCACACCGCTCCCCCCACCCCCTCCGCCACAGCAATGCTGACAATGTTTACAGTAGCCTTGCTCCTCAAATGCTGTTGCTGTGTTGCCATCTCTAGGGACACTCGGCTTGAAAACACTCGACTTGCTAGCTGCAATGCTACCTCACACACCCTCTGACACACACCCTCTCTCCCTCACACACACTCACCCACCCGCACCCACCCTCACACCCCCTCACATATCCTCACCCTCATACCCCCTCACACCCTCAGAACCCACACCCCCTCACAACCCACACCCCCTCACCCTCACACCCCCTCACCCTCACACCCCTCACCCTCACACCCCTCACTCTCACACCCCCTCACTCTCACACTCCCTCACTCTCACACTCCCTCACTCATACCCTCTCACACTCACACCCCCTCACCCTCACACCCCTCACCCACCTTCACCCTCACACCCCTCACCCTCACCCACCTTTACCTTCTCACCCTCACACACCGTCACTCACCCTCTCACCCCCTAACCCTCACACACCCTCTCACCCTCACACCCCCACACCCTCACCCCCCCACACCCTCACACCTCCACACCCTCACACCCCCACCCCCACACCCTCACACCCCCACACCCTCACCCTCACACACCCTCACTCACCCTCACACCCCCTCTCACCCTCACACCCCCTCTCACCCCCTCTCACCCTCATACACCCTCTCACCCTCATACACCCTCACACACCCTCTCACCCACCCTCTCACACCCGCACACCCCCTCACCTCACGCCACACACTGCTGCACGCCACACACTGCTGCACGCCACACACTGCTGCACGCCACACACTGCTGCACGCCACACACTACTGCACGCCTTACACTGCTGCACGCCTCACACTGCTGCATTACTCACACTGCTGCAGGCTGCACACTGCCGCACGCCTCGCACTGCTGCACGCCTCGCACTGCTGCACGCCACACACTGCTGCACGCCACACACTGCTGCACGCCACACACTGCTGCACGCCTCACACTGCTGCACGCCTCACACTGCTGCACGCCTCACACTGCTGCACGCCTCACACTGCTGCACGCCTCACACTGCTGCACGCCTCACACTGCTGCATTACTCACACTGTTGCAGGCTGCACACTGCTGCACACCTCACACTGCAGCACGCCTCACACTGCTGCACGCCTCACGCTGCACGCCTCACACTGCTGCACGCCTCACACTGCTGCACGCCTCACACTGCTGCACGCCTCACACTGCTGCACGCCTCACACTGCTGCACGCCTCACACTCCTTCACTACTGGCACTGCTACACTACTCGCACTGCTGCACGCCACACACTGCTGCACGCCACACACTGCTGCACGCCACACACTGCTCCACGCCACACACTGCTGCACGCCACACACTGCTGCACGCCACACACTGCTGCACGCCACACACTGCTGCACGCCTCACACTGCTGCACGCCTCACACTGCTGCACGCCTCACATTGCTGCATTACTCACACTGCTGCAGACTGCCGCACGCCTCACACTGCCGCACGCCTCACACTGCCGCACGCCTCACACTGCCGCACGCCTCACACTGCCGCACACTGCTGCACGCCGCACACTGCTGCATTACTCACTGCTGCATGCTGTACAGTGCTGCATTACTCACACTGCTGCATGCTGCACACTACCGCCAGCCTCACACTGCTGCATGCCTCACACTGCTGCACACTGCTGCATTACTCACACTGCTGCATGCTGCTGCACGCCGCACACTGCTGCACGCCGCACACTGCTGCACGCCGCACACTGCAGCATTACTCACACTGCTGCATTACTCACACTGCTGCATTACTCACACTGCTGCACGCCTCACACTGCTGCACGCCTCACACTGCTGCACGCCTCACCCTGCTGCACGCCTCACCCTGCTGCACGCCTCACACTGCTGCAAACCTCCCACTGCTGCACGCCTCCCACTGCTGCACGCCTCCCACTGCTGCACGCCTCCCACTGCTGCACGCCTCCCACTGCTGCACGCCTCCCACTGCTGCACGCCAACCACTGCTGCACGCCTCCCACTGCTGCACGCCTCCCACTGCTGCACGCCTCCCACTGCTGCACGCCTCACAACACCACCACATCACTCAGGGACACCACCACATCACTCAGGGACACCACCACATCACTCTGGGACACCAGCACATCACTCTGGGACACCAGCACATCACTCTGGGACACCAGCACATCACTCTGGGACACCAGCACATCACTCTGGGACACCAGCACATCACTCTGGGACACCAGCACATCACTCTGGGACACCACCACATCACTCTGGGACACCACCACATCACTCTGGGACACCACCACATCACTCTAATACACCACATAATCACTCAGCCCAACCACATCATCACTCAGCACCACAACAGCACTGTCCTTGCTTGCTACCAACAAGCATTGCCATAGCCAATATGACTCGCTTTACGAAAGTGTAAGCTATTGGGTTTGTAAATAACAATGCTATTAATTTGTATATTTTCAAAGCCAACACTATTAAAAAAACTGTCATTTACAATACCAATAGCTCACACTTTCCTAATGCAAGACCTATTGCATTGCAAATGCTTGTTGTCATTTTTGAAGACTGTTTATTAATTATGGAAAGCTTTGGTAGAACTGTGTATCTTATGTACAAAGGTATTTTGCAGGCACAGAACCTGAGATTGGCAAAAAACACCAAGCTTGAGTCAGCAAAACAACTTTTTTTTAAGATATCAAACCCCATTTATGAGTTCCAAAATTCTTTCCAACTCTAAAAAGGGCTTTTGGGGTCCACTATTTATCGCAGGTGAAAGATGGGTCCCTTTACTATGTGGGATTCAAAATGAAATCTATCAATAGTTTGTACCCTGATTGATCACATTCTGACCCCTCACTGGTTTGCAATGGGGAAGGAGTCACAGGAATCGTGTCAGCAGCCCAAACATGAAACCTATATTTTTTTAAAGCAGCTCATTTCTCTTCAATAGAAGTCTGCTTTAAAAAAATGCTTTCTCTTTCTGGAGGGCAAATACAATGATGGGGCGAGGGGGGAGGGGTATTCTGTCAATGAATTTGCAGCCAAATATAGAGTGCCCAATTAATAGTCTGCTCGTTTTGCCACCTCCCTCTGAATTGATCCTTTGGAATGAGACCTTTGTGCTGATTTCCCATCCATGGTTTGTTAGTGTTTATAGTACATCTGGCATTTAGTCTTTAATGAAGGTTTGCTGCATTTTTCTTTGCAGATCGATTCCTAATTAAATGGTTTAGTTCGATCTTATCATGAAGGGAACAATAAAAAGACTGTACACCAACTACGCTAGGCGGCCACTACCCAGTCAGTCCTCTGCACACACAGTTGATGGAGAGCATGTCTTTGGGATTGAACAGAGGAGTACTTTGGGTGCCCTTTGGCCATACAACTGGCATCGGCCTAACATTTGTGTGGTCAGTTAGTCCAGCTTGCTTCAGTGACATTTCTGTGATCAGTGAGCCCCATATGAAAACAGAGTGCTTTGCTGGGAGAAAACAAAAGAATGCAAGGTGGAACTCCGGAGGCAGCTCTGGACATGCATCATCCGAGCCACATTCCGTTTTGTGATCTTCAACTTCTTAGTGGGCAAAGTTTGAAGATCCGTAATAAGTAACAGCAAATAAAATATGTACTGAGGTGCATGTGAAGCAACGTCTGAAAATCCTTCATTAAAAAAAACGATTGATTTAAAAAGAAAAAAATGTGCATGCCAAATGTATCTACTCCTCCCCCAACTAGTCACTTTTGTAATTTATTTATGTAGGTTTTGGTGTCCTCGTTCGCTAAGATATTTCATGTTTGTGCCCTTATCTTGGAGAAGAAAGAGTAAAAACCTGCCACGCCCAAGTAGTGGTTCACTGATTTTTCCATGTACCATGGTGCTTACACCTGGTATTGAAGTACAAAGTGCAGCAGTTAGGGGTAATCATGGGACAAGCTTTAACTTTCGTTACTCATGCAGATCATTCTACCATTCTACTTCTGCTACCGTCATGCTGTCACCATTTCACCAGAGCTAGCCAATGCCTAATTCCCTAACCCCGATTTTTGCATCCTTATTTACATTGTAAATTATCGACCCCAACCAGTTCACATACATCGGTGGGGAACTGCTTAGCCACTTCCTTTATATTTTCCTTCGGTCCAAGAGGATCATATAGAACAACAATTTTGATCTATTTGTGTCCAAACTACCCATGCCTTCCAGGGTCCCAGAGATAACAAGGGAGAGGCTTACCTGGATATTCATAGTATGAATCTTACTCATAGACTCTCATAGACTTACATACTTCTTCCCAGAAGCTCTGGATCGCTGGACATTCCTCAAACATATGGATGTCATTTGTGTTCTCAAGCCCACACTTTGTGCTACTCACTACACCACCTCTTCCAATCTTAAACAAAACAGACCTCTGAGCACACACTAATACAAATCCAAAAGAAAGTCATCCGGTAGTCGATATGTTCTTCAGATATTTTCTTTAATCGAATAATGCTTCTTACACCAGCCAACATGTGTTTCGTCTGTGGGCGAGTGGCCCTATGACTTCCTGAGGGCTGGAACATTAAATGAATTTGTCTTATAAATTCGTCAGGTTATTAATAAACATTGACAGATTATTTCTTATGTGTTTGTAGATACTAAACCATAGTTCTCTTCCAGGGGATCCTCATCAATAGTCATAAGCATTAGAATATTCCCGCCCATGCGCGGGACCCCGGAAACAATATATTATATGTGCCCCACATATACATATACATATATATATATATAAATAAATATATATAAAAATAAGCAATTGCAGCCAAATAAAACAGTAGAGCTGTAATATGCTGTGAAGAATTTCCACCATACATTTGTATTAGCATTAGAAACATGAGAAACAACACCAATGCTTGTTTAGAAACTGTTTTAATGCTTAGAAAGCAGTAGAAATTCTCATAACACACTGTAAGCATATACAGCTCCCAGGCTGCATTGCAAATACCCAGTCTAAAAAGACTGAAAAGCTAACCTGTAGCTGCATGCACTAGAACTGACGCTGTGCCTTTAAGGCACCTCTGCCCCTAGCTTCCCATCATGCCTCAGGGGTTACAGTTAGGTCAGTTGTTCTTTCCGGCTCCTTCAGGAAGGACCCTGGATACACAGCTCCACATTTTTTCTGCCTTTTTCAGTCAGAAAATCTTCAAAAGAACAATTTTTTGATTTACTTTGACTTTTAACATCAGGGTCAAGTAAATAACTGCCTAGTAGTCGAATTTTTGTGAGGTTTTCCTGTCAGGATGCCCTCATTATTTGATGATTGCCCTTCTTGTGGCCACAAGAAGGCAAAAACGGACTCTCATGAGGTCTGTATTTTATGCTTGCCAGAAGATCATGATCCAAAAGACTGCTCTCATTGTCAAAATCTGTCTGACAGGACTTTAAAAGACAGAGAGAGGAACAGGCTCTATGGTCTGGCCCAGAGATCCATGAGGGGAAGATCTACAGAGAGGAAGAGTTCAAAGAGACCCAGAACTCCCTCCAAAGGCAAGTCAGAGCGTCCATCAACCTCAGCGCCAGGCTCGGCGCTGAAAAAACGACATCTGATGGACAGTTCGAAAGAAAAAGCTCCGTCGACGTCGGGACCGGCGTCGATGAGGAATTCGTCGTCGAAAAGGGGTTCACCGACGTCGAAGAAAGCTCCGCCGTCGTCAACTAGGCGACGATCGGCGTCGAGAGAAGCCACGAGATCTCCGTCGACGAGAAGATCGGCGTCAAGACGTAAGTCAACTCCGCCGCCGTCAACCAGGCGACGGTCGGCGTCGAGAGACAGAATACACTCGCCGTCGTCTCAACGTCGACAGGCTTCGAAGAGTGTGACACCTCCACCGACGTCTCCACGGAGGCGCTCGGCGTCGAGGAGCAAGAGCCCCCTCGGACGATCGTCGTCGAGGAAGGGATCATCGTCGAAGGCGTGTCGGCGCTCGACGTCGAGGATGTCCGATCCTCCGCCGTCACCACATGCCAGGTCGACATCAAGGGCATTGTCGACGACAGGACACCGTCGATTGCCATCTCCGTCGCCGACAGACCAACGTCGACCGACGTCGAGACCTCCGTCGACGGCAGGGCAACGCCGTTCGACGTCGAGACCTCCGTCAACGGCAGGGCAACACCAGACGTCGAGACCTCCGTCGAAGGCAGGGCGACGCCGTTCGACGTCGAGGGAGAAGACTCCGTCATCGGCTCGACATCACAGGTCGACGTCGAGAGAACACAGGTCGTCGGCGAGGCGTTCGTCGTCGAAGGTTATCACTCCGTCGACGCCGCAGAGGCGTTCAACGTCAAGGGAAAGACTTTTAAGGCGTCTTCCAACACCGGTGAGACGAAAATCCTCTTCAGTGCCTTCAACTATTTTGGTGACTCAATCGGCTTCTCACCATTCCTCCTCAAGTACCTCTAGCTCATCGAGGTCCTCTTCCAGGAGTAGAAGTCCGTTGCCCCAACGAAAGACAACACTCTCGCCAAGATGGTATGCTCCGTTGAGCAATTGGAAGGATTCTGGAGCGACGGAGAGGCTGCAAAGATATGTAAGCCCACTCCACAGGTCACCTCTTCAGAGACTGATAGAAGAGGCAGACAGACAGAGTCCTAGCAAGCACCGATCACGCTCTCGGGAGAGGAGAGCGGAAAGGTCGCATACCCCCCAGGGTCTCCCGATCACCACGGAGGGAGCATCCCAGGTCTAGAACACCGAGAAGGGAGGTACGAATTGAGAGGTCGAGATCTCCACGAAGGGAGCATCGGAGAGAATCACGCTCTCCTTAAAGGGAAGATCGACCGAGAAGATCGCCAGTGAGGAAGGAAAAATCTCACCACAGGAGAAGGAGAACGCCATCATCCTCCTCCTCATCTTCTTCGAGATCTTCTAAAGGGGATTACTCCCCAACGCTGGCAGACAGCCCTCGCTCCAGAGCTTCCCCGCTTGACGACGTCAACACATATCTGGACGTTTTACAAAGGGGCGCTCACAAACTTCAAATAGAAATGGCTGTCCCAGAAGTTTCCACTACTGTGATTTTTGAGACCCTTCGTCACAAATCATATTCACGGCCTTTGCTCCCATTGGTTCCAGGGATAATGGACCCAATCAAGGAGGTTTTCCTCACGCCAGCAGCGATCAGGGCGGTACCGGCACGTATCCAGAAAAAGTATAGGCGGCCGACTCAGATCCAATCTTTGTTAAAGGAGAGCCTGCGGCGGACTCAGTTATCGTAGCCTCAGCTAAGAAGAATCATACAGTCGCTCCTTCTTCTTCAGTTCCTCCTGACAAGGACAGCAAGACCCAAGATTCTTGGGGACGCAGAGTGTGCAGCACAGCAGCTTCATCCCTGAAAGTCTCTAGTGCATCAGCACTTCTCGGCAGGTACGATAGAGCTCTGTGGGATTCCATGGAACGATTCAAAGAGAAACTGCCCAAGGAGGACCAGAAGGACTTTGAGGAAACAGTGACGGAGGGCTGTTTGGTGGCAAACCAAATGATTAGTTCATCTGCAGATAACGCCCTTCTAGCAGGCCATGCCTACTCACATGGGGTATGTGCGAGGAGATCTTCTTGGTTGCGTTTAACTGGTCTCAAACCAGATGCCCAGCAACGCATCCTCAATCTGCCCTTCTCAGGATCTTCACTCTTTGGGGAACATGCCGATCACGAAATGACCCGCATGAAAACCGAATTGGACACGGTGAAGGCGGTTGGTCTGGAGAAGAAGAAAGAGCCGTTCAAGCGACGCTTCAAGACCAACAAGAACCGGGGAGGCCAACAGAGGGTTCAAACCCCTCAATGGTCTCAGAACAAGCCACAAGGGAAGACACAATATAGAGGAGGAAAATCGGGCAGAGGCAGAGGCGGACATCATCAGTCCTCTACCACGCCTAGAGGAGGCAAAGCCTGAGCAGTGGCTTCCTCTGGCGCCGTTACCCACTCCAGTGGGAGGAAGTGCTTCGCAACACCTGGCAGAGTGGGTCAGCATCACAAAAGATCAGTGGGTGCTGAATATACTGCGCAATGGATATGCGCTACGTTTCCGGAAGAGACCACAACCGATTCCTCCAAAAAAGACTCGCTCGTACCATCTAAACCTCCTCAAAAGGGAGGTGAGCTTCCTCCTAAAGAAAAACGCAATCGAATAGGTACCCCCACCCCAAAGGGGGAGAGGAGTGTACTCAAGGTATTTTCTAGTCCCCAAAAGAGACCAAGAGGACAAGTTCAGACCGATTTTGGATCTTCGGACCCTCAACAAGGTGGTGGTCAAAGAGAAGTTTCGCATGCTGGCACTTCATCAGATATGTCCTCATCTACAAATTGGAGATTGGATGTGTTCGGTGGATTTACAGGACGCGTACTTCCACAGTCCTATAACACCAGGTCATCGGAAGTACTTGAGGTTTCTGGTAGGGAACAAGCATTACCAGTACAAAGTACTTCCGTTCGGACTAAAATCCGCACCAAGGGTGTTCACCAAGTGCATGGCAGTGGTAGCGGCATGTCTACACAAAAAAGGTCTTTTTGTGTACCCATATCTAGACGACTGGCTCCTGACGAGTCCGTCCCCTCGTCAAGCCACCAAAGACTGTCATCTGTGTCTTCAACAACTACACAGGCTTGGGCTCCACGTGAACACAGAAAAGTCAGTCCTGCATCCCACGCAAACTATCCACTATCTGGGAGCAGTTCTAGACACAAATTTAGGAAGAGCGTTTCCTTCGCAGGAGAGACTATCTTCCATGGGGCAGAAATGCAGAAAGTTACTTCAGTTTCCTCGTCCAAAGGTGCGAGAAGTAGCGTCTCTACTGGGCTCCATGGCGTCCTGCATCTTCCTAATTCCAAACGCCAGGTTGAAGATTGGGGGGATCGAATCATCCTATCTCAAGCAGCACTGACCTCAATACAGTGGTGGACTCGCCCTCGGAATGTCTTGCAGGGAGTCCCTTTTCAGCAACCTCTTCCTTCGCTGTCTGTGGTAACGGACGCATCTCTGGAAGGTTGGGGTGCTCACATGGGTCATCTTCAGATCCAGGGTCGCTGGTCGACCAACCTTCAGACATACCACATCAACATGCTGGAACTTCGAGCAGTTCATCTGGCGCTCAAAGCGTTCCTTCCAGCAATCACAACGGACAAAATCCTGGTTCAGACGGACAACACTACAACTATGTTCTATCTGAACAAGCAGGGAGGAACTCGGTCTCGCCCTCTGTCTCAGGAGGCCCAGACAATCTGGCACTGGCTTCTGGCTCGGGGACTGTCGGTGGTGGCAGTACATCTTCCAGGCGAGCTAAACACAAAAGCGGACGCACTCAGCAGGCACTTCGAAGATCAGCCAGACTGGGTGCTAAACGACGAAGTAGTCGAAGAACTCTTCCGTTGCTGGGGTCGTCCAGACATAGATTTATTCGCGGACGACGAAAACGCCAAATGCCACGCCTTCGCGTCCAGGTTCCACCGGCCAGGGACACAAGGGAACGCTCTCCTGCTGGAGTGGACAGGAATGTTCGCCTATGCGTTTCCTCCTCTGGCACTGATTCCGAAGGTGGTGGCCAAGCTCATCAGATCGAGCATGGACATGATCCTAGTTGCTCCGGATTGGCCGCGACAATGGTGGTATCCAGACCTATTACATCTGTCGCTGTGTCCACACAGACGTCTGCCGTGCTGGCCAGACCTGTTGAGCAAAATGAACGGGAGGATCCTGCATCCCAACCTCCCGTCGCTGAACCTGACTGCATGGCTCCTGAGGTCTTGCAATACGGACACCTAAATCTGCCTCCAGAATGTATGACTATTTTAAGAGAGGCAAAGAGACCTTCCACAAGGGCGTCTTATGCGTTCAAGTGGAAAAGATTTTTCATTTGGTGTAAGGACCATGGCTTTGATCCCACCAAAGGACAAGAAGAGGTAGTCCTCCCATACCTCCTTTACTTAGCGACATCAGGGTTGAAATACGCTTCTACTAGGGTTCACCTATCTGCCATAGTAGCGTACAGAAAATCACCTACACAAACATCGTTTTTTCAGGTCCCAGTGGTTAAGGATTTCCTTCAGGGATTGAAGAAGGTCTATCCCCCTGTGAGAAATCCTTCTCCTCCCTGGGAGTTGAACCTGGTTCTCTCCAGGCTGATGTCTACACCGTTTGAGCCTATACACAAGGCCTCCTTGCAGCATCTCACTTGGAAGGCGGCCTTCTTGGTGGCAATAACCTCTGCGCGCAGGGTTAGCGAGATTCAAGCACTCTGCACCAAGGAACCTTACACTGTGTTTCACCACAATAGAGTGGTAATGAGGGCTCACCCGTCTTTCCTTCCAAAAGTGGTATCGGATTTTCATATAAACCAAACGATTACCCTTCCTTCGTTCTTTCCTAACCCATCGACCCCAGCAGAGAGGTCGTTGCACTCGTTAGATCTTAAACGGGTGCTAAAGTTTTACCTAGAAAGAACGAAGGGCACCAGAAAGACAGACCAACTCTTTGTCAATTACGGTTCAATGAGGACCGGGTTTGCAGCAGCCAAAAGGTCCATCTCCAGATGGATTGTCTCATGTATCAAACTAGCATACCAGCTGGCTGGCAAACCTTTGTTACAATCACCCAAAGCTCATTCCACTAGAGGGAAGGCAGCCACAATAGCATTTTTACATGACATTCCCATGTCAGAAATTTGCAAGGCTGCGACATGGAAATCAGTCCATACCTTTACGAGGCATTATTGCCTAGAGTCTGATTCCAGAGCGGATTCTCAAGTAGGGCAAGCCTCCTTGAGAAACCTATTTGGGTAGAATATGGCCTTCTTTTGGGCCTATGACTATAAATGTTATCTGTTGATTCCTTTGCCCGCAGGGATGAGGTGAGGCTCGCTACTCTATTCTAATGCTTATGACTATTGATGAGGATCCCCTGGAAGAGAAGGATTAGTTACTTACCTGTAATCCTAGTTCTCTTCCAGGGGTATCCTCATCAAAGTCATAAGCAACCCTCCCGCCTCCCCGGGCAAAGGACTTTGTTTATCAAGTAGGAGATGTTTTAACCTGTTATTACCATGGTTTGGTTTTCAGTCTCCGAAAAGAACAACTGACCTAACTGTAACCCCTGAGGCATGATGGGAAGCTAGGGGCAGAGGTGGCTTAAAGGCACAGCGTCAGTTCTAGTGCATGCAGCTACAGGTTAGCTTTTCAGTCTTTTTAGACTGGGTATTTGCAATGCAGCCTGGGAGCTGTATATGCTTACAGTGTGTTATGAGAATTTCTACTGCTTTCTAAGCATTAAAACAGTTTCTAAACAAGCATTGGTGTTGTTTCTCATGTTTCTAATGCTAATACAAATGTATGGTGGAAATTCTTCACAGCATATTCCAGCTTTACTGTTTTATTTGGCTACAATTGCTTATTTTTATATATATTTATTTATATATATATATGTATATGTATATGTGGGGCACATATAATATATTGTTTCCGGGGTCCCGCGCATGGGCGGGAATATTCTAATGCTTATGACTTTGATGAGGATACCCCTGGAAGAGAACTAGGATTACAGGTAAGTAACTAATCCTACACCACTACAAAGTGAACACTGGATAAAAACCATGCTTCAGATTATACAGGTGCACTGCTATTATCCTTGTTACGTGTGACATTTTGCTTGTAGCATACAAATTAAGACACTATGTAACAAACCAATATCATATCCCTAGGTCTTAAGTTGCCACTACCACCACAAATTGTTTTCAAATGATCAAGGATGTTTTCGTGTGTTATAATTTGAGCTTGTAAACTAGTCATGTGCTCATTATCTCACCACAGTTTTTGTGTTAAATTTAGAAGTACATTGTTGTTACCCTAACTTAAAAGGTAACTGTTCGGTTATATTCTTCATGACAAACGAAATTTAAAGGGATCAGAGTCGGTAACTCTCATTATCTAAATGTACTTTAAAAGTGGATTTCTAAAGCAACCACATACCTGCTCAGTGTATGGTTCACGACCTAATGGCGTGTATAGTATATTGTAATCCTTACGTGTATCAAAGTTTTCTTGCCTCCAACGTTTTAACATTAAAAAAAAACTTAGTAACCAAAATGTCAGCTTAGGACAAAAGTACATTGTTGTAAAATCAAATAAAGTAAACTCGCCTCTAGCGCTCTATTTCCCGATGCAAGCCGTAGAACTAGAGAATTTAAGTTAATCAGGCATATACCCATGTTATAACAACTCATCATATACATGCTCTCTTTTGTTTATATCCCGCAAATCCTTAGCTAATGCGTATATGACATTTACATCACTGTGCATTTCCAAAACAAAATATTGTGTGTCCTGATTAATTAAAACCGGTATTTGTGAAAGTTTCGCAACACACCGTAAGAGCACAAAAGCACTTGTGTACGGGCCGGCAATTCCATATCTTACTGCTAGTTGTGTACATCCATGTTCGTTTAGACGCCATGTAACGGCAAGAGGCCTGTTTATTTGAGTGCTAGGACGCATGGTGTGGAAAAAAACCTCTCCCAAAGGTCCCGCCATCTTTTAATGTCAGTGGAAACAAATAATACAACCTGGATAAGCCTCCCATTTGTTTTCCATTCCAAATTAAAATAAATTACACCTTAAAATTAGGCAACTTTAAATTTAAGTCAAGCTCACAGCGTCAAACCAGCAAGTTAAAAATAAACGGTAATTGATAATAACGTATTGTTTTCCAAGAGTGATATGTAGCGTAAATATCCAATATTCTCCACTATCGAAGCTGGGGTCAAATAGTCAGAGCTGTGTCGTTTACCACAAATATAGAATCTAATTAAACTTGTCTAATTCTCTTCTGACAAGTATTTAAACATGCGAGACTTGCATATCACACCAATAATTCTCTAATTCCACAGTCATGTATACTTTTGAAATTGATTTTTTAGTCAATCGTCTGCCACAGTTGTAGATGTGTCTGAATTTGACACTGATCTACGAGTGGTGTCTTCGACCAGGAGTATGGGCCATATTATGTTATTATGATCATTAATCAATTTACTGTTCATGGTCTGTAGTGGCAAGTGTTCGCAATCTGGTCTGATAATACCAAATGTACTTTTCAATCATAATCAATTCCAACTTAATTTCCTTGTGCCAAATATAGAGTAGACATGATTATTAAGATGATGGGATGATTCTAAATATGCATTCTTAAACTGTATTGCTCAACATAAGCGTATATTTCCACATATACGCAGTAAAAATTAAATCCTCATATAATCTTCATATAATAAAACCTTTAGATATTACCCGGTACTTTTGTTAACACTATGTCAAGCTATTGAGAGGGAAATATTGTCTGTCCACAGATAAATAATGTAGCCATCATTCAGTTATCTAGTTTACCTACCTCCTAGAAAATAATGTAATTCATTTTTTTTTGGTTTTTTTTTTAAATATATTTTTATTGCAGGAATTAGCCAAAGTTACATGTTAGATCAGCAACATATCTGTAGTGGAAATACAAAAGAAACATCCGATCCCCCGTGAGGAAACATCTTGAGTACACAGCCATTCAGCCCACAACCCGAGGGTCGGGCGGTGTCTGCTTACAAAAACGCAGGAGGGGATCTGGTATAAAGTTGAAGCTGATCCGGATAATCCAGCGGCCTTCGTCTGCTTTTCTAAATCAACCTAACGGAACAAACCCTCCCCAACAATCGCTCAGCGCAGCTCCCTCCCCCCACCCAGCCCCGCCATCAGTGTGTGTGGTACGTGTAGAAAGAGCGTGTGGGAAGAAACCCTAGGTGATTGGGTAGAGATCAGTGTTGTAGACGTCTAACGGGACTCAAGTTGTGCTGCATTATCACCCTCAGAATAGCTGGAAGCGCAGTAATCTCTCAGGGCCTGCACTAATGTCTCCCATTCCAACGCTGTTTCTAGCGCCCTCTCATTTTGCTGCCGCCTCGCCAGTTGGTATCGCAGAGTGCTCTCCCCTGTAGCCCACTTCAGAAGTTTGTTGTGCCATTTAGCTCCTGTTGGACCAACTCTTGCCTTCCAATTCCTGGTTATCTCTCTTTTAGCGAGAATGAGCCCTAAGTCTATAAATTTGCTTGATATTTTATTTTTAGGGTTATGTGGGAACCAATGTAGGATCCCCACCGCTGCGTCGACCGTCAAGATTCTCCCAGTAACCCTATTAAGAGTGTCCTCGATCAAAAGCCAGTAGGAGGACAGCGCTGGGCAGGACCACAGCATGTGAATGAGGTCTGCCTCGGGCGCTCGGCATCTGGGACAATCCGCCGTGTCCGTGGCGAAGTATTGCTGGATTTTCGCCGGGGTTAGGTAGGCCCTGTGGAGTATATAAAAATTGACCATTTGAAACCGGGCGTGGCGCGCTCCTTTCCAGGCTCGGCGCATTAGTTGTGTCCACGTCGTTTCCGGTATCTCTTTTCCTATGTCAGCTTCCTAGCGGTTCCGCAGTGTGGTGAGCGGGGGCAAACCCTCGTTAAGCAATCTATTATATAAGCACGTGACTGCCTGGACAGTCCCCGCGGACATCATAACGCATTGGCACACCGGCGACGTAGGCGGTTCCTCCATGCCACTTTTCCAGTGCGTCTGAATTGCTCTAACCAGAGCTGTATGCAGGAGGAAGTCGCCTCGGGGAACGTCGAAACGGTCCAGGATCTCCTGGAAAGGCAGTAACACCCCGTCTTCATAAAGGTCCCCCACTAACTGCAATCCTGCATCTTCCCAATGCCCTAGGCGCGACCACTCTCCCCCGAGCGGTAAGGCCCTTAACATCCCCAGCGGCATTTCCGGTGCATATGGGAGTTTTAGCTCCCCCCGGGCGTGGGCGCGATTCCAGCATAACCTAATAGTGCTTTCTTCGAGCGTTAGGTCATGCAGGGCTAAGCGCTGGCGCAGTGCAATGAAGGAAATAACATGTCTGGGCATTCCCCTGCCCCTCCCATCCGCCGGGCCACGAAACTCTCTCGCTATCTCCTTGGTGAAGGTCTGCAATTGAGCCGCCAGATAGTATTTTTCAAAGTCTGGCACCGCTAGGCCGCCTTCCGATTTTGGTCTCATCAGGGTCTTGAGTGCCACTCTCCGGCGGCCCGATCCCCAGAGGAACCCCACCACCATGGATCTCAGGAGCCGAAAGGTGGCCGGCGGGATCCAAATCGGAAGCGCTCTAAAATAGTATATCAACCGGGATAGTGCCACCATTTTCAACAGTTCTATACGCCCCGCCACTGAAAGCAGCAGGGTAGCCCAGAAATCCATGTTGCCGCGCAACGTGCGAGTACAGCGGGCTATATTGCCGTCTAGAAGGTCGGCGGGGTCATGGTACACGTACACCCCCAGGTACTTAAGGCAGTTAGGTTCCCACCTAATCTCTCTGCTGGTGTCGGGTCTGGGTTCTCCCCTACGAACTGGGAACAGACAGGTCTTGGCCCAATTCACCTTAAGGCCCGAGACCTCCCCGAAGGTTGTCAGAGCCTCTGCAGCCCCGTCTAAAGCAGTATCTGAATTCTCAAGGAAGAGCAGCAGGTCATCAGCATACAGTGAGATATAGCGCTGTCCAACAAAGGTCCGCAGTCCGCGGATGAAGCTCTGGACCAGACCGACGACGCCAGTGGCTCCACCGCTAACGCGAAGAGCAATGGGGATAACGAGCATCCCTGCCTCGTGCCTCGTTCTACTGGGTACTGTTGGGAGATCAGCGGGCCTGCCCTCACCCTGGCCGACGCCGAGGCATAAAGTACAGTGGTCAACCTGATAAAGCCCTCCCCCAGACCAAAGCTCAGTAGTACTCTGCGCAAGTAGTCCCATTCTAGGCTATCAAAAGCCTTTTCCAAATCAACCGAAAGGACCAATGGGCACAGGGCCTCCGTGTGCGGTTCCTCTAGCAGACGAAACAACCGGCGAATATTCATGGTCGTGTTACGTTTTGGGATGAATCCTGCCTGGTCCTCGTGCACCAAGAAGCGCATGTGTCCCAGCAGCCTCGATGCCAGTATGCTGCTTAGAATCTTATAGTCGACCGTTAACATAGATAACGGTCGATAAGACGCCGGGTCAGCCGACTCCCTACCAGGTTTGAGGAGGGGAACTACTAAGGCCTCACACATCGAGCCGGGGAGTCGTCCCAAGCGCTTCGCTTCTTTGTAGACTATCAACAGTCGGGGCGCCAACAGGTCTATGTAGGTGGAGTAAAATTCGACCGGGAGCCCATCAAGGCCCGGGGTCTTATTTCTCGCCATCCCCTTTATGGCGCTACGGATTTCCCCCAGTTCAATATCGGTGCCCAGGGCCTTCGCCACGTCGGGCTCCAGCGCGGGAATCTCTAAGGATTGCAGATAATCATCGATCAGGGTGGGTTCTCGGGTCAGGTTACTGCGGTACAGCCGTTCGTAGTAACGCTGGTAGCAATCTAGTATCTCTGGTTGGGTGTGCACCTCAAGACCCTCCGCGGTGCGCATGGACGTCGTCAGGGAGGTCCGGCGCGTGGGATTGGCCAACCAAGCCAAAAGCGCGCCCGACTTATCCCCTTCCGTGAGCGACCTGGTGGTATAGGCCTTATAATCAAAACAGCGCAGTCTTTCGACCTCCGCTGCCACCGCCTCCCTCGCCGCGGCAGCACGTTCCTGAAGTTCTGGATGGCCGGGGCGGCGAAGTTCCATCTTGCAGAGCTTCCGGTCCGCAGTGGCCAGGTCATCAAGGATGACCCGACGCATTCCCACTTTCTTAGAGATACAATAGCCCCTGACCACTACTTTGAATGCATCCCACTCCGACGCTCTCGATCCAGCAGTGCCTCCATTGGTCGCAAAATAGTCAGCAATTTTGTCCTCCAGGTCCGCCCTGAAGACTATATCCTCTAATATCTCGGGGCGCAGTTTCCAAGTAGGCACACTAGGGGCCCCGGGAAACCAACGGAAGTCCGCTAGGAGGGGGTTGTGATCCGAGATGGTCCTAGCCAAATATTCAGAGCGCATCGTCGCGGGCACCAATTCCGCCGACCCCAGAAACCCGTCTAGTCGCACATGTAATTCGTGCAGGCCGGAAAAAAATGAGTAGTCTCTAGTGTCGGGGTGTTGCGCACGCCAGATATCCGTCAGCCCCCAATGTGTCTGCCAGTCCTTCCTGCCTTTAGCCACCCGCCGGACCGGGGAGTCCGGGAGGGGGGGTGCGAACGGTCAGCGTCGACATCCACCACCGAGTTAAAATCACCACCTAGCAGGAGGGTTCCCGACAGGAAATGGGCCAAGGAGCCCGACAACCCGGAGAGGAAGGCGAGCTGATCCACATTAGGTGCATAAACACAACAAATATTCAGTGCCCTACCCCCCAATGTACCAGAGATAGCTACGTAACGACCCTCCGGATCTACCACCGGTTGGGAAACCTGCAGGGGAACTCCAGCCCTTATCCATATCAGTACCCCCCTCGCGTAAGCTGAGTATGTAGTGCAGTAAACCTGTCCTCTCCACCTACGTTGTAGCGCCGCCCCTTCCGCCTTGGTGAGATGTGTCTCCTGCAGCAGCGCTATTTGCACCCCTCTGCGCACCAGATAAGCGTGAATCTTGTGACGTCTGGACATAGTGTGAAGCCCCCGCACATTCCAAGTGATGCATTTTACATTAGCGATCTCAGCCATTGTCCCACATCGTCGCGCCCGGGCTCTCACAACCATGCTCAAACAAAAAACAGGCAACATTCAAGTCAACACTAATGGCGGCCATCCCCCCCAACAGCAACCAAACTCCCTTATGAAACAGACCCCTCCCCACCCACCCCAGAACAGGACCCAAATAGCACCATCTAGTTCCCATCCAAACCGTGTCCCTGGAAAACCCCTTGTTCCCCGACTAATCCTGCGGTCGCCACCGCAGGGAAGCCTTAAGGGCTAAGTGCGGGCCGGGCGCCAGTAATGGGCCATCGAGTCTCGGTCTGCCCAGACTAGGTCGAGCCCCAAATCAAAAGTGTCAACCAGATCAGGGCCCCCCAACCCCACCAGTGGTCCACAGCATGATCCGCAACCTCCACCACCCCCTCGGGAAACTCCCGCCCAAATGGAATCAGCTCACCCGAGTTCATCCCTGCCCATCCAGCATGCCCTCAGCCGAGTCCGGAGTAACCACTGGCAAGGGGACACTATCAGTCTCTGAGTCCTCCGTGTCCGTGCGAGCACCCTCGCCGCCCGGTTCCGATTCTTCGACGATGGGGCCGCCCTGTGATCCAGATAAGTTGGAAACCATTTCCAACACTCCTCGCCGCTCAGCCATAGTCTCTACAGTCGAAGGCTTGCCCGGTTTGCCGCGGCGGCTCCGAAGTCTCTTGGATCGCCGTTGTTGTCCGGTTTCCGAAGTCGACTGGAAGGAAGATCCGAAACCATCTTTGCCAGCCCTATATAGTTCGAGCCAAGTACAGACGTCCTCCGGGGTATCAAAGAACTGGGTCTTATCGTCAAGGATGATGCGGAGCCTCGCAGGAAAGAGGAGCGAATATTGTATACCCTCGCTCCGAAGTTCACGCTTGACCGCTAGGAAGGAGGTCCGCTTTCGTTGGGTCTAATAAGTATAGTCCGGAAAAATGTTCACTTGGCTATTCTCCACTTGATAAGGGCCTTTGTGTCTGGCAGCGTTGAGGAGCAGATCCCTGTCTCGAAAATGCAATAAGCGCTGGGCGTGGGGAGCGGCCCTGTTGTGGAGGTCTCGCCGGCACTCTGTGTGCACGCTCCAGGGTATAGAAAGAGGACAGTCCCTCCGGCGCCACCACATTCCGGAGCCAAGCTTCTAGGTAGGCCACTATGTCGCCATCTTCGACCTTTTCCGGTAGGCCGACCACGCGAATATTGTTCCGTCTGTTACGCCCTTCAGCGTCCTCCGCCCGTCTCTCTAAGTCATCGATTCGGGACAGGGCATCCTTCATCGTAGCAGCCAGAGTCTTCTGCGCCGGCTCCAGGACCTTCACGAGCTCTCCACCTCTTTGACTCTGTCCGAGAGCTTACCATGGTCTGCCCTGAGGAGGCCCAGACTCGTCGCAACCTGGGCGATGTCTTGTTGTAGGGCAGATCGCGTATTTGCGATCGCCTCCAGGACCCGGTCAAATTGCTGCTGTAGGTGAGGGCCTCCAGAACACTCCAGGTCACCTCGATCGTCCTTGTCCGGCGCCTCCGTGTCCGAGGCGGCCGGGGTGGTTCCTTTAGGTCCCCTTGGTTTTCCCATGGCGGATGCGCCCCGCGGGAGAAGGCTCGGCAGGCTATCCACCAAGTATGGGCGTCGGCTGTTGTTCCCTAGGTGTGTGGGCGTATTGGAGAGGGTCTTCGGTCGTCCTTGCCAAGTCCTACCACCTCTCCGATCTCTCGGGATGAACCACCGCTGAGATCCCGGAGGCCACCAAGGGGGAGGTGGAGGCGATCGGCGGCGACCGGCGTAGGCCCGTCCGGTCGAGGGAGACCTCGAATTGTAGCCACCAGTGCGGCTGGAATTCCTACAGTGCCAAGTCGCAGTGCCGCCCATAAAGTTCCTTGGGACCCGGCTGATTCAGGCTCTCGGCGGGATACAGCCGATCGTTTCGAGTGGTACTGTCGTTCCGATCAGAGCCTCCGGCCGTCTGCTACCAGCCTGCGTCGAGAGAAAAGCGACTATCAATCAGTCCATGGATGTCCACGGCGTCCAGACACTCCCAAACCGTCACCCGGATGGTCGCCTCTCGGAAAGATGGGACGTGGAGAAAGCTCAAGCAGATCTGGTAGGCTTTTCCGGGCCAGGGGCCTCGACAAGGCTATCGAGAGGGTCCGGGCGCCATCTTGGGCTCCGCTCCGTTTCCTCGGCAACTTCGCTTTTCTGTCAGAATAATCAGTTTTCGGGTACCCCCAGGTGCCCCACCAGGTCGGCCTCAACCCGATCTTCGATTTGTGGGGGTCGGGGCACCCCAAAATCCACGATCTGCAGGATAAAAGCGGGCTCAGTCCCGGAGCCGAGCTCTCAGGCGACCATCGGCATCGGCGTCCAAGCCACGCCCCCCAAAATAATATAATTCATGATCAATATTTAGGACATACTCAACTGTGTGTAATCTCATAATCCACATGTCTTCACGTCTTCTTAAAGTCAATTCCCTTTTCCCACCCATAGGATTTCTTGGTACATTATGTATACCATAAAACAATGTTTTTAGGTGTTCCTTGTGACTGACAAACTTTTATGTGAACCACCACTATATATTTTACATCTTCCATTTTCCCTGCAACTCATGTGTTCCCACACTCTGTCTTTGATAGCGTGAATGGTGCTCCCCGTATACAAGAGTCCACAATAACACAGTATAACATACACTACAAACTCAGTTTTACATGTGATGTTCATATGTATAGTATATTCCTTCTTTCTTATATCTGTGAAAGTTCTCACTTTGTCCTTGTCCCATCTACAAATTGTACAAAATCCACATTTGTAAAATTTCTGTTTGTTTGGTGAGCCAATCAGCTTGTTGTTGTAACCTAGGGTAACTTGGACATAATAGAGTCCGCAATCTACTGCCCCTCCGGTATGTAACATATGGTATCTAACATCTTATCTCCCTTCAACAAGTGCCAATGTTTATTTAGGCATTTGCGGTATTTGTGTGACAGTCCGTTATGATCTGTAATATGGTGAATTCACTCAGAATCAATTCTTTCCCTAGTATGAGTATCTAAAATATATTGTCTGTGTATACCAGCCATTCTTCTCCTTGCTGTTCTTATTACTTGTATACTATATCCTGTTTCTATCAATCATCTCTCCATATCCTGTATACATATTTTAAATTCCTGCACCTCACTACAATTTCTTCATGCTCTCATCATTTCCCCAATGAGGATAGCATTGATCTGACTCCTGGGGTGTAAGCTAGAAGCGTGCTAAGTTGCATTACACGAGGTAGGTTTTTTGAAACTTTTACTGTTGTAATTTTCCTTCTTGTACATACAGCTCCAAGTCTAAAAACTCAATTCTCTTCTTACTATACTTGGAAGTCCACTTAATATTCACATCATTATTGATAAGGTGAACAAGGAACTAATTTAACTGTATGTCATTACCCATAAGATGGAGTGGTGTGGCTCACTGGTTAGAGGCGGCAGACCCGGAAGCAGAGGACGGCCCGGGACCAGGGTTCAATTCCCAACGCGGCAGGGCCGTGAACCAGGGTCAGCGGACTCGATAATTCTCGCCTCAGTGCCTACTTTAACCAGGGATCACACTCGGCAACTCTGGGCATTAGCTTTCCTCATCTCCACAACGGACCCCACAAACACCGGGGATGCCTGGTTTCACCTTGGAGATACCCAGGAGGGAACATCTCACAGGGAAAGCCAGGACGGGTTCCCCAGCGGTCTATAGCGCCAGGACGCCTCCGGGTAGCTGTGCGCTTTACAAGACACACACATTTACACATTTACAAGACACACATATTCAAATCAACAGACAGTCATCGATATATCATCCCCAGTACAGTATATGTTCAATCCATTGTGACCCTCTTTGGTCCCAGATATGGCCCTACGCAAATACACCCATAAAGAGGTTTGCATAAGAGGGGTCAAATCTGGAGCCCATTGCAGTCCCCTGTAGCTGCTTATACCATGATTGTTTAAACATGACACATTGTTTTCAAGAATTGTATTCGTCATAGATAGCAATATTTGAGTAAGCCCTAAATATTTTATTTGATATCCCACCGGATAAAAAGGAGCTTAAAATGTTCCTACTTAACTGTCGGACGCTCCCCAAGCATGCTCTAGAAATCCATATCCTGTTAGAAGATGAAAAACCAGATATTCTATTCTTTACGGAAACCTGGGTGAACAAAGAGTTGGACTATGCAATTGTATAAACCCATCCATCCAACTACGTAATACAGAGGTTAGACCGAGACGCTAGTTGGGGAGGGGGTGTTGCCATTATCTATAAGGATGAATTTAAATGCCGCATCACCATCTATCCCATAGCCAACTGTGAAAGTATCTCGTTTTTCATCCGGGTATCCTAAGTCTCTACCATGTCAGGTATTTTAATATATCGCCCCTCAGGCCCTGCTGGACAACTCTTTCAGACTATGCCAGAGATCGTAGCCAACCATGCCAGCTCCCTGTCCAACTTCACCTTATTGGGAGACTTTAATATGCATTTTGACAACACACAACTCTCCCAAACATCAGATCTTGTTTAAGGGTTGGCGGCCTTTCAGCTCAATCAAAAAGTCTTACGTGCAACCCACAACAAAAGTCACTTACTGGACCCCATTTTTTCAAATATTCAAACTCTGGTTGCCTCTCAACCCATCCCACTGCCATGGTCTGACCATTTCCTGCTCCCATTTACCTGGGTCATGCGGGAAATGAGTCCACCAGTGATGGAAATTAAAAAGCTTATCCGCACCTGGTCAAAACTTCTGTTGGAATTATGGGTGACTAATTTGGAGAACACAAGACCAATACCCCACCCTAATCCTATTATCGCAAATGATGCATTTAATAATTGATTAGAGTCCTTGCTTAACACCGTCCTTCCCAAAAAAGAGATTCATATAAAAACAGGAATCAATATAAATCCTTGGTACTCCCGCGGACTCCGGAAACTTAAACAAAAGTGCAAAATATTGGAAAGAAAGTGGAGAAAGGACTTTTCACTTGATGACAAAGTCAAATATAGAGAAGCCATAAAACACTATAAGGCAGAAATAAAATCTGCGCAAAGCTGCTACTATCAAGATAGAATCACATCTGCTGTAAACCCCCCGCGCAAAATTTTCCATATTGCAAAATTACTCTTGACCCCCGGCCTCCTCACAAACTGCAGATAACCCTCAACTCCGATGTCACTAGATAGCAGAATTTTTTCTGCAAAAATACTAACAATCTATAAGTTTGCCCTTCCCCTTGGAAAGAGACCATCAGATGGTACCCTCAATCGACTCAATAAAGGAACAGTACTTGCTGGAGGATTTCCCCCCATTGGACTAAATCTCCTTAAAAAAGATCTTGAATCATCTTAAATCAGATTAGTAAGACTATTTCTCCAATCATACTAGACCTGATCAATGCCTCCCTTCTCATTGGAATTGCGACTCCGCTGTGGAAACAGGCGATGGTCAAGGCTCTGTTAAAAAAAGCTAATTTGGACCCGGAAGAATGGGCACATTACCGACCCATATCTTTGTTACCAGGTAGAAATAAAATTGCTGAGAAGCATGTGAATTTATCCCTCTCTGGATTCCTGGGAAAAAACAACCAGTTTCACCCCTCACAGACCGTTTTCAGATCACAGGAGGGTACAGAGACTGTACTCCTGTCGTTAGTGGGGAGAAACCAGAAAAATCCTTGACGGCGGAGTCTGCGCAGTAATCATTTTATTAGACATGAGCTCAGCCTTCGGCACAGTTAATCACCCGTTGTTGATTAGTAGACTCAAAGATGTAGGAGTCACAGGAATGGCACTTAAATGGTTGCAGTCTTTTTTAGAAAATAGTCTTTTCAGTCTTTGAGGATGAAATCTCGTCTAAACAAGTGCCCCTTACATGTGGAATTCCTCAGGGATCAGCACTGAGTCGCACCTTATTTAATATCTACATGAGCTCCCTGGCACAAATAGTCATTCCTTTTGGGGTGCAGATTGTCGCTCATGCGGGTGACACTCAGTTGGTCGTATCCATGAACAAAAATGACAATTCTGGACCGGGCATAACCTCTTGTTTAGAAAAAGTGGCCAGATGGATGGACACCTCATATCTGAAGCTCAATGGGACAAAAATTGAGATTATGCTCCTTGGCAACTCCGCCCCCCTCAATAAAGACTCATTTTGGCCTAACTGTCTGGGCCCGCCCCCCACCACGAAAAAGCTCATAAAAAGCTTTGGGGTCTTGCTTAACTCTAACCTGGATTTTAAGGAACAAGCTCGAAAAGTAGCAGCCACCTGCTATGGCCTTCTGAGGATGATCAGGAAAATCCTTCCCTTATTACCTTTCACGGCAAGAAGGCTGCTAGTTCAAGCACTGATTTTGTCATGGCTTGACTTTGCGAACGCTCTATATTTAGGAGTCCCACTTTCTACAACCAAAATATTACCAACCGTTCAAAATTGTGTAGCCCGGTTGCTCCTAAATATCCTGAAACATCTCTCAGCCAAACCTGCTTTTGCCTCTCTGCATTGGCTCCCAATTCGGGAGAGGATTCAGTTTAAGACTATGTGCATTGCACATAAAGCACTTTCCAGAAAAGGATCCCTGATGATTTGTGCGATGATCCATCCCTACCAGCCCAAAAGAGCTTTAAGATCAGAAAGTAAACATTTGATTTCAGTTCCCAAAATTAAACGAATGAGAAGTGGAGGTCGCCTTTTTTCATACAATGTTGCTAAAACTTTGATCCATCTCCCCCTCCATACTCGTTCACAATTAAACTTCATGAACTTTCGTAAGCAGCTAAAAACTCTCCTTTTCCCCTGATATGTCTTGAATCGGGTATCTGCGTAACTATTAGCGCTGAAATGCTTTCGGGTAACCAGGCTCTCTACAAGTGCTACTTCATTCAAATATGTTACCGATCTGGTGCTCAAGATACGATTCAATGCTGATATTCCTTTCTCATGCGAAATACTACTATAAAGAGAAGTCACATCTAGTGTAACCAACCACATTCCAGGTTCCCACTGTAAGTCATGTAACAAGTGCAAAACATGTTTAGAATCCCTAATGTGTGAGGGGAGTTTCTCTACATATGGTTGCAAAAACAATTCTACACATTCAGAAATTCTCTCTGTGGGTCCCCCAATGCCCAATACAACAGTCTGTAGAGTTTCCAATACGCTCTGTGAAGGGAAAATAGATGGTTCCTCCTTACACAATCAGGTTTGACAGGGCTGTATATAAGATTCATAGATACTTGCTATATATCTCTTATCTTCATCACAGGCAAGTACCCTCCTCACTGCTCTTCTTCCTCCTTTGAAATCTCCGTTGGATAGGTCGATCAGCAGCCATTACCATCTCAACACTTCCTTATTTTGTATCTTCCCTTGGATTTACTGTTCTTGCATCTCATTTGAGCCCTCTAACTCCATATCCGGCGTCCAAGACCAGCTTTTAAAACGAAAGTTTTTAAACTTTGAGATTTTGCCATGTCTAAGTTTCCAGAACTCATTCCATGCTATTTACGTACCATCCTGAATTAGTTGACCCCAGCATTGCAGACCCCCCTCTTTAATAGAAACAAACATCCTAGGACCGGTTTCGGGCTTTCAGCCCTCAACAGCCAGGATAGCTTGACTCCAGTCCCAGGATGTTGTTTCCGGTCCAGGGAAGACATGGCTTGGCAATTCGGGCTGGACTGTTCCCATGAGACACAGGGTTAAGACTGATTTGCATATAGCTGTGTCGGAACTGGGTTAGCGAAGTGAGCTAAAGAACGATAATGGATCCATCTGTGACTGGGGGTGAGTGTCTGAAAAGGTTCAGTACTCTGTCCATCATCTCTTTGTGTTTGCTGAGGGTATACATATGTTGGCGTGTGAGATGCAGAGGAAGAGTGTGCTGGTGATGGGGGAGATGGGTTTCTCTGAAGATGACCACTTTGAAGCCGATGAGGAACACCAGGATTAACCCAATCTCAAGGTTATCCAGCAGGCGATTGAATATTCTTACCATAAGAAGGACCCTATGTCTGTGGTGCCACACCAGCAAAAGTTACCAGAATCGTCAAAAGTCAAGGCATCCATATTGCTTGTGAAATCGCTGAAGCTGATGCATTTGAGCAATAAGACAGAGCCACAAAAGCCCAAACTCTCCATGTTGAAAAAGGTGACAGTTGAAGAAACTGAAGTGTCTTCCCTTCCTAGTGGGTCTAAATATAAGGCCACCGATAAAGAGTTGCTGAAACCCTTCGTCTCGACTTCAGAGTATGATCTAGGAGGGAAGGATGAACAAGCATCCTCAAAAGACAAGGGCCACGTGACAAGAAAATCACTGACATCGATGATGTCAATAGGAAGAAAAAGAGCACTAGAGGCAGAGATAGAGCTGCATGTTAAAAGGGAAATAGTAGCAGGCCCAGAATTGGGGGAGGAAGATTTTATGTATATGGAACATTAGGCAGAAGAATCAGAACTTGAGGCACATGTTAAGGAAGAGACACAATCGGCTAACTTCTCCCTAGGAGAAAATCTAGACACCTATTTCTCCAGGTGCTGTTCCCCAGGTGATATTGCCACTTAGGAGCAGATGCCTTTGGGGTACAGATTGCAGTTGAAAGGGAAGACCTGCTTCCTTTTAGAATCCCTCAGCCCCTTCTGTAGAAAGAAAATATTTCTACTTAAGCTGTCTAGCATCTTGCAACAGAGAAGGGGAGTACTTCAGAAACACGCATCTGTAAAGGCAGTTAACCCTAGGATAGAGAAGTAGTGCAAGGCGCCTACTCCGTATCCTAAGTATATGTAATCCCATGTAGAACCAGATTCTGTAATACTGTCTGTTTTCAAGTAAATGAGCTGTCTCTCTGGCCTCTTTTGGTACACAAAGTTGAAAAAAACAAAAGACTAGAAGCTGAGGGCAGAAAGATGGAGAGTGCAGTGTATGCACTGTAGTGTATCGTCAGCTTGAATGCCTCTCTCAACAGATATAGCCACCAACAATGGAAGGCCAAGAAAGACGGGATAAAATGCCTTTCCGAAATGTTCAAGAACGAGAGCTAAGGCAGTCATAGAGGAATGGAAGAGCATTACTAACGTCTGTCTTAAGTCTGCACTAGATGCAGGTAAAATTTCTGGTAGGCAATTGGCTACAGTTGATGTAATGAAAAAACATTTATGGCTATGCATTTCAGGTTTTAAGACTAAAGTACAGCTCAACATAATTGCTATGCTTCAAATAGGAAACCGCCTTTTCAGACTAGAGATCGATAGCAGCTCGAGTTTATAAAAAAAGACAAACAAGACGACTAAAGCCATGGAAGCATTTAAGCCTTTTCTTAAGGGGGGTTGTCCCAGGTAGAAGAGCTCAGGAGAGTGCTAGATTAATTCCCACATCTCAAAAACATCTTGCTAGGATACACCTTGGCCAGATAAAACAGCGGCAAGTACAGCAACACCAGCAAGTCAGGATCTTTTTCATGTTGGAGGCAACTCCAGAGGCGATGTTTCCAGAGGAGCAGCCTCACAATCCACCAAGTGACTTGTTAACCACCCCATACACACAAAATCCTAGGGTAGTGGAGGATTGTATGGAGTTCACGCAGTGCTCTCCCAAAATAGCCCAAAACAAAAAGCATACAAGAAATTGCAAGAAAAGGTACTGAAAAGAGAGGTGCAGGATCTATTTGAAAATGAAGCAATGGAAATTGTACCCCAAAGGGAACAAAACACTGGAGTGTACTCTGTGCTTTATTGTCGTAAGCGAGACTTGGGCCTGCAGTCCGTGCTGGACATGATCTTTAGCAACAGAATAATCAAGACCAAAAGGTTCCTGCTGGTGACAATACAGAAGGTACTCCCCCTGCTGAATATATGGCAACAATATATCAAAAGTATGTTCATCATTGTGGCACAAAATACCTCCGGTTTGTGTTTAGAGCTGTATTAGCAGCTCAGTGTTATCCTTTGGTATATAATCTGTTCCAAAGTTTACCAAAACACTGGCAGTAGTTGCACCTTACCTCAGGAGATAGTCTATTCATTTTTATCCCGATCTAGATGACCTGCTGGTAATAGCAAGCACATTCAAACAATGCAGGGAGAGCCTACAACAAATTGCACATCTTAATCACCAACTGTGGTTCTACATAAATTAAAATATGTTTTTCCCTTCTCCCCAGAGCTGAACATTTTCCTTGGGCGGAGCTCAATGCACTGAAACACATACTCTCCTCTGAAGAGGGTACAAACATTGAAAGGGCATGTTCGCCTTTTCCACAGGTCTAAATTTCTGACAGTGAAAATATTGATGAAACTGTTGGGTATGATGGCCTCTTGTATCCACTTGAACCCAAACACAAGGTTACGCATGAGACCCCTTCATCAGTGGTTGACCAGTCAGTGGTCACAAATGCCATGGAAATCGAAGGATCTAGTGATTGTCTCAGAGAAGGTAACCAAATAATTAAAATGGTGGACCACAGTGAATATGATGAAGGTAAGACCTTTCAATTTACCTCTGAGGTCATCATACGATACGTCACAGGAAAGATTGGTGGTGGGCACACAAGGGGCAACTGAATATAAGTGGGCTGTGGTTGTACCAGGAGGCTACCTAGCATATCATCTGGCTGGAACTAAAAACTATTTTCCTATCACTGAAGACATTACCACGTTGGATATTGAAAGAGAGTAAAAATACTGATAGGCAACCCTGAAGAAACTGGATGAGCGGTCTCTTATCCACTGTTCTGTCTAGCTCAGTCCATCTGCAGCTGAAAAATAACACGATAATACAGATAATAGTGAGCCATGCCTCAGGAGTAAATGCACACTTATGCAGACAAGTTCAGCAGAATGGCAAACATCTCCCACAAACAGGAATTGAAGCAAGAGCTGCCAGTAACACCACTGGTAAACCTGCTTTCAACTGTAGAAAACATAAATTGCCAGTTCTTTGCATGCAGGAACTACCACCCTCTTTCACTAAGGAATGCAATGCCGATAAGCTGGTACAGGAGGTTTGCCTACACTTTTCCACCAGTACCCCTGATTCCATTGGTCTGGTAACGCAGATGTTTAGAACTACCAACATGGCTCTGACCGACCTGGTGCTCTGTTCAGTCTACACAAGTTCCTTCCATCCATCGGTATTGTTTCTTGATTGCATTCCTCTTTTCGCTTCGTATCTGCCCAATGACTTCAGCTTTGACTGAGCGACTTTCAGTTGACATTGACCCCATGTGGACCTTCACCTTTCGGGCCTCCTTCTGTCTCCCAACAGCATCTCTTCTCCCCACGATGATGGAACGAATGCCAGTTTACTACTGTCCTCACTGCATCGCAAAACACCCTCGACTGATCACGTTTGTAATTGGTGTCTGGCTCCTGATCACAATGAGGTTGCCTGCGACGTTTGCTGCTCCTTCCACTCCAAGAAAACCCACTGTGACCATCTGCCTCAACGTCTTGAGATGTTACATAGGAGCCAAAACCCTAACCTCTTCGGTCCCAAGGACGGGGGGGAGCACCACCCAACAACCATCAGCCACAGATGAGGACGTTTTCTCCCCCGATGACCGCTCCAATCTAGAGATCCAGTATCATCCACCAGTGCAGCCAGCCTTGAGTACACCTCTTTAGTACCGCTTGTAGGAAGCTGGCTCTGTAAATACTATACCAAAATGAGGTTTAGTGTGCACAGAGTCCAGTGGAACCCCAAAGGTAGGCAGAGGTAAAAGTAGATAGCACCTTACTCTCTATTTGTGGTAGTGTGGGTGAGCAATAAGGCTTTATCAGAGGGTAGTGTTAAGCATTTGTTGTACACACTCAGACAGCAAATGAGGTCACACACTCAAAGACTGAACTCCGACCAATGTGTTTGTATATAAATATTATTTTGTTATATTTTGTTTTAGAACCAAGCAGGCCTGGTAAAGGTAAGTGTGTATGGTACTATTCAAGGCAGGTTGAACACTACAAGCAAGGTGAATGAAAACTACTTTGTTACAGGTTTGTAAACACTTGGAATACAGTTGACATTATTTTTTGATTACTTCTGATTACTTTACAGTTTACTTTATGGATTACTTTTTCCACTCAGTGTGATATTCCTAGACCTCACACTGGGACATTTCCTGGAAAAAAAGTAAGTAAAGCAGGTTTTAGATGTTTTCAATTTTTCAAATTCTCATACAAAACCACCTCCACACTTAATACAATTTGCACAAGAAAGCAGTCAATGCAGTCCTATGGGAAGAAATGTGGTTATCGATTTCAAGGTAAGTACTTGGGTGTGAGAGTTGGTTTTCGGGTGTTAGAACCAGGGTTCCCCTAGGGTCAAGGATGCACTCTCAAAGCACCCTCAGCGGCACTAGGGCGGCCAGGTGCTAAATGCTGAGGCCCAATGTTATCCAATGGGGGAAAGAGGGGCTTTTGGTTGGTGGCTACCTACGAACAGGCCACAAGGGTTGTGGGAGCAAAACTCCTGGTATTAGGCCCTGTGCAAAGGGGAATCCGAGTTAGCACCCAAGTACAACTGCAGGGGTGGCTGGGTGCAGGGTGCTGTTTTGGCGTCGGTTTATTTCAATGGGGATTCTATGGTTGTAACAAAGACTGCTGGCTCAGGGACGAAGATCTTCTCGAGGTGACTACTGGTTGGAGAGGTAAGTTGGGATCCTGGGACACCGTCAGTTGCGCCACTCAAGGCTGTGGGACGTCGGGTGCAGGGGTGTCATTAGGCGTCAGGTTTTTCTTACCAACTCCTGTTGCGGTCAGGGGAATTCTTCAGAAAGGTGCTGCAGGCTTCGCTTGGAGATTCAAGGCAGGTCAGAGATCACAAAATCTCAGGTCTAGATCGCCGGGGAGACCTCCTAGTGATGTTGGGCCACTCCAACTCGGGCAGTCGGGTGCAGAGTGGTGCAGACTCGCTGTTTTGGCTGGTGCCAGAGTCTGTGGGTGAGAAAATCCAGTGCTTACAGGAGACAATGACTTGAGTTTGGAAGGCAGGGCAGGTCCCTTTGGTTCTTGAGGCTGCTGGCTGCAGGACACACCGGGATTTAGCTGAAGCAGGTTCTAGGTGGGGACAGGCCGGTAGGGCTGGGGTCAAGTCAGTGGGCATCATCCTCTCCATAGTTCTGCATGGCTTCTACAGTCGTTGTTGTTCTCTTCTGGTCGTTTCTTGTCTGAGGAGGCAAGGTTCAGAGTTGCCCCTAAATACTAGATTTAGGGGCGTTGCTGGTAAGTAAAGGTTGGGACCAAAGGATCCCTTCTTTGGGGTGGGGTTATGCCACCCTACAGTGGGTGAGGGGCATTCGCCTCTCTCTGGTTGACTGGGTCCCTCCATCTACAAGAAGGCTTGAACTGAGAGTTGTGTTTCACCTCGCCTGCCCCACCTGAGGGGGGCAAAAGTGGACCCACCTCCCTTCCTCACTTGGTTTTGCCGCTGATTCTCCCGCCCAAAGTGGGGGTCAGAACCGGTGGTAGCCAGTTGCTGGAAGCAGCAAAGATCTTGTGGGTTGCGCACAAAGGCGGCAAGCCTCCTGCCCATCCTGGGGGAGGAGACTTGGCACCTCGTCTCAGGATGTGCTTTGTTTCAGACCCCCATAGAGCAGCAGGCTCTTGACCCAGGGGTCCAGGAACAGGCTGGTGGTGGCAGCTGGCGAACATCCACTCAGCCAGGACACTAGAGTTGTCGTTTTTCAGGGGGCATCTCTAAGATACCCTCTGAGTGCATTTTTCATTAAATCCCATACTGGCATCAGTTTAGGTTTTAATATGCTGAGAAGTTTGATACCAAAATTCCAAGTTTTCAGTAAAGCCATGATGGTGCTGTGGAGTTCGTTATGACAAACGCCCAGCATCATATACTCGTGATGGCATTACTGCATTTACAGTGTCTAAGAATTGGCGTAGACACTGTAAGGACACGGGGCTTATATACCTGTACCCTCACCATTGGTATAATGCACCCAGTTAGAGGGGTGGCTGACCTATGCCAGGGCAGTGGGTTGTATGCATGGCACACAGGAGTGTGTGCCATGTTGATTGTTCACTTTGTTCTGCACTAAAACATGCAGCCTGCAATGGCAGTTTGTGTGGGTAAAGGTACAGGACCTCTGAGGGTGGCACAATAAGTGGAGAAGTGTGGCTCACTGGTTAGAGGCGGCATACCCTGAAGCAGAGGTCGGACCCGGGACCAGGGTTCAATTCCCGACGCGGCAGGGTCTTGAGCCCAATTGTCCACGGACTCGATAATTCTCGCTTCGGTGCCCACTCTAATCATGGGTTCACACTCTGCAACTCTGGGCATTAAGCTTGCTTAATCTCCACAACGGCCCCCCGCGGCGGGATGCCTGGCCTTCACCTTGGGGATGCCCAGTATGGGTTATCTCACAGGGAAAGGCCAGGACGGGTTCCCAATGCAAGCGCCGAGATGCCCAAGGGTAAGTCGAGCGCTATATAAGACTTCACAAAAAAAAAAAAATACGTGATGCAGCCCTTAGAGGCTTCTCTGGCCACAGTGACGTTGGTTAAAACTCCTGAGGTTTGAGCCGGGAGCTAGCTGCTGTACTCTGTGTTTGCTGCTCGAATTTTGCACAATTTTAGTATTTCGATTTGGGGGGAGTGTTTTTAATATTGTGATCCTTCTTCTTGCAAATTTGCACATTAACGCTGCTGACACTATTTGAGGGCACTTATTCTTTTAACTGCCTCATAATCTCTCTTTTACCTGTCATTTTCGCTCTGAACTGCTGGACAACCGTGGAGCACTCACGTAGGCTCCTTTGGGTCTCGGGGGCTCGAGTGTGGTGATTACAGCGGGGCCGCCATCTTGGGGATAACGTTGGTGAGCAGTCTAGTCTTCTTACTCACCACGCTATATCTTGGGCTATGGCGCGCTAAAGGCAAGCCCGCCTGCGCCCAGATCGCGCAGAGCGCTAGGACCCCTGTATCAAATAGGGCAGAGGAAACTACAGATCTTTATTACTCCAGGCCAGTACTGTTATGCCTGAATAAAGGGGTAATAGGGGCAAAGTGTATTTGTATGGCCTTAAACGCTACTTCACAGTTGTTGGAGTGTCCTGGTTGAAAAACATCCTTACCAGAAATTGAATACTTACAGATAAATAAACTGCGATTGAGTCTAATCAAAACTCCTAAAAATAAAGGGGAAGTTGTTGAGTGCACTTTGTTGAATGCGAGATCTTTGGTTAAACACAGTTTTGAGTGTGCTAGATTTATCAAAGATAATGATATTCAATTAACATTTATTACCGAGTCCTGGACGGATGAAGCCTCAGGTCCGGACTTGATACAGGCCACCCCATTTGGATTCTCATGCCACACTTTGCATAGGCAGGGAAAAAAAGGGGGGCTTGGCAATAATATATCCCAGCACTACGAAGACTGCCTTGTATACAGTACAAAATGCGGAATGTGAAGCACTATCTTTTAATTTTAATCTCTCACATCACCATTCTTTTAAAGGTATTCTTGTCTATAGACCACCTAACATTAGACGCCCTTTTGTTGAGGCTATGGGCAATTTACTTGAAGATGGTATCTGCCTAGAAACTTTTACTATTATGGACGATTTTAACTTTCATTTAGAAGCCATTTCCAATCCAGATACGGTTGCCCTCATTGACATAATGGGTAGTGTGAACCTTGGGCAAAGGGTAACGGATTCCACACATGTAGCTGGACATACCTTGGATGGTATCTTTACCAATCATCCAGATCTCCGATATATAGGAGTAATGCCGCTGGTTTGGACAGATCATGCAGCAGTTTAGTTTGAAATATCCCTTGCAAGCCAAAAGATGGTTAACACACCGGACAAAAAATTCATTAATATCCGATCCTGGAATAAATTGGACTGAGAGGAGTTGCGGGGATTTCTTAGGGTAACATCTAAACAAACATATCTAGGTGTGGAGGAGGAGACAAGCACCTATACAGATTGGTTGGATAGTGCCTGCGAAAACACTAGCCCCCACCTTTAGCATTAGACCCAGAAGGTTAGCTCCTTCTGCTCCCTGGTTCTCAGAGGATCTGAAAAATCAAAAATCCAGGTGTAAACATTTAGAGCGAACCTGGAGAAAGGAATTTAAGGAGGTAGACAAGAAGGCTTGTCGAACTGAGCTCAATAATTATAAGAAATTGCTGTTCAGTACTAAGCAAGAATTTTATGTTAGTAAAATTGACTCAGCTAAGAACTCAACCAAAGATCTATTTAAAGCTGTTGCGGATTTGGCATCTCCGCGCCCAAGTTTTATCCAGCCGAACCAGGATCCCTGTGATAATATCGCCGAATTCTTTTTGGATAAAGTAGAGGCTATTTTAACCACTCTTAAGGATTCTGTTGATAGGGAGGTTAAGACCCCCCCTGTAGAACCATTGAGAACTCTGGATAACTTTGAGGCACCATCTCTGGACAGAACTCAGTCTCTTCTCGAAGCTGCTAAATCAGGGTCTCCATATGATCCCTGTCCAGTGGCCATTGCCAAATTGGCAATGGTACCCATTACCTGGGCGCTCGCATCAATTTTTAATAATATGATCGAAACTGGTATTTTTCCTAAACTTTGGAAAGTGGCATCTATTCTACCCCTTTTAAAAAAGCCAACATTGGATCCTAAGGATCCTAATAACTTCCGCCCTATTTCCAGACTTCCCCTGCCAGCAAAACTAATCGAGAGGGAGTTAAATACTCAACTTGGTATTTTTCTGGATCAGACCCAAGCGCTGGACGCATCCCAATTTGGCTTCAGGAGTGGTCATAGTACCGAATCAGTACTTATAAAGACCACAGATGAGATCAGGAAAGCAGTGGACCAGGGCAGTAATGCCGCCTTGATCCTACTGGACTCATCTGCGGCCTTTGATACGGTCCATCATGATCTGTTGATGGACCGTCTAAGGGCATGTGGATTACGCAATAAGGCGTGGGAGCTTGTACAGACCTTTCTAAATGATAGGGTACAAGTGGTCTCCATGGGCCAATTTCAATCTAAGCCGTTTGTGCTGCCCTGTGGTGTGCCACAGGGATCATCATTGAGCCCAACCTTATTTAATGTGTACGTCTCCTCATTGGCGCCGATTATTAACAATCTGGGCTTTGACCTCACGTCTTATGCAGACGATACACAGATTGTAGTGTCCCTCCTGCCAGGACAGGAAGCAGGCATGAACTGGCGCTTTCGTAACTGTATGGAAGTGGTCGGGGATTGGATGGCAAAAAACTGTCTGAGGTTGAACTCTAATAAAACTGAGTTCATTCTCTTCGGGAATAAAACTAATTTCTGGAGTCCAACCTGGTGGCCACCAAAATTGGGGACCCTTCCCATACCAGTGGAAAAAGTAAAGAATCTTGGCATCTTATTAGATGACAAACTAAATAGGAGTGCTCAAGTTAATGCGGTATCATCTTCTATGGCATTTGTTTTAAAAACAGTAAAAAAGATATTTCCATATCTACCATTTGGAAGTAGGAAAACAGTGGTCACTGCACTTGCAATGTCAAAAATTGATTACTGCAATGGCTTGTACCTGAATATGCAGGAAAGATGTATAAACAAATTGCAAAGATTACAAAATGCGGCAGCCCGACTTCTGACAGGGGTGCCCAAATTTACATCGGTTATAAATGGTTTAAGGACATTACACTGGCTCCCTGTAAAGAAGCGAGTACTGTTCAAAGCCTTATGTATAGTGCACAAGGCGCTGCAATTTAAAGGACCTGAATTCTTTCAAAAACACTTTTCGTAGTACTCACCTAGTAGAAACCTACACTCATCAGGTGCCAAATTGGTTGTTGTCCCATCTACAAAAAAAGTCTCTTGGGGTGGACGGAGATTCATCTATGGAGCAGCCAAGGCTTGGAATAATCTCCCTCTATATCTTAGAGGGACCACTGATCTGTTGGCTTTCAGAAAGGCCTTGAAAAAGTCGTTGTTTTCAAATTAGACTGCATTTTAGCAGACTCAGGCTGTGGCTGTAAGGAGAAATAACGAGCGCCATGACACCTCAGGGTAACCGTTTGCGCTTTATAAATGATTTAACATAACATAACATAACCATGGTACCATTTACAAGGGACTGACGTGTGGCCAAAGAGTGCCAATTGGGTTTTGTCTCAATGCAGTTTAGGGAAAGAACATAGGCTCTGGGTACCTGTTTGGCTGGAGCCTAGGGCACACTCAGTCTGTGCTAGGGTCGTTGTACCCTAGTGTTCAAGAAATGGAAAGCTTCCACTACTGACCCTCCCTATGTACATTTGTGGCCAGGTTCCGCCCAACTCTATAGCTGTCACTACCACCTGTAAGAGGGCTAACTCACAGGCAACTGGTGATGCCCCCCTCCACCAGATAAAAAGAAAGATAGCAAACTGATAGATGCTGTGGGCAAGAGGGTAGCTGAGCAACCAGCCAACCATTAGTAGATTGAGAATTATATGGGGCTGCTCCCCAGATAGACTGTGCCCATTAGGATGAGCTGGAGGAGCTCCTTCAACATCTACCAGAGGAGAACAGGAAAAGAGGCTATGAGATAGTCTCTGAGGGAAGGCAAATCTCCAACACCACCATCCACTGCGCATTATATGCTTGGATCATGCTGCTGGGGGGGAGTGGGGGGGGGGGGGGTACTCCTGCGCAGGCATCCCAGTCTCTGTCTCTGGCTTGAAGCCCAAAGTCCAGCAAAACTTGTTCAACCGGCTGTTGAATAGTCAGCATCTGTTAGGCCCGCAGTTTGACCAGATGTTGGAAAAGATAAGGAACGACATGGAGATGGAGACAGCGAAAGCGATGGGCACCCTTCAGACACCTGCTCCTTGTGGCTCCTTCAGCCGCACACCCTACCATGAAGGCTGCCACCACTACTATACCTTGACTAGTCTCTCCTTCCCACACAGATCACATGACACCTTTTGAAGGCGCTTACAAAGGTTCTTTCGAGCTTTGGCAGAACATCACCTCCGACCAGTGGGTATTTCCATGGCTCCCACCATTGCACGTCTCAAAAACTCCCCCCAGAACACCAAAGACTACTCAAGGAAGAGATCTAAGTGCTCCTTCTCAAAGGTACCATACAACTTGCCTCTCACCACCGGCAGGACACAGGACTGTACTCTCTTGACTTCCTGAGTTCCAAAAAAGACTGATCTCTCCGACCAATTCTGGACCACATGCCCCTAAACTAATACATTGTTACAGAGCATTTCCACATGGTTTCTCTTCAGGAGTTCCCCAAGCCAGGTTTCACATCCGTCCATTGCCGGAGTGCTTGATGCATTAGTGGTCCCAAGCGGAAGGTTATTGGGGCGATCTAGTGTTTATCGGCCATGCACTTGTTGCTCTCTGCAATGGGGGAACACCAACCAACCTTTTATGAGCCCAGTTCTGCTGAGGACCAATACAATGGACGCCTCCCTTACAGGGTTGAGTGCGCATTTACAGAGCCTGACTGCCTTAGCCCAGTGTGAATCCAGTCAGCTGGTTCTCCACATGAATTACTTGGAACTGCTAGCTATTCACCTTGTGTTGATAGCTTTCCCTTCCCACTTGACTGGGAAAGTAGTCCTCATCAAGACAGACAACATGACAGCCATGTATTATCTTCAGAATCAAGGTGGCACCCAATCTCCCCCACTCACTCAGCTAGACCAGAGCATTTATTGGTGGGCTCTCCACCTCAAAATCCACCTGATCGTGCAGTTCCTTCTGAGAGTGGACAACAACTTTTCCAACTTCAGCAAGATGCCACAACAAGTCCATGAGTGAGAACTCCATCTGCAAATCCTCCTCCAGTACTTCTGCCATTGGGGACTCCCAGAAGGTCTTTGACATGGTAGAAAACGCAAAATGCCCAAGCTTCGCCTCCAGGTTCCCACAGTCCCGTTTCAATGCACTTTGGAGAAGTTAGTCGGGGATATTTGCCTTTGCTTTTTCTCCTCTCCCACTAATTCTGTTTGTGGTTCAGAGGCTTTGGATAGAAGTCTTTCAACCTCATTCTGGTGGCTCACACCTGGGCCCGCAAACCTGGTTTACCCCTCTACTCTAACTCACAGTGGTTCTGCACAAGAGGCTCCCCAACAGACCGGATCTTATCACGGATAACTGTGAAGAAATCAGTCACGCAGACATCAAGTCTCTCAATCTTGTGATCTAGCTTCTGAAGTCCTAGAATTTGGGTACTTTAATCTTACTCTGGAATGCATGAGCATTCTCAAAGAAGCATGCAGTTCTACTACCGTACCTGTTATGCTGCCAAGTGAAAGAGGTTAATCTGCTACGGTCATTCACAACACATTGACCTTTTAGCAGCAAAGGTGCCGGATATTGTCTGTTACCTACTTCATTGGCAGACTTGTGGTTTGGCTTTCAATTCCATAGGACTTCATCTAGCTGCTGTATCCACGTATCTTCAAAACAGGCTGCATATCTCCCTCTCTCTTCAGAATTCCAGTTAAAGTTTTTATGAAGGGTCTCAAGAGAATCATTCCTCGTCGAGTCCCTCCAGTCCCGACATGGAACCTCAATATTGTACTGACATGACTCATGGACTGTCCATTCGAACCTCTCCACTCCTGCCTCCTACACTTGGAAGGTGGCAATTCTGGTTGCCATCACTTCACTCAGGCGTATTGGTGAGCTTCAGACACTAACCTTAGAAGAAACCTTGTTCCAGATACATAGGGATGGGGTTGTCCTCTGCACCAACCTGAAATTCCTCCTTATGGTGGTCTTACAGTTCCACTTTAATCAATCCATTGAACTCCCTGACTCACACAACAGGCTCTCCAAACTTTGGATGTTAAGCAAGCCCTCATGTCCTACATCAAAATCAAATCAAATCAGGTACATTTGTATAGCGCAAACATATCACTAAAAATTCTCATGGCGCTTGCAGACGGCTCTGATTAGACTGATTTGATTTGATTTGTCCACTTATAAAGCACGCGAGACAGACCGCCGACTATCGAGACCGGCAGCTAGAGCTATGCAGAAAACAACCAAGTTTTGACTGCCTTTCTAAAGGATCCCAAAGATGGACTGTTTTTTATGGCAAGAGGCAACCGATTCCAGGTTCGTGCTGCGTGCACCAGGAAGCTTCTTCCACCCCAACTGGCTTGTCTAAATTTTGGGACCCTGATGAGTTTCAGTTAGCTGGATCTGAGAAGTCTGGTCGGTTCGTATTGTTTTAGGTGGGACTTCAGGAATTGTGATCCTGTTCCCTGAAGTGCCTTGTATGCCAGGCATAGTGATTTGAATTGCACCCTTTTTAGGTCGAGCGACCTATCTCAATGCGCATGCGCATTGAGCGGGAGCGAAGATATATAGAGGCTTATCGAGAGTTTACCTAACTGGCGATTCCACTGGCGATCCGATGCAGTGCATGTGCTTTTTAGGTCATTGCGCAAGCGCAAGCCCTAAAAAGCGCGTGCACAATGCCACCAGCCGCCTGCCTGCCTGCCTCGCATTACCACATCAAATGCAGTCCTCCCAGCACATTTCTCACCCCCTAATTATTCACGGCCGGTCGGACGTACTTTGTTTCACGGCCGCGTCTCAAGCATGCCAAGTTACAAGCTTCATTTCTTTGTCTGCAATTTCACATTTATTTTAATTTATAGAGTTTTTTTTTCTTCAATGTGGCTATTTATGTGCATTTTTATTTTATCAGCAAGTTTATATTGTTTAATTTTCCAGGACCCCATGAGTATGTGCTGCGGACCCCACTTTAAAAATCGATTTTACATTAAGCAAATGATGCTCGAAATTCCCAAATGTAAAATAACCCAAAGCAAAAAAGTAATGGCCGGTTGGCCGTACTTTCAGTTTCACGGCCGCGTCTTAAGCATGCCAAGTTACAAGCTTCATTTCTTTGTCTGCAATTTCACATTTATTTTCATTTATAGAGTTTTTTTTTTCTTCAATGTGGCTATTTATGTGCATTTTTATTTTATCAGCAAGTTTATATTGTTTAATTTTCAAGGACCCCATGAGTAGGTGCTGTGGACCCCACTTTAAAAATCGATTTTACGTTAAGCAAATGATGCTCGAAATTCCCAAATGTAAAATAACCCAAAGCAAAAAAGTAAACCATTTCTTTTCTCTCCTTCTCTGTGGATCTAATGTCCCCATCTCCGGGTGACACATTGCTTTGAAATGTTATAATCTCAAATATCTGTTTTTCTCTGTCAAATCCATCCCTACATCAATCTCCTTAAGCCTCGCGTTCCTTTTCTTCTTTGCCGTCAGATTTATCCCTCTGACCACTTGTAATTTTAAAAATCAGCCGATCGATTCCAAACAGTGTTGGAGAGAAGGGTTATGTGGCGGATATTTCTGGCTCAGTAAAACATGCTGAATTTCTTCTGGTGTAGTTTTCGGACGCTGGGACATCATTCAGCAGTGCCGGCATTTGTCTGTATTAACCTGCGTGGAAGGGAGGGGGCCTTATTTTAACATCTACTTCACACATACTTAAGCAAAACCTTTGGAGCCAGTTGTTTTAACTTTGTTTAACTCCCTACGAAAGAGATGTGCTTACACATTTTTAATCTTGCCTCCCAAAGCAACACGACTTAAGATACCACGCCCCCTCATGTGAGACCTTCACACCCTCATCGCCGCTCTTCCCGCTCCGCCCCCTCCCCTGCCCGCTGTGTCGCATTTCTCCTCCCCCCAGCAATGCCCTCTGTCTTGTTCTCCTCCGTCGCTTGTTTCTTACCCCAGTTTCCCTTCCTCCTCGCCTCTCCTATTTCTTTATCTAAGCCCCTCGTATTCACTATAATACAGTCCACGTTGATTGAGCACAGGGTCAAAGAAAGGATTATTGTCATTATAATGGAAATGAAAACAAGGCATGCGCAACCCACCATCTACAACCCTTACATTAACATCGGTCAGTGATTGGTACAAAATAAGTACCCCTCTGTATATAATAAAAATGTCATGCCACATCCACCACCACATCCACCATCACCACCACATCCACCGCATCCACCACCACCACATCCACCGCATCCACCACAACCACATCCACCGCATCCACCACCGCATCCACCACCACATCCACCACCACATCCACCATCACCACCACATCCACCATCACCTCCACATCCACCATGACATCCACCGCCACATCCACCACCCCATCCACCACCACCGCATCCACCACCACCACCGCATCCACCACCACATCCACCGCATCCACTACCACCACATCCACCGCATCCACCACCGCATCCACCACCACATCCACCATCACATCCACCATCACCTCCACATCCACCATGACATCCACCACCACATCCACCACCACATCACCACATCCACCACATCCACCACATCCACCACCACCTCCACCACCACCACCACATCCACCCCCACATCCACCCCCACATCCACCCCCACATCCACCACCATCACCACCACATCCACCACCACCACCACCTCCTCCACCACCACCATATCCCCCAGATCCACCACCACCACATCTATGTGTGTGTGTGTGTGTGTGTGTGGCTGTGTGTGTGTGTAGGTGCAAATGCAATGTTCTTGGATTTTCGTCACAATAAAATACACTGAACATAATCTTCACAAAAGTTATTTACAAACGTTTAAGGTATTTCCATTATAAATTACAATAAATTTTATTTAAGTATTAATTATTTACAAAATTAAAAGCCATTGTTATTTGCAATATCAATACATCTAAGTCACGTAAATACAACACACATTGCATTACAAATGCTATAGGTGTCACATTTGCGAAAGTTAAAACTATTGACATTGTAACTGACAAAGCTATTACTTTTGCTATTTTCAAAATCAAAACACATAAATAAAAGTGTCATTTACAATACCAATTGCTCAAACTTTCCTAATGCGAGACCTATTGCATTTCCAATGCTTGTTGCAATTGGAAGCCAGTGTAAGGTTCTTAGTTTATGGCTGATTGGCTCGAATTTAGGTATGCCGAGCACCAGCCTGGCTGCTGCGTTCTGCAGATGTTGTAGTTTGGCTAGGATTTTTGTCCTAGCCCCAGCGTACAAGCCATTCCCGTAGTCCAGTCTTGACAAGGCTAAAGCTGTCACCACTGTCTTGTGAGAGTCTTCTGGTAGGTAAGGCAGTATTTTTTTTATCATCTTTAAGATGAACCAGATTGTTGAGGCCAGTTTGCTGGCTTGGGCGTCAAATGAAAGACTGGTGTCCAGAGTAATGCCCAGATTCTTCACTGTTTCTGACGAATCGACATCTGCCCAGATTATTGGGCCACCATGCAGGGGACCAGATATTTGTGTCGCCCCCTAGTATTATCACCTCGCTCTTGTCCCCATTAAACTTTAGGCAGTTCTTTTTCATCCGCTGGCTGACCTGTAGCATACATAGTTGAAATTTTTCTGCCGTCTCCTTCACATCCTTGCTTGATGGACACCACAATTTGGGTGTCGTCGGCGTAGGATATTTGAGTGAAGCCACAATCTCTTATAATTTCTGCTAGAGGGGCCACATACAAGTTAAAAAGGGTGGGGCTCAGAGAGGACCCCTGCGGGACCCCACATGGTGAGCTTAATGGTTTAGACTTAGCATCTCCTAATTCCACCAAGAAGGTTCGGTTACCTAAGTAGGGGGCAAGGAGGGCACATGCGGAATCATGAACTTTTGCTGCTCTCAAACTGGTTAGGAGAATCTCGTGGCTGACCGTGTCGAAGGCCGCCGATAGGTCTAATAGCACCAAGGAGGCCTTCCCTCCATTGTCCAGGACCCTCCTAAGTTCTTCCACTGCTGTAAGTAGAGCGGTTTCCGTTCCGTGGCCTTCCTGAAAACCGAACTGAGAATGGTCCAACCAGTTACCATCCGTCAGGTAGCGAGAAAACTGTTTGTTTAACAGTTTTTCGAGGATTTTCGCAGCTAAAGGAATCCTGACTATTGGTCTATAATTGCCTGGTTCCTCACAATCCAGATTGGATTTTTTTAATAAAGGCATAATCGATATAATTTTCCAGTCGTCTGGGAAATTGTTGGTTGTTAGGATTTGAACAAATAGTTTTTCTAGTAACGAGCTCAGCTGTTCTGGGCAGATTTGCATTACTTTAGGCGAGCAAGGGTCCATTGGACTGCCTGAATTAGTACTAAGCACCTCTTGCCGAATTTGATCTGCTGTTGGTGGGATGAAATGGAACAGTGTGGATTGGGCTGATTGTTCCGCTAGATTTGTTAGATGTGAGAAAGCCTGGGCTGCGTTATCTGGGTGGTGATTTTGAAAGGAATCATAAACTGAGGATACCTTGTTGACAAAGAATTCACCCAGTGTGTTACAGAAGTCTGATGACATTGCTTCCGAACTATTGTTTTCAATTTTTGATAGTGTTGCCCGTGTTGTTGCCGTAGCCTGCAGAACCCACAACCTACTAATGACCAATAGTGCTCCCCGCGGACCCGCCCGCCAGTCTCCCGCTGCTCTGCCGCTCTCTGACCAACTGGAGCGGGGGCCGCCGAGTGGAGACCAGCGAGGGGCAGGACTACAATACCCAGAAGCCCTACTGGGGATCCCCGTCAGCTGTAAGCTCCAGGAGGCGCTTTAAAACGCCACCAGCACCATTGAGGGTGGGAACTCTTCTTTGCCCGTGTTGTTGCCGTCGCCTGCAGAACCCACAACCTACTACTGACCAATAGTGCCTCCCGCGGACCCGCCTGCCAGTCTCCCGCTGCTCTGCCGCTCTCTAACCAACTGGAGCGGGGGCCGCCTAGTGGAGACCGGCGAGGGGCAGGACTACAATACCCAGAAGCCCTACTGGGGATCCGCGTCAGCTGTAAGCGCCAGGAGGCGCTTTAAAACGCCACCAGCACCATTGAGGATGGGAACTCTTCTTTGCCCGTGTTGTTGCCGTAGCCTGCAGAAGCCACAACCTACTACTGACCAATAGTGCTTACCGCGGACCCGCCCGCCAGTTTCCCGCTGCTCTGCCGCTCTCTGACCAACTGGAGCGGGGACCGCCGAGTAGAGACCGGCGAGGGGCAGGACTACAATACCCAGAAGCCCTACTGGGGAACCGCGTCAGCTGTAAGCGCCAGGAGGCGCTTTAAAACGCCACCAGCATCATTGAGGGTGGAAACTCTTCTTGCCCGTGTTGTTGCCGTAGCCTGCAGAACCCACAACCTACTACTGACCAATAGTGCTTCCCGCGGACACGCCCGCCAGTCTCCCGCTGCTCTGCCGCTCTCTGACCAACTGGAGCGGGGGCCGCTGAGTGGAGACCGGCGAGGGGCAGGACTACAATACCCAGAAGCCCTACTGGGGATCCGCGTCAGCTGTAAGCGCCAGGAGGCGCTTTAAAACGACACCAGCACCGTCTCGCGGGACGCCGGGCGAAACCCGGGCCAAGGGCGGGCCCGTCCTATCCCGTCACAGACCGGAAGAGACTGGACTGGGCCCCCCCTCTAACAGCGCATACAAGGTAATCCCCTTATGCTGCCTGACATATTTTTGTAACATCCACCTTGTCTAGTCAGACTGTTACCATAAACTAAAAATACGCGAGATTACAGCTGGCCATCACCTGCCTTTCTACTACTGTTTGATCACTTTCCCCTATATTAAATGTCGCCGAGAGGCACTAGAAGTAAAACACTCCAAAACATGGCTAAAAATGTTGGTCCTATTGACCAATTCATCACCAAAGCCAATCAAACCATTGATCAGGGTATAATACTACTAGATCGCCAAGTATCATATGAACTGGCACAAGCAAGGCGATCGTCATTAGGACCCCTGATACTAGCGCAAACACCTCTAGTTCAACCAGAGAAGGCAGCTGCTCTGGAAGTGCGTGCAGATATCCATGGCATCCCAAACCTGGTCGATTTGTCCGCGTCTTTGTCATTGCTGGACTCGCAACTGACTCAGGCGCTTGAAAAAAGGCCTGATATTGTCTCGAGTCCGTCTCTACAGGACAACGACCTCGACCAGAATGAACAAAGGGGGCTAAGGGAGGGAGCAATTCCGAAACAGAAGAGCACAAGTAAAAAAAATCCCAAAGATATTAAAGCTCCAAAAATAAGAAAGTTACAACACACGCCACGTCCTAAGAACCAGAGAGAGGAAAATAAAACAAACGAGCAAAGGCAGAAAAACAGTATTTCTAATGAAGCTAGAGTAGACGATAGTGCCACTAATTCCCATCTCTCCGTCGTGGATCTCAGCGCGAATGAAAGTAATGATGACATCACCCATAAGAAAGATCTAGACCCTGACCCGGACGAAAGATGTAAAATTGGCGAAACAGATCAGCATCTGATGGTTCGGATATCTGAACTAATAAAGCAACAGCTACAGCCCATTCAAAGGAGTCTGGAAATCATAGAGAAGCAAATAGCAGCATTGGCCGCCACTCTAAAAAACCCTGCAAATCTAAAGAACTCAGGGTCGACAAATATGGGAGGACCAAAAAATAAAAATGTTAACAATATGCCAGGACAATCCTCTAAAAATGTTACTACTATAAGTAACACCCCTACTACTAAGATAGGAGAAATTGTCAAAAATTCAACTAAGGGCCCTGCAACTCCAAAAACTAAGCCCCCCCAAAAGCTCCCTAAGAAAGTCTCAGGCATACAGAAAAACCCACCCTCAATACTCATCCCCCCGAAGTCAATCCCAATAAATACTCCACATCATGATCAGCCACAGAGGTATAATACTCATAGAGAACGGATAAAGAAAGGATGGTCTAAGCCCATAAACCTCCCCCCTGAAGCAACCCCGTTTGTAGTTATCTTGACGGGGGTGCCTGAACTGAGTCATGACACAGAGGAACCAATGTGGTCCCTATTAAATAAAGTTCGCCATTGGTTGAATGCCAACAGACAAAACCCGCAAAACTATGTCACCATAATTATCACAGCACGAAGGGTTCCATGGATAGGACACCAACAAAAAACAATCCCAGGTGATTGTGTTATAGTTAACTTTGAAAACCCTCGGGCAGTGGATCATATTTGCTCCTGGGACACAATGGACAGGAATGGAGGTATAAATACCAAACGTCTATCCTTTTTTTACCCCCCGATACGCCACTATCCTGAAGGCTCAAATTGGTCCTCAAACTGGTCCTGGAACCAGCTAGATAATGGGCAAAGGGGTTGGAACCAGGGAGGATGGGGGCATGAAAACAGAGATTGTCCTGATTAGAAAACTAATGGTAGGAGAGGACAAACACAAAGGGAACTTTGGGGTAGAATACCAACCTTTAATAGTTATAGCTGTCTAGAGATGGTTGATTGACCACCACCACAAAGGGAACATGATATGACTAGCCCAGTAAACACCGGAGATATAACCATAAGTATATCAAAAAACCCTACGAACAATTGTCTGTATGAGGGATGTTGTACACCAGTCAAAAGATCTATTGGATGAAATAATCCAATTGCTCACCTATTCATGGTAGATCGAACACATGAGCTCCCTGCCTCTCTTGAGGATTCCACCGGCACCGTCTTTGCCACGCAAAATAGCTCAGAGGTGCCGGGAAGTACTCTAAAATCGAAACCAAAAGTACAGTTAAGTCACCCTGAAGAAAATAACACCCAGAGCGGGGTATTAATAGCCACAACCTCCGAATCTGAATTAAGGTCACTATTTTGGAATGTGGCGGGTCTAGCCTCTAAATACTCTGAAAATAGTTTCCTTCACTTGGCAAATCTAAGTAATCTAATTTGCCTCCAGGAAACTTTGCTTAATGACCCTATACATCTCCTGGGCTACAAAACATACTTCTCCCCAGCTATAAGATCTAATGCAGGTAGGAGCAAGGGAGGGCTAGTAACATATGTCTCAAATCTTTGGTCTTGTTGCGAAATAATACCCTTAAAGTTAGAGCAGAATTACCAGCTTATTATTCTACGTAGAACTAGACAAGAGGTCTACACGATCATCAATTTCTACAATAACATGATCCTATCTGAGTTAAACAGGGTTTTAAGTGAGATTTCCCATCTGGTACATGATCTTGTAACAAAATATGCAAAGGAATTCCACACAGTAGTTTGGGGAGGAGATTTTAATCTGCATTTATGCAACAGAAGCGATACCCCTAACTGTGGGATCACTGATGAAGACGGAAACTGTCTAACCCACTTTACACATACATCTGAGGGTAACAATATGCAGGCGTTGATAGTCGAACTGGATATCAGGTTCGCCAATAAATTAATAACACCTATAACCGAATTTATGCCAACCTTCCATGGTAGGGGTCTCAAAAGCCTGATAGATTATGTTTGTGTCTACCAATAAAGCTTCAAATATCAAGACTTTCGAGGTACTTAACAATGCACTTAGTGACCATTCCCCCATTAAAATGATACTACAGGAACCTAAATCACAGAAAAGAGGAGATATGGCCCAGTTAAGCTTGTTACATCAACAGACTTTAATATTGGACAGGCAAAATGGTTTTACATTAAAATGGGGCAAATTAGATCAGGAAGCCATAACCACAAAAATACTAAGATCAAGTAGAAACAAGATGGAAAGATGTTTAGATCCCTCTACAACCCCAATCGAGATTATGCCCAGTTATGGTGATATCGTAGAAAATATTAGGAAAGAACTAACCAGGGACTGTAAGCAAAATAAGAGCACTAGAATGGGATGGTTTAGTACAGAATGTACAAAAGCTCATAACAACCAAAAGAAGGCTCTAGCTAAAGCAGAGAGAGACAGAGAGGAGATCATAATATTAAGGAAGGCCTATGCGTTCGCATTACGAATCAGGAAAAAGGAAGTACAAGCTAATCTATGGGCCCAACTACAGAGAAGTAGCATCCTAAAGGATAGTACAGCCTTTTGGCAGATAGTGAAATCCCCCTTCTTAACAGATAAACCAGATGCACCATCTCTAGACGTCGCAATCGATGCAGGGGAATGGGTGCAATACTTCTCTGAGGTTTTTAGCGGGAAAAAAGTCCCTGAATCAGAACATCAAGAATCCATGAGTCCAGTGAAATACCCACTAGCCCTTCACTTTACACTAAAAGAGACAGAGAAGGCAATAAAAACCGCTACATCCGGAAAGGCACCAGGACCGGATTCGCTCCCCGTGGACCTTTTTAAATATAACCCAGATTTGTGGTCCCCATTACTTACCAACGTATTGAATGCGGCTACAGAGATTGGCTTGGTCGATTCTTGGTCGTCCTCGATACTGATCCCCATCTTTAAAAAGGGGAATAGAGACAGCCCTGCCTGCTATCTTCCTATTTCACTCCTGGATTCGCTCGGGAATATGGCTGGGCGTATTCTTCTCGACCGTCTCCAGGAGTGGACGAACGATCATAAGACAATCTCTGATCTACAATACGGGTTCAGGGCAGGATTGAGTACGGTGGACCAGGCCCTAAACTTGACTCTACTGGCCGGAAAGTATGTAGAGGCAAAAAGTTCTTCTCTACACATGGTGTACGTGGACCTAACAGCAGCGTTCGATTGCGTTGTACACTCAAGATTATGGACAATCATGCTGCAAATGGGAATTGACCCCCCAATAGTCGACTTCCTTTGTGAACTATATTCAGGGGCAACGGGAAGAGTGAGATTTGGGACTGGAGGCCAACTAACCGATAGTTTTCTGATAGAGAATGGGTCAGACAAGGGTGTGTGCTGGCCCCTTTCCTATTCACCGTGGAATACTAATGGGTTGGAGGCCACTATGTTAGAGGGTGCAGAAGATCTCCCCGCAGCCGGTCGTCAGCAGATACCAGCTTTATTATACGCCGACGACGCGGTGATTCTAGCCAGAACCCCAGTCCAGCTCCAACGGGTTTTGAACAAGTATTTCTCGTTTATGGCCAGCTTGAACCTTAGAGCAAATATAAAAAAGACGTACGTAATGCATGCTGGCATAAAGCGTAAAAAACCCAAGAAAATTTATGTGGATAAATCCCCCCTTGAAAGAACGGAAACATATCCCTATCTAGGGATTTTAATTGACAAAGCTTTCAAATGGAGGGAAGCCGTCAACTCCCGTAAATTGGCTTTTTTAAGGGCTGTTGGCGCACTGAAGGCTTTTGCACTTCGGTTAGGCAAGAGACCCCCGACTGAAATGCTTAAAATATATAATGCAAAATGTCTCAGTATTGCGATTTATGGAGCAGGGGTCTGGGGGGGGGCAAATGTAGATCAGCTCCAAAAAATTGAGAACTCATTTTTAAGGTTCTTGTTGGGAGTCCCAACAAGTACCACAACATATGGCTGCCACCTTGAATTAGGATTGGACTATATTTCAGACATTATTAAAATCCAACCAGTCATGCTGTGGCGAAGGATTTGGGCAACGGAACAATGTCCTCACGAGAACAATTGTCCACGACTGTATGAAACTTGACAATATGGGGAAGATCAGGTGGCTGGTCTACGTCAAAACATTCCTTACAGATATTGGATTTGCAAGATTCTTCGACGACCCCCCATCAGTATTGGACCTTTCAAAAAAAGATATAAAAAAGGCATGTCTATCGCATTTGTCCCAACTGCCTTTGTTAAATGAAATAGGGAAACCAACTGTACAGCAATGTTTATTAATACAACTCGTTCCCACTATCCAACCATACTTACAATTTAATTTAAATCATTATGGTAAATTTGTTTTAGGTTTAACATGTTTCATCGTATGATTTCCTTCCCTTCCCAAAACGATTGGTCTGTAAATCTTTCCCCTTGCCCCTGTGATTTTACTTCCTTACAATCCACTATTCACATACTTTTTTTCTGTAAGTTTTATGTTTCACCACGCAGGCGCTGGATAGTACCACTTTTGAAGGTTCTGTAGTTGCGTCAGTGTTGCCCAGCATATCTGGCCTTACAGTTCTTGGAAAACGAATCTATGACAAAATCTATAGTACACTTTCTTAAATTCTGTGTTAGACATCGTACCAATCTGTGATAAACGGTTCAAACTCTTTTATGTGTATTTGAACACTGGCAAAAAATAGTTTTTAATACTTGAAACTTAAAAATGTGAACTTTTATTATGCTTTTAAAGGGTGTTTTTATATATGAATATGAAATTGATGTATTTTTATGAACTTTTATGGTCTTTCAAAAACAATGGAAAACCGAATGAAGATGATTTGATTTGATAGTTTTTTTACAGTGGGAAAGAGAGCTTTAATAGAATTTTTTGACTCATTGATTTTTTGCACAAAGTATTTGCTTTTTTCCATCATTGTTAATTTTTTATAGCTGGCCAGGACCGCTTTATATTCTTGTTTGAGCTTGGTGTCGTAATTGGTTCCCCACTTTTTCTCTGCCCTTCTGCACGTCTGTTTTTGTGCCTTCAGTGCTTCTGAGAACCATGGCTGTGAGGGGCTTTTCCTTTTGAAAGTCGTTGACTTAATTGTCAACCATGTTTTCAGCAGTTTGTGGAAACGGTTATGGTCGGGGATGATGCGTAGGGGAACAGGGATTTTATTTCATGATGCCGGACCGAGGAAGGAGAAGGATCGACCACCTTTCCGGCTGTGCGGATTCTCAAAGGGTTGAGCAATGATGCATTGCCTGATCTAAGGGTCCGGCTTGGCTGTTACCCCTGTAGTTTTCTGGACCAGTATTTTGGTCCCCCTCCATACATGTGCTTATGGATCAGACATAAGATCTTAACCCCTTCAGTGCTCATGACGAGCCCAGGCTCGTCATGCAGCACGGTGCTCGTGTGCTCATGACGAGCCTGGGCTCGTCATGAGCCGTGGAACGCTCACACGCGGGGCTAATTTCCCCGCTGTGCTAAGCGTTCCATTGCGTGGGCGGGTTCATGACGAATCCAGGCTCGTCATGAGCACACGAGCACCGTGCGCGGCCCCCCCCCCCGCACTGCGGGGAAATTAGCCCCGCAGTGAAAGGGTTAAAAAGAATTTGCTTCTTTACTGGAAGCCAGTGTAATGATCTTAGGCAGGGAACAGAAGAAGTCCTAGGTGGAAGGTCAAGAACGATTATAGCTGCCGTGTTTTGCACAATTTGAAGCCTTTTCAACAGGTTTTCATTGATTGCAAACAGTAGGGCATTTCCATAGTCCGTTCTATTGATTATTAGCCCCTGGACTTGTAGATGCCCAGATTTCGTATTGTTCATTTGGGGGTTGGACAGGGGTCGAGATTGGAGGGCCACCAATCATGGGACGAATGCTCCTGGGCCTTACCAAACAGCAAGATCTCAGATTTACTTCCGTTCAATTGGAGATGGTTGGAATTAATCCATCTGTCAATGTTAGACATGCATTGCTTGAAGCGCTGCTTTGTTTCGGCAGGGTTGGGGCCAATGGTGACCAGAATCTGAGTGTCATCCGCATAGGATATGACATTAAAACCGTAGAATCTGATTACCTTGACTAGAGGTGTCATATACAGATTAAAGAGGGTCGGGCTCAAAATAGAGCCCTGAGGTACCCTCATCGCAACTGGTCTCTCCCCTGAAACATTTTTCCCCATTTGGACTGCGGTTACTCAGTCAGCCAATTAGCTCTCGAGCCACTTTAGGGCATTTCCCCTGACACCAATCTCCCACAGCCGGTGTTCTAGAATGCTGTGGGAGATGGTGTCGAAGGCGGCAGACAGGTTGAGCAGGACAAGAAAGGCTGAGTGATGATCTAAACCATTTAGAACACCACAGCTCTTTGTTGTTTTCTTCAAAACCCACATAGAGAAGGCGCTGTCCAAATCGGGTATTGCAAGATGGATCATAAGCTGCATCCAGACATGCTAAGCTAAAGCTAAAAGAACTTTGCCCATTCCTCCTAAAGCCCAATCCACTGAGAAAAAAGAACCTCTATGGCTTTCGTAGGTAACATTCCAATAGATGTAAATAGCATCTGTAAAGCTGCTACCCGGTCCACACCACATATTATTTAAAACATTATTGTGTGGATATACTAGCCCGCCAACAAGCCAGAGTTGGCCAAGCAGTATTCTGTATACTTTTGTAATCTACTGCAGCTCACACAAACTTTCCACTGCTTCTGGGAGGATTGCTTTACAGTCTGTGCACAGCATGTGTATCTACAGCCACACGTACCTCGAACGAAAAATGCTGCTTACAAAGTAAGCACCTGTCCATGGCCTGTAGCTCTGTAGATTCACATGCTCCCACCCTCCTGCCCGGATGCTTGTGGCTATTGCAGTGATCTTTCTATCTCACTTTCCTCTTTCTTTGCATGGACATCACTGTAAACATTGCTTTGCTGCACATTCCATCCTCATCCGCTCTGTGAGGAAAACAATCTAACAATGTGGTTGATGACCATGTGCATTACCAGCAAAAGGAGAATTAACAGTACCTCATGAATCGAAAGACTTCTTCTAAGAAAAACAACTTGCACACATCTGGGCCCAACACTCGATAGTAGGAGTGTGCATAGCATGTGAATCTACTGCACTACATGACACAAACAGATGCTTACTAGGTAAGTAACATTTTCCTTCTAATAGTCACAAGGTCTCTTTAGTGTGATTTTAACTTTGCTGCACAATTTTATTGCATTGCATCCTCGTTTTGATTAAATATCTTTTGAAAAAATGTGATGGCATAAAGCATATATGTGAAGTAGAACGGGTCATGTATTACAATTTTTGTAGGACAGTAGGGGCATCATTACTTACTGTAAGCTTGGTCTCTATTGAGACATGGCCTACTCATTCGGTAATAGCAAATTACATCCTGTAGCATGTTTTGGTGAATTTTTTGCACAAAAAAACAGTGGTATAAAAACTACCTATATATATATATATATATATATATATATATATATATATATATATATATATATATATATATATATATATATATATATATATATATATACACATATATATATATATATATATATATATATATGTCATCCGAGGGAACTGCGGAATATGGAAAATAATTCACAGCTACCTGTGAAATGAGGATTTCGTCATAGAGGACTACATTTTCCATTAAGATTATGTGACAAAATAATTTCCATTATGCAGCACATTCTCCAGCAGTATTTTCACTCATTTAAGCTAAAAACATTTTTGGGTGAAATGCGCAAATTTGGCAAATTAAATGGCAAATGCGGTAAATCCATAGGTATACAGGAAACGCTGCAGCCACAGAATTGGATAAATCTATTGACCTCACCGGTGCCCATTGTTATAGCAATAATTTGTGAAAGGTAAAAAAAAAAAGCTAAACATTCTAATTCCACAAGGTACCTGTTATGTATTTTTTATGTAACAAGTTTATTGTGGGGTAGTTTACTGTTATGCCCTTGTGGTGCCACTGCTCTACCTTGCTGCACCTGCCCCCTTTCTTTGTGTGCATGCCCTTGCCACTTCCCTCCCTGAATTGTGTGCTGCCTGCCACATCCCTCCATTGCCGCCCTGCCCATGTCTCACCTGCCCACCATTCATGGTTTGTGTGCCACTGCACCTTCCCTGGTCCATTGTGCGACCACTGCACCATTTGCTGCCCCTGCCCTTTGTTCTCAATTTGCATTCCCTTTCCGCCTACATCCCTGGTCCATTGTACTAACACTGACTCTCCTTTGCTGCCCCTGTGGGGCCTGGTACACATATACTTTTTTACATGATTTGCGGTACTGGCGCAGGTACATCAATACAACATGGTGGACCTCGCTGGGTACTGCCGGTCCCAGCTGTTTGGTACTGTGGTACCAGCAACCCAAAATGTTTATTTATTTATTATTATTTTTTTTTATATAACGTCATGCCCCAGGGGGTGCCCACCCTTCTCCTTCTATGTGTTTTTTTAATTTAATTTTTTTTATTTCAGGACTTCGGGACCAAGTCCTGTAATGGCGCCTGCAGCATTTTGTTTCTAGCTGTGGCCAGCCAATTAAATCTGTTGCTACAGCTGTACTTGCCTAGGTGATGCAGTACGGAAATGAGCCAAACAGGGCGACCCAGTTTTTAAAAAAGGTGGCTCTGCTGTAGCAACTACTTAGATATTGCTATCTTTTTAACCCTACATGACCACCCGGTTTACACCAAAAATTAACAAGCACTGGCATAGCCAATAGGTCTCGCTTTTTGAACCCTATAAGTATTTTGTTATGCAGCAGAATATCCTTAGTGCAACAACGCCAACTGTTGCATGGCTAAACACTTATAAGGTTCCAAATGCGAGACCTATTGGCTATGCCAATGCTTGTTTGTTATTGTGGTGCCCTTTTAACTGACCAGGATTGGAGCCTAACCCATGCATTCACACCACAGTGGATTTCAACAGGTTTTGCTAGCTTAGGATCAATGTGCAGCATGTCCTGAGCCAGTGCCGTATTCAGAGGGTCATATACTAAACATTAATTAGCACACCAGAGCCCGCTGTCAAACAAAACCATTTAAAAAGAAATCCAATCAGAATAATCCAATTATTAATAACGTTTTTTTAAACAAATATCGCCTGACATGGGTGCATACAGGAACCTCCTTGAATTAAGGCTGTAGAGGCTCAATATGTCTGGCTGGACATAGGTGCCCCTGTTATCAACATGCATAGGTGGACTCTCTCAGAGGCTAACTTTTTGTGAAGGGTTTCATGTCATACTTTTGCCTGTATTAACCACTCGTTCCTTATTGGAATATAAGGCACAAAGTGGCTAATGTTATTCAAACTGCTGTCTGTCAAATGCAACATTTTGGCAACAATTATAATTTTTTGTTTAAATTTGTTTTATTGATTTCCAGTGCATTAAACACAATACAATACGACAAACTTAGTCCCTGATGGCTGCCCCCTGAACCCGCGCCGTAGCATCCTCCAACCTCAATTAGGGAACTGCGTATAATACAGGGTAGCCCAATGTGTCCATGAAAGTGAGTAGTGGTTGTCCCCCTACTAATAATGCATTCAATTACCCCAAGAACAAACATCCCCCTCCCCCCAACCCCCATACCCTCCCTCTGGTGTGTTGCATCTTCCTTCCTGGCAAACTCATCCGCTAGTCGCATCACTCTGAGGTATTTCGGACATGTAAGTTCATTGAATTCCCCAGCTAGTAGAGTAATGAAAGGTTGCCATATGGTGGTGAAGGAGTCTGCTGTCTGAGTAAGAGTCGCCTGGATCAGCTCCATACCCATTATATACCAGAGCCTATGAAGCCAGCCCGTGTGTGTAGGTTTCCTCGTAGTACCCCAGAGTGAGAGGATATGATGTGCTGCCGCCCCTACTGCCAACCCCATCTGTCTCCCCTTGATCGACTTAAGTGGGAACGTTAAGGTATTTGGGAGGCCTAGTAATGTGTAGGCTGGAAAACAGGGAATCTCTGTCTCGAAGTGCGTGTCAATGTCGTGAAGTACTTCTTTCCAGTAATCAGTTACCTCCTCGCACTCCCACAGCAAGTGAGTCAGTGTCCCCACCTTACCACACCCCCTCCAGCATGTGGAACTGCGGCTTGGGTTACTTTGATGTACCCTTGCCGGAGTTAGGTGCCATTAATATGGGATTTTGACTGCCGATTCCCTACTTGCCATATTCCTGGTGGTATGGTGGGCCCTATGGTAAATGTCATGCCACTCCTTGTCTGTAGAAGTTCTTCCGAGCGCCGATTCCCAGCGCCTCTGACCAGCAGAGCGCAAATTAGACTGGGACGGGCTCAGCATTTTATAACGGTCTGTGATTGCTTGTCTGTCGGACTTTTTCGTAATGAGCCATTTCTCATATGCTGTTAGGCGCCGACTCGCCATTGGTAACATGTCTCCTTGTGTGAGCCAGTGGAGAATCAGGAAGTATTGAAAACGCTGTGGCGCTATCAGAGTGTGCATCTCCTTCAGGGTGTCAAGCTGAATAAAGCCATCCAAGTCGAACAGATGACAAGTGGACCTGCATTCCGAGGGTCGCCACTGGCGAAACGCCCTAGGGTCCCTCCCAGGAGGAAAGGCCGGATTATCAAGCGGGTAATAGATGATTTCTTGAGATAAGACGGTCTGTCTGAGCGTTGCAAAAAGGGGACCTTCCACAGCGACATTTGGGCCATCGCCCGGACCTGGAATAGCCACCTTTTTTCTGACTCCGGACGGTTCCACTCCAGGAGATAGCGAAGTTGTGTCGCATGGAAGTATCTGAGAAGGTCAGGGATGCCCAAGCCACCTTCTATAGGAGTCTTCTTGTTATTATGCCGGGACCAGCCCTACATTATACAGTTAATGCCGAATAGGCTAGTTTCAGCCAGTTACCGTTTTTCTGGCACCTTCCAGAGGAGGTACGCGGGTACCCTTCTACTCAGCTCCTAAGTGTCCTGGGATATATATCCTTGCAAAGTAACATTCCCAATACTGAACCGTTCTATTGAACTGCGTCCTTTGTGGTCTTGCAATTGCGTGCCCACAGTGGCATATATATATATATATATTTGGAGCCCTGATGAAGTTCCGACTAGAAACTAAACGCATTGGCTGTGTGTCGGTCTTGGTAAAGATTACCTAAATAAAGAAAACAACCTTCTATGGACTCAACGCCCCTGTGTTTGATTATAATGAGTGCGTCTTCTACCTTTTTATGAACATTTTGATCGAATTTGCACCTTGGGACGGCTGGTGTGAGAAGTGTGTCGCACCAAAGCTGAAATTAGTCATGGTACATGTGTTCTGGTTGTTCTAGACCCTGGTCGGTCGTTCAGTTCTTTTTGCCTTCCTTCTATAGGAGCCCGCCTAGCCAAGTCACTGCGGAGTCTCGGACGCTTACCCACCCATACTGACTGCCGTATTGCATCTTGAATTTTCTGAAGCATCCCGAGCGGTGGAGTTACTGGAATGGTTTGGAACAGGTAAAGAATCTTGGGTAGCAGGGACATTCGCCCCAGCCAAGATAGCGGCTGTTGCCGCCATCTCTTCAGGTCCCCTTGAAGTTGAGCAAAGAGTGCCGTGTAATTTTTATCAACCATCTGTGTTGTGCTGGGTGTCAGGGTGATCCCCAAGTACAGCAGAGACATGCGGGAGGACAGCCCCCCAAACTGCTGCACACCGCCAGCAGTCTTAGGGGCGTTACAGCCCAGGGGAAGAATCAAGGATTTCCCTATATTCATTTTGAATCCCATAACTTTCCCAAAGGTCTCCATTTCCGTTAGGAAAGCTGGCACTGAACATGAGGGGTTGTCTATCGCTGCAAGTATGTCGTCCGCGTACAGGCTAATGGTATGCGGCTCGCCTCCAAACGTGACACCAGGGATACCCGGATTGTCACGGATTCTTTGCGCAAATGGTTCAATATAAAGGGCAAACAACAGTGGTGAGAGTGGGAAACCCCCTCCCTGTGCCTCGCCGGATATCAAAGGGTTGCGAGCCTTTGCCATTAACCTGAATTGTCGCCTGGGGCGCGTCATAACAGCTAGCGACCCAAGTCCGGAAGCGTTCCCCAATGCCAAAGCGCGCCAAAGTCTTGTCCAGGTATCTCCAGTCCACCCTGTCGAACTCCTTCTCTGCGTCGACCGATAAGAGAGCCGCGTCCGAGTCATTAAAATGGGCTTTGTCTATAACGTAAATATTTGGAAAAAGGGGACCCCTATATAATATAGTAGCACTTGCTATACATAGGGAAGAAACAGAGTTAGGAAAGGTCTATAGCAAAGTGACAGACATTGATTAGATAGTACAATTTGCGTTTTTTTGTAAATAAAAACCTAGACTGAAACAGCATATTAAGTCCACTTGTGTACAGAAACCAATGAGCAAAATAATTTCTGATAGAGCTTTATTGTTGTTGACTATTTTTCTTTTGTTTTCTACTATTTTTTGTATATATAGTTTTTATAAGTGATTATGTGTTTAAATTTTATATAGTCTTGAATTAAAAAATACAGAAGAGAAAATACAAAATCAATAGACATGAAACATATATACAGTGATGAAGGCAAAGCGGTAGTACCGCTTTGCCTTCATCACTGTATATATGTTTTAAACACATAATCACTTATAAAAACTATATATACAAAAAATAGTAGAAAACAAAAGAAAAATAGTCAACAACAATAAACAATAAAGCTCTATCAGAAATGATTTTGCTCATTGGTTTCTGTACACAAGTGGACTTAATATACTATTTCAGTCTAGGTTTTTATTTACAAAAAACCGCAAATTGTACTATCTAATCAATGTCTGTCACTTTGCTATAGACCTTTCCTAACTTTGTCTATAACGTGCAAGAGTCGCTTGGTATTATCACTGCACTGGCTATTGGGATGAAACCTGACTGGTCGGGCTCTATGATGCCCGGCAGGCACGGAACTAGTCGCCACGTTGAGGTAGGTATCCCCACCACCTGGTTCTAAGGCTGGGTTCGCAGCGCAGAGTGAGGCATAACATGCCAGAAACGTGTCCGCTTTCTGCTCGTCTTCCAGAAGCATGTGCCCCCCGGCCCTGAATAGCGGGGATTTTTGAACGGTGGACCCTAGCTCTAAGCTTACTGGCCAATTAGCGCCCCGTTTTATTGCCTCCCACATAATATGTGTGTGGGAGGTGTAGGGCCGCATATTCTGCGCGATCAAGATCTAGGCTCGCAAGCTGTGCCCTAGCTGCTTTCAGTTAGCGCCAAATTCTAGGGGCCCCTGTTCTGCTATGTACCCGATCTAATTCTAACACCTGCGCCGATAGCGCCTGCCTCCTATCCTTTCGTTCTTGAGCTTCTGTTGCTGCTATTGCTGTGAGGTCTCCACACACCACAGCCTTAAGTGCCCCCCAATCCGCTGTCACTGGTACTTCTGCGTTATCATTAAGGCTCACGTAGTCTGTGATCCTTTTGTGTAGTTGCTGTGTGACCCCCTTGAGTTGTAATAGGCCTGCCTTTGTGTGATTTCGTGTGAGGGACCGAAATGTGAAGTGTAACCGCGTCGTGGTCGGAGAGTGCCACCGGGATAATGTCGGTGTCCGTAACTGAGGCAGCTAGGTCGGGAGACCCAAAAAAGTGATCTAACCGAGCGTATGTATGGTGTACATGAGAGTAGAATGTGTACCCCGTAGACTTGGGGTGGGCCTCCCGCCAAAGATCTAAGAACCCTCTGCTGGCCAACCACTGTTTACCCTCCTGTGAGATTGCCCCTGTGGAGCCATAGCGGTGGCCTGACCTATCCTTATCCTGGTCCATCACCAGATTAATATCACCCCCCACCAGTGTATATTTCTTTTGAAACGCAAGGACATCCGCCAGGGCGCTTGTGAGAAAGGATTTTTGCTTGGTGTTAGGAGCATACACCGACCCTAGAGCCACGGACCTACCTCCCACCTGAACATTATACGCTAGGAGCCTGCCCTTGATTTCGGCGATCTTGTCCCCCAATTGGCCTTTGAAATGCTTAGCAAAGAGAATAGCTACCCCCGCCTTTTTCTCTGCAGTGGAGAAGTATTGCTGAGGGAACGCCCTGGAGCGCATGCGAAGCCAGTCCCTGGAGAGCAGGTGCGTTCCTTGCAGCAGACATATTGAAGCCCCCGAATTCTCCAGGAAAGATAGGATGGCCCTCCGTTTTATAGGATTGTTAAGCCCCTTCAGGTTTAAGGTGATAACCTTCAAGACATCATCAGCAATGGGAGGATTCGGGTTGGGCTCTATAGATGCTCGAGTGAGCCGAAAGCCCCCCATGCTCTGCCCATGCCACCCTGTAGTGCGACACACCGGAACCCATCCCTCATACCCAGCCCCAACCCCCAAATCCACCCGCCCCAACCAACCAACTCCCATCCCCTGCCTGAACTCTCGTCCACCACCAACTCCCTAACCCCAAATCCAATACCCCAACAAGTGAAGATTGTCCCAGTCCTGCCGTCTCACATCGCTAGGCTGTGGTGATGTTGCCTGATGGAGCGAGCAACCGCGTCAACCTCCGTGGCCCCCCGCCCACCCGCCCTTCCCCCTCCCCACCCCCCACCTGACCTAGACTGCAGAAGTGCTATAGAATCCCCCTCACAATAATAAATCGGTCTGTCGGTGAAGTGTCTCTGGCAACTTCCTGGATTGCATTGGCCTCTCAAGTTCACAGCGGAAGAGCGCCTACGATTAACTCTGTGCCATCCTCCTCTAGACGACTGCTGGGAAGGCTTCGGTGACGTAGGCCACTCCATCCACTCAATGACCAGCAGGGTACACGTGTCGTGGAGTGAACGTAGTTGGTGCAGGTCAGCGTTCCACTTGAAAATCAGACGAAAGGGGTGTCCCCATGAGTACGGGATCCCCTTGTCACGTAAGAAGTCTGTGGCCACTTTAAATGCTTTCCGTTTCTGGAGCATGATGGCAGAGAGTACCTGGTACAATGCCACGGGCTGGCCCTGGTAGTGAAGGGGTTGCTTCCGTCGTGCCTCCCTGAGAATTCTTTCTTTAAGCGGAAAGTCTGGCAAAAAGGCCAGGAGGGGGCGCAGGCACGCGCCTCGCCGACCCCACTCTGTGAGCTCTATCAATTCTGATGAAGAAGTCCGCAGCTTCCCCTAGAATGTCTCGAAACAAGGCCTGTAGATAGCCTGTGATATCCGCAACTTCTTCCTTAAGTGGGACACCCCGGACCCGAATGTTGTTATGTCGGGACCTGTTTTCTAAGTCCTCCGCATGCGCCTGTAGGTCAACTTGTTGGTCCTTAAGGCAAATGATTTCTTGCTGGAACTGCTCTATCTCGTCGCTTCAATGGCTGCTACCCGCTCGCCCAGACCGTCCACATCCTTTCTGATTTCCCGGACCTCTCCTGCGACCTCCTGCTTCAGCTCTTGAAAGTCTTCACGTAGGGAGTTGAACAATGTCTCCAAAAAGCATTTTGTGATGGGCACCTCGCCTTCGTTGGGCTCAGAGTGTTGCGTTGACGGCCCCTTGTCCCCTTTCGGTGGGCCCTTGCTGAGCATCTCGGGGAGTGTGCGATCCCCCTTCTTCCTCAGACAGGCCATGCTGTGCCTCCTGCTGTTGTTTGTGTAGCCCTCGCCGCTGTCACTCCGTTTAATTCAGTCGCCCCGATGGTCGCTCAATGTCTCTGGTGCTTGACCCCGTGATCTCCACTGCCCAGCTGGGAGGAGGCCTACATCTCCCCTTTCGGGTGTGTGAAGTGCCGGTCTACTCGCTCCACCACTTCGGGTGCCCCCTTCGCAGATCTCATGTCTCCCTCTACTCCAGCTTTATTCCTGGGGCGCCTAGCAGCCAAGTCCTCCTCCGTGGGGTCACCACCCCCTATGCCCCTGTCCAGGAGGCGCCCCTGCCCTCCCCCCACCTCGATGCGTGAGTCCTTGGATTGCACGGTCAGCTGGCCGTGTATCTTGTGGTTGGGCCCTGGTCTAGGGCCCCTTCTCCCAAGTGAGCACTCGCCTCCCCCGATGTGTGTGTATGCCTAGGCCGCCTCGTGGCCCTCGCTGTGCACCCACCACCGTGCTGGCCGCCTCCTGTGGCGCTATAGAATCGGCGGCAATGCCCTGCTAAAGCTCCCAGGCCTAACAGGCGCTCCCGGAACTAGCACCGTACCCAGAATGCCTTCAAAAAATTATCATCTCCCTGGGGCCCACGTTGGTTGTCCTCCTCCGCCTCCCGCTGAAACTCTCCTCAAAATGGCGCCTGCGGCCTCTCAGGGGGTTGCCTTCCCTCGTAGAGCAGCCCCCCATCTCCTCTCCTCCCAGTCTCCTCAACGCCTCACGATCTGCCGTGTCCTGCCGCAACGACCTTGTGTGGGGGAGCGCCAGGAGTCCTTTCTGTGCCAGGAGGAGCCTGGCCCGGTCACCGGCCTCAGGCCTTGCGACCCCCGCCTCGATTTCCACGCCGCGGCCCACTCATCACTCTGGGGCTGCAGGGCTGACGATGGCCTCCCGCTGCGTCTCCCGGAGCCTCCGTAGCCTCTGGAGGGGGTGCGGAAGCAGTCACTGCTCCCCCCCCCCCGCGTGAATACTGAGCCCCTCGACCACAGGGACTCCTCCGTCAGGCCGCTGCCCTCCTTGGGCTCGTTGTGTGGGCGCCATTTTGCAGCCGTAAGCGGCCGAGCGTATCGCCACTCCTACGCCGCCTCTCTCCCTTCCGGTGGACCCCGCACCAACCCTGCGGTGTCCTCCAGCTTTTCCACCCCCGGTACCCCTCTGTGGGGGGGGGAATCACGCACCTAGCGGTCCGCAGGAGGGTTTTGGGTCGGGGAGCTCAGGGGACCCGCAGCCTTCTAGGTCGCCATCTTGGCCACGCCAACATGTATAATAAAAAAAAAAATAACGCTTACATTCAAGTAAGGGGACAAATTACTGTGGGAGGGAGTTCAAGACCAAAAAATGTGGACCGTCTGGAGAAAGAAGCCAGGCAGAAAAAAAGCAGAAAGTAGGTGAAGGTTGCTGATGCTCGTGTCAGGACTTAGTTGGGGAGTGGAGGCTATTGCTAGTACCCCAGGCAAAAAAGTTGATGTGACCACATCGTTTGGAAATCCTTTTCTGGTCCGACCCAGAATGGGGGCATTACTGAGTACTTATTCAGAATAGGTGATTTTCAGGTGTTTCAAACTACAAATTAATCAAATTGAATTATTTGGTTCAGTGCCTCCTTATAAACCAAACTTTATTTTAGATGTTCACAAACAGCCTCATTTTTTGGACACACTTATTTGACAAACAAGTTTTCAACATAAAGAAGGGGGTGCTAGGGGGCGCACACACAGTATGGCCGCACATACGTGAGGCTCCTGCCGCCTGAACACTACATCCTGCATTTATCCTACCCTTAGGGTGACCTCACTCGCTGTAACTGCTTGAGGCACCTCCTCCAGGCGGATTCCAGACTCGGTGAAAAAATCATGGCGATCCATTGAGGCGCGACTGAGTTGTGAGACCCGGAGCTTGCGGCCGAATTCCTACCGGAGGTGGTCGGAGAGGGTTCGTCGGCAGCCACAGCTACGGCAGTCCGAGGCTTCCCTCGTGTGAGGTAGGCCGTCCCCTTGGCCTACTGCGGACGTCACTGCCGCGGCCACACTGCATAGCATAGCAGGCCCGACCCTGTACTGAGCACTGCCCTCCGGAGTACTGTTGGTGGACCCCCTCCCCCACCCCCCCCACGCACGAGTACACTTACAGCGGCAAGTAGCACTCTGGAGTGATTGATTTGCTGGACATTAGAAACACTGGGCTGTAACGGCGTGAGCGTGATTACCAGTCCCTGGCGCGGCGCCTACTACGCTCTAGGACGCCTTCCCGGTCCCGGAGCCCACACCAGCCCCCAGCGCTTGCTGCGCCTACCACTCGGCAGTACGGCTGGGCCCAACGCCTAGACTTGGATCCTGGACTGCAGTCAGCGGCCTGAAAGCGACCCCGCTGAGCTTGGGGACTGTTGCCCTACGATCGCTGCGTATGCATTGAAATCTTGCATGTGCATGTGTGCATCGCGTTCCACGAGGCTACTAGGAGCATGACAGATTGATTCGGCCACCGCCGACCGGGAACAGAGGGCAGTGACCCCGCAGTCCTTGTGTGCTCAGCAGTCGGTGGGCAGACGGAATATTGGAGAGGCGGGTGATCGGCCGTGCCTAGTTGGCGCTGTGTTGCATAGCGGTGGTGAGGCTTTCGAGTACAGCTACGTCCCGGCTCTGCTCGTTGTGATCACTGGCTATTTGCTTGGTCTGAGACGAGGAGAGTGCAAGGTGCGAAGAATACCGAGGACAGGTCATCCTGATGTGAGCATATTCCTCTCTGTGGCCCCTGACGAGCGCTGGCACCTTGACTCACCCTATCACGGCGATTTCCCAGCACGACTAGCCCTGAGGTGTGTAGTGGGATAAGTGGGGAGCGTGCTTACAGTGAGTCCCCTACACGAGGAGATATAGGACCTGCCTGTCCTCTGTGCCATCGCCATGGGCAAGCCCGACACGCGCCAACCAAGGCTTAGCTTTGATAACACCAGCAAAAAGGACCCTAAGCCCGCATCAAGTTCAGGTGGGCCTAATAGAACCAGTGCACCAGATGGAAGCCCACCGCCGCCAGATATATCGCTATGCAACTGATGATCTTAGAAATGCGTCCGGGTTTTGCTACGGTTGTTGATAAAGTAGACCGTATGTCTTCTAGAATGGATGCTATCGCCCACAAACTTGACCTCCATGATGAACGGGTTAAAGAAACTGAAAGGCGTATTTCAGATAACGATGACATCACAGCTTCTCACACATCGCAACTTACAAGGATGAATAACCTTTTGCGGGTGATTGCAGCCAAAAATGATGACTTAGAAGCTCGTAGTCAGCGCAATAACATCTGCGTCACGGACATTCCAGAATCCACAAATACTGGGCGCATGGAAGAGTACATAGAAAAACTGCTCCTCACCTCTATCGGCGCGGAAGCTTTCTCGCTGCAATTTATAGATGGAAAGAGCCCACCGCTCACTCGGTCCGCAACCCAAACCCGGGGCACCACCACGCCCCATTATAGCGCGCCTACTGAATTACAGAGACCGCGACGTGGCCTTGAGGGCTGCACGCACACAGAAAACCCTCTCCTACAATGGTGTGTCCTTCTCGATCTACCCTGACTTCACACCAGTGGTGCAGGAGGAGCGTCGTAAGTTCGTAGCTGTGAAAAAGAAATTGCGCGCAGCACAAATTGATTATGCACTACTTTACCCAGCACGGCTTCGGGTGACGCATCAAGGAAAGCAACGGTTCTTCACCAACCAACAGCAAGTAGAGGATTATCTGCGTTCTGTGAGGAGACAGTCACCCTCGGCCAACGGCAGGGGACCGGACCTACAAAGCGGAGCACGAGATACAGATGAAGAGGCCTAAAAATGATACATATTACCTAACTGCCTTGGACCTCTGCTCGGACTCCACAGATCAGAGACTATGGGCAAGTTCGCTGCCATCATGGGGGTTGCTGGATGACGATTACGCTCATATGCCCTAAAGGGACTCCAGTGGTAATGTATTCCGGCTCGGCCCCCCCTCCTCAATTGAGCCCAGTGGTCACCCAGGTCCAGGGCTAGAGGTGTGGGAGGTGGCTGTGCTGCTCCCTCTGTTGTGCCCCTGTGGGTGATCCCCCAATAGTTTTGGGACTTTCCTTTGACTCATGGTACTTTCTCGAGGGTGGGGGGATAGGGGGTGGGGAGTTCATACTGGCAAGTTGGGGCTGCTTCAGTGGGTGGTGGGTGGGACGCAGTTTGGGGAACGGGTCTTCACGACAGGTGGGAAAGGGAAATGTTGTACTTTGCTATGGTTTGTTGTTGTAAGATTGGTATATCTAATTCTGAGACACATTGCTAAGATGATGAGAGGCGGAGGAAAGGATTGTTACTTGCTATTGCACAGATTTTGCTCAGCGATATATGCTAGGGGGGACGCACTTCTAGGCGGCATGCCTTATGATTATTTCAACGGTTTGTTCTATCCTGCATGATGGCTTTGACTGAATTAAATGCAATCACATGGAATGTCCGGGGATTGGGAGTTCTGCGCAAGAGGCGCCAAATTCTGTCATATCTGGACAGACATCACATACACATAGCGTACTTACAAGAGACACATTTCCGCCCCGACATGCATACCACGTTTGCAAGTAGATGGGCAGAGCATAGAGTCTTAAACTCCTATTCTGCTTACGCAAGGGGTGCAGCAATAATAATAAAGAAGGGCACGCACTTTAAATTAGTGGGATCCAAGTCAGACGCTGCGGGACGTTTCTGCTTGATGTGGGGAAGATTGGGTCACGTATCCATAACCTTGGTTTGTTGCTACGGTCCAAATATGGACGATCCTCAGTTTTTCATTGAACTCTGGGCTGAAACTCTAGCCACGAATCCCTGATAACATCTTATGGGGAGGTGACTTTAATGTGTCATATGACCCAGCAATGGACCGATCACACTCAGCCCCACACCATTACACCAAATCCTGTGCCGAACTACGAGAGATAATATAGTACAGTGGGCTAGTGGACACCTGGAGACATCTACACCCAGATGCGCGGGAAGGCACGCATGTCACTGCACATGCAGCATCCTGGGCGCGTCTAGACTACATTTTTGTGACCCGAACACTGTGCCCTATGATCGCTAGAGTGCAACATCTAGCTAGAACTTACTCTGACCACGCCCCAGTTCAGCTCACCTTAGCTGCGGAAGACCTGGGACCCCCACGCACTCCCTGGAGATTACAACCCACTATGCTCCTTGACACGTCCTTCCAAGAAGAACTGCGAGTGGAAGTCCTAGACTTCTTCCAACGCAATAAAGATTCTGTTGATAGTGTTGAGGTAACCTAGGAGGCCTTTAAAGTTACACTGCGAGGAAATTGTATAGCGAAAGGAGCTGGGGTCCTAAAAAGTAGGATGACTACACCTACAAACCTGGAACGAGACTTAAAACAGTTGGAACACTCATTGGCGCTTAACCCAACGGCGGCAACGTGCTCCCTTATCAGAGAGAAAATCACAGAATATAAAGAAGAGGCTCTCAGAGAATTAAAATTTAGAGGCAAATACTGGACAGCGCTCAGATTCGGTGAGGGTGAACGTCCAGGGAAGGCGCTTGCGGCGACGCTTAAACTGTCCCGCCCTGTGAATTTCATACTTGAAATAGAAGAACGAGCCGGGCTAGTCTATAGAGATACAATGAACATCCTTAACGCCTTTAGGTCTCATTACACTGAGCTGTATACGTCCACTAGGGCAGATAATTTTGACCTCAACGACTACCTAGGGGATATAACATTAGCATGGTTAAGCGAAGCGCAACAGCGTTTCTTGAATACCCCGTTTGAGCTTGATGAAGTGAGGGTTGCCATAATGGACATGCAATCGGGCAAGGCCACTGGGTCCGATGGCATTCCAATAGAATTCTATAAGACCTATATTGACTTCATGGCCCCGATATTGCGGGAAGTGTATGAGGATGCCCTTGATGTAGGACACCTGCCCGCCTCCATGAGGCTGGCCCTTATTATTTCCTTGTTAAGACCAGAGAAACCACCCCAACAGTGTGATACCTACAGGCCCTTTTCGTTACTTAACTGTGATGTCAAGATTTTGGCTAAACTAATAGCCACGCGCCTCAATCTTCTTACGGAGAACCTTATTCTACCGGACCAATCAGACTTTGTGCCTGGTAGAGCAACGACGCATAACCTGAGGACTTTTTTAACGATATTAAATAATGTCTCAGAAGACCTGCCTATGGCGGCATTATTCCATGATGCTACCAAAGCATTTGATTCCCTGGAGTGGGATTATTTATTTGCAGTTATGCAGCGTATGGGGTTCCCCTGATCTTTCTTGCCTGGATCCGGTTATTTTATGACTCGCCCACGGCGCACGTAGGGATAAATGGGAGAGTGTCACAACCCATTCCGATAACTAGGGGCACTCGACAGGGTTGCCCCCTTTCGCCCCTGCTATTTGCGATAGCTGTAGAACCACTGGCGGGGAAACTGCGCCAACATCATAATAATAAGGCTCTATACTGCAATCTCCGTCAAATCCTTGTCTCATTATATGCAGATGACATTACACTGTATATCCGACATCCACAACAGAACTTGAACCCCATACTCAGGGAGTTTATCAGATTCGGAACTCTCTCCGGGGTCCATATTAACTGGGGCAAGTCCTGCTGTTTCCGCCTTACGAGGGCGCCGACTAAATTCCCGATGGACTACCCTATACCCTGGTGTGAGGGTGAATTTAAGTACCTGGGAGTGCATATCTCAAAAGACAGGGGTGAGCTTATGAAAGCGAATTATGGCACCGCTCTAGTCCAAATTTCGGAAAGAGTGACACGTTGGATAACCTTGCCCCTCTCTATGGCGGGCAGGGCCTCACTGATTAAAATGATTCTACTCCCCAAACTGCTTCATTTTTTCCTTAATATACCTTTCTCTCTGGGGAAATATTTTTTTCAGCCGTTTAGGTCCGAACTGATCAGACTAGTCGGGGGGGGGGGGGCCGAGGTTAAAGTGGGAGACACTCATGCGTTCTTATGTGCATGGGGGTTTTGGCATACCAGATCTGGAGCTTTATTATTATAGTGCGCAGGCACACTACATATTTTACTGGATATGCCAACCGCGCTACATGCCACAGCTAGCGGCCGAACATTGGCTAGCCCACCCGATACCTATAGAAGGTGCTGTATATATCCCCCTCCCTGGTAGGGACGTGTCTGCGACCACGGTGATGAGCACAAACAGCGCATGGGCGCGACTACGAGAGATATTAGGTGAACCCCTGCTATACTCGCCCTTGTTGCCGCTAGTATACCACCCTGATATGCCCCTGTTACAGGAAGTGATTTTCCATAAATTGTTGGAGCGTACCGGGATTAAGACTTGGGGAGACCTTTACCATGAAGGCACATTTAGGACTCGTGAACACATGTTTATGAATACACCATCGTCGCCGGTGGACATTTTCCTGTATGTCAGACTAAGGCAGGGTATTAAAGCACTCGCCACAGACTTTCCCCATGAGCCCCCCACTTTTGTACCACTCCATAAAATCTTGCTAGGGGGGACGGCTAAGAAATTAGTCTCGACCATTTATAATACTGTTCAGGGAGTAAGAGAGTACACCCCTCCGAGCGCCAGGGCCAACTGGAATTGAGAATTAAGCATGGAACACACAGATACACAGTGAAACTTTTGCACACAGCAAACAGAACGTGTGTCTGCGAGCAGTAGACTTAGAATAATTCATTACAAATTTTTGCATAGATTACAGACACCTGTGATCGCTGCCACGCACCAGAGGCTGATTTTTTACACCTGGCATGGGAGTGCGCAGCAGTACAGAAATATTGGATTCTAGTCTTCAAAGCCCTGTCAGACATGATTAACGAAGAGGTGGGCCCATCCCCGGTCCTGGCGCTATTGGGTTATGTGGAGCCCCTCCCGGCAGTTCATCGTAGATATGTGGCATTGGCACTACTCGTAGCCAAGAGGCGGGTGGCATGTAGATGGGGTAGAGGAAGGGCCCCCAAATTTAAGGATTGGTTGGATGATCTTGTTTATTGTCAGGACCAACTTAACATACCTGCTCCCACCTACCTCTAGGCAGACATGTATATGGGCCCCCCTGACATGCTACCTGAGAGCGCACACACAGGCTGAATAGACGTAGACCCATGGAAATTGTCGAGATAGATTGGAATGTGTAACTCTCCACTTGTACTGTTCGTTTGGGTATGATGAGCCACCGGAGATGTACCAGCAGACTTGACTTCTGTGCAACTTGCAGTGCGCATTTCGCAATTATAGATATGTAATTGTCTTATGAACTTTTGCTGTCTGCTCCCTTGACCTCCGGCCCCAGTGCATTGCAACTAACCTTAGGATGATGAATGGCGGAATGCCTAGTGCTATCAGGTTGGTTCCAAGGGGGCGGGACGTGGGTAAGATCCAGAGGGTTCCCTCACACTTGACATGCAGTAGAAAACAAGCATTGGCTGCGCGGACATAAAAGTAACGCCGCACGGCCATGAAAGCAAAAGTGAGCCACACGGGGTAACATGGAAGCGGGGGCGGGGAAGTGAGTGCTGAAGCAACACAGGGAAGGGTGAAGGGAGGATGTGAGAGCAACATGGGGAGCAAAAAAGAACCAGCGCGCGCCTCAGGCTGAAAGTTAAAAAAAAGAAAATATTAAAATGAAGCTGATAGCCGTGCGGCTGTGAAAGTGACACTGCCACACGAAATTGAAAGGAAAATAAAGCTGACAAGGAGGGAGTGGGAGAAGGGAGGAGGTAGGGGAGGGGATTCACGCACGCGCTGAAAGCCAGATGCCAGCTGTGCACGTCGCGCGCTCTTGTGCGCGTAATAGCAATCTGGTGGCCTGCAAGGTAGCACTTTTAAAGCAGCTACTAAATGTCTCGCCAGAGAAACGCATGCGCTGGCTCAGGCGAGACCTAAAAAGGCACACTTTCTTATGGATACTTCGTTTCCATAAAACATTTGATTGATTTTAATGACTTCCCATAAACGGTTTATACTAGGAAATGCTATTGTTCTTTAAATAAAATCACACCACCACATAAATACTGGTTACTAAATCATGATAGTAAACACGCACGTTTCCCCAAAAAGCTCACTTCGCTACACTCCCCAGTATGTCCATTTGGACGAGGCCCTATGTGCTCATGGATCCCACTCTCCAGTGGAGCCAGGGTGATTTGTATATAGCAGCTTGTCTGAACATATATTATTGTACTTCCGTGGGTATCCCTAAGCCATGTACACTGGCTTCTCTAAACTCATGCGCTGATCCAGTCCCAGTTTTAGAGGATCAGGTTATTTCCAACTACGGGCTATTCTCCTCTTTGCTACTATAAGTCCCAGCTTTGTATTGCTAATGTAGATCTATTATCTGACAGTAATTTTAATGGCATATTCTTTGCCTTGTCAATATTTTCTAGGCATCAGACTAGATTCATACACTTTAAAGCAGTGCTCTGTCCCGCTAGTAGGTTGTGCCACATATAAGCACCACCCATGCTAGCTAACATCAGATGTGGATCCGGTGTGTCTCCTTGGTCTTCTAAACCACAAATATTATAAATGAATTACCAGTGTGCAAGGGAAACATATCAGCCCTCAAGATTTCAGTGTTTAAACCTTTTAGATAGTTTTGCAAACAAATGTCTGTGACGAATTTATACGAGGTATACTTTTGGTGCCTTGGGTCGAAACATAACTCACAGGTCTTCGACTCCTGTGCCCATATGCACCCAAAGGCTAAACTGTACATTCCAAACACAAGATGACTCCACTTAGTGACCGATTGAAGTCAAAAGGAAGGCCCGCTGCTAAAATTGTTCCAGCTGCAGATTATTGTAGCAGTTGAAGTCTTTGAGTAAGTCCAAGAAAAAGCACTAGAAGTTAAAGAGGGACTCAGTCCCTTACCAGTGCTCTCAGAGGGCACAAGAGTGTCAGTGAGCCTCCTGGTCTGGCCCCCAATCTCCATCTAACCTGATTTAGAGTCTGGTACCAGTGAACGCCAAATTTCTGGGCCCGTCTCTGACTTTGCATGCAGTAGAGGCCTTTAGAAAGGCCATGCTCTGCATTTTCAGCCCTTTACCTGCTCTCTCTGGTGGGCTGCAGGGTCCTCCTGTCAGACTTCCTCAACAGGTCCGCCCTCAAGGCAGTTTGTGCCCCTTGAACTCACATATCTTGTCCAGCACCAACTCTGATGCCACCTTTAGTCCTGGTGCCATCCCCTGTACCAGTTTCCATCAGATCAAAGCCGGAGGAGGATGTACAGACTATTGTGCTTTCCAACTGTGAGCACAATGCACCCACTGCCTCTACCATGATCGGGTCAGGCTGCTGCTGTCATGCACCCAATAGGCAATCTCTCAGACTCTGATACCTTGCCCTTACCATGTGGTAGGGCCCACACTTTACACAAAGATTTTGGCACTGACTAAGATAGTGTCAACTACGATGAGGGGGACACCTGTGCTCCTCAGTATGATACGAAAAATTGGTATGAAGAACTTCAAGATGCCAGTGGTGTGGATACTTCGCTAGATGCAGACCTTGTGTTTCCCTACTGACCCTGCCACAGAGAAAAGCACCCAGTTACCTTGTATGAGGTAGGACCTGCTATTCCTTCCAAAGATGGCAGGCCATTACTTCAGACACGTGTGTTCTCACAATTATCCGTTGAGGCTATTCTTTCCCACTCCTTTTCTACCCTGCTGCATCTTCCAACACCTTCAGGGCAGCTGATGGAGGACCATATGTCCTTCCTGCAGCAGAAAGTGCATATCCGTTTGGCAAAAGAGGCCAGAGAGATGGTTCTGGCCTTAGAAGTTGGAACTGGGTTTTACTCCTGCTACTTCCTTGTGCCGAATAAGGATGGGGAGCCTTTGTCTAGTTTTAGGTTATCGCCCTCTCAATGCCTTTCTGCAGAAGGACAAATTCAGATTGCTTATTCTTGCCCAGGTCCTGCTACCCTGGACGCTGCAGACTAGATGGTGGCATTGGACATGCAGAGCGCGTATTTTTATATCCCCGTCCAGCAGGCCCACAAGCACTACCTGTTTGCCAGGAGCATTTTCAGTTTGCAATGTTCCACATTGGCCTCACCATCACCCCTTGGGTGTTCACGACAGTGATGTTGACTGTCACAAACTACTTTTGAAGCTAGGTGGCACTAGTCTTCCCCTATCTCGATGATTCGCTGTTGAAGATGGGCTCACGCACGGCAGAAGTCAATCACCTCCAGTCGATGGCACACATCTTAACATTGGTGTTCCCTATCAACTTGCCAAAGTCACACCTGGCTTCTTCCAGATTCTCCCTTTCATTGGAGCTAATCTGGATATGGTTCAATTTCCTTTCTCCAGAGTGGAAAGTCCAAGAAATTCAGGCTATGATCTTGCTATTTCCACTTCTGCCCTGGATCTCTGTGCGGATGGCTCTGAGGTTACTGGAGTTGTTGGCCTCTTGCATCCTGCTGGCGACACATACCCGGTAGCACGTACATGCTTTACAGTGAGACCTCAAATCTTAGTTAGCATAACGTCAGGGTAATCTTTCGGATAGTATCCAAATTTTTGGAGGAGACTGCAAAAGATGAGCAGTGGTGGCTACTAGCCAGCAATTGGATCAGTGGGAGACACCTCTCCTTACCTCAGTACTTGGGTGGGGAGGCCATCTGGAAGAGGTTGAGATCAGAGGCCTCTGGTCTCCGGAAGAGACTCACTTCCTCATCAACTTGTTGTGTTTGAGAGCTATTTATTTGCCATTCAAGGACTAACTGCCCACCATTAGAAGAAAGCTAGTGCAGGTGCTCATGGACAACACCATCACTATGTGGTCCTGCAACAAGCGGGACAGGGTGGCGTCCTCGAACCTATGTCAGGAGGCTCTCCACCTCTAGAAGTAGCTGGTCTGCCAAGGTCTTTCTCTGGTGGTAAGCCACCTAGCAGGATCTCTAAATGCTAGGGCAACCAAGGTTTTTCTCTAGTGGTAAACCACCTGCCAGTATCTCTAAACGCTGAGGTGCACAAACACAGCTGCCAACGCTTCATGGATTGTGAATGACAGTTGCACCAGGAGATGGAAAAAAGGCCTCTTCCCACAATAGGGAGAACCTTGGGTTGATATTTTTATTACTGCTGAAAACACGTAATGTCAGCACTTTTGCACACTGAAGTTTCCAAAGCTCTGTCTGAGACACCTTCAATTTAGAGTGGAGATCCGAACTTCTGTATGCCTCCCTTTTGCTGCCTCCTCTGCCCCTAGACCTGAAGAAGATCAGGAATGACTGGGCCCAAGTCTTCCCAGGGCACCAGATTGGACCAGATGAGTGTGGTACCCATAACTCTTGGGCATGAGCATCTGTCTACCAATCGAGCTTGCACTTTAGGATGACCTTCTATCACAGCAGCTGGGCTGGGTACTGCATCCTGGCCTGCAGTGTTTGCATCACCATACTTGGAGATTATACAGCAGCAGTTTACCTCCATCGACCTTCTTCCTGAAGTCGTTGATGTCATCTTAGCAGCGAGGTGGCCTTCCACAAAATCAGTGTGTGTCTGTTGAGATACCAGATCACCCGATAGTCATTTCTATGCTAGGGCGAAAAAAAAAACGTTCAAGGAAGGAGAGCAGGTGGGTGAACTTCTGGGGGTAACTTTTAAAGAAGATTTGTCAAATGGAGCCAAAGTTATTCGGGGACCAAAAAACTCTCTTCCTATGAAAACTCTGACCTCACTACAAGTATATGGTAGCAACGGCCACTGTGGAACATACTTATTTAAATGGGACTCAATATCCCATTATTTAGAGCAGCTGTACTAACAAACGTGTTTTCACACACCTACTACAACAGTGCAATGGTCACACTCAAGTTTAAAACCACAGTACAGGAAAACTGACACAATAATTTGCTGTACATAGATTGCATGCAACAATTACTTTACACAAGGACACAACTCTTTTTAATCATGATATCTCATCATTGTTGTACAAATGTATCCTCTTGTATTTTGATTTTGTTTAAATATCTTCTTAAAACAAATACACCTGAAAAGATGCCATGGCATTAATCATCTATGTAGATGACCAGAGTATAATATGTTTTGTTCGAGGCATGTGGGCTGCTGAATTCATATCTTAGCATAGATCGCCGCCTAGTGTTGGGTCCGGATGTTTGCACTTTGTTGTCCTGGAAGAGTTTTCGAAGTATCACGAGATAGGTGACTCCTCCCCTGGACAACAGTGCGCATGGGCATCTTCAGATTGTTTTTTCCACCATTGGGTTTGGATGCTATTCCTCAACTCCAACTTCGGAACCGAAACTTTTCAACTTTCTAAGGCCAAAAGGCCTTTTACCTCGACGGTATTGTTCTCGTTCGGTAAACCTTTAGTCAATAGCACGTTCCATCTCGATCCGGTCGTCGACGCGGGCCGTTGGGCCTTTTTCGATGCCACGTGGGCCTGCTGCCGATGGAAAGGACTCCATTTAAAAGGTTCCCACTATGTCACTCCAAGTTCCCACATACTGATAAACATACAGTATGCAACAAGTGCCTCTCTCCCGAGCACAACGAGGAAGATTGTCCAGCTTGTGCTCAGTTCCGGGCGAAGAAAACTATCCAGAACCGACGGGCCGCTAGACAAGAGATGCAGCGGTAGGCGCTGGAACCGGAGAACATTTTCGATGACGAACACGACCTCCCGGAAGCAGCGGACTCCGACCTCGAAATTGTCACCGTAGAAGACCAGTCGGACTCCGATTGCCAGATCACACCGGGGCAAACCGTGAGTACCACGCCCCCTACCCCACTTCCATCTCAAGACAAGGCTCCGGTCAAAGCATCGCCTTAGCCGAGATCGACAAACCCCTTTAGAGACCCCGCCTTCTGGCTCGGCTCCGAAGATCAAACTCAAGCCTTCTGAGACCCCGGTAACTAGCTACACTATTCCCAAAATGGCCGCCGAACCGAAAAAGGTTGTCGAGCCGAAGAAAACCATCGAAACAAAAAAGGTCGTCGATCCCAAGAGAATAGTCGACCCGAAAAAGGCCGTCGAGCCGAAAAAGAGTGTCGACCTTCCAAGAACAGGTTACACTATAATTCCTGGTGACCCGAAGAAGGCAGCCGAGTCCACTAAAAAAACGGTCAATCCGAAAAAGGTATCGAACCGAAAACACCGGTCGATCCAAAAAAGGCTATTGAACCAAAAAACACGGTCGATCCGAAAAAGGTCGTCAAACCAAAGAAGGTCGTCGAACCAAAAAAGACGGTAAAGACGAAACACGTCGAACAAAAGGGAGTCGCCGAGCCGAAAAAGGTCACCGACCCGAAAACTGCAGTCGAGCCAAAAGAAGCTCCGCAGCCTAAGGCCCTCGTGCCAAAGACTCAAAAACAAGTTACTAAGCCAAAATCATCAACGCCAAAACCACAGCTGAGGAAGAACTTTTCCACCCTGATTTTTGCGAAAGATCTGTGGTTTCAGGAGGTGAGAGTTAGCACTCTTTGAAGGTCTACCCCCTCTGGATGAATCTAGCTTTTGAGCTAGATAACTGGGGGTTTTGAAATGGAGAGCTTTATGAGACAGGCAATCTTTAGCTGTATTCTTGCTTCACAGGGCAACCAATTTAGGGATTTTAAGACTGGGGAAATGTGCGCATTTCTTTTGGTAGCCGTAACCAATCTGGCGGCAGCATTCAATGAAGCCCTTAGTGGGGCCAAGGTATATTTGAGAAGGCCACAGAGCGCAGCACTGTCATAGTCTAGCCTCGGCAAAATAAGGGCTTGGACCACTTGCTTGAAGTCGGCTTGTGGGAGGAAAGGTTTGAGATTCCTGAGTATCCTCATCAGGTGATTAGCTCCCTTGCACACATTGCTAATATGATTCTTCATGTTCAGATGCTTGTCCAGTGTGATTCCGAGAGATTTGACTGAGTCAATAATGAGGGGAGGGCAATTGAAGGCTATGTGAGCTGGTTCATCCAAAGGTCTGACTTAGGGATGTGATTCGGAGGAGAGATGAGAAGGAATTCTGTTTTGGAGCTGTTGAGCAGGAGGTGGTTCTTGGTTAACCAGTTTTGAGTAATCATTAGGGTAGTGTTGAATGATATGTGGTTATCCGGGGGAGAGATTTTCAGATAAAGTTGCGTGCCATCCGCATAAATATGGAAGAGAATATCCGTGGAATTTAGTGCATTGGCTAATGGTTCCAAGAACAAGTTGAAGAGTATGGACGATATGGTGGACCCTTGTGGGATCCCCATGATTACTGGTGATGGCTGAGAGAGCAAGTGGTTCGCTTTAACTCTTCTGGACCTGTGGTGGAGGATTGACGAGAACCATTGCAACAAAAGACCAGAAAGGCCCATCCTGTGCTCCAAAATGATTAGGAGATTGTTGTGATTAACAATGTCAAATACAGAAAAAAGGTCAAGGAGGATAAGGAGGCAAGTTTCATTTAGATCAAGCTTTTTTGAAAATGTCATCCATAACGTGAGTGAGAGCTGATTTGGTGCTGTGCCCACTCCGAAAGCCAGATTGATGTTGGACCAGGAGCTGGAAATTCTCGATGTGAGCACAGAGTATAGATTGGACTCATTTTTTTAGGAGTTTGGCTAGAGTAGGGATGTTAGAGATAGGGTGGAAGTTGTTAGGGTCAGCACTATCTTCTGTAGGTTTTTGTAATGTAGGTGTTAGCTGAGCTGCTTTTAGGCACTCCGGGATCGTGCCTTGTGACAGACGCGTTGACAATCTTTGTCCGGGTGGGGGTGACAACATCCTTATTTCTTTATAGGTGGAAGGTGGCAGCGGGTCGCTGAAGTGATTAGATGGGTTGATACTCAGAAGAGTTTTGTTAGTGTCTCTTTCACTGAGGGGACTAAAGGTGCCCCATGAGGCATTGTTCTTAGTGCTCATGCTAATTGGTTCTATCTTCTCTAATAGGGCCGGGGAGCAGACCCATGGGACAGCAATAGAACTTTCCTGGAATCAAGATCAATATTGATTTCTCAGTAAAGAAGGCAGTCAGATCATCGCATGAAGGTGGGCTGACTCCAGCGTCAAAGCGGTTTGGTGCTCCCACAGCTTGTTGTTTGACCAGCTCAAAAAGTGTCTTGGGGCGATTAGCAGCTTGATTAAGTAGGGATCTGAAGTCGTCGGCCTTTGTGCTCTTGATTTCTTTGTTATGGGACCTCATAAATAAATATTCCACCCAAGTGGGCCCTGCTCCCCGGAGCCTATAGTGGCCCAGAGCACCCTATCCACTAGGGCCAAAAGCTATTTGTAAATGGTAGGAAGACACCCTTCACCGAGTCACGAAGGGTCCTGGACACCTCATCACCTTCAAGGGGTGGGTGGGAGCGGCACACGGCGAGCTGAAAGATCCTCTCTTGGCAGATAGGTTTACTGTTTATAAATTATGCCCGATGTCAGCATGCATGGTAGGGGAGCAGGGCTTGATGCCTTGTCCTTTATACCTTCCTGTACAGTTTTTCTACTGGATAAAATAATATTGGGGTGCAGACTCCTTTTTTTCTGTGTTACATAGGCTTCATATCAGGAGTGTGCTGAGTTTTGTTTGTGACCATATAGATGAGCAACTGTATGTATGTTTTTGAGGCAGAAGGAAGGGTTGAGCAGTGATACACGCAAAATGGTAGTAGTTTACTTAAAGAAGTTGCTATCCGCAAGAAAGAATGCTGCGGTTGGAATTAGGGTTCTACTTTGCCGCTCGTGGGAAGGGTGCCTGTCAGGTTGCCTCTTGGTTGTTACTGTGTTCCTTTCCAAAAGATTATCTGGAATCAGATTTGCTCAGTTAGGAATGATTTCGTTGTACTGTTCATCAGCAGTTCATGCTGTTATGAAGTGAGGTAATCTGCATGTATCCATCACATCTTGCTTCTACCAGTTACGCTGTTTTAGATGAATATTTGTAGATGAAGTATATATGCACGAAAAGCCTCAATTCGATAAATGAGTTACTTTTAGCCTGATTGAAAAATATTATGTTTTGTGTACAATTTTTCTTGTACGTACATATTTTTAAGCAATGTGGTTTCTTATGAATGGATATTAGGCGGACGTGACGTTATGGGCATGGCAACCACCTTTGTTAATTATTTGTTGCAGCACTTCCGGAGTGACTCTTGCGCGGTGCTGCAGAGAGACGCACATTAAACACGTGTTTCTCCGCACAGCCCCGCGTTGTGGGAAGGGGTGCTTACAGAGGTTTTGGTAAGAGGCAGATAGAGGACAGTGGCCTAGATGGGTTGATGTCGTGCCCCCGAAAAGCTCTGTGCACTTAAAGGGGCAAATACTTTTTTGGGGGGGAGGGGGAACGTGGGCGATCATAAATGGGTACCTGCCTGCATGTCTGGCGTCACTGAACAGCTTTTGTTTTGTCACCACTGAGGAGTGTGTTATTTCTTTGGGTGCTGATCTGGAGGCTTTGTAAAAGCCAGAAATCTGTCTTCTCGGAAGAGTCCGCGTTCCTTTCCCAGCACATCTGATCTCATCGCTTTCGACCCCCTGATCAGCACTTTGCAATCTGTTCCCTTGCTGCGCTGGCAGGAGAGGGTCTGTCTCATCGCTTTTTCTCGGGGGTGGGAGGTGGTGGTGAGGACAGGGTAAAGGCTAGTTCTGAGCCCTCTTCTCCAGCACATGTGCATCAGATTTTTCTTAAGAAAGGAAGCGATAAATCAGAGCAGCGGAGGTGCTGCCCTCTTAGGAATTGGCAGCCTACCACAGCACATGTTGGTGTGAAGCCAGGCTAGCTCTAGCAGCTTGGTGCAGCCGACACTGTTAAGCCTTTCTGCGCTTCTTATTTCAGGATTCGAAGCCATGTTAAGGAGGTGACACGTTAAAGAGTGGTGGCATCTTGGAGAGCCTGGGATATGTTGCCTTCTTCGAGAGCCTGGGATGTGTTGCCTTCTTCAGATACTACAACAAAACGAGGCACCAGAACCAGTAAGTGTTACAGTCTTGGGGTACAACAACCAGGAGCTGCCCCAATCCTGTGCTATCCCGAACCCAGAAGTGCCGCCATGGTACGGCATCCCTGTTACCACCATCTTAGGAGTAACCATACACAGGCCATACCACCATCTTGGGATACCTTGTCAAGGAAGCGTCGCCATCCTGGGATTTTCTATCCAGGGGATGCACCATCAACAGGCGCTTCTGTCCTTGAAATCTCCATTATAATTGTGCTTCCATCATAGAGTTCTCATAAACAAAGGTGTGTCTAGTTGACTTTCTCAATTTAGAATATACTTCCAGCCCAGAACTTCTATTAGGTAGTGCTGTTTATGTTGTAAACCACAAGGTTGTGGGTTTGCCTACTTCGATCCGCACACCAGATTACTATACATATTTCAAAAGAGAGCCCTTCACTTTAGACACAACTAAGGCTGAGGTGCTCTTTAAGGTGTGTGACACCTACCCACCAAGGTGTCAATCTGTCCACGGATTCGAGGGAACCCAGGTCACAAAATATTATACATTTCACTCAAGCACACCCAATCATTATTTCTATAATCCAATGTGTATATGTCGCACTCCAAACAATATCGCAGTGTCTCTCCACCCTATGGTCCAAATTCCAGATCTTTCCATAAAAGAGGCATCTGGAATTTGGAACATAGGGTGGAGAGACACTGCGATATTGTTTGGAGTGCGACATATACACATTGGATTATAGAAATAATGATTGGGTGTGTTTGGGTGTAATGTATAAAATTTTGTGACCTAGGTAGTGCTGCTATCTTGGAGATTCTTAAGCCAGTAGGTGCAATATCTTCAGATTGTGCTTTCAGTTCGTCCTAATAAGTTGCTATTCTGCAGCCATGAGCACTACAAAATTGCTTTGTTGCAGCCAGGAAGTACTGTTTTTTACAATTTGTTTTCCAGCTTTTGGAAATGTTCTGTAGTGGAGGAGGGAACATTGGAGATGAGTGAAATGGGGGTAACGTTGATGCCTTTGAGGGTGACCATAAGGAACTTTGGTGCCTTGCTTTCCGACTGCAGTAACTGGGAAAATATCCTATTCCTGTAAACAGAGTAGTGAATGTTGACATCTAGCTTAATTTCATACTCTCACTGGCACACAAGTTAAAAGCACCTGCATTAGCCTGCGTTTACAGAGCAGATGTTTGTGTGTGGAATCAACCTAGCCATCGCCTCTTGAAGTTTGGGTGACAGCATCGCTAGCCCTGGTTCACTCACATGTGGATAAAGGAAGTGCCCTATATTTGGGGTTGGCAACATATCTTTCTTTCTGCCTCTGCTATTCCAAAACGGTGCAGTCCATCTCGTGACCAAAGTACAAAAGTTTGAGTATGTGTCCCACCATGTTTGAAGGGTTCCTTTACATTTTCTTGTAGAGCACATTCTTTGTAAGTTGTTGTACCTTGCGCACAGGTTGTATTTGTGCACTCATTTCGAACAATCTGACCTGATCATCTACCAAGATCCATATAATCAGTCAATTAATCTGGTTGCGGCATTCTCCTTCTCTTTGCTTCTTTTAGACATCGACGGAAATAACATACGTTTATTTGTGAAGTACACATTTACACATTTGCATTGCTGTCTCTTGGTGTTGACAACAGGTACTTAACTGTGTGGTTACAGATTCGATTTCTGGTGCATCTCGTATCAAAATACAGGGCCTTGGCTTGTGAAACCTGATGCATGTCATACTGTCTGGGCCTCCACCGGTATAGAGGTTTGGGAAATGTGTTTAGAGACCCAGGTGTGGCGAAAGCTTGAGTTCCTCTAGGCTTTCATGAAAGTTCAGTCAGGAACTGATACTGGGTTACCTGTTCCTGGTTGTCAGTGTAGTACGGTGGGGATGTCGGAGGAGACACCTTTTGTCTTCGGTGAAGCACAACAGATATGTTTTCTGCCTTTAGCTCAATTACACTCACGTATAGATGTTTGCTATGGTACAGGCAAATCTTCTTGGCAGGGTGGGGAGAGCAAAAAGGACATGTTTACTCACCTGCGCATTATTGTTATCATTCTCTTGTCACTGCAACCTTGAAGGGTCCTCGTCCTGCTTGAAACAAGCAGGACCTTCGTAAGTTTGATAGCTGAAATCCTCCTCGTGTTGGGGTGGTTTCAGGTCCACACACAAGCTCTTCATTAGGCAGACAAGCAGGAAAGTCAGGATCATTTCCAGGCTTGGTCCCAGCTAGTGAAAAAAGTTATTTTATTTAGATGTTGGTGCAACAAACAGCTCCGCGTCTAGGTAGTGCTCATTTTCTCTACTTTAGGGTTTTGGTCTGTAACTTACTGGCCAAGCAGCAAGATGATTTGCTTAGCTGGGCAAATCTCTTCTAGATTCACATACTGTGCATATCCTGCCAGTGGTGGCATTCGGAAAACGTTCTGTATTAGGGACGGTCAGGACAGGTATCCAGAGCCATTGAGATCAGTCTAGGAGTAGAGGTCTTGAAACAATTTTGCTGTGAGGCCCCCTGAGAAAAATATTTTCAAGTCGGGCCCCCCTCCAAAACTTGATGGCAGTATTTGGGGAACAGAAGTGTCATGGGGCGATTACAGTGGGTGGGATTACCATTTCAGTTAATTTCCTGTAGCTGCTAATCCACACTAAATGTGAGATTTATAATAGAGTAAATGTATCAAGCAAAAACACGACTCCTGATAATTGGGGTGTAGTGAGACCCTCACACTCCTGGGAGCGAATGTAACTTCACATATTCCACTAATGATAGGGCAGCTCTTAGCAGACTGTGTCCTCTGCCTCTTTCACCCCTTCCCCACCATACACAGCCACCACTCCAATCTTGAAACTAATTCTTTGTCCCTATCAGAATAAAAATACCTCCAGCATGTTGCCCACCGCTTTTCCCGCAAGGGTGCCCTCGCCTCTAATGCTAGGAAAAGAATTGATCCTCCAATCCTCTTTTATGAATGAATGCAGTCATAATTGTTATGCAGCGAGTCTCTCACTCAGTGCCATTGCACCTGATTCAGTAATGAGATCGACTGCCTTGCACAGTGGCGGTCTTCTCTGCCCTTTATTGAAAAAATGGGCTCCCATCTTGCGCCATCCCCTGCTCTGTCATCTCTCTGAGGCCTGAGGTAATGTGTCTCCCCTTCTTCAATTTTCCCTTCTTCTGGGCCATTGATCTCTGGCCCAAATCAACACTGGGCCATAACATAAGCAAGAAAAGAGAGTAAACAATACTAATTGGGGTTTCATTGACGCATCACACTCCTGGACCCCTGTAACACTGCATCTGCGGCACAAATGATACCTACTACTCTGCCCACTTTCTCCACTTGCCCAATACTCCTAGACATGAGGCCCAAAGCAGGTTGTCTGCCCCTTTTATGTAAAAAGAAAATAATAAAGGGTGTAAAGCCACTCCCCCCACGCCGCGTCTCCATTTAGGAGCGCTTCCGACGTTACCCCAGCGATTGCGAGCAGCCCGGTGGCAGTGGGCTTGCTTGCAGGAGCTGAGGGCTATGTTAGTATTTTTAATATTTGCGCGTTGCCACGCTGACTGAGAGCGGAGGCACGCTTTCATTTTATTTCTGATTGCGACTTTTTTAATGTTCATTTCCTAACCTGTACTGAAAATTCACAGGTTTATTAACTACCCACCTTGCTTCCTAGGGGCTGTGCGGGGCTGGCTGGCAGCTAACTCCATCGCGGGCTTGCAGCGGCCGTGGCCGCCATCTTGGCTTGGGCTAGATCGCCCAACCCCACCCACGCCACTCCCCCCACGCCGCGTCTCCATTTAAACATCCCTTATGTGTCAGCGCAGCGGACGAGCGCAGCGGGCGCGCCGTAGACGCGCCAGAGTCACGCCAGAGTCCAGCCCGTCTGCGCCCGTCCGTGGCTGGCTGGGGCAAGGGGCACCTCCTAATGTTCCACTGCTGACTTATTCCTCCCCCGGTCTTCTTTCGTACTGGACCCCTGGCACCATTATTTTGTCTGTTTCCGATCTGCTGAAACACCTAGGTCTCCTTTCTACTCTACCGCCCATTCCTCCTGCTGTCATATCAGGTCTGTCCCCCCTGCCCTGCACTGCTCCCCCCACTCTCTCCCTTCTACCTGCCCCCATATTCCGACCTTCAACACCACGGCCGTGCTTCTCAACACCAGATCAGCAGTCAGCCATCAGTATGAGCTATTCGACTACATCGACACCCATAAACCGGATCTCCTGTTTCTAACAGAGACCTGGTTTAAAGCTGACTCCCTGCCCAACGTCTTCGCAGCACTACCTCCCTCATACTCTACCATCCGAGCGGATCGACCGGAGGGCAGAAGAGGCGGTGGAGTGGCCCTGATAGCTCATACTGATTTCCATTTTCAGATCCTTCCCTCCCCCCCATTCCTGAAGTCGACTGCTTGATAATTCGCGCTACTTCTCACTCGGCTCCCCTAACCGCTGTTCTTATCTACCGTCCCCCCCACCCCACTCCCACTTTTGTCTCCAGCCTTCAGGACATTCTCGCAACACTGGTAGTAAACAACTCGTCAGTGTTACTCCTAGGCGACCTAAACTTCTGGCCCAATGATCCTGCCGAAAGCCCCCTTTCTAAAGAATTTACCGACCTTATGTTCAGTCTCAACTTCACCCCCCATGTCCACAGCCCTACCCACGTACATGGCCACTCGCTCGACCAGGTCTGGACCCTGAATATCCCCGTTACTCCTCCTACCATTTCCCCCTGCTCCTGGTCTGACCATTTTTTAATTTCTTTCTCCCTCGCCTTAGCCCCAGCCGCCAAACCTCCCCTCCCCAAGAACACCTGGGTTAGAAAATGGGGTAAAGCTGACATGCTCATCTCTAGCCAATTCCAGCCCTGACCTTTCCGGCCTCGCCGCCCCGGTCCAACTGACTACCATCAACAACTGGTTGACCCAAGCAGGCGACGACTTTGCTCCCTTGAGGCGGATCGCGGTTAAGCGAGCCCATGCTGCTAACCGCTGGTTCACCCCTGACCTCAAGGAGAAGAAACTGGCCGCACGCAGAGCAGAGCGCGCATGGAGAAGAGAATACTGTCCCGCCAAAAAAAACACTTACCTCTCCGTGCTTAAGGTATACAAGCAAGGTATCCTCGATGCTAAGACCATGTTCTACTCCAACAGAATACTGGCAGCAGAGTCACAAACCAAGGAAATCTTTGCTACGGTATACGAGCTTGCCTCCTCTGACAGAGCCACGGCTTCGATTCCCCCCTCCCAAGCGCTTTGCGACTCGCTCAACGATTTTTTTGTTGACAAGGTCGCAAAGATCAAGGCCAACATCCCCCTCCCTTCCCCCACATTCACCAACCCTTCCCCACCTGCTGTCACTTCTAAACTCACTTCCATCCCCCCCCTGACCAAAGCCACGCTCCTTCCTCTGCTTCAAAAGGTGAAGTCAGGTTCCCCCCCTGGACTTTGCCCCCGCTCACATCCTGAAAGAAATCTTCCTAGCCTGTCCAACCTCTCCCCTCACACTTCTGAATGACTCACTCAGTAATGGAGTGGTCCCCACTGCCCACAAATTTGCGGCTGTTATCCCTATCTTAAAAAAGCCCGGTGCTGACCCCTCATCCCCCTCCAACTACCGTCCCATCTCCCTCCTGCCGTACCTGGGTAAGGTCTTAGAAACCCATGTAACCAGCACCCTGAGCACCTATGTGGAAACCAATCACTGCCTCTCCCCCCGGCAGGCGGGCTTCCGCCCCCTCCATTCTACGGAGAAGGTGGTGATCTCAGTGATGGACAGCCTACGCGAGGGCATTGACATCAACCTCCCGCAGGCCCTCATTCTTCTAGACCTGTCCGCCGCTTTTGACACGGTGGACCATTCCATCCTTCTCACCCGTGTCAGGGCGGCGGGCATAGAGGGCCTGGCCCTCGCCTGGCTTGAGTCCTTCCTGAGTGATAGGGCCCAGGCGGTCCACCTAGCTGGTTTCACTGCTGCCTCCCGTAAGGTTGTATGCGGGGTCCCCCAAGGTTCCTCACTTTCCCCTCTTTTGTTTAATCTATACATCTACCCCCTTATTTTTATGTTACAGCAGCTTGAGGTCACGGTGTTCAATTACGCCGATGACCTCCAGCTAATTTTCAACCTTTCCCACTCCCCCTCTTCTTCCCAGAACGTTCAATCTGTCATGTTGTTCATCCAGGATTGGATGAACTGCAACCACCTCAAACTCAATCCGGACAAGACGGAGCTAGTCTTGACCGGAGGTGGTTGCAGTCCCTGGTCCCCTTCTCACTGGCCACTTTCACTTGGTGTTCCCCCGCTCCCTGTCCCCAAGGTCAAAACCCTGGGTATCTTCCTTAATCCTTCACTCTCCGTTCACTCACAGGTTAACTCGGTTGTTTCCTCCTGCTTCTTTTCCCTCAGAACCATTAGGAAGATCTCTCGCTTTTTCTCCCAACCTGCCCTAAAGATCATAATGATGGCTATGGTGCTCTCGCGCCTTGACTATGGTAACATCATTTACAACGGCGCTCCGGCCTACGCCATTCACCGTCTGCAGCTAGTGCAGAAACAGGCTGCCCGCCTGATCTACGGCCTGCCCAAATTCCACCGTGCCACTCCCCTACTGCAGGCACTACACTGGCTGCCGGTGAAAGAGCGAGCCATGTTCAAGCTTGGCTGTACCACCTTTCAGGCCAAAATAGGCACCGCCCCGGAGTTCATTTGCTCTGTTATTAAGCCTTATACACCGGGCAGAGAGCTCTGTTCCACCCATCAGGCACTTCTAACCACCCACCGATTCAGAAAGAAAAAGGCGGGCGGAACAAAATTCGCAGTTCTTGCTCCTGTGTTTTGGAACTCCCTTCCTGCGGAACTCCGCACGACACCTTCCTACACTGAGTTCCGGAAAGGTCTTAAAACCCTGCTCTTCTCCCGAGCCTACAATGTCTAAACTCCCTCCGCTCCTGTAGTCTCCTCGCAATCCAAAAGCGCCAAGAAACCGCGTGGTAGAAGCGCGCTATATAAATGTTTTTTAAATTCAAAATTAAATTCAAATTCAATTAAAGCCCTCATCTCGCCACCTCTTACTTTGGACCAGCTCCCTGCGGAGCAAGGGTAACCTGAGCACTAATGCTAACAAGGAAAAAGGGTTCCCCACCCACCATTTTGCTAGGAACAGCCACAATTGGGGTACACTGCCTTAGTGCCACTGCACCTGCTGCACTAATGTTAGTAATGGCCATTTAAATAAATCTCCACCTTCCTCAGGGGATCTCCCTGAGAGAACTGTCTGTCCACTTGTAAAGGAAAAAATTGCCCTCACCTAGCACTCCTTCCTCTGGGCCATTTCCTTGAGGTTATTCATGAACAGAGATCTAAAGAAGAAACAGGCCTTCTCAGCAGAGTACCTACAATCTGAAAAACATGTAAATGTTTGCTATTGGTCAATCACCAAATGTAAAAGCTGTTAGGAACCATGTACAGGCTTTAATTTATGAAGTCACTAAGGGTGTTAAGTAATGGAATGCTTCCTTTTAATGGACTATTAGAAATGGGGTCTCTCGTTGGAAGTGGTTTGCACCCTATCCAAGTAGGGACCCACACTCTAGTCAGAGTAAGTGTAGTACACACTAAGTGTACCTGTTCTTACCTTCTGGTAGCTTGGCTCAGAGCAGACAAGCTAAACTAAGGTATGTGACAAATCTTACCCCATTTGGGATTTCCTCACAAGGCCCAATCTACCATCTCTCTTATTCTATCAAAACTCGATTCCGCCAATAGTCTCAACCACGGATCGGCTTTAACGACCATGACTATACAATGGATTCAGAACTCGGCTGCCAAACTACTCTTGTATATCAAACTGCGAGACCACATCTCCCCTGCCTTGAAAACCCTGAATTGGTTACCAGTTGCCAGAAGATCCACGTTCGAGCTGCTTTGCATCACCCACAAAGCGATACATGGAATGGGACCACTCTTCATCTGGAATAAAATCACCAAACACATTCAACAAAGGAACCTCGGCTCTAGAGTTGCACCTCACCTCAAAATCCCAAGATAAAAAAAAAAATGGGCGACAGATCCTTCTCTGTTCAAGCAGCCAAACGTTGGGACTCTTCTTCGTTACCCCATCTCCCCCCCCCCCCAGCCCTACCCCCCAACATAAGATCTGCAGAAAATACTTAATAATTGGCTCCTCCCTACATAAGCACCATACGAAAACAGATATATACAGCATATCCCTCTGTATATAAGCATTTATTTGTACTATAGATATCTACCTATATATGTGTATTGCTTCATATAAGCATGTCGAATAATTATGTTTACATTTTTTTTTGTACAACACTTGAAAACCAGAGTTCATCCTAACGCATCTTTAATCTACATATACTTACTTCCTTTATGCATCTATATACCTTCCATTTACTTGGATCTATATATTTATTACTTTTCTCCTAAAATAGCATATTCACTGCACTACCCTATTTCTTACCCTATACCTTTATCAATATCTTTAATCTACATACAGTTACTTCCTTTATGCATCTATATACTTTCCATGTACTTATGGATCTAAATATTTATTACTTTCTTCTAATTCAGCATATACAATGCACTACCCTATTTCTCACCCTATGCCTCTTTCAATATATCTTCTCTCAACTCATCTCAAACCTCTTTCTATTTCTCTTTCCAATATACTACCCTATTTCTCACCCTATAACTCTACCCCTTCTTCCATCATCTGACACCTCTTTTACTATACCGATTCCCCCAACACAAACCTTTCTAAACTCTTCCCCTCCACGTCCCTTTTTACTCATCCCAAGCCTCCTCTTACTGTTATGACCTCCCAAAAAAAAGTCTAAAACCTTCACTCTTATATCCCTCCTCTATCCTGTTCAATCAAAATAACAGACTAACATGTCCACTTCTCAAATTTCATTTTTCACTATACTAATTCACCACTAATCCTTTATGGATTTCAGAATAGCGAGCTACTCGCCGAAAAAGCTCTTCAACACCCCATTAGGGTTAACAAGCACTATATAAATGCAAACCTTTTCCCCTCTTCTATCCCTCTGGTATCCTTCTGAATCCAAATAACTGACTAACCTATCCACCACTCAAATTACTTACATATTTCACTATACTTATTCAACACTAATCCTTAATGGGTTCTGGAGTAGTGTGCTACTTGCCGAAAAAGCTCTTTGACGCCTCGTCCGGGGTAGTAAGCGCTATATAAATGCAATTACAATACAATAAAGAGGCAATGTGTAAAGTATTTGTGTACACACAAACACACACACTCAGAAAAATAGCCAATATTTATCTGAGTATAATTAGACCAAAACAAAAAAATCCAACATACACAAGTCTAGATACGAATTTTCAATATTAAATGCAGTTATAGCACTTGGAAAACACTAACGCAGACTGGAGCTATTCTCGACGTGCCTGACTAAGACGAATCCACAACTTTGGGCTGACCGCGATGGACCACGGGCCGGCTACAGAGTTGTGCAGACTCCGGTTACAGTACCTTGGAGACGTTGTGGATCAAAGACTGTGCGGGGCACCGGGCAGGTGAGGCGTTGTGTAGGTAGACGCAGCGTCTGTTCCTTACTGCTATGCAGGTCACTGGCACGTTGGCGCAGGGGTAGTGATTCTGCATTTGCAGCGAGGGGTCCGTTCCAATATCGGTGCAGTGTAGAAGAAGCATCTAGGGTCAAGCCACAAGGCGTCGACTTTGTGGTGTCTATGTTAGACCATGGGGTCACAAGTCCTACGGCGTCGTCGGGCGTTATGTACTTCGGTGAGCCAGTACTTGACTCATGTGGTGGCGGTTCCTCAGAAACGCTGCAGCGGCGTTGGTACCGGAGTTGTAAGTCACGGTCATTGCGCTGAACGGGCACCTTGCCTTCGGTGCAGGTAATGCCGAGGTGTCAAAGAGCGGTGCTGGTTCTAAAGTCAAGCTTGAAGTCAACGTATTACTTTCTTCTCATTTTGGCACCAAAACTCACTTCCAAGGGCCCAGGAACTGGACTTGGCACCACTTAGCAGAGTCAGGCTCTCAGCAGAGGAGCCCAGGTGCTGCAGGTGAAGACTTTGATAGAGAGAGCAAAGTCCAGTCCTCTCACTCCTAGGCAAGAAGCCGCAGACAGCAGGCCAACACAGCAAAGTAAGCAGGAAAGTGGCAGTAAAACAGTTCTTCTTCATGTCAGAATGTCCTCAATCCAGAAGTGTTCTTAGTACATGGTGTCAGAGGTCCAGTACTTATACCCATTTTAGCCTTTAAAGTAGTGAAACAAGACCATGCACTTCCCTTCCTGGCTCCAGACACACTACAGTGGAGTATGCAGCTCTTTGTGTGGGGACGGGCACAGCCTATGCAGGTGCAAGTGTCAATTCCTCCCACCACTCTAGCTCAGGAAGGCTAATCAGCCTGTTGATAGGCCTTCGGGATAAACTAGTCACACTTCAGCTCTCTTTGTTTATGACTGTCTAGAGTGAATTCACAAAGCCCAACTGTCATCCGACCCAGACATGTATTATAGGGACGAGGCACAGAATGGGTAAATTAAGCAAATGCCAACTTTCTAAAAGTGCCATTTTCAGACCTGCAATTTCAAAACTGGCTTCACTAAAAGATGTGCATTTAAATTGTGAGTCCAAAGACACCAAACTCCAATTTGCTATATGCTTCTTATTGGAAGATACTCTTGTAAAGTGTTACAAGGCAGCTCCAATGCTAACCTATGGGAGACATAGCCTTGATGCATGAAAAACTGATTTAGCAGTGTTTCACTACCAGGACCTGTAAAGCTTAGAAAGGACATGTCCTACCTTTTAAATACATTGCACCCTGCCCATATAGATACCTAGGGCCTACCTTAGGGGTGCCTTACATGTAGTAAAATGTAAGGTTGGCCTGGCAAGTAGGCGAATTTGCCAGGTCGAAATGGCATGTTAAAACTGCACATTCAGGCTCTGCAGTGGCAGGCCTGTGACATGTTTGATAGGCTGCTCATGTGGATGGCTCAATCAGTGCTGCAGGCCCACTAGTAGCATTTGATTTACAGGCCCTAGGCAGATGTCATGCACTATATTAGAGACCTATCTGTAAACCAAATATGCTAATCATTGAGAAACTGAATGGCATTACATTTTAGATACAGAGCGCAAATAGGTAGAAAAATGCAAAAAGTTTGAGGATAACACGACAAAAAAAGGGCCAGGTCCAACATGGACTAATAATAAATGTGCACTAGGTACACTGTAATTGCCTGTTTCTAAAAAGTATCCTTTGAAAGCTCTTGTTTCACCTTGAATGCTAAATCATTTTGTGGCATCCTATCTTATACCCCGGACCACTGGTACTTTACAATTTTGCTGCTGCAGCATTTTCCACATAATTTTGGATTTGCTTCATGTGCCACATCATCCGCCATCTGCTGCATAATCTCCAGATTTTAATAATAAAAAGTGTTTGTAGCTCAAACAGATCAAAACTTATTAAAAAGGCATTTTGCCACACATTGAAGGCCTATTTCACCTTTCTGTTTCTTATTGCTGAATTTTGTCACTAATGAGGTGAAACATTTGCCTACACAGTGTTAACATGTGTAAAACTGATTAAGCTGCATATGTTTTTTTCGCTGCATAATTTAGTCAACACTGCCACATAATTTCATCCTTCCCGTTGCAGAATTCCAACAACCTTGTATATACAGTGTATAATATAATTTTTGAATGATGACTTGCATATTCACAGTGCTTTGTGTTACAGGCTGGGACTTCAAAGCTTTATAAATACACAAGTCATGATTCCGCACTGTGCCAACCAGGATTCAATTGTGTGGCTCTCACGTCTCACAAACAGCCATCTGCAATGATCCCATTAATAAACTGAGGTTTTATAACGTAAAAAAAAGCATTCCAATGATTAGTTTAATTTGTATTTATTTTTCGTTTAGGGTATGTGCATTATTTTATATTCAGCTGGCTAAATGTGAAAAAAACAACAAAATATTTACAGAAAATGTTTTTTTTTCTTTCTTTTTTGTCACTTAGCCACATCTTTGACTTCTCCACCATGGCGCCAAGAATCACAGTTGCCATACATTTATATACACTTTACCTGCTGGATGTAAATGAAGACAGCCTGGAAACGTGATAAATAAAGTCGCACTTCCAGGGCGTCTTCATTTATATGTATTTACAAAGGAATTTGCGCCCCCCCTCTGAAAACTTAGTCAGGGCAGCCAAAGGGTGTGCGCCCCACCTTTTTAAGTTCTCTGGTCTAGGGTTTCTGACGTCTGGTGAACAGCCAACAGTTAAACATAATTTGCCGGCTTCTGACATGGCAAACACGATTTGGAAATGCCAGTAGGTCTGGTTTTAAAGGACTGTTGTATGGTAATGTGAAGCATTACAAGTAAGTAGCATATAAATTGATATGTATTTTTATCGAAGCAAAGACCTGTAGAATAATATTGATGTAGGTTGAACGTCAGGTGACAGTTGCACCCTCAAGCCAGACCTATAAATCCATGTAGGTGAATGACTATAATAATAATAATAATAAGCATTTATTAAGCGCCTGGCTGCACAAAACTGTGTGTCCCCGCGCTGACTGCAAATGCAAACCATCTAGAGGAAAAGGACGGGCGAACTGGGTTTAGTTTTTGGGAAATAGGTGAGTTTTGAGTCTGGCTCTGAATCTTGTTTCGTATGGCTCCATACGTAGCTGAATTGGCAGGGCATTCCAGAGTTTGGTGGCTAAATAGCGGAAGGATTTTCCTCCCATCTTAGCTTTGTTGATGCGAGGGATTTTAAATAGCATCGTGCCCGCTGATCTAAGATTTTTGATCGGCCTGTGGATGGTAATGAGGCCCCTTAGATAGCTAGGGCCTTTATTTTGGGCAATGCGATGTGTGTAGCAGAGAGTTTTGAATATTATTCTTTCTTTAACAGGGAGCCAGGGAAGCTTGGCCAGCGCATTTTTTGTCGATGCTCTGTGAGGGAGACCGAGCACCAGTCACGCTGCAGAATTTTGTATGCATTGTAACTGGTGCAGGCTCTTTTGATTGAGCCCCAGTAAGAGAACATTACCATAGTCCAGATGGGGAGATATTAGGGCATGGACTATGATTTTTCTCGCTTCTATCGGCAGACGGTCAAGTACTTTGCGCAGCACTTTAAGGGTGCTGTAGCATTTACTTGTCACTTTGTTTACTTGGGCTCTACCTGAGAGATTTGGGTCAAGCATGACTCCGAGGTTCTTCACCTTCTCTGCAGGCACAGGTAGTTCTCCCAATTCGCTAGGCCACCAGGTATGTGACCAGACGGTGGGATTCTTCCCTACAATCAATACCTCGGTTTTATCTCCGTTTAAACGGAGGCAGTTAGCGTTCATCCATGATGCTATCCTAGCATACAGTTTGAGAAGTTGGAGGCTAAGTCTCTACTGTCTGGTGTTATTTTGAACACCAACTGGGTGTCGTCAGCATAGCTGACAATGCCCACCCCAAATTCCTCTACAATGTGTGCCAGGGGTTCCATATAGATGTTAAATAAGGTAGGGCCCTCCTCCCATCTGTGCTGCTGCCATAGAAAAACAACATAAACTATCTAGTTATTTAAAACAATTTAACAGCATTCCACTGTCATTATGTGTATGTGGTCCTGAAAGTTCAAGCTTAGGCAGCTGGATAAATAAACAAAATGATCGCAGCAGTGTGGAGTGCAAGCACTGTTTTTTGTGGAAGCAGACTACTTCTGCCCAATCAAAACATGTACTCCTGGCTCACAACTTGTGGGCAGAGGCAAAGCCCCTCTCTAATGATGTTCAGGTAAGTGTCAGGCAACAGCTGTGCTGACAGGCCAGCTCCTAAAAAAGGGTTATGCTATGAGAATGAATAGGTGTGTATTCCAATGCTGAAATCGAATATCTTGTAAAACAAAAAACCTCCTTTTAAAGGAACTGCATAGGGGCAAGGGTTTTTGAGGATTACGTACACAGGTTGCCCTTCAAATAGTAAACATGCAGTAGACATATCACCCACCCCTCTAGTAGTTATCACATGCATACTTTAGACAGTTTCTCCTCGTGTTCTCCGGTGAAAGGACGAAACCAGTTATGGATGAAGTAGTGGTTATCAAAAAAGGAAATCTTTAGATTTCACAGATACAGGTACACTACCAAGGCTGTGCCCCCCATTACATAAACCACCATTGTCTAGGACTAGGTGGTGTGTCCCCAGCTAGACCAGAGAGATTGCACCTAGAGAATGAAAGTAAGAGTGGTTTTCGGGTTCTCCTGCCAGGCAGATTTATTTTATATTTTATTTTAAAAGTTTTATATAGCGCTAGCTTGACCCGTGGGTATTAGAGCACTTTACATATACACAGGAGATAAAGGTTGCATTACATAGCATGATCTAAGGAAGCAAAAAAAAGAAAAGATATAAGCAAAAAAAAAAAATTTGGCAAACAGTGAGGGTAGAGGGAGACAAAAAACGTAGGTGGTTGACACAGTCCAGCAACCACCTATCCTTGATGGTCAGGTGAGAAGGGATTCAACTAGGTTATTACAGTCTAGGTTAGTTGACTTTGGTCGGTAAAGTATTTGTTGAGGAGATGGAGTTTCAGGTCCCTTTTGAAGCAGGAGAAGTAGGGGGTTGCATCTGAGTTCTCTGGGGATTGAGTTCTACATCCTGGGTACATTCCCAGAAAAGGATTGGCACCGAGTGGTTTTCCTATTCAATTTCGGAGGGATGAGAAGAAGTAAGTTGGAGCTTCTCAGAGTTCTGGATTTCCTGCTTTTACCAGTTTGCTGTTTAGGTATTTGGGTGAAGGTGAGTGAAGGGTTTTGTGTGTGATGCAGACCAGTTTGTAAACACATCTACCTTCCATGGGAAGCCAGTTGAGGGTTGGTGTGATGTGTTGGAATCTTTTTACACCAGTTATGAGTCGAGCTGCCATGTTGAGGACTGACCTTAGTGGGGCTAGGTGAGCTTTTGATGCTCCTGTTAGGAAGGTGTTCCCATAGTCCAGTTTGGAGAAGACTAGGGATTGTACTATTGTCTTGAGATAATCTTGGGGAATGAAAGGTTTAATTTTCTTTATGTTTTAGTGAGTAAAGTGCACCTATTGCAGAGTTTTTGATGTGGTACCTCATTGATAGGTTGTTGTCCAGGGTCATTCTGGAGCTTTGTCTGAGAACACTTTAGGGCTGGTACCTTTATGGTCTCTGGGGTTAGAGAACATATGAGGGAAGAGATATTATTGAAAACAACAAACTAATGTAATGTGGTACCACTGCTGCAGACTTCTCTAGGTTTCTGTCCTCGTACCACCCCAGCCTGAATTTGGGTAAAATGACCTTGTTTGCAGGCTGAGGAACTAGAGTGAGGATTATAAAGAGAATGCCGCAGAATGTGCAACATTCAGATAGAGACACTAGAAACTGTCCATGGAGTGCAAGAAAGTATTGGTGGTGAGCATTAAAGTATTGGTGGTGAGTATCAAATTATTGGTGGTGAGTATTCGTGTTTCAGGGTGGCGTGGCATCCAAGCCACAGCAGGAATGAGGACCGGCAGCTATTGCTTTTCACTTTGACCTATTTTAGGAGCAGGTAGCTCATATCTTTGGTGTTCCATGCTGCTGTTAGAGATTTTCATCTCATGCTAGATCTGTATTGTTGAAGCTGCATGACGGCACCTGGGTAGCTGTCTATCCTTTGTTTGTGCAAGAGTGTTGAAGGATCCTTATGACCACACTTGATGAAGGTCTTTACTTTGCCTGCAACACTGAATCATTTTAAAGATGTTGAGCTTTCTGACTTAATCTTTCTAGTAGAGCACCTGAAAATCATATTTTTGTGACACTGGCTGTTGAGTCAGAAGTGTTTTGTCGATGTTGTTTAGCCTTGAGTACCACTGTGAACCCTGTGGATTAAATTGACATGGCCTGGTCATCGTCCTCCCTACCCCCCTTAAAAAACATTCTTCCTCTGCAAGGACGAGGACTGATGGAGAATGAATACCAAGCTTTTGTGTCAGAGAGAAGTTGTGACTGTAAACTGTTCTCTGTGGTCCATGATTGATTATCCAAGGGGACCATGGGTCTGGTGGCAGGAATTCATTGAGCACGAGCACTAAGCCCTCATCCAAATGCTTATAGAACATGACCAATCAGTTCTGGGGCCAAGGATTGATGAGAATTAAGTTGTCAGGCAAAGGGTTTAATTGACCTTGACCTCGCTCTTTCAGACCATGCATTGATTCAGAATGAAGCCCAGTCTCCTAGATCCATGATAGAGTGTGAAGACCAGTGTCTCGGACCAGGAATTGATTTCGTATTAGGCCAAGTTCATGGTCCAGGGATTGACACCTTGTAATAACTAAGGAACCAATGACTAATTAATTGGTTGTAAGGGCATAGCTCTCAGTACAAGAATTTTCAGGGCTTAAGTATTTATCTCTGGTGCCAGTGATTAATGGGTATAAGGTTTATGATGTGTGACAAGCTGTTTGTTTGAGCATAGGTTTAAGGCTTTGGGTCAAAGGACAGATTCAGCATGCGGAGTGCTTTCTGGGCCAAAAGGTTGATTAAGCACGGGATTAAGCGGTCCTGCTAAGGATGGATTGAGTGTGGATACTTTGCTCTTAGGCCAAGGTTTATTTGAGTGTAAAGACTAAACTCTGGTGGCAAGGGCAAATGAGTATCAAGATTATGCTCATGGATCGCTTGGTGTAGTGCTTAAGACTTGGCATCATGGATTGATTGAACATAAACTTTAAGATGGCAAGCCAAGGGATGGATTTGATGATTGTTTTCAGGTCAAGGATGAGAATTAAGCTCTGTAATAATGAGGATGCAGATCATGCTCTGTGGTGTTGTATTGCCTTTGCATGAGGAGGATGCTCTATGGCCATGGATTGATTGAGCAACAAGGCTGGCTCTTATACCAAAGATGGATCAAAAATGAGATCAATCTGTTGGCTGAAAATTAACAAAGTATTAAGACTGAACTCTGTTGCCATAAATTGATTATGCTTGAAAAACTAACATGTGGGCGAATAATTTATTGAGCACTTAGATAAAACTCTTTTGTCTGGGTTGATCAAGTTTGAAGATGACGTTCTTGGGACGAGATCAATTAAGCATGAAGAAGTTTGATTCGGTAACAAAGCACTTTTATGTTCTGCAGGTGTGATAGAATAGGCTGACATGGCCATCTGAATGGGACTCTGGAGAGGAAGGATGTCGATTTACTAAACAATAAGACCAAAAATTAATTTGAAATGGGCTCATGTAGAGACAACTGAGATAACGCTAGCAGAAAATCTGTGCTCTTTTGATGTGATGGGTCGATGGATTTGCTGCTCCTGTAAAGTTCCCGCACTCACTCGTGATCCTCCTCCCATCCCCTCCCCCACCCCTGACCCCCTCCCCCTCCCCCCCCCCCCCCCCCCCCCCCCCCCCCCCCCACCACCCGAAAGCCTCTGCGTTCAGCCACCTCTGGGGTGCAAGTTCTGACTTTGGTGGCTGGCTTAGTTTGACAGAGGCGTGGCAGCGGTTTGCCACTGTTGATAGCTTTATTTTATTTTATTTTTAAAGTTTTATATAGCGCTAGCTTGACCGTGGATATCAGAGCGCTTTACATATACACAGGATAAAGGTTGCATTACATAGCATGATATAAGGAAGCAAAAACAAGAAAAGATGTAAGCAAAAAAATAATATTTAGGCAAACAGCGAGGGTGGAGGGAGACAAAAAACGTAGTGGGTTGGCACAGTCCAGCAACCACCTATCCTTGATGGTCAAGTGAGAGGGGAGTCAATTAGGTTATTTCGGAGGGATGAGAAGAAGTGAGTTAGAGCTTCTCAGAGTTCTGGATTTTCCTGCTTTTACCAGTTTGCTGTTTAGGTAGTTGGGCGAAGGTGAGTAAAGGGTTTTGTGTGTGATGCAGGCCAGTTTGTAAACACATGTACCTTCCATGGGAAGCCAGTTGAGGGTTGGTGTGATGTGTTGGAATCTTTTTACACCAGTTTTGAGTCGAGCTGCCATGTTGAGGACTGACCTTAGTGGGGCCAGGTGAGCTTTCGATGTTCCTGTTAGGAAGGTGTTCCCATAGTCCAGTTTGGAGAAAACTAGGGATTGTACTATTGTCTTGAGATAATCTTGGGGAATGAAAGGTTTAATTTTCTTGATGTTTTAGGGAGTAAAGCACACCTATTGCAGAGTTTTTGATGTGGTACTTCATTGATAGGTTCTTGTCCAGGGTCATGCCTAGTGACTTCACAGAGTCTGATAGTACGAGGGAGCAGTTTAGGGCATCAAGATTCTTGAGCCAGTCTTGGATTGGTCGGTGGTTACTTTTTAAACACAACAGTATTAATTACGTTTTGTCTGGGTTCAGCTTTAAGTGGTTTGCGTTGAACCAAGTTTGGATCTTGGTTAATGTGACATTAAGATGACGGATGTTGCTGGGAGATTTGATTTTGTAGTAGATTTGTGCGTCATCTGCATAAAGTTGGTAGTTAACTCCTGCTTGTTTCATTATGATTGTCGGGGGTTCCATGAAGAGATTGAAGAGGGATGGTGAGAGGATCGAACCTCGCGGGACCCAAAGTGTGACTTGTGTTGGCCTAGAGAGACAGAAGTTGATTTTAATTTGTTGCGAATGGTGCTGAAGGAAGGAAGTGAACCATTGTAGTACTATGCTATTAATGCCAGAGCGCCTCTTCAAAGTCTCAAGTAAAGCTGGATGACCTATCACAATGCCGCTGATAGATCCATAAGTATGAGGAGACAGGCTTCGCCTTCATCTAAGGCTCTGTGGATATCGTCTGAAATATTGAGCATAGCTGTTTCGGTGCTAAAAGATTTCCTGAATCCCGATTGAAAGGTGTCGAGGAGGTTGAAATCGTCAATGTGTTTGTTGAGTTGTTGGAGGATGAACTTCTCCAATTTTTTAGCTAGGAACTGGAGGTTGGAGATAGGTCTGAGATTGTTGAGATCATTAAGGTCGGCTCATGGTTTCTTGAGTATGGGTGTGATTTGTCCTAGTTGAAGGGAATCTGAGACACAGCCTGACATGAGAGAGGAGTTGATGATTTTTGTCCAGAAAGGGGTAATGGTGTGATAGAGTTTTTTACTATTGTGGATGGGATGGGATCCATAGTGTGGGAAGGCTTTAAACTTGCAATTATATAAAATACCTCGTTTTCCGACATGAGTTCGAAGTCTGACCAGTAAGCATTCTTTTTTAGTTGGAGGCAGACCTGGTTGTCCTTGGTATGATCTCTTTCTGCTTTGTCCAGGGTGCTTAAAGGCGTGCAGGTTAAGAGGGAGGAAGGATTTGAGGTTTGGATGAAGGATTGTTCAATGTTTGTGACTTTATCTGTGAAGAAGCAGGCAATTTCTTTGCAAGTATCTTTGGTGGCTTTGATTTCATATGGGGATATGCAGTTTGTTTGACTTTTAACAATGTTGAATAGTTCTCTAGGTCTATTCTTCACCTGGTCTAGTTGGTTGCAGAAGAAGGTGGCCTTTTCTCCGAAAATTTGTTTTTTATAGGCCAACTGCGCAGATCTAAGTTACGCTATGTGCAAAGTCGATGGGTTTACTCTCAAAGTCCTTTCAAATGTCTGAGTTGTCATCTTTCGTTATTAAGATCCACATTGACCCAGGATTTAGATTTGATAGGTCTCAGCTGTTTGAGTTTGAGTGGCGCTGCTTGATCTAACACCTCTATCATAGTTGAATTAAAGTGAGCTGTGAGGTCATCAGCCATCAAGTGGAAGTCTGGAGCTGTAGATGGGCATGAATCCTGGATTCCAGTTCGGTTATAGGGATTTCTTTGATGTTCCTGGTCCAGTGCTTCGGTTTGTCAGATTGGTATCTGACATGCAAGTCCATATTAAACAGTATAAGGTGGTGGTCAGACCAGTCAATGGGAGATACCGGTTTCAGAGAGATCAGCTCATTTTTGCTGATGATCGCATCCAGAGTTGCTCATTTGGTGTGAGTAGGTGCATTGCAGAGTTGTTTGAGGTTGGTTATTTCAAGCAGGTTTGAGAGGTTCTGGACTGTGGTGTCTTGTGGGTTGTTCCAGTGGATATTGAGGTCACCCAGAAACACGTCTTTCGTGTCTGTTAGGGAGAAACTTGTTATTAGGTCGGTAAGCTCTTCGGCGAAGAGGGCACGCTCCCCCGGAGCATGGTAGATGGTGTGAAATTTGATAGGCGTGGTGCCTTTGCCTGTGAGTTCAACACGCAGGTACTCTAGAGTCCGGTATTCTTTAGGTTTTAATGTGGTCAGCTGTATTCCTACTTTGTGAATGATGGCTAGCAGGTGGACAACTAGAGCCACATTTTTGCGGGGGGGGGGGAATGCTGAAAATGATTTCGGCAGTGGGGGGGGGCTAAATCTTCCAGCCATAGGCAGAGTGGCTCTAAAAAGGGGTGAAAACACAACAAAAGCCTCATTGACAAGTAAATGGTATGGTTTTTTAAAGACCTGTGAAGTACTCTGGTGCAGCTGCAATTAGAGGCTCACCAGCCCGCGAAGCTGTCTCAGATGGAGGGGGGCTGAAGCCCGGTGAGCCCAATAGGTGTTGCGCGCCTGATGGCTAGTCCGCCACCAGTTTAGCTACCTCTGCATGTGATATGGCCGTTACTTCCTTAAGAGCTCAGCATTTCATGTCCCTTCACCCTGCTTCTCTCAGAAAGTGCCCTGTTGGCTGGAGCGCGGTTCTGCAGCAGAGATTGGGAGCTGTCCTTGTTTCGCTTGCTGCTCTGCTAGCGGTGCACACGGCCTGTGTAGGGACGAACATTTTCCCTTTGACAATATGCAGAGAGCGCCTGATGCCAGGGTATGTTTGCGCTCACGCTCATTATACGGTGCCATTTTCCCTTCCTGGCTGCCTCGGCTTTAACTAAATGAATAGTGTGGGGCCGTGCGTGTATTACATTACCCGAAGTAGCCGTCCCGATCCAGTAGTTAAATCGCGTCTGAAATCCAAGTCTGAAGTTTGTGCTCCATGGACAGTCGAACGCCGGGCGGTGAAGCCGGCGTGACGCGCAGCGTGTAATCCGCTGCATGCGTGTAATCTGTGGCGTGTGCCCACGTGTCTGGAAAACGAGCCTGCTGTCTGTGGCTGCTGCGGAGTGGAGCTCACAGCTTGTGGGGTGTTGTTGCCAGAGGCATGCCCCCAGGTTATTTATGGCGGGGACTGGAAGGCTGATACGGCTACAGTCAGACCTGGGCAGCAGTGCGAAAGTCGTCCATGCTGGAGTTTTCTCCCGCCCTGTGCAGCCTGCCTGCTCGCCCCACACGCCGCCAATTGTCGTCTTATTCATAACTTCACCCTTTCGCAACTCAATTTGTTTTTATTAAATCACGGCAATTAATGCAATGCTCGTGGCCCGGCATCCCAGATTTAATGTAAAAAAGAGAAAAGACAGCGCCACCCCATCTGTGCCCAATTTGCCTGCCCCTCCTTTTCCAGAATTCTCCTGGCTCCTGCTTTTTGCAATGATCTGTTTTTATAATTCCTGGAATGGGGCTCATCACTGGCACATTCTTTCCTCTTGTTGCACCATTTGGTTCCATTTCTTATAAGTCACTGAATGTTCTTGGCTTTGCGCTACATGGATATCACTGGCTTGCCCCCATTTCCCCCTGATCTATCTTCTGTCGTAGAGGACACCTCAGCATCAGCTTGGCATCCCTTGGAAGAGATCCGTTTCTGCCTGACAAAGGATAGTGGAGCTCAGTGAGATGCAACGAATTCTGACTTGGGCGCTTCTAGGGGAGATTGAAGGTGGCTGTCAGTCTTTTAGTTGTAAACCATTGTATACCCTTTGGCATTGATCCATACAGGAAGTAACAGGCTTTATTTTGATAAAGTAGCTCTCTGCTCCTATCTGAGTTCACCCTTTGTTTGTTACATTGAATCTTGGTATCCGGGCAGTGATGTTTGAACTCAGTGATGCTGAAGAGATAGGTGCATGGAGCAAAGCATATTGGCCACCCATTTCCTGCTCGCGTCTGACACACAAGACACTACTTGGTCTTTATCTTTGCCGCTGCTTGCCCAGATCATCTGTTTGATTGGGATGGAACACGACTGTAGATCTGCACATGTATGAAGCAGGGTTTGTTATCAAGGAGTGCTCTTCGTGTTTATGTAGAAATTAGTCAGGATGTCCAATACTGTTCTACTAGTCCTTCAAATGAGGCAGAACACGTTCTATACTGCAGGACTTTGGTTTATTGTTATGTGGATTGCTCTGCATCAGACTAAAGTTTGGTGTTCTGTTTAGCACGCATCTTTTCCCCCAGAAGTTGGGGGGTGGGCGGGGCTGTGCACCGTACACCATTTTTGTTTTAAATGCTGGGTTCTCTTCACCTATTCCCCTGATATGTGAGCTGCTGATTACAAATACTCAGACCGCTTTCCTGATGTGTAGGATGTACCAATTGTTAGACAAAGCTTTCTTTTAATACTCTGGGAGCAATTTGCTGGACAACATGTCGCGCTTTCACACACAATACTGATGCTTTTGCCCACCCTCCAAAAGATAAGCCGTTCTCCCTGGACCACAAAGTGGTTCAGGAAGGGGTTGGGTGCCCCAGCTATTCTGTCAATCCGAATGGGCATAGCAGAGGTACATTCTGATTGTTTAAATGGTGCCCTATTAGAATTGCAGACACAGCTTGGCCATTTGCTGCAGCTGAGCAGCATAAACACTACCTCTTGTGTGTTGGATGCCATCTCTTTGTAGAGGCCTGATCTCTGTGTGCTATCATCGGTACAAGGTCCTGTTGGAACCATCTGGCATGTATGCCAAATAGTGATGCACCGATCATGCAAGAAATGTTGGATCTGATCACCATGAAGAAAAATCAGAGACATGCTTTTAAGTAATGCTGGGCGTAGTTTGCGAAGTAGCGTTACGCGTAGCTATGCGAAGTGCACTTGGCACTATGCGTAGGTACGCGAGCTGCGTAGTGCACTGTGCAAAATGCTGATTGCACTGATTGCTCAATGCCAGATGCTTGTCTGCACTGTGCAATCAGTGAAAACTGCATCTTGCACAGTGCAAGCAGTCGTTTTCTGCCGCTGGAGTAGATTTCTACTCGAGCGGTAGCTTTCTCAACGCGGACTGGTAGTTTCTCATCGCGAGCGGTCTTGAGCATACGCGACCACTCGCAATGAGAAACCTGACCTCCCCGCGTTGAGAAGCTCGCCAGAAGGTTTATTTTCCATGCTCGTGATCGGCAACTTGATGTTGCTGATCTCGAACGAGGAAAAAGTCTCGCCGGGACGTCATTTTGCTTGCTTGCAATCGCCAGCTTGACGTTGAGGACTGCGAGCAAGCAAAAAATTATCGAGGCACTACGCTACGCTACACTATGCCTGTTTGCACTATGCTACGTGCAGTTCGCATAGTGCGAAGTAGCGCAAACTTAAGAAACTACGGAGCGCAGTGTAGTGCTTTGCCCAGGCTTACTTTTAAGTTTTCCTCCACTATGCATGGCACTGAGCACCCTTTCTACCAAAGACATAGTGGGGCTTCCCTTCCATATTGTGGGATCCTCACTTGCCCTAACCAGGTGTTGTGTATAGCTAATAGGAAGGTGAAAGCGCCAGATCGCAAGGCCATCTAGGCCCCCGTTCCCTGACAACTTCTTCCAGTCGGAACTCATGCTCATGATACAAGGAAAGGTTTTTAAGCCCATATAAGTACAGAATCGAATCTAATCCCAGCTCTGGACTGGAGCCGCTGTTGCACTATAAGTCGATTTCATTCAAACTACAATTACCTGGTCCAAGTAAGGCATTCTTTTTGGTTCATTTAGTAGATGTACAATGCGTTGCAAATATTTACAACTATCTCCCCATCTTAAGAGTTCACAGGGTAGAAAGTACATCCTTGACATGCCAAATATAAAAAATAAGCCTCAGTCCCTTATTAAACAGTCGTGATACAAACAACACACACCCAAGTGTCTTTGTAAAAAAAGTGTGTGAAAGCGAGATGACCCCTCGCGCACAAACCACCTTTGGGGTATCTGGTAGGTACTCACCAGTGTTGCCCTGTTCTCATCATCGGCAGTCATCAAGCTTTTAAATGAAATGTGTCCAAAACGAACATAGAAGTGAATGTGAAAATAAAGTGCAGTGGAAAAAACTGTGTACAATACAGACAGTGTAACACATAAAACAAACGATAAACTGCACATATCTATGACCTTTATTCTATTCCTTTGTGCAGCTCATCTAATTTAAAAGCTGGGTGTGGCTATTACCTATACAACCACACACCACTCGCCAACATGTTTCATTGCTGTGCAACTTGATGGCAATTTCTTCAGGGCATTAATTGTTTAGCCACTGCATTGAAGCTGGACACACCATTCTTCACGACTGTTTAAAAACACAAATGTAAAAACTCCTTACAACTTGCCCACAAGACATATAGTCCATCAGACAACCAAAGATGTACAGAAAAAACCATAGATTGTAATATTTACCCTCACGAGGCCAATGTGACTCCTACCGGCCGTGAGGGACAGAGTAAAAACGTAGAGATCAACCCCATGCGTGAGTTGTCCCAAATCTCCTGTTGTTAGTTTATGTGCAAGAACAAATTCAATCATTGTAAGGGGCACGCTTAACATTGCCATATTAGAAGAAATACTGGTGGACTATCTGTTACACAAAGGTCCCCCTTTGGAATCTCATAGACATTAATATTCACAAAGCCCCCTCTCCTTACCGGTATCGAGAGAAAACCGGCAACCTTGTGGACATTAACATTCACAAACCCCCTCTCCCTATCCGTATCGAGAGAGAACCGGCAATAGCTCCTGCATGACTGTTAACCTCAGTGTGTTAAACAGAATTATTGCTGGGCTTGCTGTTGGAAAAATTTCCCCCTTCGGTGTCTCGCCGTTAAGCAAATGCATTCTCAGACCTCCTCTCCTTACCAATACCGGAAGAAAGCACTGGCGTTCACTCGTCCTGTGTGCCGGCATCTGCACTGCTCTGTTTCTTAACCCGCTGGCTCCGTGTGTAATCTCGTTTGGTTGACGCGAATCCTCTCACAAGATGACGCGTCCGCCATTTTGGAAGAGGATATTCTCATTGAGTTCAGAGGCAAATCTCGGGCAAGTCCTCGCCCGAGGACACGACTTTTGCTCCGAGGTAGAATTTCCATGTAACTTTATTTTAATTGATGGCACACATTGACTAGTTGTTATATTATATAGCGAATATCTAGTTATATATAGTCATATTATATAGCAAAAAGCATTAAAGATTATAAGTCAAGCCTTCTCCTCCTTTGGGAATGGAGGACCCAAGCCTCGGTTGTACCAATAGATTGTTGCTGCAGACTTGTTTCACTAAGACTGAGTTCTCCTTGGGTTCAGGTCGATGCCTATAGCCTTCTGCCACTCTAGTGACTCCAGAGACTTGCACTGGGAAGTCGAGCCAAACCTATGGACTTTCTTTGTCCCAGTTTGATATAGGACTCTCTTATAACTTCTCCTGTACTTGTGAGGTTGAGCCCAGTTCGAGGGCTGGGCAGGTGGCTCTGTTGCTGATGGATGGGCCAAATACAAATGCTTCTCTAAGAGGATTAATGGTGTCCTACTTCCATGGTTGCAACATGGACCTCTCCATCCATATACGCCAAATAGATACTGGTGGGTCTTCCATGTATTTTCCACTTGTCTCCCAGAACTGTTACTAATTTGCCTCTCGAAGTCTGGGCCATAGTGACAGATGTTCCAAACCTCTTCCAAATCAAGTTGTCAATCCAGGTCAAAGATGATAAATCAACGTAACTCTTTTTGGTAGAAGCGCACTACCAAAGATTCACTTCAGAAGTGATGACCAGGCACTTTTTATCAAATGTAATACAATTCCACTTAACAAATTAAAAAAAAGAGTACGCAAAAAAGTAAATGTCTGCTTAAGTAAAAGGAGTTTAGAGGGAAAAAAACTAACTATGGCTCCCTAAATTACGACTGTTGAGTGGTTGATCATTTGTCCTCCTAAAACTAGGATATTTAGGTTAGACTATGTGTTATGGGATGGAGTTATACGTCGATTGGCGAGAAAAATGTCATAAAAATGTCTGATTCTCAATATAAGGGAATTAGGTGTTTCACTGTGATGGTTGGGCTAGCTTGGACTCCTTCTAAACCAGATGGACTGAGAGCTCGTTTCTGTTAAAGATTCCTACATTTGCATCCACTTTAGGATATCTCACATGTGTATTGTGTTCCAAAGCATCAAATCATGCCTTGGATTTTCTGGTTGCTTCCACAAAAATGCTTTTTTGGGCGATTGCATACTCATTGATTTTGCAGATAAAGTGAAAGTGTGTGTTTTTCCACTTATTTGTTGTGCAAAAGCTGTGCTTTGTGGAATCCTGAAGATAATTTACCTGCACATGTCCTGTCTGTTGTTGCAGTACACCTCTTTGTAGAACGAACACTTGCAGAGTCCTTTCTCTGCAAGTACCTTTTTCGCCGGTTATGCTTAGAAAACTGCCTTGTCTTAACAAAATCAATGATGTAACACAACATCCTTTTTGAAGGAGTCTAATGTCTCGCCTACAAAGGTTGAGCACTGCTTTGTAGCTAAACAAGCAGATTTCACCCCTCTTTTTAACACAATGAAGAAGCTACGCAATTGAAGTTACCTTGCCCTGTGTTTGATGGTATATCATGGTCTCAGCCTTGATTCACAAGTGAATGGCAGGCTCAATTAAATGATAATTGGACAACTATATAGTAAAGAATTACAATTAACAATGACCAGATAGTTTAATTCAGTAAACATAGAAATTAAATAACGACAAAGCTTGAAAGAAAACCATCTTTGGGCAGGATTTGCCAAGCAGGAGATTTGCCAAGGCAAATCAAAGAGGTGTTAATTTTACCGGTCCAATCAGCAAGTTAGCAGCTAACTAAGCCTAAAATCTAAAGCTGTAAGGGGCTTACAGATATAGGTGAAATGGCCGAAATCTTTCGACTCACCCTTGTTAGTCTCGGTCTCTCATTATAACTGTTCTTCCAGTTGTCAGCACCTCCTGTCTACTCTATCCGCAATATTCATGCTTTAGATTAGCCTCTCTTGGAATCTTTTTCCTTATGCTAGACTGTTTTAAATCAACCCACTGTTTCCTTTAGGGCATTTTGTATACTGCGGTGCACCGGCCTTCCGAGTCGCTCCTGCTCCCGTACTCTTACTCATAGTCCTCTAATGCATAGGCAGTCTTACTGCGAGATGTTCCTCGTGGTCCACTTTCTCCTCTTGCCCTATAAATGCTTAAGGCCTCTCATATAATATCCCTTCTTTTCACATACTGTTCCTGATAGACTCCCAGGAACTCTTCCTCCACCTACCGGACTCTTACCACTGTGTCTATTCTACTTCTTGAGTCTCACATGTATTACCCTGCATTTGGCTAATTTGCCAAATATTGTTTTTCTGTTGCTTCACTTCTCTGTTTTGATGTTTTTTTCCACTTGCTCTTTGCCTATTGCTTTTTATGGAAGAGTGGGTTACCAGGTGGTTGGTTAGCTCATAGCAAGACCGTTTTAAAGGGTAAGTACGTGTTATAGGGTTGCAGCGAGTAGCGCAGGACTCCACCTCTCTGCTCACCTAGGTAATTCACCTCCCACCCTGCACTTTAGTTTAATCCGCTTTCTGTAGATTTACGAAAAACGGTTTTTACTCGATTGAAAGGAGTAGGCCGTAAATCATAGAAGTTATTCATTGAGTATTTTATCGTGGAAATGGTTTCTTGGCATTGGGCCCTGAGGGTGTGTTTATGTGCAAAAGCAGAAAACAGCTGTGCAGGCTTAAAGACTCAACTATCGGAAGTTCAGCCGGAGACTAAAATAGAGAAAGTATGCACAATACAATTACTGTGTTTAGTGTTAGGGCAGTCTCGCAAGAAAACACCTTTTTGTGTCACGATTGCTAGTCACCAGATGGGTGAGCTGTTTACCCATAGTTGTGACAGGATTTGTATTCCCTTGTCAATGCCCTAAGCCTATTTTGCCTTTGTTGTAGTCTGGCCTCTATGCCTAGGTCCCTATGTGCTACATAGTTTTTGAGGTGACATGCTCTGTATATCTGTGAAAATCCATTGACCCTATCCAATCCTTAAGGGGACATTGTAGCCCTTAACTACACCCTAGTTTGCTGTGAGGACAACCTAGGTGCAAGTTGTTTCATTTAACTATTACCTTTTAAGTTTTTTGTAAATGTGAAAAAACTCCATCCCCTAACACACAACATGTGAGCATAAAGGCTGTGTCAATAATGTGTACCTCTAGAAGACTATAATGTATATGCCAATACATTTATTAGTTTAGTGGAATGTAAAGGCATAGGAACTTTGGCATATCTGTGCCCTCTTGTAGTTTGTTTGCAAATCTATACTATAATCTATACTGCATTACAAGCCATTCATTGTGCACCACTGAATTGGGTTACCACAGGATGTGGCACGCAGAGGTTGCTTCCGTTTCCTCTGGAGGTTGTGTGCTTCGAGGAGTATGCCCCACCACATAAGATGGTGCACCACTTCCACTGCTAGTAAAAATACTCCCATGGTTCAGTTAAATAATAGCTAAATCTTTAGGCCCATACACTTCCGTATTGCTTTTATCACAAAGTATTGCATCACTTCATCCATTCTTTCAGTGTTCTTTCTGCGCTGTTTGTTTATTCACTTTGCTTCATTTACCCACCATTAGCGTTCCTTTAATTTCCCTCTGGCCATCATTTCTGCCGTCTGTGGCCTTTCCTCGCTTTCACTCTAGTCATCTATTGCTTCTTCTCAAGAAACTTCACCCCCATCCTCTCACCACCCTTTCTTTGTTCCATCCATCTTTCCTGTCTGCATTCTCCTTCTGCCCATCCCCTCACCCTATCTGCCCACCACTGCCACCCTCTGTACACAGCTATGCTGCCTCGGACCACTCATCTTATTTTTCACTTCCTTTATCCATCCATGATATTCTCTCCCCCCGCATCCTTTCTGTGTACACATAGTTCTACAGCCATGTCATTTTGTGTATCTTATTGTAGTCTGGCATTCCTTCATCCTCGCTAGTAGATTCTTTCAGTCTAATGATGTCGATATCACATATTACCTGTACAACGAGGAGAACTTTGTACAAATCAGTGCGAAATCAAGGTCTCTTATTAAATTACCTCGTTGGCTAACATCATGGTAAATTTAGCCTCTTATTTATCCATTTGTTTACTATTACTTTATTCTTTGTTCGTTATGATCAGCGGTGTTATTTGTTATTGTTTTTTACCAGTTGTATTGTATAATGCATGTATAATGCTTTGTGGACGTTTTTATGGTTTAGAAGATTAACCTGAACAAATTACACATGTTGCACAGGTGATTAAAAATAAAAGCGTTTTACATTGGAGGGTCTTGTTCCCTTGACTAGGGAAAATAAGAATTGGGATCGGGGTCTCCATAGCCAATTGTTGATGGATGCAAGTGGCAAGGATACGCATGCATGTGAACGTATTTATTATATATGTGTAACTCAAGTATAAAGCAACAGGGTACTGTCCAATAGAAGGGGAATACAAATTTAGGACATGTAAGATGTGTTTACAAACAGCAAGGTTCTCTTCATTGGTATCTATGTTGCCTGGGCAATCAACATTGTTACTTGTAGGCTAGCCATTCCTCCAAGAGGAGGTCTTAAGCATCTTCCTAAACTGGAGAAGTGAAGGTGTTTACTTTTGTGTTAGGGTGCTGTTACCATTTCCGTTTTGCAGAGGAAGAGAAGGCATGCTTTCTGATCTTTTTCTTCTGGTATTTCTTTGCTTGAAGCATTGCATTATCCCTGTTGCATATTTTGCCTTTTACAACAGAGATCCTGGTATTTTTTGCAAGGTAATAGGTGCTCAACATGAGGTGCTGACCCCCGTTGTAGCGCAGGGGAACTGTTGAGGCCGTGTAATGGGGTCAACGTATGCACATGCCCTGGCCCAGTTGAGCATTTAGTATTCTCTTGGGGAACACAGACCATGCCGAAAACAGTGCTGTGAACTTAGTTAAAGAACACAGTGTGTCTCTGGCAACCTTGTAATGGGTTTTTAGTAACACATTTTTTCAGCTATGTCCTGGCTGGTAGTAGGAACCAAAACAGGGTCTACAAATAACTTTCAAAATTTCTCTATGTATTTTTATTTACTCCACATGTAATTCGTGCACTTGCTGCCTTGCTACTTATGTAAAGTGCTGTATGCATCTGATAAAGGCTTCTAGGTGCAGATTCCTTACCATTGAATTTTCCAGGTGTCAGACTGGATCAGGAAACTGTTAAGTGAGCAGTAACCCTTGTGTGCGCCTTCAGGTTGCTCCACTCGTCACGCGTGACGTCTGCTTTGTTAGCATCGGTTATGACATTGCGGTCACCAATGTAGGTGCCATCCATGCACGCTGACTTCATTTATTTCTTTTCCTGACAGTTAAGCGCCAGTCCGAGAAGAGCTACTCCTCTGTAGCTTTTTAACAGGTTTTTTCTTCTTTTTTGTCCACTTCTTTTTTTTTTTCTTGAGTGTGCCAACAATGTCTTCTAGAAAGACAGGGTTCATACCGTGTGGCGCCTGTCACCACGCCATGTCCGGGAGCCAGAGTGACCACCGCTCAGACTAAAGAGTTGTATGAGGCCATATGCTGCATATTTGAGTGGGCCGACCCCTCTGGTGAGCCTTTGGGCCCGTGGGGTCAGAGGGGGCCACAGCACCGGTTGCGCCTCATGGATCCGATTCCGGATCCGGGACGACATTGGTTGTGCCAACCCGACATTCCCCTGTGTTGGATCTGAAGTCAATGCCTTCGGTGCTGCCCATCAACCACTGGCAGCGCCAGCCCCATCCTTATACCTCGATGACTGGGTCAGATCGGACTCCTGCACCAGTAGAACCCAGAGGCTCTGTTCTTGCCTGGTCCTTTTCAGGACTTTTCAGGCACGAGCGAGGACTGGGAAGGGGGTGTGTGGACCCTTTGGAACATCAGGATGTGTCTGTGGAACAGATGGAGTGATATAAGGAATTTGGGGAGGCCAGTGGGCTGGACACATCTGCAGATACTGCCATGCTTTCTCCTCCAACTGTGGCAACTTAGGAGGGGGCTTCTTATGTGATGGTGGTAAGGAGGGCAGCTGAGGTCCTAGGACTGTAGTTGCCCTCTGTGCAGGCCAGGACTAATCTCCTAACCGAAGTGGTTCAGCCAGGGGCTTCCACCTCTGAACCCCTATTGCCCTTCAATGAGGCACTTACCGATGTCCTACTAGGCACATGGCCCAAGCCCAGCGCAGGTGCTCCTGTGAATAGGGCATTTGCACCCGCCATCTCCTGGCTCCGGGCGACCCAAAGTTCCTCAGCCAACATCTTACCCCTGAGAGCTTGGTGGTGCAGGCTTCTACTTCTGATGGTGCATTCCCTTCCGCCCCTCCGGTTAGGGAATCCAAGAGACTGGAAACACTTGGGAAGAGGATGCTTTCTTCTGCCAGTCTCGTATTATGGTTGGTGAATACCACCTGCTCATTGGGCCGTTTCTCCCACTCCTTTTGGGAGATGGTTGCACAACTGCTGCCACAAGTACCGGAGGAGGGTCGGGCTGTACTCTCCCAGGCAGTGAAGGATGGGAGAGATGCAGCAAAATTCCTCATTAGGTGTGGCCTTGACACAACTGACTCACTGGACAGTGCGGTTTCTTTGACAGTGGCCTTACAGCGCCACGTCTGGTTGAGAATGTCTGGGTTCTCTGGTGATGTCCAGGCTAATTTGATCGACATGCCCTCTGACGGATCTCGTCGCCTTTAGGAGAAGGTGGATTTGACCGAAGGTGGATTTGACCTTGGAGCGCTTCAAGGATTCTTGTGCTATGGCCTGATCCTTGGTTCTCTCAGTAATATCACATTGCCAGTCTAGCTAACGCCTCTTTTATGGCAACGGAAGGGGTTTCCAGCCATGCCAACCATATCCCAACCACAGTCCCGGCATTCTTACCAAAGTGTGCGAGGACATGGGCACGTTTCATTCCATCCTCTGCATGGAAGCCAGGCATTGTCCGCCACCCAGCCCTCAGCAGCCTCTACCTCCAAGCACTCCTAGTCTGAAACTGCTAGACCACGCTACTCCAGTTGGTGGGAGAATCCATCATCTACCCCACTAGAGGTCCGTAACATTAGACAAGTGTGTCTTTGTTACACTGTGCTTTTTGAGCACCTATTTGTTGAGCTTTTACTGTGGGAGAGCCTCATAAGTTGGGACTCACCCACAGTGAACTCATGCTTTCACTTAATTATTCTCCTATGGGGATGTGGAGCCCATTGGCTAGTGACACTTTCCTAAAGCCTACACATTCCAGACATGCACTAAAAGTCCACAGTAACTTATGTGAGAAGAAGTATTCTGCAAGGTCCAATGTCCTATTTTTACTGCTTTTGGGTCATCCAGAAATTTTATATTTCTCTGAGTCAGCTCATAACCAGGGCTTGGCTGGGGGCTAGCTCTGCCAGGTGGATTTAATGACCTTCCTCCAAGCCTTGGCCTCAGAGGCCCAGCCCAGCACAACAAGCATTCCAAGGGAGAGGGCCTCCACGCGAAGAAGAGAAGATGGGTGGAGCTACAGGTTCATCCATCAGTAGCTGACACCTGGTGCCAGGCACCAGGCCTCTCTGGACGGAAGGCAGCCTGGGGGAATGGGGCTCTCAGAGACCAAGTGGCAAGAGACCCTGGATGACGCCATTTTCAACAAACCCAGAGGCCAGGGCAGGAAGGACAGAGCAGGGGCAGAGAAGTGATGTCGCTGTGTGATAGTGCAAACAGCGACTTCCTGCCAGCCCCCTCCCCAAATCTTTAAAAAGAACTTGCACCGTAAGAGAAGCTCTCTCTGGCGTGTGGACTGCTGAGGCAGAAGGTGCTGGGGTGTGGCGCAATGGGCAGTTGGAAGGAGGAACCCCCTGACTGTCCAAGGATCCTGAACCGCGCCTGGACCAGGACTAGTGCGCAGGAGCAGGGGCCTCTGCGCAGGGAGAAGAGGCCCAGGAGGAGAGCCAGGTGAAAGGCTGGCGCAGGGAGCCGGTGAAGACAGTTCCCTGCTCCCTGCTGAATCCACCCTCTGTGAGACCAGGAGGGCGAAGGAAAGTACTCCCAGTGGCTGGGGAGCGCCACCAGGAGCAAGAAGAGGCCACCTGGGGGCCGAAGTATACACCCCAGAAGGCAGGCGACCTTTGACCTCTAAATGGACTTATGGTGATGCTCATGGGGCTCTGCTGCCGGTTTCAAAGGTCCCCCGGGGTAGGACAGGTGTCGGGGCTGTCCCCAGCAAAAGGGTAGCCCCCTTGCAGGGGGGCCAGAAGCGCACGGCGGGGAGCGCCATTGCACTCCCCGTGAAGCTGAGCAGGGGGTGCCAGGAGCCCACCCTGACCCCCGAAGAAGATGCCCTGAGGCCTGGGACCCCAACCCCGGACCTGATTCCAAGTAGGGGAGCGCCGTCGCGCTCCCCGTGAAGATGGCCTCCAGGGGGCCTGGGATCCCCCACGCCGGGCCCCCATGCGATCCAGTGAGGAGGGGGGAGTGCCGTCTCACTTCCCCGGGCCAGCGGCAGTCTGCGTGTCTGCCCGGCGGAGCGGGCAGACCAGAAGTGATGTTCCGGCTCCCGCGGCCGCACACGGAGGTGCGGGCCGGGCGGGGAGGCGGCTGGGGGTGGGCCGATAAGGGGTCCGGGTGGAACCGGGCCCCTACCGGAAGGACGCGGCAGGATGAGCTTCCGGGGGTGGGCTTCCTGAGCCGCATTCCCTAATAAGGGGTCCGGCTGGGACCGGCCCCCAACGGCAGGATGAGCAGCCGGGGGAGGGCTCGGGCTCGCTGAGCCGCAAGGAAGCACCCACCTGAGAGTGCGGGTGGGACCGGGACCCCACAGAGAAAGGACGGAGGCGCGAAGTGCCAGCAGGAAAGGCAGCGCGGCTCTTCCCGGAGCAGCGGAGGAGCCGCTGCTCTAGTATTCAAGAGCATAATGCCTTGCAGGCCCGGACCGTCCTGCAAGGGAAAACAGTGTTTCCTCTGCGGGTGGTGACCCCAGGAAGTTGGGGTCACCGCCAAAAGTATGCAAGGGTGCAGGGGGAGCTGCAGGAGAACGCAGTCTCCCCCAGCATAAAGAAAAGGAGTCCCTCCCTAAGTCTCATGGGGACTTGAAAAGAATAACCCCTCAAAGGCTCAGCCAGCATTTTAACTCCTCTTGGGCTGGAACTTTTGTTCTACAGCTGGAGGCGGATTAAAAAGTGCGCCAAGGGACGAAGGGATGAGTTGAAGATGTCTGAAGAAGGGTATGCCCTGAAGGTGAAGAGGTATAATTGCACCTGTAGTGCATTTACAAATCTTATATCTTTAAGAGGCACTGAAGGTCACATGTGTATTGTGAAGTACCTGTGTAAGGTGATGTCATAAGCAAAGTGGGGTTATCTTGCCAGACATTCCTCCTAGGGCTGTATACGCGTAATCCTGTGATTTCATCTGGGATGCCTTTAGGGGCTGTAATTGCAACGCATTCTAATGTCCAACAAATGTGATGAGCACTGTCATTCTAAAGTGATGCTTTAAACATGTATTCTTGCTGCTGCGCTAAGGTAAAGAACTTAAGACGTAGGGGTGTATACTTCATAGTCAGTAGGAAATGCTCAGTTAGGGTTGTGTGTCACCTGGGCAGGTGTACCTATTTTAAATGCTTGTTGAGGTAACGGGGTGGGTCGCCGCTGGGTTGATGCCAGTGCGCAGGGCCGTTGCTCCAGGTTAGGTTAAATTAACTGCATTTGGGGACAAGATGATGTGCAAACATGAGAGTGGTGATACAAGACCCCACCCCCCTGCGGGAGGGGTGGGGATGTTATCCAATGTCGCAAAGTAATTCCAACAGCTTATGTATATTTGTAAATTGATGCATAGTATTGAGTAGTGTATGTGTTTAATAAAGGTACTCTTACTTTTATAAAGCAAAGTACAGACTGGACAGTCAATTATTGAGTGTTATTGCTGCGCACCTGTAATGGCGGTTACTAGCCCACACCACCTCCCTTGAGTAAGCCTCAGACTGCGCTGCAATGCTACCCTCAGAGTCAGGCGCTACAATTTGGTGTTTGGTTCCCAGTGAAGGACAAATGTAGTCCTGTTATTTGTGCAGGCCTCAGATACTACCTCGTTTTCCAACAGTCTTGCAGATCATTCAGGCTATTCTCTGCCTTTCCTTTCTTTTCCTTCTCGTATTACTCCACTTCAAGAACGGCTGGTGGAGGATCATTTCACTTTACTCCATGAGAAAGTTACAGCTTTCCTGGTCAAGTGGGCTATAGAGAGGGTCCTGGTTTCAGAAGTAGGCAGTGGTGGTTGTTCCCAACACTTTCTGATTCCAAAGAACTAAGGGTTACCGCCCATTTTAGATCTTTAGACTGTCAATCTGTTCCTCAAAAAGAAGAAGTTCAAGATGCTCACTTTGGCACAGTTCTGGTCTGCCTTAGACCAAGGAGACTGGCTGGTAGCCCTGGACCTGCAGGATGTGTATTTTCATTTCCCCATCTTGCTGGGCCACAGACATTACCTATAGTTCAAGGTAGGCCACAAGCGCTTACAGTTTGGCCTTTCCAGCGCCCCTCAGGTGTTCACCAAGGTGATGGTGTTCACCAAGGTGATGGTCGTGGTCGCTACTCATCTGCGTAGGTCAGGGATTTCAGTCTTACCCTACCTCGATGACTGGCTGTTGAAGGTGCCCTTGCCCCAGGCTGTTGTCTCCCACCTTTAGACTACGGCGTACCACCTCCATTCACTGAGGTTCTCTATAAACGTGCCAAAGTCACACCTGACTTCTTCCCAGATGCGCCCTTTCATCGGAGCCATTCTGGACACAGTGAAGCTTTTGGCTTATCCTCCGAAACAACGAGTCAAGAATATTCAGGTTATGATACAGATGTTTCGGCCTCTATCCAGGATTTCAGTGAGACTTACTCTGAGGCTGCTGGGCCTGAAGGCCTCTTGCATCCTCTTGGTAAAACACACCAGATGGCATATGCTGGCGGTGACACTGAGTGGAGACCCTGAAGTGGAGGCCCCCAGATTCCGAGCTGGACTTGTGGCAGTAGCGAGTTGGCTACGTACCAATTGCTTACAATTGAATGCCACTAAAACTGAAGTGTTGGTCTTGGGGAAACATGTTGAGCTATGGGGAGACCAGTGGTGGCCTCCAGAGCTGGGCATTACCCCCATCCCAGCTTCCGAAGTGAAAAACTTAGGGATCTGGCTAGATCCTGCGCTCACCTTCACAGGTCACACGAAGAAGGTTGCAGCCACCTGTTACGGTATCCTGCGAGGCATAAGGCCGGTCCTAAAATACTTCGACCCTCCCACCCGGCAGCTCGTGGTCCAAGCCTCGGTTTTATCCCGGTTGGACTATGGAAGTGCGCTGATGTTAGGGGTAAACCAGGCTGAAGCATCCAGGCTTCAAAGGGTACAAAACGCCGCTGCGCGGGCTATTGTTGGTCTTCCCAGACATTGTTCTGTTTCGGGCACCATCTCTGCCCTTTATTGGTTACCGGTCAGACAGAGGATTAAGTTTAAAGCGCTCTGTCTGGACTTTAAAATCATGAAACTCTCTTCGCCGCCGGCTCTTGCCAACTTGCTTATTCCCTACATCCCTTCGAGATCGTTAAGATCAGAGGCTCTTCATCTGGCAGTCTGCCCCCGTTTTAAACTCAGTAGAATGGGTGGCCGCTCCTACCGGGTGCTTGCTGCGGGGCTGTGGAATTCGCTCCCGGTGCACATCCGAGCTCTGAATGACCTGTCTGCCTTCAGGCGCGCTATTAAAACTTTTTTGTTCCCTGTTTCTGAGTAGCCGCTCCCCCCTTCTTTTTTTCTGTGTGTTATGTTATAGTACCTGTCTAAGCGCCAGGACGCCCCTTTGCTGGGGCAGCTGTGCGCTATAAAAATAATATTAACATTAACATATGCGGACTCTGCAGTGGGACCTGCAGTTCCAATGGGCACAGTATCAGGGGAATCTCTCCAATATGGTTCAGATCTTGGAGGGCACTGTAAAAGATCTGCAGTGGTGGTTAACAAACCTGAATTGGGTCAGCGGGACACCCCTCTCCCTTCCACAACCAGATCTGATAGTAGTGACAGTTCCATCACTCCTGGGTCATGGCGACCATCTGGGAGAGGTAGAGATCAGAGGCCGTTGGTCTTCAGCAGAATCCAAATTCCAAATCAACCTCTTGGAACTCTGAGCGATCTGATTGGCATTGAAAGCCTGCCTACCCTCCATCAAGGTAAGGCTAGTGCAGGTGTTCATGGGCAACACCACCGCCATGTAGTACTGCAACAAACAGGACGTTGTAGGGTCGTGGACTCTTTGTCAAGAGGCCCTGCGTTTCTGGACGTGGCTGGAACTTCAGTGCATTTCCCTGGTGGTTCAAAACCTGGCCTGGCCCTTCTGCCACTCCTCTGTTACCCTCCTGCCTTCAATGCTTTTCCAATGCCCCTCCCCCCTCTGGTTTATTGTTGTGCACTCTGGCTTGGCCCCCTCCTGCCACTTCCTTTGTTTGCTGAAAGTCTGTTCTATCTTAACCAACTCAATTTGCCCCTCTTTGTCACACTTCTGATGCCCCTCAAAATCCTTAGCCTCCCATCCCACCGCCCCTCTTTTTCCACACTCTGCCAACCTATTGCTACCCCTCTTCAGTCCACCACCTTCAACTCTGTTGCTCCCCTTGTAAACATTCTGTATTACTCCTCCATGTCATCCTTCTGATAACCTCTCACTTCTGTTCTTCCCCTTTGGCCATCCTCTCTGCCATTTCATCCATGCATCTGCTCCTCATACTTGACATCTAGAATACTCTGGTTGGGTGTTTTATGCAGGTGAGAGCTCTATTCTCTAACTTCCGCTGGGACCTGATTCTCCTACTCTTGAGGGATCCAGATGTCTGAATCATCTATAGGCCATGTGTTCGGATCTATAAGGACCTTGGTCTCTGATCCATGGTCGGAACGAACCTGGTTATCTCAAACCTCAGGTAGAGCTAGGACTGCCAACCTGTACCTGTCCCACTTCTCAGATTTGTTGGAGCCCAATTTGTCAGCTGCATCCGATGCTCTTCAAACCTACAGGAGGCCTGATTTTTAGTCCTGAAGGGCACCTGCTTCACTGTCCGTTAGTGAGTCTGTCTCATAGACACTTAACAGGGGCTCCGCTAATGGACCTCTGGGGTCCTACTACACATAGGGCACACTTTTCCTGTTTATGCCATGGCGCCCCTTTAAATTGGTGTGCCGTGGGCAAACGGGGAAACTGTGCTATATTATAGTGAATGTGCTGCCCCAGGGCAGCTGCAAACTCGTGCTATCCTGGGTGCAGCGCATTCAAGTGAAATACAGAGTGGCTGCTTGAAAGCTGCTCCATGTTTCACTGTGCAGGTGGCAAACCCCTGCACTTTAAAGAGGGATTAAAGATCCCTTTGCAGATGATTGGAGTGAGTGACTGGACTTGCCAGCTATAGGATGTCTGAGGACCCCTTTTTCCTCCTTCAAGGGGGCTGCCATCATGGGCTCACTGACAGTGCTCGACCGTTTTGTGGCGCACCTAAAGACTGCTTATTTGCCTGTGCGCCTGTGTCCATAATATGGTGCAACACCGAGGTACAGAGATTCCCTCATTTGCATGGCGCCACACCCTCGTGCAAATGAGGAAACGCCCTCTTGAGATAGCATCGGTACTACATGTGTGCCAGCACTATCTGTAGTACAGAAGGGGCTGCAGACGCGTCTGTGGCCCCTTCTATAATACCAAAGTGTGCCAGGGGTGCACAAAGCAGACGTACATCCCATTGCACAACCCGCCACCCCTCCCCCGAGCACTTTCACAGCCCCTGGTTTGATTGGCTGATCCATCTAGGGGGATCATTCTGGGACCAATTTGGAGGCTTAGTGCCCATATTCGTGGGAGTAAACAGATTCTGTAAACTATTTGGACCTCACGTATTGCCCTACTCTGGCTCTTGGACCACATAGGGCAGCTCTGTGTTTGGATCGCATGTGCCTTCTGATTCTCTTATTCCATTCAGACATCAGTTCTTGGACCTTCGTGACCTGCTTGTCAGACTCATCCTATGTTTATTCTGGAACTTAAATTCTCAGACCTCTGTAAGGAAGGGTTTGATTCTTCGTAGATCCAGGTTTACTTTTCAACTTTCATATAGGGCATGAGCTGCTGGGGAGACGATTGGCAAACCCATATAGGGGCCCAGTTTTGAAGATCTCTGTTCTGAGCTGCATGCCGAGCCTGGTTCTTGGACCTATCTGTGGGGTTAATTCTTTGATTCATGGGGTTAGACGGATTCTCTATCGAAGAGGAACTCTTTCTTTAGAAACTTCTTGGGGCAATGTTTTGATCACTTGAGGAATCTATCTGGTTCTCAGACACATGATAGAACGAGGGGGCCGTGGTCATTGGACCCATGGTGGGGAATATTCGAACCATGGGGTTGCTGTGTCCTCTGTACCCTGAATTTTAGACCAGTGTTTGTAGCAGCTAATGGGCTGTTGTTGCAAATTGACATTGTTATCCTGTAATGCAACTGTACACTCCTTGTCTCACTGGGTGGTCAGCGGCTGCTACCCAGCCCTGCCCAACAGCAGAGATGTCTCAGGGGAAGGGGAAGAGGCAGCAGCCCCCTTTTTCCGCACCCAGATGTACTATTTCTTTTAAAGATAGAGGAGTAGGTGGAAGTGATGCAGTTCGAACATCTGCATTTGGGCTGCTGGGAAGCCAGACGTGCTGCAGCTGGTGCGAGGCCCTGGCAAGCCGCTGTCTGCTGGGGTTACTTCTGTCTGCCTTCAAACATGTTTTTGGGGAGGAGGGGGGCGAAGAGCGAGCAGGCATGGGATGGGGGTGTCATGGGTAGCAGGCATGGGATATGATGGGGAGGGTTCGGGGTCGGCACTCATCCAGGTCTAGTTAAACTTTTCTTCCCCCCCATTTATAAAAAAAAAAAGTTGATTTTTTGGGCCAGACATGGAATTAATCTGCAGTTCCTACTCTGGGCACTTTACATTGCTGGCAACAAGAGGCAGGATGTGGGATCTCGCTCTCTCTCTCTGTGCCTTGGCTGACTTCTTTACCTCTCCAAGAATTTGGAAGGCCGTGAGATCCCCCTCGCCCCCCACCCGGGGGCTGTGCACTTTTTCACTGTGCTGATCGCCCTGCTGTGGCTTCGCCCTAATAGATTTCAGATGTTGACGCAGTTGACATCAGTATCAAACTATTTTACATGTGATCTTCTGTATTTCCTGAGGAAATCTGCAAGATATTTATTAAGAAGTAATAAAATAAACCTCTCCCCGAGATCCCGGGCCCCGTTGGGTTCCCGAAGTCTCTCCAACTTCCTCATAACAACATAGACGTGTTTTCTCTGGTGTGTTGTTGTGTAGGGGTTTAGCGCGGGTGTCTAACTTTATAATGCCTTGTATTCGTTTGTATATCCCGTTTATAAAGGGTTGAACGGTATAGGTTAAACCTGAGCGAGCCCGCGTATGCGAGGCTGCCGAACCCGCCTATGAATGAATACTCCTCAGCCCCTTCAGTGAACCCCGTTTCCAAGACCCTCCTGTCCCTCATTGTAGGTGGTAGTCCGTGCTTGCGTTGGGGGCGGGTAAAAGACTTTAGAGGGACAGCACCTGGCCGATTTATTTACTGGTATGACCAGTAATTTCGCATTGTCCGAGTCAGTACAAAAATTGGGCAAGCCCCCTAAAGCATTGTTAACCCTTTTCAGTACATACTTAAACATAATTACAAGAAGAAAGTACTTTAAATGTGTTCTAGAGCTGCCCTTATGATACCTGGCTAATACATAAAGTAAACAAAGACAGAAAGGCCAAGGAAAACATTAAAACATACGATTTTGTTTAATGTTTTGTTCAAGTATCGCGACCAGGCCTTTGTGGAAACTTAAAACGTGACCAAATGGCCGGTATTTTCTGTGGGAAAGGTGACAGCCCTAGTTATGTTGTTGGAGGCCGTAGGTAACTGGGAGACTCTTAGGTGCAGAGGCCAGCGGACTGGGGCCAAGGAATGTCCTTTTACAGGCGAGGGGGAGTGAGGCAGAAAGCTGTCCCTTCCTCCTCGTGCTGCACTCGTTGTGGTCTCGTGGGGAATCCAACGGCAGGAACAAGGCTCCTGAATGGAAGGGCTGCCCCGGACCTTGGCTGCGCGCGGCTGGCGCGTGTCCCGGAACACTTTGCTGCGGGTACCGGAGCGTCGGCGGCTTGGCTCGTGCCGTCCCAGCGCTCGGCCTTCCACGGAGAGGCTTCCTATCTGGTTTGTAGATAGCGCCTCTAAGCCTTGGTCCGGAGGGGTTCGAAGCCTCGGAGGGCTCCTGGGGTGGATGGTAAGAGGGTTGACCTGTGACCGATCTCCGAGGTCTCCCTGTTTTGCTAATGTGCCTAATTGACACAATTGACGTGTTGAGCCACATCTAAAATCAATCTGTCTTTGTAAAGTCGGGGGAGCCAGCCACCTATTAAGCAGCGACATATTAGCCATATTGTCTAATGTCATGGCTTCCCTTTCGCTTAAAATGTTAATATGTGAAGCAATATTTTTGCCTAATGAACATTACATAATTCCCATGTACGGTTTAATCAAGAAATGCAACACGAAAAGTACATCGGTCCAGTACTACAGGTCACCCCGTTCAAAGCGGCTGGGGGGATATATATATATCTCTGCCGCTTTGCCCGTGAACAAGAGCACCACGTTGCTTGAAACGCGTTGGGCTTCTGACGAACTGAGATTGTTGCCCTGCCAAGCTACAGCCTTTCATTAAAGGCGTTCAACTCTCTGCTGTGTGGCGTCTTCACTGTTTGGGCAGTTTTTTGAATATATATATATATATATATATATATATATATATATATATATATATATATATATATATATATATATATATTTTCAAAAAACAGTACTACAGGTCACCCCGTTCAAAGCGGCTGGGGGATATATATATATATATATATATATATATATATATATATCCCCCAGCCGCTTTGAACGGGGTGACCTGTAGTACTGTTTTTTGAATATATATATATATATCCCCCAATATATATATATATATCCCCCAGCCGCTTTGAACGGGGTGACCTGTAGTACTGTTTTTTGAATATATATATATATATATATATATATATATATATATCTATCCATATCCCCCAGCCGCTTTGAACGGGGTGACCTGTAGTACTGTTTTTTGAATATATATATATATATATATATATATATATATATATATTCAAAAAACAGTACTACAGGTCACCCCGTATATATATATATATATATTCAAAAAACAGTACTACAGGTCACCCCGTTCAAAGCGGCTGGGGGATATATATATATATATATATATTGGGGGATATATATATATATATTCAAAAAACAGTACTACAGGTCACCCCGTTCAAAGCGGCTGGGGGATATGGATATATATATATATATATATATATATATATATATGTATATATATATATATATATATATATATATATATATATATATATATATATATATATATATATATATATATATACATACAACAATCTCGCTTCTCAGTTCTCATGCGTGAGCATGCCGGTATTTTGAGTTCCTGTTGTTTTTCCCCAGTGAGCGCCTTGTCATCACTCGTGTTAATCCATGGTATTACCCCAGTGGGTTGTAAGGGAGCTGAAAACCGCTGCGTGCTATATTTTCAAAGTCCAATCATACGGCACTCCCTGCGTCACCAGGTTCGCAAGTACGAACCCGAAATCTGTGTGAAAACAGCAGGGCGTCTTCGCGACCAGGCCGGCCGCATTAAATTCATTCAAAAAACTGCCCAAACAGTGAAGACGCCACACAGCAGAGAGTTGAACGCCTTTAATGAAAGGCTGTAGCTTGGCAGGGCAACAATCTCGCTTCTGGGGTAATACCATGGATTAACACGAGTGATGACAAGGCGCTCACTGGGGAAAAACAACAGGAACTCAAAATACCGGCATGCTCTGCATGCACACGCCTACATAGGCGGGACTATTTTGCACATCAGCTGTTCCTGATTAATCGCCAGCAGTCATCTCTGCCGCTTTGCCCGTGAACAAGAGCACCACGTTGCTTGAAACGCGTTGGGCTTCTGACGAACTGAGAAGCGAGATTGTTGCCCTGCCAAGCTACAGCCTTTCATTAAAGGCGTTCAACTCTCTGCTGTGTGGCGTCTTCACTGTTTGGACAGTTTTTTGAATGAATATATATATATATATATATTTTTATACTTCAAGAGTGTACATAACAATAACCTCCAGTGTCTTAGCTATTATGTTCTCACCTCAGTACCCAAACCCAGAAGAGGAGGAGACCGTGATAGGATGCTTAGGCAATTAGAGTCCAAGATGATCTTGGAATTGGATTCTAAGGTACCTAATGGACTCAACACCACAGAAGACTTGTATCACTTTTTGTAAATGATAACAACCAACAGACTCCGTGGTTAGATAGGTGTACTTGAACTGTGTAGCAACATTAAGATTGTGAGTTGTGCTCCTAGCGAGCAACATTTAATGATTTAGTATCACAACTATGTCTTAGTCCGACACCCAGAACAGATTTATTTACATTCTCTCTTTTTCTTTTTTCAACTGTTTATAACAGGGATGGATCTTGGTTCTCCCTGTGAAAATTCAGTCACTTTATTGAATTATTTTGAAAGTAGGTCACACAGGGGTTGCCATCTAATTTTTGATATCCCCGACTGTGAGGTTAGTTGGACTAATACAATTAGAGGATTCAAAACTGTATCTTAATATTTTGCGTATGTAATGATGAAATTATATATTACATTTTCTATCCAAATACAATAGTTTTTAAGTATGTACAGTCTTACTTTCAAACTAGTATTGGAGGGAGAAGGCGATGGACATTTGCATATTTTATTGATTTTTTTTATATATATTTATATTGTAAATAGGATAAAATATATTTTTTGATATTGCAATATATTTATTGGCATTATGTTGCACATACTAAATAGCGCAAGCACAACGCACTTTATTTCAGTTTCTGTAAATCGAAAAACATAACATAAGCATTTATGCTGATATTATTCCAATTACTCACAAATTACACCACAGGATATTCATGGTTAATCTACGGTGTATTGAAATGTGACCTACGAGTATTTCTTTTATGTTTATTATTTGTGCATCACATGGTGTATATGAATTTGGTTAAAAAGAGGGCATGATGGGAAATGTTTTTTATGTGAGCAAGGGCAACCGCCCGAAACGCGTCATCTGCTAACGCTGCTGTGATCTCCATGTGAATAAAGTACCTTTTGCCAGCACTTTTGGGATTCGTTGGTCTCTTCCTTGGAGCAATCTCCGAAAAACAACTGGTGATTCAAGGTTGACCTGCATTGTGTGTATATATATATATATATATATATATATATATATATATATATATATATATATAGATATAGATATAGAATATATATATATATATATATATATATATATATATATATATATAAATATATATATATATTTTTTTTTTTTTCCAGCAAAGACGTTTCTATCAAGAAACACGCTGCACACTACTCCGTTTGTTTAAATGCTTTGGTTTATTTTCTGTAGGTTCCCCACCTACGCGTTTCGGACATGAAGCTGTCCCTGGTCACGGTACAAACATTAGTCCATCATTGCTTTTCACATTAAATACCTGTGGTCACCACATGGCAATTATGGTGCATTGTGGGCCCAGTAGTTTTATGGAGTATTGTAATTCCAAAACCATGCAGTATAAGATACCGGATCCAAGCAAAAATGCGACACCTGTCCAACTCTGTGTAGTATGAGAGGAGGTGAATAACAAATGCGCACTGGTGGGTCATGAGAGACCGTTAGTGATGTAGCTAGGTTGGCTTACATCGTGTGGCGCATTTTAACACCCGATTATACAAAGTAAAGGACTGAGTGTCGCATTTTTGCTTGGATCCGGTATGGGTGTTGTTAATTCGTGAAGGAAATGAGCAGTCAAAGAACCACGTTATTACTAGTGGGCATTTGTGTTTTTTTGTGTACACTTTTGTACAATAAACTCAAGGAGAGTGTGTAGAGTGTCACCTGAATAATAAATACACTGTGATCACAGTCCTTCAAAGTATGTATTAGCTGTGTATTAAGGGTCAAAATAACATTCAGAATGACCAAAATTTACTAACAATTGCATATGAGACACCGAACCCCACACACATACATCCACAATATGCCCACTTGACCTCCCTGACAGCATCCATTAAGTCGATGCTACCTCCATCCAAATATGTACAAAAGGGAGGTAACCCCTAGGCCCTTGACAAAAAGGCCTTCTTGCCATCCTGGCTCTGACCACTTACAGCTTCCCTCTCCTTCAGCAACACCTTCAAAACATTTCTCAAGCATAGGGGCCTAAACCCCAGTTGGTGCAGTCATGACATTGGATTGCAGTAGCCAGCTGGCCAGATATTTCCAGTGGAATGCGACACGAACCTATTAGTAGACTTTAGTTTCTTGCTCTTTGTTAGGAGAGGGCATGGCAACGCAGATTGGTGAAGCTGTCAAACTCAAGCTTGGTGGAAGAACAGGATTTAATGTAAGTAGTAACAAGTGTGCCTTGAGATTTTTTTTTTTAGTTTTAGAGCGTATGCCCTAGAAGAAACGAAAGCAAAGCCTGCATCTTTAATAAACCCAATCATTCTGAATGTGTTTACAAGGACGAAAAAGTACTGCTGCTTCACCAATCCTGAGGAAGGTACAGTCTAACCACAGCTTGAAACGGACCATCGCTGCAGGTCTTGCGTCCTATTCAGAACATCAGTCATTCTGCGGGTACATGTGCTAGAAGCAGCATGCAGCCTTGCTTCTTCAACCTCTGCTGATAGGATGAACTTTTAGACTCTTTTAGAGGGCAGCGAAGCCTGCTCTGCTCACTTGCATTGAGAAGCCTTACTTCCTGCCGTCCGGATCTTGGCCCGAAGCTCCACTTGAGTGTGCCCACCATAGACAGAACCTCTCTGAGTTGTGCTCCGGCCCGGGCTTGCTAGGAGGTCTCTGTCTTTAAGTCGTTAAACGCATCAGGAGTTTGAAGACAATAGCATCTACGGTGCCCAGCATAACTGGAGCTCAGTGCTCTTCTGGGGTCTTTCTCTTCATGACCCTGCCGTCTTGGGGCAGAGCAGGGCAGGGGCCCTGCCCCTCCTCTGTTGTTACAGCTTGTGTTGTGCCCGTCCTTGAGGGTGTTCCACATTGGCACTCGAAGAAAGGAAACCTTGTTTTCCGAGAACTCGCTGCTCCCTCACAGCATGATGAACGTTTAGAAGTAGGAGCCTCACAATTGTAGTTGGCAGGGCATCCTCATTCTTCTGCCTGTCTGTTTATTTTTCCCTATCCTCTGCCCCTCCAGCCCCCATAAGCTCACGAGCGTCCTCCGACATATGTGTTACAGCCTGTGGTTTATTATCCCCCAAAGAGCCCGGTGCTTGGAATTTAGCAAGCCCATCACCAGAGACCGGTCTCAGGGCCCCCGCCCTCCCAGAACACAAGCAACGCGCCGAAAAGAATGAAGCGTCCACGCTGCCAGCTGCCGGGCCCTCGCCCAGCCTGACTGCGCCCACGGAATGCGCGTCCCCGGGGCTCGGTGTCACGAGTGGGTGCGTTCTCCCGCCGAGTGCTGTGTGATGGCTGCTTCGAGCGTGGCCTCGGCGCCTTCTGGAAGTTACATTAGTCCCACGCCTAGTCCTGGTGCGATTGGTTGGGTAGTGCCGCGAAGGCTACGTCGCAGAGAGGCTGACTGCTTCCACCGTGTCTACTAATGCCCCCTTGTAAAACCCCTGCCGCATCGTGTACGGAAGGATGCAGCTGTGCCTGGGGAGGCTGGCATCGGCTGCAGGGCCAGTCTCAAGTGTGATAGTCCCCGAGGTGTGGTGAAAAGGACAGGGTGCTCAGCAAGCTTGGCGCTTTCCGTTTTGGCGCGTGACATCCCAGTGGTGCTCAAAAACGATTTGGCGCACATTTGTCACTTCTCAGTACTGTGATCTCAGGCGAGTACCTGATGCCGAATAGCTCCGGTCTCTGGGTGCACACAGAATCTGCGATATTCCTATTTATCACATGTGGGCAGGGCACACAGTTTGCCCTTTTATGCCTAATTTACAATGTGGGCACATTCCAGTTATAGCTCGAATGGGGGCGAGAGTATCATCTCAATTAAGGCATGCTGGCTCTCTCTCCATCCAAAGCATGTTAATTGTATATGAACGCTCCAGCCGAGATAAGGTTGTTAATATCACTGTACTGCCTGGCCTACATTTTGGGTTTGCAGCAAGGTAAAGCCAATTCAGTTCCATGTGGAATCAAGCGTGGGAAAATACTTTCTAGAACCCTACAGCCAGATCTGATCATGCCACACAACAGAACCGACTAGCACAGTGTTCCCAGATTGGTATACCTTTCTCGTCTTTGTATTTCCTTCAGTATCTGAGAAACCACAAAATCATTCTGTAGGGGCTGGGGAACTAGTTTGTGCTTATGCCTCTTCAACATTGTGGCCTTTCTTTGCTTTTCTCATGGGCAGGCTAGATAAGCTTGAGGTATTTTTCTGCATCTGTTGCAGGGGTGGCTCGTCCGCAATGGCGGAGGAGCATCGCCCCACTGGCTCAGAGTTAGCAGCTGTAAAATAAAATCATATTTTAATATTGTTTTATTTTTCAGTTGCTGGCTGAGCCAGCGTTTGCAGGGAGAGTCGGGCCGGGCCGGGCCGAGCCATGGGAGGAGGAGGAATGGTAGATGTGCACTTTTAAGTGCTTATGTCATTTTGGCTGGCCGTCTTAGGTCGGCCAAACTGACGTGCACTTAGGTTTCTCCAACCCGGCTGTATTGCAGAACCATGTTGGAGAAACAGCACAAACTCTCTCTGCCTGAGCAAACGTTAATCCAGCCCGCTCAGGCCAATCCCCACACTGCTCTCATTCTTGTGTGCAGCTCGGGGATTGGGTTGTGAGTCTGTGATGCTGGCCCAGGAACAGCTGGAAGTGGAAACAGAGGAGCAAAAGGCGGCCGGCAAGACCAGGTAAGTTTTTAATTTTTTTTATTATTAATCCCCCGCGGGCTCTCCCCTGACTCCCTCGCACCCCCTCCACCCTCCCTGCCACTCTAAATCAATGTTGGCCACCATTGATCTATTGCTATTATCTACTCTTGTTTATATGTACTTTCATACCGACTCCCTGATTAAAGTTGAGTCCCATCTGTGGAGCCCAGGGTTATTAATCTGTCAGTCACTGAGGCTGGTATTTGTAGTTGGTATGCTTCTTCCATGTTCTGAGAAATGCAGTCATTCTGATCGGCACAGGGACATGCCCTAGAAACACAGCTCCCTTACTTTTCTATGCAATAATTAGAATATCATACTATGGGTTATATTGGACATGTTATGGAATCCACACTTTTATCATTGGCAATATTCTCCTAAAACATACCTACATGTTTACAAGCATGAAATAGTGGTATGGGTGGTTATTATTAAAAGGATATACTTGATGTCGGAATATTGTTGCATGTCCAATTACAAATCCCAGGTGTATGTATTAGTTGTCAAGTCAATGCTGTTAGAAGCTTAATGCTTTGTGAAAGGAGAGGGACATAGCTATTAGTTCAGTGCGCCACAGTGATACTTTGGTTGAAAAATCTTATTTGGGAATAAGTTGTAATACTCTGATCACAGAAACCAATAAACGCCTCTTGTGTAGAGATACCAGAACTCCTAAACCTTAAAAAGTCCACTATGCAAGGATGCTGGGAGATGTGAACCCTACAAATTCCACTTCACATTCACACCAAGAACGATGCTTCTAAAAATCTGAGGCCCCGTCTGCAGTGCACTTAGATCTTAGAATACACACCTATTTTTCTCCATAGGGAGACTGGGAGAACTAAACGTTCAAATGGATTGCTTGATGGGAGGCCAGAGCATTAAAATACCCTCTTTGGAAATACTGGGAGATATGAGCTAAAGCAACGGGAGACCTAACTTTGCCTCTCCCTCTTTTCTTGGGTACTTTGTGTCCTGAACTCAGGCAAGCCGGAAACTCGCAAGCCCAGAACCATAATGGGTCATTGGAGATCTCTTGATGACTCTGCTCTTTAAACGGTGGCAAAGTGGTGCCTTAAGGAATTATCAGGTAAACCCAGACATTATATAGACAATACATAATTGGCAGGGCAATATGTTAAAGAAGACCCCTTGCCTGCTTCCCCCAGCCCCTAAGGAGTTGAGCCATGGAGTTGTGTACCCAGTCAACTGCAGCAAATTAAATATAGTAACTGAAAAAAACAAAGGTTTGTGATTAATTATAGTTAAGAAAAATGTATTTAATATTTCTATGCAAAAGCAACTTAAACTCAGTGGTCGAAGTGGGGAAAAAAAGTAGGGAAACTGTGGGTGGAGAATCAGGGGGCGGGAATAACCGAAGATTGAATCAGTGGGCGGAGTCAGGGGTGTGGCTAGAAATAGCAAAACATACCAATTTTAGTACGTTTAGCATTTCACTGACCAGTTACAGCTTATAACATTATTTAATTAAAACAATGGATACACATGTTTATTTGAGGTTTAATTCAGGAGAAAGCAAACACTCATAGGGAATACAGGTTTATGTAAAGTGTGTGAAATATAAGCAGGAACAACATGTTACCTTAATGCTTTTACTCTCATTGTTCAGAAATCCATGATTATTTTATGTCTCAAACATTGAGGGCATGAATACAGGGCTCCTCCTGTACACATGCGTTAAGGGCTCAGAAGAGAAAGGGACTCTTAGACCTGCGGAAACCCACAAAGGCTCCTTCATATTCATGTCAGCCAGCTAGCTGCTCAATCATAATATAGCAAAAAGAACAACTGGTGGACAGAATGCAGAACAATGTCATACATTCATCCCAGTACTGAGATCTGGGCCTAAATCTATTGTTTTTTTGCTCCGCATGCCATTCCAGTTTGGACCCAGACATATGCAAATCAGTCTTGTTCCTTCACCTAATGGGAACAGTCCAGCCCGAACTGCCAGGCCAGGTCCTCCCTGGACTTGAAACAAGCATCCTAGGACTCGTTTCGGGCTTTCAGCCCTCATCAGCCAGAATAGCTTGATTCCAGTGGCATGGAGAGCACAAGACTCATGTCTAAGCATAATTGTCCCACTCGGGGTGACAAATGCAAAAAGAACAATTGATGGACAGCATGCAGAACAATGTCCTACATTCACCCCGGTATAGAGATCTGGGCTTAAATCCATCATTTTTTGCTCACCATGCCATTCCAGTTTGGACCCAGCCATATGCAAATCAGTCTTGATCCTGGGCCCAATGTGAACAGTCCAGCCCGAACTGCCAGGCCATATATATTCAAGTGTCCTTTCATTCGGGAAGTGAACACAAAGCAGTACCCACTGAACTATGCACATAACATATTGCTCTTTGATATGCATGGTACATGTTCTTTGCAGCAGGCATATTACCCCTCTGCGCTACCTTAGATGAGTAAAACAGCCACTAGAGAAAACATGCTCCCATCTCTCTCCAACAGGTACATTGATCACCAAAGTTATCTTGGCACTTGTATTGTTGACAGAAACCTGCTGAATATACAAAGAACTTTGCAGTGTTTTTAAAACTCCTGCACTTGTACAAAACCGGCCCCCCAAACTAAACTGGCCCCCTACCCTTCCAGTTGCCCTGGGAAACGCCTGCTCCTGCCCCTGCCCTTTCACTGCTCCTGTCCAGTCAGTACTCCTGCTCATGCTCTATCAACACTCCTGCTTCGTCAATTTCCCTGCCCCTCCCTTCTCCTGCCCCCTCCTTTCTCTGACCGCTCCTGCCCTGTTCACCGCTCCTGCCCTGTTCACCGCTCCTGCCCTGTTCACCACTCCTGCCCTGTTCACCGCTCCTAGCCTGTTCACCGCTCCTGCCATGTTCACCGCTCCTGCCCTGTTCACCGCTCCTGCCCTGTTCACCGCTCCTGCCCTGTTCACCGCTCCTGCCCTGTTCACCGCTCCTGCCCTGTTCACTGCTCCTGCCCGTTCACAGCTCCTGTCCGTTCACAGCTCCTGTCCGTTCACTGCTCCTGCCCGGTCACTGCTCCTTCCCCGTTCACTGCTCCTTCCCCGTTCACTGCTCCTGCCCCGTTCACTGCTCCTACCCCGTTCACTGCTCCTGCCCCGTTCACTGCTTCTGCCCCGTTCACTGCTTCTGCTCCGTTCACTACTCCTGCCCCATACACTACTCCTGCCCCGTTCACTACTCCTGTCCCGTTCACTACTCCTGTCCCGTTCACTACTCCTGTCCCGTTCACTGCTCCTGTCCCGTTCACTGCTCCTGTCCCGTTCACTGCACCTGCCCTGTTAACTGCGCCTGCCCTGTTCACTGCGCCTGCCCCGTTCACTGCGCCTGCCCCGTTCACTGCGCCTGCCCCGTTCACTGCTCCTGCCCCGTTCACTGCTCCTGCCCCGTTCACTGCTCCTGCCCCGTTCACCGCTCCTGCCCCGTTCACCGCTCCTGCCCCGTTCACCGCTCCTGCCCCGTTCACCGCTCCTGCCCCGTTCACCGCTCCTGCCCCGTTCACCGCTCCTGCCCCGTTCACCGCTCCTGCCCCGTTCACCGCTCCTGCCCCGTTCACCGCTCCTGCCCCGTTAACCGCTCCTGCCCCGTTAACCGCTCCTGCCCCGTTCACCGCTCCTGCCCCGTTCACCGCTCCTGCCCCGTTCACCGCTCCTGCCCCGTTCACCGCTCCTGCCCCGTTCACCGCTCCTGCCCCGTTCACCGCTCCTGCCCCGTTCACCGCTCCTGCCCCGTTCACTGCTCCTGCCCCGTTCACTGCTCCTGCCCCGTTCACTGCTCCTGCCCCGTTCACTGCTCCTGCCCCGTTCACTGCTCCTGCCCCGTTCACTGCTCCTGCCCCGTTCACTGCTCCTGCCCCGTTCACTGCTCCTGCCCCGTTCACTGCTCCTGCCCCGTTCACTGCTCCTGCCCCATTCACTGCTCCTGCCCCATTCACCGCTCCTGCCCGGTTACCACTCTTGCTCATGCCTAATCACTGCTCCTGCCCCGTCACTTCTCCTGCCCCGTCACTTCTCCTGCTTCGTCACTTCTCCTGCTTCACTTCTCCTGCTTCGTCACTTCTCCTGCTTCGTCACTTCTCCTGCTTCGTCACTTCTCCTGCTTCGTCACTTCTCCTGCTTCGTCACTTCTCCTGCTTCGTCACTTCTCCTGCTTTGTCACTTCTCCTGCTTTGTCACTTCTCCTGCCCTGTCACCTCTCCTGCCCCATTACCTCTCCTGCCCCGTCACCTCTCCTGCCCGTCACCTCTCCTGCCCCATCACCTCTCCTGCCCCGTCACCTCTCCTGCCCCGTCACCTCTCCTGCCCCGTCACCTCTCCTTCCCCGTCACCTCTCCTGCCCCGTCACCTCTCCTGCCCCGTCACCTCTCCTGCCCCGTCACCTCTCCTGCCACGTCACCTCTCCTACCCCGTCACCTCTCCTGCCCCGTCACCTCTCCTCTCCTGCCTGTTCACTGCTCCTGCCCCGTTCACTGCTCCTGCCTCGTTCACTGCTCCTGCCCCGTTCACTGCTCCTGCCTCGTTCACTGCTCCTGCCCCGTTCGCTGCGCCTTCCCCGTTCACTGCGCCAGCCCTGTTAACTGCGCCTGCCCTGTTCACTGCGCCTGCCCTGTTCACTGCGCCTGCCCTGTTCACTGCGCCTGCCCTGTTCACTGCGCCTGCCCTGTTCACTGCGCCTGCCCTGTTCACTGTGCCTGCCCTGTTCACTGCGCCTGCCCCGTTCTCTGCTCCTGCCCCGTTCACTGCTCCTGCCCTGTTCACTGCTCCTGCCCTGTTCACTGCTCCTGCCCTGTTCACTGCTCCTGCCCTGTTCACTGCTCCTGCCCTGTTCACTGCTCCTGCCCTGTTCACTGCTCCTGCCCTGTTCACTGCTCCTGCCCTGTTCACTGCTCCTGCCCTGTTCACTGCTCCTGCCCCGTTTACTGCTCCTGCCCCGTTTACTGCTCCTGCCCCGTTTACTGCTCCTGCCCCGTTTACTGCTCCTGCCCCGTTTACTGCTCCTGCCCCGTTTACTGCTCCTGCCCCGTTTACTGCTCCTGCCCCGTTTACTGCTCCTGCCCCGTTTACTGCTCCTGCCCCGTTTACTGCTCCTGCCCCGTTCACCGCTCCTGTCCTTTTACCACTCCCGCTGGTTACCGCTCTAGCTCATGCCCGGTCACCTCTCCTGCCCGGTCACCTCTCCTGCCCGGTTACCTCTCCTCGCCTCTCCTGCCCGGTCACCTCTCCTGCCCGGTCACCTCTCCTGCCCGGTCACCTCTCCTGCCCGGTCACCTCTCCTGCCCGGTCACCTCTCCTGCCCGGTCACCTCTCCTTTCCTGTTGCCTCTCCTGGCCCGTCACTTTCCCTGCCTCGTCACATTTCCTACCCCGTCACTTTTCCTGCCCTGTCACTTTTCCTGCCCGGTCACCGCTCCTGCCCGTTCATGGCTCCTGTCCGGTCAGCATTCCTGCCCGATCACCACTCCAGCCCCATCACTTCTCCTGTCCCATCACTTCTCCTGCCCCGGTCACTGATTTTATCCGTTCACTGCCCCTATCCGTTCACTGCTCCTGCTGGTCACCGCTCCTGCCCATGCCTAATCACCTCTCCTGCCCCTTCACTTCTTCTGCCCCGTCGCTTCTCCTTTCCCGTCACCTCTCCTGTCCTGTCACCTCTCCTGTCCTGTCACCTCTCCTGTCCCGTCACCTCTCCTGTCCCGTCACCTCTCCTGTCCCGTCACCTCTCCTGTCCCGTCACCTCTCCTGTCCCGTCACCTCTCCTGTCCCGTCACTTCTCCTGCCCTTTCACTTCTCCTGCCCTTTCACTTCTCCTGCCCTGTCACTTCTCCTGCCCTGTCACTTCTCCTGCCCGGTCACCTCTCCTGTCCTAGTGCCTCTCCTTTCCTGTCGCCTCTATTGTCCCGTCACTGATCCTGCCCAGTTCACTCTGTGTACAACATTGACAAATTACACCAGGTTTCAAGTTCCCCACAGTACTCTGTTTGGGGAAAGCTCCTCTGTAATCACCAACTCAGATCATTTCTTTGTCCAACTCGGAGTTCCTCATTCCTGTATGTCAGCGTATGTGCTAGGTGGTTAGTGTTTATATTTTTATATTTTGTGTTGGAGAGCTTGCCAAGAAAGCAGATGTAGAAAATGATTTAGGTTTGAAAGGAGTTGAAATAACATGGTCTGGTGGAAGAGGTTGAAAATGGAATGTTACTCCCTCTACTTTCCTCTGTTAGTAAATGTTCCCATACCCACTTTATGGTTATCCACTGTGGATAATGGATTTTTTTCCATCTTAATGTCTGTTTCTGAACACACATTTTGTGTTCTCAAATATTCGTCAGAGATGAAAGTGGTCTGCTGTAAATACTGCTAAGTTTGAAAAGACGTGAAGACATGTCAACAAGGCAGTCTCAGCATTCCTTCGAGATCATGAAACATTTTCCATTTAAATATAAAGTATTCCAATGCAGCACTGTATCCTCCTGGTAGTGTACATTTTCCAACCCATGGAAACCATTGTCTCATTTCAAGCCTAAAACCTTCTCTTGACAAACCTATTTAAATATGTATAGTAAAAAAACGGCTCTTTTAAGAGCCACCCTATATTATGTCTAATTTTATATTTGTTTTTTCTGTTGGTATTTCAGTAAGAACTGCAGTATTTTCTAGATACTTACTCGAGAGTACTAAGGTACTCTGTAAACATTAGAAAAAATATATAAAACAATAAAACTAATTTCCCCGACCTCTCCAGGGTTTGCTAAACTGCCTCATTTCTTCCTCTACATTAAAACAAGAGTAATGCATATTCTGCATTTGAGCACAGAACAAAGGCAAGTGTGGTCTAAACAACATGGCTGTCTTTTCATTTTACAAGGGCTTTCATTAACCAATTGTATCATGTTTCATCATTGCCAAGTACAGCGGTATCCCACAGCCCAATATATCGCGACATTTTTGTCCCTTATTACTTAAAAAGTACTGAACCCATTTAAATTAAATGACAAATACGACCCTTTCCACACCATAATCTATATTTTTTCCAAACCACTCACTGACTTAATCAGATCTTATGGCATTTGCATCATCTCCTACACCAATGACACCCAGCTCATCCTCTCAATGTCAGACAAGTCCCCCACGACCAAATCCAACTTTGCCAAATGTGTAATCTTTGTAGAATATGGATGCGATTCAACTGCCTGAAACTCAGCACGGACAGAAGTGCTCATCTTTGGGAACAAGAACTCCCCCTGAGACTCCACTTGGTGGCTATCAGAGCTCTATCCAATACCATCAACCCTAACCAGGCACATTACATGGGTATCCTCTAAGTTGACAAACTCAACCGGGCTGCACAGGTGAAAGTAGTAAGCTCCTCCTGCTTCCACAGGCTATGCATGCTCAAATAAAACCTTAAGATGGATTCCCAAGAGCACCAGACGTACCCTAACTCAAGCCCTAGTCATCAGCAGTCTTGACTACGGCAACACTGTGTATGCTGGAATCTCCACCATCCTCTTCAGACCATCCAGAAGGCTTTAGGTAGACTTGTCCTGGATCACCCACAGCACACTCGCCTCCCACTTCACCGCAGAGATCTCCTCTGGCTGCCGATACACAAATGCTGCTAATTCAAACTCCTCACACATGCATACAAGGCACTGCACAACATTGGATAAGCCTATCTCAATTGCCACCTACTTTTCTAACATCCCACCAGACGCCTATGCTCTGCCTCACTCTTGCACACACCCATCGTATCCACAAAAGCAGAACAGAGGGCCTAGCCGCCTCCTACCTTTCACCCAAAACATGGAACAGCCTCCCTCTACACAGAAGGGCCTCCCCCTCGCTTCAGGAATTTCGCAAGAATCTGAAGATCAGACTCTTCAACTAATACCCAGCAGACAACCTTTGCACCTGCTCCCTTGCCTGGATACCCTTCAACTGATAAGTCATGCTTACAAATCATGATAATGTAACATAACAAATTTCATGAAAATCCGTTCAGCCATTTTTCCGCTGTGTCTGTTTAAAAAGTCGGGGGGGGGGGGAAATGCATTGGTGGGAAAACATGTTTTGAGACCCTCCCCCCCCCCTCCCCTTTTTTTTCTTTGCAACCCCTAAACTAATCACCACAAAACTTTGCATCGTCCCATCAATGTAGAAAAAGGAATAGGTCTGCAAAGTTTCCTAGAAACAGTGGAAACGTTGTTACCAATCAAAAATGTGAGAAATTATCATCTTTCAGAAACCTAACCAAAAGTACAGAGTGGTTACTGCCACTCTGTAATAAATGCATGTAGACTTTCACTAGGTATGATCTTCAAGATATAGGCCAGTACCTCAAGTGACAAACTCTGCAACGCATTTCAGCAACTCTCCAGTACATAAAAGCTGTAATTGTCTTTTTGGTGATAGTTTGTTCTGCGTCTTGTGTGTTTTTCCCAAACCATTACTGCCTTCAGTTGTGCACATTTAAGGTTGTATGGTGTCTGCCTTGTGTGCGTCATTCTAAAACTTGTGAAAGAAACCTGTTAGTATTCAGTATTACATGTCATCCTTTGTTTTTTAATTCTTTCTGAACTTGGCACATTGCCTAATGAGGGTGTGATTCTCTGAATCTTTCAAAACCTTTTTGAGCCCTTTTGCTTTGTTGTAGATCAGAGAATCGGTCTGAGAACCTTCCCAAGCTTATAATTAAAGTGGGCTTATTGAATCTGGAGCAGATCTGAGGCATTTACCAGGCTAAACCCTGAACAGGAAAGTATCCAGGACCGTGCTATAACTGAAGCATAAAACAGATAGTGAAGTAAACAAAGTGCAAATTGCATTGTGCCAAAAGAGGGACTAAACTGTGACTGTGTCAGATCAGAGCATTACTCGGACGATGCTATTAACTGAACATACCCTTCTGAAACAGGCTCTACCATGGGTGTCCCTGTTGTAATAATGAGGTACGACACACATTGCTGCCAGTGCTCCTTTTTCACCTTACTTACTGCATGTACTTTCACGCACTTTGTCTTTTGTCCCTCATTCTACGGCATATCCCAGTCTTATGTTGTGATTTGAGAGTGCGTATCAGGGTTTGTTCCGGAGTGTCAGTGTTGCGTCTTCCACATTAACGCCCTCATTGCTGTTCTCCCATTTGCATTCATGCCGCCGGTGTCTGACGTTACTTCTGACCGATTAGATTATGGCTTTTGGAATGAAAGGACATTAATTTGCATACAACAATACAAGCTAAGCCTGTTGCCTCTGCCTTGTGCCAGTGGGCTAATAGTCTGAATCCTGAGCAACAAATCTAGAACGGCACAAAAAGTTGCTACACGGTACTGCCAATATGACGCCTTTTGAGTTGGGAATAGTCCAACTCAATTCCTTTTTTTCACCAACTCTCTCCTGATTATTCTTGTTTCTCCTTTTATCCCTTTCTATTTATCTGGCTACCAAGTCTTTCCCCTTCTTTGTCTCTTTCTTGAGGTTGTCCTTCTGTCTGTCGCGTGTGCGTCTTTTTCTGATCTTGCCTTCGTCCCTCTATTCCACTGGTCTTAGTCTCTTGCATTCTCTCCTCTTCCCTTGTAGCTCTTTGTAGCGTGTCCTGTTCCTTCTTCTCTCGCTTACTCGTACTTCTCATCCTCTGCCCAGTATATTTTCATTATACTGTCTCTCTGGTCAGGTTTCCTCTCCTTTTGACATGTGCGATTTAATTTGAGGCTTACTCTCCAGCTCTTTTAGTTTTGCATTAGGAGCATAGACTGCATATCTTGATGATGGACTGTAGCACTTCTTCACCTCCCTCCGTCGAAACTATATTGGCTTCTTCTCTGCTGCAGTAAGATGTGTCGTCACCCTCAACAATTCACAGGTTTGATTCCCAAACACGGACTGCAAGCTTCATGAATGAATCTCTCCCCTGCCTGCTGCTAATGGAGTCTCGCAGTCCGAGTTAGAGTGCAGTTTGGGACTAGTGTAGATCTTCTGAAATCTGTGAAGGATGGTGAAGTTGACTACATATTTGCTGATGTAATGCCTGTTTCAGTGTGAGCACTTGTAGAAAGAAACTGTCAGTGGTGAACAGTGCCTCTTTGCCAACCTTGCCCAGGAGAGAGCACTCTATCCATTTGTGATTTCGACTGTGGTGATATCCCACCTATAGGATCTCTACATTGAATGATGTTGTAGTTTTTGTTTTGGGTTGAGGAAGAGTAGGCAGTCCAGGTCTGTTGAAGCTGCACCAGCTACATGGTATGGTGTAGAAATGCTCAATATCTGGAGCTTACACATCCTTTATCCTGATGGAACTTCGCTGGCTCCCCTAGCATGCCTGCACCATCTTCGAAACCAGCTGTATCATTTACAAAACGATCAGTGCCAGCAACCCCGCTTATTATGCAGACAAGCTCACGATTTCCTGCTGCTCTTGGCACACCCCAGCCAGACCACCATCAGACTAAGACCTAGAAGTGTAAAAAAATCAAAAAAGGCGGGGCCTTTTCCATCTTATGTACCCAGGACCTGAAACAACACCCTTCTACCCTTTGCAGGGAGCCCCAGCACTGTTCCACTTAGAAAGAAGTTGAAGAAACACCTCTTCAAAGAGCACTACATCACAATGCAGGATCAAGCCAATAGCCAGCTATCTTTTCTGTCACTTGCTGTGTGCTTGCCATTGACCCTGTACAGTACTCTGTTGTCTTTGCAGCCGCGTTTGCTCTACAAATACTACATACATACACCTATATCAAGAGGTTTGGGGGAACGGACACAGGAGCATTGGTGAAGTAGCTCAAAGCTAATGCTCACACGTTTGCACACTTAGGACAACAAGCAGGTTGACATCCTCTTTGGCAGGATGCAGTAATGTTGTTTTGCACGCCACCCGCATTAGTTTTGATGTAAGTAAGCTTTAGGAAAGTGTCAGGCTTAAGGGCCACGATGTGGCTCCATCGCTGGCAACCCACTGTGGGCATCCAATAATAGGGCAACGGCAGGCATTGACTTTAAAATGGTATGTTAGCCTGCTGGACCTAGCCACCAGAACTAAAGTCGTTATTCAAGAGTCACTGTGTTTCTTTGATTCTATACATTTCTCCTAACAGCTTTCTTCGTTATTAATTGCCTTCCTACGCACGATGTATTGCACTGCAATGAAATCTTTTCATATTTTAGTCTGCAGTATTGAAATTATGATCATACCAGAGATATTGTGACAAGAAGCGATTTCAAACCTGACAGGGTTAAAATCATTCTCGCTGATGATATAACTAAGAGTTTAGCTTATCCTTTGCTGACGTTAGCCCGAATATATTGAAAATTAATTGGCCATGCAGTTAAAACTTGGATTAATGAAGCACTCGATATATGCGCCTCTGTAAAATATGATTAATAACATACAGGGGAAACAGGTGCCATGGCTCAATTGTAATTTAGCGGCCATAACAGTGATACCGTCCTTTTATTGTAAGGAGAGTATTACCGCAACAATTCATGTTATCACTTGCAAGGTCACCATTCAAAAAACATAAAAAATAGGGATTGTGGGGATAAGGAAAGGAGCAGTGGGGAAAATGAGGATTAAGGAAAATAGCAAACAAAAAACAATTAAGGCAACCATGGTGGCTGAGGTTAAGAAGGTGAAAAAAAGAAAATTAAATTAAAAGGATTTGACGTGCGTGGAGGAGGGTTTAGTTATTAGTTTAGAGGGGTAAGTACCGTTCTTAAAAAATAATCACAACCCTTGTGAGGGTGTACAACCAAAGTCACTAAATAAACCCGAGCCCACTCCCCTGGTAGCTATGGCCCAAACAAAGCAGGCAGCCTTGACTTACAGGTAATGTTTAAAGAATGTATGGAAAATGACCTAGTTGATTATCACGTTAAACATGATATTCTAGATCTCCGATTAGCAGCTGTACCAACCATGATCCTTTGTATTCCCCACCAGCAAGTTCCCTCCTTTCCAGTAATAAACAACTGTAATATCACAAAACCCAGGTGCTGTGAAGGAAAGTTATATTCCGCTTGGTCAGTGTGCACAGTATATTCGGCGATCCTGCTGCCCAGTATCTGAAATCACCATTGCCACCTGTCGGGTCCCTGTAGGGAGCGGCACCTAGGCTGCGCACCACCATCAACCTTTTTATTTTTGTATTGATATACCCATGAAAGTGTCATGGGGACTCTCGAGTTGTCACCATATGGGTCTTTCGGTGGAACTGCTTGCTCTCAAAGCAAGTCTGCCTCTGCAGCCACGTCATATAAAATGGCCATGGAATCCAGCAGAAATGTGAAGCTCAAGCTGGGCCACCAACGCAAAACTGTCTACTTATATTCCTGACTTGCACGTGTTAATAATTTGTAAATTGTAAGAAGGGTATTCCATGTAATCGTTCTGTTCTCTCTTATGAATTCTTTACACTGCTGTACTCCTAGGCCGGCTGCACAGCTTTCAAAAGGGCCATAAATCGTTGTTATGCCTCCTAAGGTATTTATCCGGGTTTTAAATCAAAGGATCATGCCATTTATGATTACCTGCGATCTCTATTCTGAATGTTCTTAAAACGGTCTTGTGCACCACACAGTAATTTTGCAATCCAGCTTCACTTTAGTCAGGAACTGACATAGGTCCCCGAGGCGACCAGGAAGCCAAAGCAGAAAGCCTGTCACATCTCACAATAGATGAAAAACAGCTATTTGTCATCAACTGGACCATGCTGTTCATTCTCTTTCAGAATAAAGCCAAGTGTGCCATCTGAAGGTAGCGTGGGGCACCGCGACAGGCTGGGAAAAAAAGGAACACTGAACATTTCAGTGTAAATGTAAAAAACATACCCGCAAGTGGTGCGCGCGTGCTCGTGCCACTGCGAGCATATGTTTTCAATTATCGCGCCTGTGTCTGGGCACGATAATTGAAAACACATGGGCTTTATGTGCGTGTAACAGACACCAATAAGTCATGGGAGGAGCAATGCGTGCTTTGTTTTAAAAATACACGCACACAAAGCCCAATAGCGGAACCCAAAAGGAATCGCACAAGCACAAGCGTGTGCGATTCCAGGGTCAGTTTTCAGATCCAGACAAAAGAGCTCTCGCCCTAGGTGAGCACTGCTGCGCAGTGCAACGCAGGTCAAGTTCCCAGGTCCCACCTCTGGCCATACAATTTCAAATGATGAAGCCTCATTAGGACAACAAAAGTGATTCAAAATCTTTGTAATATTTTGTCCATTGCCTGGTCGCCCCAGTGATTGTGGTTGTGCCACAGTAAATGTTTCTGAGTGTGGCTGTTGCATTGTTTAACAATAGCCAGTGTCTAGCGATTGCAACTTAGAAATATGGTAGGGTTTCAGTTCGATAATTTCCAGAGCAAAAGAACTCTGTAGACTAAGGCCAAACACAAAATTTACACTTGGGGACTGCTGTAGCTTGCGGTCTAACATTCATGGTAGAGTACAGATTCAGTCAGAGGGCAAATAGCAGATTATTTGCTGGGGTCTGCAGCCTGGTTCTTTTGGCCAAGCTCTGTCTCCAGCTCAAGGGTTTGGGGGTGCAGCACTGCGGGGTAAGGCTAGCCAGAGAGATTAAAAACGGATCAGGAAAATCTTGTAATAACAGCCCCACATTGCACCACTGAGTTTAACCTCCTGAGGGAAGGTTCTGTTTTAAGTGGTGCGGAGTTCTCCTGAACCCTCCACAGCCCCCCCCAAAAAATCACCACGCAATCTTCCAAATATATGACTTTAAAGCCATAGATTTGGCAAGTAGTTCTGCAATAGTTCAAAAGCGTGGTGTCTAATAGGGTGGTAACTAGGGTCATTAATTCTCTAAAGCCGCAAACCATTTATGTGACTACCAAGAAAAGTGAGTGTTACTCCCTCAAATCTACTGTCAGAGGTTGAAGCGCTGGGGATCCCTTGACACTTCCTTTAATGAAAGTAGTCCGCTGTCTACCCCAGGTTTCCTAAGGCCAGTTCAGCCCTCTGGGGTGAAGAGTTATATTGCAGGGAGAACATTTGGGAGCATGGCCCTGCTGAGTTGAATGCAAGTCGCTTTGGAGTCTGGCTGTGCCATAGATTATCATATGATAGTACCAGGGCTTGGGGGATCACTATACTGATGAGGTTGGCACCACACATTTGGTTGTGCTCAAGTGATGCATTTGGTAACAGGATTGTGGGACACGGGTTACGTAGCTTTGTCTAAGGAAGTAGCACTCCACAGTGTGGCTACACCATGCAGACGCTTGCTTAGTGAGAAGACACTCCTGCTTTCCCCATGTGTGCTGGAGAACGTCAAATGTTTACACTTTCCCAGCAAAGCTTCAGCAACCTACGTCGTCAGCGGGATTCCTTAATTCTGCAGCTGTTTTTGGTTACGTCAGACAACACTGCAAGTCCCAGGAAAGGCAAAGCAGCAAATTAATGGCATGTTAGATGCGAGTCTGCTTCCCCAAGCATGGCTATTTTTCCCATCCTGAGCGGGGTTCTGGCCCAAGTGAAGCTTCTCAGTCAACCTCTGGCCCAAAGCAATACCCTCCTCTCTAAATAAGTCCTGCAGCTCTGTATTTGTTGAGTATGACCATCCCCAAAGGGATCCTTAATTAAAGCTCTGACTCCCAGGCCATAATTCTGACATCAGCATTGGGCTTTGGTCCTTCAAGTTCAGGTCTATTTGTAATGTCCTGTGGCATATTATGTTCTCTGCCCTGAGCTACAAATACCCCATTTTCATGAAGTATGGATCGCAAGGCTGGTTATTTTCTTGTTCCTGGGCAGCAAACCTCTTGACAGAGGTTGGACAGAATACCCCAAACATATATTCGTCTCCATTGTCCAGTATAATACAAATGGGACTTTTCCTTGGCCTTTCTTTGACAACCCTCCGACCATTAGTTTACAGACTTCAGATGTGGTCCCACATTGTAGAGGGCACTGTGAGCTTACATACCTACATATCTAGTAGTGCCAAATATAATTAGTTAGTCTGAAATTAGTGGTCCCGCTTTATATGCACCCTTAACTCCTCTACATAGCTTGGACAAGCAGTCCATGCCTAACATGTTGAATATGGTGTGAAGATTAAGACCAGATTCATTACAGTGCAGTGATTCTAAGACACAAAAGAGGCAGCATTATATAGAAAGACCCTTTGTTATCATCTCCCAGGAGCAATCAGGAAAAACATTGACCCCACTGCATCATGATGTAAAGAACAGCAGCACCCTAGTAACCGCCACGTTATTGTTGTTTCTGATAACTCCGATACACTTCAGCTCTGACTTTTGCTTCTTCTTATCTAGTTTGACATCCTCTGCAGGGGGGGGCATAGTGTTCTCCCTATGTGTCAGTTCCTTATTTCCCTCTAATGGTGCTTTTGACATCGTTGTACTTGCTTTAAACTCTTAGCTTTTCCTCTACTCTCTATGAGCCTGCCTTTCCTTGAGAGCTCGTTCTTTTCTCCTCTGGCTGTTGGCCTTCCTCTACACTTCACAGGCGTGTTGTTTCTTTTGGGTCGGATTTCCATGCTCTGGTGTTTAAAGCACACCTCTATGCCCCTCGCAGCCTTATATTTTTTTTGTATACTGGGCTCGCATGGTGAGCAGTGTTCAACTCCGGGTTGGGTCACTCTCGCTCTCGCTCTCTCTCGTGTGCTCTCTCGAGTGCTCTCTAAGGTGTGCTACCTGTTGCTGATGATCCCACTCCATCTCACTTGAGCATTCTGTACTCTTTTGGACGGGCTTTGCATTTCATGATATGAAGCACCTCACAATCATGGAGTGGGGATCCAAGTTCAACATGGGGTGTGTTGGGTAATTTTAGAAAGGTGCATGTTGCTTTCCTTCCGCATTCTTTATTAAGCAAGTTTCAAGTTTAATCTTTATTTCGTTGCAGTGCAACATAAAAGATACAATAAAATATAAACAAAACATGATAAAATTCACCACATATAGAACTTACAATTCATTATGATTGAGCACCCTGTTATAAAATCTACATTTCATCATATTTGGACACACAAGATTACAAATTTGTGTTTGACACAGAAGTTGAATAAATATATTAAAATGTTTAAAAATCAGATTAAAAAAACATTAAATTGGTTATAACAGCCGGGAATTTGAGAAGACACAAGTAGCTAGACACAATTCATGATTTGAAGATTTCAGGATGTCAGTTTTTCCTTATTTAAAATGAAAGGTTTAATTTCCGTCTAATAAAGTAAATGGCCAATAAAAATGTACTGATTCCGAACACAATTACTAGGCTGGTGTCCGTACTTAGGATCCTACCAGCTTCCTTATGAGAGATGGAGCCAATATTACGGCACAGAGGGACTATTGTTGCATTGTTTCTGGGGTCCTGTTCTGCAGTTAGGAAAGGAAATAACTCGGAGGAGTGCGACAATATTGTAGTTAGCCAACAGGCTCCACATAGATCAATGTCCAGTTAGAAGTTTTACTTTAAAAAAGGAATACATCTAGGAAAAAAAAATTAGAAGGAAATGTCAATTTAATCAAACATGATTAGCTACGAATTTTGAAGCGACTCCCCTTTTGCCAGGCATTTCTTAACCAGTTTACAGTGTCAATGCATTTGTTTAATCTAGTATTTATTACTGGAATGGGTATACATTAGATTCTACTCAACAATTACCTGACAATCTAGGACTGGAGTATGTCAACTGTAAGGGAGTTGGTCTCAATTCGAAACTTTGCAGCCCACGTTTCTTGAAACGTTGAAATGTTAATCTTTTTTCACCACTCATTCCTCCCCTTCCCTGGTCACATTTGGAGTATAGTGAGTTTTAAAGCTCTGAGCTTAGTATAGAAGTTTGTTTTAGAACCTGGACTCAACCCTTTGGGCAAAAAAAACTCCGAGACTACTTTTACTTAAAAGGAACCTACAATTTGCACATCAGCAATTGCTGGGTATTGCCACATGATTAATTGTACCTCTAGTGCTAGTTAATCCGTTCCACTCTTGGTGGGCAAACAGCGAATTACAATACCAACAGCACAGAATGCTGTCTGCATTTCAGAGCGATTATAAAGACTTAGTTGGATATACATTTTTAGTTCTGGCATGGCAACAACAGAAAAGCTTTCAGAAACACCACTTAGATAGGGGCTTAGGCTCCACTCATATGTTGATTACCTTCAGTACAACATTTGAGCAAACCTGGTGTGTTTCCACAGAAAAAGAGTGCTTGTATTTCACCCTTTACATTGTGGGAATGCTTAGATTAAATACAGCAGAACTGAGTGGATTATGGTGGTAAGACAATTGTTAAGGCTGTAGACCGGTTATGTTTATTATGAAAAGTTACAGTAGAGGGAGTAGGGCTAACATATTTATTGTGAAAAGCATATGTTAAAGTCAATAGACATGTAAGAGTGGATTGCATCACCCAGGTATTTTATTACATGGTATTTCAGATTACTGTTGTCAGCAAGATTCTTGGTATCGGTTACTCCCTCTGACAAACTGGGGGATAAAAGATTTGGACTGTGATCATTCTTGCTATGTCCTCTTAACAGAGATAGTAGTTCTCTTTGCCAAATGTTTCTTTGCATTTATTTGTAATCCTATGACTGTATGCCTGATGGTTGCCTGATAGTGTAACCCTGAGTTGAAAATTGTGAGAAGTTGGCCTTATATATGATGTTTCCAATTCTGGAACCACCTTGTATCAGTCCAAACATTCCCTTATGGTGTCTGGTTGTAAGTCAACCTTATAGACAAGCTATCTTAATGGTAGCATAGACTAAGCAGCCATAAAGGCTAAACTCAAGAGGTCGTGTTAAGTGAGCTGTTTTACCAATCACAATCCTGTAATATCAAATGAAAGGACACCACACAAGTATATATTATAAAAATATATGTGTTTAATTCTAAAATAATCCCCTGTACTCTTTATGAGCAAAGGGGCACAAGCGTTAAATCAAAAGCACAGTATAACAAACAAAGGTGCACAATTATGGATGAGGGCGGGTGGCCACTCAAACCATATATTAAGAAAGTGGTATAAGAGATACCAATCGAACAGTGGTTAGGCCTAGGGCCTAGGGAATCGCTGGGAGCAGTCAGGACAAGCAATGCTGAAGTCGGGAAAAGCCCGCGGGATTCGGGTGCAGCGCTTAAAGCACACGCATGCACCAATGCAAAGTCAATGGTGCGTAAAAGTTACACAAATAGAGTTTAAGGATACTTCCGCTGAACCTAGATGGACAAAACTTTAGACACAGACCCTAGAGGTGTGTACCAGTGTGGGAACACCTTTAGACACAGACCCTAGAGGTGTGTACCAGTGTGGGAACACCTTTAGACACAGACCCTAGAGGTGTGTACCAGTGTGGGAACACCGGCGTTGCTGAGTTACCTCACCCACAGGAAGCGGGTGCATAGGGTCGAAGTGGCGTAGGGTTTCGTCACGCAGGTTCTTGGTGCTTGAAGCTGAAGATGCTGCAGGCGATGTGAAGGAGAAGTGTCCGATGTGATCCAAGGGTGGATCAGAGTAGAAAAGTACCTGAAAGCAGAGGGGACAGAGTCTGGGTCACTCAGCAGTGACCAGGGTGGAACCAGGACGGAACCAGACAATGTCAGGCGCAATCAGGTGGTTGTCGAAGAGCTTCTCTCCGCTGCCACGTGGGCTCTGGGGCATCTGCGACGTCCAGGAGCGGGTCACGAGCTGTCCCACGCAGGCTCTCACCGTCGGCGCTGTCGGCTTCAAGATCGGAGCAAACAACACTTGGCAAGAGCAATCCATGCAGGACTGGAAGATTGCTTCTCACTCGGACCAGGAGGGTCAGAGCGGGGGCTCCTTTTCAGAGGAGCTGGTGCAAGTCTGGAGCAACCAGAATCACAAGTCGTATTTAGGTTTTCGCTGGCACAAGGGCCACAAGCCAGCTGGCAAGTGACCGGGCCAACGCGTCGAGCCAAAGCAAGCAGAAGGGCCCCACGCAGCACTCGTCGAGTGTAGAGGGGTGAGCTTCGGTGCAAAAGTGGCTCAGGGTTGGGGCTTCTCAAACCCCGGTGTACAGCTTCGAGGGTCACTCGTGGGCTGCACGGTCAGCGTCTCGTGGTCAATTCAAGATGGCGTGCCCCACGCTCCCGGTCGCCTCCACGGGACTGTGGATCGGGCTGTAAGAAGGCAGGCAAGCTTGATCTCGTCAATCTCTGTCGCTCGAGTTCCGGCGGGAACTGCAACAAAGCAGACGTCGAGGTGCTGGATGGTGCCTGTTTGCACAGGGTGGTCACTCCTTGACCACAAGGGAGATTCTTCAGTCTTCTACATTGAGTAGGATGTCGAAGGGTCCAGAGTTTCGTTTCAAATGTTTCATCAGGATAATCTGAGTGCGTTGGCACTACTCCCATTCTTATACCAATCTAGGGGGCTGGATTACCTGCTAGGTCCCCTCCTATGGGTGGGACCCAGGAAGGGGGTGGATACACCCCTTTCCTTTGATCCAGGCCGCGCTGGGACTGGGGCTGGTCTGCCCAAGAACCGGTTAGGCCGGATTATGCAAGGGGAAGCCTTGTGCTCCCCAGGCAGTGTCTGGTTTCTTTCAAACCTCCCTGCTACAATCCACTATCTCCTGTCTGGGGTGGTGTAACACCTCCCTGCGACAGGAAAGCCTTTGTCCAGGCCTCCTCTGCTGAGTTTCGGTCAGCAGCAGGAGGTCAAACTTGTGTCTGTGGCAGAAGCATCCATTTTGTGGATCTGAGGCTCTTTTAAAAATCAACCGTGTTTCAGTAAAGTAACATGTCTTCTCCCTCTAGAGGGGTGGAATGCTATCCTCGTCGACAGAACTGTCGAGGGGATAGTATTCCAAATCCTATGACACCTTACATGACATGCTTTGATAAAGCCAAACCAAAGTTGCTATATAACTGCGAGGATTATAATGCACTGAATAGTATATGGTTTGGCATTATCCCGGAACAGCTTAGGGAGTTGTTCCCGACAGCTGCAGACAGGCTCAGCTCATGCCAGAGCTCCATCTCACATTAAACCATGCACTCTGGCTCCAGGATTGATGAGGCCTTCCATAGGAGTGGCTCACAGGTTTATATGTGTCCAGATATAGGTTTAGATATAGGTATACTATATCTAAGCAAGGGGTGATTACACCAACTTGCCCCAGCTGAGTGATCAGCCAGTTGTGTCAATTTAAGAACCAGCCAGGGGTGGCAAAAGCTATGCTTCAGCCCCTAGTAGGCCTTTGTGGCACCTATGCCCTGAGCACCTATAGTGCATGGTACAGGGGCTGACAAGGAGTCCATTTTCCAATTGGGTTATGCACATATAGTACATGTATGTGAATTTAGAGAGAGAACAGCAGGCTGGGGGTCTGATTAGCATGCCGACAGCCTCAGTAAGTCGAAAACCAGTGAAGCAAAAAGCAAAAATTGGGTTGACCATAGGATAGCAGACCCTACTCTCCTACACACCCCCCCTACCCCCCCAAACGCAGGGACATTAAACTTAACCTTGACCAGATAAGTCTTCATGTTCTAAGTGGAAGTACCTGGAGAGACCATCTGCATTACCATGGTCAGTCCCTGGGCGGTGCTCCACTGTAAAGTCCATCCCCTGTAGGGAAATGGACCACCTGAGCAGTTTGGGATTTTCACCCTTCATCTGATTTAGCCACAAGAGGGGCTTATGGTCTGTCTGAATCTTGAAGTGAGTTTCAAACAAGTATGGCCTCAACTTCTTCTTGGCCCAAACCACAGCAAAGGCCTCCCTCTCAATAGCTGACCAACGTTTCTCCCTGGGGGTCAGCCTTCTGCTAATAAAAGCAATGGGCTGGTCTTGACCATCTTGATTAAGTTGTGAAAGCACAGCTCCCACCCCCAACTCAGAAGCATCTGTCTGTACAATGAACTGTTTGGAGTAGTCAGGACTCTTCAGGATAGGTGAAGAGTACATGGTCTTCTTCAGGTCATCAAATGCCTTTTGACATTTAACTGTCCACTGAACCTTTTTGGGCATCTTCTTGGATGTCAAGTCATTCAATGGTGTCACAATGGACCCATAGTTCCTTACAAATTTTCTGTAATACCCAGTCAGGCCCAAGAAGGCTCTGACTTGTGTCTGGGTAGTTGGAGGAGCCCAGTCCTGTATGGTCTGGATCTTGCTCTCCAATGGTTGAACCTGACCCCCACCTTCTAGGTGGCCCAGGTACACAACCTTGCTCTGCCCTATCTGGCACTTGGTAGCCTTGATAGTCAGGCCTGCCTTTTGCAGGGCCTCCAGAACCTTCTTCAGGTGGATCAGGTGATCCTCCCAGGTGGGGCTAAAGACAGAAATATCATCTAGATATGCTGCACAAAAGTCATCCAACCCAGCAAGGACTTGATTCACCAACCTTTGGAAGGTGGCAGGCGCATTCTTCAAACCAAAGGGCATTACCACAAATTGATAATGTCCACTAGGGGTAGAGAATGCTGTCTTGGCTTTTGACTCTTCAGCTAGTCTGATCTGCCAGTAGCCAGCTGTCAAATCAAATGTGCTCAGAAACGTGGCAAAAGCCAATTTATCAATGAGCTCATCTGATTTTGGAATGGGATGTGCATCTGTCCTAGTGACAGCATTGAGACCTCTGTAGTCCACACAAAACCTCATTTCTCTCTTTCCATCTTTGATATGAGGTTTTGGAACAAGGACCACTGGGCTAGCCCATGGGCTCTCTGATGGCTCAATCACTCCAAGCTCCAACATCTTTTGCACCTTAGCCTTTATACAATCCCTGACATGGCCAGGTTGCCGGTAGATCTTATTCTTCACAGGCAGACTGTCACCAGTGTCCACCTCATGGGTGCACCAGTTAGTTTGACTGGGTGTGAGTGAAAACATGTGTCTATGGGCCTGCAACACCTGTCTGCAGTCCATCTGTTGCTGGTCAGTGAGGCTGCCTGCCAAGGCTACTCCATCAACTGAACCATCATCAGGGTTCTGGGAAAGCAGGTCTGGGAGAGGGTCGCTCTCTTCCTCCTGATCCCCATCTGTGGCCATGAGGAGACTCATGTCCTCCCTGTCAACAAATGCTTTCAAACAATATACATGGAGCTCCCTGTGGGGGCTCCTAGGGGTTTCAAAGTCAACCACATAGGTGACTTCTCTCTTCTTTTCAACAATTGGGTAGGGTCCAGTCCATTTGTCCTGGAGAGCTGCTGGGGCCACTGGCTCCAACACCCACACCATCTGCCCTGGTTTGTACTCCACCAGAACAGCCTTTTGGTCATGCCAGGCTTTCTGTAATTCTTGACTGGCCTCCAGGTTTTTGGATGCTCTTTCCATATACTCAGCCATCCTGGAGCGGAGACCAAGTACATAGTCCACAACATCTAGCTTAGGCTTTTTTAGAGGTAACTCCCATCCTTCCTTCACCAAACATAGTGGACCCCTCACAGGGTGGCCAAACAAAAGTTCAAAAGGGCTGTAGCCAACCCCCTTCTGTGGGACCTCTCTGTAAGCAAAGAGCAAGCAGGGTAAAAGGGTGTCCCATTTGTGCCTAAGCTTCTCTGGTAAACCTTTTATCATTCCCTTGAGGGTCATGTTGAATCTCTCCACAAGCCCATTGCACTCTGGGTGATAGGGTGTGGTAAACTTGTAGTTTACTCCACACTCCTTCCACATTGCCTTTAAGTATCCAGACATGAAGTTGGTACCTCTGTCTGAAAGAACCTCCTTTGGAAAACCCACTCTTGAGAACACTGCAAGAAGGGCCTTTGCCACAACAGGTGCTGTTGTGGTCCTCAGGGGAATTGCCCCTGGATACCTGGTGGCATGATCCACTACCACCAGTATAAATCTGTGCCCAGATGCTGTGTGAGGATCCATGGGACCCACAATGTCTATTCCAACTCTTTCAAAGGGTACCCCCACCACAGGTAGTGGTATCAGGGGGGCCTTTGTTGTGCCACCTGACTTACCACTGGCTTGGCAAGTGACACAGAAGCGACAAAACTCCTTGACATTTTCTGACATATGAGGCGAGTGAAAGTGAGGGACAAGCCTGTCCCAAGTCTTGTTCTGGCCTAAGTGTCCTGCAAGGGGAATATCATGGGCCAAGGTAAGAAGGAAGCCCCTAAACTTCAAAGGTATAACCAACCTCCTGGTGGTACCAGGGTTGGGGTCTCTAGCCTCTGAGTAAAGGAGTCCATCATCCCAATATACTTTATGGGCACCTTGAGCATTCCCTGCAGCCTCAGCAGCATCTTGCTGTCTGAGGGGTTCAAGTGAAGGGCAATCTAGTTGGGCCTGCCCCAGGTCTGCCCTTGAGGGTCCCCCTGTCCCCAGAAACTCAACCTGATCAGGCTCCAGTTCCTCTGAGACAGTCTCCTCTTGGACTGCAGAATCAGCTTCCTGTGAAATCTGATCCTCAACCTGGGGCAAGTGGGAAGGCACAGCCTTTACCCTCTTGCTCCTTCTCTTGGGTTGCGGTTGGTCTAATGTTTCAAGATCTACCACTGGTTCAGGAAAGCACTTCTTAGCCTGAGACCTTGTCACTGCAAGGACATGAGCTGAAATCCCTAGCATTTCTGCATGAGTCCTGTACTCCACTTCTGACCAAACTGAGCTTTCAAGATCATTGCCTAACAGACAGTCTACTGGGAGGTCTGCACTTACCACAACTTTCTTTAGGCCATTTACACCTCCCCAGGAGAAGTTCACAACAGCCACACTATGTGTAGTAGTGGTGTTGCTTGCATTGGTCACTAGGTAAATCTCACCTAGTACAATCTGACCAGGGCCCACAAAGTCAGGTGTCACCATAGTGACACTGGCACAAGTGTCCCTGTAGGCCTGAGCCAGTTTCTCATTTATCAAAGGTGTCTGCCTATACTTGCCCAGGTTACTGGGACTCACAGTAGTGGACAAAGATAAGTCCACATCATATAGGAGAACAGCCTGAGTGGGGACTCTGACTAGGCCAGATTCCACCTCAGTACCCAGGGTTAACCCTACTATACCCTTTGGCTGTGTACCACCACTGTTAACTGTACTAGGGGGTGCAGGGGCTTTAGGAGCTGCAGTGGTGGGGACTGGATTTTTCTTGGTGCATTCACTGCCCCAGTGTGAAACTGATTTGCAGGTATTACACCAAGGTTTCTTTGGGCCATCATTCTTCTTTTTCTTGTTGCCATTTTGGGAACCACCCTCCTTATTACTAGTTTGGGGGCCTGAAGACTTCTGGTCCTTTTCTTTATCTTTCTGATTCCCACCCTTCTGGTCTGTTTTCTTCTGGTCACCACCATGGTTCTGGGGTTTCTGCTTAATCCTTGTTCTGACCCATTTGTCTGCCTTCTTTCCCAATTCTTGGGGAGAGGTCAGATCAGAGTCAATAAGGTATTGATGCAACAGCTGGTTCTGACAGTTATTAAGGATCTGCTCTCTCATTATAAGATTGTACAATCCTGTATAGTCTGAGACTTTACTTCCCTGCAGCCAACCCTCCAGAGCCTTAGTGGCACAATCAACAAAATCAGTCCAGTCCTGAGTCTGTGCTTTTTGGGTGTCTCTGAACAACAACCTGTATTGCTCAGTGGTTAGGCCAAACCCTTCAATAAGAGCACTCTTCAGGACAGAGTAGTTTTTGGCATCCTCAGGTCTAACTGTGAGGAGCCTATCCCTCCCTTTCTCAGAAAAGGAGTACCATAAAATTGCAGCCCACTGATCCTGAGGGACCTGCTGTACCATGCAGGCTCTCTCAAGAGCAGTCATCCATTTGTGGATGTCATCCCCTTCCTTGTAGGGGGCACACTTTTTGTCAGGTTTCTATTGTCATAGCCCCTGTCTTTCTCTCCAGGATTTTTGCTGCCACCAGTGGCATCTAAGCCACACAACTTCTGTTCTCTTGCTAAAGCAAGTTTAGCTTGAGCCAAGGCTATCTCTTCCCTCTCTATTTGGAGTTGGACAGCCCTCACCCTGGCCCTATGCTCTTTCCTCTGGGGGGAAGTCATTCCCCTTTGAGATTCTCTTGAGACACTAGAAATATGAGAGTCCCCTGATGGAGATCTCACCCTTCTGTTGCCTGGGAGAATTATGTTATGGGATCTGGGGAGGTGCTGGCCCTCTCCATTCCCATGTAGGTCTAAGTTGGCCTGGTTAAGCCTGGCAACTTCAAACTGGTTACCCCTCTGATCCTGATCATCAGGCTCATCTACATCTGAGCCATCTTCCTCCTCTTCCTCCTCTTCTTCTTCCTCTTCTGGAGTATGCTCATTCTCAGGGGTGTTCACTCCATCTCCTAAATCTAAGGGAGCTGCACTCGCCTTATCTAAGTCATCCTTTTCCAGGATGGCTATCAGGGAAGGAATGGTGGGGTTTCTACCCCTTTTTAGCCCCCTTGCAATGCACAACGCACCCAAGTCTTTGTGGCTAAGTTTGTCATAGCTGGAAGTTGCCTTGGTAAGGTCAACTGTCACAGGGGCAGAGCCTGAAGCTCTTCCTGTGTCAGACATGACTGCTAGTGAGGTGCAAGTGGTGCACTTACCTACACTAAGTGTTTTCCTACTGTACCTTGCTAGTGAGTTGTAGTCAGGGTGTGCTAATCCCTTTAATCTACAACTACTAAGTTCAGTAGAACTTAAATATGCTAAGCTTTTGATTTATATGTACCTAAGGTACTTGATGTGATCTTTCAATTTAATAAAAAGATTGCAATGGTAAAACAGCAAGCTCAAATCCGCACCGCTGCACACCAATGTGAGAAGTTGGCCTGATATATGATGTTTCCAATTCTGGAACCACCTTGTATCAGTCCAAACAATCCCTTATGGTGTCTGGTTGTAAGTCAACCTTATAGACAAGCTATCTTAATGGTAGCATAGACTAAGCAGCCTTAAAGGCTAAACTCAAGAGGTCGTGTTAAGCGAGCTGTTTTACCAATCACAATCCTGTAATATCAAATGAAAGGACACCACACAAGTATATATTATAAAAACATATGTGTTTATTTCTAAAATAATCCCCAGTACTCTTTATGAGCAAAGGGGCACACGCGTTAAATCAAAAGCACAGTATAACATACAAAGTTGCACAATTATGGATGAGGGCGGGTGGCCACTCAAACCATATATTAAGAAAGTGGTATAAGAGATACCAATCGAACAGTGGTTAGGCCAAGGGCCTAGGGAATCGCTGGGAGCAGTCGGGACAAGCAATGCTGAAGTCGGGAAAAGCCCGCGGGATTCGGGTGCAGCGCTTAAAGCACACACATGCACCAATGCAAAGTCAATAGTGTGTATAAGTTACACAAATAGAGTTTAAGGATACTTCCGCTGAACCTAGATGGACAAAACTTTAGACACAGACCCTAGAGGTGTGTACCAGTGTGGAAAGACCGGCGTTGCTGAGTTACCTCACCCACAGGAAGCGGGTGCATAGGGTCGAAGTAGCGTCGGGTTTCGTCACGCAAGTTCTTGGTGCTTGAAGCTGAAGATGCTGCAGGCGATGTGAAGGAGAAGTGTCCGGTGTGATCCAAGGGTGGATCAGAGTAGAAAAGTACCTGAAAGCAGAGGGGACAGAGTCTGGGTCACTCAGCAGTGACCAGGGTGGAACCAGGACGGAACCAGGCAATGTCGGGCGCAATCAGGTGGTTGTCGAGGAGATTCTCTCCGCTGCCACGTGGGCTCTGGGGCATCTGCGACGTCCAGGAGCGGGTCACGAGCTGTCCCACGCAGGCTCTCACCGTCGGCGCTGTCGGCTTCAAGATCGGAGCAAACAACACTTGGCAAGAGCAATCCACGCAGGACTGGAAGATTGCTTCTCACTCGGACCAGGAGGGTCAGAGCGGGGGCTCCTTTTCAGAGGAGCTGGTGCAAGTCTGGAGCAACCAGAATCACAAGTCGTATTTAGGTTTTCGCCGGCACAAGGGCCACAAGCCAGCTGGCAAGTGACTGGGCCAACGCGTCGAGGCAAAGCAAGCAGAAGGGCCCCACGCAGCACTCGTTGAGTGTAGAGGGGTGAGCTTCGGCGCAAAAGTGGCTCAGCGTTGGGGCTTCTCAAACGCCGGTGTACAGCTTCGAGGGTCACTCGTGGGCTGCACGGTCAGCATCTCGTGGTCTTTTCAAGATGGCGTGCCCCACGCTTCCGGTCGCCTCCACGGGTCTCAGCTCTGCAGGGACTGTGGATCGGGCTGTAAGAAGGCAGGCAAGCTTGATCTCGTCGATCTCTGTCGCTCAAGTTCCGGCGGGAACTGCAACAAAGCAGACGTCGAGGTGCTGGATGGTGCCTGTTTGCACAGGGTGGTCACTCCTTGACCACAAGGGAGAATCTTCAGTCTTCTACGTTGAGTAGGATGTCGAAGGGTCCAGAGTTTCGTTTCAAATGTTTCATCAGGATAATCTGAGTGCGTTGGCACTGCTCCCATTCTTATACCAATCTAGGGGGCTGGATTACCTGCTAGGTCCCCTCCTATGGGTGGGACCCAGGAAGGGGGTGGATACATCCCTTTCCTTTGATCCAGGCTGCGCTGGGACTGGGGCTGGTCTGCCCCAGAACCGGTTTGGCCGGATTATGCAAGGGGAAGCCTTGTGCTCCCCAGGCAGTGTCTGGTTTCTTTCAAACCTCCCTGCTACAATCCACTATCTCCTGTCTGGGGTGGTGTAACACCTCCCTGCGACAGGAAAGCCTTTGTCCAGGCCTCCTCTGCTGAGTTTCGGTCAGCAGCAGGAGGTCAGACTTGTGTCTGTGGCAGAAGCATCCATTTTGAGGATCTGAGGCTCTTTTAAAAATCAACCGCGTTTCAGTAAAGTAACATGTATTCTCCCTCTAGAGGGGTGGAATGCTATCCCTGTCGACAGAACTGTCGAGGGGATAGTATTCCAAATCGTATGACACCTTACACAACATGTTTTGATAAAGCCAAAGTTGCTATATAACCGCGAGGATTATAATGCACTTAATAGTATATGGTTTGGCATTATCCCGGAACAGCTAATGGAGTTGACAGGCTCAGCTCATGCCAGAGCTCCATCTCACATTAAACCACACACTCTGCCTCCAGGATTGATGAGGCCTTCCATAGGAGTGGCTCACAGGTTTATATGTGTCCAGATATAGGTTTAGATATAGTTATACTATACCTAAGCAAGGGGTGATTACACCAACTTGCCCCAGCTGAGTGATCAGCCAGTTGTGTCAATTTAAGAACCAGCCAGGTGTGGCAAAAGGTATGCTTCAGCCCCTGGTAGGCCTTGGTGGCACCTATGCCCTGAGCACCTATAGTGCATGGTACAGGGGCTGACAAGGAGTCCATTTTCCAATTGAGTTATGTACCTATAGTACATGTATGTGAATTTAGAGAGAGAACAGCAGGCTGGGGGTCTGATTAGCAGGCCCAAAGCCTCAGTAAGTCGAAAGCCAGTGAAGCAAAAAGCAAAAATTGGGGTGACGATAGGATAGCAGACTCTACTCTCCTACAGAAATGATGTCAAGTCCGTTATAAATGCTATAGGACTGATTTGGTTCACTAGGAGCAATAGTGACCGATTCCATAAGTCTGTTTTGTATGTTATGAAAAGTTAAAAGCAATAGGTCTTTAGCTGTGAATTGGTGTCATACTCTGTTACAGGTTGCAGGCAGGTATTTTGCTACATGAAATCTCACACATTACTATGCAAGGATTTTGGTCTTGGTCACCCACTCTTGTAAACCCTTGGGGTGTAACATTTTCACTGTGATAATACTTGTTAGACATTTTTTTCAGAGTGGCTGTATATTGTTTTGACAACTATAAATTTGGCACATATGTCATTTTGTGGTCGATGGTTGCAAGCTTGTGCACACTTCAGTGGGCTTTGATTGATTATGGTATCAGGCCATTGATAATGGTAATAGGCCTAATTGGTTCATTGGGAAAAGTAATGCCAGATTCCATAGGTTTGATATGTTTATTATGAAAAGTTATGACCAAGACAGTAGGCCTTAATGTGCTAAAGGCAATGGAAATTTAAGAGAGGATTGTTACTACACTGTGTTAAAGCCTACAAACACGTAATCTCAGGGTTGCTTTGTAGGTAAGGGTTTAGGTGCGCTTTACTTTACCTTTAACAAACTATAGCGGTAGAAGATTTGCACTGTGATAATTCTGCTTAGTCTCTTTTCTTTGAAAGGCCTTATAGGCTTCGTAGACTATTAGGGCCACTCAGGCTTTTAGGTAAAGCCTTATCTCAGTTCTGGGTAGCTGTGGCTCAGAGCATTCAGGCCTAATCAAAGGAACACGTGTAAAGCATTAAAAAGTACCGAAACAGTGGAATAAGAAGAATAAAGAACACAATAAAAATCTGACACAAATTAATAAAGAGAGGTTGTATTTTGTATCTTCAAATAGACACCTCAACGTCAAAAATCCGTAAGAGGGTTCTGAAGATGTGATTTTTTTAAACAAACAATAAATCACCGTTTTTTCACAGCGCAATACATCTTTGTAATCTACCACAACTCGGTTTAAGGTCTTCCACAACATGTAACTTGAAAAAGCCTGTAAGCGCTCTCTTCTGGCGACCAACTCTGGCTGGCAGCCAGTCACAGAGACCAATAAGTTCCTTCAGAAGAGTTACCTAGCAAGGAAAGTAGTCTCTAGTCCAGTTCCCCAGTCCATGGGCGAATTGCCATAAGGATCAATGGAGTGACCCTTTGCAAGGGATACAAGATGCTGAAGATGCTAAACCGGTTCAGGGGTTTTCCTGTTGCCACTCTTGGGTCTACGAACATAAAGGGGTAACATTTGCCTCAGGGGTTGCTGACCCTCAAAGTCTGGGTGATGTTCAGCCAAAATTCAGTTGCCACTGGTCTACTGGTATTGGGTTACAGCGAAACCAGCAGTTCCCTTTAACTAGCAGTGACTTCCTCACCAGGCGACCAAACTGCACTCTGACAACTCTCCAGGGTCCAGCAGAGTTGGCTGCAACTTTTGAAGGTTGGGACTTGGTCTCCCAGGCTACACTTTGGTGGTCAGTGTCTATAGGGCATTCTTGATACCAACTTGCCAAGGCATGCTTCCTCAGCGCTTATGGCTGTAACAGGGAGTCAGTCAACTGACGCTTGGAATCACCTTCTCTGTCTACGGCTCAGAAACAACTTTTCCTCGAGCATGGCTCCATAGACACAGAGGCACAGTCCTTTCTTTGCTAGCCCAAGGTACAGCAGGGGCAGTCCTTTCTTTGGTGCAACCGCTCTTTGCTGGGTCCAAAGAAACGCAGAGCAGGTGAGTCCTTCTTTGGTCCTCTCTCCAGTACAACCATGATCTGAGGTCTGGGTGCCACTTTTATGCCAGGGGAGGTGGCCACTACTAGCCAATGAGCTATCAGGTCCCCTCTCGCTTAGTGACGAGTTCCTGTAAAATGTGGCATCCAGCAAGCCCAGAATGCATCCTTCTGCCCACTCCCACATCCAACATGTTCGAATCTTTCCTAGAGGTGTGGCTACCTGGGGGGGTACACATACAGGGAAAAAACTACTTGTCATTGGCTTCTCCCTCTCTGCACTAGCTGCAAAGCCTGTCTGCTAAAACAAGAGCAGCTCCTCTTGGTGGCTGACTCCGGAACACGGGAGCTCACGGTTTGATCCCCAGAACCAGTGGCAGGTTAGCCCAGCACCTTGTGACTCTGGGCAATAGCTTGCTTAATCTTCCCGACGGCTCCCAGCTCCGGGACACCTCGCCTGAGGTAGCTGCACACTTTACAAATGCTGTATTTGTCCTTCAAAGGCGGCTTCCCCTTGGAAACTCGCTTTTTAGCTTCACTCTCTTTTTGGAAATCCGGCAGGCGGTGACCACACACATTCCCTTGAGAGGCCCTTTTTGTTCCTTCCTGAGAGTCGCTCAAACCTCTCTGCAGGAGGGCAGAAGGCTGTCTTGAGAACAGCAGCTTGAATGCAACTGTAAACAGTCAGTGGAAACTTTGGGCAACAAGGTGGCAATTTTCTAAAGTTGCTATTTGTGCAAAACACTACATTAACCATCAACCAGTCCTGTTTAATGCAACAATTCTTTTAATACCTTGAAGTATCACATTTAATAGGCCCATTCAGAAGTTAGCACTGCTGAACTGTCAACATGTAACTCTGTACTTGCCAATGGAGCTACTAGTGTTTCCACAGTAAAAACACCAATGCAAGGTTTTTGATGTCAGGACCTGTCCTAAACATGTCTATCTTTTTTTTAATATAAGGCATCCTTCCCTTAGGGCTCAGGAGACTTGCCTTAAGGGTGACTTATAAATGTTAAACAGTAAGGTTTGTGCTTTGCAATAAGATTAAATGGCAAAGTTGAGTTAGTAGTTTAAAATCGCTCTACCAGCTAGCAGAGGCAGGCTTTGAGACATGCTTTACTTTTTCACACTCCTGGTGGCACAATCAGTGCTGCAGTCCACTAGGGGCGCTCATCTTACAGGCATGGCCAACCCTGGTACTGTATACTAGGGACTTAAAAGTAAGTAAACCTATGCCAATTGGAGGTAAGCCAATTAAACAAAACACTTTTAGTATTAAATCTTTTTATTGAGCAGTACAGGAAAACATAGCATCTCAAACCGCCACTGCACCTGCCTGAGCACCTGGCGGTCAAGAACAGGTCAATAGCGTAAACACGGCTAATAGGTGCTCCTACTACAAGTGTTAACACAGCAAGCCGCCTACAACCCATCTGGGCCTGCCGCGTCATAAAGGCTGAAATGCAGGTGCAGGTGGCGCCGATAATGAAACATAAGTAAGCTAAGAAAACAGAAGGAAGGAAAAGCAAACCCCTACCCCCCCCACCCACCTCCCACAACCACCCCTCTCCTTGTCCACAGAGCAAAGACTGATACCATAGGGGATCACGTCTCTAATGGGTGCCTCCGGTGCCTTGCGCTTGTGCGGCTGCGCCTTGGGCTCTGGAAGCGGGGTGTCTGCAAGGCGCAGCAGTCGTAGATAGCGGGGGCAGCTCAGCTCTCGGAATTCTCCTGTCAGCAGGGACAGAAACGGTTGCCAAAGTGCTGCAAATTCTTCCCCCCTCCCTGCCTTAGCCATTGATAATTTCTCTCTTTGTAGTGGAGGTTGGACGGCTCTCCAGTGTGCTACAACATTTTGCACAGCTGCCCCTAGCGCAATAAGCCTCCCTCTCCAGGATTTTAAGGGGTACATCAAAGCGTTAGGAAGGCCCAATAGGACATAGGCCGGAAACCTTGGCAGCTGGGTATCTAGGTGAGAGTCTATCAAATCAAGGATTGCGTTCCAATATGGCTGAAGGTGGTTGCAGCTCCAAAGTAAGTGCTCCAATGTTCCAAGTTCCCCACACCCTCTCCAGCAGCGGTCACTAACCTGGGGATCCCATTGATGTAGTCGTTCGGGTGTATAGTACCAGTAGATGGCGATTTTGGTCATAGTTTCGGTGAGGCCCGTGTGATGGGCAGAGTGCCTGGCTCTGTAATAGACTCCCTCCCACTCTTTGCGTGTGAGTTGTCTCCCCAAATCCCTCTCCCATCTGACCCTCCCCGCATTGTAAGTGTATATGTTGGTGAGGAGTAAGTGCTGGTACAGATCTGATATCAACTTTTTGTCGGATGTGCGTGTCAACAGCAACTTCTCGTATGGGGTAAGGTGGCGCTGTGCACCGGGTCGAACCGATGGCTGTAGAACCCAGTGACGGACCTGCAGATAGGGCAGACGGTCCGTTTCGGGTATACCATAATCCTCCTTCACCTTCTGGAATGGGAGAATGCCCTTGAGGTCGAACATATGTCCCGCATCTCTACAAGGTGTTGTCCTCCATGTTGCGTAGGCCTGAGGATCGAGGCCAGGCGAGAAGTCAGGGTTGTCGAAGATCGGCGTCATTGGGGAGTGGAAGGAGATGAGCTCTCGCTTGACTGCCACTCTGTCCCAGATATCCAGGACTGTGCTGGTGATCCGTGAGGCGTAGAGGTTGGGAGGCCTATGGCAGCGCGGCAAGAACGGGATGCCCTGGAGTGGACGACCAGCCACCGCCTGGTCCTGAAAGAGCCAAAGTTTGGCAGATTCCAGTTGGTGCCACTCCACCAGAGTGCATAGCTGAGTCGCCTGGAAGTATAGAGTGAGGTCGGGCACGCCAACACCGCCGTGTTCAGGGGGGAGTGTGGCAATTGTATGCTTAAACCGCGGTAGCGGCCGTTCCAGATAAAGCGCGCTAGATCTGATTGTGTCCTCTGGAGCCATCCCGCCGGTGGGCGCAGAGGGAGGGTCTGGAATACGTAAAGAATCTGGGGCAGCAGGGTCATCTTTACGGCAGCGATACGACCCAACCAAGACAGGGTCAGGTGCTTCCACCGTCTAAGGTTGTCCCGAAGTCAGGAGCTGAGCCTGGCATAGTTGGCGTCCGCGTGGCCTGCACTGTTGGGGCCAATAAGACCCCCAAGTAAGGGATGGTAGACTCTGACCACTGTAGGTCAATTTCAGCCTTGGCATCCTCTAGCACCTCTGGTGACAGTGATATGTTCAAAGCTTCTGACTTAGCCACGTTGATCTTAAAGCCTGACGCCAGCGCAAAGGTGTGAAGCTCGATAAAGAGCGCTCTGAGGGATTGCATCAGATTGGTCAGGGATAGTAAGATGTCGTCAGCGTATAAACTGATCGTGTGCGTGTCCCCGCCAAACGGGATGCCCGTAATGAGGTTGTGTTCCCTCACCCGTTGCACCAGTGGCTCCATATAGAGCGCGAACAGAAGGGGAGAGAGTGGGCACCCCTGCCTAGTCCCTCTGCCAATTGCAAACCGTGGGGAAGTGTGGTCGTTGACCCGGACTGCAGCGTTTGGTTGGCGATAACAATTAAATATACAGTTGCGGAGGGTTTCTCTTATTCCGAACCGCTGTAGCACTAACTCCAGATAGGGCCAATGCACCCTATTGAATGCTTTCTCTGCATCAATCGTGAGGAGCATGCAGTCCGGTCTCGTCCGCGATCCGGCCTCGATGAGGTGGAGGACTCGCCTAGTGTTGTCGCTCGTCTGTCGCTGTGGGATGAAGCCCGCTTGATCAGGTTCCACCAGCTGTTGCATATAGGGTGCTAGTCGACTTTACAGGATGCCGGTGTAGAGCTTCAGGTCGATATTCAACAGGGAGATCGGCCGATATGAGCCACATCGGGTGGGGTCCCGTCCCGCCTTGGGAATCTCCGAGATGGCCGCCTCCAATAGGTCCGGGGGGATGGCACCAGGCGTATCGAAGGTGTTGAAAAGGTCCTTTAGCAGCGGGGCCACTTGTGGACAAAAGGTCTTATAGAAGGCCGCCGTGTAGCCGTCCGGGCCTGGGGATTTCCCCAGTTTAAGGCGAGAAATTGCTGATATGACCTCCTCTAGGCCTATGGGCCGGTCGAGGAATGCCGTCTGCGCCTCATTTAGAGATGGGAGGGCTGCACCCTGCAGGTAATTATGTCCGTCTTGCAGGTCGAGGCGGTCCGCTGTGTAAAGATCAGCGTAGTAGTCGCCGAAGGCCGCAGCAATGGCCGCGTCTTCTGTGATGGGGGCGCCGTGGCTAGGCTAGGTTCGGATCTGTTGTCTCTGGCGCTGCTCCCGTAATCTGCTCGCCAGCAATTTCCCGCAGCGGTCCCCTCCAGTATAGTACGCGTGTCAGAGGCGCATGGCGGCATATTCCGCAACGTCCTGGTCTAGAGCCGCTAGCATTTTCCGTTCCGTGCATGGTTGCCCATGCTGCCCCAGTGCGTTGGTGCATCTGTTCCAGTTCCGCCACTCGCTGAGTGAGTTCGGCTCTTTTCTGCGCGCGTTCCCTATTGTTAGCTGTGGCTATAGAGATGAATTGGCCGCGGAGAACCGCCTTAAGGGCCGCCCATTGCGTAGCTTTAGAGGTATCTCCGTTGGCGTTGTGTGAGAGGAACTGAGCAAGCGCTGTTTTAATCCGTTCCAACGTTGTCGGAAGCTGTAGAAGGCTATCACGCAGCCGCCAGTGTCGCTGTGGGTTGGGTGCTGCCGAGACCAGGAAGGACGCCACCACCAGCGAGTGATCAGACAGGGAGGCCGGGAGTATCTCCACGTCCCCCGCTTGACGCGCCAGTTGGGAGGAACACAAAAAGTGGTCAAGTCGCGCGTATGTTTTGTGGGCTGCGGAGTAATAAGTGTATGCTGTTGCCCGTGGGTGTGCGTGCCTCCACAGATAGCTGCATTTGGGAAAGAGTGGGTGTGTGAATGACTGTGGGTGAATAAGTGGTTGTGTTAGTGAGTGTATGGGTGAGTGTGTGGTGGTGTGAGTAGGTGTATGGGTAAGTGAGTTGCTGTATATGTGAGTGGGTATGTGAGTGACTATGTGAGTGGCTGTATTTGTAAATGTGAAAGTGGCTGTATGTGGTGGTATGGGTGTGCGAGTAGGTGTTTGAGCGGTTGTGTGGGTTTATATGACGGTGTGTGAGTGGTTCTGTGGATGAAGTCATCAGTGATGTCACTGACCATGTCATGAGTGAATTAATATCTGAGGTCATAAGCAGTGCATTGTGTGGCATAAGTTATTGTTAGCTCAGGTAACTATAACTGCTAAATTTCTCTGGCTTTGTACGAGTGAAATCTGAGCCTCACTCTAACGTCCCTGTAAACTTAGATTTTTTTTAAATTCTATTTCATATATTTACGAAGACAGATTTAGTAAATAACACATGCCTAAGTAACAAAGGTATTTCATTGGACAAGACACTTTTCATTAACCTACAACGAAATATCTCACCTGTTTTTTTTCTTTTTCACACTTTCAGTGGAGAGATTAGAAGCTTCTTTGAAACTCTTTTGTATTTTTCTATACTGGAAGTGCATTTTGTTTTTTTTCTTTTTCCTTCAACAAATACAATTTCATGTGATGGAAGAACCACACCATGAAAAGGATGATTTGTCTGATGAGGAACCCCTATCAAAGCGGCAGTCCATCTCCCGGTATTTCTTTACTATCCCCTCTGGGTGGAAAAAAACAGTGGCTAATCTCATGAAGTGCTTATTGTGTGGATAAACTCTTTCCAGGGGAACATCTAAGAAATTCTCTTGAACCACTTGGCAAGAGCGCAGTGCAGGAGAACCGTCTACTTCTACTGCAGCTCCATTTACACCAGCAGAGCTAATTCCCACCGAAGTGGAGCAACATCTGCCAGAGAAGTCCCTGGTACTAAGAAAAATGAAGACATTTTGTCTGGAGTGCAAAAAAGTCCTCAAAGTAGGGGAACAATCGGTTGATGCAGTACTGCAAGCAGCAAAGAACCACCCCTGTTGTTTTTTAATTTTTTTATTACTGCACACAACACATTTTACTCTATTTTAGAGTGTCTTTAGCTAATATTTTTCCCAGTTCTCATTTTATTTCTGAAAAAAATTAAAAAATGTGAAAGAACTCCCCCCCCAAAAAGTTTGAAACTTTTTTTTTTCTTTAGAACCACCTTTTACGGTTTTAAAACGATAAAATGTGTGTGTATGTATAAGAAAGAGAGTGAGTGAGTTTCTCTGTTCGTATGTGAGTGGGTGCATGGGTGAATAAGTGGATGTTTAAGTATTTCAGTGAGTGAATGTGTGGGTGGGTGTTACAGTGGCTGTATGGGTAAGAGAGTGGGTTTGTGAGTGGCTGTAGGAGGGAGTGAGTTGTTCTGTTAGTGAATGTATATGGTTAAGTAACTGGGTGTGTGAGTTTGCTGTAATGGATGAGTCACTTGTTGAATGGCTGCTTAAATGAGTGAATGGTTGTTTGAGCGGCGGTATGGGTGTGTGTGTGTGTGTATATAATACATTGTATGGTTGAGTACGTGTGCGTGTTAGTAGCTGTATGGGTGGGTGACTGGATGGGTCAGTGACTGTATAGGTGTGCGACTCTGTGAGTAATTGAGTTGGTGTCTGAGTGCCTCTAGGGTCCTTGTGGGCGTTTCAGTGACTGTATAGCTGTGTGAGTGTTTCTGTATGAGTTTGTGAGTGAGTGTGTTACGACATATATGGGTGTGTGAGTGGGTGTACTTGACTGTATAGACATGTGACTGGGTGTTTCAGTGGCTGTATAGGTGAGTTAGTGGCTGTGTTAGTTGCTATAGGGCTGAGGATGTTGGTCTGTCATTAACTGTATGGGTGAGTGAGTGGGTAATGCTATCCTCGCTGCAACTCCTAAAGTCCATCTTGCACCTCTCAAATCTATGCTTAACCTAGCTGCAAGACTTATCTCTGACTACTAATGTTTCGACCACATCTCTCCCGCACTTAAAACCCTCATTTGGCTTCTCATCGAAGGCTGATCCACATATAAGATTGCATGCATCACGCACAAAGCCCATCACCAAAACACCACGCCGTTACCTCTCAGACAAACTTCACAAAGCGGGCTGCACCCGATCGATAAGGTGCACCAACGCCCTCATTCTTATCCTCCTTCTGTTAAAAAAGAGAATCGTAAAGGCTCGATCCTTCCATCTGGAACTCCCTGCCTAAAGACATACGCTGTAACCCTTCCTACATCACCTTCAAAAGTTCAAATTGTACCTCCTCAACAAATATTGGGCTCAATAATACCATCCTCAGACATAATCTCCCACTCTCCGCCCCATCAGGCTTCCCCCCTTTTTTGTCCTCCTATTCTCCCTCCTCCCCTTTCTCCTTCTTATCTTCCCTCCCTCATGCTATAACTTCCTCTCCCCCTAACACCCTTCACTGCCCCTACCTTTAACTATGACCACTAGCCTCAGGTATGGGCTCCCACTAACCTCAAGTATGGGCTCCCACTAATCTCCTTTTCCCCTATGCCTCTAACCTCCACTCTCCTTATCCACCACCTTTATATTCTCCCTTACACCTCCACACACCCACCCTAACTGATTACCCTCTTCCCACATGAGCTTATCATTGTACTCTTGTAAATAGCTCTCTTATTTGTCTGCTCTCCCTATTATTGGTTCGTATTGCAATGTTTAACCAAATGTATTGATTGCTGTACTTCCTTGCACTCCTGTAAAGCGCTCTGATATCCCTGGGTCAAGCCAGCGCTATATAAAACCTTTAAAATATATAAAATAAAATACAAATAAAGTGGATCTATAGGTCTGTGAGTGGGTGTGTGAGTAACTGACTTGGTCTGTTATTGAGTGTGTCGGTGTGTGAGTGGCTGAATGGGTGGGTGACTGAGTGTATGAGTGGCAATATATGTGTGTATCTGAATGTCTTAAGTGACCTCATAAGTAGAGGGTCACAGCTCACCACACCTCATGCTGCCTTCACAGCACAGATCGGCACACTGAGTACCCCCAGGACAGTAGCAGTATCGCACTCCGCCAAGACAGCCTTTTTAAAGGAGGGCCAGAGATAAGTGAGCTGCTCCAAAGGGACCAGTAAGCGAGTGACTTACTAGTAGAGTCCCTTACACACAACACCGATATGGGACTTCTTCAGAGAAGCCAATCACCTCTACCAAGTTAATCCTAAATATTATTGACATGGCTGTTGTACACAATTACAAACACACCTCCAATGATCAGGCCACAGACAAAGAGCTCCAACAAGGAAGAACTATTGCGCTTGTGACAAGAGGTCACAGATCGCTTAAACAAGAAGGCAATAGAGAAAGTTCCAATAAGAGAAAGGAACTACAGAGTATACTCCGTTTATTTTCCATACTAAAATCGGACGAGACACTGGGGCCCATTGAAAACTTACAGGCACTAAACAAGTTTATCAAGACAGAAGTTCTAGATGACGACTTTACAGTAGCTCATTACAATCCGCAAAAAGGCAACCCTCGACCTCGGAGACATACCTGCATGTTCTGATAAACTGCGGACACAAGACGCTCTTGAGGTTCTTCGTAGACTAGGTTCATTGCCTGTTCAGGGTACTGCTGTTTGGTATACATTCTGCACAGACGGTTTCCTCAAAATGCCTTGCTCTAGCGGCAGCACACCTGAGGAGATGGGGGATTTATGTATACCCATATATGGACTGATAAAAGTGAAGTCATTCAATACTGCCAGGAGAGCATAGACTCAGTGATGAAAAAAAAAAACTTGACTGGCTAGTGTTTTCTCTGAACCAAGAGAAATCGTCCCGATCGCATGTGGGAGAAGACGTTTCTGGAAAAAAAAGACAAAATTCCAAGAAAGGCAAAGCTTTCCCAGTTGCAAAGAGGATCCAGGGATGTGAAAGATAAACATGCCTTTAGCAGAATGGTCAACCTTTCTAGCAGTAAGGATAGTGTTGAAGCTAATTGGCACGATGCCTCTAATACTCTATGCAAGGATCCATGTGAGACCAATTCAGGAGTGGTTGCAACTGGCAGTGCGCACATGCAGCTGGAAACTGGGAAGATCCTATGAGTTTTACAGAGTTCCTAAGGGAATAAAGTGGTGAAACATAAGCAAAATTACAGTGGACAGACCACCCAAGCAGCCACCTCTCTCTGTAACCATCTCAACTAATACATTATACAGAAGGTGAGGAACCCACATAAGAAAACTGAACACCCGGGGACCTTTGGTGCCCAGAGGGCGCTGTGAAAAACATAAATATGTTAGAAGTGAAGGCAATCTTTTTAGCCCTAAAAACTTTCAATGCACATGTTGTGGTGGGGGGCTGTTCCCCAATTCCAAACAGACAGTGTGACTGCCATTTTTAAGTTCAACAAACAGGTGGGAAGAGGATCACATGTTCTGTCCAAGCGAGCCCAGGGCACTTGACGATGGTCCTTTCAGAGAAAGGTAACACTAATTTCAATACACCGTCCAGGGCTGCAGACTAAGTACACTGGCAAACACTTTACGCAATTGAAAGCCAAACATCTTGTGTAGAAAATCTTCGAAAAATGGGGCACACCACACATAGATTTCTTCGTAATTCAAGAGAACATAAATTAGAATATCTTGGCATCCAGGTATCCATACCAGCTGTTAGTGGGAATTGCCGCATTGATGTACGAGTCAGTGAAATTTTCCTATTCTTTCCCCCATTCTTTCAAATACCACTCATAATAAAGAAATACAAGCAAGCAGAATGTTTCTGATCCTGTTAGTACCCCGATGGTCAGACAAAATTATTGTCCGAGCTGGTGGAGAGGGCAAAGAATAGAATTACAAGTCTTCCAGGTCATCAGGTCTTGTTGGCAATACAAAGGGATCAGGTATATCACCCTGAGCCTAGTGGCACGGCTACTGAAGACCTACATTTTGGTCACCTGGGGCTACCTATAAGGACCGTAGAGGTCCTAAAGAAAACCAGAAGGTCTATTAGAAGAAAGTGCTCCACCGCAGAGTGGAACAGGTTCATTCACTGGTGTAACAGGAAAGGTCTTAGAAAAAGCTGAGCACAAGACACTACTGTTATCCAGTACCTCAACTGTCTGATGAGGCACTTTCTTATGCCTCACATTCGATACTGTACAGTTGTCTGCATTTTTCCAACAACCTAAATCATATGTATAAAGGTCCCTCCCTACAGTCGAAGTCTGAGGGGACAGTCATTATTACCTTCAGGAAACAAAGCCAGTCATGAATTTGGCCTTGGTGAGGACTTCATCTCCACAGTGAGATGGCTCTACGAGATCATTTGTGGGGGCTTTCGTTCTGGCCCCTATTCGGTCTGTAGAGGTACCTATCAAGATTGTCCAGTCTCTCCTGTTATTTCTCCTTGTAGTGGAACCTTTTGCAGTTTCCGTGCACCAATCTTATCAGATAATAGGTATTCCAGTGCCTAAAGGTCCCTCAACATTGTATCTATACAGACATGACATTTTACTTATCGGCCTTACCCTCCTCCATCCCTGCCGTGTTAGACACGATTGATGCCTTCACTGCAGTATCCGGCTACAAATCGAACTGGGGTTCAAGGCCATGCCGTTGTTGCGGATCACCACCTAAGCCACCATAACCGATTACGTATTTCAGTGGCAGTATTCATGCCTTGGGTATCTGGGCATTCTAGTAAATAGGGGCCTGAAAACCATGATGGTGCATGACTTGGACCCATTAATGGAGCAAATGAGACTGGACTTTGCAAAGTTTTCCCTCCTAAATCTCTCTGTGTGGGGATGGACTCAAGCGGTGAACATTAGCTAATTCACGTATTTGGTAGACAGACTTCCCCAATTAATACACCTCTTGACCCTCCGTCGGATAGATAAGGCCATTAAGACCTTCATTTTGTGCTCAGCAAGAACTTGTCTGGCAATTCGGAAGCTTATTGCCCTCAGATCAGCAGATGGATTAGGACTGTCCTCTGTAGAACATTACTGTTTAGCCCTACATTTGGCGCAAATGGCATACACTTACTCCCCGGTCCAAGACACACTGTTGTGGCTTGTAATCGAACGCAGAATCTAGAAGGCATCGTAGGGATTACAGGTCCACTATCTTCCTGGCCCGCTTCCGCCGATTCCCCCAGTCCTTTGCTGAAAGCCTAGATACTGGCCCACAAGCTTTTTTTTTCGGTGGACGCACATCAACATGACAAAGCTCCCATCTGAAACAATGCAGGCATTTGCATAGGAGGGACCATGTTTGGGGCCCTTGGTGCAGAGCTGGGATTCTGACTCTTGTGCACTTGATCATTGGTGGTGAACTCAACTCCTTTGAGATGCTACGGGACAAATTTGACTTGTCTCATACTCAGCAATGGCGATATACCCAATTACACAATTGTCTGCTGAGCAAATTGGGTCCCCAATCCTGCACCATTTCCTGTTCCCCTGTGCTTTCTTACCTCAACACTTGTGGTCAGTTTAACCCCATCACTGCGACGGCTATTCCGCCGCAGTGCTAAGGGGGAGGGCGGCCGCGCGGCGGCCGCATGCTGGGGACGGAACCGCTCCGTCACCAGCATCGGTTGACCTGTGCTTGTGACGGAGCGGTTCCGTCATGGCCCGCCCCGCTCAATAGAACGTCAGCGCAGGCGCGCCGAGCGGGCCATGACGGAACCGCTCCGTCATCAGCACAGCTCACCCGTAGCTGATGACGGAGCGGTTCCGTCATCAGCACTTAAGGGGTTAAAGGCGTGATGATCAGATTATACTACCTCTTGATTCATTATCTTTACTCTCAGCCACAATTACCTAGCCTCAGGACGACCTGGCAGGCTCATCTGCAGGTGGAATATGACCAGGTAAAATGGACAGAACTTTTGGAGGCATTAGAAGGAGAAGTCCATGAGACCCGGATAAAAAGAAGTCTTTTAAACACCCTTCAGGGATGGCACTGGACACTGGCGCAGCTTCAGGCTGCAGGGTTGCTACCTCGCCTGTTGACAATGTAATATTACCCATATTTTGTTGGACTGTCCCACCATACACCCCTTCTGGATGGCAATAGAGTCTGAGTCTATGCTCCAGGAATATATGGATTTGCCCTCGCCAGTTCCCCTAAACTCCTCCATGACTTATCGGACATTCCCGAATTGACCCGCTGTGCTCCTTGATAGCTCGTCACTGCCCTTACAGCTGCCAAAATCTGTATTTTGTGACATTGGCGCTCTCCACAATTGCTGTCACATGAGGAATGGTTTCCCGAGATGTCCAAGACCAACTCTTATGAAAAGATCATTTACAATTTAATGGACAAAGCTGATATTTGTCTTCTTATATGGTCCCCCTGTTTGCAAGGTGCCCTCCTCCTTCCCCCATAATTTGCTTAGACTCCTGCTTCTTTCTCATTACCATCATTGTACTCACTAACCCTCTCCCCTCTCTCTTTCTTATCTACTTTGTATTCCCGTCTTTCTTCCCTTCTTATTCTATGCCCTCCTTACCTTCCTCTCTTTACTTTCTTCCTTCTGTAGCTTATTCCCTCTTTCTCAACATCAACATTTGCTTTTGTACACGAGTATGAGCTGGACATGCATGTCGCATGTCACTTTATTTGTTGTTGTTTCTCAAAAGTTGTTTTCATATCCTGTGGCCCTAAAAGCAAGGTTTTGTCAGACGCCAAAGAAACTATTGTAAGATGGAAGTTCAGGCAATCCAGACATACTACCGGACAGTTGGGAGAAAAAACAAAGGCACACTGTACAAGAATAAAGGGAGCAACCGTGGCTTTTTTGCACACTTTCACAAAAGGGTAGTGCAAGTGGAAAAAAGAATTTGAAGATGACGACTATGCCGAAGCTCTTCTGAGGACTACGACAGCAACCAGGGGCATAGCACCAAATGGTAGACTGCTCGACGATGCCCGCAAAAACAAGCACTGGCGTTGCCAATAGGTCTCGTAGTAGGAAAGTTGGAGCTATTGGTTTTGTAAATGACAAAGCCCTTTATGTATTTAAAATGATAACCAAAGTGAAAGGCATTGTTATTTGCAATTGTAATGGCTCCAACTGTCGTACTGCGAGACCTATTGGCAACGTGAGTGGTTTTTCGTGTGTGAGTGGCGTTGTGTGTGTGAGTGGCGTTGTGTGTGTGAGTGGCGTTGCGTGTGTGAGTGGCGTTGCGTGTGTGAGTGGCGTTGCGTGTGTGAGTGGCGTTGCGTGTGTGAGTGGCGTTGCGTGTGTGAGTGGCGTTGCATGTGTGAGTGGCGTTGCATGTGTGCGTAGTTGAGTGGCGTTGCGTAGTTGAGTGGCGTTGCGTAGTTGAGTGGCGTTGCGTAGTTGAGTGGCGTTGCGTAGTTGAGTGGCGTTGCGTAGTTGAGTGGCGTTACGTTGTTGCGTGGCGTTGTGTAGTTGCGTGGCGTTGTGAAGTTGCGTGGCGTTGCGTAGTTGCGTGGCGTTGCGTAGTTGCGTGGCGTTGCGTAGTTGCGTGGCGTTGCGTAGTTGCGTGGCGTTGCGTAGTTGCGTGGCGTTGCGTAGTTGCGTGGCGTTGCGTAGTTGAGTGGCGTTGCGTAGTTGAGTGGCGTTGCGTAGTTGAGTGGCGTTGCATGTGTGAGTGGCGTTGCATGTGTGAGTGGCGTTGCATGTGTGAGTGGCGTTGCATGTGTGAGTGGCGTTGCGTTGTTGCGTGGCGTTGCGTAGTTGCGTGGCATTGCGGCGTTGCGTAGTTGCGCGGCGTTGCGTAGTTGAGCGGCGTTGCGTAGTTGAGCGGCGTTGCGTAGTTGAGCGGCGTTGCGTAGTTGAGCGGCGTTGCGTAGTTGAGCGGCGTTGCGTAGTTGAGCGGCGTTGCGTAGTTGAGCGGCGTTGCGTAGTTGAGCGGCGTTGCGTAGTTGAGCGGCGTTGCGTAGTTGAGCGGCGTTGCGTAGTTGAGTGGCGTTGCGTAGTTGAGTGGCGTTGCGTAGTTGAGTGGTGTTGCATGTGTGAGTGGCGTTGCGTTGTTGCGTGGCGTTGCGTAGTTGCGTGGCATTGCGGCGTTGCGTAGTTGCGCGGCGTTGCGTAGTTGAGTGGCGTGGCGTAGTTGATTGGCGTTGCGTAGTTGAGTGGCGTTGCGTAGTTGAGTGGCGTTGCGTAGTTGAGTGGCGTTGCGTAGTTGAGTGGCGTTGCGTAGTTGAGTGGTGTTGCGTTGTTGCGTGGCGTTGCGTTGTTGCGTGGCGTTGCGTTGTTGCGTGGCGTTGCGTAGTTGCGTGGCGTTGCGTAGTTGCGTGGCGTTGCGTAGTTGAGTGGCGTTGCGTAGTTGAGTGGCGTTGCGTAGTTGAGTGGTGTTGCATGTGTGAGTGGCGTTGCGTTGTTGCGTGGCGTTGCGTAGTTGCGTGGCATTGCGTAGTTGCGCGGCGTTGCGTAGTTGAGTGGCGTGGCGTAGTTGATTGGCGTTGCGTAGTTGAGTGGCGTTGCGTAGTTGAGTGGCGTTGCGTAGTTGAGTGGCGTTGCGTTGTTGCGTGGCGTTGCGTTGTTGCGTAGTTGCGTGGCGTTGCGTAGTTGCGTGGCGTTGCGTAGTTGAGTGGCGTTGCGTAGTTGAGTGGCGTTGCGTAGTTGCGTGGCGTTGCATGTGTGAGTGGCGTTGCGTAGTTGCGTGGCGTTGCATGTGTGAGTGGCGTTGCGTAGTTGCGTGGCGTTGCGTAGTTGCGTGGCGTAGTTGCGTGGCGTTGCGGCGTTGCGTAGTTGCGCAGCGTTGCATAGTTGAGTGGCGTTGCGTAGTTGAGTGGCGTTGCGTAGTTGAGTGGCGTTGCGTAGTTGAGTGGCGTTGCGTAGTTGAGTGGCGTTGCGTAGTTGCGTGGCGTTGCATGTGTGAGTGGCGTTGCGTTGTTGCGTGGCGTTGCGTAGTTGCGTGGCGTTGCGTAGTTGCGCGGTGTTGCGTAGTTGAGCGGCGTTGCGTAGTTGAGTGGCGTTGCGTAGTTGAGTGGCGTTGCGTAGTTGCGTGGCATTGCGTAATTGCGTGGCGTTGCGTAGTTGCGTGGCGTTGCGTAGTTGCGTGGTTGAGTGGCGTTGCGTGGTTGAGTGGCGTTGCGTGGTTGAGTGGTGTTGCGTGGTTGAGTGGCGTTGCGTGGTTGCGTGGCGTTGCATGTGTGAGTGGCGTTGCGTTGTTGCGTGGTGTTGCGTAGTTGCGTGGCATTGCGTAGTTGAGCGGCGTTGCGTAGTTGAGTGGCGTTGCGTAGTTGAGTGGCGTTGCGTAGTTGAGTGGCGTTGCGTAGTTGCGTGGCGTTGCGTAGTTGCGTGGCGTTGCGTAGTTGCGTGGCGTTGCGTAGTTGCGTGGCGTTGCGTGGTTGAGTGGCGTTGCGTGGTTGAGTGGCGTTGCGTGGTTGAGTGGCGTTGCGTGGTTGAGTGGCGTTGCGTGGTTGAGTGGCGTTGCATGTGTCAGAGGCTAAATGTAGCACAGGGAGACCTCCAGTGGTAAGACAATCCAAAACAACTTAGAAAACATTTGACAGTATGAAGAGATCAAACTCATGAACAAGCGTGATACACCTAAGCTAAAAATCATGATAAATAACAACACACATTAGAAGTGAAACTGCAAGTACAGAAGGACCAGCTTTGCTTGTTTAAAACTCCCACTTCAGGCAGATGAGTGTAATGTGTAAAGCGTCTTGTGCACATGAGCAGATCGGAGTCTGGAAGCAAATACAAAGAAGAGGAATGACTGAGGCGCATTGGTGTGAAGCACATCAAAGGGCTTCTCCTCCCCTAATTAGCCGTTCTGGGGAAACTGAAAGTACGGCCGGCCTGCGGCCGGCCATGAATAATTAGGGGAGGAGAAGCCCTTTGATGTGCTGGGCTGGCTGGCCCTGAATGCGCGTGCATGTTATCACGTGGTTCACGGGCACTGCAAGAAAACCGCGGCTGAAAGGCCTTTGGTTTGACGAGAAAATAGCCGACTTGAATTCTCCCCATTTCCCATTCCTGCGGAATGGTAAAGGCTCGACCTAAAAACCATTCTTTAAACAACAACTAGATGGCGGAATAATGAACATAATGTGAAGCCAGAATTTCTTTGAAGCTACAAAACTACCCCTAAAGAAATATAAACATTTTGTTTACCATGCCAAAATGGCCACACCTTTTTTTCTAAATGTGTCTTCCTTTCTGGAACTTTGACAATGCTACACCATGTACAATCAAATGCAATATGGTCACTCATTGACTCATTGCTATATTTACTTTAGTTGTCATTGCAGGCATTTACCCATCATGTTTAAGCAGCTGCATGTTTTCTTTTTCTACTTTTATTTGTTTACTGTATCTTGCATAAATTGTTGAGTTTGTGTGTTTGTTTTTTATATGGTTGCGCAAGTAGGTGAATGGAAGAATAAATTAGTTGTTGGATTAATTTATGCATGCGTGCAGAGATGACAACAGAATGCTTATATGGCGATAGTGCTTAAATCCATTAGTAAGGGAAGAATCACTTCCAAATATAAACCTATTGGCATTGCTAATGCTTATTTGTATTTACTTGTAGAAGTTGCAAGAATTCATGTATGATACCCAGTTAATACATAAGAACAATGTTGGTTTGCCACAGTGACATTGTAATCCTGTGGAGTTTCAGCTCCTTAGGAAGGTCTGGAACAGCCTTTTTTTGCTGAATTTCTGAATCTGAATGTGTAAAGCCATCCATTGGGAAGAGGGGGAAACAACAAGCATTGGCAAAGCCAGTAGGTCTCACCTGAAGAACCGATTGACTTTGCCAATTTTTTTCAGCTGTGCTGTTAAGCATCACGGCTGCTGTGCAGTATGGCTTAAAAAACAAGCATTTGCAATGTAGTAGGTCACTGAGATATTGGCACTGTGAATGACAATGCCTTTTTTATTTATGTTTTTAAAAACCAGCAAGTGGTGCATACCGCTTGCTAGTTTTCAAAACCCATAAATAGAAGGCATTGTCATTTACAATACTAATACCTCAAACTCTTGCAAATGTGAGACCTTTGTGGATAGCACTCAAGCTTTGTAAACTTCGTAAGCTAATCCGTGTGTGCTACGATTGCTAAAAAAGAAAAGAAATAAAATAAAAAAGTCTATTTCTTTACATTTTAATCTATTGTGGCACCTGTTCTTTAGCTTACAATGTTTAAAGCCAAATTGCGAGTGCAGCAATTGTAACAAAAGTAAGCAACTAGAAAAAAAATGGCACCATGTTTATTTTTCTATTTGTTTACTTTTGTTGCAATGGCTTCACCAGTGCTTAGGCTTTAAACATCTTTAGCTAAAGCGCGGGTGCCGCGATTGCTTCAAAAGTAAAGAAATAGAGAAAAGTTTTTTTCTATTTCTTTGCTTTTGAAGTAATTGCGGCACCAGCGTTTTTGCTTAAGCTGTTTAAAGCTAAAGCCCGGGTGTTAGATCTGAGGGTCTCTAATTGGCAGAGGTAAGTACCTTAGACCAAGTAGGGACCCTTGCTTCTAGTCAGGGTGAAGGAAATACGCACAGTAGATAACCCCTGCTCACCCTCTAGGTAGCTTGGCTCGAGCAGACAGGCTTATCCCCAAGGCAATGTGTATAATAAATGCACTTAACACAAACAATGATCCCCAATCCACCACAAACTGAGACCACACAGGTAAGTATTTTTATAAAAAATATAACTTTATCTAGTTGCAGCAATTAAAAATCAACAATACACATGGTTGCTTCTTGATGAAAGGTTGCACTTAATCTTGATGGTTGCACTCGTAATTAGCAAGTTCTTATATAAAAGAATAGTCTCTAGTCTCTGTAAATCAGTATGAAAACTAATACTACTGACTTATCTCAACTCAGCTCTTAGTCTCACTTTAACTCAATACTGAAGACACGCCCACCATGGTATTGGCCCAAAATCAGCTCTTCGCTGACTCTAGCGGGTTAACACCTCGCTCCTTCCACTGATGCGCTCACCCTAGAAGCCCCGATATTAGTATGGCCTTCGTTGGCAGACCTGGCCGGTCCCGACTGCTCTCCCGCCCGCTCTCGACAATCCAACGAGCGGCGGGGAGATTGAGCAGTACTCTTTTGCAGGGACAACAGGCCAGGGGCTGTGCACTCACACGCGGCTCCCTCGGCGAGATCGGGTCCCGGAGAGGACTCTGCGATGGATTCCTCGCTGGTCGCGGCCCTCGATAGTGATGACGCCGTGGGCCAATCAGGTTGCGGCGTTCTCGGCAGGCCTCCACATCCACCCAGGAGATAGCCAATGGCAGAGCGGCTCCCGGGGCAGGCCCTCGATGATGCTCACGCAGGCAACCAACCACAACATGGCCTCAGCGATGGCGCTACGGCGCACGGGCCAATCCCGTTGCGGCGTTAGTGAGGGGGCTCGGCTCTCTCCTCCAATCAGGGAGCAGCGTTCTCGTTCTCGGCTTCGTTGGTACCGGCAAGGTACGGCAGACTGCGGGGGGTGCTCCCAGGCCCTGGACAAGATCGGAACTTAGCGGCACAAGGTTTCTGGGGGCGGAGGTCACAAATAGACCGCCCTCACGACCGTAGACCTTCTTTGGGTAAAACGCACGGGGGGGACACTACTCATGGAATGCGTACCGATGAGCACACCGATCTCGGTCCCAGGCCCGCAGTTAAAACTCACGCACCCAAACAGTCTGCAGCACGATCCTCACAGCGTTTTCAGTTTCAATGGAACCTTTTTGACCCTGGGTTCCAGGACAGGAGGCCAGCTCTTCTCAGGCCCTTGAAGATTCAGTTAACAGACACAGCACACAGCAAAGTCTTTGTAGGTCAACCAGTCAGGGTTACTGCACACAGCAAAGTCCCTCTTCTCCTCAGCTTCAGTTGGTAAGGAGAACAGGTCAGACCTTAGAGCACACAGCAGGGCAATCTTCTTTCAGTTCTCCAGCAGTCCTTCTTCCAGCAGAGGTTCCTCTTGATTGTAGAATCTAATTTTCTGTTGTCAGGGGTCCTTCTCTTATACCCCAAAAAGTCTTTGAAGGCTTTGTGCAAGTGGGCCCTGAGCCCGGTCTAAACCAGTTCTGGGTGTTGCTGGAGCCCATGGGCTTCCTGGCTTCCTTCTTTTTTTCAGTATCAGGGACAGAGGTGACAGTCGCCCAGCGGGATGTGGAGCCAGCATTGTGGTCAGGCAGGCACCGCCCTAGTCACTCCCAGGTGCTATCTCCTCCCACTTCCTTGGCAGCAGATGCAGCCTTTCATCCACGGGCTGACTCAGACAACCTCCTGGGGGCTCTGCAGCCCCTGTCACCCTCAAACCAGACAGTCAATCCACAAGCAGGCCCAGGCACACAGAAAGGTTAGACAAGAGAACAGCCACTTTCTAAAAGTACTATTCTCAAACACAGAATTTAAAAACAACCTTTCCTAAAAGCTGTGTTATTAAATTCTGAGTTCAGGGATATCAATCACTTATGTCCCATCTTGTTCCTATGGGAAGATAGGATGGTATCCATTGGGACTAGCCTCCCCCATGTTAATCTATGGAGGAAGATAACCTTGCAGCAGTGAGCACACAAAATGGCTGCTGCTCACTACTAGCTCATGTTACCTGCACTAGTACATGCTCTACCTTAACCATACACTGCACCCTGCCCAGGGGGGTACCTTGAGCCTTCCATAGGGGTGACTAATGTGCACAGACAGGGAAGGGTTAGGCCCAGCCAGTGGGGACACTGGCCAGGCGGACATGGCAGTCCACTGACTGCACACAGGCACTGCGCTGGCAGGCCTGAGACACCATTTTTGGGCTACTTGTGTGGGTGGCGCAATATGCGCTGCAGGCCCACTAGTAGCATCTGTCATCACCAGATCTGGCACACACAGTGCACTTTACTAGGGACTTCATGGTGATACAAATATGCCAATCAGGTATACCCAATCAATATGACAATTTACATAGGGAGCACTTACACTCTGGCACTGATCAGCAGTGGCAGAGTGTCCAAAGCATCTAAACCAGCAAAAACGAAATCCAGCACAGCATCAAAAATACAGGAGGCAGAGGCAAACAGATGGGGGAAAACCGCGCCAAGGGTGTCAGGTCTAACACCGGGTAAATGCATTGAAAAAAGTAAATACATTTTAAAAAAATGCATACGGCAACGCAGCTGTGGGTGACAGCATTGCAAAAAAAAAAGTTTATACATTTTTTTAAAAATGCATGCGGCTGCCATTATTAGTGCTGGCTGTGTTAGTTAAATTATTAAAATAAAAAATAAAACATTGCGGGAGAGCGTACTCTGCCTGCGAAAGCAGGCAGGACAAAGACCATCAACAAAAGAGTGCTAGAGGCTGTAGTTGAAAGCTACTGAATAACAACACATGTAAAGGGGGAGAGGAGTTGGCCTAACGGCTAGGGCAGTCGACCTCGAACCTGGGGAACTGGATTCGAGTCTCGCCAATGACGGTGAACATCCTGTGATTCTGGGCAAATCACTTAATCTCCCCGTGCTTAACAAACAAGCTTTTGCAATGCAATAGGTCTCGCATTAGGAAATTTTGAGCTATTGGTATTGTAAATGACACATTTTTTATTTCTGTGTTGGTTTTGAAAATAGCTAAATTAATAGCTTTGTCATTTGCAATGCCAATAGTTATAACTTTCGCAAATTTGATACCTATAGCATTTGTAATGCAATATGTGTCGTATTTACGTGACATAGATGTATTGCTATTACAAATAACAATGGCTTTTAATTTTTTTAAATAATTAATACTTAAATAAAAGTTATTGTAATTTATAATAGCAATAGCTTAAACTTTTGTAAATAACTTTTGTGAAGATTGTGTTAAGTGTATTTTATTGTGACGAAAATCCAAGAACAGATGTGAAATATTAACATCTTTTTGTGACATTTGTAGTAAAGTTTGAGACATTGAGAGAACATATTTGAACCAGTTGTTGTTGAATGGTTGTACAGATTGATGCTGTGGTGCCCCTGAGTGATGCTGTGGTGGTGCTGAGTGATGCTGTGGTGATGCGATAGAGTGAGTGCGATAGAGAGAGTGAGGACGATAGATAGAGTGAGGGCGATAGATAGATAGAATGAGGGCGATAGATAGATAGAGTGAGGGCGATAGATAGAGTGAGGGCGATAGATAGATAGAGTGAGGGCGATAGATAGATAGAGTGAGGGCGATAGATAGAGTGAGGGCGATAGATAGAGTGAGGGCGATAGATAGAGTGAGGGCGATGGGTAGAGTGAGGGCGATGGATAGAGTGAGGGCGATGGATAGAGTGAGGGCGATGGATAGAGTGAGGGCGATGGATAGAGTGAGGGCGATGGATAGAGTGAGGGCGATGGATAGAGTGAGGGCGATGGATAGAGTGAGGGCGATGGATAGAGTGAGGGCGATGGATAGAGTGAGGGCGATGGATAGAGTGAGGGCGATGGATAGAGTGAGGGCGATGGATAGAGTGAGGGCGATGGATAGAGTGAGGGCGATGGATAGAGTGAGGGCGATGGATAGAGAGAGGGCGATGGATAGAGAGAGGGCGATATATATAGAGAGAGAGTGAGTGCAATAGATAGATAGATTGTTGTGTGTGTGGTTGTGTGTAGTTGTGTTTGGGGTTGTGTGTGGGGCTGAGTGTGGTTGAATGTGACTGAGTGTGGCCGAGTGTGGTTGTGTGCTTGTGGTGTGTTTGTAGTTGTGTGTGTGTGGGTGTTGTGGGGGGGTTGTGTGTGTTTGGAGTTGTGTGTGTGTGTGAGGGGTTGTGTGTGGGTGGGGTGTGTGTGTGGGGGTGGGTGTGTGTATGTGTTTGTGTGGGGGGGTGGGTGTGTGTATGTGTGTGTGTGGGGGTGTGTGTGGGGGGTGTGGGGGTGTGTGTGTGTGGGGTGTCTGTGTGTGTGGGGGGTGGGGTGGGTGTGTGGGGGGTTGTGTGTGGGGGGGTTTGTGTGTGTGGGGTTGTGTGTGTGTGGGAGGTTGTGTGTGTGTGTGTGTGTGGGGGGGTGTGTGGAGGTTGTTTGTGTGGAATGGGGGTGTGGGGTTGTGTGTGTGGCGGGTGGTGTGTGTGTGGGGGGGTTTGTGTGTGTGGGTGTGTGTGTGGGGTTGTGTGTGGGGTGGTGTGTGTGGCTCAGCGAGACCTAAAAAAAACTGTAATCTCAAGCGTTCAAGACATGCGGGAGACTAAAACAGTCATAATTAGTCTCCATTCCGATATCATTACGGATTCTAAATGGTTATATATTAAAATGTACTGTGCAATTTTGCACCAAAACCAAAGTAGAATGATAAAAGAAAGAGGTACGAATCTCATGCACAGCTTTGTATAAATCTATTGTGTCAGTTTTGCTCTTACTGGCATCTGGAAATATTTGTATACGCCAGAAAGTGCTATACACTTCCATCACCGGAATTTGCTGCTCAAAATCTGACAAAAAGCTACCGAGGCGTTTTGGGAAAAATATCCTGTAGGATCGTCAAACGTGGACATCTTAGCGATCGGTTAAAGCTTTGCCTGCAATATGAAGCTTGAGAACCAAGTACAGCGGTCTGTGTTATTGCGTGCATTCGCGCATAAAATGCAGGCACCGAACACGTTCAATTATGTACCTCTGCTGCAGGGCGAGCCCTGTATTTCAAGTTTGGACCCCTCAAAAGGCGGATGAGAACCGGTTTGCGTGCTCTGTGCTGGGGGAGGGGGAGGGCCTGTAGGAGAGTAGGGTCTGCTATCCTATGGTCACCCCAAATTTTTGCTTTTTGCTTTGCTGGTTTATGACTTACTGTGGCTGTGGGCCTGCTAATCAGGCCCACAGCCTGCTGTTCTCTCTCTAAATTGATGCCAATGCACTTTAGGTGCATTACGAATTGGAACTGGTTCACCTTATAGGCCCCTGTAACAGTGTACTCCAGGTATCCAGGGCATAGGTGTATCCAAGGCCTACCAGGGGCTGCAGCATGTATTGTGCCACCCCTGGCCTGGCCTCCATATTTGACACAACTGGCTGATCACTCAGCTGGGGTAAGTTGGTGTAATCACCTCTTACTTAGATATAGTATCCCTATATCTAACCCTAACTGGACACATGTTAACCTATAAGCCACTCCTATGGAAGGCCTCAGCAATCCTGGAGGCAGAGTGCTTGGTTTCATGTGAGATGGTGCTCTAGCATGAGCTGAGCCTGTCTGCAGCTGTCGGGAACAACTCCCTTAGCTGTTCCGGGATATTGCCATACCATATACTCTTAAGTGCATTATAATCCTCGCGGTTATATGCTAACTTTGGTTTGGCTTTATCAAAACATGTCGAGTAAGGTGTCATACGATTTGGAATACTATCCCCTCGACAGTTCTGTCGACGGGGATGGCATTCCACCCTTCTAGAGGGACACGACATGTACATAACCTGAACCCCGGTTAAAGTTAAACTCGAGCCTCAGCATCACAAAATGGATGCTGCCACCACAGACACAAGTCTGACCTCCTGCTGCTGGGAGTCCTTCCAGCGAGGGAGGCTTGGACAAAGGGTTTCCTGCCTTGGGAGGTGCGAGCACCACCCCAGACAGGGTTTTGTGTATTGGGTAGGACAGGGCTGAATAGATTGAGACATGTCTGGGGCACACAAGGTGTCCCTGTGCATAAGCCAGTCCAAACCGGTGCTGGGGCTTTCCAGCCCCAGTCCTGGTGCGGAGCTGGACAAAGGAAAGGGGGTGTAACGCCCCCCCTTCCTGGTCCCACCCAGAGGAGGGACCTAGCAGGTGGTCCACCCCTCAGACTGGGAATAAGAGTGGGAGCAGTGCCATATCACCTCAGATCATCCTGAAATCGACTTGAAACTAAGAAGACGCCTGGACTTCGACATTCTGCTGCACAGAAGACTGAAGAGCATCTCCCTTGTGGCCAAGGAGTGGCCACCCTGTGAACACAGGCACCATCCAGCAACTCGACGTCTGCTTTGCCGCCGCCTCCTGCCCGAGCCCAGAGCCCGACGAGACCCAGACTCCCAGACATCTCAGAGCCCGATCCACAGTCCCTGAAAAGAAGAGACCCGTGGAGGCACCGAGAGACGTGGGACCGGCCATCTCGAAAGACCCCCGAGAAGCTGACTGCGCAGCACCCGAGGCACCCTCGACGCTGTGCTTTGGGGTTTGAGAAGCCCCACCACCGAGCAGCATTTGCACCGAAGATCAGCCCCCCAGCATCTCCACGATCTGCGTGGGGCCCTTTTGCACTTTGCCACTCGACGCGCCATCCCGGCCACTTGCCACTTGGCTAGCGGCCATCTTGGCGACGAAACCTACAATCAACACTGTGGGCCTGGTTGCTCCAGACTTGCCCCCGCTCCCCTAAAAAGGAGCACCCACTCTGACCTTGCTGGTCCGAGTGATAAGCTTTCTTCACTTCCTGCGTGGCTTGCAGCTCGTGATCGACTCCTGGACGTCCTCGACCTCTTCGTGTCCACGTGGCTGCGGAGACAAGCTACACCTCATCGCCTGTTTGCACCCAACATCGCCTGGTTCCATTCTGGTTCCACGGTAGTCACTGGCTAGTGACTTTGAACATTGTCCCCTCTGCTTTCAAGTCTTCACCACTTCAGATCCACCCTTGGATCCACTGGAACTCTCCTCGACGACCCGCCTGCAGCATCTTCATCTTCAGGCACCATCGACCTGCGTGACGAAACCCGACACTACTTCGCACCTGTGCACCCGCTTCCTGTGGGTGAGGTAACTCAGCAACGCTGGTGTTCCTACACTGGTACACACCTCTAGTGTTTAGGTCTAAAGTTTTGTCCTTCTAGGTCACTCGGAAGGTTCCTTAAACAGTAACTTTATAACTTTTACGCACCATTGACATTGCAATGGTGCATGCGTGTGCTTTAAGCGCTGCACCCGAGCCCGCGGGCTTTTCCCGACTACTTCACTGTTAGTCCCGAACAGCTCCAGCGATGCCCTAGGCCTACTTCCTTTCAGATAGGTGGTACTTATACCACTATTTTAGTATATGGTTTAGGTGGCCCCTAGGGCTCATCCATATTGTGCATTTTTTGTATATTTAAACTGTGTTTTGTTTTAACGCATTTGCTTCTGTGCTCATAAAGAGTATAGGGGATATTTGTAGTAAATAAATATATATATATTTTCAACATATATCTGTGTGGTGTCCTTTCATTTGGTATTCAAGGGGATTGTGTATGGTAAAACAGCTTGCTTCACATGCCTTTACAGAGTTTAGCCTAAGACTGCTTTGTCCACGCTACCTCTAGGATAGCTGGTCTATAAGGTTGACTTACAACCAATCATCATAAGGGTTGCTTGGCATGGTACAAGGTAATCACTAGAACTAGTGAGCATCATATACCAGGCCAACTTCTCACAGGGCCATTAAAGGAAGGGGGCGCAGAGGAGCCTGTGAGAACTCGCTGCAGAGATCAAAGGAAGGGTGGGAGAGACACTGGTGAGCAAGCATATGGGGATTCGGGGGCAGGCACGGCCCGTGACGGGCGTTATACTGGGGCGGTGACGTCAGGCGGGGAGGGTCAGGGTGGGGGGATGTAAAATACGGGATAAGGACCATTAGAGGTAAATATAAAAAAACAAAAAAAAAACCGAATTTCGTTGCCCACTCTGCATCGCCAAATGTGATGCAGCGTGGGCAACGAAATTCGTTTTATTTATTATTTTCTATACTTACCTCTAATGTTCCTTATCCCGTATTTTACATCCCCCCCACCCTGACCCTCCCCTGCCTGACGTCACCGCCCCAGTATAACGCCCGGCACTGGCCGTGCCTGGTCAGGGGGTGTGCAGACTGGTGAGCTGAAAAGCTGTGCACAATGCGCATGGTTGCAGAATGCCCCTATAAAAAAAATGTTGAAAGCTTGCCCTCATTTGAAGTTGAGGCAAGTCCCCGAACTAAGTTACCAACATTGTTCAATTCTACAGGCAGAATTTAAATTCTGCACAGACCTACTCTGTATAATGATTGTCCTGTCCTATCCTGTGACATCAGCTTTTCAGACTAGTTTTCTCTCCCTTTGATTTCAGTCCTCTTTTCACATGTGTATTAGTTGTTTGTTTAAACCCAAGCCCCAACAAAACAAGACATCAGCATAGATTGTCCAATAAGTCCATTAACTCTTTAAAAACAAGTCCCTGTTGAGCAAAGCAAATCCTAGCCACATTTATATTTGGGTCTACCCATCTGCCTGTACAATGATGTAGAAATATTGATGGCAAGTCCTCTGTGCAGCCTGTAGGGGATAGCGCCAAGAGGTGGTAGCATTCTATGAATTCTCTAGAATTACTGAGAACGATAAAGCTTTAGAACATACAAGAACCCTACAATATGTGATCAAATTCAAGATTACGTGTGATTATAGCGAACAATTGTATCAGCCTGTCCTGAAGAAAGATAGAACATTTGGGAAATTCCTCTGTAATGTGGGTTGACGTTTTTAAATGTCCACTGTTGGCAGCCTCTGAAACAAATATATTTTGATTGCCACCAACAGGGAGCTGTTTTGAATGAATAATGGACTTCCTGGACAATCTATGATGATGTCTTGTCTGATTGGGGCTTGATTTCATGATATCTAGGTAGATTGTGTTAACTTATTACACAGGCAAATTTTGATTAAAGTGTTTTGTTATAATTTACTTGTGAGCAATTACTGTTCATGTTCCTATTTAAAGACTGGAAAGAGCTTAGATGAAATCGTTCCTGAATTTCAATGAAAGATAGGGTATGAGGAGTAAACGTTTTTGTTTGTGTTGAGTGAGCTCTCCTCTATCCACTTTGTACCCTACACTTCATTTGATGAGAAATTGTCCCTGGTACCAATGCACATGCTGCACCTATGGTAGCTACCTGTAAAGTGAGCCAGGACCCTGGTGGAAATTGCAGACACAGGTGATTTCAATTTAGTCCATTTGCAGCATCTAGATTTTGGAACATTTACTACATATGACCATTGGAAAAAGGGGATTTCTACTCGCTAAATAGTAACAATAGAAACTAAAAAACACCAATTAAAAAAACACACACAATTAAAGGCAATGGACGTAATTTCAAAGAGGGAGCTGGGATCGACTGGAATTTTCTCCGGTCATGGCCAAGAAAAAAAAAAAAACAAGAAGGAGAGGGCCACTGACCAGGGCAAGGAGACAGGCTAGAGAGGGAGAGACGGCAGTCAAAAACAATAACAACTAGTAGGGGAGCAAAGGACAGTAGGGACACAATAATGGATTAAATAAACATTTTAACAACTATGAACCTCATTCCGCTTATAGACTTTTGTTTTTTCACATAGTGTGCATATGTACAACAAGAGAGGCTGAAATGAGTAATGCAAAATTGTTACAGTAAGTACTTGACCATGAACGAAGCCATAATGCATGCGCTAACTAAAAAATGAAGAAAACATTAAGAGAAAGGGGGATATGGAGACAGGACGAAAGACGACGATGATAGAAAAGATGAGAAATAGGAGGCAGAGGGCGAGAAAAACGAGAGAGACAGCGAAGAAAAAAAAAAACAAGCATACACTGCATTCCAAACGAAACACATGCAATAGTTTGGGGGCCCTTCCTCACCCCTCGGTGTGAGGATAGGCGCTCTGCGCTGACTACAACATCCAGAATGCATCTGGGGTAAAAATAATAGCTTCAGAGATAGGAAGTAGTCTAAAGTGGAAGATGCTAGGACAACAAGCACGGAGGGTGTGGAGAAAGAGGGGTGGGGTATAGGAAATAGATATACTTAGAGAGGTTGGAGGGCAGTGGGAGAGGGATGGAGAGGACTGGACAAGAGGGGATTCGGCAGGAAGGACTGGGAGGAGGGGAAGGGAAGAGGGAGGAGGGGAGGGGAGTGGAGGCTAGTTAAACTTTAAGTGGGAGAGAAATAGAAAGTTGTCAGAGAATGGGAAAGAAGGAAACAGGAGAGTGAAGAGAGATGTCAAAGAAGATTGGGGGTAGGGTTAAAACGGATGGGGAGAGTGGTCAAAAAAGAGTGGGGCAGAAAATAAAAGAGGGCTCAGAGTGGGCAGGAGGTGTGTGAGGCAGAGGCAAGAGGTTTGAGGGCAGACGAAGGCAGGGGGGGAAGAGGGGTCTAGAAGGAGGGGTTCCGAGTAACACAAGAAGGGGGTCCGGGGAAGAGCCGCCGACTGTTGGGGGAGGAGGGGCCGTCTGAGGGCAGGACTGGAGAGGGAGCGAGCAGCTGCTCCAGAAAGAATGAAGTTGGTGGACCCTGGGGCAGAGAAGCAGAAAGTGTCTGAACGGGGCTGCAAGACTGGGCTGAGAGGGAGGGAGGTGTCTGAGGCCAGGACTGCAGGGAGATTTGAGCCGCTTGGGACAGGCGGAAGGGGCCCCGGGACATGAAGGAGAGGGGCACTGTAAGTAAACAAAGTGGAATCCACTAAAGTGTTAATGTGGTCTCCACTGTGGTGGGGAGCACACAGTGTTGTTTTTGTACCCCTCACACACCAAAAAGACCCTTGGTGTCATTCTACCATCATTGGGGTCTTCGCACCCCTCTACGGAGTCCGTCGTGCTGCGACCTACGGATGCGCGGGAGCACTTTAAGTGTGGACTATGTGTGGTAGTGTGTAGGGTATGGAACGTGAGTGGTGGAGTGGTGAGAGTGATAATTAAAAAATACCTGGCACGTGGGGAAAAAAAATTTAATTACGCCCTTGGCTGGTATTGTTAGGGGCACTGACCAGGAGAATGAGACGGGCTAGAAAGGGGAGCAGAGGGAGGGACGGCAGTCAAAAGAATAACAACTGGTAGTGGATCAAAGGACAGCACGGACACCATAATGGATTAAAACAAGTGAAAACTAAATTCTAGTGGTGGCCACAGGGTGGCAGTGTTTAATAAGAAAGACTGTCTCTGAGAGCGATTTCACTCTATGGTGTTGGAAGCGGCAAACTCAGGCAGTGTTTAATAAGAAAGACTGTCTCTGAGAGCGATTTCACGTTCTATGGTGTGGGAAGCAGCAAACCCATTCACCCTTAAAAGTAAGCCCAAACAAAACTAATATCCTACCAGAAAAAGCCTTGCTGCTGGTGGACATGGAGCGGAAGCCATGGTGGGGAGGCAGAGTAAACAAGTCGGATGGAGGTGGGGGGCGGGGGAGCAGGGGAGTGAGCGAGTGGGAGGGAAGCGCTGGCGAAGCGTCACGCTTCATGAGCCTGGAGGGGGGGGGCAGCTTAGGAGCGCATTCCAATGAAGTCTGGTGCGAGGCGGGGGAGGGGGAGCAGGCATATGGGGTATAAGTGAGGCCAAGCGCGCGCCTGGCGAAGCTTCACGCTTTATTAGACAACATGCATTGTGAGAAATCCGCTTGATCAAAGAGTTGTTTTCAACCCAATAGTTCAGAGCAATAAATTGCTCGACCTAAAAATGAATGTGTCCTCATGTAATGCAACTATTGCTTTGTAAAGCGCTGTGATACCCGATTCGGGTCAAATTCGCGCTATATAAAACTGTGCAAAAAAAAACAAACAAGAGTGTCATGATGGGAGGTAATAGAAGACAGGGAGGTACTAAAGAGGGACTAATAAGCCTATTAACAAGGCAAAGGCAAGCCTTTACAAAGGACAATGAGAAGAGCTAATTTAAAAGATGGGCGGAGCTTACAGTCCATACCTGAATACAGCATGGCTGGAAGAGACCGCGTAAGCGCAGCCTAGGCAAGACCTAAAAAAGACTTAATGCGCCCGTCTGGCTGTTTTGTAGACATATGCACGTGTGCAGCGCATCTGTGCACACCTATGAAAGGACATAGGCTTTTTTTTTTTATTTATCAACCGGAGAAGGATCAGTAAATTTAAAACATTTCGATAAATAAAATAAGTAGAGTGAAAGCACTCTTTGAAAACTCATAAGCAGGGTGTTTTGGGCAAGGGATAAAGCTACACAGGCGGGGGAGAAGTAACATGAGGGAGATGCACACAGGTGAGAAAAGACTAGTGTGGATGGGGGAGAGAAGCACATAGGTGAGAGAGCAACGTAGTTGGGGAGCGCACGAAGGAAAAAGGAGCTTAAACCCCACCCTCCTCTGCTGCCACTGCGAAGTTTGGGGCGGTGGCAGCCCTTCAGTAAATGGGAGTCCCAGCAAGCGAACCATAAAATTAAAGTTTGAAAGTAACACAGGCCTAGCCGCTCTGGAGGAAGGAGGCAGGCATCTTCAAGCTGAGCTATTAATTTCAGAGGACGTCATGAGGCCCCTCCAAGGCGGGTACCTATAGGGTGTGGTTCCTCTGAATTGAGGCTTTTCCCTCAGGGGCTCTCAAGCAGCTGCAACAGAGCTAGTTTCACAGTCTCTGCTACTGAATTCTTATATGCTGTGCATGGCTATTTAAGAGGAGGAAAAGTGAGAGTTTGGGAGGACAAATGCAGAGGACAGGAATCACCATTGTGCAGAGCAACGGTGCACAGGGGTGGTATGTTGCCTACAAAAGGTTTGGGCAAAGCCCTGCAGGCAACGCCAACTGGGTATTGCCTTTGGCTGTGTGCAGCACAGGTTGGCTGCCTGCAACAGGTCAGCTGTAAAGAGGTGCAAGGAACAATGAAACTCCGCCAAAGGCAGAGGAGTTGTAGAGATGTAGATGTGCGCTGAGCAGGCACTGGACTTTTACCTTCCTCTACCTCAAACGGAAGCCTGTCTGCCCCTTCCAGGCGCCGATGCGTATGGAGGTTTCCTCTTCACTGCAGGTCTTGTATTTGTGTTCCGTTGGCCGCATCTAGATTCCAGGTCGGTTTGTGCCATCTCTTTATCTCTCAAGGTTCTGGAGATACATCTGAATTAAGTCACTGTTAAACCCAGGGTCTGTACATCCCAGCTCCACATTGGGTCTGATCCAGCCTGTGGGCCCAGTGGGTGTCAGAAAACCTTTGGTCATTTTCCCAACAGGAACAGTTTTTACAGTCGCTGGGAAGTTCTTCGGATAATGTTCCCGGAGACTTGGCACTGCCATGGGACAATTTAGTGACTGTCCTCGTTAACCTGCATCCACTGGTCTTTTCTCTCCAGTTGCTGTTTGCAGTGCCCCGGAACTACCCCTGATTGCACTGTTGAGTGAATACCAATGCTGTAAGGTGGCCTTTGAGTTGTGGAACATTTCAGGAACTTGAGAACTTTAGCAAGGTTGGGCAAGTCCCCAAAGTTCCTGAGAACACTTTAATTCATAGAACTTATAGCTTAAATTGGACGTTGAAATTGTTAGGTTATTTAATGTTTTGCTTCCAAGTCTTATTTGAGAAAACAGGGGACCCCTACTAATATTGCATTTGCTACATGTAGGGAGTAACATTAGTTTTGAGAAAAAGGAGAACTGTAGCAAATAAATTATAGCTAATATGCCATATCCTATGGGGTGGACTTTTGTATCAATACATTACGTATAATAACATGAAGACAACGATAATCATAACATTTTGTAAAAATATATATTCTGTTTATTTATATTTTTCTTATTTTGTTTTTATTTGATTGTATTAATTTTCAAAATTTCATATTAGATCAAGTCAAAACAGGTCAACATTGAATGACAAACATTACAAAAACAAATGACAAGTTGGTATGAGGGACTAAAGAGGTTGGCAATGCGGTGGGTTGGAGCATTACACGTGTTTCGGCCACTGCCTTCATCAGGAGACCGTCATTTGCAACAAAACAATAAAGAAGGACAACACTGAAAAGAATAATGAAAAATATATCAAAGATACAATAATGTACGTTATAATAAAACATTCACATATCTTCATTAAATCCACCTCTAGGCACGGTCATTTGTGAACAAAATAATGTCTGATAAGGCAGTATACATATGTGTTATGCAGCTAGTAGATTGTTTAATCTCATTCAAATTGATTCTTACATTTAAAACATCTTGATTTATATTATAAAGGCTGATACAGTTTCTATATTGGATATATCATTTGTATTCATCTAGGACAACGTATTTTTTATAAACATGGACTTGGCTAGAGATATTAAAAACATAATGCAACAGCATAATCTCAATATATTAGAGCCCTAATAGAATAGATTAGCTGAGTTTTATTTATATAGGAAGTCAATGAGTTGACATAAGAGGAAAAAAGATGGAAAAAGACAGGAAGAAACTATGGGTTCAAGATTGCAGAAAAGTTCTTATATGACACTTCCCTAATTTGTTTGAATTACTTTTATTAAAGCAAAGACATGATTGTATGATTTTTCAGAAAAATTAAATTAAGTGACCGAAAGTGGTCTAAAACATATTTGTTTTGTTTATCCGATTATGTATGGGATTTCAGCGGTTTAGAGATTCCAACTTCCTCCCCACAATATATTGGGTTTGATTAGCTGTCTAAAGAAGGATGATGGCCTGGATAAGTTCCTAAACTCAAAAATTGCATTCACATTTAAATGGAAAAAAGTGGTCATTGTGAATTTTACCAGTATTTAATGATGAAGTAAACTGCCTGGTAATCAGCTTCTGGTGTACACGAGTACGACGTTAAGGCTACTGGACCGACCGTCAATTTCTATCTTCCTTTGGATGGAAATATCTATACAGATAAAATATGTAGACGTGTTCTAACCTTATTGTACATATTTTTTTTGGGAAACAGGTTGGTCATATTGTATTACAGGGCAGAGTGTATACCTACAATAAATCGCGATTATATAAACGATTGGAATCGCCTGGCATTGTATTGGTTCTATAATCGAAATAGGCGTTGAGACAGCCACCAATTCACAATAAGTTTGGATATTGACTATGCAGGTCCTAAATAAAAAATGAGAAATAAGAATGGCAATGTCAATATTTATTTAAATATATAATGAACTAGGCGGATAATCAATCAATCAATCATAACACTTGTATAGCGCACTACTCACCCGGCAGGGTCTCAAGGCGCTTGGGGGAAGGGGTCTGCTATTGCTTGAACAGCCAGGTCTTGAGTTGTCTCCTGAAGGCGAGATGGTCCTGGGTCAGTCGAAGATGGATGGGGAGGGAGTTCCATGTCTTAGCCGCAAGGTAGGAGAAGGATCTGCCACCAGCGGTGGCTCTTCGATGCGTGGTACGGCGGCGAGGGCGAGGCTTGTCAAACGTAGCTGGCGGGTGGGCGTGTAGAAGGTCAGGCGGTCGTTGAGGTACTTGGGGCCCAGGTTGTGGAGAGATTTGTGTGCGTGGGTGAGGAGCCTGAACGTGATCCTCTTGCTGACGGGGAGCCAGTGCAGGTCCTTCAGGTGGCCGGAGATGTGGCTGCGTCGGGGGATGTTCAGGATGAGTCGGACGAAGGCGTTCTGGATGCGTTGGAGTCTTTTCTGTAGCTTGGCTGTGGTTCCGGCGTAGAGGGCTTTTCCGTAGTCCAGTCGGCTGGTGACGAGTGCCTGGGTGACCGTCTTCCTGGTTTCTGTCGGGATCCATCGGAAGATCTTGCGGAGCATGCATGCGTAGGGTGTTGAAGCATGATGAAGAGACGGCGTTGACTTGTCTGGTCATCAAGAAGGAGGAGTCCAGGATGAAGCCCAGGTTGCGTGGTCTGTTGGCTTGGGAGTGGCGCCCAGGGCGGGGGGCCACCAGGAGTCGTCCCAGGCGGAGGGCGATGGTCCCAGGACGAGGACTTACGTCTTGTCTGAGTTCAGTTTCAGGCGGCTGTTCTTCATCCACTCGGCGACGTCTTTCATCCCTTCGTGTAGGTTCGTTCTGGCGGTGGCGGGGTCTCTGGTGAGGGAGAGGATCAGTTGGGTGTCGTCAGCGTAGGAGATGATGTTGAGGTTGTGCTGGGGTGCGATGGCTGCAAGAGGTCTCATGTAGATGTTGAAGAGGGTGGGGCTGAGTGATGATCCTTTTGGTACGCCGCAGATGACTTCGGTGGCCTCGGATCGAAACGGGGGGAGGCGGACTCTGTGTTCTTCCGGTGAGGAATGAGATGATCCACTCCAGAGCCTTCTCTTGGATACCGATGTTGCTGAGGCGTTGAACTAGGGTGCGGTGGCAGACGGTGTTGAACGCTGCAGAGAGGTCCAGGAGGATGAGGGCCGCTGTTTCCCCGTTGTCGAGCAGGGTTCTGATGTCGTCGGTGGCTGCGATGAGGGCGGTCTCGGTGCTGTGTTTGGCTCGAAAACCAGACTGCGAGGGGTCGAGGGATCCGTTTGTCTCGAGGAAGGCTGCAAGCTGTCTGTTGACGGTCTTCTCGATGACTTTGGCAGGAAAAGGGAGGAGCGAGATGGGGCGGAAGTTCTTGAGGTCGGTGGGGTCAGCTGTTGGTTTCTTCAGTAGGGCGTTGAGCTCGGCATGCTTCCAGCTCTCCGGGAAGGTGGCGGTGTTGAAGGAGGTGTTGATGACGTACCGGAGTTGGGGTGCGATGATGGAGTTGGCCTTGTTGAAGACGTGGTGGGGGCAGGGGTCGGTCGGAGATCCGGAGTGGATGGTGTTCATCGTGCGGGCTGTGTCTTCGGTGGTCACAGTGGTCCAGGTGCGGAGGGTGGCGGTGGAGGGCGTTGGTTCGACGGTTGGGTGCGTTGATGGTGCGCTGCGCTGAAGCTGTTGTGGATGTCGGCGATCTTGCGGTGGAAGAACGAGGCGAGAGAGTCGCAGAGGTCTTGTGAAGGAGTGATGTCGTTGTTGCCGGTGCTGGGGTTGGAGAGCTCCTTGACGATGCTGAAGAGTTCCTTGCTGTCGTGGTGTTGTTGTCCAGTCGTTCCTTCAGTGATTTCTTCTTGGTAGTGCGGATAAGCTGGTGGTGCTTGCTGGTGGCGTGTTTGAGGGCGGTCATGTTGTCTGTGGTCTGGTCGAGGAGCCAGGCTTTTTTCTCGAGGGTGCGGCAGTTTTTCTTGGAGTCCTTGAGTTTGTCGGTGAACCAGGAGGCTTTCTTGCTTCTGGGTCTGCTGGTAGGGTTCTTTAGTGGAGCGAGGTCGTCAGCGCAGTCGGTCAGCCACTTTGTGAAGTTGCGTGCTGCTTCGGTGGGGTCTGTTGTGCTGGCGGGTGGGTTCTGACTGAGGTAGGTGGTGAGCTGTTCGGCGGTGATCTTGCTCCAGCTCCTGTGAGGAACCTGTTGCGGGTGGTGGTGGGTTGTGGTTCTTCTGAAGCTGAAGTGGACGCAGCTGTGGTCGGTCCAGTGAAGTCCTGTGGAGTGGCTGAAGGTGATGTGCCTGCTGGATGAGAAGACTGGATCAAGCGTGTGGCCGGCGTAGTGGGTGGGGGTGTTGACCAGTTGCTTGAGTCCGAGGTTGGCGAGGTTGTCCAGCAGGGTGGTGGTGTTGCGGTCGTCGTTGTTCTCCAGGTGGAAGTTGAGGTCCCCGAGGAGGATGTAGTTGGCGGAGGGGAGGGCGTGTGGGCTGATGAAGTCGGCGATGTCTTCGCTGAATTGTGTGCGGGGTCCTGGGGGTCTGTAGATGAGGGTGCCTCTGAGGGTGGTCTTGGGGTCGGTGTGGATTGGAAGTGCAGGTGTTCGGCCGCCGTGAGGGTGTCGTCGGAGTTGGTTGTGATGAGGATGGTGTTCTTGTGGACGATGGCGATGCCTCCTCCAGTCTGGTTGACGCGGTCCCTCCGGGTGATCTTGTTATCGTCCGGAATGGCGATGTCGGGCGCTGAGGGGGCGTTCATCCAGGTTTCTGTCAGGAAGGAGACGTCTGGAGATGTGGTGTCGAGGAGGTTCCAGAGTTCCACGGCGTGTCTGTGTACGGAGCGGGTGTTGAGCAGGATGCACTTCAGGTGGTCACTGCTGGTGCTCGTCTTGGCGGGTGCGGTGCAGGTCCGGATGCAGGATAAGTTGAAGGATCAGCAGCAGAAGGGTCCGTGGGTGCGTCTCGGGGTGGCTCGGTAGCATCCGGGGGTTCGGCCTGTGTTGAGTGCGTTGAGTGTGGCGTCCTCGTAGGTCCGGCGGATGGGATGGCCTCAGCGGGGGCCAGGGGTTCTGGCCCTGGGCGCGGGCCAGGCGCGGACGGGCGCAGACGGGCTTGCCTTTGGCGCGCCTTCGGCGCACAATTGGCGCGCCCGCTGCACGTGACCGCTACGCGTGCGTGGAGGCGTCATAAGAAGGGAGCCGGGAGGGAGGGTCCGCTGGGTGGCGGAAGCATGGGGACCAAACGGCTGGCGGGGGGCGGGGCCGCAGGGAGGCAGCGGCGGGAAAGACGAGTGGGGGCGGCTCAGCGACGGCTGGGTCGCCTGCAGCGGCGGCAAAAAACAGCAACAGGAAGTAGGCGGCAGAATCTGCGGCAGCAAGCAGGAGGAGCGTGGAGGCGACCCGGCCTAGGCAAGGCACAGTGGTCGCTCCCGATTGAGGAAAGAAGTCCCCTTAAGAAGGGAGCCGGGAGGGAAGGTCCGCTGGGTGGCGGGAGCGGGGGGACCAATCGGCTGGCGGGGGGCGGGCCGCAGGGAGGCAGCAGCGGGAAAGACAAGTGCAGGCGGCTCAGCGGCAGCTGGGTCGCCTGCAGCGGCGGCAAAAAACACCAACAGGAAGTAGGCGGCAGAATCTGCGGCAGCAAGCAGGAGGAGCGTGGGGGCGACCCGGCCTAGGCAAGGCACAGTGGTCGCTCAGATGACACTAGTTACATTTAGAAGTTAGTGTTTAGGCGCATATACTTTTTATGATAGGCGATTCTCAGAGGAAAGAAACTTTTTTTCTATTATAATTCATTAGCGTACGCCATCTGGTGTGGGAGCCATCGTGGATAAAGTGGCGTCCTCTGGAACTGGTATACAAGCAAAAGTATATTAAAATAGGGAATGAAGAGATTTTGCGAGAAGTCTAGCAGAGCTTCGCCATCGATTTGAAATCTTACCTTTTTAATTAATCAAGTGTTTCTGTATAGCTGGGGTTGTATGGTACGGGCGCCGCGATCTGCGTTCCAGAAGGATATAGTGAGCGTGAATGGCCAAACGTCTATTTATGTAGTTGACTGTGATTGAAATTGCCGCCAGGTGTCGAACGACGGGGAATTGCTTCTGGTCGCTTCGAGAATGACGTACTGGACTTGCTTAAGGAGTAAGTTATGAATCGTAGTAGAAGTAGGACTACTGAAACAAAACCACTCGGGTACGTGGATACCAGATGTTTTAGAAGCATGTTGCTTATCACACCATATCAGAATATAAAAATAAAACTACATTATGTATAAATATTTATTCAAAAGAAAAGTGATCGTGCTATACCGGTCCACGTGGAGGTTAAGTCCTAGATATAGAAAAGGGACTATAACCAGTGGGCCATCTTGGGTGTAGAAGAAAAGAGGGGAAATTACAATATTTGTTAGATGCAGGAGTGAATCCACATAAAACAAATAATTATATTTTAGACAGACTTTTTAGATACATATGGACATTTATAATGCAAACCATGTGGATGATTTACATGTGGTCTTATAATGGTAAAATCCTGAAGACTGATCCAAAGTTAATAATCACCAAGGTACAGTAGGAAAGATCTTTTTTGTCATTGAACACAGGCAATAAAGGTTCAGATAATTGCCTGTTCCCAAGGAATATCTAAGTTCAATCCAGTTTTAACTGTGTCCAAAACAAAGATCCAATAGACTTCACGTTTTTTTCTGATCTTATCTGGACAGAGTCCTTCTCTTGTTTGTATGTTTTCTAGAATGAACCATTCTAACTCTTCTGGTAAGTGTTCCTTCTCTATATAATGTGACACTATAGGTGCATTCATATTTTTCGTTCGTATAGCTGACTTATGTTCGGTGATTCTTTTACCTATTGCTCTTGATGTTTCGCCCACATAGCCTTTATTACAAGGGCAGATTAGTAGGTAAACTACATTTTGAGTTTTGCAATTGGTCATGGTTTTGGAAGTGATTTTTACACGATTGAATGTCAAGACACTGCCTTCTATATCCTGGGGACATGTTTTACAATTGCCACATTTGTCATTTCCAATAATTGGACTGTTGCCTGTAATACTTCTCTGTACAGATTTTTTAGGGCCTGGCATTCTTGATCTTACTACCAGGTCCTTTATATTTTTGTTTCTTTTATAGGCAAATAGAGGTCTTGGAATTTTTTCATCTTCAGATTTATTCACATTGAGCAAATGCCAATTGGAATATATGATTTGTCGGACCTTATCAGTTAAAAGAGAGTGTCTTGTGACAAATACAAGATTATCATCTTTTTTTGATTTATGACTTTGAAGTAAATGTTGGCGATCAAAGAATCTAGCTTGTTTGAATGATTCGCGAATCAGTCTATGAGGGTATCCACGTTCCTCAAATTTTTCTATCATAAGTTTGGCTCGTTCATCATAATCCTTAAGCATAGTACAGTTACGTCGCAGTCTTAAAAACTGACTGAACGGAATACTGATTTTCTGATTTGAAGGGTGGAAGCTTTGATAATGAAGGAGAGTATTGCGAGCGGTGGGTTTGACATATAGGTCTGTGAAAAGCTGGCCTTGATCATGCTTGATTCTGATATCAAGAAATTCAATTTCTTTGTTACTTATATGGGATGTGAATTTTAAGTTATCACATGCGTTGAGCCATAATAAGAATTCATTCAGTATGCTTCCAAGTCTTGCCACCTTCAAAAGTTAGCCTTGCCTTTATCCCATTAGAGCACACTGCACTCGTAGTAAACAATGGACCTGTGAAGCATGGGGGTCCACGTAAGCTACTCAACAGGTCAGCAACTGCTTAGAAAATTAAATAAACAGAGTAATAAAGTGTATATGGCTAAAGAAGACAAATGTGCAATTGCAAATGTTAAAGTGTCATCTAAAGGTGAAGAAATTTGAAATTGAAGGTAAAAATGTAATTTGTATCCTCAGATTGATTGATTTGTATGAGTAGTGCAGGTGCAAATAGAGTATAGTATGGACACCTAGTGGCCTCAATTGAATTTACAACAATGCTGCAATATTCCTTATAATAAAAAAAAACGTTATATTTGTTTGTAAATGAAATAAAATATTTAATCATTTGTGTATTTGTTTGAAGAATGATTATTACGGTATCTTCTGTGTATTGTTTTGCAGTTCAAATCATTGAAAATACTTAGCCGCAGTAACAGCTTCCAGTGATTACTCAGTGGGGGTCCCCAGATTCCAGTAATGATTAGGTGGGGGTCCTCGGAACAGTGCTAATTTGAGCCAGTGGTTTCCAGGTGCTTGGCACCAGCATTTGTCAGCACTGTTGCTTGTGACAGTCTACCACAAGGTGGCGCTATCTGGCTAATGTAGAGGTGACCATTAAAACAGTTGATTATTAATTCAATATTCATTAGAAATGACAGTTACCTGCTGCCGAAGCCTTTCTTATAGCTTTTGGGCCTGAAATAATCTGAATTGCCACACTTGTAGGAGTGTGATGGTTAGTGGTTGTGTTGGTACGGTCATTGGCAGCATGGTTGGGGTAATGTGTGGTGCAAGCTGCAGTAGCCTCCTGACTACAAGAGCCCTGGCACTTTTATCTTTTTGACAAATTAGGCACTGCCTCAGAAGTCAAAAGGTTAACCACTGTTGTAGATGGTACCCGTCTGTAGCCTTTCTAAGCACCTAAATGGAGCCTATTTGTAGTCCTTTCAGATGGTAAATTTCCGTGGCCCCTGCAGATCCCAAATATATCCTGCTATGCTCTGCAACCTCCGAGATGGATGCAGTACTGGGTCTGCAGACCCAGTACCTGTCTTGCACCCTGCAACCTTCCAGATGGAGTCAGTCCTTGCTCTGCAGTCCTTGTGACTGTCTTGGCCCCTTAAACCTCCCAGATGGATGCTGCCCTTGGGCTACAGACTGTCTTGGCCTCTTCAACCTCCCAGATTGATGATGATGATGATGATGATCATCATCATCATCATCTGAGCCTTGAATAGCGCAACTTTGCCCAAAGGCGTCAAGGCGCTGAGGATGGTAAAAAGCTGAGTGTGAGAAAGAGGAGGAATGCTGGCTAGAGGTAGGCTTCCCTGAAAAACCAGGTCTTCAAGGCCTTCCGTAACTGAACGTGGGAAGGTTGATCTCTAAACTCCAGAGGAAGGGCGTTCCACATCCTGAGGACAAGGGAGGAGAAGGCCCTTCCGCCCCATCTTGCCTTCAGGATTCTGGGAACAGCAAGGAGGTTTTTATTTGCTGAGCGAAGATCCCTACCGGGGACATAAAAGGACACAAGGAAGCTGATGTCTTCTGACCCAAGTCCATCGAGGGTACAGTGGGTGAGGCACAGGGCTTTAAAGTTAATCCTGGCTTGCATGGGGAGCCAGTGCAGATCTTTCCTAATGGCTGAGCCTGATGAACGCCTGGGAGCGTCAAAAACTAACCTAGCGGCCGCGTTTTGCACAACTTGGAGACGCTGGACGAGTTGTTTGGTGATTCCCAGATAGAGTACATTACAATAGTCCAGACGGGAGGCTATGAGGGCTACCGCAACCTGTCTACGGGCTTCGGTCGACAGGAAATGCACGATTTTCCTCAGGATTCGCAGGGCCCTGCAGCCCTTGGTCTACAGTCCCGGTGTCTGTCTTGGACCTTGGAACCTGCCTGATGGATACAGTACTTGCTCTACAGATCCGGTGCCTGACTTGGCCTCTTCAACCTCCCACATGTATGCAGCCCTTGGTCTACAGTCCTGGTGTCTGCCTTGGCCCTTTAAACCTGCCTGATGGATAAAGTCCTTGCTCCCTTCAGACCCTCAGATGTTGCCTCTATGCTCCCAGATGTATCCAGTGTGTGGTTCCTGCAGATTCCCAGACTGTGCCAGTTACTTGTCCCCGTTTTTTCCATGTGCATAGTGTGACTCAATCCGAATGTTGGGAAGCGTCAGATAACAGACGCAGGGTGTTGTTTGTGCTGATAATGTGAGTAAGATGGTGTGAGTCAGCCCCTCGCCCGCTCTCCTGGGCTTCCTCGGGGTGAGTGGAGGGGAATGCCCGCTGTCTGCAGATCTGCAGTCTGTGTTTTCATCCGTTTGATCTGCGCGTACTTGCCAGTCTGGTCTCACTGCAAACTCCAGTTTATCGAGCTCTCTATCTGCGCGCCTTGGCTGCGTGCTGCCCGCGTCTGCAGTCGCTTCGCCGGTGCCTGGTAGGTTAGTCAGTTCGTCGCTGGTCTTGGCTGACTGAGTCATGAGAAATGTAATGTTTGCGTGCAGGTGGCCAGACACCATGCCCCAGTCCTGGCACTGAGGGGAGGGGAGGGAGGACTGGGGTTACCTACACGAGAAGGAGGGGGTCGGGATGTGCGAGATCTGAAGTAGGGCAACTCGATGGCTGATGAGCAAGTGGGAGGGACCGTGTTGTGGGTGCTAAAGGAAGCGGAGGTCAGTGCCAGTTGATGGGGGTGACTGCCGTCCCACTTTTATGTTTGGTTTTAGAGTGCATCACTACCCGAGAGTTTCAAAGCGACAAAACGATACAGCTCCCACTGAGCTTGAAACAAGCAAGCCTTTATAAAGGACAACAGGTTTGGACATAGGCGCAGGCCACCCGGGTCCTCCGTCCACATATAAGTAGCTTTGTGGGTGTAGCCCCCAGCTCGAGTGTGTTTTATTTTGTTTAAGGAAGAGCTTGTGACTTGGTCTCGGGGTTCTGGCCAGAGGCAGAGTCTGTAAACAGTCTTTCAGATGTTCTGGGCACACACCATGTACCACATGGTGAACCATGATGAGCGACTTAACCCAAGTTCCATATTCCACCAGCTGCTCTCTGGGTGAAGGTGACATGGTCAGTGGCTCTGTAGTATTGCCCTATCTGCAGAGTTCCGTAAGGCCTACTGTCCTGCAAAACTATTTTAGAGGTCCCTGCGTATAGAGCATTGCAATACACTTACATGTTGGTGCCAGTGAGAGCTCTACTGATAGCCGTTCTACAGGTACCTATTTATCAGAGGTGTCATTGGTTTCATTCATTTCAGCTGCTAGCAAATGGACGATACCACTCAATTAATACTGCTATCCAGAGACACTGTGCGTACAAGATGTCCAGTGTCTTGGCCTTATACTTTGGTCTAACTTACCGTGAGAGTATGCTGGTTTAGTTTGCTATATGGCCTGGAGTTCAGAACCAGAAACTTGTTTCTTTTTGCTGCGCTGAGGCCTTTGGTGTCGATGCATTTCTGAATGATTCTAAACACCTCAACCACCTGGCCTTTAGCTTTGCAGTCTGCTTCTGATAGATTTTACACCACTTAGATGTAATCTGCGTTGTTGTGAAATTTGGTAAGTCAGCAAGTGCTCATGAAAAGTTTTATGTATATGTTTAAAAAGGAGGTGGAACAAACAAGACCCCTGTGGCATTTCATAGAATAGCATTTCTTGAGCAGATGACACTTCCCTATCCAGATGCAAGTTTTCCTGACTTTCAGAAAGACGAAACACATATTCTGTCTCTGTCACCCAACCACGCCTCTTCGTTTTTGGCTCCATGTGTTGTTGAGTAGGTCCAAAACTCCCACGAGTAAGAGAGCAGTGTTTCCGTTGTCCAGTATCTCTGTCTACACATTACTTAAGATGGTCACTGGGTGTCTACTGAGTCTAAAGCTCGATTGCCACTTCCTAAGAAAGTTACCTGCTTCACTGTTCTCCTGCAGCTACAGGCCGACCACTTCCTCATAAAATGTCAAGAGAAAAGCGCTATTAGTTTATTGGCCTGTAATTTAAGGATCGTTTTCATCCTGTCTGTTTATTCAGGAATAAAGTATTATTCGGGTTTGAAGTGATTTGTTAACCTGGAAGATTATAGTCTCGACAAGGGCATTTGTACTTGCCTTAACAGTTTTGGATAGCAAGGGTCCCCACTCACTATTCGTACTTAGCTTGAATGTAAAAGTCTACTGTAACTGTGTAAGGTGGTATGTTCCATATTCTAACCTACTGGGGAATTGATGGAACCTTTCCTTTCTTCAGAAGCTGTGTGGATGTTTAGAGATTTGATTAGAAAAGTCATTCTGGATGGCTGTGCACCGCAATCTGGATGCTTTACCCTTGGTCATTGCAACTCTAGCCTATGCCGTAGCCTTCAGGAGTTAAATGCTTTTTTTGTTGCATTTCTATTCTATTTTCAGACTGGCGGCAAATGTTTTTTTTTACCTCCAGAATCCTTTTTTGTACTGATGTCATTTTTTTTTGTTATGTGTGTTTTTCAGTAGATGAAATTTTCTTCCACTTGCCTTTTTCACTTATACTTTGTCAGGCTACTATTAAAGTTTCTTGGCTCCTATGGCGCTCCGGTGTTCAAATTGCTGATGCCTCTTGTGCTACCTGTTTCGATGGATTCCGCTATATCAACCATTGCATCTTAGTGAGGTTGTAATGTGCTACCGCTTCTGTCAGAGCAAGAAGGGAAAAGGGTGAGCAGCAAAAAAAAGATGCCAACTCTGTGATTTGGAGACCTGCTTGTCAGACTTTAAAAAGAGGGTATTTGTAAAGGGGAAGAAGACTCTGACTCTGCCAGACCCTATGGCTCCCCTTATTTAAGCACCTGCTACTAAGGGCAGGCAAAGATGAGGATTGTCATGTTTGGCCCTGGTGTGGACTACAAAAAGCCAATGGCCAGAAACCATTCGATTACCAATTAATGCACACTGAAAGTAGTACACCTGACCGACAAACACCATCTTGATCATCCCACTTCTCCATAAATACCCCCCCACACTCAGCCAATCCATATAACATCCTTAAAATTAATGTTATCACTTCACACTGGAAACCCTTTGAACACATTATGCATCTAATACTCGTCCAACACACACACTGCATTTTCACACTCAGTAGACCCAGTGGACACTGTTGTCTCTGACATCTTCCATGCCATATTTATTACAGAAACCCTTATTTTACAGACCACAGTGTAGAATCAACTACAAAATCACTCTTCAAAAGCCCATCTCTTCTCAATGCGTATGCCCACAAATTCACTTAAGTTATCATCATTCAATCTATCAAAAGGTAAGAGAAAATATGGCCTAACTCACTAGTGCAAGAAAACCTCCAACCCAAAGATTTCCACATTTCCTAAGAAGCTCTTAAGAAAGGCCAGGTCACTCTACAACATTAGCATACTTTGGCAAATCCTACCAAAGAATCACTTGTCAAATGTATCATTCACCGCACGAACCTCACCACAGATATAGCTGTGGAATGTTATTCTGAAACGTGCGCTTGCTTCAGTGCTTTTTCAGAGTATTTCTTAAAAATCAGACAATAGATTGATGACGTACTAACACCAGCTAGTCTTTTGCTTTGCTGTCTCCTTCGGTTAGATTTTATCACCACTCACGTTACCTCCACACAAATAACCCAGATGGACCCGAATCAACACTGTTTACAGCAGTGATCTCTCAAGACTCATCAATATTCTGGAGGCAACTTCCTGCTAGGATGACATCTCAAAATAATTCCTGAAATCTGTCACAGACAATCTTGGACAATGGTCATTCATCCATCACCCAAGACAATTTCTATAGCACACTCATGAATGGAAAGATTCTACCAATACTAAATATGATGAACCAAGAACCTGCCAGTGTTGCAATTTAAAACCTCCTTCACTCACATGCACTTCAAGACTACTAGAGTGACTTCAGGACACAATGAAGTATAGGTGACTACTTTCCAACTAAGCTGCAGAGCATCAATCTCAGATAGATAAAACCTGTATCTCCTTATCCTGCTCAACCATGCATCAGTTTCAACACTGTTAAAATCCTCCTCTGCTACCTCACCTGGAGAATGAGCTTTGAGAACATCTTCAAGGGTTCTGATCCTCTGTGAATATCGTGTTCAACCAGATGAATGCCTCCAGGTCTAGGAATCTTGTGTAATGTGTGCCATCCTCCTCCTCCTTAAGGATTCATCCTGTCACCAGTGATCTTCAACTTCTACCTGAAGCCTCGTGGGTGTCCTTTCTGACATGAATGTCAAGAGGAATCAGTTTGCAGATGACACAACTCAATCTAAAGATTTCATCAGATAATGACATTGACAGTGTGAAGAACTGTTTCTCTATAAATAAGGTATGTATGTTGGAAGTCTACCTAATGCTCAAGCTGTTGAAGACTGAGTTTGTACACATCGCAACACAAAACGTATGAGTGCAAAGTAGGATCTCAGCAATTAACCTCTTCGCCCAGTAGAATTTCTACTGTATCAAATGCCTGGGATTCCACGTTGTCAGGAGCGTCCGCTTCAAGATCCACATTGTGAAGAAAATGAAAACTGTCTGGTAACTTTGTGCTCCGCACAAGTGAAGGCTTTTCCTCTCAAACCAGATTTTAAAACTGCTGTCCCAGTTGCAACCCTCATCCCAACCTCGACAGAAGAAATCATTGCCCTGCTTGCTAGCATCCCAGAGTCACATCTGACGCCTCCAACAGTGTTGCACATGCTGCAACCCTTCTGATCAAAGGATCTTTTACAGTATTGCTATCACCCTCTTAGAGCATCACTGTCCCCATCATTCCTTCAGTATTTAAAAACTTTTGTTTTACCTTAAAGGCAGCTAACTTGAATACCCTACTGTACCTAGTAATCAATATCAGTATCTCCAGTGTTGGATATAACATGCACAACATCACTGGTCTCAAAACCAGAATATAAATGTAAGAGAAAGCAGGACCACAGGTTTTCTCTTCTACATGGAGGATCTGGAAACCCCTATGCCACCTTCCTAAGGCTTTGAAGAATCATTACTTCAAATAATACCTCTTCCACATATAACCACTCTTGGATATCTGATTGTTGGTTTCAGAAACCCTCTCCCATCAATACTTATTCCTCTTCTGTACCTACAAAGTAACTCTGCAACTTAAGTTTCCTCTCTGTTTGTAGCTCACTGTTATAATTGCCTTATGGCACCACTCTTCTATGCAACACTGCATCGCTGCATAGTTTCAATTATGCTCTATAAATTCCCCTTCATACATACTAACTTATTTAGGGTCCTCCTGTTCAGAACTCACTTTATTGATGAAAGGTGAAAGTCCCCTCTTAATGCTATGGTTTATGTGTTGGGCCTCAGGATGAGCTGGCTAAGTTCATGGCGAAGGCAAGCCCATCCTCCAGGCTCTTTCCTAAGTGCGACAATATCAGAAGATGAAACTCCTCCGGCACCAAGATGGCAATGAGGTACTTTTTTTTGCAGCCTAGCCTGGGGCGAGCTTTTGAAGATAAATGAGCAGGCTCTAAATGATGTCGAAAAATATCAAAGCAAGCAAGAGCATTATTCATAAAGCACAACTAGCACCCTGTGGTTTATTGGCGCGAACACCAGACCATGTATAGGAAAATCGATAAGTGGGTAAAAGGGAACGCATTTTTATTTAGGTAGTGTTTACAAGTTCTTCCTGAAAAAGATCTAACTTACTATGGATTTGGATAATGATATGTTGTGAATTCCAATACGTGCACCCACAGAAAAAGCTCTACCTTAGTTCTCATCTATTGTGCCCTGATTATGTAGCCTGGGGAGACTGTTGGTTCTGAATCTTCTTGCTCCCTGTTTCTTTAGGGACAAGCCTCGAAGGAAGGCCCGGCCCTTTCCATAGTTCACTTCATCACATAACCGTAAGACTTTGAACTTTGATACCAGGGCTGTTGTTGTCAGGGCTTGAGGTGTCAGGCAAGGTTAATGGGCCAGTATCTAAGAATTGGTGAGTATCTATACTAATTGTTTGCTTTCTTGAGGAGTCCTAGATCCCAGAGGTCATGATCGTTGTGATTGAAGCTACTAGGAGACACCCAGTGGTCTACATTTTAGGATATACCAGTCACAATTGGATTTTTTTTCCTATCGAGTTCCTACTGACCCAACGGCATCACTTCGGGAAGATTTGTTGTTGCAGGGTCAACGGAGTTAAGTTTCCCAAAGGAAGTGGCCAAAAAACGTAATGGTGTGGATATGGCACTTGACTCCCTCCTGCTGAAACTCCAACCTCTTGAGTATTCTTGCTGTACACTCAGGTGAAAGGAAGGATCCTTAGACTACATGGACTTTGTTGGGGTTAATCGGTAAGCCATTCTAACGCTAACCAGGCAGTCACCCCGCAGCATGACCTAGGATATTACTTCATTGCGCAGAAAGAAGCAGCACTTTTCATGTGGATTGCTCACACGGAGAGTGCTTCCATTTCAAGAAGTGGCACAGTAGTGTGCTCTGGGGGCCAAACACTGTCTGGTGAAAACAAATAAGGATGAACTATCAGGGTTGGGGGGGGCTAGGGGGCAAGAGTATAATATTGCAGGAACAACCAAAGCAACCAGTGCTGGACTCTGGTCCTAGAAGTAGTAGCCCATACTGGTAACTTTGTTACATAGAGCTACAGACTTTTTGGTTCTCACTTGAGGTCATCGTTCTGTTTTATGAAACTAGTTGTACTTTAAGCATATACTATTTTTAAGACAATATCTGACTGAACACCAGCCTTTGATTGTGATACCTTTGGGTTGTATCATTTGTTAAACCAACGTTCATAGCACCTCCCACGAGTTAAGCCTTGACTTCTAGACCACAATAACCGCTGAATAGTAAAGAAAACCGCAGATTTCTGTCAAGCTATTTGATTTCGATTATCCAGAATTATTTGCAATAAGACAGACATGTGCTGTCAGATTTAAAGTTGCTTTTGTGCGCTTCATAAATCAGGTTCTGGGGCGCTGTTCATGAATGATGCTCCCCTACAGCCTGGTCTTTGTTTGACTATAAGCCCTGGCTTCTTATATTGCATGACATCTTTTCTGGCATCATCCATCTCTTCTTGTGGCACAAATGACTTCACATATTCTAGAATTCCCATTGTTTCTTAATTTTGATGGCATGATTCTCTTATTCTGAACGCACACCCCTACATCTTCAAGCAAACAATCAGAAGACCGAGATGCTTCTCATAAGGATAGGGTGCTGTACCTGCTGCTACTGTCTGTGTAGGCCGCTCACTACTATTTGCCCTTGCTGTAGTTTTACAAAACTTCTATCAGGAGTCATTTTGTCAATTAAAGTAGAAACGGCCCCAACATCCATATTTTTGGGAATACTGACTGAGACGTCAGTTTACCTTTTGGATCCTTGAGTGGTGTGTAAATGGGATCCCGAGTGTACGTTATTCATTCTGGGGTGATGTCTGAGACCTAGTACAGCTTTAAGAGCATTAACATAGCAAACATAATTAAACGATAAGGTGATTCTAGACACCTGAGCGTGGCATATGTATTGTCTTCAGGGGCCCAAGCACGTTTCACAAGCTTTTAATTGACTTGATTTGACTTCATCCTGGTTTTACTGTGTTGTGACCCAGCTATCATCATTTTTAAATGGGCTAAGCTAGTTATAACTTTAAATGCATTCATCTGGCTTGTCACACAAAATTCTGGAAACCACACAGGTTGAGTCTCATTGCACGGTTTGATGAGCCCTGGACTACACATGATGCCTGATTCTGGTGGCGCTGGTGCCAGGTCGCTGCTATCCGGTGCCATGACCTTGCATTTTTAAAGACGGTTGTAGAGATATAGTCCCAGTACACAGGAATGGGACTAACTTTTGGTGGCTCGATCTCTAAAAGTTGAAGTAGGTGGGGGGTTGGTTGGTTTCCTGATGACGTTGGACAGCGATGAAGTAGTGCCAGTAGGGCATTGTGGCATATTGTTTTCTGACCACGCCATCCTGTCCCGTATGATCTCCATTCTTGCAGAGCTCCTCTTGTCTCACTTCCTTCTCTGCACTGCTATCACTTCCTTTCCTGCGTCTTTCTTTATTTTTGGATGTTCTGCTGTTATTTACATTTCTATCGGAATTCTCGGTCTATCTTCCTTGTACTAGACCTTTCAAGCCTTTATCCTATTGACCCTTCCCATTTCTTTATTGTCTAGGCCCTACTCATTTCCTCTGCCTTTTTAGGTCTCGCCTATTCTATCCCGTAGGGATGGATAGGCAAGATTATAGTAATCGGTCCGAAAAGTCTACCTAGCTGCGGATCGCGTACAGTTCATGTGAGCCAGGCGCGTGCACATCGCACATCGCACACCCACACCCACACCATTGCCAGCCACATCCCACACCATTTGTCTGAGCCTCAGCATCAGACTTCAAAAGAAGCCGCCCCTCCCCCATCAGACTTCAAAGGAAGCCGCTCCTGCGCCACGCAATGCCAAGAGCTTGTTTTTCCTGCGCTTTTTTGTTTATTTACGTTTTTATATCTTTTCTCTCTCCCAGTTATGACCCCCTAGCTCTTGTCCCCCTCCTCCTTTGCCTGTCCATTCTCTATTGCATCTTCTTCCTCCATCATAGGGTTTTATTCCCTTTTGTCCCTAACTTCTCCATTCTCTCTACCTGTTTCTTTGTTTCCCTCAGTTTCCATCACCGGTGTTCCCTCTCTCGCTCTCTCCTTAGTTCTCCATTGTAACTCACTGTTGTTTTGTTCCTGTGCTCCCTTTCTTGGTTGTCTTAGTTCTGTCTTACCTATTATTTCCTTTCACTCAGTTTTCACAGTTTTCTTTCTTCCCCTCAGTATACCTCCTCTGTGACCCCTTCCCTCTTTCTTTCGTTTTCGCGTCGTATCTGCCCCCACAGCCTCTTTCTTTTATCTTTGTTGTTCTCCGTACTCCACCCTCTTCCATCTGTCGACGCCCTTTTTCTACATCACATGCCGCACGCCACCATCGTGTTATACACATACACACACACAAACACACAACATCACCTCGCTAAACAAACATACTCTTTCCAAATAAACTGTGGCAGCAGTGGGACGGGGATTCGTGGATGGCCGAGTGGGGGGCAGGAAGCAGATGTCACCCTCGTGCACTCCCTTGGGAGGTAACCGAGCCCAGCCTGCAGGGATGCAATCTATCCTCGCCCCGGCTCTCATGACGTCAACTCTGGCAGATGTTTGAGTTCGGACATGGTGTTTCTGTGGATGTTGTACATGCTCAGTACTGCCTCACGCAGCACCCTCCCTACCACCCACAACTGCACGTGCTGTGCCCCAATAGGACAAGTGACAATAGGGGAGTATATTCAGAATTCAGAGTGCACTATTTACCCTAGGTGATAATGTAATTTGGTTAAGGGTCTATAGGTATTATTAACCCAAATAACTCTTTACTATTTAAAAAACCTTACTCTAAAACTCTACCGCCCTCACTCAACCGCCCTCACTCTACCACTCTACCGCCCTCACACCCTAACTCTACCGCCCTCACTCTACCACTCACGCCCTCACCACTCTACCGCCATCACGCCCTCACTCTGCCACTCTACAGCCCTCGCGCCCTCACTCTACCACCCTCACTCTACCACTCTACCGCCCTCACTCTACCGCCCTCACTCTACCACTCTCACTCTACCACTCTACCGCCCTCACTCTACCACTCTACCGCCCTCACTCTACCACCCTCACTATACCACTCTACCGCCCTCACTCTGCTACTCTACCGCCCTCACTCTACTGCTCTACCGCCCTCACTCTACCACTCTCACTCTACCACGCTACCACTCTCACTCTATCACTCTATCACTCTACCGCCCTCACTCTACTGCCCTCTCTCTACCACTCTAGTGCCCTCTCTCTACCACTCTAGTGCCCTCTCTCTACCACTCTAGTGCCCTCTCTCTACCACTCTAGTGCCCTCTCTCTACCACTCTACCGCCCTCACTCTACCACTCACACACCCCCACCCTCACACTCCCACACCCTCCCCCTCCCTCATCCCCGTCACCCTCACCGCCATCACCCTCACACCCTCACAACCCCACACCCTCATCCTCACACCCCCTCGCCCTCACACCCCCTCACCCCCCACACCCCCTCACCCACACACACCCTCACCCCCCACACACCCTCACCCACACCCTCACCCTCACACCACCTCACTCACACCCTCACCCCCCTCACACCCTCACAACCAACCCTCTCAGCCTCACACATCCTCACTCACCCTCACACTCAACTCCCAAACATAGCATAGCATAAAAAACAAAGCATAGCATACCATAACAAAGCATAGCAAAACATAGCATAGTATAACAAAACACAACAAAACCTAGCAAAACAAAACATAGCATAGCATACAAAACATAGCCTAGCATAAGAAAACACAACTAAACATAGCATACATAACAAGACATAGCATAGCAAAGCATAGCAACACGTAGCATAGCATAACAAAACACAACAAAACATAGCATAGCATAACAAAACAAAACACAACACAACATAGCATAACAAAACAAAGCTTAGCATAGCATAACAAAACATAGCATAACAAAGCATAGCATAACAAAGCATAGCATAACAAAACATAGCATAACAAAACATAGCATAGGAAAACAAAGCATAGCATAATAAAACTCAACAAAGCATAGCATAGCATAACATAGCATAGCATAACATAGCATAGCATAACATAGCATAGCAAAACTAAACATAGCATAGCATAACAAAACAAAGCATAGGATAGCAAAACAAAACATAGCATAACCAAACAAAGCATAACATAACAACACATAGCATAACAAAACACAACACATAGCATAACAAAACATAGCGAAACACAACAAAACATAGCATAGCTTAACAAAACACAACAAAACATAGCATAGCAAAACAAAACATATAATAGCATAGCAAAACATAGCATACCAAACACAACAAAACATAGCATTGCATAACAAACCATAGCATAATAAAACACAACAAAACATAGCATAACAAAACATAGCATAGCAAAGCATAGCATATCATAGCATAACACAACATAGCATAGCATAACAAAACGCAGCATAGCATAGCATAACAAATCAAAGCATAGAATAGCAAAACATAGCATAGCATAACAAACCAAAATATAGGATAGCAAAACAAAACATAGCATAGCATACAACATCACTCAGCACCACCACAGCATCACTCAGGGGCACCACAACATCACTATGCGCTACCACAGCATCACTGAACGCCACAGCATCACTCGTTCGCCATCACAACATCACTCAGCGCCACCACAGCATCAATCTGTGCAACCATTCAACAACATCTGGTTCAAATATGTTCTCTCAATGTTTCAAGCTTTATTACAAATGTAACAAAAATTTGTTAATATTTCACTTCTGTTCTTGGATTTTCATCACATTAAAATACACTGAACATAATCTTCACAAAAGTTATTTACAAATGTTTAAGCTATTGCCATTATAAATTACAATAACTTTTATTGAAGTATTAATTATTAAAAAAAACTAAAAGCCATTGTTATTTGTAATATCAATACATGTAAGTCACGTAAATACAACACATATTGCATTACAAATGCTATAGGTGTCACATTTGCGAAAGTTATAACTATTGGCATTGTAAATGACAAAGCTATTAATTTCGCTATTTTCAAAAACAACATAAATAAAACATTTGTAATTTACAATGCCAATAGCTCAAACTTATCTAATGCGAGACCTATTGCATTGCAAATGCTTGTTTAATTCGTTCTTTACTCTTGTAACCATTATTTCTTCCTTCTGTGTATTCCTTTCCTTCTTCCCATTGATGGATACACCTCTTTTCTCTCACTAATTACTCCCCTCTGTACCTCTCCTTCAATCCCTGTCTTCATTTTATCATGTTGCCTTATTCCCTGATGTTTCTATCATCCAGTGTATTTTTTTATCTTTCTGGTTTCCCACCTCCGAATATATCTTTCTCTTGCCGTCTCTATCTTCCCAAGAGTTCTTCACCATCTTCTCGCGTATCCTGAGCCCTTCTCAACTCAATATTCCCCTGCGCCCTAAACATTACATCAGAATCTTCCCATCATTCCTTCTCTCTCCTTTCCATTCTCCAGCTTCTCATTTGTCCCTATCCCTTCCTGTTGCCTTATTTCAATTTTTCTGTAGTCCTTCCCATCATACCCTTCTCCCTTCCAGTCTTCCATCATTCCATGTATCCGTATCCCTTCACGGTTTCCCATGTGTCCTTATCCCTTCCTATCATTTCATGTATCCTTTCCCATAATCCCATGTATCCTTTTCCCTTCCATCATCCCATGTAACCTCATGTGTCCTTATCCTTTCCCATTTTCCAGTAAAGCCTGATTCCTTCCATTACGCTTCTGTCTTGTACTGGCCAGTAGTCATCTGTAGGTTGGACTTTTCTTCTGGCCAGCCCGCCCGTCTCCGCAGCAAGAAATTTGGTTGTTTGCTTGCTGACCCAGTGAATACGTACCTCTTCTTCCATCTCCTCATAGCTGTCCTCTATTATACCCCCTTGTTATGGCATTGTTGCTTACCTGAGGGTGCAGAGTGTCTTCTTCACCAGCTGCATCTCTTTGTGAATAGGACAACCATGTTTATTCTAGGCCTTATCAAGAACATTTCTTTCTCATCCTGCCTCACAAAATTGTATTTGGCAATTGGACATAAGCGGGTTTTTCTAAACACTTGGAATTAGCCCCAAAGCTCTGAGCCTAGTCGTGTTCCTTTCTTTCCTTTAGTCTCTTTTTGTACACCCCTACTTATTCTGAGATAATTTTCACATGCTTCATTAGTTAATAATCTTTGAGTTTAATATTCAGACATTGGTGGCAAACTATTCTCGTTTTTTTGTTCTAAGCCATGAAATGATCTGCTGGTTTCTGTAAGCGCCTTTTAATCTGCCGATTGGGTAGCGCTCTCGTTTCGGCTTCTGTGCTGTCTAGTGCCATAGTGCTCTTTTTGGGTAGAGATAGTGCCATAAAACAAATATTCACTTGTTCATGGAAATGGCCCTTCTGGGGTACTGCTGCTCTGCGTTCCCTCAGTGCCCATTATGTCCTAGAGTAATGGAATGCATTGGTGTCATTAAAGGCGATGCAGACTTTCGCTCTGGAGCGTAACACAGGGCTTAATTTGTAAAAAAAAAAAAAATACATGCAAGGGCACGTCAGGTTACGGTAGCTTACACCACCCAGTGGCAGTGACATTACCTACGCAACTGTTAATCATCACACTGCTACAAGTGTGACAACTCAGTCTGTTCGAGGGCCCCATAGTTATCAAAATGCCTTGGACAACAGATATTCGTCGTTTTTAATGCATATTGAATTAATAAACTATTGTTATTCTGCTCATCTCTAAATTACACTAACAGCACCACCATGTGGCACCTGTCATAAGTGCCAGGGCCGAGCACCGGAAACCACTGGCTCAAATTAAGCACTGGGGTAAAAGGTTCGATATGTCTTGCATGACCTTGGACAGTTTGCTGTGGCACAGATACCCAGTGCGGGGGATATCAGATATTTAACTAATGGCCGAGATCCAGGTCCTGTAGTGGGCCTATCCAATGTCACATTCTCCTTTCCCCTGATTGTTCTCTTCTTTCTCTCACTCACTAGTTCAAGTTCTCCTCCTTCATTCCATTTTCCACTCTGATCCTCCTCTCTCCCCACTGAAGCCTGGGACCTCTCTTTAATCAAGTCTTTTTATCTTCAGTTGTATGTCAGTTTTGTTTTATCTTGCCCACGTACAGTTTTAATATTGTAGCACCTACAATAAATTCCTGATAACTAAAGGCCTGTTTCACCAGACTGAGTTCTGATCTTGGGTAAGTGTGAGGCTTGAGATCAGGGATGTTGACTGTTTAAGATGGCAAGATTATGCGAAGCTGGAAAAACTAATTCTGAAATCATTGGAACAAGAGGGTGTCTGTTGCAGCAAAGTACAAGGTTGAGTCACCTTGTTCTTTCTAGGATTTATGTTTGAAGTTTGTCGAGCATGCCTCGAGGAGGAACCGTGCAATTCGAACACCACAGAGCATTTTGGGATGAATAGTTCTAAAAATGTTAAGTGTGGTGTCTGCTTTAGTCCCTGGGAGGGTGTGGGTGGTTCCATAGACTGTAAGGAGTACTTAGCACTTACAGTGACAATGCAGACAAGAACAAGTTAAAATCTGTCCTGAGATTCTACCATCAAGTGATCTGAACCACTAAACACACCACTCTTATGGACCACATCGATGCCAACAGGAGCCAAGAAATCTTCGCCATTATGATGAATTTCACCTCAGCAGTGGCTACCTCAAACTCGATCACCCCCTGGCCGGACCTCTGCAACAACCTCTCTATTCTTCAGCAACAAAATCAAGCCAGTTACAGAAACTTCAACCAGCAACCGGACACAACAGACTCCCGATCTTTGAATAAAAAAACGAAACCGTGCTAACCACATAGCCCAGTAACACCCCAGAAGAAACCCCTGCTAACTTGAAGTCCATCCACTTAGACTCCTGCCCCAACCATGCCAAGTCCAGTAGACCACAAACCATTGGTGCCATGGTCACACCCATTCTGAACATCTTCGCCTCTTCCACAACCTTCCCAGACCCTTTGAAACATGCAGCTTTCTTCCCATTGCTAGCGAAACCCTCTGTGGACCCTTCGAGGCTCACACACTACAGACTGATATCCCTGCTACCACTCCCAGTTAAGGGATTAGAGTAAATCTTTAACAAACATGTCACTAAATACCTCAACGACCCTAAGTCTGTTTTCTACACCCCAAAAAAAGCATGGAAACTGCCCTCATCACTTCCACTGATGACAACGTGTGACTGTAGATGGAGGAGACATTGCGGCCCTCACCCTCCTGGACCTCTCTGCAGTATTTGACACGGTCGTCCACCCCGTCTTCATTCAATACCAACAGAACCTCAGAATCCAAGGGCACACACACTAATGGATCTGCTCCTTTCTGCTCGCTGTCTGAAGATGAACACAGACAAGACCGAAATTATGATCTTCTGGAAGAGCATTTCACTCTGAGACTCCTCCTCGTGACCAACAGAGCTAGGCCCAACACCCACTCACTCTAAGAACCTCAGGATAGTCATCAACAGCAAACTCGACATGACCGCCCAAGTTAACGCTGTCACTGCCTCATGATTCCATACCCTGAAGATGCTGAAGAAGATTTTCAAATGTCTCCCAATCAGCACCGGATCAAACCTTTTCTTTGAGTATGCATTGACCTCTCAACCACAACACCCACTGGTTAGTCAAGTGAGCTAGCAGACTCTTGCTAAACATTGGGAGCAACAGTATCAAAGGCCCTCATGCAGTGTGGAGAAAAGACAGTACCAATCACTAATGCTACCAAGTGTACCCTACCTATCCAATGATTGTAGAGGAAAGGGTAGGCAGGATTCACTGAAAGTGCCCCCTCTCTCAGTTGGTGGCTGCCTATAATTTAACATAAAGCTCCTTGCTGGTTTTAAGCTACATCTGTGTATGGTGCCAGGGACCTAAGGCACTGATATGACACCAGAAACTGATGACCCGTCATGTGGCTTACAAGAGTTAAGCTTATAACTCAACATTATGGCCCTAAACCCAAACCATTTGTGTCGGAATCTTAAGGCGCCCACTGGGGGGACAAGAAGCACATCTGCAACTACAGTGTTTCTTTTTAGATACTAGGACGATTTACCTATCCAATAATTGTAACATAAAGCAGAAACCAATGAAAGCACAGGGCCCATATAGATGAGCATTGAAAAACTTCAACTATAAAGACCAGAATTTAAACAAATAGCTATTGTGAACGGAATCGCAACCAGAGCGCCAGAACGCCTCCTCCTAAAGCCCGAGACATGACTGCAGATTTCGTAGGAACATTAGTCCTGCTTGTACCACTCTCTCTTACCTTGTATTACTCTTCAGATTTCTCTTGCAGCGCTCTGTGACGCAGCTGCACAGGCTGATATTTTAATAGTTCCACTGACTACAGTGCGACCCCTGTATTGGACTACTGGATTCGACACCGGTTCGGAATGTGAGTGTGTTTGTGTGTATAAGTCTGAATAAAACAAGACACCTGCACAGGCTGGTGTGCGCAAAAGATCCACTTTCATTGACTTGTACATGTTACAGAGGCCTGCATGGACTCCGGGTGTGTGGATGATCGACTCCTTCGCTGACGTGTGTAAGAGAAACTTGCACTGACTGCCGGGTGTACTACATTCAGGAACCAAGTGGGTCATTTGTGCTAGTGGCCGCAACAGCACCTCTTTATTTATTTATTTTTATTTTCAAGGTTTTATATAGCGCGAACAAGATCCTTACAGATATCAGAGCGCTTTACATAGATATGAAAAGACAAAACAATGTAATACAGGGGAAAGAAAAACAGTTAAATAGTATTTCCAAAGTTTATGTTAAAGTGAATTTAGCCAAGAGGATCGATTTGACTTCCTTTTTGAAGGATGCAGTGGAGGAGATAAGTATTGTTTCTGGAGGGCATTCCAAATCCTGGGACCCATCCCTTAGAAGGAGCGTTTGTATGTTTTTATCTTGTGGAATTTTTGTGGTTTCAGAAGGAGAGTTTGTGCGCTTCTTGTTGTTCTTGAACCTCCTGAGATTGTCAATTTCTGAGCAATGTAACTAGGCGAATTGTGGTGTAAGACCTTATGAGTAATGCACACGATTTTCTGGTGTATTCTGGCTTCGTAGGGTAGCCAGTTCAGAGATTTTAAGTCGGGAGAGATGTGTGAGCGTTTTTTGATCCAGTGATGAGTCTTGATGCAACATTGATAGAGGCTCTTAATGGTGCGGTTGTAGATAGAGGGAGGCCACAGAGGGCGGTACTTCCTTAATCAATCCGAGGGATAACTAGCGCTTGGACCGCAGTTCGGTAGTCGTTAGCTGGGAGGAAGGGTTTCAGCTTCCTCAAGGTGTTGATTTGGAAATTAGCTCCCTTCGTTGCATTGCTGATTGAGATTGGAGTCGAGGGTTATACCTAAAGATTTTGCTGAGTCTACAATGATAGGTTGGATGTTGAATGCATTGAGGTGTTTGAGAGGACTTTTGCAGGCCCTCACGCTGGAGGTGGTTTGAAAGCTTTAACTTTTCTCCATCAGGCCTTTGCCAGTCTGAGTACTCACGTCCAAGCTCGAGCATATATGGTGGTCCTGCGTGCTTTGCTGCAGGTGACACTTCATGACAACTCCGCACAGCATTCCTACCCTACTAGGCTGATGGTGCTTTCCTGTCTCTGTTGGCCTCCCGTAATGTTAGCTCCAGTGCACCCTGATAGTGGAATCAGTAAAGCGCTAGGCAGCAAATGTACAAGAGAGCCCGGGCGCCAGTAATGCACGTCCTCCTGTTGTGCTAAAGTACAATTAGTGAATGACGTTGCATTTGTAGTGGCGCGGGATCGGAGCCTGCCACCAGCCCTTAGCCCCCCCCCCCCCCCCCTTACACCCCCCCAACAGGAAACAAGCATACTGGAACTGGTTTAGGATTAATACCCCTCTTCAGCCAGGCTAGCTTGAATCCAGTGGCACAGCGAGGAGCTAGGGACCCACATCTGGGCATACTCATCCCACTTAGGATGAAAAGGACTATGGGAACAAATGATGGACGGAATGCTGAATGAATCAAACATTCACCCCCAGTCAAGAGAAACTGGTCTTGGGATGCTTGTTTCTGGTCCAGGGAAGACCCGGTTTGGCAGTTAGGGCTGGATTGTTCCCATAAGGAACGGGGTCAAGACTGATTTGCATATGACTGGGTCTAAACTGATATGGCGTAGGGAGAAAAAGAACAATGAGTTTAATCCAGCTCTCTTGACTGAGGGTGAATGTTTGATTTATTCAGCATTCCATTCATCATTTGTTGCTGCAGCACATTATTTAAAAAACAGTCATATACATGATAGTCTGCTGACCTCAGAAGGCCGCCATCCCAATGAGTGCTGGACATTCCCAATGAGTCGCAAATTGTGACCTGCCTCATGGATATTATTGAGGCAGTTCCCTTGCAACCCATTGGGAAATCGCAAAAAGTGTCCGAGACACTGTTGTACATTTCATTTTGTGCCTTGCAAATTGCGAGTCGCTACACATCGCAATTTGCGAGTCGCAAAATGAAATAGTCGTACATGTGGCCCCCCACATCCCTTATTAGGTCGAGCCTACTATGTCCCTTTTAGGTCGAGCCTACCAGACAGCGCAAGAGGTCTTATTGCTTTACACTCTCTGGTTGTAAAAGACCTATCTCAGCTTATCAAGAAGTGAAAGTGGGTTTAAGACTCGCCGATTGCTTACCATTGGATGGCTTTATTGTCACTGTCATGTGCTTGCTTCTTACTCGATAGCTTGCCTTATCGAGCTGTATTTGTTGCTCGTCTGGAGCATACCCTCTTTACTTGTCTTCTTCCTTCGTGTGCCTCTCTTCCCGTCTCTGTGTTTAGTTCTTGCATCTGTGCTTTGCTCGCCCTCTGCGTTTTGTTGAGCTTACCCCTGTTCTCTCCCCCGTGCTGTTCCACCAGTCATCCCCCACAGCTGACTAGGCCCTGTTTTTGCCCCGCTGTGCTCTCCGGTATCCTGACGTACCACCCTGGGCCTCCAGCACCGACAGACTCCCTGTCTGTGCCATTCTCCGAAGCATAGTGTCACACCCTTTGTGCCATGCCAGGACCACGCTGTGCTCTCAGGCGCCCCGCGACCGTGCTCCGCCTCGGCCAGTGCTGTGATTTCCCTGACTAAACCTGCTTAGCCTCCTTCCTGTACATTATCTGCGCTGACAGTTAAAATAACAAGGGCCCTGCGCTGTGCTGCGCAGCGAGAGTCTCCGCTGAAAGACGGACAGCATCAATCTGAAATCCATAACATCCGGCCACATGGCCGTTCTCCGCCGGACGACTCGCTTCCTGCTCTCGCACCACTTTGACGACAGTTGGTTTATCTTTTCCATGAATGTAGCGTTCTCTGAGCATCGGGACGACTTCCGATGACCCAGGTACCTCATATTCATTTATTACAATGCTTCAGACCCCGAAGCACGCAGTTTAAGAATAGAATGGTAAGAGCTTGGCTTCCTTCTCGCTGCGGAGGCCGCTGGAGTCCGGGCTCCCTGGGGAGAAACCGGCTGCGCTTCACTGCGGCCACATGCTCAGTCAGTGTCTGGCATGGTTCGCTCCTGGGAGAAACACGGTACCTCATTGTGCCCCATGCTCAGTAGCTGCTGTGGTTCTCTCCTGGGACATACACGGTACGGCTCCTTGCGCCCCATGGTCAGTAGCTGCTGTGGTTCGCTCTTGGCAGATGAACGGTACGCCTCCTTGTACCCCATGCTCTGCAGCTGGTATGGTTCGCTCCTGGGAGATACATGTACGGCTCCTTGTGCCCCATGCTCCGTATCTGCTGTGGTTCGCTCCTGGGATACACAGCACGCCTCCTTGTGCCCCATGCTCAGTAGCTGCTATGGTTCGCTCCTGGGAGATACATGGTACGCCTCCTTGTGCCCCATGCTCTGCAGCTGGTATGGTTCGCTCCTGGGAGATACGTGGTACACCTCCTTGTGCCCCATGCTCCGTATCTGCTGTGGTTCACTCCTGGGATACACAGCACGCCTCCTTGTGCCCCATGCTCAGTAGCTGCTGTGGTTCGCTCCTGGGAGATACATGGTACGCCGCCTTGTGCCCCCCATGCTCAGTAGCTGCTGTGGTTCGCTCCTGGGATACAAAGCACGCCTCCTTGTGCCCCATGCTCCGTATCTGCTGTGGTTCGCTCCTGGGATACACAGCACGCCTCCTTGTGCCCCATGCTCAGTAGCTGCTGTGGTTCGCTCCTGGGAGATACATGGTACGCCTCCTTGTGCCCCATGCTCAGTAGCTGCTGTGGTTCGCTCCTGGGATACAAAGCACGCCTCATTGTGCCCCATGCTCAGTATCTGCTGTGGTTCGCTCCTGTGAGACATGGCACGCCTCATTGTGCCCATGCTCAGTATCTGCTGTGGTTCGCTCCTGGGAGATACATGGTACGCCTCCTTGTGCCCCATGCACAGTAGCTGCTGTGGTTCGCTCCTGGGATACAAAGCACGCCTTATTGTGCCCCATGCTCAGTATCTGCTATGGTTCGCTCCTGTGAGACATGGCACGGCTCATTGTGCCCATGCTCTCTAGCTGCTATGGTTTGCTGCTGGCGAGACATACAGCACACCTCCTTTTGCCCCATGCTCAGTAGCTGCTATGGTTTGCTGCTGGTGGCTCATTGTGCCCCATGTTCTGTGGCATGTATGGTTTGCTACTGGAGAGACACACGACAAGGCTCATTGTGACCCATGCTCAGTAGCTGATATGGTTTGCTGCTGGCGAGGCAAACAGCACGCCTCATTGATTCCCATGCTCAGTAGCTGGTATGGTTTTCTGCTGGCGAGACACGCTGCACGCCTCATTGCGCCCCGTTCTCGGTAGCTGGTATGGTTTACTGCTGGCGAGACACAAGCCTCATTGCGCTCCATGCTCGGTAGCTGGTATGGTTTACTGCTGGCGAGACACACGGAACACATCATTGCGCCCCATGCTCAGTAGCTGGTATGGTTTACTGCTGGCGAGACACACAGAACACCTCATTGCGCCCCATGCTCAGTAGCTGGTATGGTTTGCTGCTGGCGAGACATATGGCACGCCTCATTGTGCCCCATTCTCAGTAGCTAGTATGATTTGCTGCTGGTGAGACACGACATGCTTCATTGTGCCCTTTGCTCAGTGGCTGGTATAGTTCGCTTTTGGTGAGAAAACAACTCACTCTCATTCTACCTCATGCTTCGTAGCAGGTTTGGTTTACTGGTCTTCCCTTGCGTTGAGCCTTTGGCTGAATACAAGTCTATTCCTGCTTGTGCCCAGGCTGAAAGCAGTCTCCCTGGATGCTATCCTGGCCTTTGACCCTCGCATCTGCATGGAGGAACATCGCCGTAGAATGAAGGGGAGCACAATCTGTCTGCCTGGTTGATCGTGGCTCCTCTTTGACAAAGGATGAAATTATGCAGAAAAAGGGACTAACGTAAGCTGCAAAAGAAACAAGTATTTTTCAAAGCCCGTAGGACTCGCCTGTGCAAGAGCTATTGGCTTTGCCATTGTGTTTTAGCCATGTTGTACACCAGTGTGGCTGCTGTTCAGCGTGGCTAAAAGTTGGTGGTGTGGAGTGGTGTAGAGATGTGGAGTAGCATAGAGTAGAGTAGATTGTCAGTGAGTGGTGTAGGATGGAGTGTTGTAGAGTAAAGTGTGTAGTAGAGAGGAGGGTCGTCGAGTATGGTGGAGTGGTGTGGCATAGAATGGAGTGTTGTGGAGTAGAGTGGAGTGTTGTAGAGTGGCAATTAGTGGAGTGGCACAGGGTGAAGTGATGTAGATTGGAGGGGCGTAGATTGGAGTAAAGTGTCAGAGTGGAGTAGAGTAAAGTGGTGTAGAATGGCATTGAGTGGAAAGGTGAAGAGCGGAGTAGTGTGTAATGGAGTGGAGCGGCGTACAGTGAAGTAGCATAGAGTGGCGTTGCATGGCGTAGCGTGGAGTAGAATGGTGTAGAGCGAAGTGGCGGAGCATAGAGGGGAGTAGAGTGTCATAGAGGGTTGTGAAGTTGAGGGTGTGGTAGCGCACTGCCAGTACAGACAGCACATTTTCAGTTGAAATGACAATTACATTTGTACAAACATAAAGTTGTTCTGATAAAAGTATACAGTGTAGAAATGGCATCAGTTAGTGTATTGATTGTTTTGATCTTATTAAAATGTGTTTCCACCACACTTCAGAATTATAAAAAAGTGTGCTTCGTTAGTGGTTTCTTAATTCTGATATATCCTGAAATATTTGCACAGTTCATTTACACACATTTACATTTTGTTGTGTTAGAAAAAAATAACACTGTACAGCCTTCCTACAGCACTCCCCCAGTACCTAGCATGATTGTCACATAAATCCTCTCACTTTGAAGTCAGAGAAAGGAAAGTAAAAACTAAGCTCCCACATTTGGTCTTTGAATGCACAGCAAATGCCAGTTTACAGACAGTGAGCACTTGTGGAAGAATTGTGAGTAATTGGGTTACTGGTTGACTTGGGGCTGAGTCCTGGTCAAGCAGCAAATACAATCCTTGTCAGGGTAAAAACCTCAAATTAACCTGTGCTCAACCCCCTAATAGCTTGGCACTTTACAGTCAGGTTTAACTTCGAGGCCATGTGAAAAGTATTTGTGCAACACTTCAAACAGTAAAACAGTGATAACACCACACAAAAAGGATCCCACACCAAGTATGAACAATAGAGCAAAATGTGTTAAATAAAACAAGACCAAAGCGACAAAAATCCAATCAGTAGAACCATAGTTATGAATTTTCAAAGAACAAAGTGAACAAAGCGCCAAAAAGCACAAAGTGCCAACTCGGGATACTTGATTGCGCTGTACGGGGTACAATTTTAAAAATCCGTCTGATTGCGATGAAGTGCAGGTCGGATACAGTCCCAGGTTAGTCCCGCTGAAGGTTTACCTTCTCAAGTTCGTTCTAAGAGTCCTGTTTGTGTTGAAAAGGGCCATGAGAAGCAGAGAGAGCATCGCAGGATACTGTCGGTGAGGTCTCGGTGCAAACAGGCCTGTTTGCCGTCATGAAGAAACCAAAAGCTTGATTTCGGTGCCTGTGAACTTACACCTAGGGTCCAGGAATTGAGGGGCACCACTTGGGGGTCAGGAACTCGCTGCAGCCTGGTGAAGGGTCTGGTTCAGGATATTGGTGAGCCTTTTATGTTCATGAGGCTCAGATCAGGGGGCCAGCAGACTAGCCCTTGGAGTCGCTCTGGGGTCCTGGGTTCAAGATGAAGTTGCAATTCCAGTTCTTCTTCAACAGGCAAGAGGGCAGCAAGCAGAAGGTCAGCACAGGAGAATAGCAGTTCCTTTAGAGCAGCAGTTCTTGTAGCAGCACTGCAGGCTTCTTCCTGGCAGAGTATCTTCAGGTTCACCAGTGGACAGAACAGTTGGTGTGTGAGAGCCAGTATGTATACCCAGTTGTGCCTTTGAAGTGGGGGAGAAGCTGCTAGAGGTTTCCCTTTGAAGTCCTCAGCCATACATGAGGTATGCAGCCCTTTGTGTGGGGGGAGAACACAACCTATTCAGGTGTAAATGGAGCTGTGCCCAGCCACTCCCTCCCATCCAGGCACACATAAGCTCCCTATTGTGTGTGGCTTTCTAGGAGGAATACACAAAGCTCAACTATCAGCCACCAGAGACACTAAATGGCTAAGGCAAAAAAATGGCAACTTTCGAAAAGTGATATTTTCAGAATTGTAATTTAAAATCCAACTTTGTCATAAGTTAGGATTTTAAATTAGGATTCCACACATGACACCAAACATGAACTCGTTACCTTTTCCCATTTTAAAATCACACTTCTAAAATATAATAAGGTAATTCCAATGTGATCCTATGGGAGAGGTAGGCCTTGCAGTAGTGAAAAACTAATTTAAGAGTTTTTCACTACTAGGACATGTAAAACAAAAAAGTAGATGCCCTACTTTTAAAATACATTGCCCCCTGTCCTCTGGGCTGTCCAGGGCCTGCTCTGTGGGTGAGTCTAGTGGTGACTCATATGTATTAAAGGTTTGGGCCTGGCAAAAAATGTTTTCGCTAGTCGGAATGGCAGTTTAAACTGCACTCACAGGCTGTAATGGCAGACCTGAGACAAGTGTAAAGGGTTACTGAAGAACGTGTCACCAGTCAGTGCTCCAGGCTTAATAGTAGCATTTAATTTACAGGTTCTGGGTACATGTAGTATCACTGTACTAGAGACTTATAAGTAAATTAAATATGCCAATTGGGTATAAGCCACTTCTACCATGTTTCAAGGAGAGAGAGCTCCAGCACTTTTGCACGGGTTAGCAAAATGGAAAGACTTGTTTTGGCCATCTTGAAACATATTGCGTGTCTCAATAATAACCTACATAAGTATAGTGAATTAAGAGCTGGTGCGTGGTCCTTGAATGGATTTTATTGTCCAAATAATAACGCCTAATTCAATGCACATACAGCAGAGAGTACTGTTACTGTCAATAATATACATTTCCGTATTAAGAACTGTGTTCATTCACTTATGCTGATTGATAGCAAAGTATTGATTCACAACAAATAGCACATAACAATGTATTATTTTCCAATTTATCGCTGTTCCCAACCCTTCTTCTCTGTGTACATTTACAATTGTTTTCTAAAAATGGTCCCGGAAATATGGCTAGCTCACCCGTGATCATGGCGTGTTCACACCGAAACTCATTGTTTTTTTTCTCCATGTTTGCACCTAAATAAAACACTGCTTTTCAAATGATGACTTGGTGGACTTATGGCAGGCACCTAAGTGCTCATCTCGCTGCAGAGTGGAGACAGTTAGTGTGAATTTCTACGAGCTTCTCACCTGTACACAGACTGATACCGCCAAGGTCCCAGCTGAGAGGATCTGTGACGGTGTATGTATATGTGTATGTATAGAAATATATATCATCTACACATTCCTTTCATTTTTTGCTTTTTTGGAGCGGGGAAGCCCCTCCATCCCCTCCTTATTTATATTTTATGTGCCACTATCCAACCCTAAAATACCCTTACCACCTCATAACCCTAAAACTACCCTTACCATCATCTACTGCTATCCACCCCTAAACCCCAAATTCACCCTTACCACCCTTTACCACTACCTACCCCAAAAACTAAAATTACCCTACCACCTTTTACCCCATCAACCCTGAACCGCAGGATTAAATTTACCATACCTAAACCCTTAAATTGCCCTTATCACTCTTTTACCACTACCCTCCCCATAACTTTAAAATTCCCTTTACCACTACCCACCTCTAAACCCTCAAATTAACCCTACCACCCTTTTATCATTAACCACTTCTAAACGCTATATATTTATTTTACCTTAACAAAACTTACCATAAGTGCGTGGTAACGACACAAAACATTACATATGTGCTAAAGGTACAAAAACTTAACTGCGTGGTAAAGGCATTGTTGTTAACGCTTTTTACCATCACAGCCGATCTGTGATCTTTAGAATGCAGGCTCCGGTATAGAGGTGCCACATCAGATGTTCTGTAACCCTCTTCCATTTATTTCAACACTTTAATTTGCCAGTCTTTTCGCCAGAGAACATTTAGGTATTTAGCAAGTCAAGAAGTTTATTGGTAATGTCCACTGCATGTAAGTCAGTATAGAAAGAAGATATGTGCCTTGCATGTATAATACATGGAGAGAAGACTTTGGGATACTAGCCTTTCTGTAGGACACTTCTAACTGCAGATTTGCTTTTATAATATTCTCTGAGGCTCAGGAATGGAGCAGATTTTTATTCTTCAACAGTGCTCCCAGCGTGCCTGTAGGTGTTACTGTATGGCTCTGCAGTGAGTTCATTAGCCCCAGAAGGGTTCTCCCTGCACACTGATGTCGGTTTCCTTTCTGACTGGAAATCCATCATGCCAAACTGATGTGTTTCAAAAATTATTTAAAAGGGCTAAACCCTGCCTTTTATTTCATACCTGTCTCCTAATAACCCCGCACCAGAATGATTTTTGGTAGACCACACCTCTTTCTTGAGGCAAGAAGTATATTTTCCGCTAGCGAAATACGTCTGTAAGCGGATGTCTGTATCGGATAGGGGATTGGGATGCTATTAACACTATTCCCTCACGTTGAATAAGGATGGAGGTCTCAGGCCTATGCTGAAACTCTGGTCATTAAATACCTTTCTGAAGGACAAATTCAGAATGCACACACTGTGGCCTGCATGCTTTTGCTCTGGATCCAGTGGACTGAAAGGTGCCCCAGGATTCTCTGGATGCATATTTTCTTTTATGCATCCTGCAGTCCCACAGATTCTACCTGTGATTTAAAGTGGGGTCTGAACACTTAAAGGCACTTTCAGCCTTATCTCAGCCCCTCGGGTGTTCACAAAAATCATGGTTGTGGTCTTAGCCTATTTTCGGAGGTTGTGGATACATTTATTCCATTACCCCGATTACTGACTGCTCAAGAAAGGCATTTTTGCAGTTAGTCACAGATCCTATCCAGATAGTGATGCCGCTCTTAATCTCCTTGGGGCTTTCAATTAAAGAGATGCAGTCACACCCTGAGCCCTGCACAGAGGATTCCATTCATATGGGCTATCTTAGACACAGTAGCGTTCAAGGCCTTTCTACTGCCACAGCTAGTCCAGGACATTGAGGGTAAGATCCTGGCATGTTGGGCTCAGACCTCATTCTTAGTGAGAATGGTTGTAAGGCTTCTTGGGATCCTGCCCTTGTGCATCCCATCTTGTCCCGTACGCCTGATGGCACATGCAGACTCTGCAATGGAACCTAAGGTGTCAATGACTGGGCCCATCTTCTGGGTAGCCTCTCTTTGGTCTCTGACCAAATCTCACAAGAGATGGTTCAGGGCCTCACATAGTGTTAGATGAACACCAACCTGACAATTGGCACACCACTGCCTTCCTGACCTGGATGCCACAGTTGTAATGGATGCGTCAAGCTGTGCTAGGGAGATTATCTAGGAAGGTGGACATCAGTGCCCCCTGGTCTCCAGCAGAGCGCTGGCTCCTCATCAGCCTTTTGAAAGCTTTGTACCAACCGTTAAGGAAAGGCTGGTACAGGACTGCCATGTGGTACTACAATAAACACGGCAAAAGGCTGTACTACTTTAGAGGTAGCCGGACCAGCAGGAGATCTTTTTGGTAGTCAACCACCTAGTACGGTTCCTGGATGCTAGAGCAGATGAGCTGAGCATGCATCAGCTGGTCGACCTCTAGTGGTGTCTCCATCCCGTGGTGCCAGAGGGCAACTGGCAGTGTCAAAGCTTCTCTGCACTGGCATTTCCTCTACAAAAATGTCACCGGGAGACACATTCAGTCTGCTGTGGGAAACTGGTATACTGTCCGTGTTCCTGCCACAGCCTCTCTTGCCTCAAAATCAGAAGAAAGTCAGAACAAACTAGGCCCAAGTCATCTTAATAGTCCAAGGCTGGGCTTATATGTCCACAACACCTCTACAGCGGAAGTAAATAGGGTCACACGCCAGCAGGATTGAAAATACGAAGATGATTTTATTTTCCAATTTCCTTCGTTTGTCAAACACAGTGTAGACAAAAGCCCACGCGTTCCGGTATATCGCAATACCTTGTTCACGGCTAACACATTTTTTTTCTGTGTTCTCATTTTATCAGTTTAACATACAGGAAATTTGAATTACATCATTTCCTGTGTCTATTACTCAGACTACCCCAGATAGATTTCTGGGAGTTGTAGTCACAATTAGCAGCGATATTTACATGGTGATCCACAATCAAATAAATAAATATGTCCAGCATAACTATATTGATATTCATGAGTTCTGTGTTGGTTTAGCAATATTTTTATCAGTTTAAACATATTTGATAAACATTGTTCATTTAGAAAATTAATGTCCCTCTAGTGGGGAGTGTCAAAATCTACTTTGAACTTGTTCTCCCACATTGGTATGCTAAACTTCAATCATTTCCTACCCACCAGTGGGTAATTTCTCAGGGTTGACAACATTAAATAAACATTAAATAAACTATATTCTTAACCAAACAATTATCCACCCAAATAAATACTTTAAAGTATTTCATTCAAGCCCTCCAGTGGGCAATACCCAACACAATTAATCAAAAAAGTTTAGAATGTGGCGTGATTCTCTTTGGCGGAGTTTTTTTAAGCGGTTTCCCTCTCTTTCATTTATCAAGCTGTAGAATTTTCAAATTCTTTTTGACAGTTTTTTTTCTGTGTAAAGTTATAAGGGAGGGTTCAACATCCGAAATGCCACAACCTACATCGCCATTAGTGGACTTTGAGCGGTAACAGTTGAATTATTTTGACTTGCTACCTGAATTGGTATATGTTATTATAGCAGTCAGGTGCCTGTCCATAAATCCATCTACTCCAGGCACTGGGAAAAGTTTATGGCCTGGTGTGGGGTACATAATCACAACCCTTTGTTGGCTAAGCTTTCTAATGTATTGTTCGTTTTGTCATTGGCCCAGCATGGCCTTCCAGTGAGTAGAGTAAAGGGTTATTTTTCGACCCTCAGCCTTTATATATTTGACTCGGCATCCCTTTTTCCACTCTTTTGACCAACCATGCAAGCAGGTCCCAGAATTGTACCCCTTGGAGTGTATTTTGGGCAAATTTGTTTAACTGTCAGTACACCTCAGCGATTCAGTCACCTGAACATGACGTTCCCTAGCACCAAGGAGTGCGGTGTGGGATGCACCATCAAATAACGCTGCCTGTTCTAGACCTTCAAGGAATCGCTGGATTTTTCATAGCTTCTGTTCTGTTTGTTGGGGCCCAATTACTGACTGTATGTATAGTCCTCTCAACAAAATCTTAAATGCATCCCACTTGACAAGGTGAGAGGAGGCTGTGCCACCATTTTCCAGAGTAGATGGCCTCACTGATTTTCTTCGGAAGACTGAGTTCTCTAAAGCTAAGGGCTGAAGTCTCCGGGTCGAAACTGGTGTGCTGTGCCTGCCCCAGGTGAGTTGTAATAATGGGATTGTGATCAGAGATGGCCTTATAAATGTACTCCATAATGGAAACTAAGAGTTGTATGACTGTTGGGCAAAAGAACTGTCCAAACGAGCATGAAGGTGTGGCGGGGAGCAAAATGAATATTATCTAGCATGGAGTTGGTGAGCCCACCAAACATCCACTAAGACCCAGTGAGAGCTCAATTGAGCTAATGTTCAGCATTGCATATTTTGTGAGTGTGGGGCAGGGTGTGGGTATGACCTGTTTGAGCGAGTCTCCAGCAGACAATTGAAGTCCTCACCTATAATCCAGGGAAAGTGGAATCATTGTAGGAGTTGTGTCAAGAGTCTTTGTAAAAATTGTAGTTGGCCTGTATTTTGGGCGTAAATGCTACATAGTAAGACCATGGTGCCATCCAGTAATACTTTGATAAGTGCATTTCGCCTTTCATTATCTGTTATGGGTTTGATACATTTAAAGGATACCCTGGGTCTAACCCAGAGCAGCACTACCCTAGCATAGTTGGAGTGACTGGTACTGCAACATTTACCTCTCCAGGGCTTCTAGAGTTTGGACCCCTCAACTTTTGTTAGATTTGTATTTTGGAAGAAATCATTGTGAATGGCTCTCCGCTTAAGTAAGGTGTAAATGTTGTACTGCTTCTTGGCAAAGCTCATTCCACACACGTTCTACAACACAAGTGTTAACTTATCTTTAGCATGAGCACAAACGGTCATAAGATGCTGGTGCCCCCATTACTTAAAACTGCATGACAATCTCTACAAGCATCCGTTGGCCTGTTATATGGAGAACCCTTTATGTGTTTGGGAGGAAGAAATAATTACCAGCTGTGCATGACCTTCCCAGCTCTGTACCTCGGGTCGAAGAACATCTGTCCTCCCAAGTAACAAACTAATAACTACATTCAACTGTGGCGTCTTCGGGAGCATCCAGGACCAGACAGGGGTGAATAAGTTGGGGAGTGACTAAAGAGTGGTGAAGTGGCCCAGCAGGTCCGCATGCCTGAGGTGTAAAATGTATAATTGAAGAGGACCAGCGTCTGTGCAGGTGTGGTCGGTTGTAAACACTGCCCATGGCAACAGATCCTACTTCAATGTGATTGAGGCATTTTTGCCACCTGCAACAGTCTGGTTTGCGTTGTCTAAGCATGCAGTGGGAAATTAGCACAGTTGGCACAATTGAAATCCTAACAGTCAGCTGAGGGGTTAAAACCTGGACTTTTACCTGGGGCGGGAATAGCTACATTCATTTTCTAGTACATTCTTCTGCTGTCCCACCCCAATCCCATGCTTCTTCTGGTTTAGTAAAAATATTCATTATTTCGCCATGATCTTCAGTTTAACTGGAAAGAGCCAGGGGTATTTGGGGCGTAAGTCGCCGACTTTTGTTCAATTCCCATGAACGAAGCAAGGCAGTGCAGCACCACCACAATCTAATCCAGGAAAAACATACGAGCCCCTAAAAAATTAGATCCCCCCCACCTGTCTTGCAGCCCTCAGCAGAGTGTCTTTTTCACAGAAGATCAGCATTTTGGAGACCACCAGCTTAGGGGGTGTCCTGGGGGAAGTGGTGGTGAGCCGACACCCATTGAGATTGCTCTTCAGCAAAGAATGAGGAAAAGCCGGTAGGCGCCACATGTTTAGACAATCCATCTTCAGTGAAATGCCAAGAGTTAAAGCCCTCTGACAATTCAGGTAGGCTAATAATGCAGATGTGGTTGCACTGGCATTGTTCCACTGCATCCTCTGCCCAGCCCTCTAGGTTATGAACTCTATTCAAGAGATTGATAACCTGTTAGGTCTCGAGACATGTTGTATCTACTTTGTAGGCTTACAACCCGCCCATTGCTTTCTATTTGTTACTTTGTGTGCCCTTCTAAAAGGATTGCTTCCATCTGGTTAATATGTTTTTTTTTTGTCCTTTCTTTTGGTATCTTGCTCCCTCCCACAGAGCACAGCCCTATTCCTAGTAAGCTTTCACTTTCAGCCATGTGTGTTTGTTTTGGCACACTATTCAAGTCGATGCTTCAAACTCCCCACCTGCGAAGGAACCCCAGTCTACAGATGCAGTTCCGATCCTTCTGATTCATGTGGTGGGGCCTCCAGGGTGCCGGGTGAGGCAGCGTGGCGCAGGCAGCCCACCATGTTACGCTAATCCTAAAACCCAGAACAAGGCCTCAGCTGCGGGGTGGGAGCGTGGCACACTACAGTGAGCACCACAGCATCAATTAAAAAGGGCCCATGAGGCAGCTCCCTGCTTGGGGACCCAAAAGTGCAAGGGATGAGTGGCAACAAGTCCAGTCTCAATCAGTTAGGATTTAGCTAATTTAGTCAGCGTCTGCAATCTTGCTGCACCAGACCATGCCCCCCATAATCCTGTTGCAGTTTAGGTGATTATGACATTACAATTAAGCTCTATATGATATTTTTGCTGGTACAGGCAGCTGTTTTAGAGGAGGGGCTTCTAACATTTTAATAAAGAGCAGCTTCTGATCAGTAAACGCAGTAAAAAAATAGTCCCGAGCTCCTAATAGCTTTACCATTGTTGCAGTTGTTGCCACATCAAATACAATCACAGTACCTGCTGACCTACTAGTGGTGACTATCCAGATGTATATCACAAGTTAAGAATGTATATACCTCTAGATTGTTACTTCATGATATTGGGTAGTCACTATACATAATACAATGTTTGGGCTGGGCAATATTTAAAACCTGATATAGTATTAGAACACCATCCACCCCAATGCATAACACAGGGTTATACAACATTAGTAAAAGCCATCTCAATATGAAGTGCCTCCGCATGACTAATTAACAACCGCTGCGGCAGAAAGTCCTCACCGGCACAAAAAACAAGCATTTTCAATGCAATAAGTCTCGCATTTGTTAAAGTTAGAGCTGTTTGCGTTGAAAGTGGCAATCATTTTTACTTTTGTTTTATTTATTTGCAGTTGAGTCATTATATTTGCATAGGGCTAAAAGAAAAATCCCCAATTCTGCCCCCAAAACGGTCTTTGCCCCTGCATCCACTTACCTTATGAACTGTCACGAAGCTGAAGAAACAGCAACATAGAAGAAACACCACTTGTGGTGTAGCATTAGCACCCAGGCCTTCCTTCCGAAGTACACACATGCTGGGAGAAGCATATGTGACAATACCCGAAAACCACACCAGCTTTAGGCAATGCTTGATCTGCAAGTAACTACAGCAATGTTTCCGCATCACATTCACCCATGGTTTCCACCAAGGACATGCATGTCTATTAGACTGAAATGTGTTTTCAACTATGTAAAAATGATTTTTATTGGAAATTAAAACTTGATTGTGAATGGAACAATTATTAAATTATGAACATAAAAGGAAAATAGTACAACAACAGCCTGTTTGATGTGTAATATCCCAGTTAGTCTGAACTGCTGTCCTCTTTAAAGAAACCCGTTTCAAAAAATATCATGGGTGGTGATGTCAATCTTTCTGTTGCTTGCACTGGCTAGTACATCACAATATTAACTTAGCATGGTAAAGGAAACAAGGCTTGTGAACAGCACGTGAGTTCGTAACATCTGTGAAGGTTTAAGGTTTTTCCCAAAGAGGCACACTAGGAGAGCAGAGGCATTGACGGGGATCTAGGAAGAGTGGGAAGCATATCAAGACAATCAAACATGCATCCACCAAAGTATAAAAAAGTGTGTTAAGAGAATCTGTCAGAAGCACAGAAAGTGCAAAGCTCAGTGAAGAAAACAAAAATAATGAGCACCTGATTACACTGTACGAACATTTTGTAATCCGAAAAGTAAAGGTTTTAACTGTTCTCTTTGTGTAAATTAAAAACGCTGTGCTGGTTCCATACTAGACCAGTATCTATTATACAAGAAAGACGTTATCCTGTACTAGCCAAATGAAGGTGCCTGACTCAGACTGCAATAACACAATTTTACTAATGAGCGAACTGCTGGAGGTTAGGTTAAAGGGACATAAGAATCCAGGCCAAGGTTTCTGCTGACCTTATGCACTGCAGGCTTCTTGAGGCTAGTGCGGGACCGCTCTTGTCTGCCTATGCAAGACCTAAAAACTGCATCACAACAGAAAAAGTACTCATAATTTGAAGAATTGTACAACTCTATTAAAACAGTACACACAGGACGAAAACTGTGTATAATCAAGTAAAATGGGCCATGTTTGGAGACACAGCTTGAGTTGAGAGAAATGCAATGTTGCGTTAAAACAGCAGGTCCAGAATGCTCCATAAATAAAATGCTACCCCGTTTATTTGGGTCAAGGTAACTAAACTGCATTTTCAGATAAACGCTTCAAACATTCCGCATAACATGCATCAGTCTAAATCAACGTTGCCCACGTAAAATAACATGTACTGGAAATTCTCCTGCACTGAGCGTCGATAACAGAAAATATATCTTAATAAACGGACGACTCTGGAGCTCAATGTATCAGCGGTTACCGTGAGCGAATGTAAAAAGTGTAAAGATTAGAGCTCAGCTGGAAAGCTTTCTGCAGGTGATGGAACATATGAAGTACTTTCAGTCTGGTCTTTCCCCACTCCCGGGTGCCCAGCTTACCCCTTCATGATACACTTTATTCGCCTGCTTGATCTTGATGTCCAGCACCATCCCCATCGCACTCTAAGGGGTGTGGAGAGCAGCAACCACGCTGTGCTGAGCACAAAACTTTCAAGACCTGTCAATATCAGCAGACTCCAAAATCACGTGATCATCACATGATCACGTGAAAAGTCACGTGCAAGCATAACCATAAAAAAGAAACATTAGGTAAAAAAGGCAGCCATTTTGAAATGTATATGTTTAGCCTCAATACATGGATGCCAATAATAAAATGTTGATTTTACTAGTAGAATCCTTCAAAGGATTCAATATACTTTCCAATAGTACCCTAACAGCAAAAGGAAACAGTATCAGATTCAAAAGGATTATAATTGATATTCGTTGAAAGCAATAAACGCGAATCTTCTAGAAAATCGAAAGATTGAAATTCACTAAGAAATTGTGTGAAAATTCTCAAATAAACATGGCAAATTTTAAACAGGGAGACAGCGGAATTGTTGTTCTAAAGGAGACGCTGCGTTCGTTATAACCTACCGAGACCTACCAACGACCGTCTTACGATACCGATAAACGGTCTCACAATATTCGTATTTTTAGTTTATTTTGATTAAATGTCCAGGTTATTGACGCAGTCGACTTTTTAACTCATAAATGCGTCATGGTGACGCTGCGAAAACAATGGTTTGCCTAAGAACGAATGTTGCTCACTTGCAGCATCTAACCCCACCGGACTGCTTGTTATAGCACCGGGATAGCACAGTGGCTGTGCTAGATTTGGTCAATCCAGCCTGGTCCTGGAGCAAGCGGCCACTGGGTCATGGATGCCCCAACATGCCTGTGGTTCGGCCGTGCCTAATTGGTTATTTATTAATTTAGCTAGTTATTCGTGATTTTATATAGCGCGTTCTCAGCCCAGAGGCATCAGAGCACATCACAATAAAAACGAAACATGGATAACAATTACTTCGTGGATAACATATCATATCTGTCACATTGTGGATTACACAAAGATGCATCGTGGATGGAATATAAAGAAGGCAATAGGATTGCATAGGCAAGACACTGTACAATGTTGAGTTACGCCGTAGTTCCAGCAGAATGAAAAAAATCAAAGCGTTCCCTACGTGTATAAGACCAGATACCGCATACATACCAAGTAAGTCAGGAAAGTGGGGAATCTTGAGAAACCAGTGGCGCACGCGCACCACAGAGGAGCAAGGGGAGGGAGCACGGCAGCGGGGTGAACGTGCGCTGCTGCGTGTGCTAGACACGGACGGGAATGGGCGTTGCAAAGGCGGGACATGCGCCTTCCTTTGACCAATCGCGTGCCTTTTTTTTTTTTAAAACAAGCCAAAGCAAAGGCCTGCCGGCGAAAGCCTGATCACACACACAAGCGTGTGGTCAGCTTTCAAAACCCCCTTACAAGAGGTCTCGTGCTGTGCGAGCAGTGCTGCGCACGCTAGGCGCGAGACCTAAAAAACTAACTGTAGTAGTAAAGTCCTCAACTCTGTTTGTTTGACCTGTCATTCAAAGAACTTTAAATATTGTTGGGATTTGTCTTTTTCTGGGAAAAAACTCGACTTTTGCTTCAAAGATCATTTTTTGTGCATATCTCTAAATATGCGCTTGTGGGTTTCCTAGTACAAGTACATCACATTGACAGATTATGTTCCAGCTGCCAAGGGCAATAGATGCCTATCATATGCCAAATAAACCTGGGATGCCTACCATTATGTCAGGGCCACAGTTGTGTTTTGACTGCCCTCCATAATGGTAGTAACCACCACATTATGTCAGTCATGGAGATTATTCCAAGGAGGGCCACTCTTATCTGAGAGAATGTTACAATTAGGCCAAGCATACAACATGGTAAGGACAGCTGCCATTATACAAGAATTAGTCCAAGCATGCCCAGCATATGATCTGCCATTATATTGCCAGTGTCCACATTATACCTGGATTAGACCTCATTGTCCCAGACTTGAACCCTTTAAATTGTGGACGCTATATATATACGTGGCCTGGGCGGGGGACAACAACCGGTGGATGAATAACATCATCCTGTGGACCCGCTACATCGACGACTTGTTCTTGGTGTGGCGGGGTTCACAGGATGAGGCTGAGGAATACATTACTGAACTTAACAAGAATGACTTAAACCTCAGCTTCACCAGCAACATCAGCAGGAGTGAGGTCTTCTACTTGGACCTTCGGATCTATGTGGAGGATGGCATAATTCAAACTGCAGTCTATCGAAAACCCACTGCGGGAAATACAATTCTGCACTCACACAGTTATCATCCCCGCAGCGTAATTAACAACATCCCCCTGGGAGAGTTTTTGCGGATGAAACGCAACTGCTCGACCCAACAGGAGTTTGAGAAAGCGAAGGATCAATCTAGAAAGAGATTTTTACAAAGAGGATACTGCAAAGGGATTCTAGATCAAGCTGAGATTAGAAGCAATTCAGTGGGGAGAAAAGACCTACTAATAGATAAACCTAAATCTGCCGAATCAAAAATCAGAATGATCACTGACTACTCAGAGAAGTCACCAGAAGTTTTTAATATTATGAGAAAAAACTGGGAAATCCTAAAGACAGACTCTGTAATAGGAAAATCCCTATCCAACTACCCTCTCATTTCATACAGAAAGGGAAACTCATTTAAGGACCATCTAGTCGACAGCCACTATGAGAGCAGAAGAAAGAAAAAATCGACTGTTTCTGGTTTGTTCCCATGCATGAAGTGCAAGGCCTGTAAAAACTCAAAGAAGGTCAAAGAATTTCAAATACCAGGGAGGAAAACCAAAACCAAGATATTGAAACTGCTTAATTGTAATTCTGACTATACTGTATACTGCTTAATATGCCCAAGCGGGAAAAAGTTTATAGGGAGCACAGTAAAACCAACCAAGCTTAGGGTCCTTGAACATATGAGGGCTATCACCTCGAAAGATCCAAGCTATCCTGTAGCTCGGCATTTCGAACAAATGCATAACAGCAACAGCAGTCTACTGACCTATTTCATACTGGACCAACTAGTCAGAACTGACAGAGGGGGGAACTGGGTAAAAAAACTAAGAACCTTAGAATCTAGGTTCATTATCCAGCTCCAGACCAAGATCCCAGGCGGGATGAACAACGAAGAAGAGATGTGGACACAATCTAAAATGTTGTCATCCTTGACCCTCTGCGAAAGTATGTGTTCGAGGCATGTGGGCTGCTGAATTCATATCTGTGCATAGATCGCCGCCTAGTGTTGGGTCCGGATGATTGCACATTGTTGTCCTGGAAGAGTCTTCGAAGTATCACGAGATAGGTGGCTCCTCCCCTGGACTACAGTGCGCATGGGCATCGCCTCCATCCCCAGATTGTTTTTTTCCGCCATTGGGTTCGGATGTGTTTCGATTCCCTCTGTCGGAACCGATAGTAGTTTTACTTTTCTACTTGAGACCAAAAGGTCTTTAGGCGGGGCGTCGGTATTGTTTCGTTCGGGTTATCTTATTCTCAGCTCCGAACATTCTCTGCCCCTCCGCGTGCTCTCGGCGCGGACGGGCCTACTCGACGCTCCGAGTTCCTGAACATGGAACGGACTCCATTCAAGAGGTGCCCGGTGTGCACCTCCAAGTATTCGCACCTCGACGTGCACCCTGTGTGCAACAAGTGCTTATCACCGGACCATGACGAGGCCAGGTGCATGGCTTGCTCAAAGTTCCGGTGCAAGAAGACCCTGAAGCATCGTCGGGCCGCTCGACTCCAGGCCCAGTTGTCGGCGCCCCCTGCGCCCCCGCCGGACAACATCTTTGAAGCATTTGAAGACGACGAGAATGTCTTTCAAGTTTCGGACTCTAGCCCTGCGTCGGAGGGAGAGGACTACGACGCAGAAGATGAGGAGTTTGATGAAGCCGGCGACGAGGTAGGGGACGACGATAGGGCCATTGCCACCGTGGGGGATAGCTCGGAGGAAGAGCACCCCCAGACTGCCTCAGGGGATACTCCCCAACATACGGCCCAGGTCGAGGGATCGCCTTCGGGCCTTACCCAAGACCTTGCTAATAGTCCAACTGCCCCGCCTCTCGGCCCGGCCCCGGACATTTCTGAGGCGCCACTCACGTTGAAGAAAACGAAAGTGAAGCCATCGGGATCTACACCATCGGTTTCGAAACCGAAAGTGAAAGCTCCACTGGTGGGGCAGAAGGCTCCAGAGGCGTCAACAACTAAAAAAGTCAAAATGGCCGACTTGAAAGGCCACGCCAAAATGGCCGACCCCAAGGCCTCGGGGTCGACGCCGAAGACGAAGGTGGCCGACGCGGCTGCGTCGGCGCCGAAGATGGTCGAGGTCGACGACCCAAAGAAGGCTCCAAATAAGCGCCAAAGCGATTCCTAGGCTCCGGCTGTGCCGGCTCCGACCGTAGGGGCCAAGGATGGCAAGGTGTCGACTCCGAAGACGCTGCCCCCGGCAGACTCGACTCCCGACTCAGGGAAATCGCTCGAGACAGTCAAGCCCTCTCCGGCCTTGACGAAGAAGGTCGTTGAATCCCTCCAACGGATTCGAAACGCTGAGGTTCCCGAACCAGAGGGAGTGAAGCCGAAGCCCGCATCGAAGCCGGCGAAGGCGCAAACGCCTATTCGCTACACCCTGCCGCCAAAGTCGGCGCCGAAGGCCTTCGCTCCGAAGCAAAGGGCGGACGTGCCCTCGAAGGAGACGTCGACGTCCAAGGCAGCGTTGGTGGTGTCGAAGCTTCGGCTCCAGCCACTCGCGGAGGAAGAGCGCCGAGAGGTCATCATCGACGCCAATACTGGGAAATTGTCCCTCCTCAAACGGAAAATCGCCACGGAGCCAGTGCTAGAACATTTTCGGATTCCTCTTAAGAACAAGAAGGACTCGACGGGCGCTTCGGCCCCTATGGAGCCTTCGTCTCCCAGACATGTGGAACGTTCTCCAACGCGTTCTAACGCGGGGGAAGGTGACGATGAAGAGGAGGTCGAGTACAACTATCCGGGGTACTCGGATCCGGAGGAGGAACATGAACCTTGGTAGGCCGGAGCCGACTCAGATGACCCGCAATCGGGTCAGGAACCGCAGCTCTTTGCGGCAAAGACCTCACCGACGGAGGACTCTGCAGCCTTCAACGCCTTGATTGAGAGGGCTGCAGCTAACCATGATGTCGAGCTCCACTCAGATCCTGTGGATGTGGACTTTTTGTTTGACACCTTCTCAGTGGCCGAGAAGTCGGTCAAGACATTGCCAATGCTCAAAGGAGTGCTAAAGCACGCACCGGAGGTCTTCAAGGAGCCCACTCGGGCGCGTGTCATCAATCCTCGAATTGATAAAAAGTATAAGGCAGCGCCCTCGGATCCAACATACATCAAGGGACACTTGCTACTGGACTCTTTGGTTGTATCCAACGCTCGGAAGAGGGCAAATTCACAGACAACTGGTGACGCTCCTCCCCCAGACAAAGAGTCGAAAATATTCGAGGCTCAGGGAAAAGGATTGCTGCACAGGCAGCTAACATCTGGCGTATTTCAAACACGCAGGCCCTACTTGCACGCTACGATAGGGCTCATTATGACACCCTAGAGACACTGTTGCAGCACTTACCTGACCAGTACAAGGAGGCTGGGGAGATGTTAATTCAGGAGGGCAAGCTGATCACTAACGCTTCCATCAAATGTGCGCTAGATGTAGCTGACACTGCCTCCAGGGCAATCAACACTAGTGTGTTGCTGAGAAGACATGCATGGCTTCGCATATCAGGCTTTAAACCAGATATCCAAACAACCATACTCAACCAAACAGTTAATCCTGACCACCTGTTTGGCCCCGAGGTGGATGCGACAATGGAAAAAATGAAAAAAGACACAGACACTGCTAAATCTATGGGAGCCCTCCAATCCCAGCAGTTTCGGGGTGGTTCCTTTCGCCGCTCCAATTCCAGAGGCACCTCCAGGGGTCAAGCATCGCAATCCACCCAGTATTATAAAGGCAATACCCAGACCTCATACACAAACAAGGGTAGAGGTGGCTACAGAGGCAACAATGTCAAGGGCAGGGGACGTGGAAACAATAGCTCCAGGTCCACCGCCGCCAACAAGCAGTGACGTCTTGTCACTGCCCCCCGACCACTCAACACCGGTCGGGGGGAGACTCCAGCAGTTCCTGCCCGCGTGGAAATCCATCACCACGGACAGGTGGGTGAGATCTCTTATCCAGTACGGTTACTGTCTGGAACTTACTTCCACTCCACCAAACATTCCTCCAAGAAGCCGTCCTATGTCCGGCGAGCACTTGCACTTGTTGCAGCAGGAGGTCACAGTCATGCTGCAAAAAGGGGCAATCGAGCTCGTTCCACTGCAAGAAAGGGGAACAGGGGTTTACTCCCTGTACTTTTTGATCCCCAAAAAGGACGGATCCCTCAGGCCCATCCTGGACCTCAGGCCCCTCAACTGGTATATTCTCTTGGAGCACTTCCATATGCTCACGTTACAGCAGGTTCTCCCTCTGCTTCAACAGGGGGACTTCCTAGCCACACTGGACCTAAAGGATGCGTACTTTCATATTCCCCTGCATCCTTCACACAGGAAGTATCTCAGATTCACAATCCTAGACCAGCACTACCAGTTCAGGGTTCTGCCGTTCGGGGTCACCACAGCGCCAAGAGTCTTTACGAAGTGTCTGGCGACTGTGGCGGCGCATCTGCGATGCCAGAACGTCCACGTTTATCCTTATCTGGACGACTGGCTCATTCAGGCAAGGACAGAACAGCAGTGCGCAGACCACGTGTCCCGCACTATTCATCTCCTGCACGATCTGGGATTCTCGCTGAACTATCCAAAATCTCATCTCCAGCCCGCCCATGTACGGCAGTATCTGGGCACGACGATAGACACGCTGGCAGCCACTGCGCAGCCAAATTCAGTGAGAATCGCCAGCATCCAGTCTCTGATCCAACGATTCAGACCTCAGCACTCGCTTCCAGCGAAGGTGTTCATGCAGTTGATAGGCATGATGGCCTCCTGCATCTCCATCGTCCCGCACGCGAGACTACATATGCGTCCGCTTCAGGAGTGCTTGGCACGTCAGTGGACTCAGGCTCATGGGCAACTGACAGACCTAGTGTTGGTGAGCGGTCGGGCGTACAACTCTCTGCATTGGTGGAATCCACTAAACCTTTGCAAGGGCCGACCGTTCCAGGAGCCTGTGCCACAGATTATCCTGACGACGGACGCTTCTCTCCAGGGATGGGGAGCGCATGTACTCCATTACACGGTGCAGGGACTATGGACACTACAGCAGAGGAAGATGCACATCAACGTTCTGGAACTGATGGCAATCTTCATGGCTTTAAAGGCATTCAAAGTACATCTGTCCAACAAGGTTGTGTTGATCCGGACGGACAACATGACGGCCATGTACTACATCCAGAAGCAGGGAGGCACACACTCTCCGCAGCTGTCTCATCTGGCTCAGAGCATGTGGAAGTGGGCCATTCAGAGGAACATCTTCCTCATGGCGGAGCATCTCCCGGGCAAAGACAACCAGATGGCGGACCTGCTCAGCAGGCACAGCCACCAAATGCACGAGTGGGAGATACACCCATCAGTACTCCAACCGTACTTCCAAAAGTGGGGTCATCCAGAGATAGACCTGTTCGCCACAAAGGAGAACGCAAAATGCCAAAGCTTCGCCGCCAGGTTCCCACACCCGCAATCACAGGACAATGCGATGTGGATGAACTGGTCAGGCAGATTTGCGTACGCTTTTCCCCCAGCACCTCTGATACCGCTGGTGGCATGCAAACTCAGGCAGCACTCGATGACTCTCATCCTGGTTGCTCCAACGTGGGCTCGCCAACCATGGTACACCACGTTTCTGGAACTCTCCGTGGTACCGCATCAAAGGCTTCATCTCACCCCCAGCCTTCTGACGCAGAGCCATGGCGACATTCAGCACCCAGATCCGCAACAGCTCAACCTGGCGATCTGGCTCCTGAAGTCCTAGAGTTTTGCTACCTCAATCTTCCCCCCGATTGTATGGACATCATTCGGGAGGCAAGGAAGCCCACTACTCGAGCTTGTTACGCAGCCAAGTGGAAGCGTTTTGTCATGTACTGTGTAAACCACAATATTGACCCACTGGACGCTTCCATTCAGAACATTATTTGCTACCTGTTCCACCTGTACCAATGCAATTTGGCGTACTCTTCCATCCGCATTCATTTGTCTGCGATGGCAGCATACCTTCAGAATAGGCGACACCTGTCCCTTTTTAAGGTCCCTGCTATCAAGGCTTTTCTGGAAGGACTCAAAAGGGTCATTCCACCGCGGACACCACCAGCTCCAGAATGGAACCTCAATGTGGTTCTTACAAGGCTGATGGGTCCTCCCTTTGAGCCACTGCACTCTTGTGAGCTTCAGTTTCTGACTTGGAAGGTTGCTTTCTTAGTAGCAATTACATCGCTACGGAGGGTTAGCGAGTTGCAGGCGCTCACCATCCAGGAACCTTTCTTCCAAGTACACGCTAACAGGGTGGTGCTCCGCACTAACCCTAAATTCTTACCCAAGGTTGTATCTCAATTCCACATGAACCAAACAATTGAGTTACCAGTGTTTTTTCAAAACCCAGAGTCACTGGCGGAGCGGATGCTCCACACCCTTGATGTTAAAAGAGCCTTGATGTACTACGTCGACAGGACTAAAGATTTCCGTAAGACCAAGCAACTCTTTGTTGCTTTTGCCTCACACCACAAGGGAAATGCTATCTCCAAAGCTGGGATCGCTAGGTGGATAGTGAAATGCATTCAGATCTGTTACGCTAAAGCTAAACGCACTCTCACAATTCCACCAAGAGCCCACTCCACCAGAAAGATGGGGGCCTCTATGGCTTTCCTAGGTAACATTCCCTTAGAAGATATTTGTAGAGCAGCTACATGGTCTACCACACATACTTTCACTAAGCATTACTGTGTAGATGTGCACTCTAAACAGCAGGCAGCTGTTGGCCAGGCTGTTCTCAAAACGCTTTTTCAAACGGCTGCAGCTGGCACGGGCGGCCGCCGCTAATGGAGGGACTGCTATGTATTCTATGCACAGATATGAATTCAGCAGCCCACATGCCTCGAACTGCAAATGCTACTTACCAGTATGCATCTGTTCTTGGCATGTAGGGCTGCTGACATTCATATCGCCCGCCCTCCTCCCCGGCGCCTGTAGCAGCTGCAGTATTTTCTTTACACATATTTTCATACTCTTAGCATAGGGCATCACTTACATATGTCACTCCATCTCTGCCAATGGCTAAAAACAATCTGGGGATGGAGGCGATGCCCATGCGCACTGTAGTCCAGGGGAGGAGCCACCTATCTCGTGATACTTCGAAGACTCTTCCAGGACAACAATGTGCAATCATCCGGACCCAACACTAGGCGGCGATCTATGCACAGATATGAATGTCAGCAGCCCTACATGCCAAGAACAGATGCATACTGGTAAGTAGCATTTGCAAAACCCTGAGAGAGCAGATAGAGAAAGAAGATGAAAATAAAAATGTTGTCTGCCCAATCCCTGAAAATAAAATAAAATAATATACACATATCAACAAATATAGGAACAATTAGAAATGACCTTTGCGTAAGTACACAACATGACCAACATGAAACTGGCCCATTCAGGGCTTGATTGCACCAAACTTGAAACAGATAATTGTTCCATTGATCTAAAAAACGTGAACTATTCGATAAAGCTCCAAACGGGATCGTTGTGGGCTTTGCGAATTAACGGCACTGTTAAAACAGGCGTCCAAAAATATGTATGATAACACGACCTACCATCAATACATACACACGAATGATCGAATTAATCAATTGATTGTTACTATTATATGAATTATGTATATGAATTTGTTAAATGCATAACATCATGGTACCAAGTGATATCGAAATGATTGATATAATGCAATACTGACCCATTATAAGATGGCCGCCACAAGTAATGATGCTATTGCAAGCTTTGTGCCGTTTTTTATGTTTATTCTTTTAGAACACGTGACAGGTTGTCACCATGGATTTTATTTAAATCACCAAACAAAAAAAGTGCCAGTTTACACTGACTAAGGCGGCAACGCCGAAACGCGTTTGTAACCTTGGCTAATTAACTGCAAGAAGTTTCTGTTATTAAACAACTTGGCGAAACCACGCTATATCAGCTTTGAGTGCTCTTTATTCAAAAGAACGAGTCCCGAGGATTGTGGGATTTGGCGTTGGCTATATATATATATATATATATATATATATATATATATATATATATATATATTCACTGAACAAACCATAGGTTTCACACCAGTTATAGTTAGGAATTAGCATTTTAAAAAAACCTATTAAATTCACTGAAAAAACCATAGGTTTCACACCAGTTCTAGTTAGCAGGAAGTTTTACTCGCATAAAACCATTGAAATTACCACGTTATAGTTAGTTGGACTCACTATAACTTGCGCGTGCAATGCACTGCTGATGACGTCGAAAACTATTCTGCTGCAGAGATGAGAGAACTGGCCAGTAACCCTCCCCAATCTTCAACCACCACCACCTCCAAAAGAAAGCAACCCACTCCATTGGGACCAGAGACAAGGGAGACGATCCCTTGCATACAACCACGGTTTGGGGAATTCAGAATTACATGTATTTTTTGTGGTAAGACCATCTCCTATGGTGAACAGAGCATAAAGCTCATCCTCCTTGCTGGTGACAACCACAATTGCCCCAAAAACCCTCATTTTTTCCTGATTTTTTTTTTTGTGCTTCAGTTGAGCCATTTTGAATTCCCTGCTTTTTGTTTCTCCCCATAAAAATAACAAAAAAATATAAAATAGTTCATAAAAGCCAAAAAAAGTACAAAATGTTCAAAAAACATTAAAAAAATATAAAACATCAAAAAGAAGAAAAAAAACTTTTCTTTTTAGAACTACCTCCAATTTATAAAAAAAGGCTACATTTTTTAAAAACTCTGTCATTCTTTTTTCCCAATGGTACGCTCCCCGGTACGCTCCCCGGAGCACGTACCGGGCGCTCCCCCGCGCAAATGGGAAAAAAAAATGATAATTTGTCCAGCGGGGCACTTTTATGGCCCCCACATCAAACCTAGGGGATCAAGGGGGGTCTACTCTGCCCCCTTATGGTCATTTCCCCCTTTGTTTTTGCCTCCTCTTGTGTCTCGATCTTACCGAGACACAAGATGGCGGCCGCTCCGGACTGTTTCGAATGTTTACAGACACCCGAGAGCCAATCAGCTTTCCGTGCGCAAGTCGCGTAGCGCGCCCGAAGCGCTCCCCGGTGCGCGGCCATAGATATATATATTTTTTTAACCTAAATTACTCAAAATCCACTGGAGCACATATCTTGAGACATAGCAAAGGCACATCGGGCTACCAGTCCCTACAATTTTGCCAAGTTTGGTAGAAATCCATTCAGCCGTTCGGGCTAAAAATGACGTCGACCGCCCTATGGAAATTAACATGGGGAAAACACGTTTTGGGACCCCCCTTTTATCTTGGCCCTCTTTGAAGGAAGGACCGAAGCGCCGCGAGGCAAATTTGAGGAAATTTTCAGGCAGATACCTCAATCGGCGCCAAAGTTATTCCCAATAGAATGTTGAGATTTTGCATTGAAAAAAATCCTAACTATAACTACCTACTGGCGACCGCCAGTAGGTAATATATATATATATATATAATATATATATATATATATATATATATATACACACACATTTGGTGTTTCCTGACATCATTAATGGCTTCCATGGTGAGACAATATGTTTCAAGGAGACACAACTAATCAACCTCTCTAACATATACATAGCAGTGCACACGTGCATTCATGTGCGCAAGAAAGCATTTAAACAAATACACATACATACATGCACACACCACTCTCGGCGTTTAAAACAAACAAACCATTTTCAACCAAACACTGCCATTTCTTTTGTGCCCGGTGCCACACCTACTGTATGACTGATAAAGGCATCTTTCAAGTGACCAATCTTCATGGGATATAATTAAAATGAGAGTGGAGGCAGGTGGCCATTTTGCAAGAACCGCAGGCTGTGACGGTGTGTTTGTGTGTAAATGTGTGGCCTGTCATTGGTTTGGCTGGTGGCCACTCCTAGGATACGGGGATTTGTAGCAGCTGTGTGTTGGTGGACTCTGTTTTAGAAATTTAGGGGCACGTGATAAATCAGTGCAGCTCTTCGTATGTAAGGCCCGTCTTATGATGGTGTATGCCATGCTGTCATGGATGGCTTGCAGTGCTGCAGCGTGATGTTGTTGTGTGAACCTGTTGTATGTATTAATAAATATAACGCTCAAATAAACAATTATTTTCTTTTGCACAAGCTGCAGATGGTTGCACAATTGCAACAAAAAGTATGTATACTTTTTTTCCCTTACATTGTCTGTTGATTTTCTTGTTTCTTCAATAATCGCAACAACCACGTAGTTAGAACTGTTACCTTCAAATTAGCCTGGAGTACTCAGAGGTTTTGAAACTCATGAGTGTCTATCAAAATTGTTGAGTCTACTCTTCATCCTCAGTGTAGTCATTGCTATGCATTTTACTTGAATGCACCCAATTTGAATGCCTGGTGTACTGACAGTTGTTTCTGTAGTAGGGGATATCTGTGTATAGTCATAATCTAGTGAATAGTCCTGCTCATGTGCGGGGACCCCGGAGCAATCAAAAATAATCTCTTAAGCTGTCTTTGCAGTACTGCATAGACACTTAAGAGAAAATGAAAGACAAATAATACAGCCTATACATGCAAGGCTACACTGTCCAGTACTTCAACTAGAAATGCAAGGATATTCCAAAAATAGCTCACTTTAGACCTGTCTGCCAGGTTTAACCATGGAAAACACTTCCCCCCTTCACCAAATCCTTGGAATGATAGAGAGGAAGAACAGGACACAAGCCCCCATAGGCTGCCATTATGTGACTTAAAAAGGGATACCGTGCCTTTAAGGAAACGTTCCAGAACTCTCCTGGTATTCCAAATGCACAGCAACTCCCTCCACTTTAGTTCTTTTTTCCGTCTCCTACTAGCAGGACCGTGGAGCATTGAGCTCTCCCTTTTTTGGGTTTATTTCTACTAATTGTGCACTTTTAAAGTGTTAGAGTGTGTTCACTCGATGTGTTTTTGCCTTGTCTACATCTGACTTGATCCTCACAGGGTGTGCATCCTGTGCATGCCTTCTTCTTATGGTCCAGAGGAGTGTGATATCTGTCTGCAGTTTCCTAAAAGAACCCTCAAGGACAGGGAGAAGACCAGGCTCCAAGGTTTGGAGCTGAGAAGGCAGCAAGGACAAGGTGGGTCTGGGCATGAATGGGCTCCTTTCTCTGCCCGTGCGTCGGCCTCTGGGGGGCTCCCCAGTAAAGAAAAGGCCAGAAAATGCCACAGGTCTCCGTCGACGTCGATAGCCTCGGCGTCGAAAGGCATGACCACAGTCTGTTCTCCATCTCCCCGGGGCTCCGGGTCGAAGCGACGCCTAAGTTCGACGTCGAGGTGACTGTCGTCGAGATCTCAGTCAAGGTCGACGTCGAGGACTGGTTCGTCGTCGAGCTATCATCGACGTCGAGAGGGGTCAAGATGCCGGTGCTTGCCGTCGAGGCGACACCGCCGGTCACAAACGACGTCGACACGTAAGTCTGCGACGTCGAGACGTAGATCAGCGCCGAGAAGGAGGTCTTCGACGCCGAGGAGATCGCCGTCGTCAAGGAGACGGTCGACGTCGAGACACCGCTCGTCGCCGTCAAAGAGACGGTCATCGACGACGTTCGCCGACGTCAAGGAGACGTTCGTCGACGTCAAGGAGACGTTCATCAACGTCGAAGGGACGCTCAGAGTGGAGGAGGAAGACTAGACGTTCTAGACCTAGGACGGAGTCCTCCGCTTCAGTGAGCACACGATTGCGGTGCCGTCGCTTGCCCACGAGGGAAAGGGCCTCTAGATCACCTCCCTCTGGTCAGAAGAAAAGAAGTGTGGGACGGTCTCCGGACTTGGAGTACTTTCAAGTCTACTCACCCGCCAAACCGAAGTCGCATACACCTCCTCCTTTACCCGTGGGTCCTCCCCTGCGGACCCCGACTCCTCCTCCACCGGCTCCGCCGAGGTCTGCCTCGCTGCCTCATTTTCTGACGCCACCTACGGGGCTTCTACAGCCTAGGCTCCCGGCTCGGCCTCCACAGCGCCCTCCTTTCCGGCCCGCAGACCGCCCAAGACCGCGGAGATCGAGGTCTCGCTCACGGCGGAGAGATAGGTCCAGGAGTCGCCATCGCTCCTGTACGAGGTCCAGATGACGCCACAGGAGGGACAGATCTAGATCCTGCCACACGGACTCTTCCGGTGCCAGGGATTACTCGCCGACCCTGTCGGACTCCCCTCGGACGAGGGTGTCCCCGATAGAGGATATTGTCTCCTTCCAAGAAGTGTTGCTGCGAGGAGCGGCTAAGCTGGGCATCACGCTCACTACACCCACACCCTTGACTTCCATTATTTTCGAGACCCTTCACAAGAAGCAATTGTCTGATCCGTTATTACCGTTGGTGCCAGGGCTGGTGGAACCCGCCATGGAGCTCTTCCTCACCCCTGCGGTTACTAAAGCAGCGCCTTCCTGGCTGCAGAAAAAGTATCAGGCCTCGGACACGGATTCTGCGTTCCTTCGCTTGGACCCTGCGTTGGATTCGGTAATTTTGACGGCGGCGAGGAAGCAACACGCAACCACCCCATCATCGACAGTGCCTCCTGACAAGGAGAGCCGCTGGACGGATTCGGCAGGTAGGAACGTTTGCGGGACGGCAGCCACGTCTATGAAGGCTGCGAGTGCCGCGGCCTTGTTGGGGCGTTATGATCGGTCCCTCTAGGAGTCCCTAACACGGTTTGTGGAACGTCTGCCACGGGAGGATAGGGAAGATTTCCAAGAAATCCTTAATGAAGGACTGATGGTGATCAGTTCCCCTGCGGATTCCTCCCTCCTGGCAGCGCACAGATACTGCCATGGGGTTAACCTTGAAGCCCGAGGCGCAGCAGAGGGTGGCCAATCTACCCTTCTCTGGTGGGATCCTGTTTGGAAAACACGCAGACGAGGAGATGGCCTGTATGAAGGCGGAGGCGGAGACCTTGACAGCTGTCAGATTGGAGAAGCCGAGGGAACAGAAGAAGACCTTCCGCTCTTTCCAGAGACGGTACGGGCGCAGGGTAGAGGGCAAGGTCGCCAGGCTGGACAACAACAACAGCAGCAAAAGCAGCTGTTCCAGCAGCGCCCGCCAGAGGGGCTGTGGTGGTCAGCAGGCTTCATCCGCGACTAAAGGCCCGGCTGGGTCTAGACCCTGAGCTGTTACTTCCCCTTCATCGGTTACCCGCTCCGGTGGGGGGAAGCATTCAACATTACCTGGCAGAGTGGAGAAACATTACTCAGGACAAGTGGGTGCTGAATATTGTTTGCAATGGATACAGTCTTCGTTTCACCAGCCCGCCTACAGCAATTCCACTGGTCGGCTCAAAGTTCCGACTGCGCGAGCTCCAGGAGGAGGCCGATACCCTGTTAAGAAAAAGGGCGATAGAAGACGTCCCTTTGTCTTAAAGGGGAAAGGATCTTTACTCACGCTTCTTCCTAGTACAGAAGAAGGAAAAGAACGAGTTCAGGCCCATTCTGGGTTTGCGACAAACAAACAAGTGGATTCGCAGGGAGAAGTTTCGCATGCTGTCCTTGCACCAGATCTATCCTCAGCTGCAGAGGGGAGACTGGCTGTGCGCGATAGATCTGCGAGATGCGTACTTCCATGTGCCCATTGCACTGAAACATCGGAAGTTCCTGCGCTTCCTAGTTTGCACCAATCATTATCATTACACCGTACTACCATTTGGACTGAAGTCTGCACCCAGGACTTTTTCAAAATGCATGGCTGTGGTAGCAGCGCACCTGAGAAAGAACTAGATTTTTGTCTACCCGTACCTGGACGATTGATTGATCAATGCCTCCACCTTCCAGGAAGCACAGTTGCACTTCAACAGGACGGCCGTCCTGCTGAACAGTCTGGGGTTGCACATAAATCTGACCAAGTCTGTCCCGATTCCTTTGCAGTGCCTACAGTACTTGGGAGCCTCCATCAGTACATTGTAGGCAAGTGTGTCTCCTTCGGAGGAGAGACGCTTATCCATCCTTCGGAAGGCTCAGGCTCTCATAGCTGCTCTATCTACAACAGTGAGGACAGTGTCTTCTCTACTGGGATATATGGCCTCTTGTATCTTCCTCACTCCACACTTGCGCCTACATATGAGGCCGCTACAGGAATGTTTGGAGGATCAGTGAGACCAGAGGAAAGGGTGTTGGGACGACCAGATTCAGCTGTCTCTTCACGCCCAACAGTCCCTGAGATGTTGGTGCTCGGCAGAGAATCTACTCAGAGGGGTTCCTTTCCACAAGGATATCGCGACTCGGACTATTGTGACTGATGCGTCTCTCCTGGGCTGGCGAGCAAACCTACCATCTGCAGATCCAAGGACAGTGGTCTCCGGCGTAGTGGCACTGAAGGCCTTTCTTCCGTCCTTCCAGACCAGCTCTTTGCTTGTACAGAAGGACAATACGACCACGATGTATTACCTCAACAAGCAGGGGGGCTCGAGATCACGCACACTGTCACAGGAGGCGCAAGAGCTCTGGCACTGGCTGCTAGCCAGAGGATTGACGATAGCGGCGACTCATCTGCCCGGTGTACAGAATGTTCAGGCGGACGCCCTCAGCAGGCTGCTGCAAGAAAACCACGAGTGGGTCATAAACAACGACGTGTCGAAAACATCTTCGCCGTGTGGGGCACTCCAGACGTGGATCTGTTCGCCACCGCCGAAAACAGTAAATGCCACGACTTCGCCTCGAGGTATTACCAACCGGGGACTCTCGGGAACGCGTTATGGATCAACTGGTCGAACAGCTTTCTGTACGGTTTTCCACCCATTCCCCTGATTCCGGCGGTGCTCATCAAGCTAGCCCAGTCTCGGGCGCGGATGATCCTCATTGCTCCGGAATGGCCCAGGCAGTGGTGCTTCACGGACCTGCTTCATCGTTCGATCCTGCCTCATCGGCGGCTGCCGTGTCGGCCGGACCTTCTCTCGAAGTTCGGGGGCAGATGGTGCACCCCAACCTCTCGTCGTTGAGTTTGGCGGCATGGCTCCTAAGATAGTTAAATATGGCCACTTAAATCTTCCTGAAGATTGCATGGACATATTGAAGGAGGCTAAGAGGCCGTCTACTAGGACCTCTTATGCTTATAAATGAAAGAGATTCTGCATCCGGTGCATGTCTAAGAACTATGATCCTACGACCTGCAAGCAGGATGTCATCCTTCCATACCTTTTGCATCTGGCTCAGTCTGGCCTTAATTTCCATTCCATTAAGTTCATCTGGCTGTATTGACTGCTTACAGAAAATGTCCTTCGCAGACGTCCTTCTTCCAGATCCCTGTGATTAAGGATTTTTTGGAAGGATTGAAGGTGTTCCCTCCTGTTAGACTTCCTTCGCCGGCATGCGAACTGAATGTGGTGCTGTCCAGACTGATGAAAGAACTTTTCGAGCCTATTTATAAGGCTTCGCTGCAGCACCTGTCTTGGAAGGCGGCGTTCCTCGTGGCCATTACATCGGCCGGCAGGGTGAGTGAGATTCAGGCATTGTGTTGCCAAGAACCTTATACTGTGTTTCATGCTGCTAAGGTTGTTATGCGTACTCACCCTAAGTTCCTTCCCAAGGTGATTTCTGATTTTCATGTTAATCAGACTATAATTTTACCAACTTTTTTCCAGAATCCTTCCACTCCAGCGGAAAGGTCCCTTCATTCCCTGGATGTTAGAAGGGTGTTGAAATTCTATCTGGATAAGACCAAAGACATTCGCAGGTCTGACCAATTGTTTGTCAACTATGGGTCGGTTAGGACTGGTCTGGCTACTTCGAAGCAATCTATCTCTAGATGGATTGTGTTGTGTATCCAGCTTTGTTATCAGAAAGCGAATAAGACCTTAGGGGGAAAGCCTAAGGCTCATTCCACCAGGGGCAAAGCGGCCACAACTGCTTTGCTTCGTAATGTTCCCATTGCAGAAATCTGCAAGGCTGCCACTTGGAAGTTGGTCCATACCTTTGCAAAACATTACTGTCTGGACTCTGATGCCAGGGCAGATGCTCAGGTCGGACAAGCTTCGCTGCGGAATCTGTTTGCATAATAGTGATGTTGTCTTTTCTCCACCGCTGGGTTGTTTTTGGATGGGCTTGCCATTCTATTCACTAGATTATGACTATACACAGAGATCCCCTTCTACAGAGGGAGTAGTTTCTTAACTGTAGCTCCAGTTTTGTAGTAGGGGTATCTCTGTAATAGTCATAAGCGCCCACCCTCCTCCCCGATGGGGAAAGTGATGAAATGATGAATGCTACAGGTTTAGCTGATACACCTCCAAAAAGAACTGAAAGTGGAGGGAGTTGCTGTGCATTCTGGGATACCAGGAGAGTTCTGGAAAGTTTGCTTAAAGGCACGGTATCCCTTTATAAGCCACATAATGGCAGCCTATGTGGGCTTGTCTGTCCTGTTCTTCCTCTCTATCATTCCAAGGATTTGGTGAAGGTGGGGAAGTGTTTTCCATGGTTAAACCTGGCAGACAGGTCTAAAGTGGGATATTTTTGGAATATCCTTGCATTTCTAGTTGAAGTACTGGACAGTGTAGCCTTGCATTTATAGGCTGCATTATTTGTCTTTAATTTTCTCTTAAGTGTCTATGCAGTACTGCAAAGAAGACAGCTTAAGAGATTATTTTTGATTGCTCCGGGGTTCCCGCACAAGAGCGAGACTATTCACTAGATTATGACTATAACAGATATAACCCTACTACAGAACTGGAGCTACAGGTAAGAAACTACTACTTCCTGCAAGACCATTATGTCACGTCTGACCCAAATAGAGCTGCCGAATTACTATTAGACGCGAACGATAAAGTTGTAATAAAGGCAGTTTGTTATTTCTAGGATAGCTTTAACACAAACTTGTATATGGTTGTTATGTTTTGTAAAGTGATTTAGTTGTTACTTCTTGGAGGTTTATATTGTTTATTCAAATTAATATTAAGTTATTAAGAAACTGTTTAAAAATGATTGCATATTTGAATCAAGCACACATATCTCTAAAGTGTCTCCTATGCTGATTTTTGGTTCTTCTTTCGTTCTTTATAAGTTTTAAGATGTTGCGGTGCACAGGCCTCATCATACTGTTTCGAGTGGAGCAAGAATGCATGTTCTGTGCCGATTGGAGTGGGTTTATTACCAGTGCATTTAATGACTTTATCCTACCCACAAGGCTTTGCGCTGTAATATATGCTATACTTTTTTCCTTCCAAGTCTCTGAAAGACAGGGAGAGGAGGTTGATGCTATATCTGTTGGAGTGCTATAAGAAATAACCTCCTTCGAAGGGGGACGACCTCTTGTCAGGGAATGATTCTGGGAAAAGTTTCTCCTCCAAGCACTTCTCGAAAGCAGCACAAAAAAGAAGCCATGTAGAGTGTCCTGAGTGGATTTATTTAATAAAGTGCCTGTAGCATCCTCCTCATAGGAATCAGCCTTTACACTGCAGGCATTACCACACTGTGCCTTTACCACACATCATTTATCTTGCACATTTTTACCACACATATACCTTTACCATGCATGCGTTTGCCACGCAAGGTAAGTATACTTAAGGTAAGTGTATGTATGTATGTATGTATGTATGTATGCGTGTGTGTGTGTGTGCGTGTGTATATATATATTCAGTGGAAAAACAGGTTTCAGGGACGTTATAGTTAGGAATTACTATAACTCACGCCCCCGGAATGCACTGCTGATGATGTCACATTACATCACTCATGACTTGATCAGTGACATCACTGATGACATCATCCAGGGACTGAGTGTTTTTTTAAAGTTTAAGAATGTTATATACATATATGTATGCCAATATAAGATTGTATGTGTGTGTGTGTGTGTGTGCGTGTATATATATATATATATATGTGTGTATATATATATATATCTATATATATCTATATATATATATATATATATATAGATATAGATATATATATATATATATATCTATATATATATATATATAGATATATATATATATATATATATATAGATATATATATATATATATATATATATATATATATATATATATATATATATATATATGGATATATAATATACCAGTATTGAAGAATGAGTGTCTGAATGTATGATTTACTGGGTAAAAAGTGAGTGATTAAACGGGTCTTAGTGAATGCATGGGTGAATGACTAATTTGTGTGAATGTCTGTATCAGTCTGTTAGTTGGTGTGTAAGTGGCTGCATGGGTTGGTAAGTAGCTACTTGAGTGTCTATATGGGTTAATGATTGGCTGTCTGAGTGTCTATATGGGTGCCTGAGTGTCTGTGGATGGGGGAGGGTGACTCCCTGCATGGATGTTTGAGTGGGAGATTCACTCGGTGTATGGGTTCATGAGTGCGTCTGCAAGGGGCTGTATGAGTGAGTGAGTGTGCTTATGGCTGTGTCTTGTGAGTAAGTGGATGTCTCAGTGGTATATGTGTGAGTAACTACATATGTGAAAGGTAGTATATGTGAGTGTTGAAGTATATAAGTGACTATATGTAAGAGTGATGATTGTGAAAGTGGCTGTATGGATGTGTGTATGCTTGTGTCAGTGATTATATAAGAGTAAGTATGCGTTAATATCTGTATGAATAAGTGAGGTGTTGTGTGTATAACTGTATAGGTGAGTAAATGGCAGTGTGAACGATTCTTTGGGTGACTGAATAGGTGTATGAGTAACTCAATGGGTTAATGGCAGTGTGGGGGTGTCTGTATGGTGTAGGAAGCTGCCTCTGTATATACTATACCTAAATGAGGTATAGTGTGCACAGAGTCCAGTGGAACCCCAAAGGTAGGCAGAGGTAAAAGTAGATAGCACCTTACTCTCTATTTGTGGAAGTGTGGGCGAGCAGTAATGCTTCATCAGAGGGTATTGTTAAGCATTTGTTGTACACACACACAATCAGCAAATGATTGCTCACACTTAAAGACTGAACTCAGTTTTGTATAAAAATATGATTGAGTTATTTTATTTCTAGAACCAAGCCAAGCCTGGCACAGGTAAGTGAAATATATGTTTTGCTAAATATTATGCAGTGTTTACAGTTGATAGCAAGTTCAAATGCAGTTGTTTATAACAGAGGTGAGTCAAGGATTCGAAATTACTGTACAGATGACTTTTCAGTTACTTTTAAGATTACTTTTTAAATTACTTATTCTACTCAGTGTGATAAGCCTAGATATCACACTGGGATGTTTCCTAGAGAAAAGGTAAGTAAAATCAGTTTTGTACAGTTGAAGCTTTTCATGAGTTCATACTATTCAACTCCACACTCCAGAACAACTCCAGAACAATTTTCAAGTAAAAAGAGTCAATGTATTCGTATGGAGGAAAATGAAGCTATTGGTTAACAGGTAAGTACTATGTCTATGGAGGTGAGTTTGTGGGGTTAGAAAAAGGGTTCCCCCAGAGTCAAGGATGCACTCTCAAAGCACCCTCATCGGCACTAGGGCGGCCGGGTGCCGAGGGCTGAGGCAGGGTGTTATCCTATGAGGGGTAGTGGGCCTCCAGTTGGTGGCTGCTCACGAGCAGGTCACTGGGTTGTGCGAGCAAAGCTCCTGGTTTTAGGCTCAGGGCAAAGGGGGATCCGAGTTAGCACCCAAAGTACACCCGCAGCAGCGGCTGGGTGCAGAGTGCTGGTTTGGTGTCTGGTGGCCTATTGATTTCAATGGGGATTCTCTGATTTCAACAAAGACTGAAGACTCAGGGACAAAGATCTTCTGGAGAGACCACTAGTTGAAGAGGTAAGTTGGGATGCCTGGGGATTCTGGGACACGGTCGGTTGAGCCACCCAACGCCTTGGGACTTCGGATGCAGAGGTGTCTTTAGTCGTCGGGTTTTCCTTACCAGCTCCAGTCACGGTCGGGGGGATCCTCCAGAAAGAGGCTGAAGGCTTTGTTGGGAGATTCGAGGCTGGTCCAAGATCACCAGATCTGAGGTCAGGTTTCCCGGGGAGACCTCCTAGTGGTGTTGGGCCACTCCAACTTCAGTCGTTGGGTGTAGAATGGTGCACACCTGCGAATTTGTCCGGAGCCAGAGTCTGTGGGTGAGCGAATCCAGTGCTCACGGGAGACTGAGTCTTTTCTGTAGAAGGCAGGGCAGGGCCTTGGGGTTCTTGAGGTTGCTGGCTGCAGGACACACCCGGATTTTGCTTCTGCAGATTCGAGGTGGGGACAGGCTGGTAGTGCTGGGGCCAAGTCAGTGGGAGTCCTCCTCTTCTTAGCTTTGGCTCAACTTCTTCAGTTCATCTTTTCTTCTTAGTCGGTTCTTGTCTGAGGAGGCAAGGTTCAAGGGGTGCCCCTAAATACTAGATGTAGGGGTGTTACAGGTAAGTAAAAGGTTGGGACCAATGGGTCCCTCCCTTGGGCTGGTTACACCCCCTATTATTTGAAAAGGGAGGGGTGGGACCGGGAGCCGTTATTTAAGCAGGTCTCTGGATGATGTAACGAGTATCAGAGTGCTTGCTACACTGCCACCACTGCCACTACCAGCAGGCTACAGGCTACTGGTTTACGTTATGAGTATCAGAGTGCTTGCTACACCTCCACCAGCAGGCTACAGGTTAACCACGACAAAACATGTTTTTTCAGTTTTTGATCCACTTTGTTACTGAGCACAATTCGTTACAGTTCGGGCCATTCCACTAGCCACTACATATGGTTATAGAGGGTTCTACGGCTGTCGAACCTACTTAACCGACTTATCATGGTAATTGCCTACACGTACCTTGTTTCATAGTCTCGCTTTATTATCCCCTTGGGTTTATGAACCTCTCCTTATATAGCCCTAGCACATAACTTTACCAGAAATGTAATGAGTTGTGCACCTATTGTTTTTTTTTTACTTTCATTTTGCAATCTCTCCCCCAACCCCCTCCTTGTTTTGTCTCCTTATCTTCACAGGTCTCCATACGCCCAGTACAGAAATACTAGGGCCCCACATCAGGCCCCCTTCACTTTGGGAGCATGACGAATAGTTGTGCACTTCACCATCACTTAGGTCCTGAAGAAGTGCCACTGGACTCTTTATGAGCAATTAGGCACGAAACATGTCGACCTTACACACAGTGACAGCCAGCTAGGAACAATATATCCTTATAGGGCTTCCTTTCTTTTTAACTAGGCTGGGTCTACCTACACCATTAAAATTGTTTAGGAATAGGACTGACCCTGACTTATTTTAATTATTTCTCTTCACGTGCACCACACTTCCCATGCCCTCTTACCCACATGCACCCCACAGCTTCTTCAAAAAGATCTCCGGCAAAGAGCCCGTTCACGGTGAGCCCGTAGGGCATTGCAGCGCCGGCCCGACGAGGAGCAAAGCCTCATGATGAAGCATGACACCTCTCGGGTGTGTGAGGGCATAATGAAGAAAGACCTGTCTTCCCCATCCCCCTCCTACTTAAGGAACTGCATATTCTCTCGCAGCACTGTTCTCTAGGAGCCCTGTGTGCAGGACCTGCTTAAATAACGGCTCCCGGTCCCACCCCTCCCTTTTCAAGTAACTTGCACGCCAGCTCAGCCGAGGAACCATTTTAATAAATCCTAATCCTGACATCTTTCAGTACTCTACTCCCAACGACTAGTGACAACCACAGTACTAGTTTCCCCCACTTATATTTTGCTTTTCTCCTCCCCTCCTCCCCCCTCTCCCACACCACAATGGAGCCCATCCCAGGAGTCTCCTTTGATGACGATGCCGTCTCAGAGATATTGCGCATGCCATCGCTACTTGATCAAGATGGTGGGATAGCCAACAGCAGCACCAACAGCGACTGGACAACTATTACCAATATGAAGCGCCAGCTGATGAAAATCATTATGCACGGGGCCATAATGACAGAATACCTTCGGGCTAATATAGCCCCCAACGGCCTGATGGTCACTAACTCGCCCTCGAGGACAAACAATTCAAGGAAGAATGGTCACTGGTTTCCTGGAAATGTACCAGAGATCTAATGGGGTTAATTATCAGGACAGCAAAACGCCTAGCAGAAGAACTGATCACAGAGATCACGATAGCAGAAGGAGCACCAAAGGCCGCCAATGCCGCCTTCAAAGCCAAACTTGCGGAAATTACAAAGGAGATCAATGACAGCAAGGATTACCTGATGCAACAGAAAGTCAACAAACTACAAAAAGATATTGCTCGGTTCAGCAAGGAGAAGGTATATCCATACCTCAAAGACGACTACACACCCGCAAGAGAAGATTACTTATCTGATGAAAGTGCCAGCTCCTGCAGACACACTTACTCGTCAAGTAGCAACTCAAGCACCGAGTCACGTGGCACCAACAACGCAACCTGATGTACGGTTATGGACAACCACCTTACCAACCACCACAGGTCTGTGAACCACCACTGTCTGGGCCATTCCGGGGCAATGAGTATCATCCGAGCCCTGGACCGGGCCAGTTTGAGGAGTACCGCCGGAATCAGGGGAATGGGTGGAAAAGCGTACAGAAAGCTGTTCGACCAGTTGATCCATAACGCATTCCCCAGCGTCCCCTGCTGGTAGTACCTGGAGGCGAAGTCTCGGCATTTGCTGTTTTGGCGGTGGCGAACAGATCTACGTCTGGAGTCCCCCACCTTGTGAAGACTTCTCCTAGTACTTCGTCGTTTATGACCCATTCGTGGTTTTCCTGAATCAGTCTGCTCAGTGCGTCTGCCTGAATATTCTGCACACCTGGCAGATGGGTAGCCGTTATCGTCAGTCCTCTGGCCAGAAGCCAGTGCCAGATCGCCTGCGCCTCCTGTGACAGAGTGCGTGATCTCGAACCCCCCTGCTTGTTGAGGTAATACATCGTGGTCGTATTGTCCGTCTGTACAAGCAGAGAGTCGTTCTTTTTCAGGAAGAAGAAAAAAATAAATATGACTCTCTTTTTCCTTTCTTTGAATGGCACTTAGTTTGTGCTGATGTTTTATCAGTGTTTATATCTTTTCACTGGTATGGGCTATTTCTCTTTCAGTGGGGTTATCAGTTATTAAAGGTTTAAACCTAAAACCGGACAGCCTGCGTATAAACCAGTGAGTGGGTCTTTACTGGGACTGTTCTCTTGGATAGGCCTCATTCCCTTTTGCAGGCCTAGAATGAGACATGTATAAGAAGAACTTGATGTTTAATGGAAATAAGTTGACTCATGGGACGACACTGTCAGAGTCACGTGAAGACTTAAGTGAGCACTGTTGTACTGTAGTTTACCTGTAAACCTTAAGGCAGTCCTTTTTCCAGCCTTTATCAGAGTAATCGAAACAATAAATGAGTTCTTTGATGGCTGGGAAGCACACCTGCAGGAGCTAAGAGAGGCCTCTAGTTAGTCATAGAAAAGAAGCGTCATATGAGCGTACTGGAACTCCGAGCCATGAGACTAGGCCTACAGGCATTTCTTCCAAGATTAAGCAGTCCTCATCTGGACAGATAATGCAACATCTGCATTTTACATAGCCGTGCAAGGGAAAACAAAGTCCAAGAATTTCTCAGAGGAGGCTCGATTTCTGTTGGACTGGGCCATTTCGCACACAGTTGACATTGCAGTTGAACATCTGCCAGGGTGCCAAAATGAGAACAGGATGCTCTGTCGAGAACTTTCAGACTGCGATGAGTGGAAACTCTACCAGGGCCAACTTGACTGCAACTTCCGATAATGGTGTTTACCTATGATTGCTCATCACTCAGAGCAACAGAAAATTTCAGTGCTGCGCTACCAGGTTTTGGCATCGAGGGGCCATGGGCAATGCTTTTTGATCAGATGAACATGATGGTGCATACACCTTTCTTCCATTTCTCCAGATCCACGGGTTTTGAGGAAGACTAAGACAGATCTCTGCACTCTTGATTCTCATTGCTTCAGCACGGCCAAGCCAGTATTAGTACAGTGAACTACTGCAACTGCCAGCACGTATGGCAGTACCACTAAAACAGCACTCCAGGATTTTCTCCTGACACCAGAGAGAGATAATCCATCACAACTCCAAGTGGTGGAACTTGACTGCATGGTACCCGACCACCTACAGCCAGGTCACAGGAATTTACTATCAGAATGTAGGGACATCCTAGCACGGGGAACTAAATATGTACAAAATTGTTTGTGGTTAAATGTATAACATTTTGGGAGAAAATATGCATATGAGATAAAATGAAAAAGTGGAGAGACCTCTTTTGGAAAATCCTTATACCAGAGCATGCATCCCCTATCCTGACAATATTCCCTATATTTTGCCATGCTCATCCCCTTCCACTCCTGGCAGGCTGGGGTTCTGCGCTCATTGAGAAACGCTGTGTAAGTGATAGATGCATACTTGGAAATACTAAAGACAGTCTGTTTGTATGTACTCAAACCTAATGAGAAGCAACAGAAGTTTGAGCATGGGCAGGGGCTTAATGCAAGCCCCTGCGGTGCAAGGACCCCACACACCAGGTGCCCCTTTAACCAAAGGCCTATGAATATCTCCGAGATATGGGAGCTTGAGGGGCCCTTCACTAAGCATAAGGAGCGATACAGTTACGCAATATACCTAATGTAACTGGAAAGTTGTAGTGTGTTGGGGTTTTCCTTAAAGAGATCTGTTTAGTTGCTTCTTGATTTGTATGAGGCTGTAGCAATTCTAGCGTTTGATGCTGTTTGCTATCTTGAGACTGCGGATCGAGATGACCCATTTTCAGTTTTCTCCATTTTGGATTGAAGTAATCTTCACAACTTCATTGTGTCTAGGATGCCTTTCAGGGTAATGATGTGGTATGTGGCACACTATTGATTAGAGTGTTATGTCATTCCAGGTGAGAGGTGACAACAGCCTATACTTCCTTAAGGAGGGAGTGTTGATACCATGTTCTCTAAATCTTCCTGGTGACTTCTTCACTGAATTTGAGATCAGTGTATCGGATGAATCCAAATGATTTTGCTTTGTATGTCAGTCATAAGATGAGGCCTGCTAGTTCCTATTGAAGAGCCAAGCTTGGAACTGTGAATGTTCAGCCCGGTATGCTAACAAATAGAACTAAGTTATTGTCATGTAGAGCTTTAGGTACATCTGGATTAGTTTGAGACAGGAGTTGAGTTCCTGTATTCGTCAGTGTTTGAAGTGTGGTACAGCCTGTTCTTCTCTTTGTAGTCCAGCACAGGCTAAAAGAAAGTAAACTATAATCCAGCATGGGCACAGTAATAATGTTTTTCTTTTTATTCCAGTTGAAGTAAAGTAGGCAGACTAATCTTGTGATTCAATGAAGGATAAACCAAAGTAGTTTGTAATGCAAAGATTGACATAGCAATGTAAATAAGTTTTAGTCCACAAGATGGTGAAGCAATCCGAGTGAGCTCTTATAATCTATTGCAGTATAAAGCAATTGTAGTGCTGGGTAAAATAATCCTTTCAATCTCCCTCTATAATCTAATACAGGGTATAGAAATTAATGTAATTTCTTTCTGTAATCTAGTGAAGAAGAGGTAATCATTTTTATGTACTTCGGTGTTAGAATACATAGCAAAGCAAGCAAAAGAATCCCTTGTAGTCTGTAAAGTGCATAACCGAATGTTCTTCTCCAGTCTTCCAACAGAAAACAAATTGAGCAATCTGTGTCTGTGATCTAAGGCAGATAAAGTAATTGCTGTAGTCTCTGTAATCTTTTGCATGGTAAAGTAAGTAGTACATTCAACAGTTTTCTAATGCAGCAGTAAGTAATTAGTATAATCTCCTCTAACATAGCGTAGTTTAAAAGTAATCTGATTCACTTCCTGCTTTGATCCACTGTGGGTTAAAGTAATCAGAGTAATATTTCTGTACCTTGTAAAAGGTAGTTATTTGAGTAATTTGATATCAAGTGCAGCTTGTAGAGTAATCTTTAATGCTACGCCTGATAACCAGTTATCCCGTTCTGTAATCTGATAGAGACTTAAGCAAAGTAATTGTTAAGGGGAACCTCTGAAGCTGTTTGGTTGCTTGCTTTTGGACCTTGGAGGAGCGCGGCATCTCTGCTTGCCCTAGCAGAGCGGACCCCCGTCACCACTCACCTCACAACTCGCCGGACCCGCTTCGCGGGTCCCGCAGCGCGTCATCTGTTCCTGGAGGCTGTTGGTTGCTGTGGGACTACCAGGAGGAGCGCGGGGAAAGGCGAGTGGACCAGCGGGGCTGCGAGCATAGGCAGGGACTCCAGAGTCCAGGAGCCCCTGCGGGCCCAACCTGCAACACCTGGGCTGCTCTCCCCGCTGGCCACGCCCCCCGCCGACGGAGTGAAAAGCGGGCTTCACTTCTGCCCCTGTGGGACCCTCTGAAGCTGTTTGGTTGCTTGCTTTTGGACCTTGGAGGAGCGCGGCATCTCTGCTTGCCCTAGCAGAGCGGACCCCCGTCACCACTCACCTCACAACTCGCCGGACCCGCTTTGCGGGTCCCGCAGCGCGTCATCTGTTCCTGGAGGCTGTTGGTTGCTTTGGGACTACCAGGAGGAGCGCGGGGAAAGGCGAGTGGACCAGCGGGGCTGCGAGCATAGGCAGGGACTCCAGCGTCCAGGAGCCCCTGCGCGCCCAACCTGCAACACCTGGGCTGCTCTCCCCGCTGGCCACGCCCCCGCCGACGGAGTGAAAAGCGGGCTTCACTTCTGCCCCTGTGGGACCCTCTGAAGCTGTTTGGTTGCTTGCTTTTGGACCTTGGAGGAGCGCGGCATCTCTGCTTGCCCTAGCAGAGCGGACCCCCGTCACCACTCACCTCACAACTCGCCGGACCCGCTTCGCGGGTCCCGCAGCGCGTCATCTGTTCCTGGAGGCTGTTGGTTGCTGTGGGACTACCAGGAGGAGCGCGGGGAAAAGCGAGTGGACCAGCGGGGCTGCGAGCATAGGCAGGGACTCCAGCGTCCAGGAGCCCCTGCGCGCCCAACCTGCAACACCTGGGCTGCTCTCCCCGCTGGCCACGCCCCCCGCCGACGGAGTGAAAAGCGGGCTTCACTTCTGCCCCTGTGGGACCCTCTGAAGCTGTTTGGTTGCTTGCTTTTGGACCTTGGAGGAGCGCGGCATCTCTGCTTGCCCTAGCAGAGCGGACCCCCGTCACCACTCACCTCACAACTCGCCGGACCCGCTTCGCGGGTCCCGCAGCGCGTCATCTGTTCCTGGAGGCTGTTGGTTGCTGTGGGACTACCAGGAGGAGCGCGGGGAAAGGCGAGTGGTCCAGCGGGGCTGCGAGCATAGGCAGGGACTCCAGCGTCCAGGAGCCCCTGCGCGCCCAACCTGCAACACCTGGGCTGCTCTCCCCGCTGGCCACGCCCCCCGCCGACGGAGTGAAAAGCGGGCTTCACTTCTGCCCCTGTGGGACCCTCTGAAGCTGTTTGGTTGCTTGCTTTTGGACCTTGGAGGAGCGCGGCATCTCTGCTTGCCCTAGCAGAGCGGACCCCCGTCACCACTCACCTCACAACTCGCCGGACCCGCTTCGCGGGTCCCGCAGCGCGTCATCTGTTCCTGGAGGCTGTTGGTTGCTGTGGGACTACCAGGAGGAGCGCGGGGAAAAGCGAGTGGACCAGCGGGGCTGCGAGCATAGGCAGGGACTCCAGCGTCCAGGAGCCCCTGCGCGCCCAACCTGCAACACCTGGGCTGCTCTCCCCGCTGGCCACGCCTCCCGCCTATCAGTTCGAGAACACACAGTTGTAGAGTTATAAGGAGAGCAGTGCCACCGCTTCGCGGGAGCGCGCGGGAGGGCGCCGGGAGAAGCCCGGGACAAGGGCGGGACCGTCTGTGGCCGTCCGGGGCCGATAGAGGCCGGGCCGGGCCCATCCTCTTGATCCCACTCACCAATACAAGTAAGGCTATGCCCTCGCCACCATTACGAGAAACCCCATCAAGGGATGGGGCCTCCAGCTCAGGGACTCTGGATAATTATTTTAAATCCGCCAAGGGAGACGCGGGCAAGGAAAACTCACTAGAAAAACGTAGGGCGGAGCGCAGGCGCTTCATTGAATCCTTGAAAAACAGACCATTGACTGATATCATCCCTTACCCCAGTTCCCAAGAGGAAGGCACTCCCCCTAGCAGCCTAATTACCCCGACACTCGAGGACTTCCCCCTCTTATTAAGGGAAATCCCCTCCACTCCAGGGAGAGTGCCCGGAAAAAACGCAGAGATAGCCCCACAAGAGTTATCTCTTACCCCTGTCAACCTGATAACCCAAACTCCCCCTACGCAAATAGCGAAGAAGAGTAAGTCCAAACTAAATGTAGTGGCAGAGTTGCATAAGCCCCCACCCAGTAAACGCGCCCGGAAATCAGTAGGGGGACGGGGGAAATCCAAAACATCACATCTTGACTTTGGCAAGAAACACACTAACAGTCTTCTACCGGGGAAACCTAAGGAGATAGTGCCCACCACTCCATTTCCTAAGCCCCCAAGCCCCAGCATAATTCTTACCACCAAAGAACCACAGGCTATTCCATCGAATTTAAGCCTTCCACTCTCTGCCACAGGGAGCATCGAATTCCTATTCCGCTCCTTTCTGCAGCCCATTAGCGATAGTCTGAAAAAAGTTGAGATTAGGCTCACCTTACTAGAAACATCTCTCACTACTCTGAACACCCTAGTAAGTAAACAGACAAAGCTAGCGGGAACCTATCCTTCTGCTGGGGACATCTCAATAGTAGAAGCTGTAACAAATGCCAACAAAGCCCCCCCCCGGAACCCGCCATCTGCCCCTCCTCTGCAACCCCTTATGGCCATCCCACTCCAGGCACGGCAGAACAACCAAAGCAATAAACCTATTTAACCATCAGACCATGCCCCCCATAGTTCTCAAACGGAGACTCCTGGAATAGACCAAGAACAGGTTAACGCCCCCCCACACTCTCCGGCCTGGCCAACCCCCAGACCACGGAGGCCAGACCTCCCGCCAGAAGCCAATAGATTAATGGTGGTCTTAGCAGGTGCCCCTCATTTAAGATCAGGGGAGAATGAGGATTATCAATCCCTTAAGAAAAAGGTCATTAAATGGCTTAATTGGAATCGACCCCTACCATCTCATTTTAACAACGAGATCATTATGGTGAGAAGGGTCCCTTGGTTAGGGAAGACCAGGAAATCCATAGTTGGGGACTGCATCCTGGTTACTTTTAAAGACCCAGGCACTGTTTGGCATATCTGTGGAGGAGTTAACAGATCCCTGGATTCCACCATACAGACCCTCCCAGTATCTTTCTTCTTCCCCCCCCATTCGCAGGCACCAGGATCCATCGCATGACGATTGTCAAGGGTGGAACATAGACGTAGACATAAAGGCTATGTACAACGCCCGCATTTCCAACCGCCGGACACACCCTTTTGCCATTTTAATCGCTTCAATTGTCTGAACGGTTTGGACGGGGTCGACTGACTTACTGTCTGCAAGCCAGCGACTGGGGATAATGGCTCCTGCGGACTCTTGGAACTGCCCATTTTGTCCCATGGCACAATTCCTGGCCCATTGAATGACCTAGTGGCTTCTGACCACGGCACATTTGAATCTTTTCATCCAGCCACTGACAGCGTAGCCGCAGATGAGGAGACCACCACGGTCCCTTTTCCTGCGGATAATGGCGAGCATAGATCCCCTGTGCCACATACATCTCCTGCTGTCCTTGCCCTAGGCCCTGCAACAGAAGTGGGGCCTGGAATCACCTCCTCTGACCCCTATGATATGGCAACCTCCACCTCCGAACACTTGAGGCTTATCTCCTGGAACATCGCGGGACTGGCCAATAAATTGGAAGAACCGGACTGGGCAAAGTACATAGAGACTGGCGATATATGTATGTTCCAAGAAACCTGGGCCAGAGAGGATTACGGACACCAAGGCTATTCATCATTTTTCATCCCAGCAAGGTGGGAAGGCAAAGGCCGCCCATCAGGGGGACTTACGACGTGGGTCGCAGCTCATTTGGGCTGTGTGGCCACACGGCTGCCACTCAACTCTGATGATATCCTTGTGGTCTCACTAACATGGCCAAACAAAGCTAATCTTCTGTTGGTTAACATCTACTCCAGGCTGATGGGAATGGCAAAGGAATCACCAACCATTGATGAACTTTCGAATTTCTTAGCTGAACTGCCGATTGATTCATATTATGTGGTGGGTGGGGACTTTAACTCTCACTTCGAGCCACTCCCCGGCCTTCTTGAAGGTTTTGCATCGGAAGAAGAGGCTAGGTGGGCAGTACCATGGGTGGAAGCTCCATCCCCGAAAGCCTGGACCCCACTGGCACTGCAAATTACTGCCCTCACTCTAAGGTTCGGACTCAGAGCCTGTAATGGGCGCATGAAATCTGACGTACCCAGCAAAAATACCTACAATAGACGGGGGAGAGAGTCTCATTTGGACTATGTCTTGGTCCAAATAGTGAGGTGGTCGACAATACAGGATTTCAGGGTGATGGACAGGACGGACAGTGATCATAACGCCCTTGAGCTAGACCTTGCCCACCCAGGTCCCCAGGCTCAAGTGTCTCATGAGGAAGGGAATAACCCCACGCTCCTCCTGGACAACAGTAGGAGAAGAATCAGGTGGGAGCACATGGTTACAAATAAGGATAAACTCCCTCTGCTCTATGCGGAGATTACCCCCATCTTGGAAATCGTTGGGAGCCTTGACATTGAGGCAAACAATAGAGACGCAAACAGCAAACTGTTTGATGCCCACGAGGAACTTATAAAAGTTGCGGCACCCCATTTCACTCGTAGCTCACGAAAGCCAAGGGAGAGGTGCCAAGGTAAAATACAGTGGTACAATGCAGCATGTAGACGGGCCAAAACAGAACTTCTTGGAATAATTAAGGAGGGCATAGGAGGGGAACGCCTTAAACAAAGCAGGCAAGCCTATAAGAAGCTTCTTGCTCAGGCTAAAGTAGAATGGGAGGAAAATCAGTGGGAAGAACTCACGAAGGCCTTAGCAATCCAAGATCAACGCCTGTTCTGGAGGACCGTGAATGGGGGATCAGGGAGTCTTCATTCGGCAGTAGAGCCCAATATAGCTCCTGGAGTGTGGCAGGCCCACTTCCAGTCCCTATACAGTTCTGAGCCCGGAGAACTCCCTGCTCCTATTGAACTGGAGAGGCCGGGCTCCCGAGGGGATCCAATAACATTAGGTGAGGTTACTGCTGCTATTTCAGGTCTGGCATCGGGGAAGGCGCCAGGACTGGATGGGCTACCGGGAGACCTGTTTAAACAGGAGCCCACCGTCTGGGCGCCTTACCTCGCCGCTCTTTTTAACAGCGTCCTCGGTGGGATGGAAATCCCTAGTACTTGGCTGGGGGCTGAGGTGGTCCCTATTTTTAAAAAGGGATCCCCCCCCCTCCTCCCAGCCAACTACAGACCGATTAGCCTGATAGATGTAGCACAGAAGCTGTTCGGCAGGGTGCTGCTGAACAGGCTCCAGGATTGGAGGGCGCCCTCAGTCCCTACCAGGCAGGATTTAGGAAGGGGGTATCCACGGTGGACCAGGTTTTTAGACTGAATCTGGTCTACTGGAGGACAGCGAAGTTCGAGGGCCGCAGTCTGTACACAATTTTTGTGGACTTACGGGCCGCCTTCGACCTAGTGCCCAGGGGGAAACTTTGGAGCGTCTTGGAAGGGATGGGCGTGCCCCCAGACATCTTACTAACCCTGCAGAGGCTGCACCACAATAATTACGCCCGTGTGAGGTGCGGGAGGTCGGGGGAACTGACTGACAGATTCCCCGTTGGCAGAGAGGTGAGACAGGGCTGTGTGCTGGCGCCGACCCTGTTTTGCCTCTTCGTCAACGGGGTAATCGCCCATCTTAATGCCACCGACTACACAGACGCCCCCAAACTAAACGGCAACAGGGTGCCCGCAATAATGTTTGCGGATGACGCACTGTTGCTATCTAAAACACCCATGGGCATACAAAGGATACTTGATGCCTTCGTGGCTTTCTGCCTGGATAGAGGGCTTGAAATCAATGCCACAAAAACCAAATTCATGGTATTGAATCCGAGCCTGAAACAGCGCCCGAATTCACAACTGGGAGCTGTGCGATTGGAAAGAGTAGCCACTTTTGAATATCTTGGCGTGACGCTCAACGAAACTATGACCTGGGGACCTCACCAGAGTAGGGCCAACCTTAAATTAATACAAACTACCGGGGGTATCTCCCGGATGATGATTGGCTCATCCTACCGCCCATTGGGGCCCTTAATCCAGATATATAAGGCCCAGGCCAGGGGGGCGATCATGTACGGGGCTGAACTGTGGGGCCACATGCCATGCCGGAACCTGTCTTCCACAGAAAACAAGTTTATAAGACAGATAGCCGCACTTCCATCAAGCACTCCACTCCTTCCCCTGAGGCTTGACCTAGGGCTACGACCACTTGCTGATGAGATAAGCTTGAGACCCATTGCCTTTTGGCGTAGGCTATGGAGCAGCAACGACCTAGCCGACTATAGGGCGGAACTGGTTGAACTATTAAACCACCCCAAGGCGCTTAGTATTCCCTGGGTCCAAAACATCCAAGCTATTTGCACGGATCTGGGGCTCCCTGAATTGTGGACTGAGCCGGCAAACGTAGCACCAAGAATCTCCAAAAGAGGCCTGGCGAATCTGTATCATGAACACAAAAGGGCAAGGGCCCAAGCTACCCAGATAGAGGGGTCCCTATCATCTGTGTTCCTGCAAAGTAAGGATAGTTACAGATTCGAGAAGGCTTTGGATCCTATATATCCCACACTTACCAGGAAGTTATTCCTCCAGTGGAGATACGGTACATTGCCCTTTCGGTCCTTTACAAGTTCCTGGTCACAGGCCCCCTCCGCCAAGCATTGTCCTCTTTGTGTTGATAAAGAGGAAAATGACTTGCATGTGGTCTTCTTCTGCCCAGCCTATAAGGCAGCCAGAAAACATTGGCTCCTTCCTCTGATTAAGAATTTGGGTGGCAGGGAATACGCACCTATGTACAGGATTTTAAAATCCGATGTTTCCGGCCCAACTGTTTTTGCACTTTCCAAATTCTTCCCTAATGTTTGGTACACACGCAATCGCTTTTTAAAAAATTCTGGGTAGTCCTTAGTAATGCTACATCTCTTATAAACTGCTTTTATGTCTGTGTTCTTTTTTTAACTCATGTATTGATGTTTCATCAGATTTTGACAGAGTTCTATGTGATTTTATCTTTATTGTGTATCTTTTATGACCGAATGGTCGAAATAAAGATTGAAAATGAATGAATTGTTAATTTGGTAATTCAGTAAAATGTGAAAAAATCAGAGTACTAGCATCCTTCTATTAAATGCACAGTAATGTAACTTGAATGTAAAGTAACAAGGGCAGTTGGTGTATGCATTAGGGCAGGATAATATCCTAATCAATCTTTTTCTGTTACTGTAGTAATGTTTTGCCATGTACTGTTGTTGTTACTTTTTACCCTGGTTGTTAGTTTACTCTACTTAATCCTGTATTAATCATCTAGCATTGAGTACAGAGAAATGTAAGCAAAGTAATCTGTTATTTTATTTAGGGTAAAGTAATGCCAGTAATAGTTTGAAAGCATTTTACTCAGAATAACATTTTCTATTGTAAAGCAGGGTGAAGTAATCAAAGTCATTTCTTTCTCTATAACAGTAAAGTGGAAACCCATTAGGTTGAAGCCCTTCTTCATTCAGATAACATTATGAGTGTAAACTTTTGCAAGATAAAGTAATCAGATTAGTGTCCTTATTTATTCCAATGGAGGGTAACTTAAACATCAGAATTTACTGAGATCATTGATATAGGGTAAAGTACTCCACTATCTCATTCTGTGATCCAGATATGATAAAGATACTAGATTATTCTCTTTGTTTGATTTTGTGCATGGTTAAGTAATCGTAGAAAGTAATTTGTAAAAGTAGAAGCTTACATCAGTTGCGGAGTAGATTTTCAGGTTCAATACCCTGCTGTTTAGACATTCTTGGTGTCCTACAGTATTGGAATGCAGGGTAAACTTATCCACAGTCAATTTTAAAAAACAATCTAAATCCAGATAAAGTAATCCACTACACCCTGTAATGTAATACAAGAATGGTCTTTTTCAGAGCAGGGTAAAATTATCAATAATCTTGTATAAAGTGTAGTAATCAATTTGGATTGTGAAGTAATATTAGCATTTTACAGAGTCTTCTGTGTCTCAAGGCAGAGTTAAGAAGTCAGCATCTCTTTTTGCACTCTTGATTTTTTGTAAAGCAGTTCAACTAATCTGAAAACTGTAAAGAGAGTGAAGTAATCTACAATCAAATTCAGCATAATGTGGACAAAGGAATCCCTTTCATTAAGGGTAAAGTAATTGAAGTGATGCCATTCTCTGTTGTAATTCTAAGTACAGCTATCAAAATAGAGTATTTCTGCTATTTAATGTCTTCTAAGGTAATTTAATATTCTATAATTTAATGCTGGCAAATGCAGTTGGAGTAATATTCTGTAATCTTAATGCGTGGTTTATTAATCAAATTAGTCAACTTTGTCTAATTTGGGGAGCAGTATTCTGTGATGTTGGCAGAGTATAAGTAATCATCTCAACTAAGAACACACAAATTAATCAGATACTTTTTTGTAATCTGTTGAAGGGTAAAGTAATTGCATTTACTCCCTATTGTAATCCAATGTCAAGGTTAAGCAACTAAAGTATGTTACTTCTGTTAGGGAAAAATTCAAGTGAATAGAATGAGCTTCAATCAAATTAATAAAGATAAAATAAATGTAATGAGAGAAAATATGTTTATAATCTCAAGCAGAGTAAAGAAGTTGGATCTATCAATTTATGTAAATCAATAGAGTACAACAGTCAGAATAATGCCCTGTAATCTGAAACTAATAAAGTAGTGTGATAGAGTGAAGTAAACAAAGTAATATCCGTTGTAAAGTTTTTATTCAAACGTTGAGAAACGTAATACAGAAATAACATGACACAGGATAATGAAACACCTGTAGTTTCTTTTAGAGTAGCTTATTCTGGTGCAGTCATTTTATATCTCTTCTCTGTTTAATGGAGACTTGACATATGCTGCTTCTGAATATGAAGGAACCTTGCACTACTGCTGTATCTGATTGACCCCTCACTTTCTTCCATCTCCTGTACAGAGCATTTATGATTTGAATCCTTTGCATCATCGAACTGTTTCTCTTCCCTTCTCTTCACGGTTCCAGATAGCTCAATTAACATGTTTGTGTTTATTTCCTTAGAGTGCCTCTCTGAAGGATGCCGCTCTGTGATTCAGGAACAAGCCACATCTTTGGGGCTTTCCATGTTCTCCCTGCTGGTGAAGAGGTCGACTGACTTGCTGAAAGAGCTGGCACGAGGTAATGGCAATAGAGGCTGGAGAAGGTTCTAGACATTTGAGAATGGCATTGCTATTAGTGCCAAAAAAAGGTCACTGCTTTCTAATCATGCATTGAGAATTTGAAGGGTGTGGGAGTTTTTGGGGTAAGTAAAAAGAATAGCAAGACCAGAAAAAAGCAAACGAAGGTCCTTGAATATTGCCCAACACCCCACGATGCTTGAAATTAATCCTCTTAAGAGGTCAGACCCTCCTTATGTGTCTAAGGCAGTCTTGTGTATACATTCGTAACTCACGCTCTAGGTGGAAGGCAAATTCAGGAAATGTGTTTTGAGGATTAACAGTTTGGGCACAACACTTGCATAACAAAACCACTAAGTAAAGCTCCCTGACAAATTTAGTTCAATCAAATGACGTATTTTGTGGTGACAATAAGGCCAAAGTGACTACAAATGGATCAGTCACTGGAAATGTGTTGCTTTCTAAAGCAACAGTTCCATTCCACTTGAATTCTACATTCCGAATGGACAATCAGTGAAGGTTCCTACATAGTACTAACAAGTGGCCAATAGAGACTTCGTTCCCTACAGTCACACAGCATGCTGCCAAGCCAGAGAGCCATGTTCACTGAATCCTCATTATGTTCCCAAAAAGTGGCAGACATACAGTGGCAACCAGGCCTTGTTATGGCCACTCTGAACGTTGTATCATTATACACTTCCATCAAACACAAAAGGTTTCAGTTCTTTGGCATAGACATCACAGAAGCAAGGAGAAAATCGAGAACTGAGGCTCAGACGCCAAGAAGCAAGTTGGATCATGCGTCTACAATCAGTCCACCATGGCCAGAACTCTGATCATGAGTTACAGTACTTTTTGGGAACATAATGAGGATTCACTGAACATGGCTAGCAATGGTCAGCCGGCACCCCACAGTCTAGATATTTCCCTTCTGTTCAGCTTCCACTCTAAAGTACTCTGTCCTATGGTGCACGTGCCTGATTTACCATGGCCTTATGTCCCATTTGATGGTTTGAGAACTTTATCAGAACATTATATGTAACTCTAATATGTTGATCATCCTTTGTCTTTAAACATGATGACTTTTTTTGGGTACTGTTTTCAGTGCCGCTTTGCACTTTATTGTGCATGCTTAATAATTGATTCCTAGTGCTTATTTATCGTGTTTCGAATTTTGCTCTCTGCTTGGAGCTCATTTCAAATTGTATTGCTGGATGTAAAGAAGGTTATGCTCTTACACCTTCCATCTTATAACCTCTCCTTGCTTTCCCTTATTTCCGACTTTATTTCCAACTTTAACTTGCACCCTTCTCACTAATCTACACTTTTACCATACCGTGCGTTTCGGCCTCAGGCTGTTTCACTTTCACGGCCGCGAGGCCGTGCTTCAAAGGGATCCGCTCCTCCGCCCCCTGCTTCACACTTTAAAGGAATGCTCTCCCCTGCCCCCCACAGCAATGCCAAGAGCTTGTTTGTGGCAGCCTTGAGCTGAGGTGAGAGCTGCTTGCAGAATATCTTCCTTCCCACCCTCGCCATCTCCGGAGTTACCCGCGGCTGTGCTCTCCCCCGCCCTCCACAGCAATGCCAAGAGCTTGTTTGTGGCAGCGTTTAGCTGAGGTGAGAGCTGCTTGCAGAATATCTTCCTTCCCACCATCGGGATCTCCGGAGTTACCCGCGGCTGCATTGCAAGCCTGTGCCTCTGCTGGTTTAATTTTAACTTCGTGCAATGTCACTGAATTTCTCCACATCATAATTACCCTCTTTGCTTCTGATCAGCATAGCTGGCCTCGAGCCACATTTAGCTGAGGTGAGAAATGCTTGCAGAATATCTTCCTTCCCACCCTTGCCATCTCCGGAGTTACCCGCGGCTGCATTGCAAGCCTGTGCCTCGGTAGTTTAATTTTACCTTCATGCAATGTCACTGAATTTCTCCACATCGTAATTACCCTCTTTGTTTCTGATCAGCATAGCTAGCATAGCTGGCCTCGAGCCACTTGTCATAGCGTAATTGCGCAGTCACCAGTTTCAATTTTAGCACCGCCGTTCTACCACTCTGTTCATATCTTTGTGGAACTTGTTCTTACTTTGCTGTTTATCCAACTTCCCTCTCTCCAGACTCCACTGATGTCTTCTTTTTATTCCTCAGTTTTCCATTTGACAATCACTTGTCGTAAGCCAATGACCGGGGTTTAACTTATGCCATTCGGCTGAGTGTTCCTTCTCACAGAACAGTGGGTTGCCTTGTAAGTAGACCGGAAGTAGTGTGTATGGCCCTCATTTCAGCTGCTGGGCCAATAGCATCTTTTCGTGTAGAAGCTGTCCCGTTATCGGCCACCATTTAGCTATCCCTACAACAGTAGGCTCTTTAAAGATCCCCAATATATCACCGATATTTCCCCCAGGGACCCGGTGGACCTTCTGTTGGATTCATTGGTGGTACACATGCCTTGACACTAACAAATCCGTCCATAGTGTTGCACCACTCCGCCCCCCGCCCGGTACACCGCTCCCTTGTTTGGGTTGTAAGTTCTGGCGAGTAAAAATGCATGTGAAAATGCATGTCCATCTGGCTAGTGGCCGAGGTGCTCCCTTGTAACACGAGGTGGGACATCTCGTGCAGGCCTTTCTGTTCGAGATTTACCAAACCTCCCAAGAGAAGTAAAGATGCAGTCTTCCAGTACCTACTCTGGCCGTGCACTTCGGGCTTTCTCTCTCCCCACACAGTAATAAAGATCTGCACGTTTCCACTGTCCGCGTTTTTCTATCTGTTCACTTCCGGGTAGTCCGTGGGTGAAGGGCTCAGTGACTGCCACAGATGGCCCTGGTGTCCAGCAAGCCACAGACTGAGAAACTGGCTCACGTTTGCCCTCCGCTGAAGCGCGTCCAGTTGCTCGCAACATGCCACCCTGCATACGGCTCACTGATCTTTTATGCAAATGAATGTTGAACTGGGATTGAATGAATTGGGAAAGGACTAAGATGGACCGCAAGGATGACCTGTCCTTTATAATACCGGGGCTTTTCGTTAAATGCATCCATGTATTTGTTTAGCTGTCACGGTGCTTCATGCAGTGTGACATCCCCTCCTCTGTATCTGCATTTCCCAACGGCCCCAGTTCACCCTCCAGAGACACATCTTGACAATACGCATGCGTGGGCCCGCTATGCACTGTTTCCTTAAGAGAGTACTGTGTGTCTATTTTTTGTGCCTTTCTGCCCTCTGTTAGACTCGTTTTTCCCTTTTTATTCTGCCCTTATGCCCTCTGCAACACCACATCATCACTCAGCGCTACCCCAGCATCACTCAGCACCACCACATTATCACTCAGCACCACCACAGCACCACTCAGCACCACCACAGCACCACTCAGCACCCCCACAACATCACTCTGCAGCACCACTCAGCACCACCACAGCACCCCCACTCAGCACCACCACAGCACCCCCACATTATCACTCAGCACCCCCACATTATCACTCAGCACCACCACATTATCACTCAGCACCACCACATTATCACTCAGCACCACCACAGCACCACTCAGCACCACCACAGCACCACTCAGCACCCCCACAACATCACTCTGCAGCACCACTCAGCACCACCACAGCACCCCCACTCAGCACCACCACAGCACCCCCACATTATCACTCAGCACCCCCACATTATCACTCAGCACCCCCACATTATCACTCAGCACCACCACATTATCACTCAGCACCACCACATTATCACTCAGCACTACCACAGCACCACTCAGCACCACCACAGCATGATTCAGCACCACCACAGCACCACTCAGCACCACAACAGCACCGCCACAGGACCACCCAGCACCGCCACAGCACCACTCAGCACCACCACAGCACCACTCAGCACAACCACAGTCCCACTCAGCATCACTCAGCACCACTCAGCACCACCACAGCATCACTCAGCACCACCCAGCACCACCACAGCACCACTCAGCACCCCCACAGCATCACTCAGCACCACCACAGCACCACTCAGCACCACCACAGGACCACCCAGCACCGCCCACTCAGCACCACCACAGCACCACTCAGCACAACCACAGCCCCACTCAGCACCACCACATTATCACTCAGCACCACCACAGCACCACCCAGCACCACCACAGCACCACTCAGCACCCCCAAAACATCACTCTGCAGCACCACTCAGCACCACCACATTATCACTCAGCACCACCACATTATCACTCAGCACCACCACAGCACCACTCAGCACCGCCACAGCATCATTCAGCACCACCACAGCATCATTCAGCACCACCACAGCACCACTCAGCACCACCACAGCACTACCCAGCACCGCCACAGCACCACTCAGCACCGCCACAGCACCACTCAGCACCACCACAGCACCACTCAGCACAACCACAGCACCACTCAGCACAACCACAGCATCACTCTGTAGCACCACTCTGCACCACCACAGCATCATTCAGCACCACCACAGCACCACTCAGCGCAACCACAGCATCACTCAGCACAACCACAGCACCACCACAGCACCACTCAGCAACCACCACCACAGCACCACATTATCACTCAGCACCACCACATTATCACTCAGCACCACCACATTATCACTCAGCACCACCACAGCATCATTCAGCACCACCACAGCACCATTCAGCACCACCACAGCACCACCACAGCATCACTCAGCACCACTCAGCACCACAACAGCACCACCCAGCACCGCCACAGGACCACCCAGCACCGCCACAGCACCACTCAGCACCACCTCAGCACAACCACAGCCCCACTCAGCACCACCACAGCATCACTCAGCACCACCACAGCACCACTCAGCGCAACCACAGCACCACTCAGCGCAACCACAGCACCACTCAGCGCAACCACAGCATCACTCAGCGCAACCACAGCATCACTCAGCGCAACCACAGCATCACTCAGCGCAACCACAGCATCACTCAGCAGAACCACAGCATCACTCAGCACCACCATAGCATCATGGTTCAAATATGTTCTCTCAATGTTTCAAGCTTTATTACAAATGTCACAAGAAGATGTTAATATTTCACTTCTGTTCTTGGATTTTCGTCACAATAAAATACACTGAACATAATCTTGTTTGTGTTAATGTACGTACAAATACAAAACATAAAAAAAAATCTAATTTACAATGCCAAAAGCTCAAACTTTTACTAATGCGAGACCTATTGCATTGCAAATGCTGGTTTCATTGCGGTGCTTTCATGCCTCCCCCTCACACCTTCTTTCCTCCACTATTATCTATGGTAGCTTTACAGTTCTCTCTACATATACCTTTTTGCCACAATAACAATGAGACCATTGGCTGTAACAGTAACACTGGTCCTAATACCAATGCCTCCTTGCTTTGATGCTAATGACCGGCTGTTTTTCTTTCGAATTTATCGTTTTGGTGTCTATATTACTTTTTTGGTGCTGATATATGTATTTTTTTCATCACGATATCTTAACCAACAATGTGTTTTCTGCTTAACTGTTATGATACTGTACGTTCGAACGCTGCATTATTCACATTGCACCAGTTATATTGGGCGCTTATGAGCGGCTGCTTGATTGAATTGGTGGCTTGGTCGCTTATACTTTTCTTGGATTTAATGAGGATTTGAATTTTTTCAATGCCCAACATATTTGGAGAACTTGTTCATTGATATAGCTCTATACATGATTTTCAGTCTAGGGTGCGGACATAGTCAATGTGGGCGGCATTTTTATTCAGAATGGCTGTCACTTTTTTTGCATCCAATGTTCATGCTAGTCTAGCCTAATAATTTTCGCTGCCTGTGTCAATGTCATTTATTGTGTGTTTCACTCACTCACTCACGCGTCACGTCACATTTTTTATTCTAATTTTAAGTACTTAAATACAGGATCTGTATCGACTCGTTTGTTCAGGATGAATCATTTCGGGTCATCTGAAATTTCGTGTTTTTTCTTCTACTCGCAGGACCTGACTTGTTTCATTTATTCACTAAGGTTTCTTTCTATCTCTTGTGTGATGTCAGTATGAAATATTAGATGTTTTTTCGCTTTCCACATCCATTGGGTTTCGACTCACGAGAGGTGGTCTTCTGCGCTATTCAACTTTGTCACAGACAATGCGCGGCGTGTATATAAATTCTCTATACTGTACCTTGTCTTTCATCTCACCCCCAGCCCTGAAGAGTCACGGGCGCCTTGCCCACATGACGAAACACGTGTTGGCTGGTTACTTTCTTTTGTGATCACCCTTCCGGACAGGAAGGTCGAATACAAATTTTTGAAAAAATAAACTTTCAACTGTGTCCACCTTGTTTCATTTAACTATGGATTGTTCTTTAACACCTCCCCTGCTGGTGACGGAACCGTTCCGTCATCAGCCGCGGTCGCGCTGTGCTGATGACGGAGCGGTTCCGTCACGGCCCGCTCGGCGCACCTGCGCGGCGCGTATTCCGCGCCTGCGCTGAGCTTTCCATTAAGCGGGCCGGCTGTGACGGAACCGCTCCGTCATGAGCACAGCGCGACTGCGGCTGGTGACGGAGCGGTTCCGTCACCAGCATGGGCACGCCGCGCGGCCTCCCCGCCCCCTTAGCGCTGCAGCGGAATAGCCGCCGCAGCGAAGGGGTTAAATAAGTATGACATTTGTATTCACCTCACATAACATGTGCACAGGACGTTTGTTGTAATTACTGAGTGGGCGTTTGCCACTCTCTGCAGAGGTTTTGGGGTCTCCTCTGACCTTGTTGCACCGTTCATCACTGTTGCTTTTTCATCCCTAAAAATACCGTTACCCGTCAAGGCGCCACCCTTCCTGCACACTTGAATACCCTCCACAGAACCCACAATACCTACATAAGTCTGCCTGCCTTCTCAGACTTCCAGCTGTACTTTGTCGATTAGGGCCTCACAATTCTGAAGTCTGGGCATGGTGGGTAACAGGCCACGCACTACCACCCCCCCAAACTTCAGATGGTCTGTGTCCAGCAGAAGTATGCCTGTCTCCAATCGTATACTTCTCCCTGAAACATACTCCGATAAACCACGTATTATAGGTGGGTGCCTTATGCTAGTTCCCCACACCCTCTATATACAACAGTCTTTTTTTTATGGCAGAGACCCAGCTCAGTGAGATGTCGGTTCAAAACTTTCAAAAGGTGGGGAGGCATAGCTACACAAGCCAGCATGGCGGATGCCAATTAGATCAGATACGCCAGACCTATTTCAAATCTCTCTGAATCTGAAGGCTGGCTGCCTGAATCCTATAAATCAGCCCCGAAGGTGATCTGGACATGGGGGTGTGGGCAGAGTGTCTCCGCGAGTCTCGGCGGTAGCGACTGGGGGCCGTGAGCGCCACCTGAAACGACTATCAAGAAGCCGAGGGGAGACGTGTGCATGCAGTGGGGCTCTGACTGCAGCCCGCGACCGGCGCTACTGCAGAAAACACACAGACTAAGGAAAGGCAGCTGCCGAGCTGGGCAGTTGGTGTCCCCCCACCCAACCCAGTCCAGATCTCGGATTGCGGAGCGGGAGGAACAAACCTCTCGTAGCAGCAGCAGTGTTGACCACTCAGTGTGGCCCGGATCGCAGCGAGGCCTACAACCATTGGTGAGTGTGACCTGCTGATCGGAGCTGTGCATGAAATAAGCGACGCTGTTCCGGGGCCTGGGGTGGATCCTGACACTCACCCTGGTGGCACTAAGGGATTTAATTAAAAAGGGGTGGCGGGGTGGCCCGAAGGGAGCCCGACGTAGACCGGCACATGGGCCTCGCCCACTGATGTAGACTACCTGGCACCTCCAATTACCGCGGATCTGATTGTCGGCAAGGGATGGGCCGGAACAACAGAAGATAGAAAACCTGGCCACACTGCACCCCAATAGCCTACAGAGGGCCACCACGAAAACAATAGCTGCGTGGCCGTGGTTGGCATAAAGGCCGAGCACAACACGGTCACATATGGCAGATCTCCACCTAACCTGAGAAGAACAGAGCTATCATTGTTGCCCCATATGAGGTAATATAAATTTTATGGTCAAGTTATGTTCCCTAGCGCGTACCCCACCGACTCCATGTACGAGTTAAAGTGCATGTAACTTCCCTCCTGTACCAGCTATGAAGACGCAAATACATTTGCGTCCAACGTTAACTTGTCCTCTTTCAGACCCACCATGAATGGGTTGGATGGTCCGTTCCTAAGTATGCTATGCCAACGTCTTTTTGTAGTGTACTCCTACGTTTTTTCAGCCCTGGCTGAAGTAGGCCCTGAATCTCTGCCACCGAGCCTCTTTTCTGGCTTCTGACTGCGAGGGCCCCTGCCCAAGCAGCCCCTGTACCCGTGAACTCTGACTTACTTCTAGCGCGGCCCTCCGTGCTCAGCTCAGCCTGCTGCCTGCCAAGATTGACTATAACCTTCGAGTTATCTGTTTCCCTCCCCGAAAATACATTCCAGCCTGCTAGCTTCAGTAAACATCCTTCCTCAGCTACAGGGCTAAAGGGCCGACCTGTCTCTATGCAAGTAATTCATAGCTCCGTTGCCATGCTTCCATGGAAGGCCCCATGCCCCCACGCTTCTCATACAGACACTCAGGCGCTTATACACGCACTCACAGCAAGTATAGAATAGCTTCTGCTCTAGAGACCTTTCTGCCCAGATAGCTTAGTTCCTAAACATCAGATATCAGATATGATAGAAGCACAAGTTGATCTGACATGCCAGACTTCTGTCTCTTTCCGTCAGTGTAAATGTCAAGTCCCCTGCACCCCTCCAATCACACGTCATGCAGCTGCGCGCGCATCCAAGTTTCCGATTTCTGCCGACATTGCCACCTTTTCTGTTAGTGCCACCCATTCGTGACACCTATCAGTGACGTTTCCAGAACACACCTCTAGTTCACGCCTCTTGATTACGCACATGCTCCACGTGTATATTGTTATCTTGTCTTCTCTCAGCTGTTACGCCTCTTGCACTGTAAACCTATGTTATGAAATAAGTATATAAGCTATGTACTGTTAATAAAATGTTAGCGCGCTCATCTATCCCTTCTGACACCCTGTGTGGTGGTCAGAACATGATATCTTGGCCATGACTATTCCTTTTTATGGAATAAAACCCCTTAGAACTCTAACACCACGGACTCTGTTTTCTTTTATTTCTGATTGAGTTATTATTGATCAAGTCAGTCAAATTAACTTTATTCGATTCAATTAAAATCATACAAAGGACATAAAAACAAGATTATTTACAATTAAAAATTATTAAACAATTTCTTTGCACTCGAATTAATTTGACATGATAGTTAAAAAGAATAAAAAATTTATGCATACTGGTTTGACTAGTTCATACATTTTCTTGTTCTGGACGCTGCCACTAGGAAATTTGCCAAGGCAAATGTGATGCGTATGTTTCCCAGGGATTTTAAATAAAGCATGGCTGGTCTCACCTGTAGGAAACCAGCTTCCCTTAAAACAGGTAACAAGTGTTTTTTTCTTACTACAGAAAAGAAATCACAAAACATAACAAAGTGCATCGTGTCCTGAACTGAAAAATTGTCACATGTGCAGGGAGGTGCTAACTCTGGTTTCATCCAGGAATTAAATTTACCCAAATAAAAATGTATAAGATTAAACCTAAATTTGGTTAACAAAAATCTATGAAAGGGGTTTGTGACAAAACATAAATAGGGCTCAATTGCAGGGGAATAGAGTGAGAGATAATGCAGTCGTACTGTAGACTTTTGCAATTCTGCTTCTTCTCGGAGCAAACGTTCCCTTGTCATAAACTGTTTTTTAATTATGTCCACGTCCTGCTTTGTTATACCAGAGGGAGCAGTAAATAAATCTGGGCGACCCAGATCATTGAAGGATTTTTTTATATAGACCAACCATGGGCACTTGAAACAGTTCTCCAGACTCATCACATCCCTCATGATCATATGATTTAACGTTAATTCTGGGTTTAACCAAGTCTTAAGCCAATATAGCAAGGGTGCCAGTCTCACTTTATCCTGGACGTAATCCAGGCCAAGTTCCATATGAATGGAGAAAGTCGGGGAAGATTGGGGGAGGGACAGGAGAGAACGTAAAAACCTATTCTCCGCTAGTTGGATTTTATCTATGCATGCATAGCCCCATAATGGTGCGCCATATAAGGCCACGGGAAGGGATTTACTATTATACACCTTTATGATTGCTTTCATTGGTCTATGTCCCAACCTTTTGGCAAAACCTAGGGTAGCCATAGATGTTCTTGCAACCGCTAAACTTTTAGCTCGTATCTGAGGACTCCAGGTCCCCCTACTATCGAAAAGCACTCCCAGATATGGGAAGACATGGACTCTCGACACTACCTCACCTCTGCAGCAAAATGTTTTTGCTTTGGCCCTTTTCCCCTGGTGGCCTAAGACCATAGTGTGATCAAGTACTTACCTGCATAGAAATTAAGAGAGTAAATTAATTATTTACGTCATTTTGGCGCCCGAACAGGGACCCCTCCCCCACCTCACGCGCCGGTTGGTGCGTTGCAACCTGTGTCCCCTGCCGTCAGTTAGCTGGAAACATACGCGTATCGGCAGGATTTCCTGCATCTCCCTCTGACCCACGGAGGTGACGAAGACTGCGATCAGTACCCAGACGAGGCGGTGAGGAGTGCGGAGGATCCCGACCAGAGCCCAGCCGAAAGAAGCAAGGTCCGAGGTGTCAAGAGGCCCACCAGTTTTCCGAAGTTTTCCGAAGTTTTCCGAAGTTTTCCGAAGTCCCGAGTCGAGTCCAGTCGAGTTTTCCGAGGCCTTCTGTTTCCGTGGTTCCCGGTGAGTACCATTGCTGGGTCGTATCTAGACGGGTTTGGGTACGCAAGTCCGGTCTGCACTGTTTTTAGGCAGTGTATCTGTACTGTTTAGCAGTATATCTAGTATTCCGAATTTCTGCATTTTTGCACTGTTACCACAGTGTATCTGTACTGTTGAGCAGTACATCTAGTAAAGTGGGGTCGTCATCTATGTTTTTAATGTTTTTGTGATTAATGTCGTGGTATGAATGTGACTGTTTTATGTATGTTACTGTGTTTTTGTATAACTAGTTAAAACTCAGAATTAAGTATTCAGGATTGAGCATTTCAGTATCAAGTAGGCACAATGCCGTTTTTCAACAAGTTAAAGCAGATAGGAACTAGGAAAGGGATGTTAGAGGAAGAAATTCCGATCCCCCCTAGGGACACTCCAGGTAATTTTATGTATAATAAACATGGCATAGACGCCATATTGTATCTAGAATTATGGACCGAGTATACAAAGCACCTAGAGGAAAGATACCGATGGCCAGTTAACGGAACATGGGATGCCGAGTGCATCATTAAGGTAGAAGAAGCATTACGGAAAAAGAAAGCCAGACAATCCCAGAAAGACGCCATAGAATTTTGGCGTAAGGAATCACATAAACGTGCTGAAAGAGCACTCCGTAGAGAAGACAGACTCAGAGAATCAGAAAAGGCCCAGGAAAATGAATTAGTTAGCGAAGGAATACGAGTAAAATCAGAACAAATAGATCGCATCCGAAATAGTCAAGTGAACAACATGTATCTTTTGGCCGAGGGTACGCCTGACGCCATTTCAGAAATACCGAAAAATCTGCCGTCACCATTAGTTCCAACTAAAGTAATGCACAAGACTACTAAAGACATATTCCTAAATTCCTACCTAGAAGATGTAGCCCCAGCTTACACCAATCTGCCTGTTCGTGCCCTGCCTACTAACGGGGACGGGGGTGGCGTTCCGCCCCCAGGTCATGTTCCGCCGGTACCACAACAGACTTCTCCTATTCCGCCAGCCCCGCCACTTCCCCTACTCAAAACTGACCTACCGAAACCACGTTTGCCTGATCCACCTAAACGACAAGTTCACGTTCAGATACAGACTCCCCAGGGAGGTAATGTACAAGCGTCCGCTTCAGGAGGTGCGACCGTGGGTCCTCAGACCCCGCCACCAACTCACAGATTCAATCTCAAAGATATGCAGAGTCCTCTCACCTACAGGTCTCCCCACTCCTCTAATTCATCCCGCCTCGACGCATTGAAAGAAAACATGTCAGTCTGCAGATATGATCCAGTACCCGGAAAGGACGATTTAATGATATTGGCATCATTACGGTTAAGATCCGCTACTGATAGCTTGTTATGCTATGCAGGAATGAAGGATCGTCTAGACAGAATATATGAGTTTGTTCAAACAGGAAAGGACTCTGACAGTATTAAGGATGCCATGGAGAAACAGAAAGTTGGCATGCAAGCACTGATACTACGATTTTTCATAAACTGTCTAATAAGAGAACGAGACAGGCCCGGAACAGATCAGAGTGAATTAGACGCATTGAACAAGTGGGGTCAAAATATAGCTGATGGAAAACATGACAGACAAAATTGCATAGAGTCCATGTACAAGAAGATTAAGAAAGCAGTGATAGCAGTACACCAGAAAGAGAAAGAAAAGGCTTCCTCCGAGGAGGAAGAAGTACAGGAAGAATCCGAAAGAGATATAGGAACAATAGCATATGTAGGTAAGGGAACTTACCTTAGGAAGGGTATCCGTCCGGAGAGCAAGAGAGTTTTCTTCTCTGCCTTAACAAATCCGAATTCTGCTGAGCATCAGTTCCAGGAAACTGATAAACGGCTTCGAGATCGAGTTGGGTACCATGTACTCAATTCTATGGATGAACAAGAACTAGCCCGATCAGCTGTATCATGGGCCGAAAATGCAGACATATATAATGATGACACAGTGGCGCAGACATTTCTGAACCTCTCCCCCGACGAACAGAAATTAGCAGGTGTATACATGATTCAGCACCTTCTCATCAAATACAGAAAACATTATTCTGATCCAGGTCCCTTACACGAAACACTAGAAGCACTACTGATGGATAGATGGAGAGGCTTAAGTACCAAATTAATTCAAATAATTCTAGAACAACGACATCGATATGATACCTTTGTAAGCTCTGAATATGTTCCCGCCCCACCTCCAGAAAGGAAAATGTACCATATGCAGTGCGGGGGTGGTATTGAAAGTCAGAACCCCTTACGAGAAGTGCACCCTGTTATGGGTGAGGATAAAATTTTGAAACGCGTGTATGTACACACGCCTCTGACTAAATTAGAACTGTTAGAAATGAAGAAACTAGTACCATGCCATGATAAAGACCCTGCAGGTTTTCACAGAGAGCTTAAAGACATGTTACTGATGGGAGATTACACGTATGATGACATCATGAAAATGTTGAAAGTATTATTGCCTACGGGAATATTCGAGAAATTAAAGGAAAAGGAATGGGAGGTGGGAGACACAAAGATAGCATGGGCAGAAATAGAGGACGAAGAAAGAAAACGGGTTCCAGGGTTAGGCCTTGGGGACAAAACTAAAGCATTACCAGGTTTGATAGTACAGGTCCTGCCCAGATTGTTGACAACTAGAAAAGAAGATTGGGACGCAATCTCGTCCTGTAAACAGAAACAAGATGAAGATACTAGTGACTTTTATTCAAGATTCGAGAAATGTTTTATTATAAATAGTGGTCTAAAAACTAGTAGCGAGTCATATCCACACCTTTTCGTAACCAAATTAGTCGAGAACGCCCTACCACTAGTTAAAAATAGAGTATACAAGGTCGAGAGTACATGGCAAGCAAATACGCCATCCCAGATGTTACAAATGTTACAATATCACCAGAATAGAATTAGGGAAGAACAAGATCAGGAACAGAAACGTATGAAAGACACGAAAATGAAAATGTTAGTAGCTCAGACGGTCCCATCCGACAGTCACAGAAAAGGTACGACCCAGACAAGTCACACTACGGCTCCCGTTAAAGGGACATGTAACTACTGCAAGCAGCCAGGTCACTACGTACACGAATGCCCAGTTCTGAAACATAACATAGCGACAGGTAAAACTAAAGAAAGACCGCATCCGCCTAGACAAGACCATAACCAGCATCAGTCTACACAGAATACACAGCCTATGCATACATCCGCACAGACAGCACAGACCGTAGCAGTACCACAGCCACAGCCCATTGCTGCAACTCAGCAAGTTTCACAACAGATGTACCAGTATGCCCAGTCAGCTTACCCCGAATATTCCCGATATACATGAAACAGCCTAGAGAGGGAAGGTGGCTTGCCTCTTATTGAGATTCCCGTAGATCAAGAAGGTCCTTATGTACATAGTCAAGTATTAGGAAAAGACAGAAAATTCTTAATTGACACAGGGGCAAGTCGCACGACAATAAGTCATGATGAAGTTCCAGGGGCACCCCTCTCAGGCTCACAGAATGTTTCCCTGGGTTTTTCAGGACAGCCTATTGTAAATGAAGTATCCGAACCAGTTCCCCTGGCTGTGGGTCCATTATCACGCGTTACAGACCTGTTACTCACAAAATCATGTCCGGAAAATCTGTTAGGAATTAAAACATTGAAGGCTCTAGGAGCCATAATCTGCTGTTCCCCGGAGGGAGTTAGACTCTTTCTGCGGGATTTCAAGGGTCATTACGTTCTTCGTGAGTTTGACGTCAGATTGAAAAATGTACCTGATTACTTGTGGGCAAAAGGCCCAACTGATGTAGGATGTATGCACATTACACCATACCGCGTTACACTCAAGGCAGGTGTTGTATTACCCAGAATCAGACAATACAAGTTACCACCCGATGCTGTAGTGGCTTTACTGAAAATCATTGAAGAGCTCATTGCCCAAGGAGTGGTCGTAGAGACCGACTCCAATATCTGTAATTCACCCATCATTCCGATTCTTAAACGTACTGATCCCAATGCCCCGCCAGTATATCGGCTGGTGATTGATCTTCGAGAATTGAATAAATGCATTATTCCACAGTATCCTGTGGTCCCCGATATATCATCTCTATTGACTGCTATTGATTCAGAAGCAACGTTCTTTACTGTAATTGATCTCAAGAACGCCTTCTTCAGCGTGCCTATTGATCCAGAGAGCCAATATCTCTTCGGATTCTGTTTAAATGGACGCAGTTTCAAATTTTCGCGCGCACCTCAAGGATTCACAGAAAGCCCCAGCATCTATAGTCAAGCACTGAAAAGACAACTAGATTGTATTCAAATGCCAGTTAACACCGCTTTACTGCAATACGTCGATGATCTGCTGATCACCGCACGAAGTGAGCCCGAATGTGAAAAAGCATCACTGACAGTTTTACATTTCCTGGCCGACAAGGGACACAAGGTGTCTCCTTCGAAGCTACAATTCTGTGTTCAGCAAGTTGTGTACTTGGGTCACTTGCTGTCCAAAGTGGGGAGACAGCTCACTCCCGATCGCATTCAGTTAATTGCAAATATGCCACAACCCCAGACACAAAAGGAAGTGCGGGCCTTCATAGGCCTCACCTCGTACTGCAGACAATGGATTCCCCAGTATGCATTTCTAGCTAAACCACTCATCCAGTTAACGACACAGGAGGCAGCGACTTCGACTGCCCTCCCTTGGACTCAGGAACATACACAAGCTTTTGAAGACTTAAAGAAAGCCTTATGCCAAGCACCAGTTTTAGCAACACCATGTTAAAGCAATCCGTTTACACTTTTTGTTACAGAACGTGATGGTACAGCATTGTCTGTCCTCACTCAAGATCAAGCAGGTTCACATAAGCCTTGCGCTTATTTCTCTAGTACATTGGATTCAGTAGCACAGGCACTCCCTGCGTGCTTGAAGTCAGTAGCAGCAACAGCGTTAGCAATAAGACAAAGTGATTCAATTGTTTTAGGTCATCAGTTAACAGTTCAAGTACCACATTCTGTAGAGGTTTTGTTAAACAGAACCCAGACTCAACACTTAACTATAGCACGACTGACAGGTTATGAATTAACACTATTCCAGCCACACATAGAAATCAGACGTTGCAGCATCCTGAATCCAGCAACACTGTTACCGACAAGTATGACAGATCCAGCCTCACATGACTGTATAGAAATGATTAATGCAGTAACGAAACCTAGACGAGACTTAACAGATGTTCCATTGACAAATCCAGACCTGACACTTTATGTGGACGGTTCATGCATGAGAACAAGCATAGGAGAATTAGTGGCCGCGTATGCCGTGACCACTGAAACTGAAATTAAAGAAACACATCGTATTGACACACTGTCTGCTCAAGCAGCAGAGCTCATCGCTCTGACCCGAGCTTGTATTCTAGCCAAGAACAGAAATGTTAACATATACACAGATTCCCGCTATGCCTTCGGAGTTGTCCATGACTTCGGAGTCCTCTGGCAAGAACGAGGTTTCCTGACCTCTCATGGGGCCAAGATACAGCATGGCCCCCTCATTCAAGCACTGTTAGAAGCAATACATTTGCCCTCGGGCATATCAGTCATGAAATGTAAGGCACATACTAAAGTTACAGATTCCGTTTCCCAGGGTAACGACCTGGCAGACCAGACAGCAAAACATACAGCACTGACTCACACCCAGACTACTGATGTGACAAAGACAATAGTACCGACACAGTGTATGGCAGTTAGAGATCCCGCCCTAGACGTAATTGATATCCAGACACATGCTACTCCAGATGAAATAAAGAAATGGACTGAACTAGAAGGGATTCAGACAGATCAAGGTTGGGTGACGAAGGGAAAATCTATATGGTTTCTCCCCGACTCAATGGTTCAAGTCATGATAAATACAGCACATAGCCCGGCACATCTAGGAGAGAAGGCGATGTTAGACAGTTTACAGAATCTCTGGTACAACAAACACTTACGAGCAGCAGCAAAACAGAAAGTGCGTACTTGCATGATCTGTTGTCAGTTCAATCCAGGTAAAAGCGTCCCTGTAGAGCAAGGAGGATTCCATCCTCCCGATCACCCTTTTGAAGTCCTCCAGATGGACTATATCCAGATGAACAGTTGTAGAGGATTTAAGTATGTCCTTGTAATTGTTTGTGCTCTGTCCCGCTGGACCGAAGCATACCCAGTCCCAGATTACACTGCTCCGACCACTGCCAGACAGTTGGTTCGTGAATTCTTCCCACGGTACGGTTTGCCCCGTGTCGTGTATTCAGATAACGGACAGCCATTCTCGTCCGAATTGATGAGACAAGTTTCCCTCTTGCTAGGATATCAGTGGAGGTTCCACTGTGTCCGACATCCCGAAGCAGCTGGCCTTGTAGAAAGGCATAATCAGACACTAAAAATCCGCCTTGCCAAGATCTGTCAGGAAAAAGGGGTCGACTGGATAGTCGCCCTGCCCGTGGCACTATTCTACATGAGAATGGTCGCCCACTCAAGATCAGGGCTATCCCCGTACGAAGTGGTCTTTGGCAGACCACCGAATATGTGGGGGACGCCCATTCCGAAAAAGATCACTGATGTTGATTGTAACATGTTGACAGATTACCTTGCCTCCTTGATGTCTGCACTCCAATCATGTCGTTCACAGGTTGCCGCAGCCTTCCCTGACAATACCGATGTAAAGGCGCATGAGGTCCGTCCAGGGGACCTGGTTCTCGTCCGGAATTTCGACCGGAAAAGTCCGCTGGAGCCCCGCTGGAAGTCTCCGAAGACCGTTCTCCTTACCACAAGGACCGCTGTGAAGATCGAGGGGAGAAAGGGGTGGGTCCACACGAGTCACATCAAACTATGCAATGAACTAAAAAACGGACTGAAACAGGACTCTGACTCGTCCACCCCCACCAAAGACTGTGTTGAAGCAAAAGACGTTACCGTCTCTAAACGAGAAAAGACTCCCCAAGAACTATACCGAATGAAACTCCGATCTAGCAAGTCAGACAGTTTAATTGTTTAAGTCCTCCCCTAGGTGAATCGGTTAAATAGTTTCTGACATGTATCCCCTAGATCGAGATAGAGAGAGAGAGAGAGAAGCAAAGAAACGTACATACTGTAAATCACTGCGTAGTCACTGTATAGTGACGTTGTTAATAATGTTTTTTCTAAGTATTCTAATTATTATTGCCAGCATTCTGCTACCTATATATTGGCCTATTTTCAGGCGTGAACAATCTGCTTACAATGTTTCTGCTGAACACACTTTTAGTGAACTTCCTGCACATGAACTCTCTTACAGACTTGCGCTGCGCAACAATACATTCATTAGTATGTTACACCATTCCCATCAGACAAATAATGCCACCGACTGTTGGATATGTGGCCGACTCCCTCCCTACCAGAATTACAAGGGAGCTCTGCCCCTCTTTCCGTACCCATTCACTCACAATGGCTCCTGTGGAGCATGGTTTAAAATAATTAATTCCTTGGATCCTGATATTGCTGTTTTCGATGGAGGCTGGGTTTGGGGAAACTTGAACTTAGTCCTGCTCAACGTCTGTTACCCTGATAAAGAGGGACTTCCCACTCGAATAGGAACTGATCTAGAAAATGAAGTATATGGATTAGGTAATTACACAATTAGCCTTATGATCCTTACTGTTGAATCTGAAACCGCTCCAGTTTTGCCCCATATGTTAGTATTACCAGTTACAGGTGAACTGTGTGTTAGTAAGAAAGGTTCAGTACACGTAGGTCATAGTAAATGCACTACTGTGGTCGAATTCAGTGACCATGGTAAATCATCCTTCAAAGCTATCAGTCACTCCTATTTTGTTTGTGGTCATACCGCATACATACGTTTGCCTCCAGATTGGGATGGTACCTGTTACATTGCATTCCTTCTGCCACCTGTTTTTCTAGCTCCCCCAGATTACCATAGAAATACGAATCTAGTACAGAATAGACCCAAAAGAGATATTCCACTTGTCGACTACACAGAAACGGCATGGGAACAGTACACTGATTTCAATAAAGGATTCTTCTTCTTTCTAGGTCCCGTCCAAAACAGTAAATTAATACGCAGATTAACCAGAACACTTGAAGCAGTAGTACATGAAACTGCCTCCGCCTTAGGTAACTTAACAGAGGAGCAATCTGCTATGCGGGTTGTTGTCCTTCAAAATCGTCTTGTGATTGACGTCATCTTGGCAGATAGAGGTGGAGCCTGTAAGGTCATCGGGTCAAGTTGCTGTGTTTTCATTCCACAAAACGCACCATCTGTCTATCAAGCTATTACCCGTCTGCATAAAATTGCAAATCAGATACATCAGAATCCAGGCACCTGGACTTGGTCCGGTTGGTTCTGGACAACGTTAACCGCTTGGGGATGGAAGATCTTATCATTCCTAGGCATTGGCCTTGTTATAGTATTCAGCTGCTGCCTGTGCCTACAGTGTGGGCCAGCGATTTGTGGACTGTGTGCCACATCCTGCATTGAGCATTCCAGTTGTCTCTCAAACAGTCAAAGAAAGAAAGATGAACATATAATGTTACAAGAACAGACTGATAGATTCATGAGGATTGATATATCATGAAGGGTCCGTAGGGAACAAGGAGGGAATGAGGTAATATAAATTTTATGGTCAAGTTATGTTCCCTAGCGCGTACCCCACCGACTCCATGTACGAGTTAAAGTGCATGTAACTTCCCTCCTGTACCAGCTATGAAGACGCAAATACATTTGCGTCCAACGTTAACTTGTCCTCTTTCAGACCCACCATGAATGGGTTGGATGGTCCGTTCCTAAGTATGCTATGCCAACGTCTTTTTGTAGTGTACTCCTACGTTTTTTCAGCCCTGGCTGAAGTAGGCCCTGAATCTCTGCCACCGAGCCTCTTTTCTGGCTTCTGACTGCGAGGGCCCCTGCCCAAGCAGCCCCCGTACCCGTGAACTCTGACTTACTTCTAGCGCGGCCCTCCGTGCTCAGCTCAGCCTGCTGCCTGCCAAGATTGACTATAACCTTCGAGTTATCTGTTTCCCTCCCCGAAAATACATTCCAGCCTGCTAGCTTCAGTAAACATCCTTCCTCAGCTACAGGGCTAAAGGGCCGACCTGTCTCTATGCAAGTAATTCATAGCTCCGTTGCCATGCTTCCATGGAAGGCCCCATGCCCCCACGCTTCTCATACAGACACTCAGGCGCTTATACACGCACTCACAGCAAGTATAGAATAGCTTCTGCTCTAGAGACCTTTCTGCCCAGATAGCTTAGTTCCTAAACATCAGATATCAGATATGATAGAAGCACAAGTTGATCTGACATGCCAGACTTCTGTCTCTTTCCGTCAGTGTAAATGTCAAGTCCCCTGCACCCCTCCAATCACACGTCATGCAGCTGCGCGCGCATCCAAGTTTCCGATTTCTGCTGACATTGCCACCTTTTCTGTTAGTGCCACCCATTCGTGACACCTATCAGTGACGTTTCCAGAACACACCTCTAGTTCACGCCTCTTGATTACGCACATGCACCACGTGTATATTGTTATCTTGTCTTCTCTCAGCTGTTACGCCTCTTGCACTGTAAACCTATGTTATGAAATAAGTATATAAGCTATGTACTGTTAATAAAATGTTAGCGCGCTCATCTATCCCTTCTGACACCCTGTGTGGTGGTCAGAACATGATATCTTGGCCATGACTATTCCTTTTTATGGAATAAAACCCCTTAGAACTCTAACACCACGGACTCTGTTTTCTTTTATTTCTGATTGAGTTATTATTGATCAAGTACTTACCTGCATAGAAATTAAGAGAGTAAATTAATTATTTACGTCACATACTAAGACACTATTACCCGGGGACATGTCCGCAGCGATGGAGGAGGCGCCCAATATTGGTTGGGGCATTACCCTGCGCTCATGGAGGCCGCCAGACCAGTGTCAGATATGGCCTATGAGGTGTGGAGGGGGGGGGCCCTTAGTATACTACTACCTGCATGACAAGATCGAATAATCGGCGCACCGGGGGTGCCCCACCATACCGACGCACCATGACCAAAGATAAAACTTCTGGCAGGACGACAAACAAAGCACCATGGATAAGTACACTGGAGCAGGGACCAAAACCACTGAACATGAAGGGGCCTCCACCATGCCACCAGACAACACTGTGCTACTGGCAGCAATCACTCGGACAAGAGTGACACTAGAGGCTCAAATGGGCGCAGTCGGCTCAGCGGTATCACTGTTTCGCAAACACCTATGAAGGGCAGTCCAACGTCTCACAGAAGCGGAGACCAGGGTCTCGGGAGTGGAGGATGTAGTCTCTATACTACAGATGAAGGTCTCCTCCCTGGAAAAATGCATCAAAGGCCTTGCAACACGTGCAGAAGACGCAGAGGAGCGGACTCGCAGGAACAACCTACGTCTGGTGGGCTTCCCTGAAAACTGCGAAGGCAAGGACGCCGAAAAGTTTATATTGGAGTGGCTGGCCTCATGGATGCCGAAGGAAGCCCTCTCCACCTGTTTCATTGTGGAACGTGCACACAGAGCCCTGGTGTTGCGCCCAACCCCCGGAGCACTGCCACGGCCCATAATAGCGTGCATCCTTAAATATCATGACCGCGACTCAATCCTCAGACATGCCAGGTTAAAAGGAGACCTATTCCATGACTCGCAGAGAATCATGATATTCCCAGGTTAAACACGACTGGTCCTGCAGCAGCTGCAGTCCTTCCAAGCAGCCAAGGCGTGGCTGCGGGAGCTCAAAATTCTATACTCACTCCAGTTTCCTGCTCGACTACGAGTTGTCTATAACTCATGTACTCTGTTCTTTGACACTCCAGAAGATGTATTGAATTGGACAAATGAACAGGTATGACCTAAACGCCACATTCCTCCCCGGCGTGACTTTGACTCTTCGTCCAGTGAATCGCCTACCTGGGCAGTCAAAGGATAAACAAAGACTCCGCTCTAGGTCCACATGGAAATCCAAGAGGCAAGACAACGAAAAGACAGCTTCAATGCAACATGAGTAAACTTGAATCCGGGTCAATGGGAACTGAACTGAACAGTGCCTATTGTGATCAGGACAGCCACTGTTTAATATTTGTGGGCTGGAACATCCGAACATACACCCTCTCTTTTAAAAATTGCCATTATGGTCTATGGGTATTCAGGGATCCATTGGAGGAATGCTCTGTAAAACCCCTTTTGGAGTCGATGTGGTGCTTCATCCGTGATAGATGCTTCAAATTTTCTGAGGTATTGGGGTTGGGGCGGGTTGGATTATGGGTTAATTTGTTTATTTCTACCCTATGCTTAGACACTGTGGCAATAGATAAATACTTTACTGTGCAAATGCATCCTTATAATTGTTTCATGCATGTCAATGCTGTCTCTAACAACTGAAGCCCCACTGAGCCAACTACGTACCATGAATTGGAATGTCATGAGTTTACTTGATAAAGTCAAACCCGGTGCAGTGCTCCGCCAAGCAAAGCGGTCAAAGGCTGACATAGTAATGCTACAGGAAACGCATCTTATGGACACCGTGACACCCTGTTTGACTCGCTTTGGCTATTGTCAGGTGTATCATGCGGGATTTGCTCGGGGCTCCAGGGGAGTTGCTGTTTTGATACCCCACCGAATCCGTTCTGTACACACCTATGGACGGACACACATGGGAGGTACATTATTGTCCAAGGTACTCTATATGGAGAGCACATAGTAATAGAGCATTTATGTCCCCCCACCACATTCGCAAACATTCATAGAATGTCTACTGGACATATGGGTACACCTGCCGGAATGCCTCGCAATTGTAGGTGGTGACTGGAACGATGTCAAGCATGTCTCTGCCGATAGAGGGCGCCCACCCAGGGCCACATAGAGATCAAGAGAGTCCAAACTGCTTTCTTTTGTACACATGGTGGGATGGGATGACACATGGAGGACGCTCCACCAACTCGACCCAGGCTATACCTATTACTCCACCGTACGTAACACCTTCTCTCTGCTTGACCATTTATTCAGGCCAGGGAACCATACCCAGAGACTAGCTGAGGCCTCAATCCTGCCCAGTGAGCTATCTGATCACTCCCCAATTAGGACAATACTTATCATTGGCCCACAAAGATCTCCATTTAGATGGAGGATGTCCCCATGGCACCTGCACCATCGGAAATATAGGGACCACATACAAAAAGCCAAGGCAGAATACTTTGACCTTAATATTGACACTGCCTCCTCTTCCGAGATACTGTGGGAAGCTATGAAACCTATAATAAAGGGGGTTGATATAGCTACATTGCAGCGAAGCAGAAGCTCTGGACGTGTGAAATCTCCCAGTTATGAGCACAAGTAACACTGCCCGAAAGAAGCTTTCAAAATGGGGAAGCTCATACCGCTCGCAGAAATCTAAGATTCACTCAACAACAGTATCCGAACGAAGTAATGGAAGAAGCCAAACGTACCTGGCTGGCATCTCAGAGTCGAATCTATTGATGAGGTGATGAATCCAGCAAGTTATTGTATTGATTATGTAACCAGACCACGATGTCCACTTTCCTCCCCCCCCCCCCTGCCCCCCCCCCTCTACGGGATATATCGGGAGGGACCCTTACAGATCCAACAGAAATCGCTAATAGCTCTGCACACTTCCTTGGGGACCTCTATCGGCCCAGAGGTTATACATATTTCACTGATCGAGAGTTTCCTAGATGATATACCACCACGTACCATCCCTGAAGACGCGTGGGACTCCTTAGATACCCCCATCACCCTTGAAGACTTGAAGAAGTAATGACAGCTGGGTCCGAGTTACGGGCGGGCCGTGGCCCTGGTCCCGATGGAAATCCTAGTGAGTTTTAGAAAGCGTTCATATCCCAATTGGGCCCTCATCTTCTCAATGTTGTTCAGGAGGCGGTCGAGACGACGCGACTGCCATCAGACTGGCGGCATGCTGAAATATTGGTTTTCCCCAAGCCGGGTAGACCACCTGAACAACACTCCTCTTGCCGCCCAATATCTCTCTTAAACATTGAAGCAAAAATCCTCCCCAAAATTCTAGCGAATCGGCTAATACCCCATCAATCGGACATTGTCCATTTAGATCAAGCGAGCTTTAAGCCCCATCGTTCTACCCGTCACAACATTCGGAGGGCCCACAATGCACTCACAGTAGTGGATCGCCTGGATAGACCGGCAGCCCTACTATTGGTAGATATGGACAAAGCCTTTGACTCTATTAACTGGACCTATCTATTTGCACTCCTACCACTTTATAATTTTGGCCCACAGTTTATAGCGTATGCCAAACTCTTATACACCGAATAGACAGCTACGGTTCGTGTCGCAAATGGCGTTTCGGCCCCTTTTTCAATCGGACGGGGAACGCAACAGGATTGCCTGCTACCCCCTCTTCTTTTTGTGCTGGCCATTGAGCCACTGGCCATATGGGTCCGGAAAGATGCGTTGGTTTGGGGGTTTGAATGGACGGCTAATATATCAGATCGTATAGCATTGTACGCCGATGATATACTTTTCTTCCTTACAGATCCATATAAAACAGGCCCTAGAATACTGCAGATCATGCAGACCTTTGGGGAAACTTCAGGTTTATATCTGAACCCACAGAAGTCCACTATCTGGCCCCCGTGGGGCACCTTGGAGCGCAACAACTGGGCCGACAATCTTAAACTGGCAGCTGACGGACTGTTGTATCTCAGGGTTTTTCTATCCGAGAACTCCGAAACTTCATGGGACCGGAATCTGGGCACTGTTACCGAAAATTTACGATCCAGCACGCAGCTCTGGGCTGGACTCCCCTTGTCTGCATACGGAAGGTCTGCCATCTTCAAGATGGTTTCCCTTCTACAGCTACTCTATCACCTACAGAACCACCCACACCCTATCCCATCCCCTTGATTTAAACATATCAATACCGTATTGGGACAATTCTTTTGGGGGGGGGGTGCATCCCGGGTAGCGCTTCACACTTGTTTTCAATCCATGTACTGCGATATCGTGGTGGCAGATATGCAGGCTTATGTTGCGGCATCGCACCAACAGGTAATAAATGACTGGCGTTATGGACCCGGTGATGATCTGACAGCGTTACAACACTCGAGACACTCAAAAACACTTGGCAGGCTGATGTCCGCCCGCTGGACACAGACCATTGGACCGAGGCCTTGGAGTCTCCCGGGGTGCAGCCATATCCTCCCGATTGCGACTCATTCAATTTAAATATTTACATACAGCATATTATACAACACGCAGACTGTGGAGAGCGGGCCTGATTGACTCCCCATGTGTCTACGATGTCACAATGAAGAAGGCTCTTTCATACACACAGTTTGGACATGCACAGCACTGGATGGGTTCTGGTCGGGGTTATTGACATGCCTAGCAGAAGTACTTGGATGGGAATTACCTAGATCCCATAGGTTCATACTACTACACATTAGATCCCATAGGTTCATACTACTACACATTACAGACACGATTGGTGGTTACAAAAACAAGAGACACCTCATTTGGCTCAGCCTTACCATCGCCAAGCGAGACATTGCTAGATCATGGAAATCGGAAACACCCCCTACTTGTAGAGCCTGGTGACATGGAATGGACTTCTGTATGGGATTGGAGATCCCGGTTTTCCAGGCACGAGTGTGCCCACAAAAACATCCTAAAATTTGGCAAAGATGGGTGGATTACCAGGGACTGGTCTTACCAAGGCAGGTAACGATGGCGGACACTATTGACTCTGAAATTCAGACATGACGCACAGAAGTGATGTATGCGCAGTGACAAGACTTTCGAATTATGGATCATATCTAACCACTGTATATGTAAAGGTGATATACTAACGCATTGGGATTGTTTTTGTTATAAAATTGTCATATTTTAAAAGTGTACACTATGATGATGTCTGTATGGGCCCCATAAGGGATGACTCAATACTGAAAATATGCTAATAAACTGTTATTAAAAAAAACGTGCATAAGGTTACACTAGTAACATTCACAAAGATGGTTGCCCTAATCTAACCTATTTAGATTGATTCCCTGTCATAGAATACCAAGACTGGTCTTTCTTAAACTAGTTTGGGAACCTCTGATCCTAGTCTTCAGTGCAAAACAAGCTGAAAATATTTCTCCCCAATCTTACATCCAGCCTTGCTATTCTATTGAAGATTTCAATGAAGCTGCGTGCTCATCTAAATCAAATTTCCTCTCTTTTCTCCTCTCTGGTTCTACTAGGAAGGTGGCGGTCTCCCCCGACTCCTCCCCCCTTGGGACTGCAGACCCCTTTGTGGTCGTGTAAATGAAAACAGCTCTGCTACAGCTCTCTGTGTTCCTAAAAATCTGAATGCAGCACCTTTGCATGCAGTGGCAGGCACTCATATCATGAGTCATACAATTGCTCTTCATGTTTTAAATGAAACACATGCACTGTGAAATTAGTGGTTTCTCACTGCTCACATTCAAAATCCAGCGGTGACTGGCAACAAAAAAGGGTGGCAAACATGCAAAAAAATTGTTTTTTTTTTACAATAATCTTCTTTCTTTTCATTTTCTTTTCCGCTTGTAACCTGCTTTTTGTACTTTTCAGATCGTCATCGAATAGAAGAAGAGGAAGATGAGGAAGACGAGGTAGATGACATCAAAGTTTCATCATTTCGGGTAGATTTGAAGGAACTGCTACCCAGTGTGAAGGTGTGGTCAGATTGGATGCTTGGATACCCTGATACCTGGAACCCACCCCCTACCTCCCTAGTGCTCTCTAACGAGTAAGTTTCTAATTCTGTGGCACTCCTTTAGATTCCGCCCAAGGTCATCTCTTATACTTTGCGTCATTGTTCCGCCTTTCTATGCAATTGTTATAACCTACATGGTTGATAAATGTGTAATTACAGTCTCTACTCTTGCTGACAGTTATGTGGTATTCACTAAACATTCACCTGCAATTTGTAAATGTCTGATAATTTGAAAATAAAGATTTCTGATTGATACTTCTAAAGGCAGATTCCTCACCATAAGAATATCCTCAGGCAGCAGATCGGATGTGGAGACTTTTCTCAGCAATACACCAGCTTGCGATAGGTGGTGCTGTGTGGCTCAGCAGTGACTGTGTTCCACAAAGAAAGTAATGGAGCAGAGGTGCTTAGAAGAGGCACCCTTGTGTGCCTTGAGTTCCTTTCTTTCCAAGCCTTTCAATGTAGATCCGAAGTTCTTCTCCCAACTATGTCGGTTTTCCAAAGCCTTTCAAAACTTTATAGTGTGCATGTACCAATGTCGGGATTCAAGCTGTGCCGTTACTAAGTGAAGCAGATGTTGGTCTCAGACCCATACAACAGGTGCCTCTGGTTCTTAGGCTACTGTCATTACTCGAAATTGTGCAATAACTGCACCCTCCTGCACCTGAAACCAACCTGGGAGTAGGAGGTGAAACTCTGTTGCAAAACATCAGCGGAGGTTGTAGTCAAAATATAGATCTCGCTCCAAGTGGAAGGGACATTCACAATCCCATTTGATGGGTCAGTGTCGTGTGAAGTCTTGTTCCCACTAAATGTTTTACGGTAAGTCGAGGTCAAAAGTGTGTCATAAGCGCAGGAAGGCTAAGTAAGTGTGAAGCGCTCTGATACCCTATTGGGTCATGTTTGCTCTATATAAAACACCAAATAATTAAGTGTGACTCTATCCCATTACATCACTTGAAATGAGGGAAGATGGCACGAGGGTGCCAATCCAAGGGCCACACTCCACAAGCATCTTCCGACTGATCTTGTCTCACAGTTGTTCCTGTCACATTCTCAATTCTCTGGGCTGTTATTGATCTTGGATTAAATTACAGCCTTCTTAAATACAACAGACTCCCTTGATTAGCATTTGACCTCATGGAGTCACAATGGGCCCCAGTTCAACTTCCGCTGGTGCGCCCTCCATTTGCACCAACTGACCCAGTGAGAACCATGCCTGCACCGCACCGGTTCATACTTCCACTCTGGACCAAGGATCCCATGCAAGTCCTTTCTGTACCGACTTATCCAGCACAAGCCCATAACCCGCTCTCAATGCAGCCATCTGACCTTCAGTTGTTGCTCCTGGCCTACGTCTCATTAGGAGATCAGAAATGAACAACCAGACTCTTCAACGTGTGCTGCGACGCCTGTACTATCCATAGGCTGGAAGTCTTATTTGGATCTAACTCTGACAAAGCTCAGGATAAGCACAATTTTCCTCTTGACACTGATGATGGTTAGGAAGTAGACAACCTGCTCCCCAACCTTACTATTTTGATGAAGGGCTGTTATTAAATTTACAAGTGGGCTAGATACATCTCTACAATTTCCACCTGGTCACCAACTGAAAGAAATGACTAAATTTCCACTAGTTGCGCTAAGGGCTGCAAAAGTGCTGGATTTGCAGTTGCTTACTGTTGAAACAAAACCCTACAGCTAGGTCTAACTTCTTCTGAGACTCTTACAAACACCCTTAAGAACTCTTGGTGTAAGCTGTGCTTGGGCCCTCCAATCAACCTGTTGGCGGTCTACATTGGCCGACACAGATTAAACAAATTTCCTGACCAGGCACCCTACGCCTGAAAGCCTGGTATTACATGCGCCAATGAGTAAAGTCACCCATAATGTTTTTCCAACCAGTCCTCTTGATCGTCAAAATGTATTGATGCCTCCTGAGAGAGATTTCTCTCTTAAGCCAGTTTGGCCTTAAGTGCTTTGAATGTGGGGTACGTTTTGGGCATGTTCACCCATGCTTTAAGTGATATGGCAGCGAAATATTGGTGACCATCCAGGAAGACATCCGAGCCTCACTGGCTCAAACAATAGATGAGGGCCAGGAAACAGCAAAGTATGCCTTGCATGCTGATTTCAACATTACGGACTATGGTGGCAGAGGTAGTGGCTGCAGTGTTGTGATTAGAAGGCACACCTGGATGCGGTCAACTGGTTCGCCTTGTAAACCCTTTGACGGCTTTAATGGCGTTTGTTGAGAAGGCTGATTCAGTGCTTGAATGATTTAAGAACAACAGAGCCATGGCATGATCCTTGGAACTCTTGGCTCCTGCCAAGCAGTTTCATCAAGAGTACAGGAACTTTAAGGGTTAGTCAAGGGCACTAGCCTCCTGGTAACACCGGCCTTCCAAACCTGTGCAGCAGCAGCATGCCTACTCCTTTTGGGGCATAGGTCACGGCTGCTGCAGAGGACATTTACATCAGCAGATATACGTCTTTACTGCTGCCAAACAGCTTTAACATTTCTTCACAGGCCCATGCTCAGTAGGAAGGAGGCAGCATATTATGTTTCCTCCTCAATTGGAGATCTATCACATAAGGCAGATGGGTCTTACAAATCATTAAAAATGGCTACACCCCTTTTGTTTTCCCATTCTATTTTCCCACATTCATCATCAGAGTAACTCAGTGCATCGTTCTGCTCTCTTGGCCCAATGTACCGACTTTTGGTGACTAAGGCTGCTATAGAGTGGGTACTGGCTTTAAAGATAGGGAAGGTGTGGTGTTTGCGCTACTCCCTTTTCTTGAATAGGAACGGATGCTTCAGGTTTACATGGGACTTATGCCCACCGAATGCCTTTCTGCCGAAAGATAGACTTATGATGCTTACCGTGCCTCAAATTCTTTCTGCTCTGTACCTAGGAGATTGTATGGTGCCCCTGGACTTGCATGATGTGCATTATATACACTGTCTTGCAGCCCACTTGCATTATCTGCAGTTCAATATGATTGAAACTTCCAACTTGCCTTTCTCACCTTCTGCCTTACCTCGGCTCTTTGAGTGCCCATGAAAGTGATGGCAGTGATCACTGCCCATCTTTAGGGATACATTTGTTCCTGATTCTAGTTGATTGGCTGCTGAAGATTCTCTCATTGCAGTTATCCATAGACCATCTCCGTTCGGCCAAACTACTGACATCTTCGTGATTTTCCATCAACAAGTTAGTCACCCCACCCATGCCCCATGCTCAAGATTCCTTTCATGGGGGTTATCCTTGACACAGTGGTGTTCAAGGTTTTTTGCCACTGCAACGCTTTTGGGGCATTCAGGATGTGATCCTGATGTTTCGTGTTCAATCCTGGATCTCAGTAAGGACACCTCTGTGGCTTTTTGGACACCTAGCCTCATGTATCCTCCTTATCCCAAACTCCAATAGCTTATGTGGGCCCTGCAGTGAAATCTCCTGTTTTAGTGGCTCTAGCATCCTCACAGACAACATGACTGCAGACAACAGGCAGGCAGAATGGACTCCTAGGTCATGTGCCGGATGCTTTTGTCTATGGAAGTGTTTGGACCAGCAGAACATCTTTATGGTAACCAACCATCTAGCAAGATCTCTGAATGCCAGAGCAGATGTCCGCTGGTGGATCACAGTTGCAACCTCCACCCTGATGGGGCAAGAGGCACCAAAGACCAGTAAGGCATGTCCTGGATAGATCTGTTCTCTAGCAAGAACACTTCAACTCTACTGCGTACTGGTGATTTTTCCAGAAATGTCAGTGGGAGTTGCATTCAGTCTATGAAGGAACACAGGCCTCATTCCTGCCACTATCTCTTCTCTCCCCTCCTGCATTGAGTTCTGAGGAAAATCAGGGCGGACTAAGTCATCTTAGTAGACTATGGACTGAACCAGGAGAGTACGGTATACAGAACTCCTGAGCATTTGCCCTCAGATCCAGCTAACATTTCAGGAAGACGTCCAGTATCACTAACAGGGGAGATTACTGGATCTAAGATTTTGCAACCTACACCTCAGTGCAAGGATTTTGAGAGGCAACAGTTAAATGTACTCAATCTTCTGGCCACAGTATTCGATGTTATCCTTGCAGCCTAATGCCCTTCTACAAAATTCATCTACACAGGGCGAAGTTAGTTGCCTGGTGTAGAGCTCGCCATACTTCCCTTCTGCAGGCAAAACTTTAGAATGTGGTGTTTATCATTGGTCAAGCAAGACGCTGCAGTGGGCACAGGTAAGGGCTATCTACCGGCTTTTGGCCTTTCTGGGTTTACCTGATCAATTATCTCTAATTAAATCCCCCGTTGTGATGCATTTTTTCAAAAGTCTGATTTGCATGTTTCCCCTGAATGCTGCAATGGAACTTGAACGTAGTGTTCACATTTTTTACGTGCAAGCTTTTTGGGCCAGTGCTCAGCTTCTCATTGATACTACTAATTTGCCAAACAGTCCCCTAATTGCCATTACCTCTGTTCATCACTAGATTTAAAGTAATTTGTGCTCTCCATCCTACCGCCATACACCACCTTCTTTCTGGACAAGTTAGTGCTGAGATGCCTTTCAAGGTTTGCCTATCTGTCACTTTGCAAAAAATGTCGCTCCACCTCGCCCTACAAAGGAGGATTAACTCCATCAATTCGATCCTGAAAATGCCTTGAGCTTTCACGGGAGACCATCATACAGATGGATCATTCTGGATGCTGATTTCCTACCTATAGAATATTCCCAGACACTTGGCTCCGGAAGTGACACAATGGTGATGCCATAAAGTGCCCACCCCAGTGCATCAATGTCGTACCTTTTGATCACCCTTAAACGTAAATCTGGAACACACTCCCATCATATTTTGACATTCTCCTTAAAGAATTTGATCAAAGTGCTCATGGATGTCATGGACTTTAAAGCCCTGTCATGATTGTGACATGCAAATGGCGATCACTGACCCTGACAAAAATTGCTTGGGGTGCTTGCACGCCAAGACCATTAACGAATGTGGAGCCAAACTGTTCATGACTCCTGTCCTTGATAAGCACTGGCTCAATGCCATTCATACTAGTCTAGGTCCAGATCGCAGTCTGTCTTTTCCCTCCTTCAAAATCTTCAACTGAACACAATAGAAGAAGAGCCATGGGGACTAGTCACTGAAACATCACTCCCATTTGAGAGGTAAATCCCCTCAATGCTCTCCGCCTCCCATGGAGTCTTCCTCCAAACCCAAACTGATAGAGATCCCTCCTCCTCTGGAGCCTTTTCCACTGGAGCCACCTGCACCTCTTCCAGACCCAAGTCCTGCTCTAGTGCTTCTTAGGCTTACCCTGAGTTCCTGGCACCGCCACCAATTTTCTTCATGAAAGCCATGCTGGGAATATTTATGTGTGCAGCAGTCCTCTCTGCAGTGCCTGCTGGACCCCTAGGACCTTTTGGGATTCTGTTCGGAGTATCACACTCATTGCTGTTCTACCATCAGTTTCACTCAGAATGCCTCTAGCATCATGTGTAGGCTTCCATGTGTAGATTCATTCACCAGTTGACATTCTCCTGTGTTGACGCCTCCTCTGCTCCTCCCCAACGACTCTTTGAGAGAGGCGTGTTGCTAAATTTAAAGCGATACTCCAAAGATGCAGGATGAATTTTTTACGAATCATTAAAGAACAAAGAGCACGTGGATACTTCTTGCAAAGATGCTGCCAGACTAAGTCTGACCTGTTTGGATCAGACTCCAACCTGATTCAGATGCCGGATACTATCAAGGACTACACAGACAACAGCAGCGTGGCAGCCAATCTCCTACCGTTTCTGTCGTGTTGCCTTGGAGCAAGCTTGTGGCTAGATACCTCTCTGGAGGAAGCAATGGACTGCCTCTCATGGCCAGCTCCCACTCAGGTTGCCTCATATAATGCGGTGTTAGGGAAAGCAGCTGATGTACTTGAGCATCATTTGTCCACTGTCAAGACTAAGGCCAGCATCATGACAGAGGCCCTACAGCCACTCCTTGCACCGACGCCGCTGAGCCTTTACTGCCTTTAGCTGAAGCCATGTTGGACCCAGTCGTTCAGTTCCGGGGAAGCCCACCCCTGCACCAGCAGTGAACAAGTTAACGGCAAGAAGATACATGCTAGCCCAGCGGATGTAGTATTTCTGTCAGTCTACATGGTTTCAAAAATCTTAGCTGTGCTGGCTTCTTTGTGCACTAAGCAGAATTCGGGATGTTTTCTGGCAGTGTCCCCAGATGGAGAGCAGCTGCCTCTCTAGAAGTGAATTTATGCTGGCAGGGTGCACACGTTAGGCCACAAAAGAAACTGATGGAGCTACCTACAAAGGGCACATTTAAAGCATGTGTGTGTGTTTATATCTATCTGTAGATATACACGTCTACCTGTGTACATTTGCTTAAGATGTTCTAATTTGACTTTGTGTTTATATATCTATATAAAAGTAGATATATACTCATATAGATACAAAAACAGATTTAAACATTTGAAGCAAATATGTAAGATCATGTATTGTCTCAAAGAATCACTGCTCTGCAGTGAAAGGTCACTGGGCAAATTAATGCATGCGGCAAGGTGAAGTGTCTGTTTTTTGCTCTTACACCTCTCGGCTGTGTTGGTGGGGTACAATGGAAGGGGGCAGGAGCAGTAGCATGGGCCTGACCTGGCAACTTTCTAGTAACATCAGTGATAGAGAGTCAAAGGAACTGGAAGATCTGGGTAAGAAAGTCTTTTCAGCTGGCAGCCTGTGCTTGCTCCCTAAATGCAGCCTGTTCGCTGGGAAGGTACTACCAAAGCTGACTGGACATGACACAAATAGTGTTGAACATCTAAGAGACTACTTCGCTGAGTTGGTTTGGGATGACTTAGATTCCTCTAGGCAGGTCATTAGAGCAGGGATTGGTATTGCAGATTCTGCTGTTAGGACCATGGGGTGGGGGAAGGCGGGGTGGGGTCTTCTGTGGCAGTGTGGAGGCATGCATGTTTCAGGTTGACTGGAGTCTTCGGTGATGTCAACCTTGATGGACATGCTTTGTGATGGAGCAATGCTTTTTGCGGACAAGGTGGATGCCATGTTTGAGTGTTTTGAGGTTGGCAGAGCTACGGCTCAATCTTTCTTTCATGATTAATCGCTCCAGATCTTGGCAGACAACAATGTAGTTGATCAACAAGCAGGTAAGAGTGGGATCTCAACTTCTATGCTGGGAAGTATTGGCAGTCTGGGCATGGGCACTCTTGCATAGAATTTGGCTAGTCGCCAACTGTGTGGCTGGATTTTTGAACACACAAGCCAGCAACCTTAGTCAGAGTCGTTTTGCAGCTCAAGAGTGACATCTCCACCCTGAGGTGGTTTGAAACATTTATGTCTTGTGGGGCACATCACGTGTATCTGTTTGCCACTCATAGACATGTCAGTTGTCTGCAGTTCTGTGACCTTCAGTGTATGCTGCAGGGAACTTTGGGGTACACATTTCGACTGAAACAGAATTTTCCACTTTACTAGGCTTTTCAACCCCTACCCTTTATTCCTTGGTTCTGAAAAAGATTTGTCAGGACTGAGCCAAAATCCAAGTCCGTTTCATTGCCCTGAACTGGCAGAGAAGGCTGTGGAATGCAGACCCTGTTCCCCTGCTCAGTTTTCTCCTCAGGGAGGACTTTCTTTGCCACTCAGAGGGTCAGGTATGAAACCTCAACTTCCAGTGCCTCCATCTTCATGCCTTGCAATTGAGCTGGGGCAATAGAAAACTTTACAATTGCTTCTTCAGTTGGTCGATTTCCTTTCAGCCTGTACTTCCACCAAGAATATCTACCCCAGCAGTTGGAACAAATTTGTTGCTTGCTGCGCAGAACACGGCGTTAACCCCTTGAATGGCTCGCATGTCTACAAGTCTTTCAGTTTGCACTTTTTGCCCCAGCAGGGCTGTGCAGTGGGTACTCTGCCTTATGGACTAGCCAGCCCTGTTAAAGAGCCCAGTAATAGGATTTTTGAAGGGACTCACAAACCTTTTTCCATCCATTCCTTTTGTCATGCCAGAATGGGATATGAACCAGGGTCGACCTTTGTGATGGCTGCCCTGTTCGAGCCCCTACATGGTTGCCATTTTAGACTGCTGACTCTGAAAAGTGTTTTACAGTTGTTGTTAATTTGTTCAGGCATGTCAATGAAATGCAAGCGCTGAGCATTCGCCTACCTTACACATGCTTCTTTCGGGCCACGTTGGTCCTACAAATTAAAGTAGCTTTCCTTCCTAAGGTGGTGACCCCTTTCCATCAGGGGCAATCTTTTTCTCTTTCCACTTTTTACTCTCCGCCCTATCCCGCCAATGAGGAGGCGAGACTACACCAACTACACCCCCAAAAGAACAGTCAGTTTTTACATCAACTGTACAAAACAGATCATAATTGACAGACCGCAAGAAGTGCAAGACTGTCTAGAATAGCAATGTTGTGCTGAATAGTTTAATGCATCCAGGTGTGCTATGCCTGTCCGAAGAAGGAACCGCCAGATAGAATCCAGACCTATTCCACTAGGGCAAAGCCTTCTACTTACTTACATGTTGATCAGGAATGTTCCTGTGGCTGAGATCTGTCGGGTACCGCTGATAGAGCGCGCAGGTCACCCGACTAACTTTGTTACCGGATAATGCACACTTGGGCCCATAAAATAATATTTTCATTTACACTTTAATCAGGTAACCTACACTCTATTATCAGTAATTCAGTTCACTTCTGTTTGTTTCCATGTACCTGACTTACCAATCCTTGAAACAGTTACCTATGATCACAATGGATCAGGGAGCTAGCTGTGAGAGTAAGTAGACAACACAAAATACCATGTATCATTGAAATAACGGTTTGTACTATTTATAATGACCACAGACTCAAGAAGTTTTAAACACCTTTATCTAATCATCATCTTCGTCATATGCCATGAGAATGAAATTTACACAGATCAAACTATCTATAACTAGGATTAGAAATATTGTATAGCTATGAATGAGAGTAAGAATCATTTAGAAACCGAAAAATAAAGGGAGGGAAAATAAGGAACACGCTATTTTAGACAGACTTTCACAACTTTACTAAAGGCGGGTAAAGAAAGGGAACATACTAATCAAAGTAGGCTTTCGAAATACACTAACGGTTCAGAAGAAACGAAACTTATGCAATTTGATTTATCCAGATGTGCTTATTCTCTATAGGGAGGGTAAGAATGGAACAAACTATATATGTAAACGATTCCGCTTTTGACTAAGGGTACGTGGAAAGTGGAACACGCTAATAGACAAAATGCACGAAAATCTCATTTATAGAACATTTCGAGAAAAAAAGAACGTATGCAAGTATATTTTATTCGGGACGTTAGGAAAGAGGTTTAGGAAAGACAAGTTATATTTACCTAGACAGAATGAAGACCAACCCTGGCCACGGGTCAGTTGGGAAAGGCGAGAAAGGACCCTCAAGGACTTAGGTTGCCAGTAGGCGAGCAGGTACAGCTCATGGATAGTCAGGACAAGATAACCCCAGGATTTGGATCAGGACCGGGTTCACCAAAGGGTACGATCAACACCTGCAGCTACTCCCTCTCTGCAAGGAATCTGCCAATAACCCAATTGGGTTCTCGAATCTCCCAGCAAAGTGCTTCACCAGCACTTAAGGTTTCCCAAACCCCGACTGAGTCTGTGGAAATTACGGACAGAGTGCTCCGCAGCTCTCTGTATCAATCACCTATAGAGTTCGTTGGGTCAGTGACAGGTCAGCTATTCGGACAAGTCGGACAATTTCTCTAGCTAAACCTAGGCTAGTTATACTGTTTTCGGGTCAGTGTACCACCCACCAATGTTGCAAGTGAAAGGTTCCCTAAATTCTGATTGCTCAAAGGAGGAGGTTAAGTCATCACATCACCTAAAATTTAGACTTTCTCAGGCTTAATATTCAATTTCGAACCCACCCCTTAGATTCTAACTTCCCATGGCATATGAGTAACAGAGAACAATGGGGTACACAGCAGTTAAATACAATTGTATCAGAATTAGGTACAAGTCAGCTTCTTCGGCTAGGTTGGAGTTCAGGTTCCCAGGAGCATCTTGGCTTCGGCTGCCAGCTGGCTGGGTTCCACTGATGCATTGCTTTTCTCTTCCCCCATCACGTGACTGGGACCATATGAGCTTCAAATATGGAGTAGTAAGCATCTCCCAGGCCCACAGAATACGATTCATGAAAAGTAAGCGAAAACAATTTAGAAACACAAAATAAAAGTTACACTGTATACCATGAAATGGCTTTACTACACCACTTACTTTATAATAACTATAGCATTAGGGTAAGTGCAGAACAGACAGCTTTGCAAAAGCGGCAATGCAAGCATAGAGCATATGAGAAAACAAAGCAGCCATTTTATCTGTACTGCGCATGAGCAACAAATTCCCACCAGAACTGCGAGTGCGTCACATCACATGGGTATGACCGACGCATGCGCAGACTAAATTCCCGCAAAGCAGTGACCATTTTAAAGGCAAGCGTATTACGATTAATAAACACTTAGGCAAGCGTCTCTGGGACACCCCGTGTAGTGTAAAATGTGCAATATTAGTAAGACAAAATGGATTGATTACAAAGTTAAGGTTATTTGAGGTTCTTGAATACAAGCAAGTTGCGTAACGTGCGAATACTTGCTCCATCACCGCCATGGGGTTGCCTTCCCACGTTTGCCTACTCACCTCCGAATCCAGAAAGTAATGCTTGGCAAAGTCCTTTAGCATACTTAGTGCTCCAGGATTTCCACATTCGAACAATCCTTGAGATTCACCGTCTGGAAGGCACTGCTTTGGAATCTATTAAAGAGATGAAGAATCTGCAGGTAGAAATATCTGTCAGAGGAAAACTTTACTTACCTTCAGTAACGACCTTTCTTGTTGATACTGCAGTTATCTGCAGATTACTTCAGAAACCCACCGGCCCCCCTTTCTGAAGGATGATCATAACGTTCAGTAGAAAGGTTTGAATTAGATTGCTGCACTGTGCTACCTCGATTGATGTCATTCCTCGTCTCTGCCTCTAGGGGTATGGGAAAAATGGACAGGAAACTAATGTTGATTCAATAAGGTGGGCGCTATAGCTCCAGTGATTTTTTCCATGGCATCACTTCAGGCGTTGAGATGGAGCCAAACCACTGTAGCTGCAAATGAGAAATATTGAAGATTATAGATCCATTGACGTGCCTAGAGATATTCCTTAGATAAGCAAACTTCATGTAGAGTGTCCACCAAAATTACCATTACAAAGGTAGGAAATTTTTCTTTCTTATCAAGAATGTAAAAATAATATACTGTATATGGCATACAAAATTAATAATGTTCTATATGTAAATTATTCTAAGCATTGCCCAAAATATATGTTGAGAGGTCCATAGAAAAAGGAACAGTGTTATCCTATGAGTGGAGGATTCTTCCTCAGCATCTATGGCAAGCCTATTGAACTCCAGGCTTAACCTAATGAAATAGATGATTGAGCCGATTATGCAAGGAATGCAGTGACTTGACACAATTGTCATTAACGTAGGTAACTGCATATAAATCCATGCTCAGCTCGTACCCCTCAACTTGTGTAAAGCTTGAGGGCAGACATGTAGTCCTGCAAAATCATATATCCACTTCTTTAGCAGAGGAAAGGAAGTAACTGTATTCCTCTGTGGTTATTAGGGGATGCATAAATCATCCTCATCATAAGTCCTGTTTAAGGATTAAAATTAGACCTTGCATTGCTGGTTGGTACATTCAATGATTGTTCATATGTGGAAGACGATACCAAAGGGGATGATGGACGGAGCGTTTGAGCAACAGTCAACTGATCTGGGTTTAATCCATCACCATTCTTTAGCTCACCTCACCACCCCAGTTCAGACATGGCCATATGCAAATCAGTCTGACCCTTTGCCTCGTGGGAACAGTCCAGCCCGAACTGTCTTCCCTGGACAGGAAACAAGCATCTTGGGACCGGGTTCGGATTCATAATCCTCCTCAGCCAGGCTATTCTGAATCCAGTGGTAGAGTGAGCAAGGGACCCACGTCTGGGCATACCCTGCCAACGTAGGGAGAACAAAGCGATACCAAGCCATGCTATGATTTGCTCAAACACTCCGTCCATCATCCCCTTTGGTAGCGCTTTGTTTGCCCTAAGTCCAGCCCGAACTGGCTTGCCAGTTCGGGCTGGACTGTTCCCATGAGGCACAGGGTCAGACTGATTTGTATATGGCCAAGTCTGAACTGGGATGGTGGAGTGAGCTAAAGAATGGTGATTGATTAAACCCAGATCAGTTGACTGGGGGGTGAGTGTTTGATTTGCTCAAACGCTCCGTCCATCATCCCTTTTGGTATTGCTTTTTTCACCTTAAGTTGGCAGGGTATGCCCAGACGTAGGTCCCTTGCTCACTCTACCACTGGATTCAAGATAGCCTGGCTGATGAGGATTATGAATCCGAAACCGGTCCCAGGATGCTTGTTTCCGGTCCAGGGAAGACATGGCTTGGCAGTTCGAACTGGACTTTTCCCATGAGGCACAGGGTCAAACTGATTTGCATATGGCCATGTCTGAACTGGGGTGGTGGAGTGAGCCAAAGAATGGTGATGGATTAAACATAGATCAGTTGACTGGGGGTGTGTGTTTGATTTGCTCAAATGCTCCGTCCATCATCCCCTATGGTATCCCATATGTGGTAGACATCAGAGAAGAGTTTAACAGTTCAGATGGATGGCTGTCCTTTTCAGTTCCAGCCTAGAGTCAGCGGGTATACGCTGCTCTGTGAGTCTTTCTATACTTAAGTACGGAATAGAAGCCCCGCCCACTCTCCACCCATATTTGTCATTGGCTTGTGTCATTGTTCTTCGTAAATGCTTGCTTCCTGCCCATTGTTGCTCACTTTTCGTTTTAAAATGACACTTCTGATAGAGACTTCTAGCCACAGATTTCTCATTTTGAATACTTCCCAGGCATCCAACTGGATCCAGAAACATTTCAGTACTACCTTTGCATGCCGGAAGGTGACGCCTGCGACTCTTCATGGATGCTTTTCCACTCTGGAAATCACATGTGGGGTCCATACAGGTGCCACCCCGTGCGCTGACATCAGTTAATTTCTTTCTGTGCCACCAGACACAGATCCACAGCTCCCTTTGTGTCTCTCAGAGACAATACACCTCAGCATTTCTCAAGTGTGTAAGCGATGAAGCCGAAGACTATGTGAGGACACATGGCAAAGCTCTATGTCACCAAGCACAAAAGGGCTTCTTTTTGGCCACTCCAAGTCACAGTCCACGTGCGAGGTTCATTCCTGATCACATTCCCATTCCTGGAGTCGGTTGAGCCACTCAAGAGACTGGTCTTTGTCCCGCTCCAAGTCATCAGGTAATTCCAAAAGGAAAACAAGAATTGGAATAGGACTCTGATCCCTCGCACCACTCATTTGCCTGAGCAGGTTCGGGTGCAGTGCCACTTCTCCCAAACTTACTCCTGAAGTCAACCGACTTTGGAGCCAACCCCGCAAATCATGCTGCACAATCTGATTTTCTGGAGCCAAATGCCACACCGATTAAGATCAAAGCTTTCGACTGGCAGATTCCCCCTCTGTGCCAGGAGGACCTATGAGCCCATCTTGCCTCTGGCTCCACTTTCTACTCCTCTTCTGGCCACAAGAACAGTGCTGACCTGGGTGCTTTTGCGCTAGTGTCCTCTCCATCGATGCTGGAGTAGGGGGACCCAATCGCTCTCTCCAGAATCAAGTCTGTGCTAGTCTGACCTGAACCAAAGTTGCGGCTGATTCCGCCTGAGGAGCCTCTCTCCCGATTGGATATACCAGCTCCTCAAAGGAGGCAGCCCACTTAGCATTCCCTCTTTGACACTAATTCTTATGACAACAATCTAACCAGGGTGATGTCTGCTCAACCCTATATTGATGACAATTGATATGAGGACCTGCAGATGGCTAGTGGTCTCGATACCTCTCCGGAGATGACAAATTGCCAGGCACCATCCCCCTGCTCTGGCCACCATGCTTTCCATTCCCAGCACCCTTCACCTTTCTTTCTTGAGGTACAAGGCTCTATGAGTTGTTCTAATGCAAACATGGTTTCTACCAGTCGTTTTGGCAGGAATTCTAAGCGAGTGGAAAAGTTTGGCAAGCTAGTCTCTTCCTCCATCTGCATGGCCGTTTATTATGTCAACGCCAGCAGCTTGTTAGGCTGCTACTCGCACATCTTTTGGGATTCGGTGGCACAAATCCTCCCTGGTGTGCCAGTCAACCTCTACCCTGTCCTGGATCTAGCAATCAGGATGGTCTGAATGCCGCCAAATACATGATTTGTTGGCGTGGACGCCACCTATTCTATCGGTAGAGCCATTGGCACCAGTTTTGCCATTCGCCGCCATACATGCTAGCGATCAGCTGTGTTCTCAAGTAACATCCATTCCTTCCTGATTGACAGGCCTTTTGACAGGACGCACCTGTTTGGGGACCAGACTGATTCCGCTCTCGAGCAATTTAAAGACAGCAAGGCTAGTGCTGTCTCTCTGGTCTTTCTACCCCTCTTAGCCAAACACACCAGTTAATATGCTCTCATTGTGGTTGCAGAATAGGCACCCCTTACAGTCAGCCTGTCCAGCCCCATCAGTGGACCCAGCAGTTTTGCAGTCAGCTTGCTACCCAGTCCATCACCCCTCTCAACATCGCCTCACCTGCCAAACCTCTTTGGCATGCCCTTGACAGAGCACAATCACCTGTCAGGCGATCACTTTGGATAGGTGGGTCCTGCAGATAGTTTGCAGAGGTTATGCTGTACTATTTCTTTCCCGCTGTGCCACTTACTGTTCTCTACAATCCCGACTAACGTCCATCTCTCCTTTTTGTGGCACGAAGCCCTTTTGCCGAAAGGGACTGTCTAGAGGGTGCCAGCGGCAGAAGTAGTGTCAGGTTATTCCTACCTGGTACCCAAGAAGGATGGAGTCCTTTGGCCTATCTTGGACCTGCACTCTCTCAATGCCTTCCTTCAAAATGAGACATTCAAGATGGTCACCCTGGCCCAGATTCTGTCTGCCCTCTACCCTGGAGACTGGATGGTGGTGTTGGATCTGCAAGATGCCTATTTTCATATTCCTATCCAGCCGGCTCATAGGTGCTACCTGTGGTTTTTGGTGGGACAGGAGCATTTCCAGTTCGCTGGGCTCCTCTTTGGTCTTACCAGTGCCCCTCCGATGTTCATGAAAGTGATGGCAGAGGTGGCAGCTTATCTTCAAATTTCTGCTGTGCAAGTCTTCATCGACAACTGCCTGTTAAAGGCAGGGTCACCCCAGGAAGTTGTCAGTCATCTCCAAACTATGGTAAACCTCCTGTCATTTTTTTAGGTTCACTGTCATAATGTGAAAGTCACATCTGACTTTGTCTGAGAATCTTTCCTTTGTGGGAGCCATTCTGAACAAGGTTCGGTTTCGTGCCTTTCCCTCACGAAAGAGAGCCCAAGACATTCAGGCTATGATTGGATCTTTCAGCCTCGGTCTTAGATTTCAGTGAGGTAAAATCTGAGGCTGCTGGGACTGATAGCCGTCTGAATCCTGCTGGTTGAGCACACCAGGTGGCATGTGCAGGCTCTACAGTGGTATCTGAAGTTCCAGTTGGCCCAACATCAAGGGGACCTCTACGACCACTTTAAGATTTTGGAGAAGATTGGTTGCTTAACTGTTAGAGGGTCAACGGCAGACCCCTCTCCCTTCCCCACCCAGATCTTACAGTGGTGATTACTGCTTCGCTTCTGTGTTGGGGGGAGGGTGGCATTTAGGAGCGGTTAAGATCAGAGGCCTCTGGTCTCCAGCAGAGTTCCGGCTGAGGGCCATCTGCTTTGTGTTGAAAACCTTCCTGCCATCCATCAAAGGGAAGCTGGTACAGGTGCTCAAAGACAACACCACCACCATGTGGTGTTGCAACAAACAGGGTGGTGTGCGGTGATGGAGTCCTTGCGCCTCTGGACAAGGCTGGAGCACCGATGGAGCATCCTAATGGTGAACCACGTGGTACGATCCTTGAATGCCAGGACGCACAAGCTCAGCCGTCGATGCCTAATTGGATCATGAACGGCATTTACACCCTGAGGTGGTGCAAGCTATCCTCTGCGAGTGGAGAGAACATTGTCTCGATATGTTTGCCCCCACCAAGAATGCACAATGTCAGCAGCTCTAAGTGTTAGAGTTTCGAAGGGGTCTCTCGCCCGGAGACGCGTTCCGCCTTGAGTGGGACTCTGGACTCCTGTATGTCTTCTGCCGATTCCCCTTCTGCCTCAAGGTCTCAAAAAGATAAGGACAGACCAGGCTCAAGTTATCCTAGTCACTTTGGATTGGGCATAGAGCACATAGTATCCCGAACTCCTGAGCTTGACGATATGTCCTCCAATAAGGCTGCCCCTTCAGGGAGACCTGGTGTCGCAAGAGCAGGGCTGAGTTCTGCGCCTTGGCCTTTATAAACTCTAGCTTCATGCTTGGAAATTGAACAGTGACAGCTAAACACATTTAACCTTCCTGAGGAGGTGGTTGTTGTCATCTTGTTAGACAGACATCCCCTGACAATAACTGTACACACCTGTCATTGGGACAAATTGAGACTTGGTGTGGCACAAGCCAGATTGGTCCCCTCCAGCCCAAGTTATCTGAAGTTCTGTTCTTTGTTTTGTTTCTCCCCAATGAGGGGTTGCTTTGTGCCCTGTTAAAGGTTATCTTTCAGCCTTCTTACAGTTGCCAGATCAGTCCTTAATGTTTAAGTCGCAAATTGATGTAATTTCTCAAATGGCTTCAATATATGTTTCAACCATCTCTCTTTGTGATGTCTCCATGGGCTGACCTACCTGATGTGCACTTCGTTCAAGCCACTACACAACTGTTCCTTACGGCTCATTACCATTAAGACTGTTTCTCGTTGCCATCACCTAGCAAGTGAGTGAGCTTCATACTCTTTGTGTGAATCCACCATACACTTCCATCTTCCCATACCAACTGGTTATGTGGACTATGGCATCCTTCCTGCCAAATGTTGTGACCCTGTTCCACATCTGTCAAACCATCACCCTGCGTTTGTTGGCCAGCCAGTCCTTAATGACTCTTTTCCAGACATCTGCCCTATCCACTCGCTAACCACAGCCTATTCTGAGTGACTGCTTTACAGTTTTTACAGAGCATATGTATCTACAGCAGCACATGCTATGAACGAAAAAATGTACTTACACTGTAAGCGTCTGTTCGTAGCGTGTAGTGCTGTAGATTCACAAATGTTCCCAGAACTTGTGGATTTGGGTGCACATCGCTTCTTCGTATATATACAACTTTAACAGTGCACAGGTGCAGCACTCTGTTTCGACCATTCCATTCTGCTCTCGCCGACGAGTCGAAAAACAATCTAGGATCGAGCCTAAGGAAGCGTCCCCACATACCTTGTGATTCGATAGGTGGAGGAAAGGGTTATAGGTCCTGGGGTTGTCGTCCTAGTTCAATGGATTTTTCTGTTTGAACCCAATGTCCAGAATGGGAGACCCCTAACCGATTAATATAAAAAGTCAAAATTAAGGTGAAGGACAAAGCTGGTGGCAGAATGTAGTAGTAAGTCCTCTACGGTGATGGGTCACTATTGTAGAAGGTCATTAGTCTTTTCACCGTTTTTATCCATTTTTTTTCTTCAAAGTTGCTCTGGTAATCCAGAGTGAAAGACATGCAAGAAGTGAACTCAACACGTGTTTTGCCTCTTTGCGGCATGCAGGCCTGGGATCTTTTTTGCAGCTGAACGTTAGTGCATAAGTGAAAAACCAAGGTAAAAAGAAATCGTCCATACATATAGTAACAGACCAGTAGGTAGAGAGAGGAACCCATTACATGTACCATTGCCGGATGCCCACAGCACCCCTTTCGTGTAGCATTCCAGAAATATAGAAACATGCAGACACTCAGGCAAGTTATATAGTAGCATCATAGGATGAACAACAAGTCATTTGCATGCTAAGTATGGTGGAATTTTTAAGGCACATCAGTAAAATCATCAGTAACATAAGAAGTGGAAGTATATCAATTGAACATATAGTTAGGTAAAGTCAATGGCAATTAATGATATAACACAGTTCCATAATGCAAAATAGAATACAGGGTAAAGTACATAGAGTCAATTGCATATAGACGATCCAATCAGACATCCAGAAAGCGTTGAGTTATCCATGCATGATATGCTCAAAGAAATCGAGTGGAGGAGGGATGGAAATAGTATTGGAAAAAAATAATACATGGAAACCAACTTAGTTTTGTCGCTTTACAGGGTGCATATATTGTAATACAATATAGTGTGAGCCCATTTAAACTGGTGCACCCTTTTCATCGAAACATAGGCTTTATGTATTTATCCGTACGTGGCACAACTATTGTGTGATAATGAATAGAGTACAGGAAAGCACGCTAAATCAATTGCCGGTTGACCTCAAAGTCATTGCTTTAATGCTTGAAGTGCCCATGTTCAGCATAAAGCGAAGCTAACCCCAAAGGGAGACTGTGAGCATGCATCTGATATATGTAAGGGGGAGTACTGTAATATTGGAAATTTGGTTGTCGGTACGCTTGTAAAGTCACAATGAAACTGTGTCCTGAAATTCAAATAAATGACATGAATAATACATCGGCGGACCCAGTGTCGGTAGAGACGTGAATATTTGGGTGAAGTAGTACTCACAGAGGGTAGCAGCAATGTATCATCCCTTGGGAGAAAGGGGCAAGTTCAGTGGTCCTGGACTGCTAAAAGGATGGAAGAGGACAAATGTGTAAAGGTGGACAGAATAGGGTGGAAGTGGGAGAAAAAGGAGACTCTTTATCATAAACTCGGCCGAAAAGGCCTAAGAGTTCAACCGCACCTTATGTGTAGGAAATATCTCTATATGTAGTCCGTTCAGTATCTCTGCGGTCTCTTTAATGCACTTGCGTGGATGCAATGGTTAAAACAATTGTGTTTGTATCAGATGGCAAAAGCATTTAGGGCGTGTGAATATACAGTTCTACATGCTACCAACAGATGTAAGTAACATTTTCCTTCATTCATACTAGAAACATTTTCTTTGCTGGTTGGGGGTCACTACTTGACCTCTCACTTCTACTTGTAGTTAGTGTTAACGGTGTTAATAGTCCTTTCCAGATGGTGCATCTTCATGGATTCAGAAGGGCTGACATGCTAGTCTCAGTCTGGGTGCTGGTGTCTGCTTTTAATGAGGATACTTCACAGATAGTAGGAATTTCAGTATTATAGGTAAGGGTCAACAAGAGAGCTGGAACGATAATTGGCACTATTCAAGTCCACTCAGGAATGCACATGTCAAATTTCTTCGGACCCTCAAGTTAAGCCTTCAGGTTTATAGAGTTCTCTTGCAGGGGATCCTCATCAATAGTCATAAGCATTACAATATTTCCGCCCACGTGCGGAGACCCCGAAGCACATATTAAATACACACACACACACACACTCTCTGTCTGTCTCTCTCTGTCTCTCTCTCTCGCCACTCCGGTTTGCAATTTGCGAATTTTACGGGTTTATTCAGCAGACAAACGACGCGTTTCAATCTCAACCGAGATCTTGGTCACATGACCTCAGGTGAGTTCCATACATATTTTTTTTTTTTTTGGAAAACCTTTATTGATACTTCAACCAGTTACAAGTATGGGCCTACAACCACCAGGGCTGGCCGCTAATCAATATCATTTCAATCAAGCAATTAGAACCAGACTCAGCCTTCCGGGAGGCGAATACAGCACGACTTCAAGTAAAACTGGCAGCATAGCATACTATACGAAAAGCAGGATAATAAAGGTTCCATTTTATAATATAAGATAGAAGGATCAGGTGCCATACAATATCACAAAGGTGCAAAAGGGCGGGCAAAACAGTAGGAAGTCCACAGTTAGGTCGATATCATTCAAAACAGTGGCGCTGAGGCATACGATTCAGGATCAACAAGCATACAATTAATTTCGCACCAGTAGAGCGCCCGCCCGATGGTACTGAAGTACCGTGAAAGTATAGGCACAGATAACAAGTCGACAATTGACAAAGGGATAGACCCACTACGCTGACCCGAAAAAGAAGAAACAAAAGAAAAGGCGAAGAAAGATAAGAAGAAAAAAGGCCGTAGAAACAAATAGTAAAATCAAAATTCCCCCCCTCTAACCCCTCACCCTGCACCCATGCAGATGACTACGGCCTACCCCGCTAGCAACGTGCCTATCGCCCCGTAATGAACCCGAAATATAGAAGAACAAAGGGAAAAAAGAAAAGGGAAAGAAAGAAGGGACTAAAACCCAGCCCAAAAAGGGGAAATGGAGGAGGGCTGTGTCATACGCATTCCCGGACTCTTCCCCCATCTTAACGAAGAATCCCCCGCAATGTTAACACAATCAAGCGGACCACAATAAAACAGTACATCAGAGGAAACCAGAAATCCCGCCCCGGACTCCGGTAACCAAATAAAGCAGTTCCGTTACCGATAAATCAATATTGTGAAACCTCAAACAACAGTCTCAGCCTTGGCCCCGTCGATCAAATTTGCTGATCCCCTCCGATAAAGAGCGCCCCACCGTAAAATTGTCAAAGGTCAAACACAAGTTGTCGAGACATAGTCTATTAGTCGAAGAAAGGATGGCAAGTCCCAAAGTAGACGCTCGAGTCCAACGATGCCCCTTCCCGACTCTAAGACCAGGGACTATCCCATCCGCCATCTTGATGGACCAGCTGGGAAGGGGGTGCGACACAGTCCCACACAGATCACAATTACGAGCAAACGTCTCCAAATCGGGAAAAGCAGTGAAATGTTCCGCTAATTGCAGTTCCAAAGATTCCGACTTTGTAGGTGCATCGCCAATCTCCACATGTTCGAACCGTTCCACTTCTGTAGGGGCAGAGAAAGCTTCAGGCACCGGGTCAAATGGCATCGCTGGGGTAGCAATAGGGAAAGGAACAGGCCACCGGGTCTCAGGCAGCATCCATACATATTTAAAGGTGCAGTGTAAAGGCACAACGCAGCGTGCACATCAACATAAAAGAAATACTTGAGTGTGTCCTCAAGTGTTGTTCAGTTGAATTTGTAAATAAAGATCAAAACAAGAATGTTGCTTTCACAATTGTTGCGCCTTGTACACTATATATATATATATATATATATAACACATGAACATAGTACTTAAAAAGACATATATGGCACTGTTCTAATCCTATGCTTTAAAACTTTTCTAGAAAAAAAGACATTTGAGGTGAGCAGATTCAGTGTCGCTAGTGTTCCAGGGTGCTATGTATAGAAGCTGCTCTCCACCTACATTTGAGAACTACCCAGAGTTCTCTGCTTTGTATTTTTTTATATATATGTATGTGTATATATATATATATATATATATATATATATATATATATATATATATATATATATATATATATTTATTTATAATTATGCAGCCTATGTAAAAAGGCTAAAAATGTCATGTTTACATTGAATCTTCATTTAATACACATCTTACCATACTCAATTATTTCTGTAAATCAGAAAAAGGGAGGAAAAGGTTCTCAAACATCCTTTATTGAAAAGAGAACTGCAAGGAAAAGCTAAAAGCAGTGTTAGCCAGTAGGCTGCATTAAAAACATAAGTAAAATCTAGCACTGTGCTTTTTATGGCCCACATGACCTCCTATATACCATAATGCCCTAAGGCTGACAGTTAGGTCAATTCTTTTGTCTGGCTCCTTCATTGTGGATCGAGGGGCACTGAGCTCTGTTTTGGGCTTTTTCACCAAAAATTGCTTCTCAACCTTGATATTTTTACTTTCACTCTGTCTTTTTGCATTTAGAGTGAACATTTTTCTGACAGTAATTTTTACTTTTTCCAGTCAAAAATTCCATCTCTTTTTGCTACTTGTCCCTTCTGTGGCAAAAAGAAAGCCCAAACTGACACATCTTCGGTCTGCATACTTTGCCTGCCTGACTCTCATCAATTTGAGTCATGCGACCATTGTAAAAAACTATCCCGAAGAACTCTTAAGGATAGAGATAGAATATGTCTGCATGGTCTGCTGGAGAAGACGAAAACTCATGCTGGCACTTCCAAGTCAACCTCTCTGCACAAGGCTCTTTTCAGAGGTAGATCATCAGGCAGGTATGCAAAAAGAACAAAGTGTGTCTAAACAGAGAAAAATCTCTACTTGTTCTCCATTAGGATTGACTTAGAGAGTCCCATCGACAATGACAGTGGACAACATCAAGAGATTCGACTCCTACTAGATCGACAGTGAAGAAGAAGTCGATGCGACGTCGAGGCAAGTACGGCATTTCCGTTCGCCATCGATACTTTTGGTCACGGAGACGACTTCACCTAGCTCGCCCCATCGTTCAACCTCGAAGCCTCCATCGACGACAACCAGGCATCATTCAACGTCGAGGCCGGGTTCTCCGCTGTCTCACACGTCTCCGTTGGTGGTAACACAGCGCAGCTTGATGTCAAGAAAGGCAACACAGTCGGCAGCAACACACTCGACGTCAAGACAGGCATCTCCGTCGGCAGAAACACGCTCGATGTTGAGACAGCCATCTTCGCAGGCGACAACCAGGCACCTCTCAACGTCGAGGAACACATCTCTGTCCGCGGCAACCAGACGCTGCTCGACGTCAAAACATTTTCATTGGTCCGCTCACCATCCAGACACGCCTCTCCGTCAGTGGTAACAAGGCACCGCTCAACATCAAGATCTTCTCCAGCCCGGTACCGTTCGGCATCCGGACACACATCTCCGTCTGCGGCAACAAGGCACCACTCAATATCGAGACAGGCATCTCAGTTGGTGGCTGGACGGCACCGCTTGTCGTCAAGGCAAGCTTCTCCAGTGGCCCACCACAGCTCAGCGTCAAGGCGGACGTCCCCGACGGGGGCCCATATGACTTCTAAGCGCCAATCGACATCAAGACAGGCACAGTCTCCGCCATCATCAAGAAGAGACCGTTCAGCTTCGAGGCCTTCATCTGCCTCAACCCTTAAACAAAGGTTTCAGGGAAGAGCTTCAGTAGCCTTCTCTATTTCATCCCACCATCAATCGGAGGCTTCCATTCACATATCTCCTAGATGGCTGCAAAGTGTGCATCACTGGCCTGTTCAACATAGCCCTGGTTTGCAATACTTGAGGGAGTATTCGCAGTATAGATCTCCACTCAGGACACAGTCTCCTAAGGAATCCAGAAATCTTCTGGCTCAGGTACCAGAGACCATCTCTCCAACACCCCCAGCAAGGGCAGCAAGTCCTAGAGATACCACTCCTCGGTGTGCCACTCACTCAAGATTGAGAAGTAGATCCTGGAGCCGGGCGACAACACAATCCCAAACACCTGCTTGAAGATCTCAGAGGTCTCACTTATGTCATCGAGCACGTAGATCCTGACACGGTCATCTTCTATGTCATCAAAGAAGGACTTTTCACCCACACTCAGATACTCCACCAATCTAAGTGTCTCCCATAGACATCAATACATTCAATGAGGTATTGGTCAGAGTAGCCGCCAAGATGAATATTGATATGCCAATGCTCGCTACCATCTTATCAGTAATTTTTTAGACTTTCCATCATAGGCCTTCTTCAAGACCATTGCTTCCCCTAGTTCCGAGTCTGCTACAACTGGCTACGGACATTTTTCATACACCAGCCTCGCTTTGTGCGGCTCCACCAAGGATTTTGAAAAAACATAAGGCTCCAGAACTAGTTCCTTTATTCCTAAGAACCGATCCTACAGCAGACCCGGTCATTATAGCTGCCGCCAAGAAGTCACACTCAGTTGCGGCATCGTCCTCAGTCCCACCTGACAAGGACAGTAAACAAATGGATTCCCTGGGCAGGAAAATGTTTGGTACATCCGCCTCATTCATGAAGGTATCAAGCGCTACAGCATTGTTGTGCCTGTATGATCAAGCCCTCTGGGATTCCCTCTCCAGATTCTCAGAGAAGCTTCCCAGGGAGGAAAGACTGGACTGCATCTAAAGCCTACAAGAAGGTGGTCTGGTCGCAATTAAATTGTCAGGTCAGATGAATCTGACCTGGCAGCTCATGGCTACGCCTGTGGAGTATGTGCGAGGCATTCTTCATAGCTCCGACATGGCACAACTGGACTTAAACCTGAAGCTCAGCAGCGCATTCTGTACTTTCTGTTCACAGGCACTTAATTATTTGCCTCACATACAGACAACAAAATGTCTAAAATGAAGTTTGGGGTAGATACACTTAAAGCCTTAGTCCTGGAAAATAAGAAGGGGTACGGTAGAAGGTACAGCCCTTATGATAAGTGTTGGTTTCATCAGAGGGTTCAACCCAACACCAACAACCCGTATCCCAATATCAACAATGCAGATCTACGCATGGATGAGGCGCTAATCGACAACAATCGGCCTTCTCCAAGACCCCAGGAATGAAAGAGTCACTGCTTCCCCTGCCATTGTTTCCCACTCCAGTGGGTTGGAAGTTTCATAAACCATCTAAACGAGTGGCGAAGCATCACCAGTGACAGATGTTTGCTCAGTTTTGTAGAGAATGGATATGTGTTGCATTTCAAATCTCCACCTCCGCAAGTTTCACCATTAAAAACCTCTTATCACCTAAAACAGTTATTGGAAACCGAAGTTTTAAATCTGCTTCACAAAGAGGCCATAGAGGCAGTTCCCCCTCCTCAGAGAGGAGTGGGAGTGTACTCTTGATATTTCCTGGTAAGGAAAAATGGTCCACAACAGAGACTACAGATCCATTCTAGACTGAAGCATCCTAACCAAATTGATAAGAAAGACAAAATTCAACATGTTTCCTCCCCTCCAGATTTACCCTCAACTCCATCAGGGGGACTGGATGTGATCTGTAGACCTTCAGGATGCCTACTTTCACATCCCAATCACCAGGATACATCGGAAATTCCTCAGGTTCAAAGTAACAACCAAGCATTACCAATTCAAAGTGCTGCCTTTCTGTCTGAAATCAGCTCCAGCCACGTTTTCTAAGTGCATGGCGGCTGTAGCTGAAGCCTTGCAAAGGAAATGCATATTCATCTACCCCTACCTACACAATTGGCTGGTGAAAAGCTCCTCTCCAGAGCAAGCAAGAGAAAATGACAATGTTTCTCTCAAGACCCTTCAATCTTTAGGTCTTCATGCCAACACCAAAAAGTCCATCCATGTTTCCTCTCAAAGGCTGCACAATCTAGTGGCGACCTTGGACACAAAAATCGCAAAAGTGTGTCCTTCGGTGGAGAGACTATCCTTTATCGCTCAGAAAGGCTGAACCCTTTTAAAAAACGTCACACCCAACAGCCAGACAAGTGGCTTCACTACTGGGTCATGCATATTCCTGGTCTTCAATGTCATATTGCACAGAAGGCCACTTCGGCAAAATCTGGAGGATCGTTGGGACAACGCACTCACCCTGTCACAAGCGGCAAGGAGTTCACTACTGAGGTGGGTCCAACAGAAAAACCTGTTCATCGGTGTCCCATTTCATCAGGACACTCACAAGCAAACAATCCTTACTAATGCGTCTCTCTAGGGCTGGTCACCCTATAAACAGACAGGGCCTTTGGCCGGCCAATGAACAGCTGTGTCACATCAATCACATCAATATGCTGGAGCTTCGGGCTGTCCATCTAGCCCTCAAGTCTTTTTACCCCTCCATCCCAACCAATAAGATCTGAGTCCAGACAGACAGCACCACATCGATGCACTATTTGAACAGGCAAGGGGCCGCTCAATCTCGCCCCCTATCTCTGGGAGCGCAGGCCATCTGGAACTGGCTCACAGCAAGTAGGTTAACAATCTCTACGATTCACCTGCCAGGAGTCCACAGCACACAGGTAGATTCTCTCAGCCAAAACTTCACTGACGCACACGATTGGATGCTACACGACGACGCCTTGCAGGACATTTTTCAGCAATGCGGGCATCTGCACATAGACCTGTTTGCTGACGAAAATTGCAACAAAAAAAACAGACGTCGCGTCCTGGTTCTACCAGCCAGGAACAAGGGGGAATGCCATTTAGATTGACTGGTCCGGGAAATTTCTGTATGCTTTTCCTCCCATTTCCCTGATACCCACATTCATAAACAAGCTGTACCAAGCAAGGGCCAGAATGATCCTAATCGCTCCGGAATGGCCTCACCAGGGGTTGTACCCAGATCACCTCCACCTGTCTGAGTGACCAAACTGGAGACTGCCATTCAGACCGGATCTCCTCCACAAGTTAGACGGGAAGATATTTCACCCCAACCTTCCCTCACTGAGCTTCACAGCATGTCTCCTGAATTCATGCAGTATGGACATTTCAGGATTGTGGTAGGAATTTATGGACAGTCTTCGAGAATCCAAGAGACCTTCCACTAGACGCTGTTACTCCTTCGAATGTAAGAGATTTAATATGTGGTGTATAATCATTACCATCCAATTTCTGCACAAGAGAATGTTATTTTCTCTTATGTTCTCCATTTGGCTTTGTCTGTACTGCAATATTCGACTGTTAGGATACATCTTGTAGCCATAACAGCTTACCGAGTCCCCTGCACAAAGATCATTCTTTCAAGTTACTGTGGTAAAGGATTTCTTAAAAGGATTGAAAAAGGTGTTCCCACCAGTACATTCTCCTTCCCCGCCTTGGGAGCTTAATGTGGTTCTTTTTAAAACTCATGGGTCCACCATTTGAGCCCATACATAAGGCTATCCTACAACACCTTACATGAAAAGCTGCATTTCTGGTAGCTATCAACTCGGCCCACAATCAGTGAAACTGTCTCTCTGCTCCAAAGATCCATACACGGTGTTCCACTCTAACAGAGTGATCATGTGGACTCATTCCAGTTTCCTCCCCATAGTATCCGAGTTCCACATTAACAAAATGATTTCTCTTCCTACATTTTTTTCACACCCTTCTACTCCAGTGGAAAGTGTGTTACAATCTTTAGACCTCAAATGAGTGTTGAAATTCTATTTAGACAAAACTAAATCAATCAGGCAAATGGACCATCTGTTTGTTAATTACGGTCTGATGAGAACAGGCCTAGTTTCTTCAAAACAATCCATCTCTAGGTGGAGTTTCTTACATTCTGTTTTCCTATCAATTGGCCAACACATTTTTGCTTGCTAAACCCAAAGCCCACTCTACAAAGGGAAAATCTGCAACAGCAGCCCTACTTAGAAGTGTCTCCAACTCCGAAATATGCAAAGCTGCCACAGGAAGATCGGTGCATACTTTTACAAGATATTCCAGCTAGCTCCCATGTATTTGAAACTACTCAGCTATTTGAGTCTGTTTTGTGCAGTGGCTAATGGAAATGGTGTTCTGTATCCTCATCCACGACTGAGCTACCTCATTGCAGCCATGTAGATGTCTTCAGTGGATCAGATTAGTCTTCGAATCTCTGTATGCTTGTGCTGAGAAAGGCAAAAGCACAAAATCAGGAGATGTTGAATTTGCCAGACAGCCAGAATGCATCATTCCTTGGGCAAAGACAGGTATTGTACCCTATTTTAGGTATGGCCCAGAGGCAGATGTTACTGTCTGTGTAGACTTATATTTTTCAGATAATTTGGATAAAAAATACACAGAATGGTGGCTTTGGGTAGGTCCTCTTCATCTGTTGGTCAGTTGACATGTCTTTGACGTTTTGCTTCTGCCCACCATCGAATACAGCAATGGGTTACTTCAACAGTAGGCTCTCCTCACTGTGAGTAACTGCATTTTGCTTGTGCACAGCTGCCTAAAATGTAGTGAACTTTAGTGCCAATGATGGTGGACGAATCTCTGCTTTCATCTCATGTTTTCTTTTATTTATTTTTGGGAATTGCTATATTTTTTAAACATAGACATGCCGCCTTTACACAGTTTCATTTTACTTTGCATTTCGTTTAATCCTCATTGAGCATTTGCAGGAAAACTGTTAATAGTAGACCTATTGTCTTTGCCTATGGTTCTTAAGGATATGCTGCGACCCACCATCCAGCCTCCCCACACAGGCGTGACTGAGGTTTTTCACTCAAAGTAGCAGGGGGCACTTGAAGCGACACAGTTGATCACCAGCAGCCTGGACTCTGCTTCTGTGCCCTTTCTAAACCAGTTTCCATTACCTGGTTGTACTATGAGAATTTCAGTAGGAAAAAATGTAAATTTCAGAGTGGAGCTGCTTCTCCGTTTATTTTGTACTTCCAGTCTCACTTGAATTTTCTGTATATCCTGGCTGGGGATTATTGATTGATTATAGTTTGAGGATGATATATAATGTGATTTGAATTTAGGTTGATTGGCGATTTTGATTTAGATTGTGGCAGGGAATTCTGGTGCTTTTGGATGGTGGAGGGTGTTGGATTTATTTGTTTGCAAATGATACTAGTTTGTGTTTTAGTGAAAAATGTTGGTATGAGCCAGAGATGACGTCTGGTCTTAGTTTGGCAGTGTGCAGTACTGGTTTGGTCTATGGATGGCTGAGTATGATTTTGGTGTATGTTGCATATGCTGAAATGTGATGTAGCCCTGGTTTGAGAGCGATGGACTTGGTTTGTTGTTGTCCATTGTAGACTTATTTTAGTTTGTGGGAGATAGCGTTGGTGTGGGTTGTGACTGGTGTTGAATTTTGCATTGAAATGTAGTTGGAGCCCAAGGGCAATGTTGCTTTTAATCTAAGTTAGGATCTGTCGAGGATTTTGTTGTTGGTTGTGGTTGGAGATTGACTGTGATTTGGGTTGTGGTTAGGGACTTTTGTATGATGCTGATTTGTTGTTCGTGAATAATTCTAGCATGTGGCGGATAGGGAGATGCTGGTTTTGAAGTTGAATGGTTATTTTGGTATATTAGTGGTAATGGTGGGGACAGTGATGTTGATTGAATTCTATATTGCTGTACACTGTGAATGGTTGAATATGATGTTTTGTCAGCTGCAGTTGATGCCGGATTGTGGTGCTGATTTGTGTTTGATGTTGGTTTGAGTCCTGCACGTGGAAGTGAGATTTTGGCTTTGGTTGGGATTGTTGTTGTCAGATTAAATTAGCAGTGGTTTTGTCGATGCTTAGTGATGGTTCTGCTCTCCACCAGACTATCTCCGTTTGAGGAATATGTACAGGCTTTCCTGGCTTTGTAGAAAAGCCATTTGCAGGAAGGACTTGAAATCTATCTGCCAGAACAGAAATGGCTGGCAGCAAATTGACCCGCCTCGCTGCGCCTCATCACGCCGCGTTCCAGCTCCAACATCCCGAGTTCACAGTAACCTTGAAGAGTCTTGGGACTGTTGAGAACCTTCAAACTCAGCCCAGCTGTGGCAGCTAGTTTATTGCTCTCAGCTGGTACTTGAACCCTGGTCCCGGGCTCTGGAGCGCGTCCCAGGTTTAATCCCTTCGGCTTTCTCTGCAGCTGTATGACACCGTGCTGACCCCGAATGAGGATAGGAAAATAGAAGCTCTGCCAAGCCAGAGTCTCTTTTTCATTTGGAGTCTGGCTGTCTGCCCATGACCAGGGTTACATAATGGGAACCATCGGCGGAGCCCGGGAGAGCCAGCACCTCACCAGGCGGACTCGGAGCTCCCGCCTGCTCTGCCATTTCTCTTCCTTCCCCAGGCAGGGCACATTCATCACACGGTCGGAACCACGCCCCTCCAGGAGGCACGGGAGGCCGGCAGAGGGCAGCGGCGGCAATCCCCTTTCATTGTGCAGTCCTGCAGGGAGGCCGTGCCACCCAGGGTGCAGTCCCCAGGAAGGGAGATAAGCCGTGCCATGGTGTGGAAAGTCCGTAGGCAGGGAGCTAGGCTCTACCATCCATTGAGCAGACCCTTAGAGAAGCAAAAAGCCCCGAGGAGCCGAGATCAAGCCCCCAACGGCACATCTTTGATTGGAGGCAGAAGGTTTTGCCTCAGGGCTCTTGAGGGGATCTGGTGATGCCACTGGACAAAGTTCAGCACTGAAGGGAGAACAGGGAAACCACCATCCCTCCCTCTTCAGTTCAGCCATGAAGGAGGCAGAGCATGTGTGGCCTCCAGGGTCCCACGTCTGGCTCGGCCACGTTCAGAACAGTGGAAGAGGGTGGGGGGATACAAAAAGAGGGTAGGTTTGAGGAGTGTATGGGCTAACAATGTATTCTTTAGTGGTTCGCGGAATGAGTAGAAGGGGAAGAGTAGTGGTAAGGGGCAAATAGTGAGGTGGCAGAGGGAATGCATTATGATGGCTGATTGAAGGGGTGCGCAACATACTTGGACATAGCTGCATTATAATGATTTGAGCGAAATATTTCAAATGGGCTAGGAATTGGAAAATTGAACATGGGATTAAGGTGAGAACATTTAAGGGTGATGCCAGTAACCGCCTTCCTGGGGGTACATTGTGTGTTGGCAACCCAGGCACTTGCTATGTAGTGGTTTACCGTTTACATAATGGTTGTGATGGTGTGGGGACTAGCTTCGAGGGGGGGGGTTCCTCAATTCTTCCAGTAAATACAATCTATGGTTGGTAATTAGGTTCCCGGGACTGCCTGTCGGATTTCACCTGGACTTAGGCCTGGTGACACAGGAGCATGTCCCTATACATTTTTGAAATACTTGTTCAGACCTATTACCCACCCCTCCTATCGTGCCTCTGTTGTCTCTACTAATGAATGCACGTTCAGTCTTTGTCATGATTATATCTGACGGTGATCCTCACCTCTTCATCAAATCCAGTTTTGATTTGTAATCTGGTTTCAACCGACGCACAAGCTCACAATTGAGTTGTATCCACCGCACCCTAAATGAGAAACGCTCCACCTGACTGCTCATTGAACTTGGATTCATGTTAAATCAAATGCTTAAAATACAAAAGTGAACAATTCTTGAGTTTACACACGCACATACACACTCTTATCTGTTTCTCTCTCACTTATTTATTTGCGCAACACATGTTATATCCCCCAAGCCAGTTTGGGATATTGGTACCGTAACCTACAGGTCTCTCAGCTATCTCTGCAGCAAACACTTAACCACCTGAGCTCTCTCATTGGGACTGGAGCCTATAACCTCCTGGTGACACAGGCCTCAATGTGGGCACCGCCTTTGCTCACGGCTAAATTATGCCACCACCTCTCCATCCCCATGCCACAGTAGTGATTGCCCTCGAGTGCAGGGGTAACAGATCATGGGAAGATAATGGCAGGGTGGTGTTGCTCTTCAGGATGGTGGTGTTTGACACTTGGTGACAATGGAGGGCTGTGAACCCCTAGGCCAGAGACAGTGCAAGAAGACTTAGACGTTTGCCCATACCGGGGATCTCAAAGTATTATGTTAGACCCAAGGATTACCTTCTGTGTGTTGTGAGCATTCCTGTGACAAAAGGGCAATCACACAGACACCAAGTATGCATGTGGTATTGGCAAAGGGTGCTTGCACATCCTAGCTAAGGTAACCCTTTTGATAAACATGGTGACCTTGGATGCAGGGATGATGAGAGGCGTATCCTTCTCAATGGGACATAGGGAATACCCAGCCTACCGTGTGTGGAATTCCCCGAGCCATTGGGGCTCGCATCATCTCTGAACTGGGGTGAGGCCAACCCCATCCTTCTGCCAAGTCATGTATAAACAGGGTAGCCTATCTAACTACCACCCAGTGCTTGTATGGCAGGCATTTTAGCAGGCCACATGCATTAGCGAGGCAGGAAGCCACTGTGTCTTTGGTGCTGGCCCTACCTGCAATTTGTGATCGGCAGATGGATTGCAGGTGTCACTACCTTGGGGAAGGGAGGCCACTGCCACTCATTGCCAGCATTAACATCGCAGCCTAAGTTTCAGTGGCCGATTTTTATGATTTCTCTAGCCTTTTCTGAACATATATACCTTGATGCTTGGAAAAGTTGTAGTGCCTTAAAAATGTTGTTTATTTTTCTATGTTTTTTGTTTCGCACTGAGATCCCTAACACTTCCCAACATTCACCTCACATTGCCCCTTTATCTCCCCTCTAACCTCACCTGTTGCATTGTTTTGTTCCTGGGTACACTTTGACTGTTGGGAATTCAAAGGCTCCCACTTACTCCCCCTGTAATGTTTCTAACCAAGGTAAGCCCCTGTTTGCAGTGGTCTTCCAGTGTGGTGTATCCTTCATTAAGTGGTTAGAAATCTTCCGTTAGGATGTCTGTATCCTGCATAGGCCAATCGCTTGAATTATGCCTCTGTACAGCAGTGTACTTGGCATGCCTCTGCTAGGCGTCACTATACTCTGTTGGTTGTTCCCATTTTGGTCAGCTTACCTCCAGTGGTGGTATATGTGTGCTGTAATGGCGGACCTGCCTTTTTTTCTTTCTGTAACAGTTTTTTTGTCTTGAAGTTTGGGGTTTATCCAGCGTGCAGTTAACAATTGACATCAAGTGATGGTCTCTGTGTCCTGCACTGTGGATTTGGGGGTCTTTTGGGGGACCACCCAAAAGGTGTCAGGGTCACCCTATAGTCCACTGGTCCGGAATACAAACTGAGACCAACGCTGGAGCCAGAGAGAGAAAGGATATTTATTACTATCTCATGAGAGAGAAGGCATCAACAACAGACACCCATAGCTGTCTGAGGAGGCAGTCTGATCAGTGCTTTGGTTCTGCACCTTATATACCATTCATCCCCACCCTGTGTGTGCCAGGTGAACAGTAACAAACACCAATAATTTACAGCCAAATAATGATCAGTTCTGATACAATCGGCATGTGTTGGCTGTTTGCCCCCTGCAGGGCATAGGTGAAAAATGCATGATTATATGTCAAACAAAGGTTAATCTGATAAGCACAGAGGGTAGTGGTGAGGCCCCTGCAGGGTGTAGGCAAAAAGCATGTTTATACAAATAAGTCCGCAAATGGTAGTTGTATGGACCCCTGCAGGGCGTAGTGTGCAGGGTGAGGACAATAAACATCTGGAATACTCCCTGCCCGACTGGTTGAGCATGGGCTGGTCAGTTTTTGGCAGGCCAAAACATGAAAGGGTGTGAGTGTCCGTGCAGGAATGTGGCAGGTCAAAAGTGGAGCTCCAGAGTGTTCGTGATACAGAGAGGTCAGTCATGAAGGGTATAGCACAAAATGGCAAAGCGAATGGCAAGTTAACAGATATACTTTTATACAGAGTACAAAATGGCTGAGCGAGTGTCAAGTTAAAAAGTCTATTTTCCACAGCACGGCCGGCCTGACTTTGTCCTTCTACCCTGTAGCACAGAGACTTCCTCTGGTGGGGATCTCAAAACCCTATTGTGGCAGTCTGTCTCTGGTGGGGGCTTCCTTCCTCCACAGTGCTCAATTTGCCTGTTGTTGGATCCTCTATACCTTGTAATGGGTAACCTGCCTCTGGTTGGATTTGTTTAATCTGAAATGACCACTGGTTTGGTTCTGTGTACTCAGTGGTGTTTTGCCTGCCTACAGTGTGGGGTATCTTTATCTAACAGCATTCTACCTGTTCCTGTGGGACTGTCGTACCCTCTAGCGGTCAGTCTACCCCTGGTTGACAGTCTCTGTACCCTTTCACTGGCGACCTGCCGCTGATGAGGGAACTAGATCCCAAATTTCTGGGCTTTATTGCAGAGCCTCAATGCAGGTACCACCTAATAGTATCACGGGCGAGACTGCTTCCCCACCGTCCCCCCTACTACCAGGAAGCTGGGTATTTGGCAGGAGATGGAATTGTGTACATCCAGTCCTCCTTTACTCTCTTGAACGAACACTCAATGACTAGTGTATGGGACATGGTGCGAGGTGTGTTTGCACTCAAAATTAACATTAATGCTAAGAAAGGATTAATACTTAAAAATAAGTACCATTTTAATAGTGTGGTAAACGCGGTGAAGAACAGTGGTAGTGCCAAGCCTCCAAACCTAAGGGTTATAAAAGATATGTTTTAGGATAGTATGTGTTTAGGATCCTAAATAGCTTTTCTGGGAATTTTCAGTGTTCCTGTTCATTGGGACAACTTTCTTAGGAAAAGATTAGCCTTGTCTTATTCTTTCAAAGTGAAGCTTGTGGACCGTCCTGTAGCAGTCTAGAGTGCTGAACATTTTCAGCATTGAATCTTTGGTGGTGCATGGGAGTATTATGGAGATGAGACACCGGTTTTAAACGTAAAAAGCTATCACAGGGAATAAGTAATTAACCGCTCCCCTAAATTTTAACAATGCATTTGATGGTTGTTTTTTAATAAATCAAAACCTGAGCTAAGTTAAATCAAACATAATCAGTGGTGGATGAAAGTCCAGTTGTACCGAACCCCACTGAACATGATAGAAATGTTTTTGCTTCCCTAGGGTACTACGATCTCATGGTTGGAGTCAGCGGTCACAATAGTTTAACAGGACTGACATTCCATGATCTACCAGTTGAGACTGAAATATTTACAAGGGTCAACTGAGTTATCAGTTTTGCCAACCCCTAGAATTAGGTGATCGCAAAAGTTTCAAGTGCTGTATCCTTTGAACCGATGGTCACAGTAGAATAAAGTTTACATTTTAATACTGCAGTGGAGCCTGCCTGTCATTTTAGGATTAGGGACCTCAAGGACTTTAGCAACATATATTTCTGTCTTCATTCATGCCAGCCAGACTTGCCGTTGAGTGGAATCCATCTTTTATGCTGGTGGGGTTTTGTGTGGTATAATCAGAAATTCATAATCAAAATCATATAGGCCATAGTTCAACAAGAAAACCTTGTGGTCTGTATTCATGAGCTTGGGTAGTAGAGGATGCATATTGCTTAAGCTGTGCACAACCAGTGGGGTTAGGCAAAGTCCTAGTGTGACTTGTGCACACCTAGTTTGCAGGCTACAAACAATGCACCAGTTCTAGTGTAACACCCGATGGAGGCAAACTCATTCCAGGGTTGTCCAGAGGGGATCCACAGTATCGTACAGTGGGGTCTAGTTGAACCTGTCTCTAGTTGAACCTGTCTCTGCGTGAGCTCACCTACAAATTGTTGTTTCTGACCCTCTCCACTGCCTCTTGCTGAATCTCTGGAGGTTTTCTGGGCCTTTTGTCTCCTCATGTGACCGTGGCCTCCCTGACATACTTCAAGTCATCAACTGGGTATACAGCAGCAGCCATGTTCAAAGGCTTGTTTGATTCCATTGTTACGGAGAGAGGCAACATAGAGCTGGCCAGACGTTCTCCCACACAAGGAAGGCCGGATGTGTAAGGAAGTCTTAATTCACAAATCTTTAATAGGGCTGTTCTATGGTTGATTGGAAGCATTCTGCTATCAGCAAAAAAATCACACTTGCACACTATTGCTCCCTTGTTTTCTTCACTCCCTTCGTCTCTACAATGGGGGCGGGGGTTGAGCCCCTTTACTGGGCTTGCATGGAGCACAGCATTCAGTGCCTTCCTGGTCACTTAGATAAGGTATCCTCTAGATTCGCGACAATATGAGAGCGGACAGGAAAATATATTTTAAAATAATGCGAAGGTGGACTGAAAAATCTAACGAAGGAAACTGGCTTTTCCTTTGTACACCTCTAGTAGTTTGTCTTCCAGCTATTGGGGGTCTCTCTGTCCTGAGATGATCAACCCCTAACTTTGTTGCTTATCTCTCTGTAGTGGTCAGCACGCTTCTAATTGGGTGCTTTGATGATGTTGATGTCATTTTTAAAGCTTGATTGTTATCCATGGACATCGCATCCTGACTCTGAAGATTCGAAAGTGGATGGTGAAGAGATAGCGTCCACGTTCAACATGTTGTAAATGTCCAGCTTTTTATGCTTTTACGGAAGAGAAGATCACTTTCAGTTGTGCGAAAAGACAAGGGTACTCCCTTCCCTTGGATGTGGGCAAACGATGAATGAAGTGACTGACCTGGGGAGTATGTCACAAACCTGAGCCATGTGAAGAGATAGCTGCAGCCAGAGACCGAAGCAGAGGCATTTGAAGAGACTGAGACTGAGAGGGAGAATGAGAATGAGAGGGACAATGAATAGGAAAAAGAAAATAGGAAAGGGAAGATGAAAAATATGAAAGAGTGTAATAATGAGGTAGAATGTGAAAAAGTCAGAGAATGATGGGTATAATTCTAATGATAGGGATAAGGAGAGGCAGACTGAAAATGAGAAACGGCGGGGAGAATAAGATGGAATAAGAGGAAACAAGAGGACGAATGAGAGCGGGAATGGGTATGCGAATGAGAGGAAAAATGAGTATGCGAATGACAGGATGAATGATAGAGTATACCAAGGAGAGGGAGAAAGAATTGGAGAATGAAAGGTAGAATATGAGGAAGAAAGTGAAGGGGGGAGAATGAGTATGCAGATGAAAGTGAGAATGAATATATAAATGAAGCGGAATACTAATGAGAGGAAAATGAATGGAAGAGTGAGTGATCCTGCTGCCCGATAGGCAGCCAATTAAGGCAGGTATGATGGGACGTATAGTGTTGTTCTGTAGACTTTGGTTATTTTTATGGTACCAGAGGATGAGTTTTGGTAAATCAAGAAGTAGCAGCACTCTTACCCTGTTCAAATGTTGTGAAATCGGGCGACACAGCTGGTTTAAAAAGAGAGCAAGGGAATGAGAGGGAGATTGAGAATGAAAGGTTGAATGAGATTAGGATTGAGACGGACAATGAGAGAGAGAAGGTGTAGGAAGCTGGCCCTTTATATAATGGACCAAGCAGAGATACACTGTATAAAGATTCCAAGCAAACCCAAAAGGAATTGCAGAGGCATGAATTACACCCCAAATGCTCTCTTTTGTGGTAGTGTGGGCAAGCAGTTTGGGATATCAGAGGGTAGTGCGAAGTATTTATTAGACACACAAAGGCAGTAAATAAAACACACACAATAAAGAAATCAAACACCAATTTATAAAAATAACACATGCTGCTAAATAAATTTAGATACCAAGATCATCCTATTCGGGTTAGTACTTTTTGAGTTATGATTTTTTACAGTTTCCAGAAATGGACACTTAAAGCATTTTCTGGATCGGCAATGTTATCCTATGGGGAAAAACGTGTTGCATTTGGGCACATGCCACAGACTAGTGGGACTGTTCTTCTGGACTTGATGTGAGTATGGGGCACGGTCCAAAGCCACACCAACAGGTCACCTCGGAAGGCTCTAGGGTGTCTGGGCGCAGCAGTGCTTAATTTGTAAAAAAAAAAAAAAAAAAAAAGAAAGAGGTGCCATGGGCATGGCCCTCTTCAGGAGGCCACATCCGCTTGCGCCGCCTAGTGCTGTTGTCAGCACTACCAAATGCATTGAGTTAATAAACAACTGTTGTTATGCTAGTCTCTAAATGAGACCAAGAGGGCCACCTTGCAGCAGAGTGTCATAAGTACTGGTGCTGACAATTAAGTGCAGGTGCTGAGCACCAGAAACCACTGGCTCAAATTAAGTTCTGGGGTGCAGAGGTGTGTCACGGCATCAGATGTCCCATTCACTTCAATAGGAGAATGGTACAGTTACAAAGAGGCTGCAAGCAGGGACTGAGGCACCAGTCTGGGGGAACCTATACGGGGGCTCGACCCTTGAGATCCTTTGGCACTCAGGGACACCTTTGGTTTACTTCTTCCCAATGCTGTGGTGCTCATGTGCGCTGGTGTCTTTTGGGATCTGATTCTGGTGCAGGAGTGTCTAGGGTTGGAAGGAGCCTGCAGAAAGAGGCTGCAGGCAGCGACTAGTAGCCCAGTCTGGGCTTAGCTCTTGTGGGTCTGGGGACCCTGTTGGCACTGTCACCTCCCTCGGACTCTGGCTAGGAGCCTTAAGGCATCGGTTGGCGGCGGTCACAGAGTCTTTGTTTTCTGCAGGAGGCCAAATAGGACAGCTGGGCCTCTCAGGATGCAGGTCTCACTGTCTCTGAAGTCCATCGACATGCAGGTCGGTCTTCCTTGGCGTTGGTGTTTGGACTGTATGCAACAAGCATTGGCAAGCATTGGCTGCTGCAAGGGGTCCGGTACAGGTATTGGTCCTGTGTGGTTCCGGTTGGTCCTGGTGTCCTCCCACTCGGTGCAGCGATAGATCTGTCCTTCAGGAGCAGAAGCTCCTCTTCCCGGGGAGCTGCTGCGTCAGGCTGGCCGAGGATCGGCAACTCAGTGGACTGCACCTTGTGTCTTTGGTGCCTGCGGCTGCAAGGGAGTAGATGCTCTACTCCAAGGGAGGTTCTTTGGCAATTTGTGAAGCACTGGCAGGCCTCCGGGTTTCTTGAGGTCTGCACAACTGCAGAAGAAATCAGTTGCTCCACGAGGGTCCGGTGCAGCAGACAGGCCGACAGGGTTGGCACCAAGTCAGTCATACTCCTCGGTTCTCTGATCATTAGTTTTCTTTTTCAACTCCTTCTTTTGGGTCTAGTGAAAATCTGAAGATCTGGTATTCCCTAAGTACTCAATTTAGAAGTGCTAGGGGGGATGAGGGGTAGTATTAATTGGGCTTCTTACCCCTGGGGTCACTATGCCCCCATATGACCTCTTCCTGTGGGAAGTGGGTTTAACCCTGTCTCTGATCATCCAAACCTCCAGTAGGTTGATGTGAAACTGGTATTCTGCCAGAGACTAGAAGCCTTGATCTCCGTCTCGTCCATGTGACCCTCCCACCCCAACCGTGTCATGTCTATTACAATTGTAATGTCTTGTGGGAAGGGAGAGTGCCCTACTGCAAGTCAGGTTGGTGTCTATCTGCCACCACAGAAGATCCTGTGCCTTCTCCTCTCAGATCTAGAGTCCGTCTGAGAGACATCACTGATGCTGGGCCCACTGAAACCTCTGGTTCCACTACAGGGGTATAATAGGCAGTCAGGCTTTCAGGTTGAAAAGAATGCACAAGGCTACGAGTTTCAAGAATGTTCAAAGCTGTCCTCACTGCGAACCAGACTTGAGCCTGAAGCATAGGAATAATATTTTTATTGTCCTTGACTCGCGGCAGTGGAAAGGCCTTCTGAACCACTGTGTCAAGTATAGCCCCAATTAAGGGAATCCTCTTTGTGGGGCACAGGTGGTACCTCGGGTTGTTGATAAAATACCCTGAAGATGTCAGTAGTTCGGCCATCATCTGAAGGTGGTTTATGAGTGATCACTTCAAACTGACCTTCAGCAGCTAGTCTTCGAGATGCTAAGATACATTTATCCCCAGCCTCTGAAGAAGAGCAGCAACCACCACCACCATCTTGAATTGCCAGGGGTTGAGGTAAGACTGAAAGGGAGGAACCTTGAACCACAGATAATGCTGGTGGGCTGCAGGATGGGTATATGGAAAAACATGTCCTGCAAGTTCAGGGACACCATCCAGTGTCTTTGTTCCAGCAATAAAAAAGGATCTGAGTCAATGTGAGAATTGTGAACTTGCCCCTCCTCAAAAAGAAGTTTGACTAGCAAGGGCTCAAGGTGGGACTAGGCCCTTTGTCTGCCTTCGGAAATAGAGTAGCACAAATTGGACCCTTCTCCACTTTCCGAGTCCAGCACCCGCTGAATGGCACTTGAACAATAGAAGAATGACTTAATGAATCCGGAGTGTGGACTGCTTCCCTGAAAGCTGCTCAAGCATAGGATAATGACATGGTTGGGCAAGAAAATGGAATGCAGGACATAGCCCCCGTGAACAAATACACCTGCCTGACCTGATGGATCTCCAAAAGGGGAGGACATTATATATTACTTCTCCTACCGGCCAGGTATGTGCATGTGAGGGTAACATCTATGTGCATGCAGGAAACCTAATTGTTTCCTCCATAATTTTAATTTAGTCACAATCGAGGAGGTTCAAAAAGACTTAGCCTTGGCAAAATCAGGGTCTCCCAATGATCCCTGTCCCCCCCGAATTATGGCCCTTTTAGCTAAGAGTTGTGCAATAGCAATCTGTGACATTGTTAATTTTTCCATCTCCACGGGTATTATTCCATCTCCCTGGAAAGAAGCAGTGGTCCACCCCATTCTTATAAAACCTTCATCGGACCCCGCAACCCTAAGTAATTACCGCCCCGTCTCTCTCCTACCATTACTGGGGAAAATGTTGGAGAAAGTCATAAATAAACAATTGAGTTGCTACTTAGAACAGAATGAGAACCTGGACCCCTCACAGTCAGGCTTTCGCCCGGGTTTCAGTACTGAAACCGCTGTTTTAGCAGTAACCGACCATTGATTCAGGCGGTTCGTGATACTGATACTTTTAGATCTCTCCGCAGCTTTTGACACCATCTCTCATTCCAAGCTAGTGAAGAGACTATCGGAATATGGTATCAAAGGAACAGCTTTGAAATGGCTACAGCATTTTCTGTCGGAGAGAACACAGATGGTCACCTTAGACCCCTACTCCTCAGCCAAGTTACCTTTAGACAAATGGGTGCCACAGGGGTCTTGTTTCAGCCCTACCATTTTAATATATATATATGGCCCGTTAGCCCAGATAGTGGAACAGTTGGGTTTTGATGTCATCTCATACGCGGATGACACTCAGCTCATGTTCACTATCGGGAACTGTCCAGAACTAGAAAAAACTTGCTTTTCTAATGGCATGAAGCTGATCTCAGACTGGATGACAACAAACTATCTCCAGTTAAATCCAGGCAAGACCGAGATCATGCTTATGGGAAAAGCACCAGCTATCTGGTCAGATGGCTGGTGGCCTGTACAATTAGGTGCCACCCCTATCCCCAAACTATCTGTGAAGAACTTGGGTATAAAAATTGACCGTTCCTTGTCTATGAAAGAGCACATTACCACTACTACTGGCACTTGCTTTTACAGTCTTCGGCTTCTTCGGAAAATATTTCCTTTCATTCCCACCGCCCACCGCAGAACCTTGGTTCATGCGATGGTGACAAGCCGTTTAGATTATGGCAATGCCTTGCCTTGCTGGCTGAGGTGGGATCAACCCTCTTGTCAAAATTACAAATTGTTCAGAACACAGCCGCGCTAAATCGGCCGCCGGGCTCTCTCTCTGCTCCATAAGTCAGAGAATTGCACTGGCTCACTGTAAAAAAGAGATCCTTTCTTCAAAATCTGTTGCCTCACTTACAATGCTCTCAGAAAAAAGGCCCTCGTTATCTGCAAAATAAAAGAACTAAATATTGCCCCAGTAGGAGGTTGAGATCCACTACTCATGAACTATTAAGAGTCCCCAGAATCCGCCTGACTCGGACGGGTGGTCGAGCGTTCTCCTATCTAGCTCCCAGATATTGAAACCAACTCCCGCAGGCCTTACCAGCTAATTCAAATTATGGTTCCTTCAGGAGATAGCTGAAAGCTCTTCTCTTCAGTGAATAGACATATCCGGCTCCTGTCACTTGTAGATATAATTGCTAGTCAGCGCCGAGATGCCCCAGGGCGATTTGTGTGCTTAATAAACTCTAACATAACATAACAACATAACACACAAGCGGCTTGTGAACCCCTGCAGCACATGAGAATGAATGAGATGATTGCTGCCCCACCAAGTGCAAATGGTTTCAACCTTGAAAGGGCTTTCATATATTTGTGAAGTAAAGATTGGAAAGACTGCCTTTGTCTGTAAACCGTCACCTGGAGGAGCCTCTGAGCTTCCTGTATTGGTATTTAAATTGCTTGCAACAACCCCAAGGACCTAGCTGCGGTGTGACTGCCTTTAAATCGTTCCTGTCCTGAATCAGCCTATGCACCTAATAGCTTGGAGCCATTAAAGGTCATGTCTATTAAAGACACTTAAACATTCTCTAAAACCTGGTTGAGTACACAACACAACACTTCTGCCAGTAGCACAGACTATCTATGCAGTCAGAAGTTTCCCGGCCCCCTTCAACCACATTTTTAGCAGGTGTGTGCCCATCATGTATAATGTAGTCTCCGAGTTCCTGGAAAACAGCCGGCAAGATCTTCCTGGCCATATCCGACAATGCAGAGGTGTATCTTCGCAGGCAACAAACTGTATTAATGGATCCAATTGCTAAACATTATGAAGGCATAAATTGTTGTTTTATACTAGCTTGAGGATTGATCAGAAAGGAATAAAGATTGACTTACTTGATGATGCCTCGACTATCATTCTCTCCACTGTAGGATGTTTGGTGAGGAGATCCAGATCACTAGTAGCTGGTCTGTGCCGCCTAGACACAGGTGGTGTGACCAGAGGACTTTAACATGGCTTGAATCAAGTCCAAATAAGGGCATTAGCAATGGCTTCATTGAAAGGCAGTAATGGCTCATAAAGCACGCCATGGTTGAAGAATTTCAGTCAATAAATTTGTCCTCCTCAAAGTATAGTGTAATAGAAAGTCTAGAGCTTTCGCTGCCCTCCTAACCACCACTAAAAACAAGGCACTTTCATCCATTGCTGGCACAGGGGCGAGTCTAGTCCACTGGAGTTTTGGAGGTCTACATACAAGGCATCATTAGTATGAGGGTGGAGCAAGTTGTCCCTCTTACCCCACATGCTATTCCTTGCCAGGGTTCATCCTATTAGGCAGGGGCCCCATTCTTCCTAAATTAGCAAGTTGTCCCTCTCACCATCATGTTAGAATAGGCACCAGAATACATTTTAACGAGGGTAAGTAACTTGTTTTTCTGTACCATGTAGATACTTCATACCTAATCCTTACTGTATTGCTCCTAGTGAGATCTGGTGGAGGTGTTCTTTGTTCTGTAGCAGTGACTCTGTCTATGCGAAGGGCTCCCTGTATCCTGCAGTAGCCATCCTGTATTTAATAGGTATGTTCGAGGCATGTGGGCTGCTGAATTCATATCTGTGCATAGATCGCCGCCTAGTGTTGGGTCCGGATGATTGCATATTGTTGTCCTGGAAGAGTCTTCGAAGTATCACGAGATAGGTGGCTCCTCCCCTGGACTACAGTGCGCATGGGCATCCACTCATCCTCAGATTGTTTTTTTCCGCCATTGGGTTCGGATGTATATTTGTTAACTCAAGTTCGGAATCTATAAAAAACTTTCTTTTTGGCCAAAAGGCCTTTAGTTATCGTCGGTATTGTCTTTGTGATCGGTGCCCAGTACTTGTTCCAGCTCTGTCCCCGAGCCGGACATCAAGAGGAGCCGCGTGGCTTTTCGGCACTGAAGGCCCGGTCGACGCCAGAGGCCTTATCGACGATCCATCATGGAACGGAGCCCGTTCAAAAGATGTCCCGTTTGCAACTCCAAGTATCCTCACATCGATGTCCACCCGGTGTGCAACAAGTGCCTGTCTCCGGATCATGATGAAGCCAGCTGTATAGCTTGTTCTCGGTTCCGCTCCAAGAAGACGATTCGCCTTCGATGCGCGGAAGGAGGCCCAGCAGACGGCACCTGACCCGGTGAACATCTTCGATGCAGAGGAAGATGAGGGAGTCGAGCAGGAAGCTCAAGAGAACCTGTCTGATCCTGCATCGGAGATCGACTCCAGTTACGACGCAGATGTCGAATTGGTCGATAATGAAGACGTCGTCGACGAGGTAGGAGACGACGATGAGGCCTTTGGGGCCGTGGAAGATAGCTCGAGCGAGGAGCTAGGCCCAACCGTTGGTACGGGGGCCGCAACCAAAACACTCAATAAGGCTCAGGTCGAGGGATCGCCACATGGCCTTACCCAAGATCGTACACTTGGTTCTACAGCCTCGCCTCAAGGCCCAGCTACGGACATTTCTAACGAGCCATCGGTTGACCGATCGAAATCGAAACCGAAAGCATTGGCGTTTACACAACCGAAAGCACTGGACACTAAATCGAAACCAAAAGTGCGTATTACTTTGGTCGGTTCGAAGACCTCTGAACCATCGGCACCGACAAAACAGAAGAGTGTTATCGACCCGGTGAGGTCGCTAAAGGGTGTCGAGACGAAGACCGGGGCACCAAAGAAACTGGTCAAGGACGTCGACCCGAAGAAGTCGGTGCCGAAGGCCGTCGACACAGACAAGGGACTCGGAACTCGGAAAGTTCTCGATCCTAAGCGTCGACCCGACAAGGCTAAAAGCAGTACAGACCTCGAGTCCACACCTGACGGTGGCTCGAAGGAATCAGTCGAGTCAACACAGCCATCCGCCTACTTTTCGAAGCAGGTGTCGGACTCGCTAAAACGCATTAAAGAGAAGGCTACTACTGTCGGACCAAAGGCTACTCTACCCCCGAAGCCGGTCAGTAAACCTCCAAAGTCGTCGGCACCCATCCATTTCACACTGCCGCCAAAAGTGGTACCTAAGGCCTTCGCCCCTAGGACGGCCGTCTAAGCGACCAAGAAGGTGTCTGTGGGGCCGAAGCCTACAACTGCGGAGGTGGCCACCAAGCATCGACAGCTTCCGCCTGAAGATCAGTTGAGGCAATTCATCCACGCCGAGACGGGTAGCCTTTCTATTTTCAAGCGAAAGATCGCCCCTGAACAGCCTATGGAGTCATACAAAATTCCATTAAAGAAAAAGAGGGATTCTGCTATGTCACCTCTTCTCTTTGAACCTATAACACCACATGGACAAGACACTGCTCCTATCTCACCCACATACTCAGATGTGGAGGCAGGGGATGGTGACAATGAGGAGTACATTTATCCTGTAGACACTGATCCTGAAGATCACACTGAACCCTGGACAGACGCTGCTGACCCAGGAAATCCACAAACTGCCTCAGACAGTCATGTCTATGCTATTAAAACCTCGCCTACTGAAGACACGGCGGCGTTTAATGCACTTATTGAGAGGGCGGCAAAAAATCATGATGTTCAGCTCCATGCTGACCCTATTGAAGAGTATTTTTAGTTTGACACCTTCTCAACCTCAGAGAGAACTGTCACGACTCTACCAATGCTAAAGGGTGTCCTAAAACATGCTGGAGACATTTTTAAGGAGACCACAAGGGCAAGGGTGATAAACCCCAGAATTGAGAAGAAATACAAACCGGCACCTGGGGACCCTACGTATATCAAGGGACAGTTGCCGTTGGACTCTCTCTGGTTGTTTCCAATGCCCGGAAGAGGGCGAACTCGCAAACAACGGGTGATGCTCCTCCCCCTGACAAAGAATCTAAAGTGCTAGAAGCATCAGGGAAAAGGGTGGCAGCTCAGGCGGCCAATATCTGGCGCATCTCCAACACACAGGCACTCTTAGCCAGATATGACAAGGCTCATTATGATACACTTGAAACCCTGTTACAACACTTGCCAGATGAGGATAAGGAGGCAGCAGAGATGCTAATACAAGAAGGGAAGCTTATATCAAACGCATCTATTAAGTGTGCGCTGGACGCAGCAGACACCGCGGCCAGGGCAATTAATACAAGTGTGATTTATTTATTTATTAAAGGTTTTTGTAGAGCGCGTAGTAACCCGTGAGCATCCCAGCGCTGGGACCTAGAAAGTCAGGAGGGTGTGGTAGCAAGGAAGACGGAAAGATCATGGGAAAAGGAGAGTTTTCAGTGATTTTCTGAAATGGAGGAGATTAGATTCCATTCTCAATTTCCGGGGGAGAGTATTCCAGTGGTTCGCCGTGTTCACAGAAAAGCGACGTCCCCCAGAACGGGCTTTGTTCACTCTGTGTACTTTGATGAAATTCTCGTGGTCCGACCGGAGTGATCTGGTGGCTTTGTAGGGAGTGATAAAGTTTTTGAGGATGAAGGGGGCCTTTGTTATGAAGGAGTTTATGTGCCAGGCAGAGAGCCTTGAACACAACTCTTTCTCTGACTTGCAGCCAGTGAAGTTGCTTCAAGGCTTTGCCGATGTTCTGGCCGGGGTGTTGGTGAGAAGTCTGGCAGCGGCATTCTGAATTCTCTGTAGGATATTAAAGGTGGCTTCGGGGGCTCCCAGATAGATGGCATTGCTGTAGTCCAGCCTAGACAGAATAAGGCCTTGGATCAGCAATTTCCGGGAAATGGGAGGGAGCAGGGGAAGGACTTTACTACATGACCTAAGAAGTCCAAAGCAGATACCCGCCGTTTTTTTTGCCTGGGTTCTGAAAGACAAGTCTTTCTCAAGCCATATTCCCAGGCTCTTGACCTCAGTTTTGGGGACAGGGTGTTCACCTAGACAGGCGGGCCAGATGTTGGGCGGCAGGGAGAGCCCTTTTTGTCCAAGAAGCAAAATTTCGGTCTTGGAACCGTTAAGTTTCAACGCTGAGTTGTTCATCCATCCCTGGATTTCAGAAAGGCTGCTGTGGAGGTTGGATGGTTCTTGGTTGGGGTGGGAGAGGGTTACCACTAGCTGGGTGTCATCGGCGTAATTGATGATTGTCACTCCAAACGGGGTGACCACCTCCTCCAGCGGGGACATGTAAACGTTGAATAACGTCGGGCTTAGTGACGAGCCCTGCGGCACTCCGCACCGGAGGGGAACTGCTTGGGGAGTGGTTGTCATTCTCCCAGACTTGGAAGGAGCGGTGATTGAGGAATGATGCGAGCCACTTCAGGGCAATGCCCTTCACTCCGATATCTCCCAGACGCTGGATTAGAACCTGGTGGTTGACAGTGTCGAAGGCCGCACTGAGGTCCAGGAGGATCACTGCCACTGATCCTCCTGTATCTAAAATGCATCTGGCCTTTTCCACTGCCGCTAGGAGGGCGGTGTCAGTGCCCTGACCTGGGCGGAATCCCGTCTGAGAGCTCCTGAGTAAGTTGTTAGATTCTAAAAATAGCGAAAGCTTTTTATTCACTCATTTCTCAGTGATTTTGCTATTCCCTGGGAGGAGGGAAATTGGCCTGTAATTGGCTAAGTCCTGAGGGTCCAGTGAGGGTTTTTTGAGGAGACCTTTAACAACAGCCGCTTTCCAGCTGGAAGGGACCTTTCCTTGAAGTAAAGAGGCGTTAATGAGGGCAGTTAGCGGAGGGACAATGGTGGGGGCCACATGTTACGGCGACATGCCCGGCTGAGAATCTCCGGTTTCAAGCCCGAGATACAAACCACCATACTGAATCAGCCTGTTAACCCTGATCACTTATTTGGCTCAGAGGTGGACACCACCTTGGAAAAAATCAAGAAGGACACAGAGACTGCAAAGTCTATGGGGGCTCTACAGTCGCAGCAGTTCAGGAGTGGTTCCTTTTGTCGCTCCAACAATAGAGGAGCTTCCAGAGGCCAGCTGTCCCAGCAGACACAATACAGTAAAGGAGGCACGCAGACCACCTACACCAAACAGAGTAGGGGTGGCCATCGTGGAAACAGCACCAAGGGCAGAGGTCGTGGAAACAACAGCTCCCGATCCTCCGCCACTAACAAACAGTGACGTCTTGTCACTGCCCCCTGACCATACCACACCGGTCGGGGGGAGACTTCAACAGTTCCTGCCGGTCTGGAAATCCATCACTACAGACAGGTGGGTGAGGCAGCTTATCCAGTACGGTTATTGTCTGGAGTTAACTTCCACTCCCCCCAACATTCCCCCAAGACACCGTCCTATGTCCACAGAGCATTTGCAATTATTGCAGCAGGAGGAAGTCGGCATGCTGCAAAAAGGAGCCATAGAGCTCGTGCCTGTGGAAGAAAGATGGACAGGGGGGTACTCGCTGTACTTCTTGATCCCGAAAAAGGACGGGTCCCTCAGACCCATACTGGACCTCAGGCCCCTAAACCAGTACATTCTCTCGGAACACTTTCACATGCTCACATTACAGCAGGTTCTACTGTTACTCAGTCAGGGAGATTTCCTGGCAACATTAGATCTGAAGGATGCATATTTCCGTATACCGCTACACCCGTCACACAGAAAATACCTCTGGTTCACCATTCAGGATCAGCATTATCAGTTCAAGGTCCTCCCTTTCGGAGTGACGACAGCGCCTAGGGTGTTTACCAAGTGCCTGGCGACAGTGGCTGCACACCTAAGGAGACAAAATGTTCACGTCTACGCTTATCTGGACAACTGGCTTGTTCAGGCGAAGTAGGCCCAGCAATGTGCCGCCCACATGTCTCACACCATTCACCTTCTTCACGATCTGAGGTTCTCACTGAATTATCCAAAGTCCCACCTTCAGCCCGCCCACGTACGGCAGTATCTGGGCGCAACAATAGATACTCTGGCAGCCAAAGCACAGCCGAATTCAGTGAGGATCAACAGCATGCAATTGCTGATACAAAAATTCAAACCACAACACTCGCTTCCAGCACGGGTGTTCATGCAGTTGATAGGCATGATGGCCTCCTGCATCTTCATAGTCCCGCACGCGAAACTATACATGCGTCCGCTTCAGGAGTGCTTAGCACGTCTGTGGAATCAGGCTCACGGACAATTGAAAGACCTAGTTTTGGTGACCGGTCGCGCATACAACTCTCTGCATTGGTGGAATCCACAAAACCTTTGCAGGGGCCGACCGTTCCAGGAGCCTGTGCCACAGATTATACTGACAACGGACGCATCTCTCCAGGGATGGGGAGCTCATGTACTCCACTACACGGTGCAGGGACTCTGGACAGTACAGCAGAAGAAGATGCACATCAACCTTCTGGAACTGATGGCTATCTTCATGGCGATGAAAGCATTCAAGGTACACTTGTGCAACAAGGTTGTGTTGATCCGGACGGACAACATGACGGCCATGTACTACATAGAAAAGCAGGGAGGTACACACTCTCCACAGTTGTCTCACCTGGCTCAGAGGATGTGGAAGTGGGCCATTCAGAGGAACATCTTCCTCATGGCGGAACACCTCCCAGGCAAGGACAATCAGATGGCGGACCTGCTCAGCAGGTAGAGCCATCAGATGCACAAGTGGGAGATACATCCATCAGTACTCTGACCGTACTTCCAGCAGTGGGGTCATCCAGACATAGACCTGTTCGCCACAAGGGAAAACGCAAAATGCCGAAGCTTTGCCTCCAGGTTCCCACACCCACAGTCGCAGGGAAATGCGATATGGATGAACTGGTCAGGCATATTTGCGTACGCTTTTCCCCCAGCACCTCTAATACTGCTGGTGGCACGCAAGCTGAAGCAACACTCGATGACTCTCATCCTGGTTGCTCCAACGTGGGCACGCCAACCATGGTACACCACGTTTCTAGAACTCTCCGTGGTACCGCATCAAAGGCTGCACCTCACACCCAGGCTTTTGACGCAGAGCCATGGCGACATTCAGCATCCAGATCCGCAACAGCTCAACCTGGCGATCTGGCTCCTGAGGTCTTAGAATTTGGCTACCTCAACTTGCCTCCTGACTGTATGGATATCATAAGGGAGACAAGAAAGCCCACCACTAGAGCATGTTATGCTGCAAAATGGAAGCGGTTTGTCATTTATTGTGCAAACCACAACATCAATCCGCTAGATGCATCTACTCACAACATCATTTGTTATCTGTTACATCTATACAAATGCAATCTGGCCTATGCTTCCATTCGTATACATTTGTCCGCAATAGCAGCTTATCTCCAAAACAGGCAGCATCTCTCACTTTTCAGAGTGCCTGCCATCAAAGCCTTTCAGGAGGGACTCAAACAAGTTATTCCTCCCAGACACCCAACAGCACCTGTATGGAACCTAAATATGGTCTTCACCAGGCTGATGGGTCCACCTTTTGAGCCTCTGCACTCATGCGAGATTCAATTCTTGACGTGGAAAGTGGCTTTCCTAATAGCAATCGCATTGCTACGACAAGTTAGTGAACTTCAGGCACTAACTATCCAGGTGCCATTAATACAGATTCACTCCAACAGGGTGGTACTCCGCACTAACCCTAAGTTTCTGCCTGAAGTGGTTTCACAGTTCCATATCAATCAGACTATAGAATTGCCAGTGTTCTTCCAGAATCCTGAGTTAGTGGCAGAGAGAATCCTCCACACACTAGACGTCAAAAGAGCTCTAATGTACTACATAGATAGGACGAAAGATTTTAGGAAAACAAAACAACTGTTTGTTGCCTTTTCGCCACAACACAAAGGCAACCCCATTTCCAAAGCAGGTATAGCCAGGTGGATCGTTAAGTGCATTCAGATTGCTATCAAAAGGCTAAGCGCACATTAACGGTTCCCCCAAGAGCCCACTCCACGCGAAAGTTGGAGGCCTCCATGGCTTTCCTTGGAAATATTCCTTTAGAAGACATATGTAGAGCAGCCACATGGTCTACCACACACACATTTACAAAACACTACTGCGTAGATGTGCACTCCAAACAGCAGGCAGCTGTAGGACAGGCTGTTCTAAAAACACTTTTTCAAACTGCTGCAGCTGGCACGGGCAGCCGACGCTAATGGAGGGACTGCTATATATTCTATGCACAGATATGAATTCAGCAGCCCACATGCCTCGAACCGAATATGCTACTTACCAGTATGCATCTGTTCTTGGCATGTAGGGTTGCTGACATTCATATCGCCCGCCCTCCTCCCCGGCGCCTGTAGCGGCTGCAGCACTCAGAATTACTCTTAGCATGGTCATCACTTACAGTGTTACACTCCATCTTTGCCACAATGGCGAAAAACAATCTGAGGATGGAGTGGATGCCCATGCGCACTGTAGTCCAGGGGAGGAGCCACCTATCTCGTGATACTTCGAAGACTCTTCCAGGACAACAATGTGCAATCTTTCGGACCCAACACTAGGCGGGGATCTATGCACAGATATGAATGTCAGCAGCCCTACATGCCAAGAACAGATGCATACTGGTAAGTAGCATATTCGGCACCTTATACCTTTTATCTGTTGGCCTGCCCTCTTTTCAGGGCTATGTACTGCCTGTAGGGGTGAACCTGCCTTTAAAAGGTGGTTGCTCATACTCTGAAGTGGCCAGTTAGCGCCAGTTTGAGTTTCTGCACCATGTTTTGTTTGGCATGCTTCCTGTGTGCATGGAGCTGTGCATGCCGATGTCCGTTACCTTGTTTCCGCACCCTTTCACATGCATACAGAGCTCATAAACTTTTGTCATGCTTTACCAGCCTTCAAAAACATGTATGTGACTGTGTGCTGGGAATGTCTCATTGAAAAGTTCAAGCTTGAAGCTGTGCTACATCTACAGGCACTCGTGACGTCTGAACTTTGGTGTCTTAGATCCAGGCGTGATTCAGAGGCATGCAACAAATGCTCCCTGGTGTATCCGAACAGCATCAGGGAATGGGAGGCGAAGCTTTGTCGTCGAGCACAAGAAATGAGTCAAGTTGCACTCCCAAGTCCCAGTCGTTATCCAGGTCCTCTGGTATGTCTAAGTGAAGTTGAAGTATAGGTCTTGATGCAAACAGCGTCCACCCGGAGGTACTTCCCCACCTCTTTGTTCCCGATCCAGGACGGAAGCTTGCAGTCAGCACACAAAAGCACTGGTTTGAAAGCCAGTCACCATATTCCAGTGCCATTCTACAGTTGTAGCAGATGCACTTCATGTTTCCTGGTCCATCCGGTACTCCGCAGCATATAAAGTCCTTCAAGTCAGTGTTGCAGATGATTCCAGCTCCCCCAAATATGACTTCGCATCCCACCGATCTGCCAGGGCGCTCAGTCAGATTTCCACTAACTGTGATTTCCCTAGCGCCAAGTGACCCCTGAGGTCTCTGCATGGCCCCCCTTGCGCCAGGCTGTTTTTCAACTCATTTGCCAAAAGCCACATCATTTCCAATTAGGCTGGCACTGGCCTCTGCTTCAGAGAAATTGGTAGTTGATCCGGAGCTCAATTCAACTACATCTCGTTGATTTTCTCGCTATACAACTGCTAAGGCACAGCCAGTAGTAATGGAGGACTCTCCAGCAGTGGCTCTGCCTCCGTGCCAGTACCTTTATCATCTTGAGGTCTTATTCGGCTCTGACTCGTTTGTGCAGAATTTTCATGTCTCCCTGTGATGATGAAGGGGCTGAAGTTTTGCTCGACCCTCACCCTACCAATGATGGATTTTACTGTGACCCCTTGCAAGAGACCAAATTGAATTCCCCATTGGGAGACCGATTAATAAAAGTTCTTCCTTTGCTGCAGTAATAAATAGTTAAAGGAAACAAGGACACACCTGTATGCCTCTTAGGAACCCGAGTTAAAGTATTATTTAAACACCCTTACAGCAATCAGACTGGGTCCTGTGTTGAATTGTCAGAAAGTAATATATATTGAAGATCTTGTACTAGATCATGGGACTTTAGTTGATTGTTTTTGGATGTAAACACACTTACATTGCCCTCACTTCTAAGTGTGTACACTTCTGGGCGCCTCACACTTCTTGATTTTCACTATTTTAAGGCTGAAAGAAATGGTTTAATTTCTGGCTTAGCCTTGCTATTCTTTACATTGAATGAGTTGCCAATTGTACTACCACAGATGATATTGATTGGTGTAAAAATGATTGCCCAATGGTGTTAGCACTCAGAGCAGCAGATGTGTTAGACCTGCAATTGCCAATAGTAGAATCTAAGGCAGTTCTACTTCCTGAAATTTAAAACCTTGTTCTTCATCTTCAGAACCTTTACTACACTCCGGAGAAACCCTGACACACACTAGCTATCACATCGGTGAAGCCAAGCTTGGCACTGCCAATAAGTCATCTTAGAAAACACAGTCTTTGGCTGAAAGCGCTGTGTGCTCGTGGTGTTCGCATGAGGTCTACCTAAAATTTACACGCACCTTGGTTTCTGTTTTTAAAAGTATTGCTGCTGCCACAAGGTAAAGGGAACTAAATAAACACTGGGGCAACTAGCGGGATATTGAAATCGTTATCACATTTTTTTTAAACTACTTTTAGCTGCTAGAGAAAACAAGACACTGACCTCTTACCCGCACGATAAAAATATCACCTCTCAATTACTCCAGTATTGGAACTTTCATAGATTCACATGCCTGAATCATTCCCTGTCGTCGAGACGGGAGTCTCCGGTATATAAAAAAGCAGTGCTTAGTAGTATAGCAAACTGAAAAGAGGCCTAGGCCCATTTCCCTTTTGCAACGCATAGCCTTTGTTATGTAAAAAAGGCCCAAACTTTTCCCTGAACAAATCAGAGCTCCTCACCCTCTAGAACACTCCTGAGAGAACCTTCTGCCCCTCAGATTTTTCTACCCCACGTTGTGCTAGGGAGTCTCCTTTGAGCTCTGCTCAAACTCTTTACTTTTACAGTATTTTGACTTAGATTTGAGGTTTTTCATCTACCATGTCTGAGAAGGAGAAGAAAGGATTATTTAGAGCTTGTTCCACCTGCTCTAAGAAGAGGCTTTATACAGATGACCCTCACAATGACTGCATCTACTGCCTCTATCCAGACCATAAGGCAGCAGATTGTAAGGTATGTCGTACCTTTTCGAATAAGACCTTGAGAGATCGTGAGGGAAGGCTACTGATCTGGCTTCAGAAGGTTAAGGCCAGGAAGGAGATCCTCTCAAGTGAGAGTGAAGAGGAATCTGTGGCTTCTAAGAGATCTCAGAAGAGAAGTAGATCTCCTCAGACACATTCCTCAGGGGAAAGACCTGAGTAAGCCCCAAAAAAGACTACTCCAGGGTCTTCGGGGCGCAGTCCCTCAAAATCCCCTTCAGTCTCAGCTAAGGGGAAGAAGGGTTCTGCTTGTGAGGTGAAACTAGTGAAATCCGCCTCAGATCCACCACAATCACCTCAGAAAGTTAAGATTACCATCAAACGGTCTTCTTCTACGCCTTCTGAGGAGAAGGGTACTGTTTCAGCACCGTCGACAGGACCGTCTACCAATAAGGGACCATCGACGACGACAAAAACACATCCGTCGTCTACGAAGAAAGATAATGTTAAAGCTGGTGAGAAAACAGCGTAGACGATTTCACCGTCGACGGCGATACCGTCTATGGTTTTACCGTCAATGAGAGCGTCGGCGACCGCGTCATCGGCGGCGTCGACGAGGACTGTGCCGACGACGGCAGCGTCGACGAGAACAGCGTCGACGGTGACTACAACGTCAACGGTGGCGTCGACGACGATGACTTGGTCGATGACGGCGATGGGTATCTCGTCGACGGGCTCGTCGACGAGGGAAAAATCACGAGAAAAAAGGTTGGTGCCTCGGAAAAAACCTATAACACCAGAGGTTACATCTCCGAGCAAGGTCTCCCCATTGTTGCCCTCTCACCTGCTGGAAGAGGAAGATTCAGAAGAGGAAGATGACGAGTATGGAATTGCCAGTAGCCCGTTGCAATTGCAGGTCAAGTACCAGGAGGAGGATTCTGAGGAGGAATATGGGGGTTATCAGGAACAACCCCAGGAACAGCACCGATATCGCCAACAGCAACGCGAGGAGATGACAAGTGTGCCATCCTCTTTGTTGAAGGATCTCAAGGGCACATGTTAGAGGATTATAGGAAGAGATACCAAGCGACTCCAGTCGCTCAACAGGCCCCAGAGGTTATTCCACGTCCACGATCGGTACCTGGGACACCGGTTCGTAGGAGAGAGATTTTGCCGGAACCTACTGCTAGGTCTCCACCGCCGACGGCACACCACGATTCCTCGGATAACGATCATGAGGATGGGGAAATTGCGGACACAAGTGCAGAATGGCATGACTATATCACCCCCTCACCGTCTACTCCTCCACAGAGACCAGTAGATTCTCCACCGGAGGACATTGGTGGATTTCATAATTTGATGGAAAGAGCCACTAAGAGATTTGCACTGACCATGACAGAGGAGAAGGAATGCTTTTTATACGACTTCAAGGACTCGTATCGGAAATCCGTGCGATCCCTGCCTATAGTGTCTCATATTTGGAAGGAAGGATTAAAGGTCATGGAGACACCAGCGACGGTAACGCCGGTTCTGGCCAGACTAGATAAAAAGTATAAGGCGCCTATTGATGCTCCTACTTGCCTTTTGGGTCATCCCAAACCTGATTCTGTTATTACGCAGGCGGCACAACAGAAATCCAGGAACCCATCTGCTCCAATTGCAACACCTCCAGACAAAGAGGGCAGAAGGTTGGATAATGCGGGATAAAGGTTTTCTTTAATGTCAGCTCTGCTAGTGAGAGCTGCTAATGCCCTCGCTATCTTGGGAAGATATGATAGGCAAATGTGGCGTGACCTGTCTCCATACATTAACCAGGTGCCTAAACCAGAGAAGCAGGAGGCGAAGAAGATTCTCACGGAAGGGGAGAAGACTTCGGCCGAAGTCATAGACTGCGCTATGGATATAGCGACCACGGCGTTTAGATCCTTGGGAGGAGCGGCGGTCCTACACAGGCAAGGATGGCTGCGAGCAACAGCGTTTAGGCCGGAGGTGCAAAACAAGATTTTAGACCCCCCTTTCAATGGAGAAGAGTTATTTGGGAAGCATATTGATGATACTCTGCAGAGAATCAAGAAGGATACGGATACGGCAAAGGCTCTGGGAACACTGCAATACAGAAAAACCCCTTTTCGTAGCTCCAGGGGTAGAGGACAGTCCTCGTATAGAGGAGGATACCAACAGGGGAGATATTCTTCTTATCCGTCCTCATCGCAGCCTTACCGCCAACAGTACAGCCAGTGTCAATCATGAGGATATACAAAATCAACTCCAAGAGGACGGGGTGGCCGGGGAAAGGACAACACCTGTCGACAATGACAACCTTCATCTTTCGGCTCTGTCAGATGCTCCCCTGGGTGGAAAGATTGCTCACTATCTTCACAATTGGCGAAAAATAACGGATCAATGGGTCCTTAAAATAGTTCAATTCGGTCATACCCCAGAATTTCTTCAAGTGCCCCCTTGTACGCCACCGATGCACCAGAGAGCCAACCATCTGCATCAACTCCGGCAGGAGATTCGGACAATGCTCCGAAAGGGAGCAATAGAACCGGTGCCGAAAGCCCAGGAAAACAAGGGGTTTTACTCCCGTTTTTTTCTTATCAAGAAAAACAAGCTCCAGTGGCGCCCCATTCTGGATCTCAGATCCTTAAACACCTATCTCAAGAAACAATCTTTCAGGATGGTGTCTCTGCAGGACATCCTTCCGTTATTAAACCCAGGAGATCATATGACCACATTGGACCTACAAGACGCGTATTTCCATGTTCCGATACATCCTGCACACAGACAGTACCTTCGGTTCTGGGTAGCCGGAAGACATTACCAATTCAGGGTACTGCCATTCGGCTTGAAGTCAGCGCCAAGAGTTTTCACGAAATGCCTAGCTCCAGTGGCGGCTGTGTTGAGAAAGCAAAAACATCAAATATTTCCTTACCTCGACGACTGGTTAGTCAAGGCACCATCAAAGGTACAGGCCAGAGCGTCAACACAGGCCTGCATAGACTTATTTGCCAATCTAGGATTGACTCTCCACAAGGCAAAGTCGAACCTCCACCCAGCAAAAGTGATCACGTTTCTGGGGGCAATATTGGACACGGAATGCAACAAAGTGTTTCCCTCGAGGAACGGCAACTGAGGATTGTGTCCCTCTTCCAAGACTTTGTAAAAAGAAAGTCTCTTTCAGTCCGCAGGTACAAATCCATGCTGGGCACGATGTCATCTTGTATTCCCCTGGTACCTTGCTGCAGGCTAAGGATGAGACCATGGCAAGAGCAGATAGATCTCCAATGGCGTCAAACGGAGGGATCCTTCGATGATACAATATGGGTGACACCAGTGATGGTACAGGCAGCAAAGTGGTGGACACAAAAAGCAAATGTGTCTCAAGGACTGACGTTTCTGGCAAGAGCGGCTCCTCTAGTGGTAACGACGAATGCGTCGTTAGAAGGATGGTGAGCTTTCCTTCAGGACCTTCAAGTCAGCGGTCGTTGGAAGGCGCAGGAGCAGCAATTACACATAAATCTGCTGGAGCTCAGAGCGATCCGCTTGGCATTACTGGCTTTTCTACCAAGGATAAGAGGTTTGCCGGTGTTGATAAGAACAGACAACACTACGGCGATGCATTATGTGAACAAGGAAGGGGGAACGAGATCTCTCTCCCTGTCTCAGGAAGCCCAGGAGATATGGGAATGGGCTCTTCAGCAAGGAATATCATTGGCAGCAGAACACCTCCCGGGAGATCAAAACGTCAAGGCGGATACTCTCAGCAGGCTCAAATTGTCCTGCCACGAATGGGAGCTAGACCAGGGGACCCTGGACAGCGTCTTTCGAAGATGGGTAACACCGATAGTGGACCTCTTCGCTACAAAGGAAAACAGAAAATGCCAGTACTTCGCAAGCTGGCTTCCCCAGAAGGGATCTTGGGGGAATGCGTTTTTCATGGCATGGTCCGGCATCTTTGCCTACTGTTTTCCTCCAATTCCTCTTCTCTCCCGCGTACTGGTGAAGATCAAGAAAGAGTCGTGCAGACTGATCTTAGTAGCCACGTGGTGGCCCAGACAACACTGGTTCACGGAACTGCTGCTGCTGTCGGAGGACCGTCGAATTTGGTTGCGTCCAATTCCATCGCTTCTGACAATGTCCAAGGGGCAGGTGCTCTATCCGGACCCGAAATCCTGGCGATTAGAAGCCTTTCTCCTGAACACTGTGAGTTTAGCCATCTGAACATCTCACACGAATGTAGGGAGATCCTGTCCAAGGCCAGAGCTGAGAGTACCAACAAAACCTACATGATGAAATGGAAGAGGTTTTGTCTGTGGTGTAAAAGGCATAATGTTCACCCTCTTACTGCTGCACATCATCAAATTATACCTTACATTCTGCTATTGGCAAAGTCAGGATTAGCACACGCCTCCATCAAGGTGCATTTGGCTGCGTTATCCTGCTACAGGAGGTCATCGTCAGGCCCATCCTTATGGTCATCAAGGATTATCAAACAATTTATGAACGGGATATTCAGGGTCTTTCCTCCAGTAAAGCCTGCACCACCATTATGGAATCTGAATATTGTATTCTCTCAATTGATGAAACCACCATTTGAACCGATACACAGGGCAGACCTGAAGTTCTTGTCCTGGAAAGTGGCTCTTCTCATTGCATTGACTTCAGCGAGAAGAGTAGGTGAACTACAAGCGCTCACGATTCAGGAGCCTTTCTTACAGTTTCAGGAGGATAGAATGATTCTCAGGACAAACCCGAAGTTCATTCTGAAGGTGCCAACTGATTTTCATTTGACAGTACCGTTGGTGTTGAAACGTTTCTTTCCTCATCCGTCAACAGCAGCAGAACGAGTATTGCACTCGTTGGACGTTCAGAGATGTATGAAATTTTACTTGAAAGAAACTAAGGCGTTTCGCAAGTCTTCTCAGTTATTCGTCGCTTTCAGCGCACCCAGGAAAGGTTTCCCGCTGTCAAAGTGGGGAATTGCCAGATGGATTTCCGGTGCGATTGTCTACTGTCATCAAGCTGCTGGAAAGCCTTTGAATGCACGAGTTTGTGCCCATTCCACGAGGGCGGTGGCCACATCCACTGCACTGTTTGGAATAGTGTCAATCCAGGATATCTGCAGAGCGGCGACCTGGGCATCTAATCACACCTTCACCAGGCACTACTGCTTGGAGGCAGCTGCAGAATCGGATGCGGCGGTGGGAGAGGCGGTACTGCGGAATATCATCCAGTAACGGTGAGCCTTTTTTACATCCCTCCATCCATACTTTCTCTTGTTTACAAAGTCACATTTTATATAAGTATATATATATATATATATATGTATATAAGATTATGCTTCATTTTCAAATGGTATTGCATGATTATGAAATATATCAGAGAAATGTGCTTTGTTTTTTCACTGCTCACTATTCTGATTCAGGCATGTGAATCTATGAAAGTTCCAATACTGGAGTAAGAAAACAAGTTACTTACCTGTAACTTTAGTTCTCCAGTATTGGAATCTTTCATAGATTCACATGCACCCACCCTCCTTCCCTGAGAGGCTCACCTCGGATTTAGCACAAGAAGTGTGTTGTATGCACAAGTGCGCGAAAAATCTGAGGGGCAGAAGGTTCTCTCAGGAGTGTTCTAGAGGGTGAGGAGCTCTGATTGGTTCAGGGAAAAGTTTGGGCCTTTTTTTATAACAAAGGCTATGGGTTGCAAAAGGGAAATGGGCCTAGGCCTCTTTTCAGTTTGCTATACTACTAAGCACTGCTTTTTTTATATACCGGAGACTCCCGTCTCAACGACGGGGAATGATTCAGGCATGTGAATCTATGAAAGATTCCAATACTGGAGAACTAAAGTTACCGGTAAGTAACTTGTTTTCTTCACTCCGCTGCTTTATCGGGATTCAGGGAATACACCTCACCCCTGCGCCATCTTGGTTAGCGCTCTAGTGTCTGGCTCGCCTGAACTGCCTTCCTATTTAGGTGGGGCAGTGCTGGCGCGCGTCCATCTTAGAAAACACAGTCTTTGGCTGAAAGCGCTCTGTGCTGGTGGTGTTCGCATGAGCTCTACCTAAAATTTACCAGCACCTTGGTTTCTGTTTTTAAAAGTATTGCTGCTGCCACAAGGTAAAGGGAACTAAATAAAAACTGGGGGAACTAGCGGAATATTGAAATCGTTATCACAATTTTTTTAAACTACTTTTAGCTGCTGGAGAAAACAAGACACTGACCTGTTACCCGCACGATAAAAATATTACCGCTCAATTCACTCCGCTGCTTTAGCGGGATTCAGGGAATACACCTCACCCCTGCGCCATCTTGGTTAGCGCTCTAGTGTCTGGCTCGCCTGCAACTGCCTTCCTACTTAAGCAAGGCAATGCAGGCGCGTAGCGCATGCGCCCAGCAGCGTGCCGGAGACGCGCCAGAGACAACCCGTCTGCGCCCGGCCGCGCCTAGCGCCAAGAATGCTGCCGGTTTGATAACTGCCAGATTAAACTACTCTAAGGAGGTCCTACTGAGTATAGGGAAGAAGGTAAGGGGTGGGCCTCAAAAAGATCCGTCACAGACCTCTGCTATCTTAATGTGTGGCCTGGTCAACAGTAGATCCCTGGTTAAACACCATCAGGAGGTGTCAGACTTGCTGGAAGACATGGACCTGGATGTTCTCTTTATTACAGAGACCTGGACCAGTCCTGACTCCTCTGTTGAGCTGGGTTTTGCCTGCCCTGGAGGTTATAAGATGTTTCGTTAACCCAGGGCCCTGGGAAGAGGTGGAGGGGTTGGGGTTATATTTAAGGAGAGGTGGAACTTAGCCCCCCTACAGATTGAGGAGGTCGTAGGGATAGAACTGCTGGGCTTTACCCTGCAAGAAACTAAAGGAAGGACACTAACAGGTATGATTTGTTACAGGCCTCCAGGTCTAGATACTCAGTACCAGGTATTGTTTGACACTATCGCCGCCCTTGCCCTGACTCACTCCAGACTGCTGCTTCTAGGAGATTTTAACCTATGGGACAACGGGACCCTAGGGAGTGACCTGAAGGGCCTACAACACATATGTGAGAACTGCGGCCTTGATCAGCTGATACTGGAACCAGCCCACTCAGAAGGACATGTGCTGGACCTTGTGTTCGCAAAACAGACTGAGACAGAGGTGATTGGCATACTACCCCAATGTTGGACTGACCATTCCCTGATTCACTTTAAGATTAATATATCTACCCATGTGAATAAAAATACCTGCCCAGCAACCTACCGAAAGGGAAGGGACTAGTCTAAATTACCAAAAGATAAAACAGACCCAATCTTCACCAACCAGAAACTTTTTGCTCCAGGTGATTCGGTGGGCCAGAATTATCATACCTATTGTATTATATCACTGATACACTGGATAGACATGTCCCCTTGAAAAAGATAAAGATCAGAAGGAAACCTTCAGCCCCCTGGTTTAGTGAGGAGCTGAAATTATTACGTAATCAGTGCAGACAGGCAGAAAGGAAGTGGCGAAGATTCTGTCTAGAGTCTGATAAGAGACTGCTGAAGCTAGTGCAGGCTAAATATAAAGGGGCTATTGCTAAATCAAAAGCTCTTTTCTATGCCACCTCCATACTTCAATCACCGAATGTGAGAAGTTGGCCTGGTATATAATGCTTACTAATTCTAGTGATCACTTTGTACCATGCCAAGCAACCCTTATGATGATTGGTTGTAATTCAACCTTGTAGACCAGTTATCCTAGTGGTAACGTGGACAAAGCAGTCTTAGGCTAAACTCTGAAAGGCATGTGAAGCCAGCTGTATTACCATACACAACCCCCTTGAATACCAAATGAAAGGACACCACACAGATATATATTGAAAATATGTATTGATTTATTAACTATAAAATCCCCTGGACTCTTTATGAGCACAGAAGCACAAGCGTTAAATCACAAGACAGTTTAAAATACACAAAAGTTGCACAATATGGATGAGCCCTAGGGGCCACCTAAACCATATACTAAGAAAGTGGTATAAGAGATACCAATCGGAAAGGGAACAGGCCTAGGGCCTTGGGAATCGCTGGAGCTATTCAAGACTAGCAGTGACTAAGTCGGGAAAGGCCCGCGGGACTCGGGTGCAGTGTTCAAAGTGCACGCACTTTACAATGTAAAGTCTATGGTGCGTAAAAAGTACAAAGTTAGATAGTTAGGAACCTTCTGAGTGACCTAGAACGCTGAAACTTAAGACACAGGCCCTTGAGATGTGTACCAGTGTAGGAACACTGGCGGAGCGGAGTTACCTCACCCACAGGAAGCGGGTGCACAGGGTCGAAGTAGTGTCGGGTTTCGTCACGCTGGTCGATGGTGCTTGGAGCTGAAGATGCTGCAGGCGGCTCGATGTGAAGAGTTCCGGTGGATCCAAGGGTGGATCTGAAGCTGTGAAGACCTGAAAGCAGAGGGGACAATGTTCAAAGTCACTAGCCAGTGACTACCGTGGAACCAGATTGGAACCAGGCGATGTCGGGTGCAAACAGGCGTTGTCGGGTACCTTCTCTCTGCAGCCACGTGGACACCGGGGGTCGAGGACGTCCAGGAGTCGGTCACGAGCTGTCCCACGCAGGCTTCTCGCTGTTGGCGGTGTCGGCGACCTGATCGGAGCAAACAGGCCTTGGCTAATGCAAGCCACGCAGGAATCGAAAGATGCTTAACACTCGGACCAGCAAGGTCAGAGCGTGTGCTCCTTTTCACAGGAGCTTGGGCAAGTCTGGAGCAACCAGACCCGCTGTGTAGTTCGTCGGTTTCGTCGCCAAGATGGCCGCTGACCACGTGGCTAGTGGCCGGGATGGCGCATCGAGTGGCACAATGCAAAAGGGCCCCACGCAGATCGTGGAGATGCTGGGGGGCTGATCTTCGGTGCAAGGGCTGCTCGGTGGTGGCGGTTCTCAATCCCCAAAGCACAACGTCGAGGATGCCTCAGATGCTGCGCAGTCAGCTTTTCGAGTGTCTTCCAAGATGTCCGGTCCCACGTCACTCGGTGCCTCCTCGGGTCCCTCCTTTGCAGGGACTGTGGATCGGGCTCTGAGACGTCTGGGAGTCTGGGTCTTGTCGGGCTCTGGGCTCGGGCTCCGGCGGGAGGCGGCGGCAAAGCAGACGTCGAGTTGCTGGTTGGTGCCTGTGTTCACAGGGTGGCCACTCCTAGGCCACAAGGGAGATTCTCTTCAGTCTTCTGAGCAGCAGAATGTCGAAGTCCAGTCTTCTTCTTTGTTTAAAGTTGATTCAGGATGATCTGCTGTGCAATGGCACTGCTCCCACTCTTATTCCCAATCTGAGGGGTGGATCACCTACTAGGTCCCTCCTCTGGGAGGAACCAGGAAGGGGGGCGGTTACACCCCCTTTCCTTTGTCCAGCTCCTCGCCAGGCCTGGGTCTTGAAAATCCCAGGACCGGTTTGGACTGGCTTATGCACGGGGATACCTTGTGTGCCCCGGGCATGTCTGATTCTATTCAGCCCTGTCCTACCCAATACACAAAACCCTGTCTGGGGTGGTGCTCACACCTCCCAAGGCAGGAAACCCTTTGTCCAGGCCACCATCTGCCGAGTTTCGGTCAGCAGCAGGAGGCCAGACTCGTGTCTATGGTGGCAGCATCCATTTTGTGATGCTGAGGCTCTGGTTAACTTTAACCGGGGTTAAGGCTACACACATGTCGTGCCCCTCTAGAAGGGTGGAATGCTATCCCCGTCGACAGAACTGTCGAGGGGATAGTATTCCAATTCGTATGACACCTTACTCGACATGTTTTGATAAAGCCAAACCAAAGATAGCATTCAACCGCGAGGATTATAATGCACTTAAGAGTATATGGTATGGCAATATCCCGGAACAGCTTAGGGAGTGGTTCCCGACAGCTGCAGACAGGCTCAGCTCATGCTAGAGCACCATCTTACATATTTCCAAGCACTCTGCCTCCAGGATTGATGAGGCCTTCCATAGGAGTGGCTGATAGGAACATATGTGTCCAGTTTAGGGTTAGGCACAGGCATACTGTACCTAAGTAAGAGGTGATTACACCCACTTACCCCAGCTGAGTGATCAGCCAGTTGTGTCAAATATGGAGGCCAGGCCAGGGGTGGCATAATACATGCTGCAGCCCCTGGTAGGCCTTGGAACCACCTATGCCCTGGGTACCTAGGGTACACTGTTACAGGGGCCAATAAGGTGAACCAGTTCCAATTCGTAATGCACCTAAAGTGCATTGGCAGTAATTTAGAGAGAGAACAGCAGGCTGTGGGTCTGATTAGCAGGCCCCCAGCCACATTAAGTCAGAAACCAGTGAAGCAAAAAGCAAAAATTTGGGGTGACCATAGGATAGCAGACCCTACTCTCCTACACCGAACAGCACAAAAACTCTCTTTAATATCATGAGACCTTTCCAACCCGGCCTGTAGGAGCAATAGAGTGGTCGCAACACAAAAACTTTGCGATTAAATCGCCATTTTCTTTGAAGAAAAGAGTGCCAATATTGTGGGGGGGCTTGTCCAGGGTAAGGTCAGCAGTCAGAACGCACTACTCCAGACTGCTGAGGAGGAACCATGGGTAGTATCATCCATTGAGAGCTTTCAACCTCTCACAGAAGAGCTTTTTAACAGCCTCGCTCTCAGTGTGTCCTCTGGTTCCCCCTTAGACCCCCTTCCTCATATGATCTGGAAGGAGTATGGACCAGAGATATTTATTTCCCTGGATGCGAATGATAAGCTGCCAGTCCCTGGAGGAAGGAGTAGTGCCGGAGGTATAGCAGTGGTAACTCCCCTACTCAAGAAACCCTCGCTGGATCCAACAAACCCAGCTCACTTTAGGCCTATATCTCTCCTGCCCTACCTTATAAAAATTCTGGAAAAGGCTGTTAGCAGGTCTCTGTCGAGTTATCTTGAAGATAACCGTTTACTGAACAGGGATCAGTTTAGGTTCCGTCCAGGCCACAGGACAGAAACTGCGCTGGCAACTATGCTAGACACACTGTGAATGTGAGCCGACAATGGTAATTCATCAGTGCTAGTGCTATTGGATATGTCGGCCGACATATCCAATAGCTGTACAAAAGGGGGTGGTGATGGACGGAGCATCTGAATCAATCAAACACTCACACTGAGTCAAAAGATCTGGGTTTAATCCATCACCGTTCTTTAGCCCACTCTGCCACCCCAGTTCAGACATGGCTATATGCAAATCAGTCTGACCCTGTGCCTAAGGGGAACAGTGCAGCCCGAACTGCCAAGCCATGTCTTACCTGGACCGGAAACAAGCTTCCGAGGATCGGTTTCTGGCATTCCAGCCGTCTTCAGCCCGGCTTGCTTGAATCCAGTGGCAAAGTGAGCAAGGGACTCACGTCTGATCATGAGGCACAGGGTCAGACTGATTTGAGTGGAGTGGTGTGGCTCACTGGTTAGAGGCGGCAGACCCGTAAGCAGAGAACAGCCCGGGACCAGGGTTCAATTCCCGACGTGGCAGGGTTGTGGACCAGGGTCAAAACGGACTCGATTATTCTCGCCTCAGTGCCTACTCTAACCAGGGAACACACTCGGTAACTCTGGGCATTAAGCTTGCCTCATCTCTACAACGGCCCCCCACAGACGCTGGGGATGCCTGGTTTCACCTTGGAGATACCAAGAAAGGGACCATCTCACAGGGAAAACCAGGACTGGTTCCCCAGTTGTCTTCAGCGCCAGGATACTCCTTGGAGTCGCAGTGCGCTTTACAAGTACACCCACATTTACATTTACATTTGCATATAGCCATGTCTGAACTGGGGTGGCAGAGTGGGCTAAAGAACGGTGATGGATTAAACCCAGATCTTTTGACTGGGTGTGAGTGTTTGATTGGTTCAGATGCTCCGTCCATTACCACCCCCTTTTGTACCGCTATTGGATATGTCGGCCGCATTCGACACGGTAAACCACGCAGTCCTGCTAGGCAGACTGGAGAAACTGGGTGTGAAAGGCAAAGCTCTGAAATGGCTACAATCGTATCTGTCAGATAGACAACAGGTAGTGACCATGACTCTGTATGCCTCCCCCAAGTCCCAGGTTCATCACAGAGTGCCACAGGGTTCGTCGATCAGTCCTATCCTTTTAAACATATATCTGCGGCCCCTGATCCCTATCATAAAATCCTATGGGATCGACTTGATCAATTATGCCGACGACACCCAATTGGTGTTTTCCCTTGAAGGGAAACATGCGGTGTCTATGGATACATTCCAGGAATGCATGCGTCGGGTCTCCGGCTGGCTTAAAGCAAACTCTCTACAATTTAACGATGGGAAAACGGAGGTAGTCTACTGCTCGACGGCTAAATTGAATCAGCAATTACCGTGTGAGCTCTGGTTTTTCCCGGGGACCGATTTTTGTGTCCCAGTAAAAACAGTGCGTAATTTGGGAGTACGGTTTGATGAAAATCTTCAAATGGTATCGCAAACCAACAAAACAATCAGCGTATGCTTTGGCCTGTTAAAAGCACTTAGATTCTCCCTCTTCTACCCAATGAGGCTAGACCCCCTGGTGGTAAGGAGCATAATCTTGTGCAGACTGGATTACTGTAATTCCCTATATTTAGGTGCCCTTCATACATCTTGCAGGGGCTGCAAAGAGTCCAGTCTTTAGCGGCTAAGCTGGCACTCAACAGACCATGCAGTTCCTCCACCACAATGGCTTTGAGAGATCTCCATTGGTTGCCGATAAGGGACAGAGTTACATTTAAATCAATGTGCGTTGTCTACAGAGCACTGCACAGTGTGGGCCCCCTATCAATGCAGGAAAGATTCACATGGTACAAGCCCACTAGGCTCCTTTGCTCCTCCAGTGTGAGTCTGGCAACAACTACTAGATTCAAGAAATCCAGGATGGGAGGCAGGGCTTTTTGCACAGTAGCATCCCAGCTGTGAAACGAGCTGCCCCAGAACATCAGGCAAGCCGACTCTCTGATATGTTCCAGAAAGAGCCTATAGACCGGGCTATTTGCTAAAATCTGAGACTCAGGTGCCCCTTACCCAGCCCTGCTATCTGCCGTTTCCTTCTGATTAGGTTTTCTAAAGCACCAGGATACCCGTAGGGTGGCAGTTTGCGCTATATAAGAGCAACATACAATACAATACATACAATGCAATACAATACATGCCCGCTCAGGGCAACCCAGTATTTTAATGAAGACCTCATTGCTAAAACGTTTTGCACTCAGGCATGGGCATGGGCCAGCAAAGTAAACCTGGACACCTTTCCTACTGTGCCGCCTGATAGATTATTGAAACGCATTGTTACTTGGCAAGAAACTATTTTCCTCTGCCTGTTTGGCTTTGCGATCTTTCCCCTGCCACTACCGGCAAACTACTCTGGTTCCACCGTAGGGAGTCACTTACAGCCAGTGGAGAGCGAGATTATGCTCTTAATTGCCCAACTGGCACCCAATTATCTTGTACTAGTGGGTTCTGCAGGCTGCCCATCAGATCTCTGCCCTTTTCTTTCTGTCTACACCCACCCCTTTAGTTCTGCTTTCACCTAGACTTTGTTGGATCATGTCCCCATCCTTGACATATGCATTCAGCTTGATGGCCAATGGGGCAGAAGAAAAGATGCCTGGGTAGGATCCTGTTGCGTTTGACTGCCCAAAAAGAACAGTGGAATCAGTCTGATTTTGAAACACCAGTTCTTAAAAACTTTACTTCGGAAGGACAAATTAGAAATGCTACCCTTGACCTAGGTTCTCTCTGCTCTAGCTCCTGGGGTGAGGAGAGAAACCTGTGATTAGAAGTATCCAATCGAAAAACAAGTTACTTACCTTCTGTAATGTTCTTTCTGTTTGGTACCCTATCTAAATGCAGGGTCTCCACCTCCCACCCTATTCTCCATTCTAGGGTGTGGACTGCTAGGCGTTAACAAGGTCCTGCCTTAGAGTCTGACCACTGTCACTGGTCTCCATCTGTCCCTGGTCTCCATCTGTCTTTGATGCGCCTCGTATAACGATGCAAAATGTTTTTTGGGTGACTGCCATCAACCAGCATGTATGGGTAGAACCTATATTTGGCTCTGCGCCAAGCTCCGGGAGGCAGGGTGAAGCGGCCATGAAAGCCCACCCACCACCTGTCGGCGTATGGAAGCAATTGCTGGAAAAGTTTCCGGATCTAGTCTGGCTCTTAGGGGAATTTAAAAGGTGAGGAATATGCTGTTAAGAGTATCTACCACAAAGGGCATTACCAAAGGTAAGTAACTTGTTCATGTGCATGCCTGTGTATAATTATACCGAGTATATGCCATAGACTACAGACTGCATTTTGAAGTTTCTTGCTGCTTAATAGTGAATGTCCATTGCTATTCAAGTCAGTGATGTACACTTTATCGACCTTAGAAGAATGAAGGTTGGCGTTGTCTCACAGCTATTAAAACTCTTACTCTTCAGGTATATACGTGTCTTTGCAACGTTCCTCTTACTCACTTGATCCCCTAGATCATCTTACTCACTTATCCTTTGATCACTTAGTTATATTATCTGGAATCGATACCTGTTACCTGAAAGTTGCATTCGTCCTTCTGCCGTGAGCGTATTTTATCGTGCTTCCCACGATGATTTCAATCTGTAATTTGCATATAATTACACCGATTTCTGCTTAAAGTAAGATAACCAACTGATTTGTTTTACCAGCAGATATATCTATTCGCTAAATATAATCGGAAAATTGGCTTGGTGGCTTATGCTTCCTCTTTATTAGTGTCATTAAGAGTAATGTAGCGTTACATCGTGCTACATAAATTAAAAAAGTACCACAGAGCTCTGTAATCTTTTTTACAATGCTAAGCGCCTGCAAGACTAACAGCTGGCGTGGGGAAAATCATACGCATCAAATGTACAAAAGGGTGCTGTCACTTTTTCATAGGTGTCTGGCTTGAAGCCAGTAGGGGGGAGACGTCACCGCGGAATTTTCAGGTGTTTCCATTTGCCCTATATACACCATAAGTGACGGAATAGGGCTTTGCGGTGGCGTCTTCAAATATTGGTAGATTCTGTATACTGCGAGGGACGAACAGGGGGGGGGGGGGGGGGGGGGGGGTGAGCTTCCGCCCAGTGAAGGCTGTGGAGTGGACGGGCTAGACAGCTGCGTCTTTGTGTTGTTATGGCAACAGTACTCTACGCGCCCAGGGAATCAGTGGCAGGAGTCTCGAAATAAAAATGCACGTCATCACCGGCTGGAAGGAGCCAAAAATAAGACCACTTACCTTTCCTGAGCTGCCGCCTCATCGGATCTTTGATAATTTACAGATTCACCTGCTACGACCCCTGACATCTCCCGCCCCCCGACATCCCCCGCCCCCCGATATTTTTCCCAGAAGTCCCAACTTTCTCCCTAGCTTGTGGCGTTGTCCACAGATCCCGATACCAATCGTTCTCGCCAGTCCATACCATTGACCCCGCATCCCGAGATCTCTATGATCACATTTTTTTACCACTTACATTCCCCCAGTCTCTCCTACACCCCTTACCATTCTACCTCTGTCAAACCGTTTCCTTTACGACGAACTCCTTGTATACCCCGGTGCCCCTCAAAATATCCCTCTACGTTTTCTCTAACTTGCTCATTTGCCTCCAATCCCTCACGCCCATCGCAGCGCACTGCCCATTTCCTTTAATTTCCCCCCAAAATTTACCCGATGCCATGTCCATGAATAATCCCTCGCGCATGTTCTCAAACGCTGTCCACTGACCTGACGCTCCACTTCGGTAAACATCAAACATCAAAACCCATTCAGCTATAGTAACTACCCTCTTCTCTGCCCCTAACCTCTCTGCCCTTTTTCCGGCCGTCAATCAAAACCTTGGCCCTTATCGCGAACCTCTACAGCTCCACAACTCACTCATGTGCCTCCCTCTCCATGCCATCTCCAGCTCCTGGGTACACACTGCTTGTGCTGGGCAAACATCTATTTGCATAACAAATCATTGTCTGACTACACCTTTCTTAGGTCAGCTCCCCGCTTTCACCAGCCCAGGCAAACGCACTCGAGAGAGAGGGACCTTGAAATTGGCTGATTGGGGGGGAGGACATATGAGTGAGTGTATGTGTCTAAGACATTGTAAGACAGGCTGAGAAGATCGGGGGGCCGCCAGGAGACAACAGCCAAGGTTTTCCGAAACCTCGAGATAATAGCAGCACTAGCTTAAGGGACAAACGCCCTATCGCTTGCTGAAGTTGCCAGCATTAGTATGATGGGTGCACGAATAATCAAAAATAATAGCACTTGTACTTTTTCTGATGTAGCACTCGCATTTGGCAGTTTAGGCAGTTGGGCCACAAGTAGATAATGATAAGACCAGCATTATACAACATGATCACCGGGAAGAGGTGTTGAAAATAAAACATGCAACGGTAGACACAGAGGATAGCAGAAAATAAGAGAAGTCTAGTGCAGATAAAGTATGTGCATCTGTGATGGATACTTCTAGTGGCACATTCCTCATCTTTGGGATATCCTGTGTGCCACACTGAATCTGGAGATTTATGCAGCAGAGTTCCAGCTTGCCAGTAGATAGCATCATGCTTCTCCCCACCAGCTCTGCACTGCCCCGGAAGGGACAGAGTGGACCCACTCAGACAAGACGGAAGTCCTCATCCTGGGATCATCGCCCTCCGCCTGGGACGACTCCTGGTGACCCCCTGCCCTGGGCACCACTCCAAAGCCAACGGACCACGCACGCAACCTGGGCTTCATCCTGGACTCCTCCCTCTTGATGACCAGACAAGTCGACGCCGTCTCCTCATCGTGCTTCAACACCATGCGTATGCTCCGTAAGATCTTCCGATGGATCCCCACCGAGACCAGGAAGACCGTCACCCAGGCACTCGTCACCAGCCGACTGAACTACGGGAACACCCTCTACGCCGGAACCACAGCCAAACTTCAGAAAAGACTCCAACGCATCCAGAACGCCTCCACACGACTCATCCTGGACATCCCCCGACACAGCCACATCTCCGGCCACCAGAGAGACCTACACTGGCTCCCCATCAGCAAGAGGATCACGTTCAGGCTCCTCACCCATGCACACAAGGCGCTCCACGACCTGAGCCCCAAGTACCTCAACGACCGCCTGACCTTCTACACGCCCACCCGCCAGCTACGATCGACCAGCCTCGCCCTCGCCGCCGTACCACGCATCCGCAGAGCCACCGCCGGAGGAAGATCCTTCTCCTACCTGGCAGCCAAAACTTGGAACTCGCTCCCCATCCACCTTCGACTGACCCAGGACCATCTCTCCTTCAGGAAACAACTCAAGACCTGGCTGTTCAAGCAGTAACGCACCCCTCTCCCAGCGCCTTGAAACCCTTCCGGGTGAGTAGCGCGCTATACAAATGTCATGATTGATTGATTGATTGAAGGTGCCACCCTTGCGAGTGGACGTCAGTTCCTTTGTTACTGCGTCCTTAGGCATGGATCCGAATCACCGCTCCTAACTTTGTCAGTGTTCAGACGACTTCTAAATATCTGTGACAGTGTGCTAGGAAATGATGTCCCGACCGAAAGTAAGATTTAAGCTGTGCAGAAGTACAACACCCAGATGTTGGTCATGAGTCCACCCAAGGTGTGCTTGTGGGGCCTATGCCCTGGCCATGACTCATGTGACAAGTGTGCCTTTATGCATCCAAAGTTAATTCGGAAGCGGGACCAAGCTCTGTGCTGCAGAACACAAGAAGAGGTTGCAGAAACAGCACAGTTCCCACTCCAAGTTACAGACTTCATTGCCCTCTTGTTCCCAAGGCCAGTCCCATGAAAAGTCCTTTTCATGATTGAAGTATTCCAGTAAGTCGAAGTCTTGACCTAAGTGCAAGAAAGCCCTTTGAGACTCAACCCTAACTGCCGCTTGAAGTCTAGTGAGTGGGCATGAGTGATTCACTATAAAGATGTACTTCTTCAGTGTCACCAGAATCCTTCCCTGTCTTATTAGTTCCTGCACATCCTGATTTTTCTGGATCTTCTTTGAAACCGCAGGAGATTGTGGCCTTGAAAAATGCCAGGCTGCAGTTCTTCTGTGCGATTCCGCCATCCTCTGGTGTGCCTAAAGACTTCAGAGCTGTAAGGGTCTCCAGTTAGACTTTTTCCAGCAGGTCTGCTCCTGCTCCACCTGCCTTCATGGGACCTGTTACTACGCCCTGGCCTCTACATCAGTACCAGTGTCCACACCAGTTCCTTCTATACTGACAACCAAACCCACCCAAGTGGACCCAGTGACGGTCCTGACACACAGAAGACTGCTCCAGCTCCATGTCATTGTGCAAGATCACAATAGTGTAACTGGTTGTCATTCAACCAGCTTATAGTCCAAGACCTCTGCCACCACACCAGTACTGTCAGATGCTTGAGGCTCTTTTCGGATCTTGTTCTAGTCCAGTGCAGTACTCATCTGTTGTCCCTCAGGACACTGGTGTTGGGGAACAAGACAACTGATTGACAATGCCTTGTTTTTAGACGTCCAAAATGCCAGTGGGCTAGACACATCTCCCGAAACAGAGCTAGACTCACTACCTGAGATACGCCATGTAGCAGGTGCTGGACTCAGAAAGGGTGTAGGGGTGCTATTCATGATATTACCTTGTTGGACCTGGCCCTTTTTGGCAGGTTCACCCCGAAACTTTTTGCTTTTGCCTAGCTTGTTTCTGTAACCTGGTGTTGGTGATTTTAGGTCTCTGCGCACTTTTTCACTGTGGTCCAGTGTAAAGTGCGTGCGCTCTGTGTGTGTGTGGTGAGAGTGACCTGCCCTCCCATAGGAATGCATGGGGAATATGTGTGATCCTGGTAGTTCCTGATGTGTGGGGAGTGCAGGGTCGAGTTTGGTATGTGCGAACTCGTGAAATTGAATGTTGCGTAATGATGTATGCGGCATGAATGTGTCTAGTGTGGAAGTGCCACTTCTAGAAGTTGGCATATTTGTGTAATTTGTGTCTGGCGTGTGATTGGCTGGAGCCTGGCTCCAGGAGTCTGGATGGGTCTGCCCAGTGGTGAGTGTTGAGATTAGCATGCTGATGTGAGGGGAGAGGTGCACCTGGCCCTGAATAGGGCTGGGTTTCCCTCCACAATGCTGGCTCCACCCCCTGTGGTGCGTCTGATGTCCCTAGCCTGGCCAGTGAAAGGAGTTCCCTATAACCAGTTGTAGCTGGTTCTCACATTGCCTGCACCCTGCTAGACAAAGGATTTTACTGTATAAAAAGGGACTGTGTACCCTTACAAAATGTTCTTGTTTCTGACTTGAATCCTGCCAGGGGCGTGCTGCTGCTTGGGCCCAGGGGAAGGCTTGCCTCCCTGGGCTCTGCCTAGCCCCTGGATACCTGATGGACCTGGATGCCTGGAGGATCTCTGTTTGCCTGGGGTCCTCTTTTGCTTCACTTTGCCCCCAGGACCTTTTTCTTTGAACCCTGTGCATTTGCTTAGGACTGCTGGGACCCTCCTTGCTAATGGGGTCATTTCTGAGGGGCCTGGCGCTGTCTGTGCCCCCAGCGCCTTGAGAGCGCTTTATTTTACTTACTGGGCAGAGCGCTGTCGTTTTCCCTTAGAGCGAAGTGCTCCTGCCCCTTTTGATGCTTATTTGCATATTTTTATGGACGGGTGCCACCCAGTTTATTTAATTATCTAGCGAGTGCCCACCTCGCTTCTACTTTTATTTTTATTCTCGAGGGTGCCCACCCCTCATTTTGCCACTGTGAAATCACCGCCGCGGCCCGGGTACCGGGATCGCGACAAAAAACGGAATTCCGGCCAGCGCCCGCCTGACTGTGGGCGGAGCCGGGAGGGACTCTTCCGCTTCCCCCTGCCTGGGGGAAGCCATGGCGTGGTTGCCGGTCTCCTGTAGGGAGAGGGAGCCCGGAGATGCTGGCTGCAGTTTGCTCCTAAGGGCCAGTGAGGGCCCCTGTCGCAGTTTGCTGTTTTCCAGCTGCCCAGCAATTAGTGGTACAAAAGGGGGTGGTAATGGACAGAGCATCTGAACCAATCAAACACTCACACCCAGTCAAAAGATCTGGGTTTAATCCATCACCGTTCTTTAGCCCACTCTGCCACCCCAGTTCAGACATGGCTATATGCAAATCAGTCTGACCATGTGCCTCATGGGAACAGTCCAGCCCGAACTGCCAAGCCATGCCTTCCCTGGACCGGAAACAAGCTTCCGAGGACCGGTTTCTGGCATTCCAGCCGTCTTCAGCCCGGCTTGCTTGAATCCAGTGGCAAAGTGAGCAAGGGACTCACGTCTGAGCTTACCCTGCCACACTTATGGCAGCCAAAAGCGGTACAAAAGGGGGTGGTAATGGACGGAGCATCTGAACCAATCAAACACTCACACCCAGTCAAAAGATCTGGGTTTAATCCATCACCGTTCTTTAGCCCACTCTGCCACCCCAGTTCAGACATGGCTGGGGTGACAAATGCAAAAAACAACAGGTGATGGACAGAATGCAGAACAAAGTCATACATTCACCCCAGTACAGAGATGGATTTAGGCCCAGATCTCTGTACTGGGGTGAATGTATGACATTGTTCTGCATTCTGTCCATCACCTGTTGTTTTCAGCAATTAGTGGGCAGCTGCACCGTTTAGGCGCAATGTGAGAAAGAGAGTCCCTAAGAGGGACAGAGATGGCACAGTGGTGCCAGGCCTGCTACAGCTGTGCAGCACTTAGTGCCAGCTGCAACGTTTAGGCCCTGTACTGTTCCCAGCTGCCCAGCAATTAGTGGGCAGCTGCAACGTTTGATTGGCACTGCAATGGCAGCGCGCCCTCACATTCTGGCCAAAAGGGCATTTGAGCCCCTCCTTGAGATGGCCAGTTGGTCAGGGGGCTGGTATGTGGGTAGGGCGCAAGGCCCTAATATGATTTTTGCGCAATGTGATTTTACTATGTTTATGATAGTAATTGCCTAAGGTGATGTTTGCGCAATGTGATTATGAGGTTATTTTACCTATGTAGGTTTATGTTTACGCTACTCCCTATTTAAATAGGCCATATGCGGCAGCGCAGCGGGCCCGACGAAGGCGCGCCGGAGTTGCGCCTGAGTTAAGCCCGTCTGCGCCCGTCCGCGGCCGGCAGGGGATAGGGGCGACTTCCCCTGGCCACTTCATTCACTATTCCTCAGCTGATCTCATTCACTTACACGGTCATTGGCCCCTCGACCCCGCACTACTCACCGGATTACCAACATGGGCTGTTTCTCTCCCTGCCAAGCCTGCCCACAGGGCTGCCCCCTTCCTTCTGTTTCTCCGTTAGCACTTCAGTCAACGCCCGCTTCTGGCACTCTCTCTCCCCCATTATCTATTATTTTATTGAACACTAGGTCAGCCATTAGACACCATCAGGAACTATTCATACTCTTAGATACGGATAAACCAGATCTTTTATTCCTAACCGAGACGTGGTTTGGTGAGTCTTCCCTCCCGTCTCTACTGGCTGCCCTCCCTTCTATCCGCGCCGACCGCCCAGTAGGGAAAATGGGTGGAGGCGTTGCCCTTATCGCCCGTACGGATTTTCAGTTCCAGATTCTCCCCTCACCCCCTATAGGAGGAATTGACCACTTAGTGGTCCGTTCTACCTCTTTCTCCCCTCACCTAGCCTGTGTGCTGGTATATCGTCCACCTTAACCCATCCCGTCCTTTCTCCCCGCCTTTCAAGATCTACTTGGCACACTGGCTGTTAATTATGCTTCGGTGCTGGTCCTCGGGGACTTTAACTATTGGTCCTCCGACCCCAAGGAATGCTCTTCTTCCAAGGAATTTTCTGAAACTCTATTGTCACTCAATTTCTCCTCCCTGGTTCACATTCCCACTCATATTCACGGTCACATCTTAGACCAAGTTTGGTCTCTCAACTGTCCCCTTTCCTCACTCACCGTTTCCCCTTGCACTTGGTCAGATCATTTTCTAATCTCCTTCTCTCTTCGCCTCTGTCTGACCAAGATGCCCGTCCACGCCAAAAACTCGTGGGCTCGCAACTGGGGCAAAGTTAACCTGTCGGACCTAACCTCCTCACTCCTGGCCTCTTCTCCTTCCCTGTCGGGCTTGGCGTCTGCTGCCCAAGCTAAGGCCATCGATTCCTGGGTTACGGATGGAAGTGACAGTATGGCTCCCCTTCGGCGTACCTCGATTAGGCGCCCTAAAGACGCTAACCGGTGGTTCAGTAAAGAACTAAAAGAGTAGAAACTAATGGTCCGACAGGCAGAACGCAGATGGAGACAGGACTACTGTCCCATCTCTAAGTCCCGTTACGTCCTCCTTCTAGGGACTTATAATAAAAGCATTCTAGAGACCAAGAAGGCTTATTTCTCAGCCAAAATCTTAGCAGCAGAGAACCAACCTAAGGAGATCTTTTCCATCACTCACGACCTGGCCTTCTCCGACAGGACCTCATTGAAACCTCTCCCCTCTCAAAATCTCTGTGACTCTTTGAAATCCTACTTTGTGGAAAAAATTGCGACCATCAAAACCAATATCACCCCCCCCGTCCCCCCTCTTTGTAGACCCCAGTTACCTCCTGCCCAAGCTTCTCTCATCTCTCTCCCCCCTCTTTCTGAGGAAATTTTCCTTTCTCTTCTCCCTAAAATCAAATCTGGCTCCCCAGCTGATACCTGCCCTGCACACATCCTACGGCAGATTTATTCAGCGTGCACCCTGCCCCCTCTTATGTTTCTTAATAACTCCTTGGCCCAGGGTGTCGTGACCCCGTCACTGAAATCCGCCACCATTGTTCCCATTTTGAAAAAACCAGGAGCCGATCCCTCTCCTTGCTACCCTTTTTGGGTAAGGTGCTTGAGCGACACGTCACCTCTGTGCTCAGCTCCTTTGTCGAGGAGAATGGGGTGCTGGCCCCCTGTCAGGCGGGGTTTCGGCCAAGGCATTCGACAGAGTCAGTGGTGGTGTCTGTGCTGGATACCCTCAGGGAGGGCATGGATAATGGTCAACCCCAGGCACTGGTCCTCCTTGATTTGTCCGCCGCTTTTGACACGGTGGATCATTCCATCTTACTCTCCCGTGTCAGGGCGGCGGGTATCGGAGGATCGGCCCTCATTTGGCTTTCATCCTTCCTGAGGGACCGGACCCAGGCGGTTCGTCTTGGGGAGTTTTCAGCTACCCCCTGTAAGGTCCAGTGCGGGGTGCCTCAGGGTTCCTTTCTGTCTCCTCTATTATTCAATCTGTACATCTCTCCTCTCATCTTTGCTCTTCAGCAGCTGGAGGTCACGGTATATAACTACGCCGATGACCTCCAGCTCATCTTTAATCTTTCCTCTTCCCCTGACTCTATATCTAACTTCCAATCTATCCTGTCTTTTATCAGGGACTGGATGAACTTCAACCACCTGAAGCTCAACCCCGATAAGACGGAACTTGTGCTTACGGGTGGTTGCTCCAGTCCCTGGAACTCTCTATTTTGGCCCCCCTCCTTCGGCTCTACCCCCACTCCTGCTTCCTCAGTTAAGACTTTAGGTATCAAGCTTAACGATAAACTCACCATGCACTCCCAGATAGGCTCCGTGGTATCTTCTTGCTTTCTTACTCTCCGTACTATCCGCTCCATCTCTCGTTTCTTCTCTTTCCCTGCACTCAAACTGATCATGTCCGCACTGGTCCTATCCCGCCTGGACTACGGGAATGCCCTGTTCAACGGCATCCCACAGTACAGCCTGCGCAAGCCCCAACTGGTTCAGAACCAGGCAGCCCGCCTTGCATTCGGTCTCCCTAGATTCCACCACACCTCTCCTCTGTTGAAGACCCTTCACTGGCTTCCAATTCGGGAACGCGCCTTGTTCAAATTAGGCTGCATGGCCTTTCAGGCCAGGTCTGGTCTGGCCCCTATCTTTATATCCTCAGCCATCAAAACTTACGTTCCCAGCAGAGACCTCCGTTTCTCAGCTCAACATCTACTAGCAGCCCCACGTTTCAGGAAAAAAAAACAGGGCGGTCCTAAATTTGCTACTCTGGCCCCTGTGTTTTGGAACTCCCTTCCCTTCCACCTCAGATCCCTTACCCAGTATTCCCTCTCTCGTAAATCCCTGAAAACTTTCTTGTTTACCCAGGCCTTTCTGCCTTAAAATTCCCCCCCTGTTTCAGTCTACGTCCTAGTGGTTGACTCTAGCCCCTCTGTTAGTTTGCTCTCTCGGCGCCTAGAAACCGCTCGGTGTATGTCGCGCTTTAGAAATATTTTAAACTTAAACTGAGATATTTTCACTCTGTGAGTTACGCCCCTAATTATGATTTATTCTTAGGAGGCAGAGTCTAATGTGTTTAGACTAGTGAGGAGATTGCCTACTGTATTTTTACCTGTTAGGCCCAAACGTGAGTTATGCGTAATGTGCTAAGCCTCTGAATGTGTTTTATGCATTATGTGTCTTACCTACACCTCTGAATGTTTTTATGCATCATGTGCTTTCCTGTGCTGCACCTCTGAATGTGTTTTGATGCGTCATGTGCCTTGTTCTTTACACCGCTGATTGTATGTTTATACATCTTGTGTCTTTCCTACACCTCTGAATGTTCTATGCATCATGTGTGAAAATTCTGATTGTTATATGTTCAAAGTGCTATTTCTAACAGTATTTCTAGTTCTAAAAGTGTTGATTCTGACAGTGGCCCATGTGGCCCTGTCCTGTAAATAATCCCGTGTGAATATTGCCCGTGCCAGTTGGCACAATGTATATTGTGTGATTATTATCTGATGTGTTTTGACAATACAAAAGTTATTTTTATATAACCTTGTGTGGAGTTCCTTTTGTGGTGTGCCTAGGATGTTGTTACTGTTGTGTGCGTGCGCAAATCCTTTACACATTGCCTCCGGGATAAGCCTGTCTGCTCGTGCCAAGCTACCAAGGGAGTGAGCGGCAGTTATCTTGGCGTGTGACTCCCTTGCCCTGACTAGAATGGTGGTTTCTGCCTGACTTTGGCGTAAGCCTTTGCCAACCAGATATCCCAGTTCTAACATACCTCTTTTAAAAAAAGGAGAGAGACCTCACACCCATCTTGGATATTTGCCTCCTGAACAGCTTTTTGAAAAAGGACAAGTCCAAAATGCTCACCTTCACTCAGACCGTCTATTCAGCTCTGTACCCAGGAGACTGGATGGTGTCCCTGGACTTAAGGGACAAGAATTTCCATATACTCCTACAGTTTCTCCTGCATTATCTGCAGATTTCGAGTGGGCCAGGAAAACTTTTAATTTACTATGCTCCCATTCAGCACCTCGGGTGTTTATGAAAGTGGTGAACGTGGTTGCTACTCATCTTCTGAGGTCGAGGATATGTCTTCCCTTAACATGATTATTAGCTGCAAAAATAGCACTGCAGCAGTCTCTCGTATACATTCTTAAACCAACAGACAAACTACTGACATCCATGGGATTTTCCATTAAGGAGCCGAAGTCCCACACGAAGGATCCAGTTTATTTAGGCTGTTCTGTACACAGTGTGTTTGAGGCTCTTCCTCTGTAAGAGCGAGTTTGCGGTGTGATCAGAATGTTTTGGATCAATTTTGTGTCTCCGGGAGGACAGCTCTGAGCCTCCTTTGACCCCTAGCCTTGTGCATCTTTCTCCTACTGAACACCAGATAGATACCACTTCGGGACGACCTCCTGTGTTGGCAACAGGGTAGGGTCCCGCATCTAGTTGTCCACAACTTACACCTCCCTGCGTGGAGATTGAGTGGTGGTGGTAATTATAGCCAGAGGTCGATCGAGGTGATTGATAATGTCATCTTTGCAGCCATATGCACTTCCACAAAGTCTATCTACGCGGGGTGTTGGAACAAATTTCTTGTCTGGTGCAGAGTCCGAAATACTGACTCTTTAAAAGTCAGACCGACACTCATTAGACCAGCAAGCACTTGCAGTGGGCACTTTGAAAGGTTCTTTGTCTGCCCTCGCAGCCTTTCGGTGTTTACCTTCAACTGTCATTGGCCCAAATCTCCATTTGTTATGTGTTTTTTTAAAGGTGTTTAACTCTCATGTTTTCACTAAGCTGTTTGTTATGCCACAAAGGGGCTAGAACTTGGTAATAACGTATATCATTTGCATGTCCTTTTGGCTAAAACACAGATATCCTTTACAACTCTTGACTCTAAAAACCACGTTCTTCATTGCAAACACATCAGCACTTTGTGTGAGTAAATTACAGGTGATTTTGGTGCAACCGCCCTACTTCACCTTCTTTCCGGACAAATTCGTACTAATGACCAACGTGGGCTTCCTAGCAAAGGTTGTTACTGCTTTCCACCATGGTCACTTGATTAATCTGCTAGCCTTTTTGTTATGCCTCACTCCTTGAAATAGGAGGAGAGACACCCTAAGAAGGCTCTGACATTTACATTGACGGCACAAAATCCTATTGTGTGGATGATCTTTGTGGATTTTTCGGGGGCAGAGAAAGGGAAGCCTGTCCAAAAAAGGACCCTGTATCAAAATCTGCAATGCAGTTGCCAAGAACCAACCCTGAAAGGCCTACAGGCCCATTCGACAAGGGACTGGCCGCCGCAACATCATTGGCACAAGAGCTGCCTGTTTTAGAAATCTTCCTTGCTGCAACGTGGGTTCTGGTGTCTACATTTATTAAGCACCACTGCTTCAATGGTCTGAACCGGCCAGGATGGCACTTCGTCCACTCTGTGTTCTGCAGAGCTTTTTGGTATGAGATGCTCCCAAGACCCAACACCTTTGGGGCTACTTCTATGATATCATAAAGGTGAGGAATATATGGTTCGGGGTATCCATCAAAAGAAAAAGTTACTTATCATTGGTAATACTTTCTGGTGTATACTCTAAATGCAGATTTCTCACTGCCCTCCCTCCTCATTCTTCGGAATGGTCTCTTTAGCATATGAAAAGTTCTCAAGTTGGAATTGGCACACTAACCCACACTGCGTCTGAGGGCGTGGAAGCAGAGAGTTGTGGCTACTGATGTCCACTGGATAGGAGGGGAGACTTGGATAGGGGGGGACGGGGGCAGGGTTGAATGTGCCACTTATATGCAGCTCATCGCCATAACTTTTGGGGCAGTATGGGGCCACCACGGAGCTGCACGGGCCACCTACTGGCAGACTGGAACACTGCTGCACAAATCTCCGATCCAGTCTGAAACCTGGGGATATTCTAAAGGTGAGGAATCTGCAGTTAGATAGAACATCCACCGGAAAATGTGTTGCAGAAGGTAAATAACTTGCTCTTTCGATATCTCAGGGAGCTGCTCATAACACTTGATGCACTTGATAACCCTCTTTGTTACTGGTAATTTGTAAGATAGAATGCTTAATAAAGTTAACATAACATGAAACCATCAGGTTTGGTTTCCCCTTTGTCACAGTTGCTCTATTTACACTCACCCGTGCTTTGCCTATTCTCAAATATACTCTGTGCACAGGTCCCACAAGTACTGCAGATTTCTGTACTTGACTAGGCCTCAGGACCTAGTATTGTTATTGGTATTCTCCCAAGCCAAAATATTGACTGTCTTCACCTGAAGTTTTGCGTTTATTAGAACATTTTGGGTTAAAGTTGGGGGCACTTTGCGGACTTTGTGCATTTGGCCTGGGATTGTGAGAAGGTGGCGAGGTACTGGGGTGAGGTCACTACTACTCTCACTGTTATGTTGGAAGAAGAGGTATAGTGCACGCCTAAGGTTTGTCTACTGGGTATAGTGCCCCAGTTCAGGGCGCTGAAATGCAAGTTCTGTGCGATAGCACTACTACTGGCGAAGAGACAAGTGGCGCAATGTTGGCACAGCCGCAAGGTGCCGACGAAGAAAACATGGCTGCATGATATGTCGGTCTGCCGAGACAAATTACAGACCTATGAGGAGCACCTACCGGCGAAATCCAGACCAAAAGACATATGGTGTTTCCTAACAGACTACATTAACTCACTGCAGGACAGTGATGGAGACTAGCCCCTCCTATGTCCTATTCAGACATGCGTCATATTGGTGCTCGAACCCATAGCTATGAATGAATGGCTATCCCTGGTAACGAACCGGAACTATTGTTGTGCTTCAGGTATAGGTTGTGACTGATGACACTGTGAGGTCTTAAGTTGGGGTAGTTTGCAGTTTCTTATTTGCTGTTCTTTTTCCCTATAAAATGATAAAATTCCGCTCCCAGACGTGTTTGGTTGGCTCCCATGTGTAGAAACCTGGGTACTAAAAGTAGCATGGTTGCTCTACGTATTGTAAAATCTACCTCCTTAAACTGGATTATAATAGCGACTGCAAAGTATCTGGGGTGGGCGTGGGTAATTAGGCAGAGATTGCTAGTAGGGTAACTACTCTCTGCTTAGTTGAACAGAGACTGCTAGATTATCTATTCTCTGTTCCCCATGCGAGGTGTCTTATCTGTTTTTAATCTGTTTTTTACCATATGAACTTTGCACCTGTGATTGTATATAACTGGATGAAATGTAATTCTAATTGTCTTTTTAATGTGTATTGTGCTTAAGTCATATTCGATCTTGTAATTTAATTGTATTTTTATTATGTGTTTGTTTGTCTGCTTTTATGAGTAATACTCGAATAAAGCACTTTTGAATTGAATTGAATAAAATGTGAGACTCACATCACCTGACGGCCAGGAGTCCTACGGAAGGCTCGTGGGGTGGCCATGCTTGTAGATTTCACGCTCTTGTAGTAATGCATTTGTTATCTGCTGAATGATCATAACAACGTGGCGGGCCGGCCCCAGGGTTGTTGGCCCATGCTGTGTACTCTGCTTTGTGTTAATAAAGGTCTTACACAAAAAAAAAAAGTTGGGGGCACTTTATTACAGTTGAAATAAATCAGAGTAAACCTCTACCTTTTGGGCGAAGTTGTGATGCCAGGAGGGCACAGTAGGTCTTGAGACAAGGTTTATATATTAACATTGTCCATGGCTGCTCTGTGCACCTTGCCTGTTGACCATTCAGTTCTGGAGAATAGTGGGAGAAGGAAAATAAAATTTCCTTCCCATAGATTTTCCAGCTCGACCACCTATACAAAATAAACTTTTAGAGGTGAGTCTTCCCCTAGGAAAATTACCTTGAGAGATTATGGTTACATTGGCAGTGGAGCTCTAATTGTGTTCTTTGAAAACTTGAATTACTTGAAGCCATGAATGCAGGTAACAGCATGTTCAAGGCATGTAAGGCTGTAGAAACACTTGCTGTGCATACTTATGCCATCGAGTGTTGGGCCCGGATGTGTGCAAGTTGTTTTTTTTTTCCCGAAGAAGTCCTTTGAGTCACTAGGTACATTGACTCCTTCTCTTGCTGGTAATGCACATGGTCATTGGCTACATTTTTAGGTTTTTGCAATCATTCCACTGCCTAGTTCAGACGTGTGCTCTGGTTCAACACCATTGCTGTGCTCTTTTCTGTTCTACACAGGTTCCTACCCTCCATTGGATTATTATCATCGCGGTCCTTTTCTCTGTCTCAGGTCAACGTTAGCAGCTCCACTCGAGAGGTGTTTGGCTCTGCTGCGGCCCTACGTAGACCTCCCCATTCAACCTACTTACGTCTCCTGATCGTGTCTCTCAATCATGCCTCAACAGAGATGAAACGGATGCCATTCTACTACTGTCCTCACTGCCACGAAGATTACCCTCGGACTAACCTCCATCAGGTATTTATTTTTGTGTCTATCACCTTAGCACACTGAGGCTGCTTGCAATGCCGGATGTTCATTCCGCTCCAAGTAGACACATCATTTCGAGATGCCACCCCAGATCTATTCGGCACTGAGGACTTCAAAGGGGAGCACCATCCACAGCCATCACCTCCAGATGAGGACGTTTTCTCCGCTGATGAGAGCTCTTGCTCTGAACTCGAGATCGAGGTTCTTCCACCTCACTCAGTAAGCCGTGAGTACTTCCATGAGGTAGATCTCCATCCTGAGCCTCAAGAAGAGGATTTTCTTTTTAAGACACTATCCTCCACCCCATATCTCCCCTCTTTCAGGGGCATGCTCTGTCATAACCCTGACATGTTTCAAGATCCCGTCCGCGCGAGTGTCATTATACTCAGGGTGGACTAAAAGTACAAGGCCTCCCCCTACTGGCCCCATATACATTTGTGGGCAGCTCCCACCTTACTCCCTTGGTTGTCACTGCAGCCCGTTAGAAGGCCGACTTTAAAACTACTGGTGATGCCCCTCCACCAGACAAGGAGAGTAAGTGTATAGACACTACAGGAAAAAGGGTAGCCACGCGATCAGCCAACCATTGCCGTATTGCTAATTCCATTGGGCTACTCGCCAGGTATGACCGTGCCAACTAGGACGACATGGTGGAGCTCCTCCAGCATCTCCCAGAGGAGCACAGGAAAAAGGGTTATGAGATTCTCTCTCAGGGAAACAGATCTCTAACACCACTATCCGCTGTGCACTAGATGCCGCAGACATGCCTGCCAGATGATTGAACTCCAGTCTCATCCTGCACAGGAACGCCTGCTCCATATTTCCAGCTTCAAGCCAGAGGTCCAACAGAACTTGCTACACATGCCTTGAGGTCCACACCTGTTCGGGCCACAGGTAAACCAAACATTAGAGATAATGAAAAAAAGATACGGCAACAGCATAGGTTATGGGTGCACTTTAACCACCTGCACCTCGGGGCTCGTTTTGTTGTACGCCCCTTGATGGAGGCTCAAAGCTCACTTTTTGTTGATGCCTCCACATCCTACCAACGTCCACAGGCCCAGCAGAACTCTCCCGGTGGCTACTTCAGGTGATCCTACAGAGGCAACAATTCAAAAGGCTGAGGTAAAGTGGCTCCCCAAAAGGAGCTGCCGCCACCAAACCCTGACTTGCCTCTCCTACCCTCCCCCCATTATCCAACACCTGTTGGGATGTCAACTGTTCTTTCCCACTTGGCGGAACATCACCTCTGACCACTGGGTGTTGAATATTATGCAACATGGTTGTTACCCAGAGCTCATCTCCAAGACTGCCACCATTCCACCTCGCAAACACATACTACCAGGAACACCAGAGGCTACTCAGTGAAATGGTCCAAGCACTACTTCTCAAATACAATCTGTCCCCCATCATCACCAGGGCACTGGAGTGTACTCTTTGTACTTCCTAATTCCCAAAAAGGACGTTCCTCATATGCCCATTCTGTACCTCAGGCCCCTCAACAAATACATCCTTTCAGAGCCCTTTCATATGGTTACTCTTCAAGATTTGATCCAGCTTCTGCAACATAACGACTTCATAACTAATCTCGCCCTGATGTTTCCACATACCAGTGCACCCAGCGCATCGCGGATATCTCAGGTTTGTGGTCAGCAGAAAGCATTACCAATTCAAAGTGCTCCCTTTTCAGGTTACCACTGCACCCCTCTTGTTAACCAAGTATCTTGTGGTGGTGACCGCTCATCTGTGTTACCAGGGCGTGTTAGAGTTCTATGGGGTTTTATTCCTTAAAAAGGAATGGTTCTAGAACCGGATATCATATTCCTGCCACCACAGGGGTGCAGGAAGGGATAGAGCCATATTTTATTGACAATACATAGCTTATATACTTAAACCATATGATAGGATCCAATACAGTAGGCGTAACAGCTGAGAGAGACAAGATGAGACACACACGTGGTAGTGATACGTAATTAGAAGGCGTGAACTAGGCGTGTGTGCTAGAAACGTCACATGTAGGTGTCATATGTGGGTGGCAACAAAAGCAGAATCTTACAATGTCAGCAGAAATCTGAGGCCTGGATGCGCGCGCAGCTGCATGACGTGTGCATGACGTATGACTGGAGGGTGCAGGGGACTTGACATTTACACTAGCGGAAAGAGACAGAAGTCTGGCATGTCAGATCAACTTGTACCATTATCATATCTAGTATCTGATGTTTAGGAACTATATTATCTGGACGGAAAAGGTCTCTGGGGCAGAAGCTATTCTATACTGACTGTGAGTGCGTGTATAAGCGTCTAAGTGTCTGCATGAGGAGCGTGGGGGCATGGGCCTTCCATGGTAACAGAGGCTATGAATTACTTGCACGGAGACAGTGAGGCCGAGCCCTTTGCTCTGCAGCTGGGGGAATGTTTACTTAAACTAGTAGGCAGGAATGCATTTTCGAGGAGCGGAACAGATAATTCGAAGGTTGAATACAGTCTTGGCAGGCAGCAGGCTGAGCTAAACGCGGTGAGCCGCGCAGGGTGTAAGGCAGAGGTCACGGGTATAGAGACAGCCTGGGCTGAGGCTTTCAGAGTCAGAAGGCAGAAAAAAAGGCTCGATGGCAGAATTCAGGGCCTACATCGCCAGAGCTGAAAAACGTGTAAAGTGCACCACAAAAAGACGTTGGCATGGCATACTTAGGAACTGAATATTGAACCCGTTCATGGCGGGTCTGAGAGAGGACATGTTGACGTTGGACGCAAATGTATTTGCGTCTTGATAACTGGCACAGGAGGGAAGTTACATGCACTTTAAACTCGTACATGGAGACGGTGGGGTACACGTTAGGGAACATAACTTGACCAAAAATTTATATTTCCTCAAACCCTCTACGTTGGCAGTCCTTTCGAGCCCTTTTCCCTCTTTTCCAACCAGACCATAAGGTCTCAGTCAGGACAGTCCTGTTCCTCCTTTGCATGACGACCTCCTGCACGAATTGCTTAGTATCCCATGCCAGGTTACTCATGTGTCTGTTGTAGGAATGCCTAACGTAACAATGGTTTACAGAGGAGGGCCATTGCGACGATCTAGTGTTGATCCGCCATCGCCCTTGTCACTTTCTGAAGTAGTGGAACGCCAACAATCTGTTGCAGCGGTGGGCTTTTCTCGACTTAGTTCCGTAGAGTACCATTACAATAGACGCCTCCGTTACAGGGTGGGGCGCACACTTACCTTACCTGACTGTCCAGAGCCATTGCAAGCCCAAACACCAGCGCCTCCACATCAACTACCTTTAACACCTAGCTGTTCACCTAGCGCGGAAGGCTTTCCTACCTTACCTCACTCTCAAGGTTGTTCTCTTCCGAACGGACAACATGAGAGCCATGTAATACCTGCAGACACAGAAGGAATGTGGTCTAGCCTACTCTAACAGTTAGCCAAGAGCATTTGGAGGTGGGGTGTCTGCCGCAAAGTCCTTTTGCTAGTAGAGTATCTTCCATGAGCGGACGAGTTTGCTGACTACCTCAGTAGGATGCAGCAACAAATCCATGAGTGGGAACTCCACCACAAGTCCTCCACCTCAAGTCTTCCACCAGTACTTCCATGTGTAGGGCTTCTCCGAAATAGACCTCTTCGCCACAGTAGAAAACGCCAAATACCCGCACGTCGCCTCTGGATTCCCACAATCCAGAGTCACTATACTATGGATGAGTTGGCCAGGGATATTTTCCTACGCTTTTCCACCTCTCCCACTACTTACATGTGTGGTTCAGAGTCTCCAGCAGACGTCTCTCACCCTCGTCTGGTGGCTCACACATGGGCTCACCAGCCGTGGTTCACGACTCTGCTCAAACTCTCACTGGTTCCACTTGAGAGGCTCCCCAATGGACCAGACATTTTCAGGTAGAACTATGGATAAATCAGGCACCCAGTTCTTGGGTCTCACAACCTTGCGATTTAGCCCCTGAGGTCCTCGAATTTGAATACTTTTACGGGCAGCAAGCAGGTCTACTACTCATGCCTGCTATGCGGCCAAGTGTAGAGGTTTGTGTTCTACTATCATTCAAAACATATCAATCCTTTAACACCCACAGAGCAGGACATTGTTTGCTGTCTGCTTCACCTGCACATTTGCAGACTTGCAGTCATCTCTATATGACTACATCTGGCCGCTGTGGCAGCCTACCTCCAGAACAGACAACATGTTTCTCTCTTTAGGGTTCCAGTTATTAAGGCTTTCATGGAGGGTCTCAAGAGTTATTCCCCCTCAGGTCCCACCGGCCCAGTCATGGAACCTCAACATTGCACTGAAAAGACTCATGGGTCCCCTGTTGAGGCCCTTCCTTCTGCCCCCTTCAGTTCGTCTCTTGGAAGGTGGTATTTCAGATCGCAATCACTTCACCCAGGCTTATCCGTGAGCTGCAGGCATTAAGTTTAGAAGAACCTTTCTTACAAGTACATAGATACAGTTGCCCTCCGCGCTAACCCCAAATTCCTCCTAGAGATGGTCTCCCAGTTCCACCTTAATCAATCCATTCAACTCCCTGTCTTTGTTCTACAGCCTAACTCAGTTGTGGAACAGCCTCTCCATACTTTGGATGTGAAGCAAGCCGTAATGTATTACATTGATAGAACTAAATCATTCAGGAATACTTAACTCTTTGTTGCTTTCGCCAGACCGCATAAAGGAAAGCCTCTGTCCAAATCAGGCAGTGCCAGATGGATCATGAGATGCATCCAGGCATGCTATGCTTAAGCTAAGAGGACTTTGCTCATTCCTCCTAGAGCTCACCTCACTCAGAAAAGGAGCCTGTATTGCCTGTGGAACATTTGAATAGCTGATATATGCAGAGCAAGTACCTGGTCCACACCACACACTCTTAAAAAAACATTACTGTGTGGATGCCTTATCCCAACAACAAGCCAATGTTGGACAGGTAGTACTCCGTACTCTCTTTCAATCTACTGCAACACTCACAGGCTAGCCACCGCTTTTGGTGGGGCTGTTTACAGTATATGCACTGCATGTGTATCTACAACCATACATGCCTTGAATGGAAAATGTTACTTACCCTATAAGCATCTGTTCATAGCATGTAGTGCTGTAGATTCACATGCACCTACCCTCCTCCTCGGAAGCCTGTGGCTGCTGCAGTGTCCCCCACTATATCTTTTCCCTCGTTTGCATGAACATCTCCCTGTATAGTGATTTACTTGAGATTGAATTATCTCCCCTTGTCTGGAAAAATAATCTAACAATAGAGTGGATGACCATGCGCATTACCAGAAAAATGAGTCTTCACTGTACTTCGTGACGTGAAAAACTTCTTCGAAGAAAAACAGCTTGAAGACATCCAGGCCCAACATAAGATGGCAGGAGTATGCATGGCACAGCATGTGAATCTACAGCGCAACATGCCAAAAACAGATGCTTACAGGGTAGGTAACATTTTCCTTCTGATGGATACTTCTAACTGCAGATTCCTCATCTTTAAAATTTTCCCCAAGTGTCATAATCATTCTGGAAGTTTCCACATCAGCATTTCCATGCCCTGCTAGGTGACACAATGATGGCTTTATTCCACTTCGGAAGTAATGTAGTGGAGCTGCATATGAGCCCCACTCCTATGCACAACATGAGTTCCTCTTTCGGGCCTTATAATGTGGATCCAGAGCTCGGCTTCTTTTTTCATTGCTTGACTATTTTCTCCAAATTGAATTGTAATATGCAAGGGAACGATGTTCCCACCAAAATCTACATCGTTCAACCAAAGGCAGGAATTTCAGAAACAGATGTGGGTAATGGACATGCACAAGGTGTGCCTTGGGTGTTTGGGTTCAGTCACAACTCTAACTAAGCGAAGAATATGCCCTCATGCACCCAAAGGGGATCCAGGACCGTGAAGCACAGCTGTACATCGCTGGAAATTGAAAGAAGTCACGGACCTCGCTTATGTCTCACTCCTGCTTCAAGTCAAGGACACAAATCCATTCCCCACTCTTGAGGCTGCTCCTGCAACAGATCTTATTCACGGTCAAAGTCTTCTGGGAAGTGGAAGTATAAGTTGACTATGAATCATAAAAAGTCCTAGTAGGGTTGGACCCCATCCCACTACTTTCAGTCTAGCTAGATGTCGGAAGGGTCCCTGAGTGTCAATCTATCTAGCTCTCAATCCCCAGTTGGTCATCTGATCCTGATGCATCCTGTATTCCCTGGGCTATTGGCAACTTCACAGCAGGTCAAGGCCTTTAGGGAAGCCATGCAGAATATTTTTAGCACTCTTGGGTCTCCCTCTAACTCTTCTTCAGCCCCCAAGATTTTGGACTAGGGTTGTTACCAGTGGATCTTTCCTCTCTGCCATTGAGCCACTAGAGCTCACCTCGGGTTCCCCACTGACTCTGGTGCAGACTTCCATTCATTCCACTTTGTGACCTATCCTGGTCCCTCTTTCAGTTAGGCCAATCCTGATGTATTCGGCACAGGAGAAGGATCCTGTTATGTCTGACCCTGAACCAAATCCGCCTTGTCCCCTATCGAATATGTGATTCGACTCCACTCCAGCGCACCAGGTCCCCATACGGTCCATAATCTGCTTACACTACCGCATAGCTGTCCTGGTAGTCTCCACCATCGTTTTGGCTCTGAATCTGACTAGATTTTGCCTCAACATGGAAAGGGCAGTAGTGATCATAGGGAAGATTTACCCCTACATTGATGAAAATATGGTATACATGTGCTTCCAGGAGGACAATGGGTTTGATACTTCTCGGATACTGGGTTGATTTATTTCCCCTTTGGCCCCTAATGAAATAGAGTGCTTTCTTTGCTGTTTTAATTAGACATGCAGCTGAGGTCCTAGACCTACAACTTCCTTCTGTTAAAGTCAAGACAGATATCCTTGCTGAGGTGTTCCACCATGTACCAGCTTCATCTGAGCCTTTACTTCCATTTAATGAAGCCCTAACTAACACCTTAAATCTTGCTCTTGCCCACTGGTAAACAGCAAGGTGGCTAGACGCCACAGACTAGTATCTGGCGATATTGATTTTCTTACACATCTCACTACTCCTGAGAGTTTGTTGGTCCAGGCTTCCACCAGCAAAGTAAATCCTAATGTATTTCCCTTTACCCCTCTAGTCAGGGAATCTAAAAGGATTGAGGCACTAAGGGAATAAATGTGCTCTTTGGTCAGACAACCGTTGAGGTCAGTCGGTGCTGTCTGCCTAATAACCATTATTCACACGCGCTTTGGTACATGGACAATAAGTGCTTGCCAGGAGTCTTGGAGGAGTGTAGGGCCTCATTGGCTCAAACCATTAGAACCGGCCAGAATGCTACCAAATATGTGATTTGAGCTGGTCTGGGTGCTGCTGATTGCTTGGGGTAAGCGGTTGGCACTAGTATGATGCTCCGTCACCATGTGTGGTTGTGATCCACAGGCGTTTCTGTGGGTATGCAGGCATCCCTTATGGATAGTCCTTTTGATGCATCCCTCCTTTTGGACCATATGGTTGATTTCACCCTTGAAAGCTTTTATGAAAGTCGAACGTTCCTTGGCCCTTTCCACTCCTGCGAAACAGTTATCTTATTTGTCTCAACCCTTCTGAGGCTACTACAGAGGGCTGGTGTATAGACAACACCAGTACCCCTGCCCCTGCAACTGTCACCCCAGTCCATTTGTCACCAGGGAAGGAGATCAAGCATTGCATCCAGATTTTGAAGAAGACAACTAAAGATCTGTAGTGGTAGCTGCTAAACCACGATTGGGCCAGTGGCAGACCTCTCCTCTTACCCCTCCCAAGGCTGGCAGTAGTCCTGGATGAATCACTACTTGGATGGGCAGATCATCTGGGCATTACAGGCTTTCTGCTTGGAGTTGAAGGCCTTCCTGTCCTCCATCAAGAGGAGGCTATTACAAGTACTCGCAGACAACTCCACTGCCATGTGGTTCTCCAACAAGCAGGGCTGAGTAGGGTCATGGGTCCTGTGCCAGGAAGCCTCTAACTCACTAAAGGCATTTCACTGGCCAGTAAACATCTGGAGAGATCTCTAGATACCAGGGCAGATGAAGCCAGACGCTGAAATGGATCATGAAGTGTAGCTTCACCCGGAGGTGCACAGGGCATTTTCCACCAATAGCGAGAAACCTAGCTTGACCTTATCACCACTACCGAGAACGTGCAATTCTGCACTTTTGCTTACTAGTGATTCCGAGAAGGCTCTCTCTCCAAGACTCATTCTACCTAGAGTGGAGAGGGGCACTCTTGCATACCTTTCTTCCGCAACCTCTCTTGGCTCTAGTTCTGAAGAACAAGACCGACCTGGGCCCAAGTCATCCTATTGGCTTTGGATTTGGCCAGGAGCATGTGGTATCAAGAGCCCCTAGGCATAGGACCTCTGTTCTCTGATCAAGCTGCTGCTTTGGATGGATCTACTGCCACAGCAACTAGTCCGGGTCCTGCACCCGGGCCTCTGCACTCTACACCTCCATGTGTGGTGATTAAATAGTGACAGCTAGTCTCTTTTGATCTTCTTCCTGAAGTTGTTGATGTGATTCCGGGAGCCAGTTGTCCATCCAGAAGATCAGTGTACGCCGAGTTCTGGGACAAGTTTGTGGCTTGGTACAAAAACCACTGGGATGACCCACTGTTGACCCAATGTTTTGTTATTGGTCCAGCAAGGACTCGGGTTGGGCACTGTTGTCTATTTGTTGGCTCTTTCAGCTTTATTGAGTTTGCCGTATCAGTTTTCTTTATTTAATTCACCTGTAGTGACGGCATTTCCTAGAGGTTTACAGCATGTTTCCAACAAAACCCTTTGTGTCTCCACAGTGGGACTTGGATATTGTTATTTTTTTCTAATGTGCATTTTGTTATTTCTTTCTAATGTGCACCCCACTTGAGCCAATGCATTGCTGTCCACTACATCTCTTGACCATGATAACAGTTTTTCTGGGCCCCATCACGTCACCTTGTAGTATGAGTGAGCTGCAGTCCCTTTCGGACCAGCTGCCTGATACAGATGTTTTCCCAGACAAGCTGGTGCTGAGAACTCGAGTTGCATTTAACACCTTTCCATGTCAGGCACGCTATCACTCTTCTGACTTTCTCTCTCCCAACCCTTGAAAGAGGAGTTGAGACTATATTGTTTGGATCTCAAGAGAGCCCTCAGTTTCTACATCAATCGTACCTAGGACTATCGGGTGAACAATCCACTCTTTGTGGGCTTCTCAAGATCTAAGGTGGTCAAGGCAGTGCAGAAAACTACTTCTAGGTGGATAGGTCCACTGCATCAAAATGTGCTACACGGTAACTAAGAAGATGCTGCTTGAAGGGGGTTGAAAGCTGATTCCCCTGGAACCACGGCTGCTACTACTGCACTTTCACGCAGAGTGCCTGTTCTTGGATATCTGTCAGGCTGCCACGTGGGCATCAGTGTACACGTTCACAAAACACTAGTGCCTTGACAGTCCGATCCATATGTATGGACATTTTGCCCATTCGGTTCTGCAGGACTTTTTGGTCTGAGTCATTCCACAGGCCCATTACAGAGGGAGGCTTTGGTATGATACCTAGTCACAAGGTGAGGAATCTGCTGTTAGAAATATCCGTCAGAAGAATAAGTTACTTACCTCCGGTAACGCTCTTTCTTGTGGATATTCCACTGCAGATTCCTCAGCAATCCTCCTTCCTACCTGGACTCTTTTCCCATCTGAAAAGCAGTGCTTAATTTGTAAAATATGAAGTGCAGGTGCTCAAATATTTTTTAGGAGGCCACACCCACTTCCCTCGGCTCCACCCACTTCCACAAGTGGTCCCACCCACTTACTCTAATTGCCCAACCAACATCCTCAACTGGCACTGCTGACTCAAGTACCAGAAAACTAGCACATGGTGGCAAAGGCTCATTTAGTGGACCTTGGGCAGATGCAATATGGGTGCCTCCATGCAAAGACATTTTGAAAGACATCTATGAAAACTTTGTGGCTAGACCTCCGGATTCAAAGCAGTGCAAACCACCTTCCAAAGCATGTGTGTTGGGGGAGGCAGCCTTAGAACACGTGGTTCGTAACTCTGCATGTGTTCAATGCATGAAGTTCCTGTTCACTGATCTGTGAGCGATGCACCCACCTGAGAGCATTTTGCACGTTGGTGAGAAATTTTAATATGTTTAAGAGACTGTAGCTCAGAGCTATGACCAGGCACATGCACAGGGCAGGCCTGTGGTGGTTTCACGCTCCGACTTCATAGTGCAGACATGCTCTGCTTACTATCACCTCTCTGTGCCCTCTCACCCCTGAAACATCAGCACTCACCATCAGTAGCAGCCCTCAATGGCCTCCAGCGTGAAGCTGATTCTCGTACCACAGGTGTAGGGAAGCAGCACCTTAGGGATGTACAGCTTGGGGGGCTAGTCAGTGCCAGGAAGAGCAGCGGGAGTATTTACAGAGTAAACCAGTGATATGGAGTGCTGCATGGCGGGGCCATGATGCTCTCAACATGGGAGTCTTGCAGTTCTTTCAGCATGGACCTGTCCTATTGGCTGCTGAACCTATAACCCTCACTGACCCTCAGATTTGTTGGAGTTGTACTTGTGGGACGTGGCAATAAATGAAACTGCGCAGTGCGCACACGCTGCCTGCAGCCTACTGCGCACAACCCCAACAACTATAGAACCAACATCCAGCCCAAATAAAATCACTGTGTCCCTACTGACCCGCGCACTAGGCCAGCAACACTAAAATGAGAGGCTGTGGCCACCATATCGATTTCGAGAAGAACTTAATTGAGATTCATTTAGCATCTCATGAATCTCGGCATTCTTCTCTTGGCAATGGCATAATTACAGATCAGAGGCGCAACTAGAGCCAAATTTCCAAGGGGGCTAAGAAAAAAATCGGGGCCGGGGTACTGAATATTTAAGCTTCACAGCTGTACAAAAGCCAATCACATGGTGGTATCGAATCCCAAAATTGACAAATAAATTAAAAAATTAAATCATTTCTGCATCATTCCTGAAGCATGTTTATGTGTAAGATGCATGCACGCACCTATGTTGTCATGCATGTGCGCGCAATGGAAATGACAACCACAATAAACGGCTGCGTCAATGAAACTGTTTTTTTTGTTGATGTTTTACTAATGTTGCACAGCATTGGCAAAACGCATTTGCAAAGTCAGGGTATTAAAAAGCGGAACCTGTTTCATTTCCGATCGCTTGTCCTCGCTTGGCATCTGACACTTACCACCTGAGGATTGGAAGTAGGAGAGGTGCGACAAACAAAAATTAAAACTTTCGCTATGGAGATCCACAAATCATGCCTAGAACGCATGCATCCTGATATACATGCAAAACGTTGATATCATTATTATAACTGCACCCATCAATTTTTCTTAGCAGTGATACATGATTTCTTCATGTAGGATACTTTTATACAGGGCATTGCAGAAGTGTATATCACAATGTAGAGAGGGGCTGAATCTTTAACCAATAAGCAGCAGGGGCTCTGAAGGCGTGAAACAACAACAAGGCCTCATTAACATGAAACTGGTCTTTTAAAGACCTGTGAAGTGGTCGGGTGCGGCTGTGTGTGTGCCACAGAAGCTGTCTCGTCCCGGACTGACACACACGACGGGGGAGGGGGGGGGGGCTGAAGTCTTGTGGGTCAATAAATAATATTGGTGCTGATGAAATGGGGCGGGCTGCGGCACATGGCGGCTCCTACACTAGTTACAGTGTCTACTGTTTGTGTGCTTAAATCACAGGCTGCTTAAGCCTTACTAAGCGTGGACTGAGGCGGCCAGTAACTGTTGGTGGTGGTTCGGGCCCGGGACACACACTCTGACTGCAGACAGACAATCAAGTCAGTGCACTGCCTGGTGCGCCATGATCTTCTTTGCCTGCCTCACCTGGGTGCTGTTGGCCTCCGGGCGAAGCTGGCTACTCCTGGTAACTACTTCTCTGCTGCTGTCAGTCCCTTAACACCAACGTCGTCGTCGTGGGAGGGGGGTGTCTCACTGGCTGGCACTCAGAGTGAGTAGTAACCACAGCGAGTTGAAAGGCCTCCGTGGCCGGTGGAACCATGATGACGGTAGTGTGCTGTGCCTTGCGGGTATGATGGGGCGTGGCAATGCGCAATCAAATCTGCGCATGTTGCCTGCTTCTGCCGCCCAACCCCCAATAACTAAAATGCAGCCCAATTCAGTGTCCCGACCCGCCCACCGGGTCAGGAAGACTGCTAAGGTCCCAGGCCTCCTCGCCAATATATGATCGACATTGGCAGTACAGTGAAACAGAGACTGACTGCAGATTGCGTTCATTTTTTTCTCATGTTGGCTCAGGCAGGGCAGAAGGCAGGCCAGGCTCACAGCTGCCACCGGGCCGCCGATACACAGTTTGCGCTGCCACTAGGACACTGTCACCCTGGACACCTAACTCTCGGCATCGCATCCAGGTACCAGCGCAGCATGTCATGTGCAGTCTGCAGACAGTAGCTGATTGTGTACCTACCTGACTGGCATGATGCTTCCCGCCTGGCGCCTTCCCGAACGGTTTTTAAATTTCCCAAGCCGGCAACACTGAGCACTGCTCGCAGACCGCCCCGCCCTCCCCTCCTCCCCCCTGCAGTGTCACTCGATCCGGTGAGGTGTCCAGCATTGTTTCAAGTTGTAAACTCAAGCACATTGACTTTTGCCGAGTCATTATGCATAGCTACGGCTGCCTTCCTGGCGTGAAGTGTTAATTCAAGTTCCATGACAAAAGCACCCAGAGTAACATGGTGCAGAAAGGCGCTATCTAAATAATTGATGTGTTCTTTGTAGACCCGGCCCTGATAATTAAGTGCCGGTGCTAAGCACCGGAAAGCACTGGCACAAATTAAGCACTGCTGAAAAGGCCCTAACACAGAGATCAGCACACTGACCCTGCCGATTAGTGATGGGATCAGCGTCCGATGGCGCAGGCAAGCTTTAGAAAGAAACTAATGTTAGCTTCCCAAGGTGGTACTTATATTTGTCTCCGCTCGTCACTTGTGGAGTGAAAGTGTCGCTGCTGAGCCTCACAATGCCACATACCCGCATGCAGGAGTATTGCTTTTAAGTTTCCAGATCCAGTCTGGTGTCTGGGGAAATATTCACAAGGTGAGGATTCTGCAGGTAGGTAGAAGATCCCCCAGAACTAGCGTTACCAAAGATAATTAACTTGTTTATTGTTGCCAGTGTCTAAATCCTTGTATCCCTTCTCCATTCATGAGCCCTTTTACTGCCCCGTCTCATCTCCTGGTATCCCAGGATTTGCTAGTACTACTGGTTCACCTCCTAGGCAGGATCCTAGACTATTTGCGTGGCAAAGCCGGTCTCTCACCTCCTATTGTCCCTGTTACTATCACCTCTTATATCATCCAGGTCCCTACACACGAGTCCTCGTGCTGCTGTGGTCATATATATGCAAGCTCGAGGGTACCCGTGCTCACGAGTATATGTGCGCACTGGCAGATACCCTGTAATGACAGCCGGGTAGACCGTGTTCTCAGTGAGCCACACGTGCTCAGTGACACACACTATAAAACTATACCTCAGACGCAAGTACGCACCCAGATGTGTACACTGAGTGCGCGACACCCCCTCCCCTTAAAAAAGAATCCGCGCAGCCCCTCCGTGACGTCGAAGCAGCTGCAGAGCCGGGATGGTTAAACAAGCTGCTCGTGCACAGGAAGCGGACACCTCCACAGGCCCCTACTGACGAGGAACATGGGGTCTTTGTACGGGATATTAATCACCTCCGAGCCTGCTCTCCCATTAAAGACGACTGGGGATGTCAGCCTATGCGGCCTGCCCGGGCCAGCTGGGCCTGGCTGCATGGAGCGGCTTCAGGTTTCTGTTGGTAACACCCTGCGCTAACCGGTGATGTATTCCACACTCGCCCCTCCCTGGGTCCCCTCTCGATTGCCTTCCACGCCGTGTGCCCCTCCCGCCTTTCCGCGCTTCCTGTCAGGTTGCGGCCTCCCCGCCCGTGAGCTCTCTCCTCTGGGTGGATTCTCGCGCTTCCAGTACCTGACAGACTTGTGATTTGATGATCACAGATCAGCGCTGTGAAGCCTCACTACTCCAAACGGCGGGTAGAGCATGGGTGCTCTGCATGCCATGCTGGCTTTAATTTGTAAACAAAAAAATAAATAACTGTGTGTGTGTTTGTGTGATCCTGTTAGGAACCAGCCACTGGTGTTGCTGAATGCCAAAGCTTCCTAGTCTTGAATCCACCACATGCCCCTTCCTCCCAGCGCCATACACGTCTCTTTATCTCCCTCTTGAATGTTTCGGTTATCCCGACTTTCTCTCTTTGTCATCGTTTCCTATTCTTGTTTTTCGTCACTCTTCTCCCTCTCCAGCCCTTCTCTTTTGCCCTCTCTTGCTCTGGGTCAAAGTCTGATTACGAGAAGTAAGGCCCAGTTCCCTAAAATGAGAGCCAGTGCCCACCACCCGCATCAGCCAGTGCCCACCACCCAGCACAATCAAGCACCGACGTCACAACTACCAGAGCTGGGAGAGCCACTGAAGGCTCGAGCCAGACGCCATGGTCTAGCCCGACCCGAGCTCCTCCTGAGCCCTCGAGCATGGAACGAGCCAGATCTTTGTGTGCCTTCTGTGTCCCTCATGCACTGCCCCACCTTTCTCTTGTGTGTAGCAGAGGGGGGAACTGGCCTGCACGTGAGGAGCTGCTTTCTACATTTGTATAATCAAAATTCAAAAAATAATAGGCATTGCTCTGCCCCACCTCTGTTTCAAGTACAGGGTTTCTAGAATGATGTGAGAGTGGCGAAGGGGAGGAAAGAAGTCACCACCATTACCATTCATCTGTTCTGGGAGAGGGAGGGATGGCGGATGTCTTTAGAAATAGGGGAAATGGACAACGATGAAACCAGTTTATAAAAATCGGGGGAACAGAACTTAACTGCCGCTCTTCTGCTCTGTGTCCTCGCTGCAGCCCGGACTCCCCTGCGGCCAATCCTGACATTGCTCTCGTGCTTAAAAGCAGTGTCCGGATTGGCCTGAGTGCCGTGAATTTGCCCTCCCAGAGAAACCCGGAGCCTGTGCATCTGTCTCCACCCAGCAACTCAGCAGAGTTGGAGACAGCTCAGTGTGCATGTCGATGTGGCCGTTCTACCGCCGTCCAAATCAACATGAGCACTGATAGCAGTGCCCACCACTCCCTCTCTTCGCCGCCCTCGCGATGACCCTGCCCCCAAGACTCTCCCACCCTTAACACCGAAAAAAGAAAACAATAATAAGCCTGTTTTATTATTTATTTCAAGTTTCGAGGCTGGCTAGGGGTGCTGGGGGGAGGGGGGTGGGAGTGACGCTCCTCCACCATAGCCACTGCCCAGTCTGTTCCCACATAGCACGTAGTGTCCTTATATCAGCTTAGGGCAACATAGAAGCAACAACCTCACATCACATCATTTCCATTCTTCCCTCATCACTGTTCCTAATTCCCTTCTTTTCGCTGGTGTCCGCATCTCCATTCGCTTCTCATGTGTCTGCCAAGAGCTGCAAGACAGAATAAGGACTGCGGAGGTGCTGTGCAAACAACAAACATGATTTGAAATAGCACATTAGACTCCCTTGCAATTGCATGAGACAAGAAGTCAAGACAGAATAGTATGATTTTGCCTAATAAGACATTTTCCTAACTAAGGTGGAATGTAGATCACAATTGCATTGGGACAGAAGTCTGTTACGTTTGGAGGCCAGTTTTTTTAGCCTTACTCTAGGCACAAGTGAAATAAACATGGTACCTCGGGAGCACTCTGTGAACCTCCTACAGATTGTTATTGTTAGTGTATTGATCAAGAGAGATCCATACCTTGTGCATCCAGTTATCTGCTAGAGACATCTAGCCCCAGATTCCTTACCTTTGAAGTTCCCAGGTGTCAAACTGTATCTTGCAGATTTTTCTTCTGGCAATATCCCTGCACACTAGTAGGCGGCGTCAGTCGGCTCTGCCTGACCTCGTCGGCATTATCCATGACAAAGTGACGTCTGCGTCACCTACTCTTGTGGTACCTCGGCGCGCTGATATCAGTTCTTTTCTTTCCGTGCCAGTCAAGCTCTAAACCGTGAAGAGAGCAAGCCTTTGTCTCTTTTTGACCAGCATTTTTTCGATTTTTAATTATTTTTTTTTTGTCGTCGACCCCCTCTGGTGTATAGGTTATACCATGTTTGGAAAGACTTCAGGGTTCAGGCCATGCTGGGCCTGTCACCGTGCCATGTCGGGGACGGACCCACATTTGGTTTGTGTCTGGAGTACAACCACGACTCAAACGCGTGCTTCGACTGCCGGGCCATGGCTCCAGAGGCTTTGAGGGAGGAGTTCCTAAAGCTGCTTGTGGTCCGGCAGGCGACATTGCGCCGCTTGACTCCTTGAAACTCATGGTCCCGTTTCGCTTCAGGAGTCCCAGTCCTCTCTTCCCACTCAAAATCATCTGGATGTTCAGGTAAGAGGCCAAAAAAACACAAGCAGTCGAAGCATGCTTCAACTTCTCTTCACTCGTCGGCCGATGGGAACGGAGGAACCTTGGTGTTCAAAGTCTCATTCTCCAGAACCTACACCTGGGTCGACTATACGCCTCCCCACTATTCCGGGAGCCGTAGTGATCCCCACCCAACATTTTATGAGGCCATGCACCTCTTATTTGGGCTGCCTGACCTCACTGGCATGTTGTAGGGCTCTGTGGGGCTGGAGGGGACCACATCGAATTCTGCGCTGGCGTTGATGGCCCTTTATGGATCCAGGAATTAATTCAGACCAGCACCAGAGTTGTCATTGCGGCCTTCCCTGGTGTCGGCTCCGACTCTCCCGATGCCGCTGGCGCCCACCGGTGTTGTCAGCCCCATTCTGATCAAGACTACATGAAGCCGGTACTGCACAGACAGACCCTCCAGATCCTAGGTCGTTTCCTTAGCCTTATTCTGAAAGGCTAGGAGTGGGAGAAGATTGGGCGTGGTCGCTGGACCCTTAAGAATATCAGCGTGATGAGGAAATTAACTGGTATGAGGAACTGGGTGGGGCCAGTGGACTTGATACCTCTATTGATACATGTATGCTTTCTCCCCCTTCCGTGGCTATGGAGGAGGGAGAGACTTATACTATGGTGGTGCGAAGGGCGGCTGAGGTCCTTGACATTTAGCTTCCTTCGGTGGCAGTCAAGACCAATATCTAGACAGAGGTTCTACAAACAGGAGTTTATTCCTTTAAAACCCTGCTTCCCTTTAATAAAGCCCCCCTGAACATCTTACTGGTGAAGTAGTGTGGCTCACTGGTTAGAGGCGGCAGACCCGAGAGCAGAGGACGGCCCGGGACCAGGGTTCGATTCCCGACGCGGCAGGTTTCTGGACCAGGGTCAGCGGACTCGATAATTCTCTCGCCTCGGTGCCCACTCTGATCAGCGATCACACTCGGCAACTCTGGGCATTAGCTTGCCTCATCTTCACTAACGGCCCCACCAGACCGCCGGGGATGCCTGGTCTCACCCTGGAGGTACCCATTAAGGGACCATCTCTCAGGGAAGCCAGGAAGGGTTTCGCAGCGGTCGAAGCGCGGAGATACTCCTCCGGGAGTCGATCCTAGCGCTATATAAACTTGCAATTAAATTAAATTAAACCTGGCCCAAGCCCAGCACCAGGGCTCCTGCCTGCCGCCACTGCTCTGCTCCGGACGACCCACATTTTCTTCCTTCCCACCCTAACACAAAGCCCTGGGCAGTCAAGGAATCTTTCCCATGGTGCATTCCATTCCGCTTCCCCTGATAGGGAATCCAAGAGGCTAGATATTTGGGGGCAAGAAAATGCTTTCTTCCGCCAGCCTTGCATTACAGTCGGTAAACGCTGCATGCTTATTGGGTGTTTATTTTCACACTCTGTGGGAAACGGTTGCACAAGTGCTGTCAGAGGTCCCAGAGGAGGCCCGGGCCGTCCTTTCCCCAGCAGTGTCAGTTGGGAAAGATGCAGCAAAGTTTGCCATTCGGTGTGATTTATACACGATTAACTTACTGGATAGAGATTTCATCTACAGTGGCTGTCAAACGCCACACCTGACTGAGATCATCTGGTTTTAGGAGAATGTCCAAGCCTCGCTCAAGGACATGCCCTTTGATGGCATCTGTCTCTTCAGAGACCAGGCAGACATGGCACTGGAGTGTTTTGAGGACTTGAGGGCAACGGCCAAGTCCTTGGGCCGCTCAGGGACTTCACATCTCCAACATGCCTTTCGTGGCTACAGAAGGAATTTTCAGCCATGCCAACCATAACCCAGCCACGCAAATTTAGCAACCACTGCGTGGCTGCTGGCATGGTTCATTCTGACCTCGTGGGTCGGCCCGCCAGAGTTCGGGTCAGACCACAACTACTCTCCTCTAAACGCCCTCCCCGGCAGATTCAGCCACCAAACCCACCTAGTCTTGCCCTTCCAGACCATGGCCCTCAAGTTGGTGGCAGGATCAGCCATCACCACCACCACTGACAGACCACCACATCGGACAGGTGGGTCCTTCAGATAGTCCAAAGGGGCTACTCCCCCGACCCTCCCCCCTTTGGGGGGTGGGTCGGGGGAGTAGCCCCTTTGGACGGGGTCCTTCCTACAACCGGCTGATGAAGGATCATTTGATTTTTCTCCGGGAGGAAGTCATGACTCTCATGGACAAGGAATCCGTAGAGAGGGTTCTGGCGCCAGAAGTAGTCTGTTGTTTTTATTCCTGCTACTTTCTGGTTCCAAAAAAGGACAAGGGCCTACGTCCTATCCTATACTAACGAGCCCTCATCTACTTCATCAAAAAGGAAAGATTCAAGATGCTCTGGTCCTGTCTGTCCTGGACTCTGGAGACTCGATGGTAGCGTCGGACTTGCATGATGCCATTTTTCACTTGCCCGTCCTCCTGTCCACCAGCAGTTTACAGTAGGCCACAAGCGTTTCCAGTCCACCGTGCTCCTGTTTGGCCGTACTAGCATCCCTCAGGTGTTTATGAATGTGACGGCGATAGTCGCAGCTCATCTGCGCAGATCAGTGGTGCTAGTGTTTCTCTATCTCGATGACTGGCTGCTGAAGTCGGGCTTGGCCCAGCCTGTCGTCTCCCACCTCCAGACCACAGCGAACCTCCTGCATTCGCTGGGGTACACTATTAATGCGCCAAAGTCACACCGGACTCCCTCTGAGATGCTCCCTTTCATTGGAGCCATTCTGAACACAATGCAGTTTTGGGCTTACCCTCCCGAATGGTGAGTCCAGGATATTCGGACTATGATAGCAATGTTTCAGCCTCTATCCTGGATTTCAGTGAGAATGACTCTGAGGCTGCTGGGCCTTATGGCCTCCTGTATCCTGCTAGTGTCACATGCCAGATGGCATATGTGGGCTGTGCAGTGGGACCTTAAGTCCCAGTGGGCGCAGCATCATGGGAATCTCTCCAACATGCTCCAAATCTTGAAGGAAACTGCAAGAGACCTACAATGGTGGCTAGAGAACTGGGATTGGGACAGTGGCAGACCCCTCTCCCTTCCCCAACCGGATCTCACAGTAGTGACCGATGCGTTACTTCTGGGATGGAACGGCCATCTGGGAGAAGTGGAGCTCAGAAGACTCTCAGCTGTTGATGCCTAGCGGTTCATGAGTGGCATCTCCATTTGGAGGTGGAGCAGTGTCTCTTTCAGCAGTGAGGATAACCTTGGTTAGATCTGTTTGCCTCCGCAGAGAACGCGCAATGTCAGCAGTTTTGCATACTTGAGTTTCAAAGGCTGCTCTCGCTCGGAGATGTTTTTTGTCACTAGTGGTACTCCAGTGCGCCTTTCCATATACCACTCCTGTACAGAGTTCTCAAGAAGATCAGGAACTACTGGGCCCAAGTCATCCTAATGACTGGGGACTGGCCACAGAGAGTCTGGTATCCCGAGCTTCTGCAAATGAGCATTGATTCTCCAATCAGGCTGCCCTTCAGAAGGAAATTCTGTTGCAGCGTCATGGGAGAGTCTTCCACACCATGGGAGAGTCTTCCACACCAACTTGTCAATTCTTCTTGTGTGGAGATTGAACAGGGGCAGTTGGTAGCTTTTGACCTTCCTCTCCAAGTCTGCAATGTTATTCTGGCAGATGGTATATGCCTGCAGGTATAAGAAAATTGGAATACATTGTACAGAAAAGTCTATTGACACACTTTCTGCTTCCCTTTCTGATATTTTGATTTTGACCCTTGCCCAGCAGGCAGTGCTGTAGGCACCTTGAAAGGGTATCTTTTGCCATTGTCTGCTTTCCTGAGAATACCAGACCAATCCATATTTAAATCCCCCATTGTACATAGACTCCTGAAAGGCTTTGTACATATGTTCCCATCTGCACCTTTCACTATGCCTCAGTGGAACCTTAATTTGGTTCTCACTTACCTCATGTGCGTCCTTTGGAGCATTCCTGCATAATTACCCCTTTCGACTGCTCACCATCAAATCAATCTTCTTAGTGGCAATTACATCTGCCAGTATGGTGAGGGAGAGCATGCTTTATCGTCCAAGCCCCCCTTTCTGATTAAATTCCCTGACAAATTGGTTACTTGCACTAGGGCCTCTTTCCTTCTGAAAGTGGTAATTCCATTCAATGTTGAACAATCTTTCACCTTGCTCGCTTTCTATGCTCCTCTGCATCCCTCTAAAGAAGACGAGCGACTTCACCATCTGGACCCAAAAAGAGGCCCGCCTTTCTACCTTGACCGCACAAAAAAACTCTGGGTGGACGACCAACCCCTCATAGGATATGTTGGATCGAAGAAGGAACCAGTGGTGCAGAAGAGGACCATCTCTCGATGGGTCATCCTCTGCATTAAGATTTGCTTCGCTCTGGCAAAGAAGTATCCTCCTGAAGGCCTAAGGGCCACCAGAGCTGAGGCTGCTATCACTGCATAGGTCCCAGTACTTGACATCTGTCAGGCAGGAACATGGGCATCCTTGCACGTTTATCAAGCATTACTGCCTAGACAGTCAAGTCCGCAGGGACGGCCTTTTTGGCCACTCAGTCCTGCATGACTTAGTTTGAAAATTGTTCACAGTCCCTCATCCCGGGGATGGTATTGCTTGGGTATCTATTCAAAGGTAAGGAATTGGCGGCTAGATGTCTCTATCAGATGGCAAGTTACTTACCCTCGGTAATGCCATATCTGGTAAAAATATGATCTATGTACGGATTCCCTACTAAATCGAAAAATAACAAGGACCCCCTGTCAGATTGATATGACAATTCCTAGGGCAGGGAACTATTCAAGTAAAATGTATATCCCTAGGCAATTTTCAAATTTATACACGTCATAGATCTTTATGTCTGAATGCTTTTAAAATGCAATACAATGAAAAACAACTGGAGTGTAACAATCAAAACTATATTAGTTGCATGAATTTAAAAACATTATTTTATTAAAATACAAACAAATATAAAAGTTCATGACACATATCAATCTAGTATTCTTTATCTCATGTATACAATTATATAGACATCAGTACTTATTTATACATTTCTATAAACAATTCTAAATAGTAATACTGTTCCTTGCGGCAAGGAGAATAAAAATCTTCGACACACGTTTTGACGCAAACTGCGTCTTAGTCAGGAAGGCCACACAATAACTTGGTGTTTTCATTTTTCTTATAGGTGGATGTCCAATGAATGCGCTCCAGAATAACTGTTAGATAGTATTTTTTAGCGGGTCCCCAACAATGATAAGTATAGGGTGTTCCTAAGGAATAATATTCAAATCTTAAAATGGCTTCTCTATTCTCTTGTATACATGTTTCTTTAAAGGCAGCCAAGTTAGGGAAGAACATTCCAAATGTAGAGAATCTGTCGAATAGTGCTTATGATGTGCACTTTAGTAATATAATGAACCCTTGGCGTCCTGACTGGTCGTTACAGGTTTCACCAGATTCCCTACTAACCCACCTATCCTCCCGCGTTGTGGACAGGTTTCTAAGATCAGGGATGTTCCCTTTCAGGGCCCTATTTTCTTAAAAACATGCCAATGTTAGTACTCTTCATGGTTCGCATTTCTAATGTGGAGCGTCGTGAAAAGTAAATGATGTCAGTGCGCCAAGGTGGCACCTATATAGGTGACCCAGGCGTCCATTCTGGCGTGGACGACACCAACGTCACACGGAGCCGAGCGACGCCAACTACCCATTTACAGGGGTATTGCTCAAAGGAAAATCTTCCAGATCCAGTCTAACGCCTGGGGAATTTAAAGGTAAGGAATCTATGGCTAGATCATGTCTCTACCAGATATGGGGTTACTGAAGGAAAGTAACTTCTCAATTGAGTACAGGGGGCTCATAGAGAAAGTGAGAGTGACGGAAAAACAAGGCGAAAGATAGAAAGACAAAGAATAAAGAAATGTAGAGACAGGGATTAAATAGAAAAATGGAGAAAGAGAATTGACTAAAAGAGCAGAAGAAAAAGAAAGGGAGATAGCTAGCAAGAATAGGAAAGAGAAAGAGACGAGGCAAATAGGAGAATAGGGGGAATGAGAGAAAGTGAGAGATTTGTCGGCTCAGCATGTGCCTTGGCTCCAAGAGCTCAGGCTCAGTTCTTCAAATTAATTCTCTGGCTTACCCATCTCTAATCTTTACCAGAACAACCTTGGTGAAATTGACTCAAAAAGGAGAGAAATATCCTTTCACTTGTACAGAAATATACCCCCAAGATGGCAATACTTTTTGCCTACCTTGTGGTGACCTATAATCAAGAGAGTTCCTACTCTATCAGGCCCAGAGCACGTGGCAGTAGAATGCAGACAAGACTGTTGAAGTTCGGCAGAAAGTGAAGAGCTCTAGTCTTGTGCCCCATGACAAGTGTAGCATCTCTCACGTATAATAATCAATGTTTCCATCAGGCACCGTTCCAGAGGATTACCAGTGAGACAAGCCTTCAACCAACAACCTGTAGAGTAAAAAGAGAGAACAAATGTGGAACGGGGAAGTAAAAAAAATTACAAATGTATCTGTCAGGGGGCCCGTGAGACTTGGGCTATGATAGAATTGTCTATAGAGTTACTCATACTTCCTCAGCAATTTCAGGACAGGCAGGCAATTTTGTGTTTCTCACTTTGCGAACACATAGTTAAAATGAGTGCAGGACGGAGGAACAGGATGCATACTTTTGTTTGACAGAGAGCCCTTATACTTCACAAGGTGGCCTGTGGCTTACTTCTAGCCACCTTATTGGTATTCAGCTGCAGGGTTAGTGAAATTAATTATCAGAAGAGTTTTCCTGGTAATTCCCAACAAGCGACAGGGATTGTGGTGAGTCATAATGGGGACATTAGGAAGAGGAAATTGATCTGCTGCATCAGCTATGAGGTGGGGCACTGGAAGGTTTGAATGTGACTCCGCTCCAGGCAAGCAGAGAAGGGGGGCAGGACAACACAGTTTGAATATTCCATAGAGTTTCGTTTCAACAGCTCATGACAACGCACAAGACAATAAAACAACACGCAGTAGTGCACACTTTTTAGAGCTGCACTTTAGTGGGCATAGCGTGCCTATGCTTATGCTATTTAGAAGTTGATGTGCCAACAACAGTCTCTTTAGAAAACCGACAACACCCAACAGAGCACTTTAAACTGAACTTTCATACAATACAGTTCCGATACAACTGTTTAAACCCTAACAGTAACAAAAGTGATCAAACGTAGGGTAGACTGCAGTCTGTGACCAAAGCCTAGAGATCCCTCTGTGAAGGTATCTAAACCCTATAGCACTTGACGACTGGGCAACTGAAATTGGAAGGAGAGGATCTGAGAGCAGTTGTTGCTTCTTCCAGACCCTCCCTTGGCCTATGACTAACTTGTTTTCCAGTAATTAGGGGTTGTGCCTAAGGTGAGTGGACTTACAGCACCCGTTCCACCTCCCACCACCTCCCCCCAACCTCAGTGACAAATCATTATAGGACTGGCAGATGAACAATGGAATTAAGGCTACGCCCTTTCATGTCACTCCTTCTGTCCCCTACTAGCCCGTGCTAGTGTTTTTTGGGGGTTGTGGGGAGTTGGAAGTGAGACGGTAGGGGTAGCCCAGCACATTATTAACAGTAAATAATATTGCGAAAGTGTCCAAACCAAAATGTTGAATGTTCCATATCTTCCTTATGGTGCTTGGACATATAGATGCCAGTGTTACAGCACACCAACATAGCCAGCGTGTTTGGTTCATCACTATGAACTTCTTCAGGGCGTTCTTATTTTGTACAACTAATGTATCATGATATGTGTCTTGTGAAACTGTAGTTCACAATATGCGCAGTCGCACGGGGTCGCGCAATAAAAATTATTAAAAAATAAAAGAAACGTACCTTGCCATGGGGTCCCGCTTCTCTGCTTCTGCTCGCCTCCTGGAACCCAAGTGACAAGTAGCAGGCCTCACTGATCAATCACAACGCTGCAATGCAGCTTTGTGATTGGTAAGCACCCAGGCTCCCCTGGCCAATTACAACGCTGCAGGGAAGCAGTGGGCAAACCACTGCTTCCCTGTTCTGCTCCGAGAGCAGAGCAGCCCCACCCTCCCGCAAAGCATGCACAAAGCACAACATGATAATAATGATAAGTTATTTTCATTTCATGTTTCTTCTTCCTTGCACTGCTTATAAGCAGTGAGCCGATGCTCCTCCGCCATAGTGGAGGAGCCGCCACTGGAATCAGTTACTACCCCAACTCAGCGGTCAATAACTTTTCAATGGCTTGCGATTGCAGTTGTCTTTCAGGGTCTCATAGGAGGGGTGCACCCTTTTATGCCCCTTCCGATTTACCGTTCGGAATGGGCCTCAAATACCTCTTTTCTAGTTGAACAATTTTTCCAGCTTTTTCTCGGACATTACCACGTTTTTCATTCTACAAAACCCTTTTGCTGTCGCAAACGCTGTGTTTTGTGAATCGCAGGGTTTGTAAACACTAACGGTCTTTGCACACTGGCCTGATGTGCTCATGAGTCTGTGTGGCAACTGTAGACGCACCTTGGACTCCACACTGTGCGCCTTCCGCTCTGTGCGCATCTCAGAATCTGCATGGTGCGCCCTCAGCTCTGTGTGCAGCTCCGACTCCACAATATATATGTTCAGCTCTGTATGTACATCAGACTGTGCTCTGTGTGCTCTCAGCTCTGTATGTACCTCAGAATCTACATTGTGCGCCCTCAGCTGTGAATGCACCTCAGACACCGCACTGTATGCTCTCAGCTGTGTGCACCTCAGACTTTACACCGTATGCTGTCAGCTCTATAGGCACCTCAGACTTCTTTCTGTATGCTCTATGCTCTATATGTACCTCATACTCCGCATTGTATGCTCTCTCAACTCTGTGTGCACCTCAGACACCGCACGGTATGCTCTCTGCTCGGTATGCACCTCAGACTTCACATGGTATGCTCTCAGCTCTGTATTCACCTCCGATTCGCACTATATACTCTCTCACCTCTGTATGCACCTCAGACTCTGCTCTGTAGGCTCTCAGCTGTGTATGCACCTCCCACTTCTCACTGTATACTCAGATCTGTATACAATTCAGACTTATTTCTGTATTCTCTCAGCTCCTTGTGCACCTCAGCCTGCGCACTATATGCTCCCAGCTCTGTGTGCACCTCAGACTTCGTACTGTATGCTCCCAGCTCGGCATTCACCTCAGACTCTGCGCTGTATGCTCTCAGCTCGGTATTAACCACAGACTCTGCACTGTATGCACCTCAGACTCTGAACTGTATGCACCTCAGACTCTGCACTGTATGCTCTCAGCTCTGTGTGCACCTCAGACTCTGCACTGTATGCTCCCAGCTCGGTATTAACCACAGACTCTGTACTGTATGCACCTCAGACTCGGCACTGTATGCTCTCAGCTCGGTATTAACCACAGACTCTGCACTGTATGCACCTCAGACTCTGCACTGTATGCTCTCAGCTCTGTGTGCACCTCAGACTCTGCACTGTATGCTCCCAGCTCGGTATTAACCACAGACTCTGTACTGTATGCACCTCAGACTCTGCACTGTATGCTCTCAGCTCGTTACTAAGCACAGACTCTGCACTGTATGCTCTCAGCTCTGTGTGCACCTCAGACTCTGCGCTGTATGCTCCCAGCTCGGTATTCACCTCAGACTCTGCACTGTATGCACCTCAGACTCTGCACTGTATGCTCTCAGCTCGGTATTAACCACAGACTCTGCACTGTATGCACCTCAGACTCTGCACTGTATGCTCTCAGCTCGGTATTAAGCACAGACTCTGCACTGTATTCACCTCAGACTCCGCACTGTGAGCTCTCAGCTCTGTATACACCTCAGACTCCGCACTGTGAGCTCTCAGCTCTGTATGCACCTCAGACTCCGCACTGTGAGCTCTCAGCTCTGTATGCACCTCAGACTCTGCACTGTATTCACCTCAGACTCAGCACTGTGAGCTCTCTGCTCTGTATGCACCTCAGACTCCGCACTGTGAGCTCTCAGCTCTGTATGCACCTCAGACTCCGCACTGTATGCTCTCAGCTGTGTATGCACCTCAGACTCCGCACTGTGAGCTCTCAGCTCTGTATGCACCTCAGACTCTGCACTGTATTCACCTCAGACTCAGCACTGTGAGCTCTCTGCTCTGTATGCACCTCAGACTCCGCACTGTGAGCTCTCAGCTCTGTATGCACCTCAGACTCCGCACTGTATGCTCTCAGCTGTGTATTCACCTCAGACTCCACACTGTGAGCTCTCTGCTCTGTATGCACCTCAGACTCCATACTGTGAGCTCTCAGCTCTGTATGCACCTCAGACTCCGCACTGTGAGCTCTCAGCTCTGTATGTACCTCAGACTCTGCACTGTGAGCTCTCTGCTCTGTATGCACCTCAGACTCCGCACTGTGAGCTCTCTGCTCTGTATGTACCTCAGACTCCGCACTGTGAGCTCTCAGCTCTGTATGCACCTCAGACTCCGCACTGTGAGCTCTCTGCTCTGTATGCACCTCAGACTCCGCACTGTATGCTCTCAGCTGTGTATTCACCTCAGACTCCACACTGTGAGCTCTCAGCTGTGTATTCATCTCAGACTCCACACTGTGAGCTCTCAGCTCTGTATGTACCTCAGACTCCGCACTGTGAGCTCTCAGCTCTGTATGCACCTCAGACTCCGCACTGTATGCTCTCAGCTGTGTATGCACCTCAGACTCCGCACTGTGAGCTCTCAGCTCTGTATGCACCTCAGACTCTGCACTGTATTCACCTCAGACTCAGCACTGTGAGCTCTCTGCTCTGTATGCACCTCAGACTCCGCACTGTGAGCTCTCAGCTCTGTATGCACCTCAGACTCCGCACTGTATGCTCTCAGCTGTGTATTCACCTCAGACTCCACACTGTGAGCTCTCTGCTCTGTATGCACCTCAGACTCCGTACTGTGAGCTCTCAGCTCTGTATGCACCTCAGACTCCGCACTGTGAGCTCTCAGCTCTGTATGTACCTCAGACTCTGCACTGTGAGCTCTCTGCTCTGTATGCACCTCAGACTCCGCACTGTGAGCTCTCTGCTCTGTATGTACCTCAGACTCTGCACTGTGAGCTCTCAGCTCTGTATGCACCTCAGACTCCGCACTGTGAGCTCTCTGCTCTGTATGCACCTCAGACTCCGCACTGTATGCTCTCAGCTGTGTATTCACCTCAGACTCCACACTGTGAGCTCTCAGCTGTGTATTCATCTCAGACTCCACACTGTGAGCTCTCAGCTCTGTATGTACCTCAGACTCCGCACTGTGAGCTCTCAGCTCTGTATGCACCTCAGACTCTGCACTGTGAGCTCTCAGCTCTGTATATCCGGCCTTCCACCTAGGCTACGGGCTACAAGCGCCAGGATGCTCCTTGGAGCGACAGTCGCGCTATAGAAGTGCATATTTACATTTACATTTACATTTATGTACCTCAGACTCTGCACTGTGAGCTCTCAGCTCTGTATGTACTTCAGACTCCGCACTGTGAGCTCTCAGCTGTGTATTCACCTCAGACTCCACACTGTGAGCTCTCAGCTCTGTATGTACCTCAGACTCCGCACTGTATGCTCTCAGCTGTGTATTCACCTCAGACTCCACACTGTGAGCTCTCAGCTGTGTATTCACCTCAGACTCCACACTGTGAGCTCTCAGCTTTGTGTGTTCCTCAGACTCCGCACTGTGAGCTCTCTGCTCTGTATGCACCTCAGACTCCGCACTGTGAGCGCTCAGCTCTGTATGCACCTCAGACTCTGCACTGTGAGCTCTCAGCTCTGTATGTACCTCAGACTCTGCACTTTGAGCTCTCAGCTCTGTATGTACCTCAGACTCTGCACTGTGAGCTCTCTGCTCTGTATGCACCTCAGACTCCACACTGTATGCTCTCAGCTGTGTATGCACCTCAGACTCCGCACTGTATGCTCTCAGCTGTGTATTCACCTCAGACTCCGCACTGTATGCTCTCAGCTGTGTATTCACCTCAGACTCCGCACTGTGAGCTCTCTGCCCTGTATGCACCTCAGACTCTGCACTGTATGCTCTCAGCTCGGTATTAAGCACAGACTCTGCACTGTATTCACCTCAGACTCTGCACTGTATTCACCTCAGACTCTGCACTGTATGCTCTCAGCTCGGTATTAACCACAGACTCTGCACTGTATTCACCTCAGGCTCCGCACTGTGAGCTCTCTGCTCTGTATGCACCTCAGACTCCGCACTGTATGCTCTCAGCTGTGTATTCACCTCAGACTCCACACTGTGAGCTCTCAGCTCTGTATGTACCTCAGACTCCGCACTGTGAGCTCTCTGCTCTGTATGCACCTCAGACTCCGCGCTGTATGCTCTCAGCTGTGTATTCACCTCTGACTCCACACTGTGAGCTCTCAGCTCTGTATGTACCTCAGACTCCACACTGTGAGCTCTCTGCTCTGTATGCACCTCAGACTCCGCACTGTATGCTCTCAGCTCTATATGCACCTCAGACTCCGCACTGTGAGCTCTCAGCTCTGTATGTACCTCAGACTCTGCACTGTGAGCTCTCTGCTCTGTATGCACCTCAGACTCCGCACTGTATGCTCTCAGCTCTTTAATATGCACCTCAGACTCCGCACTGTGAGCTCTCAGCTCTGTATGTACCTCAGACTCTGCACTGTGAGCTCTCAGCTCTGTATGTACCTCAGACTGCACTGTGAGCTCTCAGCTCTGTATGTACCTCAGACTCTGCACTGTATGCTCTCAGCTGTGTATGCACCTCAGACTCCGCACTGTGAGCTCTCAGCTCTGTATGTACCTCAGACTCTGCACTGTGAGCTCTCTGCTCTGTATGCACCTCAGACTCCGCACTGTATGCTCTCAGCTCTTTAATATGCACCTCAGACTCCACACTGTGAGCTCTCTGCTCTGTATGTACCTCAGACTCCGCACTGTATGCTCTCAGCTCTTTAATATGCACCTCAGACTCCGCACTGTGAGCTCTCAGCTCTGTATGTACCTCAGACTCTGCACTGTGAGCTCTCAGCTCTGTATGTACCTCAGACTGCACTGTGAGCTCTCAGCTCTGTATGTACCTCAGACTCTGCACTGTGAGCTCTCAGCTCTGTATGCACCTCAGACTCCGCACTGTGAGCTCTCAGCTCTGTATGTACCTCAGACTGCACTGTGAGCTCTCAGCTCTGTATGTACCTCAGACTCTGCACTGTGTGCTCCCAGCTCTGTATCCACCTCAGAATTTACGTTGTGCTCTCCGCTCTGTATGCACCTCACACTGCTCGTTGCACGCTGCCTGCTCCGTATGTGCATCTCCTGCCATAGTTCTGAATGGAGATGTTAACATACAATTGTTTCTACGTTTCTCCCTCCCTTTCTAAGCCTGTACCGGTGACCCATCAGTCTGGCGACCTGCCTTGTATCAGCAGCAGCTGTGCTGTACTCAAGCTGACAGTTATATTAAACCTTGGAATTTTAAAGTAATAAAAAGTAAACGAACTGCTAAGTTTTTTTGCCATCCTGGTGGAATAAACAGGACTTTTGTACATAGGCTGGTGGAGATCAGAAGTGGGAAGGGAAGGTATGGAATAAGTGTGTGAAGAATGAGTGAGGGCGGATGGAGGAGGGGTGTCAGAAAGGGTCTGTTCAAGAGAATAGAGTGTGTGACGACACAAGGGTGAGTTTAACTAACGCCTCGGGAGAGAGATGGGGAAAGCGGGTGTGAAAGTGGGGATATCCGAAAGAGGTCTTGAAAGTGTCACGTCAAGTGCGTTTTGTCCCCCTTGTGCCTCTTCACGCTGGTCGATGCCACGCAGAGCCGTGCCAGCTTGTTGCACGAGAGGCATAGACGTCAGCTGTCCCCGTGTCAAGAGCACGACTTTCTGCCAGCCCTCTTTATCCAACTAATTTAACTTAACATGCTGGGACTAGGGGCGTTAAACAGCCCCCACAACCTTTCAGGGTTCGCTCAACCCTTCAGCGGGGGGGGGGGGGAGGGGGGTGGGGGGGGGGGCATTTCGACCAAGAGCAACGCAAGTTTGTGAGAAATGGGAGACTAAGGGGCCCCTCTTCACGGACTGCCTGTGGGCCCCATCATTTTGTGTGACGCCACTGGCTGGGGCATGTTTGAAAGCGCGAGCCGTTATGCTTAGTGCAGAAGGTGACAGGTGTGTGGAGGGCGCTGCGGTGATCGGCGAGCCCCGCCCTCTTCCGCGCGCGTGCTCTCACTCTTGCCGTATACTGGCAGTGGCACCGTGCACGGTTCTTGCATTTCTCGTCTCTGCCTTTCCAAGGAGAGGGAGCTCTCAAGGTGTATGTTATTACTGCAGGTTAATTAAGCAGTTCCAGTATACGATAACCCCGAAAATGACACATTCCACTAATCGCACACTGTAGTGTTACCTCATTTAAAATAACAAAAGGTTGACTAGCTGCAAAGTAACAATTAATACACATTAGTCTCGGGCTTTCCGTTTAACACAGAATCCGTAACGGTCTTGTCACCTCACAGGCTTGGTAGTGGTAGCATTGCTCAGGTTGTCCTCGCGTACATCTTCACGCGGGAGTAAAGTGGCACATGCTGGCTCTGTTAACAGAAGCTAAAACGATCTTATTATCTACCCCAAGGGCTACAAAACCAGCATTTGCCTTACAGGGAAATAATTTTTGCAGCGGGCAACGGGGAAATCCCCCAATACCAGCAGTACCGTGTTTCTAACCAAAAAGGCTTCAACTTCGCTATCCTTGCACAAGGGAGGAGAATTAATGTTGTATATTGGCCCTGTTGTGGCCTTTTGTCACAAATTGTGTACAGGTTTATTGTTCATATTATGGGTCTAACTATGTTCTTCAACATTTAACAACAATAATGAAAACCAAGTGTCTTGTGTTCCAATGTACCTTAAATAGATGAATTCGACATTAACTAGCAGGAGTGTATTGGCCTCCTGCTAACTCAAGCTTGCAAAAACGGTCCGATGAGGCGCAGCACAGACCAGAGTGTAAGCCACAGTATTACAACCGTGCACAGAATGAATGAGGGAAACCCTAGTGCCTCACGTCTAGTTCCTTTCCAACTACACGTCCCCAGATCACATTTCATGTGTGTCTTGCCTCCCCGTAATCCACATCTTCTTAAGAAGGCCATGTTTTCTCACTTTTCCTTTCCCCGTGTTCCCAGTCCCTCATCCTATTTTATACGGATTCGATCTTTATTCGATTATTATAAAGAGTCATTGAAGAGCAAATTTAAAAACATGATTACATCACTTAAGTCCGGATCCCAAATAGTACACAAGTTAAACAAGAGAAAAGTAACTATAGCATATCATGATCACGGCTTGTCTTGGCTATCAGAATTTAAACACAACAGATAATGAGAAGTATAAAAAGAGTCTAAACATTCATAGAATTGCGTCAGCGCGCAGAGCACTTATTAAAACAGCCCCATGCAGAGTAACAAATAGCCGATTCAGACATCACACAAAGAAAAGAAAATGTTGGTGTATATTGGCGAAATTCATGACTTTTGAGTATAGATAATAGATATCTGCGTCAGAAGGACTCGTGGTAGCTGCAGAAAAAGGAAAAAGGTTCTTGTGCCTGGAAAGAAGTGTTGTCACAGGGACATATCAGTATGGATTTCGGATCGTACTGATTTGTCAGGAAGCCACGCTGACTTCTGATTGAGCCTACTCAGAACTTGGTTATAAGAGACCTGTCCCGAACGTTTCTCACCAGAGCGGGAAGGCTCGTCACTTAATTTGATTGTTATATACTCTCTCAAGGTTGGTTTATCTGGTACCTTACGATCTGCTGCATGGGGCCAGATCTCATTAATTGTTCTTTCACCTGGCACACTCATCCACACCCATCATATGATGAGAACAGTACAAATCAGGCCTATCCAGCACCTCAGTGGTGCTCTTGATATAGCCCAACTATGGTGAAGAACCGGGCCTAGAAGGGCCTGGCGGCGCAGGGCACGCGTGAAATCTCCGAGTTCACCTGCCTTGTTGCACAGAGACACAGAACACTCGGTTAGCGTAGAAAACCAAATTTATTAGCTGCAGCTATGCACAGTTGTCCCAGAAGTACACCAATAGTAGGTTCTCAGGAGACTGCCACTTCACTGCGTGGCTCACAGTCTTTTATAACCATACACACCCACAGAAAAACACACCCCATGCACCAAATATTAGCCAATAGTAAAACATTCAAAACAAGGTACCATGTAATCAGAACGTCGCCCTTGAGTCGTGTTTTTGCCCAACCCCATAAGTCAATCAATGACAGCACCTATAGGTCAATCAGTAATGGCAAGACGTGTTTGTGTGCTTCAAAGGACAACTTAAGAAATAGGATAATGCAGGGAAAGAATACCGAAGGCTAACAAATAAGATAAGGCAGGGAAAGAATACTGAAGGCCAACAGATAGTTGGGACAAGGATTAGTCAGTCTAGACAAGGATTAGTCAGTGTGGCTAGTTCCTGGAATTGGCTTCACAACAAGGAAGGGGGGTTATTTGACACGTAGCAGTTTGCCGGCCACTTGGTTTGCCAAGCTGCCTGAGTGAGGGCAACACAAAATGGCGTCGGAATACAAAACGGAGTCAAAACTGAATAACCTCAGACCCTCCTTTTGCCATTACGCAGGCAAAACACAGACTCATGTTAATCTGAGTCAATGTCAATAGCCATAAGGTCATCAAGCTGTTGCTGCAACATCATTTTCATATTTTCTGCTTTCTGTGAGACAGGCCTTGGGACACACATGGTGGCACAAAGGCCGCAGATAGCGGGACCACATTGTAGACAGAGGCAACATGAAAAGATAATGGCCAAAGTCACTCCAATGAAAGTCAGTACCTTCCATCCCCATGTGGACAGTAATCCCCAGAACCATCCTGTCAAAGACCCGTTTCCCTAGTCCTGGTGGATGGACTCAGCGATCATGTGCAATTTAGAGATGGCCTGGTATACTGTAGGGGCGTTGTCAGGTATGCAAATGCAACAGCTGGATTCAATCAATTTACATACTCCACCACGGTCCGCAAGAATGATATCTAAAACCATCCTGTTTTGTAATGCCTGAAGCTCGGCTGTGAGGTTGAAAGTGCCCCTACAGTTTCATCTATTGTTGCCTCAACAACTTGAATGAGGTGCCTTATGTTTCTGCTATTGGCCAAAGGGCCCCAGAATGATGGGAGGAATCCTTTGAAAAAGTCGCCTCCCTCCTGTCCTGCTGTATCTTCTGTATCTTCTGAATCAATGACGCCTCTACTGTACCTATTTCTGTGATGTCCCGAAGGGGTGGTATATGTCGGAGGAAGGAGAAAAAACACGTAACAGGACCCTGAGAAATTAGTTGGTAACCATGTATAGGCCCTGTCATGGCAAACGAAATACGTTCCCTGAGATGACACTAACGGTGGAGAAGTCTGAGATGCATAGGTATATGTATGTGCACAAGAACTCGTTCCCAATTGGGCCTTAGCATTCTGACCATTTTCTTGGAGATACATGTGGCCTCGGTGGGGTACAGTCCAAATGGGCGGGGATCTCTTTCGTCTGGCCCTATCTGTAAGGCTAGCAACGTAACGGGTCACGTTCCAGCCAATGTATGCCCGTCGTTCGTCGGCGGGGAACTCATTAATTTTACTATGATATTTGGACATAGCCCATATTCCCTTCACCAGAGGGTCATGACTAACATCAACCCCACCCCCATCTGGACCAATAGGGAGCCGGGGTTGGATCTCGTAAGCATTAGAGAACATAGATGTATAAGCCCAAGCGGACCCCTTCAGGGAAAAAGGTAAAACTAAATATGGCATCCCTTTATCCGTAGTATGGGGCAAGAGTCCACAAACCCAACAATCTGTGGTGTTGACCACCAATTGATGCTGGTGCAACAATTGAATGAATGAATGAATTATTGAAATATTCCAATCTCCTACTTTGCTCATGTTCTGGTAGTGTATGTAACTGGTGCGGGGAGGCAGTGGTGCGAAAAGGCACGGGATGGGAGGTAGGTGTAGGTGTCTGCTGCATAGTATAAGTAACCCAACCCATACAAGCTAATATAATACATAAAAAGATTAAAATACACAATTTTATACCACATCTATTATGCAATAATTTGCAATATTTCTTCTTCATTTTATCCTTCTTATCATTTCTCTTTAGTATAGCAGAATCCATCCTCTAAATGTTGCTTGTGGCAGTCTTCCTTCTTCACTCAGCTGTGATTATCAGCCGTCCTATGACTAAACATGGGCGTAAAATCCGTTCCGCTCGCGGATTTTGCGGATTTTCGGTAAATTCGCGATCCGCGAACGCTCGCGAATTTACCGATAATCCGCAAATTCGCACGCAGCGGATTTTTTTTCTTGGTGATACAATTTTGCGGCGTGCGGCGTAAGTTCGCAATTGCGAACATGTAGGTGCGGCGGGCAGCAACAATCTCGCACTCACGAAATTACAAAATTTGCAATTCTGCACAATAAATCCACTAGCAAGCAGCATATACCTTCTGAAAATGATGATTTTTATCAGAATAACTCCTCAGGTTGACATTTGCCTGCCCTTTTTTGGATTTGAGGCCTTTTGACTTTCTTTGGATCACTTTTGGATTAGAAATCAACTTTCACAAGTAAGTTTGTTTGGGGCATTACATTTGCTCTGCAGAAAAACGAGTTTTGCTAAACTGAAAGCACTCAGCAGGTGCAAAAGTTCAAATTCATCATTAGTAACCATTCCCTGTAGTGCTTCCTGACTGGGGCCCCGCCAGAGTTCAGTTGCTAGTTGCAACAATTGTACGACCCTGCTCTGACCCTCACAGCCGGATCATAGAATAGCTACAAGTAGGCCACAAAGGTCCTGGAAAAAAAACTGCACTGCAACAGAAAGCAAATTACAGATAAGGAAGCAGGTGCCAAACTGGAATTTTAAAACAGTGACACATTAATAAATCGACCCCAAATGAATCCATGTCAGTTGAAGCAGGGCAGGTGTGCTTGCTTTTTCCCTCATAATCTACAGTGATGATGATGAACCAGAGGGGTGGCATTTATGTACCAGAGGGTGGCATTGGTGAAACAGAGGGTGGCAGTGGTGAAACAGAGGGTGCTGGGAACCTGTGATGATGAACCAGACGTAGAAACAACATAGTCGCGACCGTTGCGTGCCGACAAGTAAGTTCGCAATTGCTAACTGGTACAAAATCCTCGCGAACTGGCAGAAACCCTTGCGAACACTATAAAAACAAAAAAATCCGCAAATTTGCGAGAATTCGCGGATTTTGCAGATTGCTAGTTCGCAAATTCGCGAACGCCAGATTCGCAAAATTCGCCCATGCTTACCTATGACACTGCAAGTCCTGCAGGCCTATTGCCACTACTCGGGTCACAAACTAAGACTCTTACCACGACCCTGCAACCTAATTGGATGGTCAGTGTTACTGAAAAGTGCAATCAAAAGAAAAATTCTCAATTGCCTTTAGCCACTCTAGGCCTCAAACTGTATCTCGTCTTATTTGGCACAGTCTGGTCCTGAAAAAGTGTCTCTGGATTGGTCGTGTTCAACCTGAGATGTGGTGGTACAGCTTCCTGTAAAACGTCATCATCCTCTTTCTCAGATCGAGTCCAATCTAGGTGTGCATCGCTGAAAGGTACAAATCGGGGGACCCTTTCACCTTCAAAATCGCCAAAACCTTCACGGACCCACTGGTCATAAGGCAAAGGCAAGGGTACCTTCTTACAATGCACACCGTGGATCCAATTTTTCTTTCCGTCCACCTTCACAGCTGTGCGTGTTGTCAACAACACCTGACGAGACTCTCTCCAGCGAGGTTCCAAATTCTTTGATCTCTGGAAATTCTTGATGCAAACCCAATCACCAGGTTGTATGGTATGGCCAGGATCAGTGGAAGCCTGAGGCAAGGCGCCTTGTACCTGTTGATGAAGGACACGTAATTTAGTGGTGAGGTCATGCAAATAATCGATCAACAATGGATGCTCTATCTCGGAATACTTCTTTGGCCTTGGGACTCCCCAGACATTTGCTGGGCGTCCAAACACTACCTCGTAGGGACTGAGTCCCATATGGGAATGGACAGTTGTTCGAGTAGACAAAAGGGCCAAGGGTAAAGCATCGGGCCAGGCAAGACCCGTGCTGGCCTGTATCTTCGCGAGCTTGAGCTTAAGAGTACCATTATAGCATTCCACCAAACCTGCTGACTGAGGGTGGTTTGCCGCAAGGAATTTCTGTCTGATACCAAGATCTGCACACACTTTCTGCATTATCTGACCCACGAATTCACTTCCGTTGTCACTCCAAACAATTTGAGGTAAACCAAACCTCGGGAAAACTCCTTCAAAAGGTCTTTAGCCGTAGACAGAGCAGTATTATCCTTTAGGGGGTAGGCCTCTATCCATCTAGAAAAGGCACACACCACCACAAGGACATACTTCAGATTATTACATCGCTTCATGGGAATGTAGTCTATTTGCAACACCTCAAAAGGATACGTTGGGGGAGCAAAATGACCTGCTGGAGTTGGTGTTCCCTTCCCAGAATTGTGCATCCAGCAAACAATACAGTGCTTAACCAGATTATCTGCACATTTAGGGATCCCCACATTCTGCCATACAGGGGCCAGAAGTTTGCATATCCCTTTAGCGCTAATGTGGGCTGGACCATGTGCCATAGTAACTACTGGATGCACATAGGCGTCTGGTAACAGCCAGCGCTGATGTTCCGACAATTCTGTCCAACACCCTGTCACGTCCAACATTCCTGTACCCTCTCTCCACGTATTCAGTTCTTTCTCTGTGGCCTCTTCCTGGATCATTTTTACACTTTCTATTGTGTCCTCACTCATCCCTCCTTGTCTGACCCATCTAGCAGGGCCCGCAACATACATGCGACTTGTAACATCTCTGGCTGTCTCTTTCGCTATCTGATCTGCAAAAGCATTTCCTCGACCCACATCATCAGTGACCCTCTTATGCGCACTACATTTAACAATGGCTATCTGAGTGGGCAAGGTAAGTGATTCAAGAAGGTCATTTACCAACTGGCCTTGCTGTATCTTAGTGCAGTGGGAGGTGAAAAACCCTCTTTGCCTCTAAAGACGGCCAAAACTGTGGGCCACTCCAAACGCATACTGGCTATCAGTGTACACATTCACTCTTTTTCCTTCAGCCAATACACAAGCTCTAGTCAGAGCTATCAATTCAGCTACCTGGGCTGAATTGTGCCTAATGCGTGCTGTTTCCACAATTGTGTACAAAGTAGTGACTGCATAGGCCGAAGTCGTCTCACCATTGGGTAGCTTGAAACAAGAACCATCCACCCATAGGATCCCATCCGGGTCCAGGAGTGGAGTATCTTTCAGATCAACTCTACCTTTTGTCTCCTCCTCTGTGCGGAGGAAACAATCATGCTGCTCCTGAGACCTTTTTCTACTGGGATCGGTAACAGTGTGGCTGGGTTTAGGGTATTGCATCATTTAATATGTACATGGCTGGCCAAGAGCATCAGCTCGTACCCTGACAAGCGGGCGCTCGTAAGGTGCTGAGTCTTTGTTCTATTTAGGAGGGTATCTACTGCATGCGGCACCATGACGATAAGAGTATTATCCAGTGCCAATCCAGCAGACTGGCGAATGGAAACTGCTGCTGCTGCTGTGGCTTTCAGACAACTGGGCAACACCTTGGCCACTGGGTCTAGTGTGGCCGAAAAATAGGCACATGGGCGTTGCTTGTCCCCAAATTGTTGCGTTAAAACTGACAATGCGCAACCTTCTCTCTCATGGACATAGAGTGTGAAAGGCTTACTGTAATCAGGAGTACCTAACACAGGAGCAGAGCACAAGGAAGTACGTAAATCAGTAAAACTTTTCTGACATTCCGCAGTCCAAGGAAGAGGTTGGGGTGTATCTTTGAGAGTGAGTGCCAACAGAGGTTTCGCTAGCAAAGAAAAATGTGGAATCCACTGACTACAATAAGAGGTAATGCCCAAAAAGGCACGCACCTCCCTTTGTGTATATGGTACAGACATTTGAGCAATTGCTTGGATACGTTCTGGGGTCAAATGCCGGCTCTCCTTCGACAAGAGATGACCTAGATAGGTAACCTCTTGGCGACAATATTGCAATTTAGAGGGTGAAACCTTGTGATGAAGGTCAGACAAGTGACGTAACAGTGAAATAGTAACCTGTTTACAAATGTCCTCAGAATCAGCAGCAACCAACAGGTCATCTACGTATTGAATAAGGGTGGCACCTGGGGGCAAAGAGAAAGCATCAAGCTGAGCTTTCAAAGCTTGACTATAAATGGAGGGACTCTCGCAATAGCCTTGAGGAGCACGTTTGAACCGGAAGCTTCGGCCTCCTAAAGAGAAGCCAAAAATATCCCTACTTTCCTCAGCAATGGGAATGCTGAAGAAAGCATTCTTGAAGTCAATAACAGAAAACCAAGCAGCCGAAGCAGGTATCATTGTCAATAGGGCAGTGATATCTGGTACGACAGGGAATTGGGGTACAACAATCTTGTTGACCTCCCGGAGGTCAATCACAAAACGATAAACGGCTGGCTGAGAAGAGTCAGTACGTTTAAGAACAGGTAAAACAGGACTATTGCATACATTTCCCCTTGTCACTTCAACCACGTCTTTCTGAACCAAATCATAAATAATAGCCAAGAGAGCTCTTTCACCATCACTGGAAATCTTATACTGGGGAATGCGGAGTAGCTTAACATTAGATTTGAGGGTGACGATGTAGGGCTGGATCTGCAGAAGACCAACATCATTGGGGCCTGTAGCCCAGAAGGTGGCAGGAAGAGAGCGCAATTCAGGGGGAAGTTGGTCTTTAGACAAATACGCCGGGGAAATCAATTTCTTACCTAAAGTGAGGTGTACACCAGAAGGGGAACAATGCAACGTTGCGTACAGTCTTTTTAATAAGTCCAAACCTAACAAATTTTCACCACAACCAGTTGTTAAAATAAGTGGAGCCTCCAAATCATAAGGACCTATTGAGATGGGCAGAGGACAAGAAACTGGGTTATGAACTGGGGCACCAGAAAATCCTACAGAAACATTTGTTAAGCCAGACAAAGGTGCCCCAGGGAGTTTACAGTGGATGATAGAACTCTTCGTTGCACCAGTTTCCAATAGAAATGGCTCTGAAACACCTAGTGCAACGACTTCAACATAAGGCGCATTTTGGTCCACTAGAACGGATATGACTCCCTCACTTTGTCTATGGCTGTCCTAGCTAGTATGAAAACCTTGACTCTCATCCTTGGTATAATAATCATCATTGTAATAATGGGCAGACTGAGCATTCTGCTGATCAAAATAATTCATGGAGTTTTGAGGGGGAAAGGAACGCTGGTCTTGGGATGACGTACCTCGCCCCCTACCCCTGGGTGTTGACTTGTAGCCACCTCGGCCTCGCGGCCCAGGCATACCACCAGCAGGCTGCAATAAAACTGGGCAACTATTCTTGAAGTGACCTTTCTCCTTATAATAAGGGCATTGATTTGGACCCAGTAGGGGCCGGGGAACAAAGGGCCCAGATTTTTGCAACAGTTTCTGGAATTGGGGAGGCGGCTGAAACTGGCGCTGAGCAGGACGAGGAGGATAAGCCTGTTGCAAAAGAACTTTAGTTTTTAATTCCTTAGTCTTTTTATCAAGTTTGTCCTTTTCCTCTTTATCCCTATTTTCATAATACTGAGCAGTAGCCAATATCTGAGCAGTAGAAGAAACGGCCCATGAACTTTCGGAATCCTTCAGTTTATTAGAAAGTTCGGGGAGCAAATTAAACACAAATTTATCTACAAACAATCGCTGGCCACCTTCCGTGCTCATATCCTGACCACTGTGATCAAGAAACGTCTCCTCAAATCGAGTAAAAAAGTCGGAAACGCTTTTGTCTTTCTTTTTCTTACAGGCAGCTAGCTTATCCCAATTAACTCGCAAAGCAGGCATCCTAGTTTTCACCAAGGCAATGATCCTAGTGGGAAGGTCTGCAATAAAGCATCAGGTTTAACACCACCCACTTGGAGTCCATCTGCGGCAAGGATAGCAGCCCTATCACCCCCAATTCTTGAGCATGGTCTTCTTTCTGAATCCTAGCCCATAATGGTTGTGGAACACATTTCCCATCAACATGTCTATATCGGCTAAATTCATAATGCATGCATCAACAGTCTGGGACAGCTCTTTATAATAACCAGCAGGATTTTTACGGGGGTCTGGTAAGGATTGTTTGAGGGCCAGAACCTCAGATCTTTTCCAAGGAACATGTACCCATACACGTTGAAAGTGAGCGGTTATACCAGGATTATTGCCCTGGGGTGCAACCGCTTCTCTCCACACCAGGGGAACCTCTCTCGTAGGATAGTGTTTCAGTTTCCTTTTAACAGAAGGATCGGGTTCAGGCAGAGACCGGTAGGTGAACATTGTTCTAAAGGTGACAAGTGTCCTTACAGCATCCTCAACCTCAACACCCACAATTATCCCTTTGTTAAAGTCAGCCTGAACATCTAGCAGACCCTGGGGAGCTAATCCTAATCCCATGTCCTCCCACTCTTGTCCAAGATTGACACACATGGTATCAAAAACATGTCTTTGCGTTGGCGCATCCCACTGCTGGAAAGTGTCCATGATATCTTGTATACAATACTGGGGACCATTCATGATCCACTTGCGGGCAAGGAGATCTAACACATCTCGCTCTTCGGGACCTGGGAGCTGACTACGGGTCTGCCTACAAGGAAGAACAGGAGTCATGTTTAACGACCTCAAGAAAGGGGACAAAAGGCCAGAAACGGTGTCTATCATCCGCTTACGAACTGAGGGGAATTCGACATAAGGACAGGGGACAAGGTATTAGGCGGGGCAGAAGAGGGGTTAGAAGAGGGGGTGACGGGTATAAAGGGAGTCTGAGGCAAAGGAGTCTGAGGCAAAGGAGGTGGCGGGATTGGCATTACCGGAAGGGGCTGTGGCAGAGGTGCAGGGACTGGTTGGGGAACAACAGGTGGCTGAGCAGGCGGCAATAGTAGGGGTGCATTGGCACCCTGTGCATAAGGCGGGGGCAATCTCAACAGGTGGGACATTAAAGGATCCTTTTCGGGGTCAACATCCATGTCTGGAAGGGAAGTCGGCAACACCGTGTAACACTTATCTACTGCCATACGATGTTGTCTATCTGAAACCTCAATTGCATAATCAGTCTCATTGTCTTTAAACTGCTGGGCAGCCTGTATAACAGTCATTCCCTTTTCCTTCCTATCTTTTCTTGCTTGTTTAATTTCTTTCTGTTTGGCTTCCTTGCGCCAAAGGCTTTTCTCTTAAACAATGTAGCTTCCAAATTATCTAATATATCAGGCTCAAAACTACCATTTTGTGGCCACTGCAAAACACCATCTTTTCTCGTATAGCGGACCCAAGTTTCATTAAAGGTGATGGGGCCTACACCATGTTTAGAATAGAGCTCATAGGTGGGAGTTCCAGCCGGAGGAATTGGACAAGAGTCCTCCAGTCGGGAATCCCAATCACAACAACAACAACACCATCTTCTGAACTTACTGAAACCAGGCATCGTTATTTCACTGGCCTCTTTACAAACATCAAGGGGTTAATCAATCAACACAGCACAAATGTACTCACCCCTCGGCTTCGGCTTTTGCAAAAGCCGAATCAAAAATCAAAAACAAAGAAGTGGGAGCTACTCACTATTACTTAACCAAATGTTCTCTTATGCCAACAGAGGTCCGTCTAACATCTCGCAATACCAGTCATCACCAAAGGGACCAAGGCAGGGCGGCAGTCAGGGCAGCAGTCACCAGCAGCCGTTGGAAAGGAGAAGCCGCGCTGCAAAGACCTTTGGTCCACTTTCGACATGCAGGGGTCAATCATGTGGTGCGCTTCTCCAGAATTTCCTTGCGGGGCTCCTCACGACCCTCGGGCTCGACCGCTACCTCTGAAGCCGCCCCACGTTGGGCTGCCAGTTGAAGAACCGCGCCTAGAAGGGCCTGGTGGCGCAGGGCACGCCTGAAATCTCCGAGTTCACCTGCCTTGTTGTACAGAGGCACGGAATACTCTGTTAGCGTAGAAAACCAAATTTATTAGCTGCAGCTATGCACAATTGTCCCAGAAGTACACCAATAGTAGGTTCTCAGTAGACTGCCACTTCACTCCGTGGCTCACAGTCTTTTATAACCATACACACCCACAGAAAAACACTCTCCATGCACCAAATATTAGCCAATAGGATAACATTCAAAACAAGGTACCATGTGACCAGAACGTCCCCCTTGAGTCAATCAATGACAGCACCTATAGGTCAATCAGTAATGGCAAGACATGTTTGTGTGCTTCAAAGGACAACTTAAGAAATAGGATAATGCAGGGAAAGAATACCGAAGGCCAACAAATAAGATAAGGCAGGGAAAGAATACTGAAGGCCAACAGATAGTTGGGACAAGGATTAGTCAGTCTAGACAAGGATTAGTCAGTTTGGCTAGGTCCTGGAATTGGCTTCTGTTAGAACTGGGGGTCTCTAATTGGCAGAGGTAAGTACCTTAGACCAAGTAGGGACCCTTGCTTCTAGTCAGGGTGAAGGAATACACACAGTAGATAACCTCCGCTCTCCCTCTAGGTAGCTTGGCGCGAGCAGGCAGGCTTATCCCCAAGGCAATGTGTATAATAATTGCACTCAACACAACAATAATCCCCCATCCACCACAAACTGAGACCACACAGGTAAGTATATTTTATAAAAATATATAACTTTATCTAGTTTCAGCAAGGTAAATTAAGCAGTTGCACGATAATCACTTCATTTATAAAAATGTTGCACTTAATTCTTAATGGTTGCAGTTAAATTGTTAGGAAGTTCTTATGTAAAATGTCTCAAGTCTCTCAGTATCAATTAATATGGCTGGTAACTTAGCTCCTCGTGGCTCTAAAAACGAGCAGGCAAACTATGCCACTGATTCTTATTAGTAATAATCAGCCGCAGAGCAATGTGCCCCAAACGCTGCAAGCACGCCTCACCAGCTTCGCTGAAGACTCCTTTTCCTCCGATCGGTACTGCCTCGTGCGCTTACTGGTCTCAGGCGCCCCGCGCCTATCAGAGCACACTCGCTCCTTGCCCCGGCCGGTCCCTGCTGCTCTCCGCCCGCTCTAGGTACTTCCAGGGAGCGGCGGGGAGCTAGCACGGCTTCTCGGGACTCAGGCCAGGGGCGGTCGGCACTCACGCTGCTCCCGCGGCGAGAACGGGTCTCCGGGATGGGTCTCCTTCTCGCTGCGGGCGCGGCTCCTCTCGTCCACGGCTTCCTTCGAGCAGCCAATCGCGTCGCGGCAATTGCGACGAGCCTCTGTGTTTATCCGGGAGTCAGCCAATGGCAGTGCGGCTCCCGGGACCAGCTCCTCTTGATGCGGGGCCGCCAACCAACCACAGCGCAGCCTCGCTGATGACGCTACGGCACACGGGCCAATCCTGTCGCGGCGCTGGTGAGGGGGCTCGGCTCTCTCGCCCAATCAGAGTGCAGCGGGCTCGGTCTTTGTAGCGTTGGTACCGGCCAGGTACGGGGCACTTTGACGAGGGTTTACTGACCCCGGGCTGCGACGGTGAAGCGATACACAGTTGTTTTTAGTGCGTCTTGCACTGGGAAGGTCCACAAACCTCCGATCTTCGCCCCACACGTGTCGATGAACATGTCGATCTCGGCCACACGGCAGGCTGGGTCAGCGCGGCGCCCTCACTCAGACTAGAGAGCAGCCAGTGCGCTACACAGCCAAATTACAGTGTTTCACGATCTCTTCACCACGCAGCAGCTTCAGGGGGCACAGCAGAGCTTTGTAGTCCTTGGGCAACCTTTATGTCCCTGGGTTGCAGACAAGGGGGCCAGCTCATCTCGGGCCCTTGGAGATTCAAGTTGAAGACACAGCACACAGCAAAGTCTTGCTAGTTTCAAGCAGGCAGGGTCACAGCACACAGCAAAGTCCCTTTCTTCTCCTCTCCTTCAGTTGGATAGCAGGATAGGTCAGCCCTTACAGCGCACAGCAAGGCAATCTTCCATCAGTTCCTTCAGCAGTCCTTCTTCTGGCAGAGGTTCCTCTTGATTGTAGAATCTGATTTTCTGTTGTCAGGGGTCCTTCTCTTATACCCCAAAAAGTCTTTGAAGTCCTTTGAAGTCTTTTGAAGTCTTTGTGCAAAGGGGCCCCTGAGCCTGTTCCAAACCAGTTCTGGGGGTTGCTAGTCTCTGGGGGTGTCCTGGCTTCCTTCATTCTTCCAGCATCAGGGACAGAGGTGACAGTCGCCAAGCGGGAGGTGGAGCCAGCTTTGTAGTCAGGCAGGCACAGCCCTTCACTATCAGGGGCGATCTCCTCCCACTTCCCTGGCAGCTGATGCTGCCTTTCATCCACGGGCTGGCTCAGATAACCCCCTGGGGGCTCTGCAGACCCTGTCATCCTCAACCCAGACAGTCAATCCACAAACAGTCCCAGGCACACAGAAAGGTTAGACAGGAGAACAGCCACTTTCTAAAAGTACTATTCTCCAACACAGAATTAAAAAACCACCTTTCCTAAAAGATGTGTTATTAAATTCTGAGTTCAAGGATATCATTCACTTATGTCCCATCTTGTTCCTATAGGAAGATAGGCTGGTATCCATTGGGACCAGCCTCCCCCATGTTAATCTATGGAGCAAGGTAGCCTTACAGCAGTAAGCACACAAAATGGCTGCTGCTCACTACCAGAGCATGTTACCTGTACTAGTACATGCTCTACCTTACCCATGCACTGCACCCTGCCCAGGGGGGTACCTTGAGCCTTCCATAAGGGTGACTGATGTGCACAGACAGGGAAGGGTTAGGCCCAGCCAGTGGGGACACTGGCCAGGCGGACATGGCAGTCCACTGACTGCACACAGGCCCTGCGCTGGCAGGCCTGAGACACCATTTTAGGGCTACTTGTGTGGGTGGCGCAATCTGCGCTGCAGGCCCACTAGTAGCATCTGTCATCACCAGCCCTGGCACACACAGTGCACTTTACTGGGGACTTCATGGTGATACAAATATGCCAGTCAGGTATACCCAATCAATATGACAATTTACAGAGGGAGCACTTACACTTTGGCACTGATCAGCAGTGGCAGAGTGTCCACAGCATCTACACCAGCAAAAACGAAATCCAGCACATCATCAAAAATACATGGGTCAGAGGCAAAAAGATGGGGGAAAAACCACGCCAAGGGTGTCAGGTCTAACAGCTTCACAAGAAGGAAGGGGGGTTATTTGACACGTAGCAGTACAAAGGGCACAACACTTGGTTTTGCCAAGCTGCCTGAGTGAGGGCAACACAAAATGGCGACGAAATACTAAATGGAATCAAAACTGAATTACCTCAATAGGACATATGGCCGTAATCACAGTCTAAACGATCTGTGATCACATCGCGGTTAAGTGAGGCATGCTGGCTTCTCCATACAGTCATCCACAGAAGGAATGGGGCAAGTTCAATTTGATCCCCCACATATGCTAGGCCCAGTTACACATGGAGGAGAAAGAGGAGACTCCCTGGACTTACGCCAAGCAGTCTCCTACAGAGACTATTCTCTTCCTGCTGTAGTTTCAAGCAGTCACCGTACCCCCATATGACAGCTCCATTGTTCAAAACTGGGAGACAATTAGGTTTATAAACCTCCAGTGAAGGCAGCATGGGCTTACGGCCATGCTGGCTGCCAGCCCAAATAACACCCGAACCGATTGATTGAATCGCAAACATCGGTTTGAGGGGCAGGGTAACCATCTGTTCTGCGAGGCCAAGAAGTTCCCTATTTAGGACAACTTGCTAACCTGTGTGATTACTCTTCCCTTTGATTGAAAAGGCTGACTTTGCAGTTCTGCTCCCCAAAGACCCTATAGTAGGTCTTAGCAATATTGGTTTCTAAACCTGTCATCCACAAACGCAACAAAGGCATCAATGAGACCCCGAAGACCTTTCGGTGTGCAGGAGAGCAGGACTGTGTAGTTGGCATAAAGCAGGGCTGGGATGGAGTTGATTTTAACTTGAGGAAGCCATTTGCCTGTGAGACTAAGAACAGATTTAGATCATTATAATATAAAAAGAATAATAAAGGTGTTAGGACGCAGCCCTGTCGGACTCCCGGTGACAGATTCAAAGGTTCACTGCTTTCACCCCCTATTCCGTATCTTACAGACACACTGACCCCAATTTGCAAGGCACGAAGAAATCAACCAAAGGTTGGGGCAGACCTATGTTGGTGAAGATGCTGCACAATCTGGAGTGATTGACATGGTCAAATGCGCTGCTAAGATCCATAAACGCTAGATAAAGGTAACCTTTCTTTGCAATTGTGCACTTCCCAATAATGAGGTGCAGATTCAGGCACTGTTCCAGGATCTAACACCCTTCCCTAAAACGTATTGTACAGGGCAAAGAATGAAATTTTGCTGAGCCCAATACTCAATTCTTTGCAAAATAATCTCCCACAGTCTTAACCACCGAATCCAGCAGTGATATCGGGCGGTAACAGCATGGGTCATGTCTGTTGGCTCTCTTGAACACGGGCACGATAGTAGTGGAGTGGTCTGCAAGGATGTTGAGATTTTAAAAGAAAGTGTAGCATTTAAAACATTAATGATTGCCGGGGCCAAGGTTAAGATATTCTCATTATAAAGGTCCGTGGGTACCCCATCTTGGCTAGATGCCTTGTTGTATGGGCTAGCCAATATAGCGGCCGTAACCTTGTCAAGCTCAAAATTGATCTTAAGGGGGTATTGTGGAGCATCATCTTTGTGAGCAATTGTAGGGCTGTTCACATATGAGTGCATCTGTTTAAAATGTTTTAATCATGTGTTTTGGGCCGATTTTCGATTCTAACCCCTTTGACACAGAGGGAGACGCTTTCCTTTCGTTTACAATTGGCCAAAGTCATCTGATGCCCTTAATTATACACAAATGAATTAGATGTTCCCATGTTTCCTCCTTAATCACTAGTTTCTATTTTGAATCAACTGTTTATAAGCTAGACTTGCTTCGGCAAGGTATTGCTAGTTTCTAGGCTGGGTGTTAAGAGCTTCACGCATTCTATAGTTGGCTGTTCTACAAATATTGTCAAACAATCCTGGGTTAGAACCTCTTCTAGCTCTAGAATGGTCAATTGTAAGGTTTCTGATGGATTTATTCAGTTCTCAGAAGGCTTCCAATAGGTTAGAAGGCGAGGGGTTGATGATTAGCAAGGTATTAACTAATAAATCGAGGTTAAACCCAACAAGTGAATTCAACAGGTATAGGAATGTGGATTACCCTTCAACATAACCTTAACCTACTGACCTTCTGGTACTGGTCAATTACTCCTTGAGAAACAGAAGATCGGGTACTGTTGGGTAGACGGAGAGCAAACTTGATAGGGTTATGATCATTGTAGCTACTTTCAGTCACACCCCAGAATTGGCAAGCAGCTCCAGATTCTTGGCAATAAAAATATAGCATCTGTCGCCCTAAAGAAACCCCAACCATCAACTACCCCACAATGAAGTGAACTGCTAATCTAAAACGATTAGCAAGACAAGGACATGGCTGAGCTGGACCCCCCTCCATGTAATCGGATGAAATGCCAACAGCTGAAAACATGAGATGATAATCGTGCAACCAGTAGAGTGTATCAGTCCAGTGACTGCGACGAAGATCCAGACTTCAAACAGGACCAATCATTAGAGGTGGGTCAGCCCCAGCGCGGGAGATCAGGAGCAGTCATGTTGCAGAGAGTCCCAAAAGGTGAACTGTGGATTGCGCATCGTGCGGCGCTGGTCAGACGCCCTCTTCCCCACCAGATCCACGGACCACAGGGCTCCCGGACAGATCCGAGTCCAACGCGGCCCTCCACAGAGTTTCAGCGGTCCCCCAGATACTGGCCATATCAATCAGAGAAGTAGCCAGGTTGGGGGAGGCGGATCCCCGAGTTGGAGTCCGAGGCGGAGAGCCGGCGAGCGGGAGTCCCCTCCCCGACGGTTGCCCCTCCTCCGAGACCCGGGCCGGCGTCGCTGGGTCTTAGGCGGGTCCGAGTTCAGCTGCACCGGGACCCTCTGGGCAGGAGAAAGGGATGGTCCAGGCAGGAGGGGCCGCTCCTCCGTGAGCCAGGTCCATACTGCCGGGGGAGGTGTCGAAGAAGAACGTCTTTTCCTGGAAGATTACCTTGAGCTGAGCCGGGAAAAGGAGACCATAACAAAGGCCCATAGCGCTGAGTTTTTGTTTAACTTCATCGAAGGATCGGCGCTGAATCTGCACCTCCCTGGAATAGTCCGGAAAGACCATAATTCTGGAGTTTTGGAACTGCAGCGGCCCATGCGCCCTGGCCGCCCCCAAGATAGCATCCCTGTCCCGGAAATTGATGATTCTGAGGATAATGGGGCGAGCGGGAGCTCCAGGCGGAGGCTTGGGAGCAAGAGAGCGATGGGCTCGCTCCACAGCAAACCAGGGGAAAAGTTTCTCTCTGGGCATCCAGGAGCAAACCCAGGTTTCTATAAAAGTGTCAGTACTACCCTGCTCCACTCCTTCAGGAAATCCCAGGAGGCGTAGGTTGTTCATCTGCGCCCTATTTTCGGCATCTTGGGCCCTGCGATTAAGTTGCGAGGTCTGTGTCTGAAGGCGGGCCACCTGGGTTTTGAGTTGACCTATATCATCTTCCGCCGTAGAGATGCGGGATTCCGCCTCCGTGATGCGCTCTGTGGCGTTGCGTAGGCCCTGGCGAATAAGGGCCACATCCACCGCACCTCGCCAATTTTTCTCTCCACAGAGTCCTGCTATTTACTTATCGCCTGAAGGATGGTGGAGAGATCTCCCCTGGCGGCTCCAGGTGCGACCGGTGCCCCTCCGCTCGGGTCCCGATCCAATGTGGTGAATTGGTCCATTTTAGTTTGGGTTGGGGGAACAGGAGTTTGTGTGGTGCGGGTTCTGCCCATTCTTCCGGGGCAGAGTGCCGACCCGATCCAGCAGGCCCTGGACTCAACATGACGTTGAGTCAGTCCTCCCCTGCACCCCCCGCCGTGCACCCACCTGTCCAACATACCACAGTGTTACGCCGTAGGTCGAGCTCCAGAAGGGCAACAGGCGTCCTTAGCCCCGTCCAGACCAGCCCCACCGAGGAGCACAACAGCCGAAAATGGGGGGGACGTCCACGGGGTGGGCACCTCAACAGAGCACTATGCCCACGTACGGAGCCGTGCACGAGGCAGTGCCAGTGATCTGCGCGGCAAAACCGTCCGGCGGGCAGCCGGTCCACAAGACTTCAGAAGCAGGCCGAGCAGTGGAGGAGGGGCCGCAATGCCCGAGACCCCTAGGGAGGCAGCCGAGGAGGCAGAGTCCTCGGCAGGGCGAGCCCGCGTCTCCCCCGGGATCCGCAATGCGGAGGTGACAGGTGGGCAGCCAGATCGCAGGAGGCAGGCAAAGGGCCCCGGGCATCCACCACCACCCAGGCCAGAGGGGTGTCCGCATCCAAGAGGAAAGGAAGAGGCCGCCCGTGGAGCTGACCAGGCAGCAACAGAGGGGGTCTCCTGGGCAGCACCAGTGGCAACAGAGACCTCACCGCCCACGGGGATCCAGGATCGAGGCCTCCAGCAATGAAGCCCCGGGTGCCTGAGGGGCGCCACCCGATACGGTGGCCGACGCGCTCCCCCCGCACCGGGCCGAGACGTGGCAATCAGCAAACCCAGTAGAGGTAGAAGAGGTGGGCCACCGCACCAGTGCTCCGGGGGTGAGCTGGCGACACCTCGGAGGCCTCCCAGGATAGGGCACTCGTCTCCACACAGCTCTCCACAGGGCACAGGGGTGGTAGGAGGCCACTCCAATGGTCCGTTGGCAGAGGCCCCCAGGAGCCAGCAGCCCCCAGAAGCGAAGATGAGGTTGCAGTTCCGTCGTGAACCATGGAGGGCAGGAGGGCCCGTGGCCGGGCGAGAACAGGCATCCGCACTGTGGTGGGGCCGTGCCCGGGACCCGCAGGTGTAGGGCCCTTTGGTGATCCAAGGGCCACTTCAAGGGCCAAAGTTAGTGCCTCCCCCCAGATGCGGCGGCTGCCGCGCTGGAAGGTCGAACTGCAGTTTTCAGCTGACCGGGACTGCCCTCCAAATTCACTCCCCGGGACAGGGGAGACTGCCTTGTAAGGGTTGGAAGGAGGCCCGACCCCTCGCGCTTCCACCCGCCAGCGGTAGCAGAGTTCGGCAGCCCTCACTCACCGTGCGTGTGCTGCTGAAGATGTCCCAGGCCGCGCCCCCCCACCGGAGACATCAGACAGGCGCTGGATTCAGGATGAAGGCGCCAGCACGGCTGGGCCGTGTTCGCCTCCCGCCTCCTTCCAGCTCCATCCGCACGGGAGGCGAGCTCCCCACCACAGCTGCAGGCACCAAGGTGTTGTGATCGGTCGCTGGCACAGAGTGCAACCTTAGGGTAAGTCACAGGCAGGGGGGGAGAACAAGCGGGGCGCCGGCCGCCACCTCAGATCGACAGGGTAGGCTGAGCAGCGGACCGTCAGGGTATAGATATCCGGCCCAAAGACGGTACGGCGAGGAGGCCACCATTTTGAGAGTCCGAGGCATTGGGAGGAAGGGGATCAAACTGAGGCAGTAGAAGCTCCAATCTGCTAGCAAAAGGATTCGGGGCAATGCTGGTGGTGCAGGGAGCCTCAGCAGGTGGATGAGATGCAATGGGAGCTGTAAACGGGTGGATTCAAGGCGGATGACGTAAGGGGTCCGGAGCACTATTAGAGTGCGACCGCCATCTTGACGCCTCAGGCCACGCCCTCGCATCATGGCATTTTTAGGGAACAATAAAAGTGTCTTCAAACAAAAGACTCACTAGTGATTCCCAGTCAGAAAGCTGATCCACGAAAAATACATTCAGCCCCATAGAGGGCCTGCGGGGCCAACTTTCCTGTAATGGCCTTTTTAAGCGAATCAATGGATAGCCCTCTATACTTCAAATCGCATCTTTTCAGGGCATTAGTTGTACTTAACCCCTTAAGTGCTGCCTCGGTGCGTTGGCCGACGGCAGCACTACCTCCCCAGTGCTGCGCACGACCATTGGACGTCCATTCAGCACTAGTTCCAATGGACAGCGCAGCACTGGGGAGGGATGTTTAATAGCAGCTATGAGGTTAAGACCGCAGTTCTCACCATTGTAAAGTTCTTTCCCCAATTTCAATTCCAGGCAACGGTGATCCCTAAATATTTATACTCCTTTACCTGCTCCAGCGGTCACGAATTAAGAAACCACGAGTATCTCTTTGGGTTTTTTGAGAAAATTATAGTCTTAGTTTTGTCAATATAAACTATGAGGGAATTTGCTACACAATAGGGCTTGTAGCTTTCTTTTCAGCCCAGTGGGGTGTCAAGTCAATTGCGACTACATTGCCTGCATACATAAGACAATAAGTATGCATCCTTCCAGTCCTGGGGAAAAAAGAATTCAATCAATCAATCTCCCCAGCAGCTCCAGCAATCTGATCTGATTCTCGCAGCTGAGACCCCTCCTGCCTAGGTTTTCCAGGCTGCTACCGCCTGTTGTGTGCCATAGCTGCCCCGATTACTGTGTAGCAGTACCTGTGTCTCCTTCACCTGCTGCTGTTTTTCTCTCCCTTTTATTTTTATTTACCGTGCTGAACCTGTATTTTCACTGCATTTCTCTTGTTGTTCACCTACTGTGCCAGTGTTTTTGTTCTGATCACATTCCCCACTCCTGCGTTCCCGCCGCTGCTGCCTCGCAGCCCCTCGCCCCCCAGCCTCCGCCCATTTCCCGCCTCGCAGCTGAGCGTCCCTCCGCCACAAAATGCTGACCGCGGACACACGCAGCGTGCGCGCTGCCGGTGCACCAAGGCAAGCCCGTCTGCGCCCAGACCGCTACCAGAACCGAGACCCTCGGACCTTCGCACCTCCAACGCTACGAACAGCCAACACTCCACACACTCAACCCAGGACGCAACAACAACTGCAACCCAGCCTCGCCGTCTACATACGGACCCTTTAGCTGCCTTTGCTGCCGACAAACCTACAGCACCGCCAGTGGGACCTCATCGATAGCACCACCCCAGACGTAGCATTCCTCACCAAACCTGGACCAACAACACCTCAGGACCGGACATCGCCATCCCCCAAGGATACAAGATCACCAGGAAAGAGCGCCCGGCAGGAGGAATCGCCATCGTCCACATATCCACCCTTCGCCTGACCACCCTCCCCGACGAGCCAACTGACTCAATGGAACATCTGTCCTTCATGCTACAGACCAACCCTACCAGCACTCTCCGAGGAACTCTCATCTAGAGAAGGGACACTTACTGGATCCCGTCCTCACTAATACGACAACCATCACCACTAAGTCTCCCCTGATCCTCCCATGGACGGACCACTTTCTCGTCCCTATCTCCTGGGAAACACCCACCACCAACCCCCAAATTACTAAAACTCAGATCACTGACAGACGGTGGCACAAACTCGCACCTAGGGAATGGGCCGCCGCTCTGGCAGAGTCCACTCCCGAGCTGTCCATCGATCCTGCCATAGCCGATAAGCAGTTTAATGAATGGATCACCTCCTCTCTTGATGCACTCATCCCTAAAACCTCCTCCTTCAAACATCCCAAAAGAGTAGCCTCGGCTCCATGGTACACTCCAGAGCTTAAAGCCCTGCGCCAAGAGTGCAAGAGATCGGAACGCTCCTGGAGGAAAGACAAATCGGAAATAAACAAAGATATTTATTCTACCTCTCTCTTAAATTATAAAACCGCCATCCGAAAAACCAAAAGCTCGTTCTTCCAGGAAAGAATAGAGAAAGCAGTATGCTCCAGCAAGGAATCCTATGCCATCTTAAAAGATCTCCTGAAAACCCCAGTGCCCGGACCAAGACATTCCACAGACCCCACAGTTGACCAGACTAAATGCCAACAATTGGCTGATTTATTTCATGGAAAAATCCAAAAAATTCTTGATTCAATTCCCCCCCTGATTCCGGGCGAGGAAAACGATCCCCCGCACCCCCCGACACCCAGCTGTCTTTCCTCTTGGGGTCAAGTTACGACCGAAGAGGTGGGAAACACGTTAATATCCATAAAAAGCGGCTACAGGCCCATCTCCCTACTCCCAGGAATCAGCAAGATTGCTGAAAAACTGGTTAATAAAAAACTTTCCCAGTTCCTGGAGGTCAACAACATACTAAAAATTTCCCAGACGGGTTTTCGCCCAGGGCAGGGCACGGACATCGCCCTCCTGGCAGTGGTTGAGGAGGCCAGAGCGCTACTGGATGGAGGAGGATCAGTGGCAGTGATCCTCCTCGACCTAAGTGCGGCCTTCGACACCGTCAACCACCAACTTCTCATCAAAAGACTCAAGGGAGCTGGTGTAGAGGGCTCTGCTCTAGCCTGGCTTACATCCTTCCTGGCTCAACGGACCTATCAGATCTGGGAGAACAACGCCCGCTCCTCCGAAATTCCCCTCCAATGTGGCGTGCCTCGGGGCTCCTCCCTGAGCCCCACATTATTTAATATCTATATGTCCACATTGGAGGAGGTCATCATCCCATTCGGAGTGAGCGTCGTCAGTTACGCTGACGACACACAACTCGTTGTATCACTATCCCACCCCAGACAACAACCAGCAGACCTATTTAACTGCCTTGCGCAAGTCCATCGCTGGATGAACACCTCAGCCCTAAAATTAAATGGGTCAAAAACGTAGGTTCTGCTCCTCGGCCCGAAAGGACTCACACTTTCCCCGAACATCTGGCCAGCCTGTCTGGGCCCTCCCCCCGAACCTAAAGAAGAAGTAAAGAGTCTGGGAGTGTGGCTTGACACTGACCTCTCGTTTACCGTGCAGGCAAAGAAAGTGGCCGGGACTTGTTTCGGACTCCTGAAATCGTTGAGGAAAGTCCTGCCCACCAACTCCCAAAAGCTGCTAATTCAAGGCCTAATAATCTTGAGGCTTGACTATAGCAATGTGCTATACCTGGGCGCCCCCGAGGCGACTCTGAATAAACTTCAGAGAATTCAGAACACCGCGGCCTGGATTCTCACAAACACCCCTGCCAGAGCTTCGGCCAAACCGGCCCTAAAACTCCTCCACTGAGAGAGAGAGAGCGGGTCAAGTTTAAGGCCCTGTGCCTAGCTCACAAACTACGACAAAATCAAGGCCCCCCTGTACTTAAGAAACTTATCACACCCTACAAATCATTAAGACCCCTCCGCTCGGACACGGAAAACCTCATTGCTGTCCCCAGATTCAAGAAAGCCCGGTCAGGAGGAAGATGTTTCTCAGTCCATACCGCACGACTTTGGAACTCACTCCCCCGAGTCCTGCGACTCGAACCACAATATCTCCGCTTCAGGAAACAGCTCAAAACCCACCTCTTTCCTCAGTGATTCACCTTTGGCCTTTACCCTGTTCTGCCGTGCCCCTCTCCCCGTCCTCTTCCTTCTCCTCCTCTTCCTCCCTTTTCCCACTGAACTTAGGAGATATGATCTTTTAGCGCTGGGATACCCCCGGGTGACTATGTGCTCTACAAAATAAAATAATAATAATAATAATCTACCAACCCCCTGGCCCCCGCGGACCGTTCTCCAACGCTATCACAGACATCATCTCCTCGCATGCCATCATATCCACCAACTTCATCCTGCTGGGAGACATCAACTTCCACCTCGACAATCAACTAGTATCGCAACACCACATCCCTCCTGGACAACCTCCACAACATCGGACTCTGCCAGATCGTGACCGAACCCACACTCTCAGCAGGACACACCCTCGACTCCCTCTTCACAACAGGAACCGCCATCACCTTCAGCCACACCACCGAACTACCATGGGCCAACCACGGTTGCGTTCACTTCTCCTTCAGAGCACCTGCCACCCACAGACACCACCACCTGCTCCCACGAGGAAACTGGACCAGAATCACTGACGACCAGCTCAACTCTTCACTCAGCAACCTCCCCACCCCCCTCATCCTCCCACAACCATCGCGGAAACCGACGATCACAACACGGTAGCCCGAACCCTGCACACATGGATCTCCGACTGCGCCAACACCATAGCCCCCCTCAAGGAACCCAACAACACCCACCTCCGATCTCCGAGAGTCCAGACGCACCTGCTGCCATCTCGAAAAAACCTGTAGGAACACCAAATCCACCGACTCTCACAACCGCTTCAGAGCCGCCACCAATGCCCACCACCAACTTATCAGGAAAACTAGAAAAAAAGCAATTGAAGACAGAATCTCCAAACAAGCACACAACAGCAAAGAACTCTTAAACATCGTTAAGGAATTCGCCCAACACACCAGCGAATCGACTGACATCCCCCCTCACAAGAACTCTGCGACAAACTCGGCACCTTCTTCAACCACAAAATCAAGAGCATCTACGACAACTTTGCGAAGAGAGCCAACAGAGGGAACCTACACCAACCACCCCAGAAACCCGTAAACCAACGATAGACAGCTGGACAGCCTTCACCACCGATGACCATCTGAAAACAATGAAGTCAATCCACTCCGAGGCCCCCACTAACCCTTGCCCCCACCACATCTTCAACAGAGCCACCGACACCATTGCACCCTTGCGCTGCCACACCATCAACAGCTCGAAAGCGAACAGCTCCCTGGCGACCGCCTTCTTCCCTGACGACTGGAAACACGCCAAGGTCAACCCCCTCTTCAAGAAACCCTCGGCGGACCCCACCGACCTAAAAAACTACAGACCCATCTCACTGCTCCCGTTCCCTGTAAAGGTCATCGAGAAGGCCATCAACAGCCAACTCACTACTTTCATCGAACAGCACAACATCCTTGACTCCTCCCAATCCGGCTTCAGGAAAAACCACAGCACGGAAACCGCCCTCCTCGCCGCAACAGACGACATCCGCACCCTACTGGACAAAGGTGAAACAGCAGCCCTCATCCTCCTCGACCTCTCTACGGCCCTTCGACACAGTCTCCGACCGCACCCTAATGCGCAGACTTCATGAAGCAGGAGAACGCCCTCGACTGGATCAACTCCTTCCTCTATGGCAGAGCACAGCAAGTCCGACCCCCCCTTCACATCGCACCCTACTCCAATCACCTGCGATGTCCCCCAGGGGTCCTCCTTCAGCCCGACCCTCTTCAACGTCTACAAGGCGCCACTTGCCACCATCGTGAGATCCTACGGACTCAACATTGTGTCATATGCTGATGATACCCAACCCATCCTCTCCCTCACCAACGAACCCGACACCAAAAGACACAACTTCCGGGAAGGCATGGAAGCAGTCGCCAAATGGATGAAAAGCAACTGCCTTCAGCTCAACACCAACAAGACAGAAGTACTCATCATGGGACCAAACCCCAATGCCTGGAACGACACCTGGTGGCCTCCTGCCCTCGGAAACCCCTCTACCCCCACCAACCACGCACGCAACCGTGGAATCATCCTGGGCTCCGAGCTCAAAATGGACCGCCAGATCAATTCAGTCACGTCCTCCTGCGTCCACCCCCTCCGCCTTCTACGTAAGATGTTCAAATGGATCCCCGGAACACAAAAAAACGTCACACACGCCTTGGTCACCAGCAGACTAGACTACGACATTGCACTCTACGCCGGAATAAGTAAAAACCTTACCGCAAGCTACAGAACATTCAGAACGCCGCCGCAAGACTGGTCCTTTACCTGCCAAAACACAGTCACATATCCCAGCACCTTCACACACAGCACTAGCTCCCCATAGAAGCAAGAGTCACCTTCAAGATGCTCACACACGCACACAGGGCTCTCCGCTACACCGGACAAGCTTTCCAGAACAGCAGACTCAATTTCCACACACCCCAAAGAGCCCTGCGATCAGTGCAGCTCCACTATGCCATGGTCCCACGCACTAGAAAAACCAGATCGGAAGGCCGCTCCTTCTCCTTCTCCTTCCTCACAGCCAAGGCCTGGACAAACAGCAACGCTCCCCACCTTCGTAAGAAACCTCAAAACATGTCTCTTCGATGGACCCCTCCACCCCCCTGAGGCACTGGAGCCTGCTACCCCCCACCCCCAGCGCCTTGAGACCCTCACGGGTGAGTAGTTGCGCTTAATAAACGCCTGATTAATTGATTGACTCTGTACTGTTGACCCATTTTAAACAAGCATTTACAATGCAATAGGTCTCCCCTTCACAAAAGTTAGAGCTAATGGCATTTTAAATGACAAACTTTTTTTATGTGTTGGTTTTGAAAACAGATAAATAAATGGCATTGTCATTTACAATGCCAATAGCTTAATCTCTCTCAAATGCGAGACCTATTGCATTTGCAATGCAATAGGTGTCGTATTTAAGCAAGTTTGAGCTATTGACATTGCAAATAACAATGCGTTTTATTTGTTTCAAAATCAAAACATAAATGAAAGGTCTCACACTGCTGTCTCTCACATTGCTGTCTCTCTCACACACCATGCTCTCCCTAGAACACACACACTGCTGTCTCTCACACTTCTGTCTCTCTCACACCCAATGCTGTCTCACACACTGCATTCTCTCATACACACTGCTTTCTCTCATACACACTGCTGTCTCTCACACTGTAGGTGTGGGTTGTGGGATGTGGGTTTCCAGCTCATATCTGGATGGTGGGCGCTGCTGCGTTTCATAGGTATTTTTTTTTTTACATATTCCCCAGGGCATTAGTGGTAGCTTCAGAAGCTTTTGTTTTGGGGGGAGGGATGTTGAGGGTCAGATCTCAGCCCAAAGCCCGACCCCTCTTCATGACCTTGTGCCCTCATGCCTCGTAAACGCAATTGACTTATGATTTTGTCCCTCCAAGCCCCCTCAACACATTGTGAAATGTATCTGCAAGTTTGCATGCCTGGGCAGTAATTTTGTGGCAGTCAATGGATCCTTGCAAAAATGCAGCATACAATTCATTCATTTTCGTCTGCTGCAGGCAGAAAGCGGATCATGCAAAAACTGAGATTCACATTTGCATGCTACGGTTAAGAAAAAGAAAATAATTGCCCACACAGACTGAGCCACACACAGAGCCACACACACACACACAAAGCCACACACACACACACACACACACACACACACACACAGACACACACACAGAGCCTCACACATTGCCCCCCCCACACACACACACACACATAGAGCCACACACAAACACAGAGAGCCACACACACAGACACACACACACACACACACACACACACACACAGACACACACAGAGCCACACACGCAGAGAGCCATACACACACACACACACACACACACAGAGCCACACACACAGAGTCACACTCACATACACACACACAGACACACACACACAGCTAATCTTACAGTGCAGCCTAACACGCTAATCTCCTTTACTTGGCACATCACAGCTTTGAAGATTCAGGACTAATCCACCGACTGCTGGGGCCTAGGATTTTCTGGATTAAAATGCACCAAAAACAATGTCTGATATTACCACTCTTAGATAATAGCAGCTTTTTGATATCATTAATTAAATGATGTTCAGGGGCAAATACATTCCTGTAAAGCGGCAAAATGAATTAATTGGAGGAGCACTGAAGTCCAGGAACTTTCTCCTAGCAGGTCAGTTAGGGAAGTAATGAATTGGGACTCCAATGGCACAGAACTGGGTGGCATCACAGGGCCCAACAGAAAGAGGAATGAATGTATGCGAAGGGGGTCATTTAAGGGCCCAACAGCATATTGTGTGCCTTTGCTTAGGACTGCTGTGACAAGCAGTAACTGTAGTGTGTAAAAGGTACCCCTCCGTATTGTGAAAACTAACATGAAAGAAAAGTGTAAAAACACTGCTCGTAGTAGGACCTAGGTCACACACTGATTTCATTTAGAACCAAAAAGAGCTTGATAGGCGAGCAGTGATCAAACTGCACTCAAGAAAAGGCACTTTGTGACACCCTTGGTTGGTGTCTGATGATTGAATCACCCGACCTTCCTCTACGTTAAGATCAGGTTTGGCATTGATGGAATGGTTTCAATGCCTCGCGCCAGGCCTCTAGGACTCTGCACCACTAGTGAATATCAAGGACGCATAGAGGTCTCAGAACAGGGCAGAGCTGGCAAGAGCCAACCTCAACACGACCCCCAGCTGCCCTCCAGCTTGGTTGCAAGGGGTAATCCGGTCCTTCTCCCTTTATCTAACACAGGACCTGTCGAGATTATTAGACTATAGCATCGAGTTTTGCAGGAGTCTGTTTTCTTTGATGTGCGCAAGTCCTTGGGTGAGACAGGAGACGGTCAGACATAGGCCAAGCAGGCGGCGGGAGGGCAGCATGCGCCAGAGGTTTTCCGTGACGTAACATAAAATGATGCCATTTCCCACGCACAGCAAGTCCCCCCCTTCCGAGTATCCCAGATTTCACAAATGGGCACTAACCTTGTTCTCAATGGGGGCCCCCAGAAGGGTTGGGGGACCCTGAAGGAATGTGGTGGGCCCTCTGTGCATCACCGGGCTGCTTAGGTCTGTGTTTTGACCGTGGTGGTTTGACCTCTTCCCTCATCAGAATCACACTAACCCAAGAGGTGCAGCATGGAAACATCGGACAACTTCCGAGTCTCCCTGTAAAATAACTTCCCACCCCATCCAACGCACTGAAGACTAAAACCTAGAAGCAAAGACCGTCCAGGCCTAAAGGACATCACAACAAGCAGTCAAGGCATCACCACACAACACACAACACAACGGCACAATTTTAAAAGCCTTCACTGAGCCAATGGTTCAGAAGTAATACCCTGTGACTATTAAAACTACCAGGCAGCGTAAAACGGACAGTATACATACCGGGAGGGACACACGCTGCTGCTCTATTTGTGCCCATTACACAGTACTTGAGTCTCCCAGTAAAATAACTCCCCTTCCCCATCCAACGCACTGAAGAGTAAAACCTAGAAGCAAAGAACGTCCAGGCCTAAATGACATCACAACAAGCAGTCAAGGCATCACCACACAACACGCAACACTGCGGCACAAGCTAAAAAGACTTTACCGAGCCAATGGTTCAGAAGTAATACCCTGTGACTATTAAAATTACCAGGCGGCGTAAAACGGACAGTATACATACTGGGAGGAACACACGCTGCTGCTCTATTTGTGCCCAGTGCCTCATTACACAGTAGAGGCACACCGAGGATACCATGTCTCACTCACCTCAGGCCCCGCAGGAAGAGAAAGCGGAGCACGCCGGGAGCGGCATGACGACTTCAAAATATCGCGAGGTCTCGATCGGCCACAAACAACAAGCCCTCACCCAAAGGGAAAAAAAGGGTGTAAACGGTTTCTTATTTTCTTTATGGGGGCCATCTGTTTCGCCCCATAAAGAAGATAAGAAACCTTTTACAACACACATAAGTCAAGGAAGCCAGTCCAAGTGGGACGGCTTCCAAAGAGAAAAGAGTACATCACAAACACCTCTTTTCCAATGGCTGGCCACCTTTTAGCATGAACGGTGATGCCAGCCAATGGAAAAGAGGGGCGGGGCCTTAACCTAGCTAGTGAAACTTACTCTAACTCAGTCAATCTCGCCAGGGAGACTGCGCATGTGCGCAGCCTACGCTAGCCGAGACCTAAAAAAGGGACTCCGTAACCTTGGTCAACACAGTTGATTTGACTTAGAGGACCGCTTGCAGACCATCTGAACCACCCGCTCTGGAGGGTTTTAGCTCCGAAATTATCTCAGCAATTAACCCTGTCTCCTGCAATTGTAATAGATTGCTACGTGTTTATTATAAAGGACATTTTTACTTTCAAAGTTAGGTTCCTTATAAAGATCCAAAATAAACTTTACCTAGTCTGCATCTGAGACCTGTTCATCTAAGTTTGATGGAGATATTACTTGCACTTTAACCAGACGCCAAATAAAACATATTGCTGCCCTTATTGATAACATTGTGCATCTTGTTCCAATTTTGTTTACAGAATGTTCTTTTTTTGTGAAGCAAAGCAACTAATCTATTTTCTTTTACTGGCATGACACTCTGTTTCAAACCAGCCCACTTGCTGTTTCTCTAATGTTGCGATTGGTGGGCAATTGTGATTTAAAAGGGCCTGCACTTTACAAATCAGTCGACTGTACCATTCAAGCCCCCTCACCATTGAAGGCAGCAACATCACTACTGATATCAATCTTAAATAACTTCCGCTATTTAGCTTACGTAATCGAGACCTTTATCCTGTGTTCATAGATTATCGGCAATGATGGTACATATTCTCTGTTGGGACCAATGTTGTATTCATACATCAATTCCATCCCATAGTGGTTGCTAAACTTCAGGTCAATAACCTGGAAATTAGAAACTAGGCCAAAATATTCTACTGACACAAAAATGTAATCTATAGGTGTTTTACTTTTACCATATCAAAATATAGTGTCCACTGGGTATTCGCTTATAAAGTGTCCATTCAAATTATCAGGCTATGTTGGGCAAGAACTATTGCTAACTCCTGTCTATTGTTATCGAACTTTAATCCCAAACGTGATCTTTTTGGTATTTCAAAGCAGCTTAAACTATTCTGTACACAGTCTTCAAAATGCTTAATGGGATTTCTAAATTGAAATCTTCTGCCAAAACTAAACTGGCCAAGGGGTATTGACCAGAGAATGCTTGCAAGTCCTCAGTCAATTTTAACAGTTCATCATCAAACCTCTTACACCTCGGAGGAATACACATTCAATGGTGGGGGCGGCCGCCGCCTATCTAAAGTAGTAGGGCGGCCACAGTGGTACAGCGGGGGGGGGGGGGGAGAAATAATATAAAAGTAAAAAAATAAGACTTACCTGCAGCTCCACTCCTGCAGACGGCCGCCTCGCTGCTCCTCTCGTTGGGCTGTAAGGGGTTTGGCCCTAAGGGCACAGGCTCCACACCCAATCCAGACTCTGCTCTCATAGCATGAGAGCAGTGCCAGGATTGGTCTGAGCGGCCTCGTTTGCCACTCAGACAGTGCATTGGAGCCTGTGGCTTTTCTCCAATGCGACTGTGTAAAAGAGCTGGCTTGGAGAAACATAACTGTGCATGTGTGTTTGGCCAAACACACGTGCACACTTATAACTGCACACTACTCCTCCTCCCTGACATGCCCGGCCCTATACTTACTGCGGGGCTCAGACAGCATAAATAATATGATAACAGGGTTGTGAAATTATCATTTTATTTATCATCTGCTGGCGCAGGCTGTGGGGCGACGCTCCTCCGCCATTACTGAGGAGCTGCCCCTGACATTAAAGCAAAGTATAAGATCTTGCATTGTCTTTGGGTTTGCCATTTGAATTAAACATGCTAGACATCAGGAGCAATATATTTCTAATTTAATAGCTCTTTTAATACGAAGTTTTGAAACCAATATCAACTGCACTCAGTGGCTCGTCCAGTCCTAGAAGATGAGCTAGCCTGCTTATTAATCAGAATAAATCCTTCTACGAAGGAGAACACCCCCAGCCAAGTTTCTTACAGTATTAATCTCTTTGCAGCAGGGGTAATTCCCCTGCGGTGCCGGGGAGGAGGGGGCCGCGTGCGGCGCCCATGACGAGTCCAGCTCGTCATGCTGCCCAGTGGAGCTAGGCTCATGACGAGCTGGACTCGTCATGACTCCACCCACTCCAATAGAACGCCTTCACGGGCGTGGAATACGCCGCGCTTGGGTGTGCCACGGCCATTATGACGAGCCCAGCTCGTCATGAGCACAGCTCCACTGTGCCTCATGACGAGCTGGGCTCGTCATAAGCATGCAAAAGCATATTCCTCTAAAATGGATCTATATTTAGCTGAATTCTTAAAAGCACTAAACCCATACATGTTCCAGACTAACCTTTTACTTGCTGAAGGATCCCAATGACCTAATCATACTATCGACCGGGCCCCCTACATTGATTTTGCCTGCACTCTTGGTCTATTAGAACCAATCCCTTTTCCCCACTTCGTGAAAGTAACCATTTCAATTTGATATGAGGAATCTTTCCTTTCATATTGCTATCGAACAATAATACCCGGGTGGCATGACTATTCACTTTGAGTAGGATCAATCCCCCATGGTTTCTTAACACAGGTGCATTTCATGGTGCTATGAAGTTGTTTACATGTATCCTTTTGCCTTTTTTTTTTTTTTTTACTTGAACCAGCCCCAAAGCCTGGATTATCACTAATCAACACACCATGTTTCATTAATTAATTTCTCCTTTTAACTCCCGTATCTGCTATTTCCTTTCATGAAAATTCAACTTTTGTTAACTTGCCTTTATTAGTCATGGTGAACCCTACGAATTCCAAATCCTCAAATATTATTTTACTTAAAGAAGCAAACGCTTTAAAAAGAGCAAAAAGCGTTGATCGATTCAAAGGCAATAACCCTTGGCCTTTATTAATGGTTCAGAGTGGATTGTTTTTAGAGAATGACTCGTTTTCTAAGTATCTTTAATCAGTGAATTTAACTCTATATTCATTTCAACTTTCCTGTTCCTGCAGTTTTCCTTTGCCCTACTAGCTGAACCCTTTTTATTTTCTTCGATATTAACTATACTATGGACACAGCAAACTGATTTCTTGTTTTCAGTCTCTGAAGTACCAAGATTGTGTTGACTTGAAGTCGCACCTTTTCCCTGTTTAAGGGTACTATAACTCTAATTTTTTCCGATAATCTTTCAAGATTCTCCTACTTTTTTGGCACTTCTGTGTTACAATTGTGTTTTGCGGGTATTAAGGGCCTTTCTGCTGCCAGCATACATACAAACTAAAACCTGAAAGGGCCCGTTTTTTGCCCGAACTACTCACCATTTTGATAGATAATAGCAGGATGGCGTGAGATAAATAGACATTTTCTTTTTGGATAGGTTGGGTAACATCATTTGACATTTCTTGGGGCTTAAAGTTGCTCAACTCACCAGTTCTAATATTAATAATAATAATAATAAAGGGGCTTATAAAGCGCCTGGTGACGCCTCACGGCGTGTCCCCGCGCTGTGGAGAAGGGTCAGAGTGCGGGCGAAGGAGAGGAGCTAAAGGGCAAACAGGTAAGTTTTTAAGAGTTTTCTGAAGGTGGATTCATTGTTCGCTAGCCTAATGTTGGTGGGAAGGGTGTTCCATTTGTTGGCTGCCAGCGCACGAAAGGAGTGACCTCCCATTCTAGATTTTTTAGTTCGGGGGATCTTGAGAAGGCCTGTTCCCAAGGAGCGAAGGGTTCTGTTAGGCTCATATGGAACAGCTAGGTCAGACAAGTAGGACGGAGCTTTGTGGGAGATGATTCTAAAGCACATGAGAAGTGCTTTGAAAAGGATTCTCTTCCTAATAGGCAGCCATTGCAGAGTCGCTAGGGAAGATTAGAGGCAGCTCTTCTAGGTAGTCTAAGAACTAGACGTGCTGCTGAGTTTTGGAGCACCTGCAGTCTCCTGATGTTTTTATCCGAGGTTCCTAAAAGAAGCACGTTGCCATAGTCCATACGGGAGGTTATTAGGGCTTGGGTCATGGTGCGCCTGGCCTCCAAAGGAAGGAGGTCCAGGGTGCGGTTGAGAGTTTTCATGACCCCAAAACATTTCCCTACCACTTTATTTACGTGGCTGTCGAACGAAAGTTTGGGATCCACCCAGATACCTAGGTTCTTAGCTTCCCTGCAAGGGGAGGGTAGAGGCACAAGACAGGATGGCCACCAGTGTTTGGTCCAGCTAGTGTCCTTACCTCCTATTACTAACACCTCAGTTTTAGAGCCGTTAAGTTTGAGGCAGTGTTGGGTCATCCAACCTGCGAGTTCGCTCATACAGGTTTTAAAATTGTCAGCAGCTAAGGAGGGAGCTTGGGACAGGGAGATCAGCAGTTGAGTATCGTCGGCGTAAGAGACTAGCTCTACGCCGTACGATTGGACCACCTCTGCTTGCGGAGCCATATAGAGGTTGAACAGGGTGGGACTCAGGGCAGAGCCCTGAGGCACCCCCTGTTCCAAGGCTATGCTGTCCGAGAGGATAGTGCCTCTCTGAACCTGAAAGCAACGGTCGGTTAGAAAGGCCTTCAGCCACCCCAGTGCCTCCTTTGTGACCCCTGCTTTGTTTAGACACTGTAGCAAGATGGAGTGTGCTACAGTGTCAAACGCGGCACTGAGGTCCAGCATAATGAGTGCCATGGTGTGACCCTCATCTTCTCCTTCCCGTAGGGTTTCGGTCGCTCTCAAGAGAGCTGTTTCTGTGGAGTAGCCCGACCTGAAACCAGACTGCGAGCTGTGCAGAGCATTATGAGATTCGAGATGGGCCATGAGTTGTGTGTTGGCTATTTTTTCAGCAACTTTAGCTAGGTATGGTAGCAGAGAGATGGGTCGTAGATTTTCTAGGGTGTCCTGGCTAACATTGGGTTTTTTCTTTATGGGAAGGACGATAGCTTTCTTCCAATCCTCAGGCAAACAGGCAGAGGCAAAAGAAACTTGGAGCACGTGTCTAAAGTACGGCTCCAAAACCATTAGACTAGCTCCTAAGACTTTGGGAGGAGCAGGATCCCAAGGGGACCCAGATGTAATGCTTTGGCAGATTTTCATGAGTGTTTCCGGAGGAGGAACAGTAAAATTACGTAGGCAAGATTCTGTGAGAGCGGCATCTTCCCTCTCCACAAAGTCATGGCCAGATGTTATGTTGCCAGAAAAGTTGGCATAGATGTCAGTGATCTTGCCAGCAAAATACTTGGCGATTTTGTTACAAGTAGCCACCGAATCATTGTGGGATGTATTATCTGTGGTTATTACAGAGATTTCTTTAAAGATCTTAAAAAGCTCTTTCGAGGGATTTTCTGCTTCCACGATGCGATTATTGTAGTGGGAGGCTCTGGTGACTCGAATCTTTTTATTGTAGTCCTTTTGTGCTTTTTTGTATAAAGTTTTGATTTTCGGGCAAAAATTAGTACGCCATTCCCGCTCAAGTTTTTTGCATGCAGATTTAGCTGACTGTAGTTCCTGTGTAAACCACGGAGTGGTTTTCCTTGCCCTCTTGGTGTTAGCTAGAGTACGAATAGGGACAGTGCTATCTAGAGCAGTTGTAATACATTTTTGTAATAGATTATAGGCTGTTTCACAGTCTGACCCTCCTGGGGGTCCTGCCTTTTCAAGTAACTTAATAAAGGTGTCAAGGGAGAAGTTTTTCCATTTCCTGCATTTGTAGTGTTGTACGCTATCTTTATTAAGCTCGGTCTCAGCTATCCGTATTTGCAACGGAATAACGAAGTGATCAGACCAGGGTTGTGGAGGTTGTGGAGGAAGAGGTAACACTCCATTCCAGTTCCCAAATATAGGGTCCAGCAAATGCCCTAGTTGGTGTGAGGGGTCCAGATTTTTAAGCTCAAGCTGTAGGGAGAGTAGTTCAGACCTAATGTCCGAGGCGTCTTTATCCAGGGGATCATCAAAGTGGACATTCAAGTCTCCCAGCACTAGCAGTCTAGTTTTCCTTAGTGCTAGGTGAGTAGTAGCCTCCACTAGGCTAGATGTGAAATCATAAAGCCTTCCTGGGGGTCGATAAACAAGGATACCCGAGAGGGAGTGTTGTGGCCCTATTCTGATGGTAAAAGAGCCGGCTTCACTGTGATCTATCGTCAGAGGAGATAAAGAACATTCTAAGGGTGTTTTGGTTGCGATAGCAATTCCCCCACCTCTGCCATCCTTCCTGTCGAGTCTGGAGAGGGAGTAGCCGGGTGGCATGGCCTCTATTATGTCAGGGTCAGAATGCTCGCCTAACCAGGTCTCGGTGAGAAACAAGATGTTTAGAGCCTCATCCTCAATTAGGTGATAAATTTGAGTGCAATGTTTCCTAAGGGATCTGCAATTTAACTGTGCCGCTTTTAATTGCCCTTTGATGCAAGATTTAGTGGGGGTGTTCTCAGGATTAAAGGAACATGTAGAGCAGTTATGTAGTGATAGTGCCTCCATAGAATGTTTACATGGGAGGGTGGTAGCGGGACATAGATCCAACAATTCCTGTCTATCATACCGTATATCATGGGACTTCGAACAACCAGAGTTTGTGGCCCCGCGCCCCGCCCGGCCGCGGACGGGCGCAGACGGGCTTGACTTTGGCTCGACTTCGGCGCGCTTCCGGCGCGCCCGCTGCGCGGACGCTGACCCAGACACATTTATAAGGGTGGTAGGGGCCGCTAGAGCGCTGACCTGTCAGCCCTGAGCCCGGAAGTGCTAGGCTCCTCCTCACCTTCCGCATCAAACGCCCAGGAGTGGACGCGGCGGACCGGGGCGGGAGTGGGCGGACTGCGTGGTCACCCAAGCTTTCAATTCAGCCAGAGGTGAGGTGCAGTTACAGAGTTACAAGAATTATAAACACAATTGAAAGTTTAAAATTAGCCTTAGATCGCTAAATTAAAACAGCCCGCTATCACAACAGCGCACGCAGTGAGACTTTGTAGAACACAGCGCTAAGCAGATAGAGCCTGCCTCTGCCACCGGCAAGACTCTTCTCCACAGCGCGACTGCGATACACTAACCTTTAAGTACTGTACACCAACAGCGTCGCTAGAGCGCTGACATGTCAGCCCTGAGCCCGGAAGTGCTAGGCTCCTCCTCACCCTCCGCATCAAACGCCCAGGAGTGGACGCGGCGGACCGGGGAGGGAGTGGGCGGACGTGGGTGGACTGCGTGGTCACCCAAGCTTTCAATTCAGCCAGAGGTGAGGTGCAGTTACAGAGTTACAAGAATTATAAACACAAGTGAAAGTTTAAAATTAGCCTTAGATCGCTAAATTAAAACAGCATGCTATCACAACAGCGCACGCAGTGAGACTTTGTAGAACACAGCGCTAAGCAGATAGAGCCTGCCTCTGCCACCGGCAAGACTCTTATCCGCTCTTTTCTTTTCTAAACGTGTTAGAGAGTATTATATAATAAATACTAATTTTTATAAATACCATGCATGATTCTTTTTCACTTAATCTATACTATAAGATTGCAATCTGGTGAAAGAAGCTGCTTTACACTCCTGGATTAAGCTTGAAGGCTGCTCTCCACAGCTACCACTTGGAGAGATTTCTATGGTTGTCTAAGACCTCTAAAATCACCATAAGGGCTGTCTGGACTGGTGCAAGGTGCCTACTTACATAAGTGGACATCATATACCAAGCTAGCTTCTCACACATGGGCTAGTGCGAGCATTTTTTCTGACCAAGCGCACATCCACCTAAAAAGAAGCACACTTGTGCCACTGCTGGTGAAGCAGTATTTTTTTCTTTCCATCTTTTATCCTTTTTTGATTTTCTTCCAGTCATCCGTGTGTCTTTAAACTGTCTTCATGTTATAGCATTTTAAGCCAGTAATATATTTTTTGCTTCAATAAGAATCGTATTTTCCTACAATGTGCATTAAAACGTAAATATTCCTACTGTTTGTTATTAAATGTTATGTAGAGTTTTTTGATGTTTCAAGCATGCTGAAGCCACATTATATGGTGACATGTTTTCTCTTGTTCTACTTCTTCCATTTTTATGGCCTATAGGCTTGCTGTAAAAAAAGATTTAAAAAATAACCAGTGCATCAGCTTGCCAAAACGAGGCCTATATGCTTGGTTCTGTTTAGTCCAGTTTCTCGGTGTGTTGTCTTGAGAGTATAGCTCCTCGTTGCACTTCTTGCTAGGTCCTTCTCGGGAAATACGGCCTCTTGCTGTCTTTCATGGTGTGGAGTCTTTGGCACTAGGCCCACATGCTAGGTAAATAACTACATGGACACTGTGGTACTGGAACTGGAGTCTTATTTACAAAGTCCAGATAGAGGTGCATCTGGAGCGGTGGTGAAGTCCACTTTGGAGATCTTCTTGCAGGCGCTCAGTCTCCGGTGGACAGCAAACATGAAGGATGACCTTAGTGGATGAGGGCTTTCCTTGGAGACGATGCTTTCCAGTTCCCGATAGCCGAGCAGCTTCAGACTAGCCTCTTCTGCCTGGACTACACTCTCACAGAAGTCTCCTGGAGGGCCTTCCTTCTGGGCTGCCATGGGACCATGTGGACTGTGCAGGCCTCGTGTAGGCCACTTGAAGGCGTTGCTGAGGAACTACCAACAGGACCACAGCCAAATCACTCATGTAACCGCAGAGGGTGGTGTCTCAGTCTGTGTGCTCTCGCAGTCAGGACTCAGGTGCTATGCCTTCCTCAGGTGTTCTTTGAGTGACCAGTCTTCATCTGCGACCTCCATGCATCCCGGTGCCTGTCGTGGAGCTGCTGCCCACGCATCTCTTTGATTCGGATTCCTCTCTCACAGGAACTCTGTTGAGGCTCTTGCCCCTGGATTGCCACGTTTCGGCGAGGGCTGTGTGGGCCTTTCGTAGGCCGCATTGAGGGGTCGCTGCAGAACTCCCAACAGGGCTACTGCCAAGCCTTGTGTAACCCCAAGGGTGGATAGTCAACTGGTCGGGTATGGTCTTCTTCTGCAGGCTTCGGGTTTACAGGGGCATACAGAAGGTTCTTGGGTGGCTGGCCTCCCACGGTGCCAGTAGTGCCTCGTTGAACTCCGGATGTCTTGAGTGTTTGGATCCACTCTGGTAGTGAAATGCTCCTCAGATGTTCTTGGTTATGATGATGATGCACCACCTGGGTGATGGATGCGATGATTTTGTTTCAGTTGGGCAAACAGATGGTGATCTCTTGCTTTTGGGGACCTCGTGGCGTGAGGAGGACTCGAGGAAGTTTGTGGACACATACGGTTGTCTTCAGGCAGGTGCACTTGCTAGATGTGGTGCCATTGATGCCAAACAGCCGGTGACAGGTGAGTAGTCAGTCGCACTGTGAAGCGTGGGGCCTGGATGCAGATCGCGCTTGCTGGCGGCTTACGGCCCTCCTTCGAAGATGACTCCAGTGACGTCCCTGCACCCCGGTGGCTGGCTTGTGCTGATGAACACCTTCTCCAGTGCTGGCACGAGTCCTCTGTCCTATTGCTCTTCACCTTTTCCCTCTTGCGCACCCGTGGTGGTTGTTTACCTTGTGGCGTTGTCACTCTCCTTCGTGGAGTGGCATCCAGCCACGCTCTTCTCCTTTGCTAAGTGGCGTCCAGCCATGCTCTTCTCTTTCTTCTGACCAGGTTCCTACCTCGGATGTGGCGTCTTGCCACATGTCTCATGTTTGTGCCACATGGACATCTCACTGGTCGTGTCAAATTCTTAGGACTGTCATCTCTTTGCTGCAGACCTGTCGCAGGTTTATCCTGTCGCCAGGACATGCTTCTCCTTGTGGACCTCTTGCAGTCTGCATACCCTCCTTGGGGATTTTCGTGGTGCTCCTCTGCCTGGATGGCAGGTTACCTCTTTGCATGAGGGCGTCGCACTTGCTCCACACCCCCCCCCCCCACCGACTTCCCCCTCTCCCACCTCCGACACCTTGTGGCACCTGCTTCTGACTCCGTTTAGGCATGCATGGCGGGTCGGTCACTTTGTGTGATGTGCTCCTAGTGCGATGTGGCATCCGGCCACATGTCACATGTTGTCGGAGCACATGTTGTGGTGGCAGCTTGCCACGTGGAGTGTGTGCCTCTCCTCTTGTCTGTCTTGGGCGGCCCACACGTCCGTCTTGAGGCAGTGTGAGGTAGGACACTCTTTGCTGTTTTTGGCCCACTGCAGGGCTTCGCTGGTGCAGTCGAGATGTGGAGGGTCTTCCTGCTGCCTTCAGCATAGCTTATTTGCTGTGGAGAGGTCTCTTTCTCCTGGTTGCCTGCCAAATAGTTCAAACTTCTGGGTGCATACGTCGGCGCATCTCGGATCTTGCGTTCTTGGTCCTTATTCACGGCGCCCTCTTTTGGCGCTTGGTGTGGTTGTTTTCTTTCTTACGGTGGTTGCCGTTCACCATTAGGGGCGTGTGGCGCAGTTTCCTTGCTTGTGGTGGCATCAGGCAGCCACTGGAGGTGTGCATGCAGCACAGTGTCTATTTCGTACCTTTCATGGGCTTGGTGCTTGACTCCCTTCTCTTTGCTGGGGCTCAGTCTCCACCCCTCAAGATGATGAGCAGTGTGGGGTTCTCTTTGCCAGTCGCTCTTATAGTGTACATGTAACTCCCTGCTTCGAGAAAAGTCCTGGGGCAGTGCCCTTGTCTTCCACTTGCTGGGCCCTGGTACTTAACATTGCACCTGAACAGCTGTATGCAGGGCCATTTTCTTTTAAACCTATTGTTTTTTGTGCAGGAGTCTGTGCAGCTGGTCTTTGCCACCCATAAACACTGTTGGGGCTCCTAGTTCTGCCACCACTTTCAGGGAAGTGGCGCAGTGCTGTGAGCTGTTCATGCCATTTGCCTTTCAATCAATTTTATGGGGGAAACACAAACTTGGAGGTTCACGAGCAGGCTGTGTTCACCCGCTGACTCTGTACTGGAGGCAGCATATTCAAAACCTTTCAGAATGCCTCTTATTAACCGGACATACTGGTTACTGTGCGGGGGAATGCCCACTAGGCAGCACTGAATACAGGTGCAGTCATCCTCCTCCTGTTAGTGTGGTGCTGCTACTAGGCCGCAGGCGATATGGACAGCAGGGGGTCTCCCACAAAGCTGCCCGCCCTTGTTCATGCACCGCGTGGTGCTCAGGTGACTGGGAGCATTAAGGGCATTAAGGGCAGGGTGGCAGGTCTCTTTTGACACTCTTCGCCTTATTGGGTCTGCTTCATGTGTTAATGGCTGGGTGTAAGCGTCACAGCAACCGCTAGGTGGTTCTACTGCATGAGGCTATTCAGTCACTAAGGAAGCCTCCAGCCACGCAGAGCTCGATCAGCATATGTAGGGGGCATGCAACGCTGGTGCGGGCTATCTCCAGTGCTCAGGCGGCAGGACTGGGTGCACACAATAAGGGAGTGGTCCTGCCACCTCACATGCGGAGGCCCAGTCTTTCTCGCCCTGTAGGCAATGTTGCATCACTAGAGCCGGTGGAGCAGTAGGCCAGGCCATACCGTGCACTTTTCCGCCAGTCACGACCAAGTTCCGTGCTTGGCTGGGTTCACGAGGTACCTTTTTGGAGGACGCTGTCCCGGTTTCACAGTGCTGTGATAGAACTTCTCCTTTCTTCTTCACCGCTAATGGAGTCGGTAAGGGGGGTGCCTCTCTCATGTGACGGGCGGCTTAAGTGTTCTTGTGAAACTTGGTTCTTTAGACGGGGTTGCTCATATATTTTACACACTTTGATGCGGGGCTGCTACTGCTCATGGCGGTCCGCACTGCCCGGGCACTGCAATGGTTCCGGGGGTGGCAGACTTCTTCCACACCCAGTTAGTTGTTGCAGCAGGGATGCCTCTTAGAGTATATTTTTTTTTTATAAACTCTTTTTTATTGAAAAAAGAAAACAGGCATGTTACAATAAGAACACAGCATTACTCAGATAGTCAGTAGCAATCATTCCAGTAATACAACTACAGCTTGTTAACACAGATAATATATGGATGTCAACAGGAGTTCCGTACAATCAGATTTCAGCAGCAGTTCGTCTCGGCTACTCAGTGGTTCACATATATCCCCCCGGAATGTGTTCCAAGACTCCCATACATGCGACCATTTTTTCGGACATCTCCTGGAGACATAAATAGGTTTCTCAGTCACCATACACCAGTCCATATCCCTAGCCCACTCATCGATCCTTGGTGGGTTCGGAACCCTCCACAGTAGTGCAATATTTCGTTTGGCCACCATGAAACCTAAAGTGACCCAAAGTCTCTCCTTGGCACTAACCCCTTCCATGCTAATGACGAGCTCAGCTCGTCATGAGGCACAGTTGAGCTGTGCTTATGACGAGCTCAGCTCGTCATGAATAGAGAGATTCAAGGAATGTCAGCGCAGGAAGGGAAAACCACTAGCAGCCAAGGTGTTACGGTCAGTATGGTCCCATATGTTCAACAAAACCAATTTGATGTTACATTGCGTCTGTTGTCCCAATACCTCTTCCATCATGAGTACCACCCCCTCCCAATATTTCTGAATTGTTGCACATTCCCAGAGTGTATGGATAAAGGTGCCCACCTGCCCACATTGTAGTGCACAGCCACCATTTTGGGTGTATCCCGTTTGGGCCAATGAGGGACCTGACAAGTACGTTCTGTGGAGGATCTTTATTTGGACCAATCGGAGTCTGGAGGAAATGGCAACTTCACGGGGAGAAGCCACCGCAGCCCGCCACTCCTTATCCTCCAAGCCGGCTACATCGTGGTCCCATTTACCTCTCAGGCGGGTCAGGGGATCTGTCATGTTGTTAATGAGTTTCTTATAGATTAGAGATATAGCTTTTTCAGGTAGGTCTCGATCTAGCATCCTGTCCTCTAGAGGGGAGGAATCAAGGAGGACATTACCTTTCAGGAGGACTGCAAGCAAGGCGTGCCTAATTTGAAGGTACCGAAAATGTTCAGACTTGGCCATTTCATAATCTTGCTGTAGTCTGGGAAAAGGGTATGACTTCGCCCGATTTCCAAAGATCCCCCACTCTGAAAATGCCAATGATGTCCCATTTATCGAAACCCCTGGAGGGAGACAGCCGACCCAGCTGGTCGCATGCCAGAGCAGCGTGGCTTGAGTGAGTTTGCCCTCCCAACCCACGCTTCTATTAGCGTCCTTCCACACTTGCACAGCATGCTTGGTCTGGCCAGACAGGACAGGTTTCAAAGACTTCGTATATAACGCACACTCAAAACTACGCTCCAGGAGTAGCCACCAGTCGATCCGAAAAGCTGGATCGTTGTGCGTCTATAACTGCTTTGGTTGATGGCAGCGAGTTGCAAGCCCAATAATACCTCTTCATGTCTGGGAGCCCAATGCCCCCATCAAACCAACCCAGTGTAAGTTTATGGGTAGCGATGTGGGGGTGTTTACCCTCCCACAGCAGATCTCGAACATTACTTTCAATTTCCCTGAAGTACGATGCCGCAACTGGAAGAGGAGTATTCTGTAGTGCATACAAAAGTCGGAGCAGGGGCATCATCTTACATAGGGCCGTACGTCCAAGGAGAGTTAAGGGAAGCGACTTCCAGTGCTGGACATCAGATTTGAGACGCATTAATGGCGGCCGAAGGTTAGTGTCCTAGAATCGAGATAAGTCTTTGGAAACCCAGATTCCCAGATACTTAAAGTCTTCTAATGCCTCAGTCAGCTTGCAACCCCGTGGAAGCCAAGGCTGCTGCCTGCTAAGAACGTAGAGAATCGATTTATACCAATTTATCATATCTCCTGCGAATCCACCAAAAACTTGAAATATGTCCAACACCACGTTAAGCAACGCTGCCTTGGAGACCAAATATAGCAGGACGTTGTCCGCGTATAGTGATATGCTGCCCTCCCAACCATATGTGCATTTGAGGCCCTTAATGGCGGAATCCGGACGGATCCATGCCACCAGAGGTTCCAAGGCTAAGGCGATGAGGATCAGCGACAACCCTGCCTGGTGTCCCTACCAAGAGAAAAGACCGGAGATTTCGGATATTGACGACCACCTGTGCCAACGGTTGACAATATAGAAGGAACACCCATTGAATAAAGTCGGGGCAAAATCCTAGTTTGTAAAGCACAGCAAACATGTAGGGCCATTCGATAGTGTCAAACGCCAATGCGCCGTCCAGGGATACCACTACGGCATCTTCCCTGATCGTATCCGCCCTACAAAGTACTCCATGGAGCAGGCGGAGGTTAAGAGATGTATTTCTTGCCGGCATAAACCTGGACTGGTCCGGGTGTACCAGGTGGGTGACAACTTGCAACAGACGAGTGGCAAGGACTTTCGCAAGGATTTTGGCTTCTCTTAGGGTATACTTGTCTCGTTACCTTTCTCGTCCCTCCTCTGGGGATGACTCAATGTGCAGGTTAGTGGCACAATGTACCCTCTCACTGGGACTGATAGCTGCAGGCGGGGCACAGTGTGAACGCCTCAGCAGGTCACAGCATTGCCTTGCACCGGCCCGTCTACACTTTGAGGGTCCTGGGGGGTGCATTCTGTTGTTGGCGCTGTCCTCTCTAGGCGCTACCTTCTCTGCCTCTTTTTCCAGCCCGCTCTGCTCCCGGAATCATGCTGTCCTGCAGGCTTGCTGCAGGAAGGGGCTGCACAGGATCCATCTCCCTCTCTAAACACGACACACAGCAGCCTGCGCACACGCGGGGTAAGACCCATCGGTCGCCATTGTGGAGTCTTGGGCCCTAGGCCCACATGCTAAGTCAATGACTACATGGATACCATGGTACGTGGTACTGGAACTGGCCCAGGACACCTGCGCCCAGCCCCTTTTATTTTCAGGGTCACCCGACTGGTGACGCCAGTGATGGGTGGGTGTTTAGTGTGGGTGTAATACAGAATGGAACACTAGAATGTGTTTAGCAGGACACGTGTTAAGTGGAAGGCACGTTATAGGCCATTCTTCCTAATGGTCGTCTGGAGTGGATGGAGCTTCGTTTTCCGTCTTGATGGCAGTTCTGCCACAAGATTGCGCCTCGTTGCTCCCCTTTTAGGACCGTGGCGTGTCCCTCACACACTTTATTCGCCAGCTCACACACTTTATTCTGTTGGGGTGTATCTTTTTGCCCGCCTTTATCATGCTTCTTTTGACTGCCTCGCTGTCCCCCTCTCTGGTGCTGTCGCCCCTCTTACATGCGGTTATATGAGCGCCAGGATATACCTCGTACTCTAGCTTGCCTCCCTCGGTCTTCGCCCTCAGGCTCCGCTCCTTTGGCTGGCCGAGTGTTTACCCGCGGAGGCCCCGCTCTGCCATGGGAATGTGTGTGACCGGAACCGCAGGAGCCCGCTGAACTTGGCAGAACCCAGCCTGGCCAGCAGGGCATCCGGGAGGGGTCGGAGGGGAGCGCGGGGGCTGGATAACCTCTGGGCCGTCTCCCATGGGCAGGGCTGGTATCGCAGGGGCCGTGATATCCGGTGCATGGCTGCCGGATGGAGGATGAGCGCTGTGGGGCAGTGAGGCACTCGTCCCCGCAGACTCCGGGTCAGGGGAAGTTCAGTCCTCCAAGTGCGTCGGAAGAGCTGCCTGCTGCAAGCAGCGAGCGCCGGTCGTACTCGTGCGCTTCTAGAATATCGAGGGGGGGGGGGGGCTTCCCTTTGTAAAGGTGCCCAGTGCACGTAGCCCGCTGGCTCTGTGAACTAGAAGTGGGCGAGCCACCAAACTATCAGGAAGAGCCAAGCCAGAGCCGAGTCAGTCGTCTGGCGTCTGGCTTGCTTCCAAAAGAGCGGGCACGAGCGCGGAGCCATGTGAATGTTTCGCATGCAAATCGTGGAAGGAAAACCCCCAAAATATGATGTAGCCTCTTGATATAAAAAATGTATTTATTTAACATGCTCGAGAAGTTTACTGTAACAAACCAGTCTGACATATCCAGGTTTACAGCCTCGCGCTACAGGTCAGCTGCGGGCCAACAGTCTCTGGGTGACTTTAGTGCCACGTAACAGTCATCTCATCTTATATGAACGCTGCCAGGACAGTGCCTTTAGCAGTCTGATAGGCGAAAGCCTAAAGTGGGCTTTGATCCAACCCATTGATTGATTGCCTTTGTTGTTTCTGTTGCTTGTTTGTCATTACCCTTCTTCTGTTTGTTCCCTCCTGTGGAGCACAGACTACTTGCCTTCCTTTTGATTGGACGACTTGTATCCTTCCACTTTTTGCATATAGGGAAATACTTTTTTCTCTTTAAGTGAGTGCATAGGTTCTTCTCCCTCCCTTTTGTGCTGCTGCTTCCCTCCCACAACCTCCCGCCCCACTCGCACTCATATTGCTTCCTCAACCCCCTCCACAAGCTCCTCCTTACTTTCTCCACCTCTCCATTGCTTATTTATTGATTTATCTGCATCTATCCTTTGCCCAACCGCCAATGGACTAACTGTCCTAACCCAGTTTATAATTTGAGCCGGCGGTTTTCGGTGGTCGTCAGCAGCACTTAATTTATTTATTTTATTTATTTATTTATTTAAACTTGTATGGCGCACAGCTACCCGCAGTGGGTTTCCCGGCGCCAAAGGACAGACTCAAGAAGAAAAGGACTAGCAGGCTGGACTTCTTGGACAAAAACCTTCTACTCACTGCTGAAAGAGCCACGTTTTGAGTCCCTTACGGAAACGAAGAAGAGAGGTCTCCGTCTTTAGGTACACGGGAAGGACGTTCCAAATTTTTGGGCCCAAATGAGAAAAGGAACGACCACCCATTAATTGTCAACATGGGCACTGACAAGTCTGCCATATGTTGATATTTCAACAGCTGTTTAATAATTCCACCTACAGTTTAAAAAAATAACACCTGCCGCCAAAGCAATTTTTATAGCTTTGGGGGCCTGGAATAGTCTGAATTGTCATGCTTGTAGGAGTGGAGCTGCTTAGTAGTTGAGTTGGTACTGTCCGTGGTAGAGCTGGCAGGGGCAATTGCCACTGCATGCTGCAGTGGCCTCCTAATGAGGGCCCTGGCACTTATATTTTATACAAATTAGGCTCTGCCCCAGCCCCTCCTCTATTGTCCCAGTGGTCCCTTTTTTTTTCACTTCAGTTTTTTTGAATGCCAACGCCGGCCTGCTCCACCTTACAAAACAAGCTTTTACACTATGCACATTTCATTTTTTTAGCAATATATTTAGGATCTGTAAATAAAAATTTTAAAAATCAGCAACCGCATCTTCATGCTTTTTTCTGTCTCCATCCCATCTCTGTACAAAATCTTTATTCCTTCTGCCTCATTCTCCAGTGTGTGTTCCTTTACTCTCACGTCAGTCCTTCTCTCCTACGTCTTCACAGTATCTCCACTCTCTTCTTATTTGCTATACATTATCTTTTTCCATTCACTTAGGGGTGCCCCAGCCTATCCCTCCTCACTTTACAGTGTCTCTATATGCAGGAAAGTGCCCCTTTATGCATGGTTGACCCCCACTTTTTGCCTGATGTTGATGCTCTTTGACTAAGTGTGCCCTGGGTTCCTGCCAACCAGGTACCCAAGGCCTACGTTCTTTCCCTAAAACTGTAATATTGCAAATCCAATTGGCTACTCTCTGGTCAAATGTAAGTCCCTTGTAAAAGGTACCATCGGTCCCAAGGGCACTGTGACCAGGGTAGGCCTCTAAGGACTGCAGCACATATTGTGCCACCCATAAAGGCCCTGTACCTTTACACACACTCACTGCCATTGCAGGCTGCATGTTTTAGTGCAGAGAAAAGTCGACATGGCACACATCCCTGTGTGCAATGACTACAATCGACTGCATATGGCATAGGTAAGCCACCCCTCTATCTGTGTGCACTGTACCACTGGTGAGTGTACAAGTGCATGAGCCCTGTACCCCTACAGTGTTTAAGTTCATTCTTTGACATTGTAAGTGCAGTAAAGCCAACAAGAGTATATGGTTTGGGAGTTTGTCATTACGAACTCCACAGCACCATAATGGCTTTACTGAAATCTGGGAAATTTGGTATCGCACTTCTCAGCACATGAAACCCACACTGTTGCCATTGTGGGAATTCATGCCAAATGTACTCAGAGGGCATCTTAGAGATGCCCCCCTGAAAAACGACGTAATTCTAGTGTCCTGGCTGACTTGCTTCTTTCTAGCTGCCATCCACAGACATGTTTCTGGAACCCTGGGCCAAGAGCCTCCTGCTCTCAGGGTCCTAAAACAAAGCACAAAGTGTCAAGCTTCCTCCCCAGGATGGGCAGGGTCTACGAACGGAAAGTTTCAAAGTCTTACCACCTTTATGAGCTGACCCAGTCATTTGCTACTCCCAGCAACTGTCCCCCACCAGTTCTAACTCCCACTTTGGGAAGGAGACTCAATGTGAAAATCAAGATAGGAGGAGAGATGTACCCACCTTTGTCAGCCCCACTCCTCAGATGGGGAGGTGAAGCGAAGCACAACTCTGTCCCCACCATCTTGAAGATGGGGGGACCCAGCCAACCAGAGTGAGGCGGCTTCCCCTCTCCTACTGGAGGGTGGAATACTAGGGGGTGTACCCACCCCAAGGAAGTGACCCATTGGTCCTGACCTGTACCCACCTGAACTACCCCTAAATTTAGTAATTGGGGGCAACCCCAAACCTTGTCTCCTCAGACAAGTAATAAGAAGAAGAACCAAAGAACTGGACTGACGAAAGAAGAGGAGGACACCAACTGCCTTGGCCCCAATCCTACTGAGCTGCCCCGACCTCGACCTGGTATCGCCGAATCCCGGCCTGTCCTGAATCCAGCAGCCCCCCAAAATCCGGAGGACCTGCCCTGCCTTCCCTACAAAGACTTTGTATCCTGTGAGCACCGGAGTTGCTCAAGAACCAGACTCTGTCTCAGGCTGAATCCGCAAGTCTGCACCTGATGCCCACAGCTTGAGTTCAAGTGGCTCAACCCCACGAGCAGGTACCCTCAGCGATTCTGACTTGGGCGGTGACCACTGACCTACTTCAAACCTCCCTATGACACCTGCAGCCTCTATCTGGAGGGTCCCCTCGACCATAGCTGGTAAGGAAAACCAGTCGCCTCAAAACAGCCCTGCACCCGACACCCCACTGCCTTGGGTGGCCCAACTGACTGTGTCCCTGCAACCCCCAGCATCCCAACTTACCTCTCCAACCAGTAGTCGCCTCCAGAAAGCCTCCTTGCCCGAACCTGCAGTGTTTGTTTCGACCGGAGATCTCCCATTGAAAACAACAAGGCACCCGTCACCAATCCAGCACCCTGCGCCCGGTCGGCCCTGTGGGTACACTTTGTGTGCTAACTTGGATTCCCATTTGCCCTGAGCTCAATCCTAGGTGCTTTGCTCCCTCAACCTTGTGGCCTGCTCATGAGCAGGCCACAAGGTTGTTGCAAAATCATCCTGTTGCAAAATCATCCTGTGCCCACAACTTTTTCAGACGGGTACTGGTGGTAACTGACTCTGACTAACCAGGCCTAGAGCCAGTGTTATGCTAAAAGACACTTAGAATACAGTGAAAACACCTACATACACTAGGGATCACTATGCGTTGGGGTACCCCTGTGGTTAGCAAGACCTCCTCTGTAAGGCCCTAGTACATAATAGGGCAGGGGGATTAAACCTACCTCTAAGTCTGAGGTGCAGAAATATGCTACTTTAACTAGTAGTCGCGTTTGCAGAGTGGTGGAGAAAGGGTGCTGAACATCCAACCAACGCTCAGGAATTCCACTGCGAAGGACTTACAGGAAGTACCAGGACGGATTATTTGCCCCCAAACTCCATTGGGACTAAATTGAACTTCATCCCCCATCCCGTAGTCTGCCACGAGGCATGCTTGCAGAGTGGTAGAGAAAGCGGGCCATGGCCTCCGAAGAAGTTTTAGCAATACCACTCTGTGGGACTTACTGGAGATAACAAGAGGGGTAGTTGGCCCCCAAGGACATCCTTGGAGGCCAACTTCCCAAACTATTACCGCCAGACAGTCCCACACAGCAGCATTGGTAAGTACTCGTACTAGGCCACGGCCACTTTGCCCACCACTCAAACTCGCTCCCTGGCCCGCTCTTGGGTGGGGATTGAAGACCACTTCACTGCTGAGGGTCCTTTAGGGGCCATCTAGCCTACCTTTTACCTCCAGTAAGCCCCACGCAGTGGGATTGGTGAGAGGTAGACAAAGGCCATGCCCCCTTTCTCCACCACTCTGCAAACGCGCCCCCTGGCTCCTTGTAAATTGGGGGATTAAGTCCTCTTGAATCCTGAGGGTCCCTGGAGTCCAACTAGCCCACCAGTAAGCACCACAGAGCTGCGTTTCAGAGAGGTGTAAAAAGGGGCGTGGCCTGGGCCACCTCTCTGCAACGCAAAACTGTGGCGCTTGCTGGAGGTACCTGGTGGGCGAGTTGCCCCCCAGGGGCCCTCAGGATTGAAGGGGAATTAATTCCCCAACTTAAAACGCGCAACAGGGCGTGTTTGCACACATGTCACCTCAGGCCCCGCCCCCTCTCTTTACCACTGTGCAAACGCGCCCCGTGGCATGTTTTAAGTTGGGGGATTAGTCCCCTTGAATCCTGAGGCTCCCTGGGGATCAACTAGCCCACCACGTACCTGCAGTAAGCACCACAGAGCTGCGTTGCACAGAGGTGGTCCGAGGCCACGCCCCTTTTTACACCTCTCTGAAATGCAACTCTGTGGCACTTTCTAGACGTACCTGGTGCGTTAGTTGGCCCCCAGGGACCCTCCGGATTCAAGGGACTTCATTCCCCAACGTAAAATGCGCCACAGGGTGTGTTTGCACACATTGCACCTCAGGCCCCACCCCCTCCCTTCACCACTGTGCAAACGCGCTGCGTTTTAAGTTGGGGGATAAAGTCCCCTTGAATGCTGAAGGTCCCTGGGGTCCAATTAGCCCAAGAGGTACCTTGAGTAAGCGCCACATAGCTCCGTTGCAGAGAGGTGTAAAAAGGGGCGAGGCCTTGACCAGTGTTGACGGGGAATTAATTCACCAATTTAAAACGGGTCACTGGGCGCGTTTACATAGTGTTGCTGGGAGGGGGCGTTGGCCCTCTGGCACGATTGCGGTCTTTTATGATTATTTTTTTAGAAGGGGGGCTGTGTGGCCCACCTTCTTTTACTTTTTTAGGGCCATAGGGACCCCATCCCCCAGGGCCTGACCCCTTTTTAATATATATATATTTTTTAAATGAACGGAAAGGGGGCCGTCTGGGCCCTCCTCTGGTGGCCAATTATGGCCCCGGGCACACTATCCTCCGGGGCATGGCCAAATTTTTCTTTTATTTTTATGGAGGAGGGCTGCTAGGCCCCCCTCCTCAGGCCATTTATGGCCCCGGGGACCCCATCCCCGGGGCTGGCCGTTGCGTGATTCTTATTTATTGAAATATTATTATTGGGGAGGGGGGGCCCATGGCCCCCCTCCCGGGCCACCTCTGTCCCAGGGACCCCATCCCCCGGGGCCTGGCCACTTCGTTGGGGACCGTAGGGGGAGCCCCAAAGCCCCCACGGTCCCTGCCGGCATTGCTTTTCCACATGGGCAGCTGCTAACATGCAGCTCCCCGTGTGGAAAAGCAATCTGGTTTGATTTTTGAAAGTGAGAGCAGGTTTCCCTGCTCTCGCTTTCAAAACCTAAACCACAGTTTGCAATGACAGGGCGGGAGCCGCACGGCTCCTGCCCTGTCATTGCAAACAGCAGTGTCCCGGGGGTGGGAACCCCGGGACACTGCAGGCGCCGGCCCTGGGGGGGAGCGGTCCACAGGGACCTCACAGGCTCCAGGAAGGGGGTCTTGCAGCCCCCCTGCCAACGTTTGCACAGCCCCCGCATTTAAATATTATTCCCCCGGGGAGTGGCGGTCACAGGGGCTGTGGGGGGCTGTGTCCCCCCACCCCCTGCATATTAATAAAAGCCTCAGGGTGGCGGTGCCCGGGGCTTGGAGGGGGCCTCGGAGCCCCTCACCTATTAAAAATTAAGCCCCGGGGGTAGCGGTCGCTGGGGGGGGGGGGGGGGTGCGTGCCCCCCGCAATTCTTTAAACAAACCCGGGGAGGTGGTGGTCACCCTACACATTCTTTTCACTGCCCAAGGTCCTAACTAGAAATGCCTACTGCCGACCGCCAGTAGGTAACATATATCTATTCAAACTAAGGTTGGCCCACATGAAGGTGCCGCACATCAGAGAGCTGATTCCATTATTTATTTGCAGGCTGCAGAAGCATGAGTCCATCACATCAATCAATATTCAGGAGCCATAAGCGTTTCAGACAACTGTGTCCTTGTATATATATGTGTGTATATGTAATATATATATATGATAACACACGTTCGTTTCTTGTAGACGGCACTCTGAGCTTGATGTAAAAAGTGATTTATTTGACAGACCCCCCTGCCCCTAAGTGAAAAAAAATATATATATATCAGATTATCCACAGCTTTGAAAATAACCATCCGGCACTCCAGGCAAGATTATGGACACACTCGGGCTTTATTTCAGACGAGACAACATCTACGCGTTTCAGCAGCTACTTGCTGCCTTGTTCATGATGTTTAAAGCACCATTTTTCACAATAAAATACTTAGTAAATGACATTGAGGAAGGACACACCATGCTGTAAAATAAGGACTATACCTTAGATCTCATGGCAGCCATATTTTAACATGTTTTCTTTGCTACATTTGCATTCTTTTTCATATAGGGACAGTTCCTTCTAATTGGGTGTTTTTTCTCCTCACTTTGTTATAGAAAATCTATCATTTAAAAATTTCAATATTTCAAAGACAGCAGCAAGTTTCACTTCAACACAAGATGATTTCATAGAATATAAAGTGCACATATATAGCGGGAAAATCAATTCCTCGCATTTTAAAACACTATATTTCATTAATAAATACACCAAAATGTAATTTCAATCAGTGCTTGTCAGAAATTTAAAGTGCAAATGCATAACTATGTTAAAGTTTTAGCAACAACATGTTATTCTGGCTAGTGCCTATTTGAATTGGGTGCAAATTCTAGCAAAATAGAGTGCAAGTGCCTCTGTGCAAAATATGCATCTATTGACCTCTTTTGCAATCATAATTATTCAAACTTATAGTTACTTCACTATAAAGTGCCAGTGCTGAATAAATACAACATATCATGGTTTACACAAAATAATACACATTAAAAAATATTTTAAAAGCAAACCATTCCTTGTATTTATTGCACATTGTCTATAAAAACCAAAAAAGAATCTAAGTTTAAAGTGCTAGTGCTTATGTAAACTAGGAAAGTGGTGCCTTTTCTATAGCAGAAAGAACCTTCTTTTTCTCTATAAGCATACCACTACCTTCAGTATATATACACTACACTACAATACATTCTAAAGTGCAAATGCATATCAAAAGAAATTCATACCCAAAACAACTAATTAAAACCAATCATAGCAATTTGTGTGTCCCACTACTCATTACTGTCTTAAATTTTCAAATTAAAAAACATTCATTTATGCTTTTATACTTGTGCAGGTTTTAACATTGTTACTCTTCATTTCATTATTCAAGACAGGCATGTATATAAGTCATCATCCACATTGAGCCCATATGGCTCTTTGCAGTTAAACTCCAAAATAAAATATGTCTCTAACATTCGGAGTTCCCTCTCCCTGTCTCCGCCTCTCTTTTTTCTCGGGACCTCTACAATACGGGTATAATGCAGGCTTACAGGGTTACTCTGATGGTGGATCTCAAAATGCCTTGCAATAGGATATGTTCTGTCTGAGTTACAATCGCTCGCCTATGCTGGAGGATTCTTTTAAATACAGGGAGAGTTGTACTACCTATATAAATCTTAGGACAGGAGCATTGTAATAAATAAACAACAAAAGTGGATCTGCAGGTTAAGAAACTTCTAATGGTCACAGTTTTATTAAAAAAGGTTTTAAACTCGGTGAGATTCATGCCGTGCTGGCACGCTTTACATTTAGAGCACTTTTTAAAACCAAGTTTCTGCAGCAACCATGTGGGGGGACCTCCCTTTCTTTACTGAAATTCGCTTTTGACAATTAAATCCTTCAAGGGTTTAGATTTCTTGTAGGTGATCTCAGGTTTTTTCTTGACCTTAGAGCCTAACACCTGATCACTTTTTACCAAGTGCCAGTGTCGATTCAAAATAGACCTTATCTCTTTGTCTTTCAGATTAAAAGTAGTTAAAAATCTATAAGAATCCTGATCATTCATATCACTTATCTGTTGTTGACGTTTCTTTGTTCTTGATGGTTCGAACAAGATTTTATGTCTTTCTAGATTTTTGGCCTTGGTTGATGCACCGTTTAAAACCTCAGGCAAATAACCTCTCTGGGTAAACCTCTGTGTCATTTCCTTTTCAATTTTCTCATGTTCCCCCTGTTCACTGCATGCTCTCTTAGCTCTAAAGCATTCCCCAAAAGGTATAATCCTAATAGTGCAGCAGGGTGGGCACTTGCCGCATGTAGAACCGAGTTCCCAGCGGTGGCTTTACGGAATACTGATGTTTCCAGTTTACCATTATAAGGTTTAATCCGGATATCAAGGAAATCTATAGATGTTCCGCCGTGGTGCCCCACAAATTCCAAATTTAGGGAATTGTTGTTTAGATCCTTGATGAACAATTCAATTTCCGTCTCCGTGCCCTGCCACAACACGAAGACGTCATCAATAAATCGGACCCATAGCAGAACATGGCCAGTCCATTGTTCTAGGGGACTGCCCCCGCACCTGTTTCTCCCATCTGCCGAGATGTAAATTGGCATAACTTGGGGCAAAACAGGTGCCCATCGCAGTCCCCTTTTCTTGTAAATAGTAGTCCTCGCCAAAGAGAAAAATATTCTTAGTCAGACACCATTCCATTAGTTCTAAAATCATTTTGTTCTGATTCGCAAATCGTGCTGGTCTCCTACTTAAGAAATATTTGGAAGCTCTTAGACCATCTACATGTCTTATGCTAGTATAAAGTGTTGATATATCAAGTGTCAACATTATCATACTTTCCTCATACCAGCAGATGTCAAAAATGTCACGGTCCAACGGCTCCTCAGGATCGGAGTGATGCTGTAATGGGGTCCACCTCCAACTTTCCCCGCACTCTGACTACAATAGTTAACAGAGCACGGTAGTAAGCAGGTGAGGGAAAATACGCCGGGGCGGGAAACGTCGTGGAAGGGATACCTGTAGAAGACAAGAGACCATGCATTAGTTGCGTTCTCCCAACTTCTCCTGTCTCTCTCTCTCTCGCTAAGACAGTTCCCCACCTGATTCGTCTCAGACGTTATCTCCCTTCCTTTCGAAATAATAGGATGAGATGTCTTCTCTCAAAATATAGTATGGTATTCCTGAAAGAACAAATGCCCTTTGTTAATCTGAATATTTCTACACAATAGTATCTGTATAACTCCTAGCATGCACACATACATACCATACGTTCTTGCCTCAGTGATTTAAGGATTCTAAAGTTGGGAAAATCAGGCTCCTGTGACAGAGTCCCTGAATGCTACAAAAGAAAGTAAGAAAAAACAGTACATGAGCAATACTCAGTTCTAGCTTCCCACACGAACTACGATAATCTAGAATGTTTCTGTGACAACTATGTACAAGGAATTTCCAATGTCTCACAGAGACGGCCGTAATGTATCCATCACCAATTATAGGAACGATACATTCTTACCGAGATAGTTGTTTTCTGCTCCGGCTGAGAGAGGAGGCAATCCTGCGTCTCTCGTACTGGCCTTGTGCACTCCGATTCGAGAGGGGGTAAATCCAGCGTCTCTCGGACGGACCTAGTACACGCCGACTCGAGAGGGGGGAATCCGGCGTCTCTCGTGTAGACTTGAAAAGGCACTATGACGCGAGGGTGGGAAATCCTGCGTCCCTCGCGATAGTACCAACTACCACCAATATCACCAACCAGCAGTTTGGAAGAGGAGGACACCCGCGTCTCCCTTCCAACTAGAAACACCCAAGTCCGCCTACCAGAGCACTCTCTGCCGTTGGGCCAGTACTCCCAACGGTGCGTAAGTCGCAGCCGCGAATTACTCACAGGAATAGGTGTTCTCCCCAGAAAGGCACGGAGAACCAAGACGTCCGTAGTCACAGGAAACCAGCAAAGACAAAATCACGTGCACCGCACCCAGCGTCTTCCGGAGCTTTAAGGCCTCTCCCACTCCTCCAGCCCGCAGGAACTCTGGGAGATGTAGTTCTTGGCCTCATCATTGGGTAGGCAGACGTCGGACCCTGACAAAAAATACATTTTAAACAGTCAGTAGTCTCCTTGATGTACGAAGGAAGTGATCTTACGATAGGGTTAAGAAAATAATCAATATATCTTGATGCATTTTCAAAAAGGCTATCACAGGACGAGATAATTGGTCTCCCTGGTGGACTAGTGAGGCTCTTGTGTACTTTTTGGAGCATGTAGAAGACTGGAATTACTGGTTTTTCCTTTTTGATAAACTTAAATTCATCCCAGTTCAGTAGTCCTTCCTCCTTCCATGCTTTCAATCTTGTGAAAAATAGTTCCTTTACTTTTTCATATGCTCTCGTACTGATCTTGCAGTAACAATTGCGATTATTTAATTGGCTGGTTTGATTAGTACTCCATCCTCATCGTGCAGCTTTTTCACTGTTTTATGAAAAACCGTTCTTCATGGATCCATTTTCCGTTTGTTTTTATTAACCACAGAGTATAGCTGTTTCAGTTCTTTCGTAACATTCTCCCCAAAGATATCCAAATTCTCTCTCATAGTTTGAGGCAAAAATGTTGATGGTGCTCTGAATGGTGTATGGTCAGATTTTTCTAATCCTGTTGTTGTTATTATTGCTTCCTTACTCCCCATTTGACTATCATCATCCATTAAAGATATCATGTCTTTCAGGGCAGGTACGTCATTAACACTTAGGAAGGCTTGGTCACTTGAGGATCCTGTGGCTGGTACCTCTATTGTCCGATTGGTTCCATGTTGGCGCATGTGCATTTTCGACAACTTGAGCTTCCGGATGAAGCATTACAGATCCATTCTGCTATTTGGATAATTATATATTTATTAACGTCGCAGAACGAAAGTCCTTATTTCAGTACCGACTTCATCCTCTGTTAAAATCACAGTGCTCAAGTTCATGATAGTCATATTATCCATCAATTCTTTGTTTGCTTTCTCATATTGGAGCGTAGTGATCTTTTTGTTTGCCATCCTTGTGCTCCTCCTGTATTCCTTGCCTCCTCTTTCTTGGCCTCCTCTTTCTTGGCCACTTCCCCAACCCCGTCCTCTGCCCCTGCGATGGTCGGTCTGTTGTTCTCATAGCATAAAACTGAATTTGTCAGTGACGGCCAATCTCACATCCCAGGTTCCTCTGTTGCCTTGCTCATCAGATTCCTGTTCTCAGCCAGTATCTCAACTGGCTGCACTTTGTGATGCAACTTGTTGGTTCAACTGGCCACTGCAGATTTTTTCTCGCCTTTCCGAATCACATTTTTTCGCGAATGTATATATTCGCCCAGAATCATAGTCAATACGATCCCTCAAAAATGTTGTGGCTTTTCTATCCTTGATGCGCTTTTCATATATTTCCAGCTTGTTTTTTAGGTCACTTTTAAACTTGCTGATGTTTGCTTGGTCATCATTTTTATGCAGGGTATCGTTCAGTTCTTACATTTTTTTTACCACCACATCCAACCGTTCTTTCTCCGCATATTTCACTAGAATGCGAATCATATTAATGGAGCTTGATGCACTATTTTACGCCCACTCGCTGAGCATTTCTATATCTGGATTTTCATGGGTTGGAGTAATCATTATTCTTAAACCACGTGGAACACGTCCTACCTGCAAATACTGACGCATATATATATGTATATATATATATATATATATATATGTGTGTGTGTGTGTATATATGTGTGTGTGTGTATATATATATATGTATATATATGTGTGTATATATATTTTATTTAAGCTATATTTTGGCCAGCTGTGCTTGCCCACTTGGGCACTATTAAGAAACTACAAAAGGGTGGACTGTACACAAAATTCGGCGATGGCAGCATTTATACCCTTACACCTAATGTTATTGTAATCATGGTATAAAGTGAGTAAATGGGAAAATGTGGTGAGATGCCCTTAAATGATGGTTATCTCAGACATTGAGACCTCTCTGATATATATGTATACAGATTTGAGGTCTTATATGCCACACTTCGCCCAGCTTCACCGCCTTTCAATGGTGGAATCAGTTTTTATTATATATTAATTTTATAAATATTTTTATTCGAATATTTATGCTTTTAAACACAGATATATATTTATGAATTTATATCCATTTACCGTGGTTATTTATTATAAATATCAAATTATTGACAAATGTTTGTTTATGCTGCTATACTTATGTCGAAGAGACAAAATCGAGTGGAATTTTATGCTTTTATGCATTTATGCCGCCATTTAATGTATGTAGTCTATCTTCCATTACTATGTTTGACATAACACAGCTGTTTGCAATTTTAATAACATTAGCACTTTAAAAGGGCGTTTCATTGAACGTAACGCGTCATGTGATCAAGGTCCAGGTGGGACCAAAACGCGTCATGGCTGCTTTGATGCATGGTGTTTGGAAATAAACTGGCACAAGGAACTTTTGGGTCCACGTGTTCATCTACTTGCTGGAAAAGTTTCTTGGTGAAGTACGAAAAGATGTGTATGTATATATATATATATATATGTGTGTGTGTGTGTATAAATATGTGTGTGTGCGTATATGTATATATAAATATGTGTGTGTATATATATGTATATGTCTGTGTGTATATACAAGTATGTGTGTGTGTATATATATGTATGTGTGTGTGTATATATATGTATATATATATGTGTATGTGTGTGTGTCCAGTGGAAGGCAGGAGCCGAAACGCGTAGACCGTCCTTTTTTTGATGCACGTTATATTTGCACTGGTGTGTAAATAATAAAAACGCTAAAAACCAACTGTTGCTGTGCCGTGTCCTTTGATCTGCAAGAAGTGGAGAGAAGAAGCTGTGGCTATATATATATATATATATATATATATATATATATATATATATATATATATATATATATATATATATATATAATAATGAGTTATCAAGAAATACAGCAGATTTTGAACTCTGCACTACTTTGTGTTAAAATGCATTTTTAAGCCCCAATTTCAGAACTGGACAAATATTGTGTACTTTTAACTGAAAAAAGTCCCAATCCTAACTTCAGCTGTCACCTCACCTTTTTACATCCCTCCCTCCCTCCCCTTCCTTCTAGGTTCATCATCTCATTTTCCTCTCAGCCAGAACCATTGCCAGTTGTCATGGGAGGTCATTTCTGGTGTGCTGCAGCGTTCCCTGCTATGCATTGCTCTTTGGGAAGGGCTACTTTCACGCCCATGGGTCCCTCGCTGTTATGTAAATGTAGCAATTAGTGTTGATGGGGCACACAAAGGGAAACCGCTCCTGCGCTGTGCAATACAAATATGAAAAGAAAACCGGCTTTGGGGAAGGTAGATGATTGTGTTGAACTGCCACTTGCTTAAGTTTTGCCAGTGCAGCACCAGCCCAGGCTATTTCATCGACCTGACGGAGAGGGAGCTGGGGGGCTAAAGCATTTGTAGCTGAATGGTCGTTACACACCAAATCAACAGTGCAAGGTCTGGCTAGACCCTGCTCTGTTAATCACAGGGTGAGGCAAGCTCTCTAAAACCCCTGGAGTGTGAGGAATTGCGAAGGGGCGCCTCTTGACTTTACTGGCGTCTCTGCAAAAGTCGACTTCATGGCTCAGTGTGATTGCGAGATCCGGAAGCAGAGCGGCATCTGCCTGCGTTGGAGGGGATACAGAACCTGAGCCTGCCGTGTCATCAATCAGGGTACCAGTACTCTCCCTGACTAAAGAAAAGTGCCGGCACTGAGGGCTAGAAAATTTGGAAGTGCTGGTACTCAGTACCGGCCCATTTAAAGCACTGGGTATATTATATACAGAGCCAGCTCCCTACATTACCCCTTTCTCCTTCTCTCTCTTGGTGTCTGATTCTTTCTTCTCTGTCTTCCTCCCGCATCGTTCTCCAGTATCTTCCTTTCTCTTCCTCCTTTACCCAACTACTCCAGTGACCCCTGACCCAGCTTGCAGGGCCGGTCGCTCCGCCACTGCCGCACAGCTCCACCTGCGTGCCAGCGCCTCCCTTGCTGCTGCTGCTCCACCTGTTCCAGAAGCCTGTTCCCGCCGCTTCTACCCTGCGGCCCGCCCCCTCGCCACCCTGCTCCCACCTCCCAGCTGCTCCTCCCTCCCTACTCGCCTTAAGTAGCGGCTGCTGCACGACAACAGGAGTGACCCCTGACCCTGCTTGCAGGACAGGCCGCTCCCCTGCTGCCGACAAGCTCCACTTGCGTGCAAGCTCCTCCCTCGCTGTCGCTGCTCCGCCTGCTCCAGAAGCCAGTTTCCGCTGTTGCTCCCCTGCGGCCCCGCCCCCTCGCTCCTGCTTCCCAACTGTTCCTCCCTCCCTACTCGCCTTAAATAGCAGCCGCTGCGCGACAGCAGGAGTGATCCCTGACCCTGCTTGCAGGACAGGTTGCTCCCCTGCTGCCGCACAGCTCCACCTGCCTGCCAGCGCCTCCCTCGCTGCCGCTGCTCTGCCTGTTACAGAAGCCCGTTCCCGCCGGTGCTCCCCTGCGGCCCCGCCCCCTCGCCACCCCGCTCTCGCCTGCTCCTCCCCCCTATTTGTCTTAAATGGCGGCCGGCGCGCCAGAGGCAAGCCCGTCTGTGCCCGTCCGCGCCTGGACCGCGCCCAGCGGCACAACCCCTGAACATTGCACACACCACGACGCCAGACTCCAGTGCGACGCCAGACTCCAGTACGACGCCAGCACGCTCCTCGCACTCAACACCGGCCGTGACAACCGCTGCTTCCAGGCCGCCCCGAAGTGCACCCACGGACCTTTCTCGCGCCGCACCTGCAACAGAACCACCAAACCTCCAAGGACCGGACCCAACCACATTCGCTGCATCCTCCTCAACAGCCGCTCTGCACGCAAACACGCCGTCGAGCTCTGGGACCTGCTCGACACCTCCGCACCAGACGTTGCCTTCGTGACCGAGACCTAGTGGAACGACTCCTCGACGCCCGACATCGCCATAGCTATCCCGACGGCTACAAGATCACCCGCAGGGACCGCGCCAACGGAACTGGAGGAGGTCTAGCCATCGCCCATAAGTCCACTTTCCAGTGCTAAACCCACGCAGACGACACCCTCAACACCGCCGAACACCTGCACTTCCGGAACCACATCGACCCCAACACCACCCTCAGAGGAACACTCGTCTACAGACCTCCCGGACCCCGAGTTCAGTTCTGCGACTCCATCACCGTCCTCGACAGCACCTTCGCACTCGCCTACACGGACTACATCCTCCTCTGAGACCTGAACTTCCACCTCGAGAACAACAACAATGCCAACTCCGCCACTCTCATCGACAACCTCACCAACCTCGGCCTCAGACAACTTGTCACCGCACCCACCCACGCCGCCGGGCACACTCTTGACCCCGTCTTCGCCACAAGCACCCACATCACCTTCAACCACACCATCGAACTCCTCTGGACTGACCACCGCTGCATCCATTTCACCTTCCAGAAACCTACCACGCACCACCGCACCCAACAGCTGCCCCGCCGCTGCTGGAGCAAAGTCACCGAAGACCAGCTGACCTCCACCCTCGCCCAGAACCCCCCCACCAACCCCACCGACCCAGACGCCGCCGCCAGCAACCTCAGACAGTGGATCGACGACTGCGCCAACACCCTCGCCCCACTCAAGAAACCCCCCCAACAACCACACCAGCAAGAAAGCCATATGGTTCACCGAGGAGCTACACACCTCCAAACACACAGGCTGGAAACTGGATAAGAAATGGCTCCACGAACGCACCCCGGACAGCCACGCAGCCCACAAGGACGCCATCCGCAGACATCACCACCTCATAAGAACAGCCAAAAGATTCTCCCTCAAAGCCCGCCTGGACAACAACACACACAACAGCAAAGAGCTATTCAACATAGTGAAGGAACTCTCCAACCCCAGCGACAACATCGACATCCCATCCTCACAAGATCTGTGCGACCGTAAGATAGCCGACATCTGCGACAGCTTCAACACCACCACCACCCGATAACGCCAGGCTCCAACACCCCCTCGAACACCACCAGCACCAACCACCTGACCTTCTGGTCCAACGTAAACAATGACTAGATGCGCACGGACATGAACTCCATCCACTCGGGATCACCATCGGAACCCTGCCCACACCACATATTCAACAAAGCGGACGCAACCATCGCACCCCAACTACGGAAGGTCATCAACATCTCCTTCGAAACAGCGACATTCCCGGAAAGCTGGAAGCACGCCGAAATCAACGCCCTCCTCAAGAAACCCAAGGCGGATCCAAGGACCTCAAGAACTTCCGGCCCATCTCCCTGCTCCCCGTTCCGGCGAAGGTCATCGAGAAAATCGCCAACATGCAACTGACCCGCCACCTCGAGGACAACAACATCCTAGACCCGTCCCAGTCCGGATTCAGAGGAAACCACAGCACCGAGACAGCCCTCATCGCCACAACAGACGACATCAGGCGCCAACTGAACAACGGCGAGACATCAGCCCTCATCCTCCTGGACCTGTCAGCCGCCTTAAACACGGTCTGCCACCATACAATAAAGACACGCCTCCTTGAAGCCGGGAATCCGAGAAAAGGCCCTGGACTGGACCACGTCCTTCCTCTCGGGCAGAACCCAGAGAGTCCGCCTCTCACCCTTCCGGTCTGAAGCCACCGACTCCATCTGCGGCGTACCCCAGGGCTCATCCCTCAGCCCGACCCTGTTCAACGTCTACATGGCCCCCCTCGCACAAGTGGCCTGCCAGCACGACCTCAACATCATCTACGCCAACGACACTCAGCTCATCCTCTCCCTCACCAAGGACCGGCACACCGCCAAAACCAACTTCCACGAGGGAATGAAGGCCGTCGCCGAGTGGATGAGGAGCAGCCGTCTGAAACTGAACTCGGACAAGACAGAGGTCCTCGTCCTCAGCCCCACCCCCTCTGCCTTGGACGACTCCTGGTGGCCGACCACACTGGGAACAGCACCGACACCCACGGACCACGCACGCAACCTAGGATTCATCCTCGATTCCTCCCTCTCCATGTCGAGGCAGGTCAACGCCATCTCCTCTGCCTGCTACAACACCCTCCGAATGCTGCGCAGGATCTACGAATGGATCCTGACCGAAACGAGAAGAGCGGTGACCCAAGCCCTCGTCAGCAGCAGACTGGACTACGGCAACGCACTCTACGCAGGAATCCCTGCCAAATACCTACAACGACTACAACGCATCCAGAACGCCTCCGCCCGACTGATCCTCAACATCTCTTGTCACAGCCACATCACCCCCCACCTGAGACACCTGCACTGGCTCCCCGTCAACAAGAGGATCACCTTCAAGCTCCTCACCCACGCAGAGAAGGCACTCCACAACACCGGACCAGCCTACCTGAACAGCAGACTCCGTTTCCACACCCCAACCCGCCAGCTCCGCTCCGGCTGCCTCGTCCTTGCAACTGGTCCCCTGCATCCAACGAACAACCTCCAGCGGCAGATCCTTCTCCTTCCTCGCCGCCAATACCTGGAACACCCTCCCTACTCACCTGTGACAGACCCCAGACCTGCTCACCTTCAGAAGACATAGACTAACAAAAGGGAGAGCAAGGGATCGTGTTCACTTTGAGTGAACGGAGAGTACTCCTGTTCCCCTGTGGAAGGACTAAATAAACAAAGAGAGGAGTACCACCGTTAAAGGATCAAAAGAGTTCCTAATGGGGTGGTTAACTGACAAAAGGAAAGAATGTATCCTTTTGTTAAAAACCCCTCACTCACCAGCCTAGTGGTGACATGCTTCATCATTGGGGTCCACCATGGCGGCCTAGCGTCACCAGGGTGTGCTACAACACCCGAAATACAATGGAGCAGGTTGTGAGTGTAGGTGCAGATAAAAAGGTGTGTTAAAAATTGACCTGGTTTAACTTAGTGGGAAGATACATTTTAATTACAAGCAACTGGACAATATTAAAAAGGTGAGGCGAGATACTGTGAGGGTAATTAAGACCAAAAGTATCTCTATATGTGTGCTGGTCTATATGTTTCAACCAAAGATGGAAAGTACCAGGTTTTCATCAGGACCGTAAAAACGGGGAACTGGACGGTATGTGCCCCCTAAAAGGCACACCCAATTCTAATTCCTTGTGACCCAGTTAGCATAATTAGCTAATGGTGTAAAAAACTCTAACCATGGTGGGTAAATATAAAAGTAAAAGGCAAAAAGACCTGTGAGAAGAAAGAAAGAGAAACAGACATCAATCAGACGTGAACAATGTTACATGCCTGTTACGTTGTGCAGTGCCGTGTCTCTATGTCTTCATGCTTCATGCCACTCTAATTAGGAACATAGTGTTGGTATCATGGTGATATATTAATGTTGTTATAAGGCCCCCTAGGGACATGTTATTTAGCCAAATCACGCATACTTATCAAAAGGTGCGTGCTTAGTGGCAGCGTGCTCAGTGGCATTCGCTACATTTATTCAATCTCCTGCGCTCATAGTAACTTTATCGTGGCGTGATATCACACTCTCGCATATCTACTATTGTGGTAGCGAGGGTTTTTTAGATGTGCATAGATTACCCGTAAAAATCACTGGACATACAAGGACTTACTAACACATAACGTAGAAAACACACAAACAAAAAGAGTTGGAAGTAGGCGGCTTACTCCTATTCTAGTGACTTTTGCATCGGAGGGCAGGGAGTGGTATCACCACTTCTGAAACGTATTCTGTAAATACATGGAGTTAACTGTTACGGAGAGTGTTACCGATAAAGGTCTTTCTTTCTTTCCACAGGTCTTTTTGCCTTTTACTTTTATACTCACCCACCGTGGTTAGAGTTTTTTTCACCACAGTATCTCGCCTCACCTTTTTAATATTGTCCAGTTGCTTGTAAATAAAATTTATCTTCCCACTAAGTTAAACCAGGACAATTTTTAACACACCTTTTTTTCTGCACCTACACTCACAACCTGTTCCACTGTATTTCAGGTGTTGTAGCACACCCTGGTGACGCTAGGCCGCCAGGGTGGACCCCAATGATGAAGCCTAACCAGCCTAGTGGTGACTAGGCTGGTGAGTGAGGGGTTTTTAACAAAAGGATAAATTCTTTCCTTTTGTCAGTTAACCACCCCATTAGGAACTCTTTTGATCCTTTAACGGTGGTACTCCTCTCTTTGCTTATTTACACCTTCAGAAGACTCCTCAAGACCTGACTCTTCGTGCAGTAGCAGCACCCCTGTCCCCTCAGCGCCTCGAGACCCTCACGGGTAAGTAGTGCCCTTTACAAGGGATTGATTGATTGATTGATTTTTCCTCTTCAATTTCTACAGAGCCATTCACATTTCCCACTTACTTCTGTGTAGTTCCTATGGCACCCTCGTGTGATTCTGTGTGTACTTTGCTGATAACGGTCTGTTCTTTATAAATCCTTTATCGCTCTGTCATGCAAGGACTTAGTCTTTTTAAATCTGCATACCCTGCTTACACTGGTGTGCAGACGTAGCCAGGGCTTTGAGTGGGGCAGCTGGCAGGTCCACAGCCCTATATTCATGCCCATACCTTTGCAGGTAAAATCATTCATCGGTTTATCAACAATGATTGTAAAAACTCATAAGGTAATCCATGTCAGCATTTCAGCCCTTGTATACCTGTCAAATGTTTAACTTCATCTTGTATTCCCTAAAAGTATTTGCCTTTTCCAGAATTTGTTTCTGTAGTTTTTTTATGCATCATACGACTATTGTATAATGCATACATTCAACTCAGTGACTTCCAGGTGCCTGGGTGAGTTCTGGTTGCAGTTGGGTCTTTGTGGCAGGAGACGATTGAGAGCTCAAAAGCCAAGGTGAAAGACTGTGTGATTATCTCACAGTGGCTGTCAGTGGGTCATAAAAGTTCCCAGACTACGTGCACATCCAGTCCTTGGCCTCTCAGCAGAGATAACAGAGTGATTGTCAGGTATGTGCCATTTGTAGTTTTTGTTTCTCTGGGAAAGTGTGTGCAAGAGGTACACAGCTATTTAAAATTGACAGAGCCAAAGGAAAAGAAAATGCATTGTGGGTTGTAGGTGTGGGGGAGTGTTAACATGGAGGAGGTGAAAGGATGTACGTGCAGACCAGAGTGAAAAGATAGTACTGAAAGAAGACAGAGCTGATGTGTGAGATGTGCAGATGGACTTTCAGAAAGATGGGGGAGAAAAAGGGCATACATGTCTGACAGAGTGAGAGACTGCAGAGTAAAGCTGTGTAAAGTTGAGAACAGGGGTGATGGAGACACTCCAAACAACTCTCCCCATTCCGAAGGCCTTAGTAATGTATAATTTACAGTCTCATATTGTCAGAATTATAGCATTATTGACAACAATATCATTGTTTTTCATTTATTTGATACTGCTAACAAGCACGGGCAAAGTCAGTAAGTCTAGAATGCTTTAAGCACGCATGCATTGCTGAGTTAAATCTGGATGCAATAACAGAAAACTTACAAAGAGGCTCCCAAAAACCAGTTCAGGTGGCACACTTTGTGAAGAGTGAAGAACAGGATTTTTTAGCTGACATGTTTTAGGTCACACCGTAAATTACACTGACTACCCCTCTCCGTAAGAATTCCTACTTCAGGTTTTTTGGCGTTTAAAGGGGACTCCCACCCCCAAGCTTTTTTCCTCCTACAGTATTCAAGATTAATACGCTTAAAAAATAGAAAACTACAGAAACACAACATCCTGCACAAAGCAAAAACGTTTAGCGAATGCATAATTAGGCAAAACGTGAAATATAATAAGCAGGAACTTCATTGCTGACATGCATTCTTTGTTTGTTACGTTCATTTTGCAGAAACCGATTAGTGTTTTTCCTGTAAAGTTGAGGACATGAATAAAGGACCCGATAGGGATAATTTCCAATGCAAGTTTCAATTATTGCGGAGTCTGAAACAAGGAAGAGCCACCTGAGGGAACACTCCCCTCCCTCCTACACCCCCTCTCCCCTCCCCCTGACAAAAAACAGTGAACTTATCCCACCGCATCCGCCCCCGTCCCACCTTCCATTCCTCATCGTTCTGGCAGTCGAGCGTAAAGGGCAGAACTTTGTCAATGAATCAGTGAAGTTGGCAGCGAGGAAAGAGAAGAGGAAGGGACCAAGCCAGGCTTTCTGATTGAATCCTTATGCGCATGCGCCCCTGCCTCTCACTGACCGGCGCTGATTAATGGCGGGGACAGTATGTTCCACCGGGCTCCCAGGACACGCTGCAAAGCAAGATGTTTCTTTTTAGCGGGCGTTTCCTGCTCTACGTAGTCTGCCAAATCTGCTAGGAAAGAGGATAGCCACCTGGAAGGAAAGAGGGAGTGCCAAGGGGGTAAGGGCCCAAATGGGCACAACTCCAGCCAGGGGCCAAATAGGGACCCATTTGCTAGTGATGCAGAGGCAAGACACAGCAACAAAGCGCTTAATAGTATAATACTTTCCACCAAGGACTGGAAAAGGTGTTGCTACTCACTCGTACGCGAGGCTAAAAAGGACAGATGTAATTCCCCTTCTGTCAAAGAAGTCTCGCAACCTGGCTATCAGTTGAAATGTGTTTGCCCAAAGGGCAAAGCGGGAAAACTGAAAGTCAAACTAGAAACTTCTGGCTAGTGCCCAAATGAGGAAAGTGTGCTCTAAATGACAGCCATGCAATGTGAGATCTAATGATAGATCCCTAAATATTGGAGCGATATGGAAGAACTCTCACTGCTTAAAGCCAAAGTAGAGGTGGACGAACCACTGAGAGTCAGATCCCTGGTTCAGCTTGAGGTCCTCTTGAATACTCGAGGCCAAAACAAGTCACGTGTGTGAATCCAGGAGGACTTCTTGCTTCACCCGGGATCTAGCTCAAGCCAACACCCATGCTCTAATCTCAAGCGCAAATAATTAAAGGCAACGCATTAATCTTTGATGTAAAATAGGAGAGAGAAAAAGACACATCTAGTGGGTGAATTGCACAATGTGAAACCAGAAAACCTGGGATCAACCCTGGCTTCCCCTGAGTTGACAAAGTTGTGTGATCGTTGGCAAATCTCTCTCTTGTGTTTGATTTAATACACTATAATGTTGCTCCATGTATAATACGAATCTAGGTCACAAATAGGATGCACATGGAAAATGACTTGCCTCTTAGTTATCTAATGGCACTGTCTTGAAGGCAGGGCATGAATGTTTCTAAGTTTATGTTGTAAAGCTGTGTTTCTCAGTGCAGCATTAAGAGCAAATGTTTCAGCATGCTAAAGAAATAGAAATTTTTGAATTTGTAAAGAGGCTTATCATATTTTTACCCAGGCGCTTAAAACCAAGTCAGACCCTTGGACTGGCTTTGGCTCGCTCTGTTAATTTGTTGGGTCGCCTACTTCTAAACGAGAGTAAGGCACACTGCATCATTGGTCCACGGTAGACAATAAGCAGAATTCTGTACCCTAAAGCCAAAGATAGTCTTGCAACCTGATATTTAAAGGGTGGGGATTCCTGCAGCATAGGGACAAAAGAGATCATTTATAACTGGGGCCAAATGATGAGAGAATGTGGCCTAACGGCTAGGGCGGTTGACCTCTGAGGTGGGGAACTGGGTTCGAGTCTTGGCACGGATGCTCAGCATGCTGTGATTCTGGGCAAATCCCTTAATCTCCTCGTGCCTAACAAAAAATATGAATGTGTCCATCTGTAACGTAACTGGTGTTTATATAAAGCGCTCTGATACCTTTGGGTCTAGTTAGCGCTATATAAAACTCCACAAGAAAAAGAGGCCTGTGGCCAGGATACAAACAAGTGAGGCTTGTAACATTTGTGCAACGGGTAACCATGCCTGTTGGGTTTTATTTACTAGAAGATTTCTAGATCTCATTCCATGTCTTAGTCAGTGTTGGAGCACTTCAGATTTTGAACAGTGAGTGCAACGTAAAATTAATCATACCCACTATATATATTTTCATATTGATTTATCGATTAACACTATGGATAGAAGTATGTGATGTGCATATTTTGTCATATTTATAGTTCGTATTTGTGTTGTTTTCATGGAACAGTCCCTGAAAGCGATAGTGAATCTCTGTAAGTCCCCTTAATGACAGCGGTTGATTGTACAATACTCCTGCTCCTTGGTAAAGGCTAGTTGCATTCTGTTTGTAATCCCGTGTTGACTGTTTTGGTGAGCACAGAGGAATATCAGTAGGTGAGGGGAGGCAGTGCTTAATTCCCTCCATTGACAAGGTTGTAGGGCTCACTTAGCAGTTTTAAGGTATACTGTATATTCTCTCTCCTTGCTGGTATGGCAATTTACACTATGTCCATATTGGGTATCCAGTACTCTGTACCTTGAATATTCTGTGGTATGTGAGAGTGTGCAGTCAAAGTTTAGGTTTAATGTAGGTGATGTTTGATAACAAATACAGATTGAAGATTTATTATTGCCATTGACAAATTCTAGTAGAGGCATTGCTTTGGAAAAGAAAGGTCCTCGTTTGAATACTCTAAAAACTATAGTAGCAGTATAAAGTAAACCTCCAGAAGAAAAACATAGGGTTCTTACCCTAGCCGTTCCCAAGCTATGGCCCAAAAAGATTAGACACACGAACAGGTGCTTCTGGACCCATAGAAATATCGTGGACCAATGGTGATCTGGAACCCCATGTTGTCCTGTCTTTAAGTCTTATCCGGAGTGCAACAGATACAACCCTTTAGCTTGGGAGAGGGAGAGCACTGCAAGGTAAGAGCCACAGGCTGAAATGTATTTGGCCTATGGTGCTAATAATTGTCGCACCATCCCTGATCATCTTGGCAACACAAAAGCGTCTACAGGTTTAGCAGATACATAGGTTGAGTACAACTGTTTGTGAGCCTAATTGCCCCCTCAGGCTAGCCCATGTACTCCAGCCCTGCAGTTTCTAGTGCCCATTTGGGACTGAGAGTTAGTAGTAGACATGAGTATGACTCTTTTGTAATGTTGTGGGTGTCGTTATTACCCATCCTAAACCAGATAGGATATTTAGCATTCCTCCATTTCTTTCTTGAGTTCCCCCGGTAAGCTCCATTGACTGCAGCTGTCTGAATCAGGAACCACTGGGACAATCCTCCTCTGATTCTCCTCCACCTCCACCAACCTCTGGCCCGAGAAATTTTACAGTCGGAAGATCTGGTTGCATATTGCTTAATGAATCTAAAGATTTGGTGGTTTCTGGTGACTAGCTGTAAGTACACTGGGTGCCCCGTGTCTCATTGGTGCTGCCAATTCTAGCAAATCTTGACCAAGATCAGCTGTTACCAAGAATCTGACCCTTACGTTTGTGACGCCCACTGGGTGCACACACGTCTCATTTTACCATTTGGCACTCTGAGTTTTCAGTGAACCACATTTGAGAATTCTGCTCATCCCTTGAACTGTGTCCTCTATCCCTGTTTTCAGCACTAGCACTTGGAGTCCCGGTGCACAGCACATCCTTATATGTTAGATTTTGCCCAGGTTCACGTTGCCACCCTGTAATACCCCTATTTTGCAGTCTGTTCTCACTTCCCTTTTGTCTGCTATTGGTTCTTGTGATAATTCGCTGTGACTCCCCTCTGTGAAATACAGTTCCTAAAATTCAGGCAAGAAATGATGACAAGGGACAGATCTAGCAATCCATTGTCTGAGCTCACGTTGATATGTCTGGAGTAGCCGTAGTAGGATACATAAAGCAATGATTACTGAACTGCAAAAAGCAGTCATTGATCGGTTTAACATTTAAAATCTCCTTTTCTGTTACTTCTAGTGTTCATAGCTACCCAGTTTGATCCCTAAAGTAATGTTTGCAGTTGTGTTTGGGCCACTAAATTTACTAGGGCCTTCACTTTAACTGTCCTACTTTTCTTGTATGTTAATAACCTCGATCCTTATAAAGAGTTTAGTGGAGTGAGACATTTGCTCATACATTGGCTGTTTAGTGTGCCATTGTCAGACTGTGCTGCTAGACATAATGTGGCTGAAGAATAATGGCTACATGCAATAATGGAGCTGTGGACTCATATCCCTTAGGAATATTGTACAAGGCGCTCTGCAATTAATGGTTATCATCCAAAAAAACATGAAATGGTGGTCATATGCTGTTATAAAACGGCCATCTCATTCTCTGAACATCACACACTTTGCAAGGTACTTCAGCCACTGTGCCATGAAATTTCCTTCATATATGCTGCCATGAAATACCATTTTGGTTCTGTTCTTGAAGTGCTCCTTAGCTAGTGTGCCATGAAGTGCCTATAAAAACGGTGTCATTAAACTCATGTGAATTACTGCCTTCATTGGATACCCATCAGTTACTCTGCCTCTGAATACCAAGCATGAGCTGAACTATTAAGATACTGATCACGTCATGTGCCTTCAGTTAACTCGCTATGAAAAGATTGTCAACTACTGTACCATGAAATGCTCATCAGGTGTTCAGCTGGCAAATGTCAAGCAGATATTGTGGGGTAAAATACTTGTCCAATACTGTGCATAAAATGCCCATCTGCTACTTGAAAAGCCTATTGGATACTGTGCTTGAAATTACTTATTAGATACCGTGTGATGCAATGCATATTAGATGCTGCAGAATTTTTGTATTGTAATTGCATTCCTATAGCGCTTACCACTGATGAGGTGTCAAAGCGCTTCATGCCGGGCAGCATGCTGCTCTGGAAACCAAGGTTATTGGTTAGTCCAGTGTTACTGGTTACTGTTAGTTATTGTGATTAGTCTTGTGGTATCAAAGCAACTATTCAATGCAGTCATTCATGTTTCTTTGTGGTGGACTAAATTAATAGTGGTTATTTGTGATCATTAGTGGGGGGTGAGCTCATGTACATGGTTGGTGGGATTAATAGATGAGATAGGGAAATTGGGCGTTTCTAGATTGCATAGGCATGACTTTCACAGGAAGGAGGAGAGATTGCGATCGTGTAAATGAGATGTGGGAAATTTGCAGAAACACAATAATAGAGAATAGGCTAAACATGCACGAGTCAGAGTAGGTTGTGCTGAGAGTGGGGAGGCATTCAAAGGATGTAATGGAAAAGGAGAAGGGCATTTGAAAGCGAGAAGAAAAACGGAGAGGTGACAAGCACAAGTGTTAATGAAAGTTCAATTTTTAATGTTGGATTTAAGAAATGTAGAAAATATTTTGGAGACAAAATGCAGTTTGAGGACACTAGAATGCAGAAAGGACATTATTCACTTGTGAAGATTGTGCTGGATATGGAACTTTTGATAGGTACTAGTATCAGGAAACCATCTCTGCTGCTTCCTACTGCTAGACCACCGATCCAGCTGGGTCAGTTGATCAGCTCAAGGGGTGAAAGTGAAAAATAATGGCTGGATGCATATGTTGTAATTGTATTGTGATTGCATTAATATAGCACTAACTATCCCATACGAGGCAATGAAGTGCTTTTTCGGTGAACAGTTAATTACTCCGGAACCCATAAAGGATTAGTGGTGAATTAGTATAGTGAAAAACAAAAGTAATTTGAGTGGTGGATATGTTAGTCAGTTATTTTGATTGAGAAGGATAGTGAAGGGATAGAAGGGGGAAAAAGGTTTGTATTTATATAGTGCTTGCTACCCCTGATGGGGTGTTGAAGTGCTCTTTTGGCTAGTAGCACACTTCTCCAGAACCCATACAGAATTAGTGGTGAATTTGTATTGTGAAATATGAAATTAATTTGAGTGATAGACATGTTAGTCTGTTATTTGATTAAAAAGAATAGTGGAGGGATGTTTTGGAGCTCATAGCAGTAGTACGGAGCTTGTGATGAGTGAAAGGGAGGTGGAGGGGGACGAGTCAGAGGGAATGGCTTAGAAAGTTTTGCTGCTACTGTGCTGTAAAATTCTCATCAGATATTATGCTATGAACTTTGTGCAGGTAATGTGGCATAAAATGTCTTTAGGTGCATAGCTGTGACCTGCATATCAGTTAGCGTCCCACAAAATGGTCATTCTATATTGTAAAAAACAACAAACTGGTAAGTAGAGGGTCCCAGGGAATATTTAATGACCACACAGTTATAGCCCCCTGAACAAAAGCACAACTAAACAACAAAATAACTGTGGGTCAATAGGAGTGTGTCTTTTATGAAGTGTGTCTGGGTGACTGAGTGCGTGTTAAACAAATTGTTAGAACAGCACACAACAAAGTACCGCACTAGATGGGAAGATATCCATCAGTTGATCGTCCTTTGCCGCCCTGTCATCATTTGAAACCTTACCCAAAGCGTGGAAGCTGAGTTGTTGCCACTTCAACAAGGAAAGGGTGGTACGCGGTAAAGGGGAAGTTACTTGATAACTGAGGAGCAGTGCAAGAAAGAGTTTGTGAAAATCAAAAGAGGAAGGAGAAAAAAGTGCTCTATATTAAAATTGGATAATGAACGCTGAGGAACTTTATTCTGGTGCCGTTCATTTCCAAGGTTAAAAAACCAAATCAGTGCAAAACAACCAGTGAGTAACCCTAATAGTCACTGGCTTATCGTAGTGGTCGACATGTTTCTGCGGTTTATAGATCACTAAGTATCACCCGCTTCATCAGGACCTATAGTATTTGCTACTGCTCAACGTGCGATAAAAAGAGTATTTGATACCGATATCACCTGATCAAACCTGGTGATCCTCCTATAGGGTAAGAGCACTTTCCTCTTACCCTATAGGAGGATCACCAGGTTTGATCAGGTGATATCTGTATCAAATACTCTTTTTATCGCGCGTTGAGCAGTAGCAAATACTATAGGTCCTGATGAAGCGGGTGATACTTAGTGATCTATAAACCGCAGAAACATGTCGACCACTACGATAAGGCAGTGACTATTAGGGTTACTGTTTTGAAAAGTTGTGAGTGTGATCTCCACATAAGATTGGTTTAATTTGCCAGGATTAATATCCGTTTTTTTCAGCTCGTAATATGAAGGACAAAAACATCTCTGTTTGCAGCAAGATTTCTTTATTTTTATTCATACGATAAGGACAGCCGACACGTGTTTCGCCCCCTCTTGGCGATTTGCGCCGGGGCTTTCTCAAGGCTAAATGAGTTAATTCACGTCGAAAATTCCTGTTTCAAGATGTGTACATTGTCCGTAGTATAAAAATATAATTCTTCAGTAATAAAACATTTCTTTTTAGGCTAATGCCTACGGTCCTGAAATCCTCCCGGCATGGCGATTCCTGGGTCAGGTCCTTTCCGCCGGAAAGGACCTGACCGCCGGAATGGACCTGACCCAGGAATCGCCATGCCGGGAGGATTTCAGGACCGTAGGCATTAGCCTAAAAAGAAATGTTTTATTACTGAAGAATTATATTTTTATACTACGGACAATGTACACATCTTGAAACAGGAATTTTCGACGTGAATTAACTCATTTAGCCTTGAGAAAGCCCCGGCGCAAATCGCCAAGAGGGGGCGAAACACGTGTCGGCTGTCCTTATCGTATGAATAAAAATAAAGAAATCTTGCTGCAAACAGAGATGTTTTTGTCCTTCATATTACGAGCTGAAAAAAACGGATATTAATCCTGGCAAATTAAACCAATCTTATGTGGAGATCACACTCACAACTTTTCAAAACTGTATCCCTAACCCTGAAGCCCAAGAGGTCCAGAGCTTCGAGTGTGTCTCCATCCACTAACTAACCACACTTATTCAAGTGTTGTCTAAAGCCTTGAAATCCTTGGGCCTTTGCTACCTCATCCGCACTATTAGGGTTACTCACTGGTTGTTTTGCACTGATTTGGTTTTTTAACCTTGGAAATGAACGGCACCAGAATAAAGTTCCTCAGCGTTCATTATCCAATTTTAATATAGAGCACTTTTTTTCTCCTTCCTCTTTTGGTTTTCACAAACTCTTTCTTGCACTGCTCCTCAGTTATCAAGTAACATCCCCTTTACCGCGTACCATCCTTTCTTTGTTGAAGTGGCAACAACTCAGCTTCCACGCTTTGGGTAAGGTTTCAAATGATGACAGGGCGGCAAAGGACGATCAACTGATGGATATCTTCCCATCTAGTGCGGTACTTTGTTGTGTGCTGTTCTAACAATTTGTTTAACACGCACTCAGTCACCCAGACACACTTCATAAAAGACACACTCCTATTGACCCACAGTTATTTCATTCTATATTGTGCCATTGGCACAATGCCATAATATTTCTAGTTGACATGCTATGAGTTGGGGCTCCAGAGTTTCCATGAAATTGTTTGTTCCCAGAGTCGTCTTAAGTTGAGAGGGTACATCCAGAATTGGATCTCCTGCTTGATGTATTGAGAGTCCGTCTACACATCAGTGATGAGGCCACATTGTTCTTGGGGTAGTTTGCCTCATACAGTGAGTAAGTGGCCCACTGTTCCGACACCTTTGTCCCTACTGGTTCAGCATTGGACTAATATAATGTCTGTTCATTGGATCTAACTCCGACACAGGTTAAAGTATGGTACCAGAATATTGTGACCTAAATATCTTCTAACAAAAATATTGTGTTAATATCAGAAATTCTACACTCAATGGAACAATATTTTTCAAAACAATATTTAAGCACCAATATTTTTCTGAGGTTATTTTTGTCTAACATACATCCTAAGTTGAAAATAATAGAGGTACCACACGAGGAACCTGAGGTTAAGGAGCCCTGGCAGTATTTCAACCAATTCAATTAAATGTTATTTATGCTTACGGAACTCCGTGGAGGTCCACATAAACTGTAAAAAACAACAAAATAATAATAAGGATTCTTTTTTGATAATAAAATGAACACAGAAAATGTTCCTACCCGACAAGACATCAGCAAGTCTTAAGCGGAATCCAACAATATAAAAAAATCTTCAGATTAAAACATAGCAATATAATATACGGTACAAAATGATTAAAATATCCTTCATGCACTTAGTGCAAAAATATAGGAGGTAAATAACATAGAATAAAAAAACAAGTATTAGCTGCTGCTCCCTACATACCTAATGAGCCTTAGTACATGTTTAGAAAACACTTTAAAAAGTTCACAATTCTATGACAGAAAATTTCATTTGGTGGCTCATGAAAATAATCAATTAGTGCTGAGGCCAAAAGAATAGGTAGCTGTAGACATATTGGTCTCATCCATTTTTGCTGACACAATAATAATGCTGGGCAAATAAATAATTAATGATTAACATCTTGCAGGCCATTATTGCACAATTACAAATCAGTGTTGAACCATACCATTCAGGCAATAAGTGATTTAAAGGGAGCATACCCTGCCTCAATAATAGCCAAAAACGGTGCACTCCATGTGGCAGGTTCCAAGAAATATATGACTTTACTTTATTTATCACACAGGTATCAATGACCAGATGGATACCCCTCTTCAGAGTGCAAGCTTTCCTATCCCTTGTGAAACTTGTTTCCCGAGTGGCCTGTTTCAGAGTGGCCCTTAATTGGTACGGCAATGAGGTAGAGAGCAGGGACTGATTAAATTGCAGCAAATCAATCTCAGTCCTAACATTCCTAAAAATGAATGACTGTTCTTTTAAACATTCTAAAAAAAAATCCAAAGTAAAAATCTTAATGTACCAAAATCACCCTTTACCAGACCTAGGACCCAAAGCACTATCCCCACGAGACCCTGTGCCCAGGTACTTCTTAATCCAAATTCTAACCTGAGGGCGGCCGTGGTACATGCCGAATTAATGGAGGCTAAACTTCTTAAAATTCTGCCTTCCGTTGCATTTAAAAAACCCCATTTCTCTACATCGATCAATTCCATACCATACAGCAGGGAAGCAGGAATTTATGCACAAAACACATCCAATAAAAGTGCAAGATGTCATTTTCCGGTAGACTTGTAAAGGGAACCCAAGCTTTTTCCCTGAATGGTGGCTTTAGATATGTTATTTTCCATATAGGCTTTATAACTTAGGCTGTCGCACAATATTTTTCCTATAAAGGGGTATGATTTTACAAGTTCCAATTTTTGGCCACCTACAGAACATAAACAATTTCCGTACTCTACTTCTTTCTTCCATGCATACATACAATTTTACTTTTTTATATAGTAATCTTTAAATGGTGTGCCTCAGCAAGTTTACGGAGTGCCTAGACATGACTATTTAATCCCCAGGTGTTAGATCCAAAATTATTATGTTGTCTGCATAAAGTATGTGAAACAATGGATTTAGCGCACAGCATTGTTTTTTAGAATTCAGTTTAAATGGTTAACCAATAAGGTATTAATTATTGAGTGGGTGCACCCTGGGGTGACGTTTCCGTCCCGGAACGTCTTCAAACTCAACTAAATATTTGTGCTTCCATAGAATCTGGTCGCATCCCCCTATGGGGCACTCCTGGCGAATTGATTTTCTAAATTTCAATCAAATTTTCAAAAATAATTTCATGACAAAGAAGTTGCGTTGAAATTCTTTGTTGAATTAATTCGTTCATATCAAGATTTCGTTTTTGTTGAACCACGTGATATGGTACGCATAGACAAACACACACATAGATATCGTAAAACCTCCGGTTTCACAGACAATCACGGAAGAGCCACAGGACTGCTTTTTGAAGTAAGTGGACAACTATTGCATCTATTATTTGTTAAAGCGCTCCGTTTTTATGGGAGTGCGTGTTAATATGCCCCGGGGGTATTTTTGCGCACAGCGTTTCCATACGCTTGAAAACTTTATTGACAAACTTTACAGCGGTGTCAAGATAATCTGCAAAGGGATTATTTGTACCCACCATGTTTAATGTATGATATTTACCACATTCATTCGCACTTTCTTTACAGAACTTCGCTCGCGAGGCATTTGTTTGCTCATATCCTTGTGAGTATAAGCATATAACAATTTCATTCGGGTTCACCCTATCTGTCTTCACCAAATCACTATCACGTCACACCAGCATGTTTTCTTTTTTACACCCCACTAATTTAACCTTTAGTAATTATGGTATCACCATTTTCTATGTATAAGTAAGTTAGCATTCATTCTTACTTTATAGAAAGTTCTCTCTGATGAAGAGCAGGATATGCTCGAAATGCATTGGAGATAAAGTCAAGGGAAAGACAATGAAACCATAATGATATGAGTTTAATCACTGCTTCAACAAAAACGAAATCTTGATATGAATGAATAAATTTAACAAAGAATTTCAACGCAACTTTTTTGTCATGAAATTATTTTTGAAAATTTGATTGAAAATAGAAAATCAATTCGCCAGGAGTGCCCCATAGGGGGATGCAACCAGATTCTATGGAAGCACAAATATTTAGTCTGCATAAAGTAGACACATAATCGGTTTTCCCCCAATTACTGGGGCAATGCCTTCACTTTGGGTCAAATAGTGAAGGAGATCAGATATATAGGGAGAAAAGCAAGGGAGCCAATCAACATCCTTGTTTTAAACCATTTTCGGTGGGATAGCTTGTGAGAGACCTCTTTCCCCTCCGGAATTTCTACCACATTGTTGCTTGTTTAGTTGCATGTCCAAAAGTGGGTTAGTTGATCAACTTGTAGAAACAGAGACTACACCAGTGTCGGCTCCTCAGCTAACGCAGAAGTGGGTTGCCCCAGATTTAAGCAGTGTAATTAAGGAACAATAAAATGATAATAACATGATGTTATTATCATTTTATTGTTTACATCTGTTTGGCAGGTGGGTGGGGCTGCTCTGCTTTCAGGGCAGGACAGGAGTAGCTTGCCCACTCTTAAGTGTGCAATGACGCTTTGACCAGCAATCTCGGACTGCCAAACCACCATGCATTACAGCCTGTGTGGAGAACATGCTCAGGCCCCTGTTCTCGTCTGAGCTCCGAGCCATTGCACTCAGACCAATCACAATGTTGCATTGTAGCATTGTGATTGGTCAGGGGAGCCTGGCAGTGCTTCCTGGTTCAGATGAGTCCGCTTTACCCCCTGCCTCACCACCTCTGATCCCTGTCGGCCACCACTGGACTACACCTGTTGATGATGAAGCCAGTGAAGTTGAAATGCATCCGGGATAGGTTGTTATCTCTTGCCGAGGCAATGTGGCCTAGCAATACCATCCAGGCTGCTCCTTATCCGAAAGGAGAATGAACGGAAACCCATGTGATTGTGCTTTTGTAATGTCCAGATAAAAAAGCTGATAAATGTTTTTCAATGTATGGCAGTTTGGTTTGAAGTATTGAATTAAGCATGTCCATAACATTCATGTTCTTGGTTAGCGACTGCACATTGATTTACCCCTCAGATCCTATCAGTCACATGCAGGTTAGGGACATCAGCATAATGTTCTGCGAATGGCATGTTGGGTACTGAGCCATGAATTACTTATTCAGATGCGGTGTCACAAGCCCTTAGGTATTGTCATGTGTGAGCATCATACGGTACTGTGGAATAGCCATTAGATGAGAAGCAGGGGTGCTCCCAGTTAACGGCGTTGCATGCCTGTAGGGTACTGTGCCTTGAAAGGTTTTCAGGTAGTGTGCTATGAAATTCTATGGGGGCCGTCAAAGGGAAAATATGTTTTATTTTTTAAAGTTTTATATAAGCTCAAACAAAGCCCTGGAGGACTTCAGAGAGCCTCTTATTTACATAGATTAAAATACTACACACACTACCATCCCTCTTATGTGGGGTATAAATTGTGCTTCCATGTTCTTTTTATTAGTGGATTGATTAGCGCATATAATGCTGATACTAATGTTCCATCCTTCTAGGAGTGCTTGTTTTAGCAGTGTTTGTGTATATAATCAATGATAACACAACAAGTTAAAAAATGCACATTTCTAAATCGGAGGCATAATTTAGGTGCATTTGCTAGAGTAAAGTAAAAGCCAGATAAAACATGTAGGATTTTATTTATTTATAGTTGGCGTGTACAATTGTTAAAAAAAGTTTCCTGCTTCTAGAAGAAACAGGCTAACCGACTAAGCGCCAATCTACAACATAAATAGCTACGCTGTAAATTGTTTCCTGAATTTGAGATAATTAGTCTGACACCCGAGTTCAAACAGTGGAATATTCCAGGCTTTTTCTAGCAGGTAATAACATTTTGTTATCTCGGAAAATCTGTAGCAAGAGAGCAGAGGAAGATCGTCGGAATCTTGATGGTGAGCTCCATGAAAAGAACTGTTAAATTAAAAAAAATGGATCTGTGATCGTACAAGGCCTTTTAACTGATAGAGGCATTTAAAAAGAATATGCTTCTGGATCAGAAACCAGTTCAAAGTCCGCAGATGACCCGTAATCAAAGTACAACAAAGCAGGGTCAAGAGTAGGCAAGCAGCACTATTACGAACCAATTAAATTGAGTGAACAGTGAGACCCATATTGAGAGCACTAGACCAATCAAGGTGGGCCCCAAGCATGGTTTTTAAGAAGGGATAAAGAGTTGTTTTAGGAAGGAAATGAATCATTTTCTGCAGACTTGTCATGTGTTGAAACCAAGAATATGCAAATTTCCCAATCTCAATAATAAATAAGAGCATCCTCAAACATGACCCCTATTTTTTTTTTACCAACCCTGTTGTAGTAGGGCGTTTGGCAAAGACCTTTGGCCACCAGTCTAGTGACCAGAGGGAATTGGTGTCCCACCAGCAACATCACCTCTACCTTACAGTTTTATCTGAATGTAACTTTTGAAAGGTTATTTAATATCCACTCAGTCATAACGTTAAGTCATGGAAGAAAGTTGATATGGCTGCATCCCCTGCAGCATATAGTCTCAGAATTATCTGTATTATCAACATAACACGAACCAGTAGCTGAAATCCCTTAACCATATCAGCCAAATGGACTACATAGGGGTTAAACAGTGTGTAACTAGAGGATCACACTTGTGGGACTCCACACTGCAAAGGTTTGACTTCTGATCTGAAAAGAGACATGAGGACTGTTTGTTTCTGGCCTGTTAGAAACCATTTTAAGACCTGCACTCCCAGGCTTACCCGTCAGATTGAAGTGATCCACTGTGTCAAAGGCTGCAGAGAGATCAAGGAGGGTGGGAATTGCAACTCTACTCTGATCCAGGATCATATACAGTACACTCTGAATTGAAATGAGTGAAAAGGCCAAAACTCAGCTTTGGGCTGGGGTCAGAAGAAAGTTAGCAGGGAAGCAGTGATAATGATAAACTCTTGTGAGTTGACCTGATAAAAGCTGTGATATTGTTTGTTTTCCTTGGCACAGAAAGGAAGCAAAAAGATGAGGCGGTAGTTGTTGACAGTCGCTTGATCCAGGGAGGGTTCTTTTAGAAGTGGGATCATGTGTGCCTTTTTCATATCGATGGCATGAGCTAGTCTTAAGAGTTGAATTTGTGAGCTGACAGACTGATGGACTAATAGGATTAATAAGGTGATCTATACTAGCCTGGCATAGATTGTCTGGGACTGTAAGATAGTCTGTATAGCATGAGCTGTACCTAGCTATAGAAGCTGAGTTACAGGAGGATGGGAGGAACAAAATATCAAACTCTGCTATGGAATTTTTTTCACGCTCTTGAAGATTTCCCAGGAGCAATTCTCACTAGACAGAAGGTGAGAAGTATAAAACTCAGCAAGTGTGGCAAAGTAGGAATCTGTAGTTCATGTGTGCAGCCTTGTATTTGCATTTGTTTTCCACTAATTTTTTGGCCAGGTATGTTCCAGTAATTTACAGGCATGTTTTGCATTGGCTAGTGCACCTGGGAACTCAATGTGACTTGCGATGAGAGGCAGTAATGTGTACAGGAGCAATCGAGTCCAACGTGGAGACCATGCAGGCATTAAACTGGCCAATATTTTCCTGCACATTGTCCTGAAATGAACAGGACAGGGTAGCAAAGAAAACTTAACAATTGATAAATGTTTTTAAGTAAGTGACGTTTCATGGAACGTTTAAATAAGTTGAAAGATTTAAGTATTCTGATGGGCACTGATCGGGAATTCCATATTATCAGTCCATGTTCTTTAAAGAAACAGCCAGTAGATGAGATGTTCTTAAAACTTTGCTCTGGATACGAAGGTTTGGTTTGCTACCGACCTTATAGTCGAAGACACACCTGGTCAGTTCCTGCTTGAGATATTTTGGGATATTCGTCTCCATCAAGAGCCAGACAACATCATGCAAAACTGCCTGTGCGCATACTACAGCTCTTCTTTGGTAGTCCAGGGCAGACCATTATCAAGGTGGGAAATAGGAATTGTGCAGCAGTTTCAAGTCGTTAGTGATAAATATGGTTTAGAGTTAATGACAAGTTTGAGATGATAAAACGCACAATTGGCAAGATTATCGATGTGGACTCCCAGGTTGAGCGTCCTGTCTAAAATGATGAAGGGGGAGTTGGCAGATTCAGCAATTTGAGGTCGAAAGCAAGCAGGTCGGTGTACATTTTACCAATAACGGTTCATTTGGGAGTTGGGTTTCACGTAGAGTAAGAGAAATGCACTTTTTAATTAACCCAGTTTTAGGTATTGACCTTTTAGCATGTTTGATAATGGGCACACTGAGGTGGCGGATATGTGTACTGTGCACGCGGCTTGGTGACAGCTCGTTGCTTCGATACAACGGGATAGGGGTTCTGTTCCCGCCACTGATCCTCCTCGCTGCCTTTCCTTTCACAGGGCTTCCACTGACGTGTGGGCGACGCTGGCCGATTTCTGCAACACTTTGACCATGGTGAACCAGTCGGAGGTGCCCCTCTACAAGGACCCGGACGAGGACCTCAGCCTGCTCTTCCTGGACGAGGACCGGCTCCTCTCTGGCTTCGTGCCGCTGCTGGCCGCCCCCCAGGACCCCTGCTACGTGGAGAAGAGCTCGGATAAGGTCAGAGGCAGGGCAGAGATTCGGTCTCTCCTCCTGCTTTTTCTTCCTTTCCTTTTTTTTAAATATATTCTTGGGAAGTTTTCTGCGCAAACGGAACACGATTAAGTCATTGAGAAGGGTGTTAAGGGAAAATATCGACCTTTTAACCGCTGACATCCAGCTTTGTGTCATGAAGAGAAAAAAAACCTTACTTCCTTTGGAGGTGGGGGTTTGTGTGTACGCGCGCGCTGGACGGACCATCGTTTCCTTACTTGTTTAAATAGTACAGCTTGTATTGGCAGCATTCTCTCTCGGCTCCAAATGGTTTGCATCATGCCGGAGGGCCTCCCCTCCCTCTTCCCAGCCACACATCTCTGCCCTAGGAAGCTGGCCAGCGTCCGTGTTTGTGTGCGCGCATCCCCCTCCCCTTGCCCCCTCCCCTCTCGTTGTTTGCTAGGGCGCGTCTGCGTATGTGTGTGAGGGAAGTCAGAGTGTCTAGAAGTCTCTCAGCTGCACAGAAAGCGTTAGTGGGTTACATACACATACACATCGTGGCGGGATGATCCGCCACGATGTGTATGTTAAAGATGACTTGTGTGCAAGCGTGTGCATTTCCAGTGAGACACAATGTGTGTGTAAGAGTGCCTTGTATGTAACTGCCGAAGCTCATGACGAGTTTGAATAAGCACATAGAAGTGAAAATATGTCTGAGAAGGATATCGGGGGAATGCCATGTGAAGAAAAAAGCGTGTGTACTTTATTGTATTGCATGTGCATTTATGTAGCTTTTTCTTTCCCTGACGGGAATATCTTGTTTTATGCTGGCGTGTCTGCGAAAATGTCTGTGTGCACACGAGTACCTGTCGTTTCTTGGAGCAGCAATGTGAGTGAGGGAATATGTGCTTCATGAAACAATGTTGAAGCGAGACAGCAAGCATCAGAGCCTGTAATGTATGACAAAGTCTCAGGTGCTGTACAGGATCGTGTGTGTGTGACACTGCGGATGTGTGTTTTTATGTGTTGTGTTCGAGGCAGACTGCACATGAGACGAAAATACCTAATTTTCTAGAAGCGTGTGTGTGTGTGTGTTGTGTGAGAGAGCATGCATTTCAGTATTTGCGAGAAATAAAGCCGTGTTTCTAAAAGATGATCGCAAATCTGCACTCTCAGGGTCACGATCTTACATGGGTGCAGATTTACAAATAGCAAGAATTCGTAACTCCTCGAGGCCTGCTACAGCTGCACGTTGCAGGAGTACTCTTGGAAAGGTTTTGTAAATTTCAGATTAGGCCCATGTGAAGAGATTTCTGCATGCATAATTGAACTGCGTGCACTAATGGGAATGTGGAAATGCCATTGCTTTGTAAAGTAACACTTTATTTTATTTTTCTCCATGGTGAAAATATTCCTTGCCTCTCCTACTGCACCTCTGTGGAGGAGCCTCTACCCATCCACCCCCAACAGGGTTGGAGGTGTCCTCCTCTCCCGAGTGCCACATTGGAAAGGGACTTACACATGCCCTTGACATGAATACATTTACACACATTTCCAGGGGAAATGCTCTTGAATACCCTTAAACTTCAGGCATTACGGATATTTACGAAGTCCAGCAGTATCCCCACCCGGGAATGTTCATTCCCTGGCCCAGGAATATGATTTACCCATGCCTAAAAACCATTCCGTCAGAGTATTACACATCGGTAGATGGACTTATGAGTGGAATTCCCCCTTTGTGAATGTGTATGTTGAACTTTCAAGTGCAAATGGTTTTGGGAACCTGGCCATCTTTGTCTAAGAGCGTCCGCATGCTTGTTTTTAAAACTGAACCCTACAGAGTCAAGGCTTTGTATCGGTTTTTACAGAGAGAGTGTAGTGGTAAGGGTTGTATTGTATTTATCTCCTGTGCTGCTTCCTTTATCCTTTGCTGTTTGAGACACTCCTGTATCCCATTTTTTGCCCGTGTTTGCCTCTCGTGTGCTTACCGTGTTAAGACACTAGCTGCTCCCCTGATGCATTATTCTGGAACAACACATATCAGAACATCAGTAGGGCTTGTTTAAAGTGCACTTTTCCAATCACCATGCTTTGGTGCTATCTACATTAAATTAGGTCTCCTAATTCCTAGGGTGCATATACTTTAATATACATTTCTGTGCTACCAAATCATTGTTCTAAAATCCCTAAATGGTAACACGGTTGTCTGAAAATGTCCTTGATTGTTATACCATATTTTCTATGACATCTGTTATTAATTTCAGCAGTCAGTCTTGCTCAGTAGGGAATCCTTATTTCCCTATGATTCAGCGTGTCACTGTAGATCTTGACTATCGCGATTGTAGATGGAGTCTGGGTACTGCTGCTTTGTGGATTTTGGGAATCATGCCTGCGAGTCATTCTGTGCATGCAAGGTTACAAAACAAAGACTGCGACAAAAACCTAGCGGTAGTATTCCCAACCGAACACTCGATCGCACGCCAAGAAAACTGTTGTGCTATATAGATAAGGAACATTTTCTGTGCATAACATTAGTCTCAAATATCAGATTTCATAGCTTCACATGCACACACGTAAAAAATTAGAGTTGTTTCCCCTTCCTCTGACTGGCAAATGCATCTTCAAAATAAAATCTATGGATCTCCTTCAGTCACTGAAAACACACGTTGAGACACAATCAAGTACGTTGCTATTTGTGGACTATTTTGGAGATTTATTGTAACAAATTCCAGATGTGGATGTTATTTGTCTTTCTGTGACATTCTCATATACATTGCAAGTTTCTCTATGTTCATTCACTGTAGGCATATATTTGATTTTACCCACCCCATTGTATTTGCTCTTGTCTTATAGTTCAATCTGGTTCACAATCTGAACTGTACGAATCCAGTTTTTACTGTAATTTGGCATGCCAAACGTCTTTCACTAAAATCCTTCATTTATCCGTGTTGAAGTGTTTTGTAGCAGATAGGAGTTAATGAACTCAACACAGATACTTTGAGTTTTAAGATTGCTTCTAAGATTGTTTCTTACATTGAGTCAGTTTTCACAAAGATTATCTGTTTCTGTATTAATCACCTGAAAGGAGCCGGTGTGATCTCTCTCCAGGTGGTGTACATTCTGGTCCTGTTGTTGACCAAACATTTTGAAGGGTATAATATACTTTTTGCTACTAACATCTGACCTAACATCTGATTCTAGATTGATCTAGGCCTGTGTTGATGTTCTAGAAACCTTTCCGATCTATGGGAATGATGTTAATTGATCAGTATTGGGGCCTTGAGGGAGCCTATGGCACTCGGGGGAACCATTTTTTCAGCGGAAGATGGAAGACGTTGACCAAGGAATCAAATGCTACAAAAGTTTTTCTATTGAAGCTCATCTAGAACTTAGCCAAATGCTTTTTTGTCCTGGTCTGTCTCTTTGGTCTTTGAATTTCCTTATAAAATGTGTAAATGACACCCCTTTTCCTTGGATTTTGAGTTTGTGGTGTGTTGATAAACCCAGAGTATGTCATGGGCTCATGCGGTCTTGCAATGCATAGTGTCCTTAGCTCATTGTTGGAGATGAGTGAGAAACTGGCTGAACTTCAGAGCTTTGCCAGACCACAGGTGCAGGGCATGCATGTGACTCATTACAGGCAGAGGCAATTTCCCCTTCACATGTGTACACCCGCTAGGTTAAAAGAAGCAAGTGCCCTTTCTTCCATAGGAACCTGGTGCTAATCAAACCTGCATATTCATATATTGGTTTTGTACATGTTTGAGTGATATACATTCTTTCTTTGTGTATTACTTGTCTCCTCAAGATAATTCTAGACTTTTAAGATGATAGTAATGATTGCGGCACAGATGGACACCAGTGTTAATTAATAGTACAACTTAAGACCCATATTGGAAACCTTGTGGACTTTCAATTGATTTTTCTTCAATTTCCTTTTATAATTCATTATTTTCTAATGAAACATATGAAAAAGTCATTACTTATGTCAAAGAAAAAAAATGGCAGTGAATTCCACCCCATCTCAATAATTGGGTATAAAATGAATCGATCATTCGCCCCTCAATCATCGTATATGGGCAATCCCAACCGATAAATGAACTGTGTTAGACTCCATGACTATGGTCTTCAAACCGTCAACTGAAAATGGTTGTAAACGGTTTGTCTTTTTCCTATTGACATAGCATTTTACAACGTTTATGGCAGAACTGTGGAGGCTTCGTTGGCTTATGTTTAAAGTTGCATCATTATGTGGAATACAGAGACCTGCTCACTTTTGCACCGCCAACAGAGGGCATATTATCACTAAAATAAAAACAAATGCATGAAATCAAATCACCGTTTTGAATATGTCTGTGTGTGCTGGAGCTGAACTATTTCATGCCTAAAAATAAACTATCAACCAGTACCAGTCACTGGCTCAACATTGGCATTCAAAATACATTTACCATTTTCTACCTTGCTTTGTTTTTATTTTGATATGTCAACATCGACATATCGGGCCTTCCATTGAGTGGGCGGGGCCGCGTCGGCCAACGGAGGTCCACATTACTCTACAGAGGTAGTGCTCGCGACGGCCGTCGGCCGACGGGTGCAACAAACAGGTTAATACAGGAATGTAAAACTGTGTTTCATTTGCTCAACCCCAAACATCACCAATTGTTTCTCAAGACTTATTTTATTTTCAGTGGTGAACCTGAGACAAAAATATGACAAACTGTCTACTCCAATTTACTACGTAGTAATGGTTTTCAGTGCTGTGTACTTTATTAATAATATAATAATCGGTGCCTGTTAGACCCAGCAGTTTCGGGCTGGCCAGGATGCATTGAAGTCAGTCAGAATCCACTGTTCCAAATAGAATAAGTACAATACACTTGTCCAATAACATGTGCTTACCCTCTGGTAGCTTCGCACTGAGCAGTCAGGCCTATTCTCAGGGCTCAAGTGTAAATTATTGGTGCAGCACCACCTTCTCAACACACTGCGTACACCACTAAAAGACTCAACTCCGTCTGTATAAAACTCTTGCCTTTTTTTTACAGACACAGACTGAAATCAAAATGAGATGCACATTGTATATACACTTTACAGTTATATGCAATTGTCAAACTTCTCCATTGAAATCAAAATGAAATACACATTGCACTTTACAGATATTTGCAATTGCCAGACTTTCTCATTAGCACAAAGGTTAAATAGTCACAGGTCTTTTATTACGCCTCAAGCCCCAGCCCCTCAGTCATTCAACTATAACAGCCAATGATACACATTTCCCCTGCTGGCGCCCCATTGACTAGACAGTCGGAACCACCTAACACGGAAAGAAACAGTTACTTGGTTTTGTCAATCCTGATTAGACCTCCAGCTGCCTGGTAGCACCTACACGAGTGCGGGATCGCAATCCCCACCGTAGACCGAAGTTTGTGACCTAGGAAACTGGCACATTTCTGAGTCTGGAGAAATGTCTTCCCCTCAAGTATAGGTGTGACCTTCCATAGGCCCACAAGGCACAAGAAAACCCATTGGGCTTCGTCACAGTGTTCTCCACAACAAAGCAACTTGTGGCGTGGGTCAGGGACGGGGACCCAACGACCTCGAACAGAGGCCGCGATGTCAGGCATTGCCGTCCCACTGATTTGGAGGCTGAAGACAGTCTCCCCCCAACACCCATTGGGCACCACATGCTCCAGAGGGCAAGCAAGCACAGGTCTCCTGGTTGCAAGCACGGGTCCCTCGGACTCTGCAAGCTTCCGCTGCATACCTCAAACTCCTGATGTCCCGGCACCTCAGGTGGCTGCTGATCTTTACGAGCACACACTTCTGCACCGTGTGATAATGATGTATGTCAGGACGGACCTTGTCCCAACCAACGATCATTTTCACCTGTCTCCACCGCACCCAGTGCAGTCCTTGCAATGTCGCTGAGAAAGTGAGATCCTTTATGTCACTTGGATCTGGTGTACAGGAGGCCAGCTCACCGGCCCTTGGAGAGTACTTTGGGACCCAGGTCACAACAGTTGGCACTTAGCTGCAGGCCAGCAATGCCCAGGCAAAATCCGCCAATTGATAGTTCCCTTTCTGGAGCACGACAAGCCCCAGGCCACAAGCCTGCAGATAGTCCAGTTACAGCCCCTCCTGCCCCAATGATTAGTCGATGTCCTAGTGTCGAACCAGTGAAGTATGGTTCCAAATCCAAAAGTCTCTCTGTCTGCTGAGGCTAGAGTCCCAGTGGTTATACCCCTTCGATTGAAGATGCAATCAGTTCAAGAGGCCACCTGTAAAATGCACTGTTCCTCTCCAAATTTTTTCCTGTCTGCCATCCTGCCCAGGGAGGTTAGAACACTATCTTAACGGGTGCAAAACCCTGCTCCTTGGAATGCAGGTGCCAATTCCACCCCTATGTAACCATCCCAGTTAGGCTCCTCGGAGTCACAGGTCTGCAGTTTCCCTTGAGCCCCTTGTTAATGGCCTTCAGTCAGGAATGCACAGATGTGGCTGTCCCCCAGCACACAGATGTGAATTGGAGAAAAACCAACAGGCACACAGAGCCACAAGCTTAGAAGCATAGAAAAGTGAAGTTTTCACATTTAATGTCGAATCCACCTGCGCTACCGGAGAGGATTCGCCATTACAAACTCTTCAATACCATACACTGTACTGCTACTATTCTGCCCGTACAAAATAATGCTACAAAGCCTTTCCCTACACCCCTTCATGCTAATCCAATGCAAGAAGCAGGCCCCATCCTACCGAACACACCACTCTGTGCTATTCACGTTCCTTGCATGTAACGGCCACACACACATGCCCTAACTCTTACCTGTAATCCTATTTCTCTCTCAGGAGAGCCACGATTGATTCATAAGCAACCCTCCCTCCTCCCAGATGAAAAAGATAAAGTTTTACTGCATCAAAACTGAGTAAATTGCAGCCTGCAAGCCATGATGGGGCACTGGGGTGGCCAAGAAGCTCCTAAAGGTGCAGTGTTATATTTATATTATTTCAAGGCTGCAGCCCCTGCCGGAGTATATTGCTTTATCTTTCACTATAATTCACTTTCAAAGTATTAAAAAAGACTTTGTAAAGGACATTTTTATAACACCACTATTAATTATATATAGTGGTTTTAAAAAAAGCTTATGTTTTTATCCCTATTATTTTAAAGTAAATTTAATGGAACTGGTTCTACAGCCTGTCTTGAGGCCGCAAATTTCTACATTGTGTCACATACGCGTCCCAGCCTTTTCAAAGTAATGCGAAAATGTGATGTTGAAAGAAATTCTCCAGGGGCCCAGCACATGAGCGGGACTTTTCAGTATTTATGAATTCAATGGATATTCCCCCTGAGCGAGAACTAGGATTACCGGTAAGAAACCATCCCATCTTCCTCCTTTGACCATGGTTTTAGCTGCCTTTTATGCCATTAGTTAGAGGTTTGACCGATGTAGAATGCATTGAACCTGCATCAGATTGTCCACAATGCGACACACACCGCTGGACATATCATAGATGTCATTTTTGCTAATACTGAACTAGTTACCTTTCAAATTCTAACTCCAGTCACATGGTCAGACCACCACTTGCTTGCCTTCCAACATAAAACAATGCTAAGCGACTCACCTAAAACTACCTTACATCCATCCACCTATCAGCCGTGGAGCAAACTCAATTTGGTACACTTGGAAACACAACTAACATCCAGTACAAATCTGGAAACCATAAATTCTGTTCAAAATCTATCTGAGTGGCTAAAGGAAGCTTTTGACATCCTGATACCACACAACAGAACAAAAGAAAAGAAGCGCTTTGGAGAAACATAGAAATAAAAGACATAAAACAAATTAGACAGCTGCAATGGACCTGGCTCACAGCAAACGCCAAACAAGACAACCTTCACCTACAGAAAATTAACAGATTATACAAGTCTGCTATCAAAAAAGCTAAGAAAAGGTACTATTCAGACAGAATTCAAAATGCTAAATGTGCAAAGAAAGAATTCTATAAAATACTCAATGAATTTTGCAAACCAAATTGCCTAGAAGGAACTCATCCTGTTACTCAAGATTTCACAAACAAACTGGCAAATTATTACAGGGACAAAGCAGATATGTTTGAATCGTACTTAAAACAGAAAGAAAGCACCAGCACTAACTCTGGTACAAAACAACAATCTAAGAATGGTCTAATCAAGCCTCTCCATTTCTTCCAACACATCTCGCACAATGAATTTATGGACCTGGTCAAAGCAAGCCGGCCTGCCGGCAGCCCTTTTGACCCCTGTCCGCCACAAACTTTAAAGACGGTTCTTTTAACAACCTCTGCTGCCACTCCAGTAAGAAGCATCTTCAACGATTCCTTAACTACTGGAATATTTACAGAAGAACTCAAAAAGTCATAAATATGCCCTTTACTGAAGAAAACAAACTTGGACCCGCTGAACCCTGACAACTACAGACCCATTACAAATGGACCGTTCCTGGGCAAACTGATAGAAAGAGCAGCGTTCACCCAGATGTCACAATTTATTGAAGAGAATGACATACTTTCAGGCTTCCAAACAGGATTCCGTCCGGCAAGAGGCACTGAATCTGCCCTCCTTGCCATCTCGGATGACCTAAAGAATACAGTTGACCGCAACAGGGTTGCTGCGCTACTCCTCTTGGACCTCTTAGCTGCCTTTGACATGGTTGACCATGACACTCTGAAACAAAGTCTCTATGAAGCCGCCATAGAGGGAACTGCTCTAGACTGGATCACGTCCTACCTTCGAAACAGAACTAATGTCATCCATACCCCACCTTTCTCGTCCAAACAGTACTCCACAAAAGCAGGGGTTCCTCAAGGTTCTATCGTCTCGTCTCGCCCATGCTTTTCAACATCTACATGAAGTCATTACCAGTACTAATCAATAAATTTCACCTCAAGTGCTATTACTATGCAGACGACACGCAAATACTCCTTCAACTGGAATGCCCCAAAGACTTTGGAAAATCACCAATTTTCAGCTGTCTCAGAGCCATGGATGACCTGAAGCCTTCTCAAACTGAATGCTTCAAAAACTGAAATACTCACTTGTGGCGATTGGAAACATTACAACCCGCTTGCGGCATGGCCTGATGAACTGGGATCACTACCTAAAGTATCAAAGGAAGTAAGAAACCTCGGAATGACCATGGACTCCAAGCTGTCGATGAATGCCCAAGTGGATAAACTAGCAAGATCAAGCTTTGCTACTATAAAAACGCAGCAACTAATTTTCCCTCATTTGGGATTGCCACGCAAGGTCCAAGCTACCATCTCCCTTGTTCTGTCCAAACTCAATTATGCCAATAGCCTCTATCACGGATCACCTTTAACGACCATGAAAAGACTACAACGGTTTCAGAACTTGGCTGCCAGACTACTCTTGCATATCAAACCGCGAGATCACATCTCCCCTGCCTTGAAAGCCCTGCATTGGTTACTGGTTGCCAGAAGATCCACGTTCAAGCTGCTTTGTATCACTCACAAAGCAATACATGGAATAGGACCACTCTTCATCAGGAATAAAATCACCAAACACATTCAACAAAGGAACCTCCGCTCTAAAGGAGCATCTCACCTCAAAATCCACCATTCAAGAAAAAAAAACATGGGTGGCACATCCTTCTCTGTTCAAGCAGCCATGGAACTCTTTACCCCCCCAACATAAGGTCCACCGACAACCACCTTATCTTCAGGAAACTACTCAAGATTTGGCTCTTCCCCACATAAGCACCATACGCAAACAGTAATTTACAGCATATCCCTCTGTATACAAGCATTTGTTTTCACTATAGATATGTACCTATCTTTGTGCTTTACTTTGTATAAACATGTAAAATAATTATATTGTTGAGAGAAAAAATAATTATAATAAATAAATAAAAATAATCTTTGGTCTACCTGTACGTATTTCCATTGTGCATCTATGTACCTTCCATGTACTTGGATCTGTGTGTCTGTAACTTTTCTCCTGAAAAAGCATATCCAATGCACTACCCTATTTCTCATCCTGTGCCTCTATCAATATCTTTAATCTACATATACTTACCTCCTTTATGTATCTATATACTTTTAATGTAATTATGGATCTATATATTTATCACTTCTAATTTAGCATTTCCAATGCACTACCCTATTTCTCAGCCTATACTTCGCTCAATATATCTTCTAGCCCAACCTTCTGACTCATCTCAAACTTCTTCTACTACTCCTTCCAATGCACTACCCTATCTCTCATCCTATACATCTCTCAATATATCCTCTACATCAACTCTCTCATTTATCCCTAACCCCATACCACTACTATGATTGCCAAAATAACTCTTTCTAGACTCTCTCCTACTCTACCCCTCCTTGCATCATCTGACACCTCTTTTACTATAACGATCCCCTAAAACAAACCTTTCTAAACTTTTCCCTCTGAGTTTTCTCCTCCAAAACTCCTTTTTACTAATCCAAAAGCCTCCCCCTGCTAAGACCTAAAAAACGTTTTAATCCTTCACTCTTTTATCCCTCCACTATCCTTTTCAATCGAAATTAACAGACTAACATGTTCACTTCTCAAATTCCATTTTAAACTATACTAATATACTACCCAAATAACTGAATAACATATCCACTACTCAAATTACTTCATATTTTTTACTATGCTAATTTTCAACAGTAATCCTTTATGGTTTCCGGAGTGGCGTGCTACTCGCCATAAAAGCGCTTCAACACCCATCAGGGGAAACAAGTGCTATATGAATGCAAATATTTCTTCCCCTTTTATCCCTCCACTATCCTTCTCATTCCAAGTAACTGACTAATATCCACCACTGAAATTACTTCATATTTCACCATATTAATTCACCACTAATCCTTTGTAGGCTTCCTGAATAGCGTGCGTCAACAAGCGCTATATGAATACAAACCTTTGTCCTCCTCTATACTTCTGCTATCATTCCAAATCCAAATAACTGACTAACCTATCCACCACTTAAAATGTACTTGCATGTATCATTATACTAATTCAACACTAATCCTCTATGGGTCCCGGAGTAGCGTTATACTCGCCGAAAAAGGGCTTTGACGCCTCGTCAGGGGTAGTAAGCACTATATAAATGCAATTACAATACAATATAGCTTTTTAAATGCCAAACCGAGTAACAGTAGCCTATGCACACAGGCCTCACCAGGACAAAGCTGTGGAACAATCGATGAGCTACCTCTATGGGTGCACAACCAGTGGGGCAGGCCCACAGAGGAGCAAACGAGATACATTCCCATGGTATATGTCGTACCCGTTGACAAGGAACTTATAGCTAACTTGAACCAGCCAATCATGTATATGACGAGCACAGCGCTTCGGCACTGATGGCAGTATCAAACACACTCTTAAGTCCTAAGACTAGCATCCAGATCAGCGTAAAACTGGGGAGGAGAAAAGCAAAAAGTCGAGGGAAAGCACCATAGAATGGGCCATTTCCCACACAACCCACTCCCAGCTGAAAGCTAAGGGAGTTTACTCACCTTGACAAGCTTCCCTGCACCAAGCGATAGACCCTGGACAACGACTCTCATCTCCTAATGGAAATCACCAATATTACGCTTATTTGATCTGTTCCGCCTTCTCCCAGGGCCCACTAAGCCTCCCATGGGAATCCCCCCAGGCTCAACTCAGTGCCCCTGTTAGCCCTTGAGTTCTTACTCCTGTCGTTGCCCCCAGGCAACCTTAGTTCACTTGTAAATAACATAGAAAAGGGTCCAGACAGCTACCAGTGTCCAGAACCAGGTTCCTGCCCAGTCCATCTTCTTGCTTGGTTCTCCAGAGGGGGATTGATCAACCCCAGGGGCATTACGCCTGCTATCCCCTCTCACCACTTCAGGTATGGTCTCCTGAACCTGGTCCTCCAGAGTGGGGTCGAAACCCTGAAGCGGGATAGGGGCAAGCTCTCTTGCACCTGTCCCCTTCTTTGGAAGTTCCACGCCCCCATTGAGGAGTGGTACCCCCCAAATCCTGAAAGGGGGGATGCGTGTTCCAGCTGCTCCCCCCCCCCCATTCTCCCTCCTCTAGGGAAGACCCTTCCATTGTTGACCTCATGGTACTGCCCTGGCTCCTCCCTGGGTGCTTCCACTAGGAGTACACCACACAGTAGAGCTAAGTAGGAGTCAACCTGGACCTCGATCCACCCCTTCACTTCCTTCTCCTTGGAGAAGAATTGGGGCCCCCCAACCATCCAACTCCATGAGGAATTGCTCATGCTTACGGTACCTCCCCCACCCCTGGCGATGGATCACCAGATCCACCCACATTAGGTTCTTTCCCTCGTGCCTGTCCAGCCACCGCACTTGACCCAATTGACATGCTGCCATCACTTGGGCCGGACCTAGCTCTCTTGGCACGTGAATCCCACGTGGTAGCACTCATCTCCAGAGCCAACATCCCTTTCCTTGCCTCCACACCACGCCTTCAGGCACTGATGTCCTCCTGATCTGGAGGCTGAAGACAGTCTCAGCTCCCTGCTCAGGTCCCGCAAGACCCCTCGGACACCATACGGTCCAGAGTGCAAGCTAGTACAGGTGCCCTGGTTGCAAGCTCAGGTCCCTTGGACTCTGCAAGCTATCCCTGCACTCCTTGAACTCCTCACATCCCGGCACCTCAGGTGGGCTGCTGATCTTCACAAGTACACTCCTCTGCACAGTGTAATGACGGTGTATTGCAGGACAGGCCATGTCCCAACTGACGATCAGTTCAATTCATTTCCACCACACCCTGCGTGGTCCTTACTATCTTGTGGAAACAGGAAGATCCTTTGTGTCCCTGGGATCTCATGGACAGGAGGCCCGCCAACCGTCTCTTGGCGATTACTTAGGGACCCGGGCCATGACAGTTGGGAATTAGCTGCAGGCCAGTAACATTCAGGTAAAATCCACAAAGTGATAGTCCCCTTCCTGGAGCATGGCAAGCTCCAGACCACCACAAGTCTGCAGAAAGTCCATCTGCAGCTCTCCTGCACTAATGATTCCTCGTGTCGATGACCCAGTGTCGAAGCAGCTTAGTATGGTTCCAAATGTTTCTCTGGCTGCTGAGGCCAGAGTCCCAGTATTTATACCCACAATGGCCTTTAAAGATGCAGTCAGTTCAGGAGGCCATCTTTGAAAGGCACAGTCCCTCTCTAAATTCTGTCCTGCCTGCCACAAAGCTACGCCTATGACACACCGCTTCTCGCTGTCTGAGGTAGTGCAAGGAGGAGAAAGGAGCTCAGAAGTGTGTCCTGATGCGAGCCCTTGGACCTAGATGTTTGTCTTACCCCTTGACATGGGACTTACAGCTAACTCAAATCAGCCAATCATTTATATGACGAACACCGCTCTTTGGCAGTGAATGGCAGTCTCATATGCGCTGAAAGTCCCTAAGACTAGCATCAAGATCAGCAGAAAACTGGAAAGGAGAAAATCAAAAAGTCGAGAGAGAGCACGCTAGAAAGGGCATTTTCTAACAGTGCCTATTCCTTTTTTCCCCGCTAATGAATGGGGGCTGAAAAGTGCTACTTTTAGCCCTTCAGTCCAGCATGGTCCTTGCTTTGGATTTTTTTCCCCATACCTCTAGCTGATTATACCTCATCTCCTCTGGTGGAACCGGCAGTGTCTGGTTGGCTGAAAGGAGGCCCGCAGCCAGGCAGAACTACTGCTCCTGTCATGGACAGGTGATTACATTCTCTATATAACCAGTGCTAACCCTTGAGTAACTTGCCACTGAGCAGTCAGGCTCACTACAGAGGCAATGTGTATAGCAACGGCACAGTAGCTTCTCAAGGTAAATACACTGAGCGTCACAAAAGAGACTTCACATAGTATGTATGTAAAAACTTTTATATTCAGCACACATATTCGCTTATTATAACCTGACTATCCTATAACTTTGGGCATAAAACCCATTAGAAAATATTACTAGCAGTACTAGGCCCACTCATATTGTTATGATATCAATAGTAAGCACAATATGGATATTTCCTAATTTAATCTCCACCCATCCCCAAAGGAGAGAGAGCACCCTTATGTGGTGCATGATATCAAAACTATGCACATACGAAAAAATAGAACACTTTTTAGAAGCACTGCAAGCCGAATCCACGTGTGATAACCTAGTGTCAAAAGGTATTGTGCTTTTGGTAACCATCAACGTACAAGGCAGCAGTGTTGAGTCATATGTCTGAATACGATCACCTGCACTTACACACACACTCACTCCACACCATTATGCGATCCGACTGGTATCAACCAGTCCATACAAACACTTTTACACACACACATAATTAGCCAAAATCAACAACCATGAAAATATCACCCCGCTTGTCATTCCTGCCTCACACTCATACCAACTGACGATACATATCACACTCATACATACTACACGGTCCCCATTTTGGAGCTATTGGTACACCAATACAAAACATAGTCCATTTTCATAAACCACCACTTCCACGTGGCCTTGCACTTCTACAATCCAAATATCCAATAAACTCTACCTTATCTCTGCTGTATTTCTCTGTAAATGTAAGGTTCCTGTTACTTGAGTTCAGCCATAAGATGAAATCATGAAGCTGATCCTCCTCCTTAGTCCATATGAAGAATATATAATCTATGAATCTTTCATAAATGGCGCTTTTTCATTACAAATGTGCTGTTCTTCATAAGCTCATATATGTATAGCTAATATATATATATATATATATATAGCTAATATATGCAAAAAAAAGAAGCAGAGAACTCTGGGTGGTTCTCAAGTTTAGGTGGAAAGCAGCTCCTGTTAGAGCACTCTCAACACCAGCGACACTCTAGATCTGCTCACCTCAAATGTCTGTTTTTCTATCAAAGTCTTTAAGCATAGGATTAGCACTGTGCCATCCACGCTGAGATAGAAAAGAACAGTCTTTTGCCATTGCTACAGCAAAGTCTTTAAGCACAGGACTAGCACAGTGCTGTCCATGCCGAGCTGTAAAATACCAAAAGCCATTTACAACTCCAGGCACAGTATTACAGCTTTCAATTGGTAAAATACCAACCCAAGCCAAAGTGAAATGAGTAAAAGCAACCCCTGACACACTGTTTCGCTCTAATTAGAGCTCTTCAGAGAGGGATCGCTTTGTCAAGACACAAGGGAGCACCCAGTATAAGTCAAAACAACACCCTTTCAGGCATAGAGTGACACATAAATTATGCAAAAAAAGAATCAGAGAACTCTTGGTAGTTCTCAAGATTAGGTGGAAAGCAGCTCCTGTTAGAGCACTCTCAACACCAGCGACACTCTAGATCTGCTCACCTCAAATGTCTGCTTTTCTATCAAAGTCTTTAAGCAAAGGATTAGCACAGTGCCTTCTACACCGGGATAGGAAAGGACTAAGTCTTTTGCCATTTCTACAGCAAAGTCACCTAGTGATGAGTATAGAAGAGTCCATCTATATTTAACATTCCAACAGGGAAAAAAACTGTGGTTGAATAACTGCTCCTTCAGCTAAAAGAGAAAAGGAGTACCCCCAAAAAAATCTATTTCGGGATCGGGAGGAAAATATGACACCAAAACTCCAAATAATCCCACTTAACATCTATCTATTTTTTTATTGGGAGTAAATCCCAAGTGGACAGACCCATGCAGGCAGACATACATGTCTTAACAATGGTTTTGATTATATTTTAGGATTTCATTCTCAAAAAAACTTTTCATTAGTTCATATTATGACTTTGTTTTTTCACTTCTACTCTGTATATTAGCACCCTGAGTAAGTACTTTAGCTTGCATCAGCAGTGAGTAAAAAAATATATTAGCTGCAGGATACTCTCCTACTGTGACCCTCAAAACCAGGGCAAGATTTGAAAATGCCTAGCTGTCCCAGATAGTGATACAGTGGCTTGTAAAAAAAAAATAGGGGGCCCGCAATGAGCAGAGAAGATGTGCTAGAGGAGAACAAAGTTGCAAGATCAGAGAATTAAAAGGATACCTGCCTACTGGGTATGGTAGAGACCTTCAGAGACACCTCAGACGATGATATCATCTTAGTGAAACACCTCCTATTTTCTACCATTGCACTGTATATACTTCTCTTGAAGTCTGGCATTTAGCAAGTTCACGGAGTGCAAACATGAATTAGAGAATGAATGGTTCCCTCCAAAGCATGCACACTGTCCTTCTTGGAGTAGAGAATTCCTAAAACCTAAACGTGAATCCCCAGATTCTTGTCCCTCTGTTACAGAAGAGCTCTTGGGTAATTGTCCTTGCTGCATACCCCTTTAGAGGTTCTGTCCATGTTGAGGTATAAAGGCTCTAAAAGTTTTTAAATACTGGAAAATACTACATTACGTCCTAACATTTGTCCCCATCCCCAATCTCTTGACATCTGTAACGAAACCTTGACCATTGATTATTTTTGGGTGGCAAATGTGTTGGTGGTGGTAAGAACGTTTGCAAACATCATACTCTAGTCTACATCAAACATCATACTCTAGGGGGGCGTGGCTTAGCGGGCGTTGATGGCGGACGTGGCTTTCTAGAGCTCCCGCCGGCCCGAAGATTATCCTTCCTATTCTCCTGGCCCCCGGACCCGAAAAGTGCACCACGTCTGGGGTGATTGTGGCGGACGATACTGGGAGCCATCCGATGCCGAGAGCGGCGCTCCGGGACCTTTCAGGGAGGTGAGGCATGTCGGAGCAGCGGGCGGCCTAGTGCCGGACGGACAAGCCGGGGCCTCGATTTTGGCGCACCTGATCCGGAGGGCTCGACCGGAGACCTGCGGCGCCGCTCCTTGGTTCGGATCTGGGACTGCCTGCTGTCAGCGACCCATCGCGGAGTCCCCTGCCTCTCATCACAATACCGGCGGCAGAGACTGGTGCCCGGAGGCCGCCGCGGAGGAGCTGCGGCCTACCTGGCCTTGGCGGAGCCGGGGCCTCGAGGTTGGTGGTCCCCACCCGGAGTCACCAGCACCTATCCTTGGGCCGGGAGTGCAGGCACAGCGGAGCCCCGGGGGCTGAGGGGTCAGTCGTGCGCTTGGCCCAGACTGCTGACTTCCCCATACCTGTGGTCGCCGGGGCAGTGGACGAAGGGCCTGTGGATCGAACTGGAGGGGCCCGTGTCTGTGCCGAGACAGGTGTGCCGGTGGACCTCGTGCCGACCCTGCGGTGGGGTCCAACGAACCGTGAGTGTCTCCCCCCCTGGTGAAGCCCTCCCATCGCACTGCAGAGACTGCTGGGGGGCACAGAGACCAGTGAGACTGTTGGGGGCCCTGAGCAGGCTGCCGGGCCTGAGATATCCCCTGGCTGTCGTGGGGGCTTGCGAGGTGCACCAGTGCAGGCGGTGGTGGTGGACATATGGGGAGAGGTGCCTCAGGCGGCTCTCGCTCACGCTGGGACTTGGCCTGCGGGGGTCTGCGGAGACGAGTTGTGGGGGCCCCCCCCCCCTCACCCGGTGTAGACGGAGGCGGTGTGCGTGAGGAGTATATCGCCTGTGGGGGTGTCTGGACAGTGAACTACCCTTGGCAGCTGTTGAAGGTGTGGATTGCCCCACCGAAAGGATCCGCCGACGCTTTGAGGACAGTTTTACCGGACTCAGCCTTGGCCATGACCAGAGGGGGGGGGGTGGACCCGCTAAGCAGGGGCCCATCGACAAATTCACGGAACCACATGGCGGCCCCGGAGCGCAGGGCGCCAAGGGGCTGGGGCCGGATAACGCGGCGCTAATGACAGCTATCACCCAATCAAGGGACATGCTGGACGCCAAGATTGGGGCTGTTGGGGCGGATGTGACCCTCCTGAGACAGGACCTGCGCAACGCTGTGGCGCGAATAACAGAGGCAGAGTCCAGGATCTCCGTGGTGGAAGATGTTGTCGGGACCCTGAAAAAGAAAGTGGCGGCGATGGAGAGTGTTCAGAAGGGTCTTGCACTTCGGGTGGAGGATGCCGAAGGACGGGCGCGCAGGAACAACCTTCGCTTTGTGGGTTTTCCGGAGGGCTGTGAAAAGGGCAGCATGGAACGCTTCCTTTCCCAATGGCTGGAGAGCTGGCTCCCCCGGATACCCTGTCCCGCTGCTTTGTGATTGAACGCGCGCACCGGGCCCTGACGCAGAAACCGCCGGTAGGTGAACGGCCCAGGCCGGTGAAAGCCAGAATTCTGAACTTCCATGACAGAGACACTATACTGCGGGAGGCGAGGGCCAAAGATTCTCTGTTATTTGAAAAACACGAGATCACAAGATCATGATCACAAGATCATGACTACACCAAGATGGTGCAACAACAGAGGCACTCTTTCCTGGCCGCCAAGGCAAAACTTCGGGGCCTGAAGATTCAGTATTCCTTACTCTATCCGGCCCGCCTACGAGTGGTCTTTCAGTCCAGGACTCACTTTTTCGAGACGCCAGAAGACGTCTTCAGATGGACGGATGAAACGGTGAGGGTCAGGCCTCATTCCCAGCCGGGCCTTGATCCGGGACACACGAGCGATTCATCGCAAACCCAGAGTGATCAGAACGCCCGAAGCCAAAGGAGTAGGAAGTCCAGATCCCGGCGGCGCAATGTCTCCAACACTGAGCCTAGGACTGCTGCGCCCACTGATTCGGACCTCTCGGGTGGAGGTGGCTGAGGGGCAATGGGTGGTTTTGCCCACTTACGGATACCAGCTGCCCCGGCTGAGGGGAGTGGTCCACCTGTGCTTCGCTCTGCGGACGACTGCACACTGAGTAAACTGACACGTTTGGTTGGATATTCCACCAATTGTTAAGACTTTGGGAGGGGTTTGGGGTGCTCCGATACAGGGGCTACCTGCCTCCTACATGGTTGGGAGGGGGAAGGGGGGAGTTTTAGCTTAGTGGGTGTTTGGGATCCATTGGTATGGTAGGCTTTGGGCGCTCTGTTTTGGGCCCGAGGCCGCCCATGCCGCGACAGATACTTCAGTGTTCTATGAGGTATTGGGGGGGGGGGGGGGGGTGGTGGGCAGTTGGGGGACTTGGTTGTGGGTCAGGTTGGGACAGGGGTTGGGGCTGGCGGGGAGGTTGGGATGGCTGGGTGGGGTTGGTGGCAGGGGTGGGGGGGAGGGCGGTGGGGGGTGTAGAAGAGGTTGAAACAGTGTCTGCGTTACTTAGGCAATTGTATTGTATGTGTGTGTGGCTCCAAGAACCCAGGACTCTTCATTTTCTCCCCATAGACAATGGTTGATGCCCAACGGTCAGGCCTCCCACGGGCAACGATACGAGTGGTGAGCTGGAATGTCCGGGGGATGCTGGATAAAATAAAGCGAGGGGCGGTGTTGCGGCTGGGGAAAAGGGAAGGGGCGGATATTCTCCTCCTACAGGAGACGCACCTCCAGGGCACCAAGACCCCCAGTTTGCAAAGATATGGCTATCAACAAGTGTTTCATGCGGGCTTTGCGAGGGGGTCCCGGGGGGTGGCGGTCCTGATACACCGCAGGCTCTCTTATGTACACGAGACGCACTGGGTCGATGCTCATGGTAGATATGTGTTTGTTAAAGGAATGGTTGGGGATGAGCCGATGGTCTTTGGTAGTGTGTATGCTCCGCCCCCGTTGCAAGATGCACTCATCGAGAAGCTGTTCGAGGTGTGGGCTGATATCCCGGATGTACTGGCGATTGTGGGGGGAGACTGGAATGATGTGATGGATGGACGGATAGACCGCTATGGGCCCGGTAGGGAACCCCAGGCTACGGCGCCGACGAGATTTCATGGCCTAGCGCAGGGCATGGGTTGGATTGACACATGGCGCTACCAACATGCCTTGAGCCGAGACTATTCCTATGTGTCGGCAGTGCACAAGTCCTTCTCCAGACTAGATTACTTGTTCGTGCCGCTCCCCTGGCTGGCGAGGGTCACTTCCACAGCTGTTCTCCCTCGTGGTATCTCGGACCACTCCCCCGTGTCCTTGGATCTGCTGTTGGACAAGAGGCGACAGCCCTTCCGATGGCGCCAGTCTGCGTGGCACCTGCAGCAGGATAGCTATCGCTCACATTTACGCGAAATGGGAGGGATAGCTGGGAGGCGCTGAAGCCGGTGCTCAAGGGGGTGGACATTGCTTGGTGTGCGGAGGCCTGCAGGACCCGTCTGAGAGAGGTGGATGAGGCAGCGAGGCGGGTTCAGGACCTGGAGAGAGACTGCACTATGGGTGACACAGATGCGGCTGTGGGGCAGCTCCTGATGGCACAGCAATCGTATTCATCCCTGTTACTCAATGAGGCACGCCAGCTTTGGCTGGCCACACAGAGCAGAATTTATCAGTGGGGGGATAAATCCAGCACCATGCTTTACAGACTCTGCCAGCACACCTTCCGAGCTCAGACCCTGCCGGGCATTCGAGATGAGCAAGGAAACCAGTTGTCGGCCCCTGAGGACATAGCGGCCAGTTTTGCACGGTATTATGCGGATCTATATGCCCCCCGAGAGGTCCTCCCTGCGGAGGAAGTTGATAAATTCTTGGCGGACCTCCCGCCGCGCGCGCTCCCGGATGAGGTCAGAGATCAGCTAGAACTCCCCCTATCCCTGGAGGAACTAGGCACAGCACTTGGGGAATTGAATTCTGGTAAGGCCCCGGGACCAAACGGGTTCCCGTGTGAATTTATGAAAACCTTTCACCTCCAACTGGAGGGGCGCTATAGGTTGGCACTAGAAGCAGCCAGAGAGGGTGGTCGCCTCCCAGCGGACTGGCGTCATGCCGAAATTGTTGTTTTCTGTAAGCCCCCTGAACACCACTCCTCGTACAGGCCGATTTCCCTTTTAAATTTTGAGGCGAAGATATTGGCCAAGGCCTTGGCCAACCGTCTCCTCCCATATATCACTGATTTGGTGCACCCTGATCAGGCGGGGTTCATGCCCCATAGGGCAACCAGACACAACATTTGCCGCGCACAGGTGGTGGTGGAGACGGCCCGGGCCGCTAAGATCCCAACGGCGCTCCTCCTGGCCGATATTGATAGGGCATTTGACTCTCTCAGCTGGGTGTACCTTAGGGCGCTGCTGTCCCGCCTCAATCTCGGGCCAGTTTTTCTCTCGTATCTGAGCCTGCTCTATACGGACCTGACCGCGTCGGTGAGAGTGGCGGGAGCGGCGTCCAAACCCTTTCCTATCGGACGGGGCACCAGGCAGGGTTGCCCTCTCTCACCCTATCTATTCGCACTAGCCATGGAACCTCTGGCGGCATGGGTGCGGATGGACGCACAACTTTGGGGGCTGGAGTGGGAAATGGGCCCCTCCGATCGCATCGCGCTATATGCCGATGACGTCCTATTCTTCCTCACGGCCCTTAATAGGTCCGGGCCCAGAGTCCTAGAGATAATGAGAATTTTCGGGGAAGTTACAGGATTGCATCTGAATGTGCAGAAATCTAAGCTGTGGGTGCTGGGCGACGACGAGGGACTGGGTGCTTGGGCTTCGACGCTGCAGACGGCGGCGGGTGGACTCAAATACCTGGGCGTCTTTATCACGGATGCTCCGAATGTGGCATGGGAGCGCAATGTGGTGCCCGTATGGGACAGAGTACGTTCGGACATGAGAACTTGGTCCAGAATGCCACTGAACATATATGGCCGTTCGGCGATCTTTAAAATGGTGGCCCTGCCGCGCCTCCTGTACCAGCTGCAAAACCACCCATGCCCTATAGCACCGCAGTGGTTTCGTCAAGTAAACGCTGCACTGAGTCAGTTCCTCTGAGCCGGGGGAGTGGCGAGAGTAGCTCTCCGCACTCGCTTCCTATCTACGTACTGCGGGGGCCTGGCCACCTCTGACATTTTATCATACTATCAGGCAGCGCACCTATTGGTGCTTAACGACTGGTGGTATGGGGATCGGAGTGACCCGACCTACGCCCTGGAACGGTACTTGATGGACCCAGACACAGTACACACCATTCTTTACTCGGCGGCTATCAGGAAAAGGCTCCCCATGGTCACTCAGGTGGTCTTCCGTGTGTGGCGCGCAGCTCTGCGCCGCATGGGGTGGTGGAACAAATTGACGAGGGAGACCCCGCTGTGGCAAAACGGACGACTACCGGCGCTGGCGTCCCTACAGGGCTTCAAGGGCTGGGACGCTATTGGCATCTCTACGCTCGGCCACGTCATGAGGGGAACCACCCTTAAGTCTTTCCAGATCTTGAGGGAGGAATATGCCATGCCCAAGACCCAATTCTTTAAATATCTGCAGTTGCGCCATGCACTATCTCCCTCGCTGGTGGGATTAGAGTCCCTGCCCGAGTTTAGCCCCCTGGAGGCCTAGGTGTTTATGGGGGAATTGGAGGAAAAGAAAATTTCCAATGTATACCAGACCCTGGTCACACACTGCTCCTCCTCCCTGGATGGACTACGCGCTGCGTGGGAGAGGGATGTTGGAGCTCTCGAAGAGGAGGACTGGAGGGAGGCCCTGGAGGCCCCTAGGGAGGCTGCCATTGGGATGCGTCTCCGCTTTATTCAGTTTAAATACTTACATAGGGCCTATTTTACCAGAGAACGGCTGTGGAAAGCAGGTTTGATTGCCTCCCCTGAGTGCTTGAGGTGCGGACGGGAGGTTGGGGCGTTTGTCCACACTGTGTGGTCGTGTGCAAATCTGGCGAGATACTGGATGGGTGTCTGGGACTGCTTGGCTGAGGTCTTGGGCTGGGACCTTCCCCGATCACCGCAACTCGGCTTGCTGCATGTTATGGAACAGGTGGGGGGCAACATATACAAACGCCACCTACTGGTCTTGGGCCTCACTGTGGCTAAGCGAGATATAGCCAGGGCCTGGAAGGACCCCAGGGCCCCTTTACTGGAAGTTTGGAGACGGGGGTTGGACTTTTGCATGGGGCTGGAGCGTCCTGTCTTTGAGGCCAGGGGATGCCCTCGGAAACATTTTAAGATCTGGAAAAGATGGGCGGACTACAGAGGACTGTGGCTGGAACCACCGATGGCCCAGGACACTGGAGAAGATCTTTAACTGTTGTACCCTGGGCGGCAGGGAGCGCACACGTTTTGTATCATCTAGCTTTATGCCTTGAGACTAGCAGACACTGTGTAGGGAACGGGGCGGGACCCGGGTGGTAGGGTGTTGGGGGTTGGGGGGGCGGGTAATTAATCCAGTATTGTTTGTACTGACTGCATATCCTTTTCATGCCTGAGCTCATTAGTCCTGCGTTGTAATGCGGGACGGTGTCCCCCCCCTTGTGTTTTGTCGGTACTTCAATAAAATTTTGTTCTGAAAAACATCATACTCTAGGATGCTGTTCTAGCTATCTAGAATTTGTCTAGGTAGTTACAGAGGCAATATTCTAGCAATGGACCTTTCAACGGGGGACTTTTCAGAAATTTTAGTTCTATGTTCCAAGTCACATGCACACATTTACACTGTAATGTCAACCAGTGCACGGCTGGCAGTTGGGGACTTTGCAGGGAGAACATTGTTTAAATTAAGCTGTTCCCTGTAGTTTGTGTGCCATTGGGCCCAGTAATACAATTGGTACTAGTGTTCCCAGTGGTAACACTATAATACTAGTTGGGATCCAATTTCGGTTGCAGAAGGTCATGGATCGTCTGCATTCATAATTGTTGGTATTTTATTCTTTTGTGTAAATGAAGACCTCTAGGTGTGCTAAAATATAGCTCTGGCAGAGTTGATTGTATCGGCCTACCGAGGATGAAAGTATCAGTCCGCTGACATGTGAACCTGTGACCATGGAGTCTAGCACAGATCGCTACTTCTGAAACATTAGCCACTAAACCTTTGGACCATGTATATTGTTTGAGGTTATGTCCATGAGAAAAAAACTGCTGAAGATGGTTTGTGCATTTCTGCTTGATTTCGGTTTAATAATAATCTGGAGACCGAAGAAACCTGGTTGGTGATTAAGAAGCTGGATCGACATAAGACTATGTAGAGTTGAGGACCAATGCGCAACACGCATTCTGCTAGATCCCTCTCTCCCTCCCCCAAACTTATCAAATTTATCTAACGTTCTATATTTCCATATTTATACCCTGTGAATTTTACCCTGACTGTTAATGCTGAAACACTATAGTGGGTGTTTTTTTCCTGGCAGCGAATCACAACAAGGGATTGTGCTGCCAGGAAAAAAACACCCACTATAGTGTTTCAGCATTAACAGTCAGGGTAAAATTCACAGGGTATAAATATGGAAATATAGAACGTTAGATAAATTTGATAAATCCCAGGCTTTGTATTGTAACTTTTGCAAATACCTGGCACTTTCCATATGCAACAACTCCACCTAACTGTGCAGGCTGCATATCTTTTACTACCCCCCAGGCATGAATGACACCTTCACTGACCTCCTCATGGAAATCATCACATCCCAAACCTCCCCCAACTCCAATGACATTTTCCTTGGCGACTTCAACTTGCACTGGAACGATCCGAAGGAACCTCAGGTCATCGACCATCAGAGACTTCTTCGCCGACCAAGCCCTTACCCAAGCTTGCTCACTCCCAACTCACACTAAAGGCGCCACTTTCGACTGTGTCATAGTGAAGGAATCCACGGTCAAACTCATCTCTATAGACCCCTGTGATTGGTCTGACCACCATGCCTTCACCTTCCTTCTACTTGGCTCCAACAAAGTTTGGACACCACAACCCGTGATTCCCAAGCGTTGGGTTAGAGATACCAAGAACCTTGATCACGGGAATCTGGCTGCCCGTTGTGAGACTGAGCACCCCCACCCCTCCATATCTCTACGGTCAACAACCTCACTGATCATTATTCCACAACTATCTCCAACATTCTCAATGACCTTGCCCCTCTCAAACTAAAAAGCACCCAGATCAAAGACAGAAACCCCTGGTTCAATGGATCCCTCAACATTGAGAGGAGATCCCTCCGACAGGCAGAATGTAATTGGAAAAAGCACCTGTCAGCAGCCCATCTAAAACTCCTCCACCAGTCCCGAAACGCCTAAAATAGGAAAATCCTCAACTCAAAAAACGATTTCTTCAGATCTGAGCTGGAGAACGCCAAAAACAGACCTCGCAAGCTGTTTGATTTGGTTAAACAACAATCTAACAAACTGGCTAAGACATCGAAAGAAACCCCTATATCTCCAATTTCATGCGAGGAATTTTCCTCCTCCTTCATGGACAAAATCACGGCCTTAGGAAACAAACTCCCAAACTAATACGCATGCTATACCTCCTGCCGCCTCGCTGCCCTACCAGACTTCACCTAAAAACCTAGCGCACTGGTCCAACTTTAAAGTCTATGATGAACACTCTGCCTCGAAAATCCTATCCTCCTTAAACCCGAACAATCACTACAATGATCCCCTCCCCCCTAACTGCCATCTCTCAAGCGATCATCCCCTCTTGAACTGCTATATTAAACGCATCCCTCCTACAGGGATCAATTCCTGACTCCCTTAAAGCGGGCTAAGTTGTCCCCCATCTTAAAAAAACCTTCGCTAGATCCAACCCTCCCTGACAACTATAGACCAATATCGAACATCCCACTTCTAGCGAAAGTTCTGGAGAAATGTGTGCAACGACAGCTGAGCCAACACATCTCCAACTTCCACCTACTGGATGACTTCAAATCCGGGTTCAGACCTGGACACAGCACGGAAACCACCCTCCTCCACATCATGGATGATGCCCTCCAAGCCCGTGACCAAGGCAAAACCTGTCTCCTAATCCTCCTAGAACTATCCTCAGCCTTCGACACGGTCAACCACAAAACTCTAATTGATTGCCTCAAACTTAGGATGAGACTTGATGGCACCATGTTTCAGGTCCTTTCTTCAGAATCATTCACAGAGAACCCTAATCAATGGTAACCTGTCCGCACCCTTGCTGATCACGGTTGGAGTCCCCCATGGTTCAACCCTGTCCCCTACCCTCTTCAACCTTTACCTTGAACTGCTCACAGTGGTGCTACGCACCTCCAACATCGCTTACCACATGTACACAGACAACACACAAATCTACATTAAAATCTCTTCTCCTGAGGACATCCGCTCACTAAATGAGGCCTTGAAACTGACCGTGCACTGGCTCACCTCTAACCAGCTCAAACTGAATGCAAAAAAAAACGAAATTCCTTCTTATCTCCCTTCCCAAAACCAAACTGGACATTCCTGAATGGATCAATGCAATCACAGCCTTAAACTGCCCTCCTACCACTATAGACTCTGCTACACCCCTTGGAATAACCCTAGACGACAACCTGAACATGCGTGCCCATATTAACTCTATGGCCAAAACCGCCAGATTTCACCTGAACTACACCTAAGACACCTGAACCCTTTCCTCGGCACTCCTGACCTAAAAATGGCAACCCAGGCACTAGTGATCTCTAGACTGGAATATGGACGCTCTACCCTCGCAGGTCTACCCAAAAACTCTCTAGCTCCACTGAAAGCCTGTCTTAACACCGCCGCTAGACTCCTGACCGGCTCTAAGAAATTGGACCACATCTCTCCCCACCTCAAAGCTCTAAATTGGCTCCCTCTCGAGGCCAGAATCCAACTTAAGCTGGCCTGTGTCACACACAAGCCCCCCAAAAAATCGTGATTTCCGTAGGAGCTAGAAACTCACGGTCCGCCAGAAATTTGTTGCTCCAACCAGCATGCCTGCGGGGAAAAAAAACATACAATCGGGCCTTCTCTGGGACCGCCGCAAGAATTTGGAATTCATTCCTGCCCGCCATCAGAAGATTTCCATCCTTGGCATACTTTAAAAAGGAGGCAAAGACTTTCCTAATGGGCAAATTCCTCTCCTAACGCTCGCATTAAATAACCCCAGTGACTTTGGTGTCTCATACCATTAGGGCCTTACCTACGGTCTCCCAGATTATACCCGCCCGGCACCTCTCGGCAGCATTCCTTGGAACTGAGATTGCTATACTTGTATAATTTGCATAATGTGCTATTTGTTTTTATCCCAACTGTTACCAAAATCTGTTATTGCTATCTCTTTTCCTTGTTACATACAAATTCCTTTCCTTACGTTCGCATGTTAATCACATCAGCGACTGTTTTCTCATACCGTTATGCTTTACCCACGGCTATCTGTGGTACCCACCAGGCTCTTGGGGGAATCCTTCCTTGGTCTTTGCACTACCTCACTTGTACAATGTTACTATAGGTTCTTATCCCAACTGTTTCCATGATTTGTTTCTGCCATTCTTCCCATTCCTATTACTTATTGCAACTACCTGTTTTTACCACAACTGTATCCATCCTTCCCAAGCTCATGTATTTTACCTGTCAATCCTGTAAAGCGCTCTGATACTTTCATGGGTCTGGTTTGCGCTCTATAAAACTCAAATAGGCAATAAAAAAAAAGAAATAAATGAATGTTTGTGCAGATGTTAACTTGTAACACGTGGTGTTAGTAGTACTCTGTGAGGATTCATGTATATGTTTGTTCAGGGCTTTAGGTGGGCCGGGTCCTGCCAGTGCCCAGCACAAGCAGTTCTCAAAAAGCAGGTGCCGAGACGGGTCCCTATCGGGCTTTCCATAATCTTAACTCTGCAGCAGGACCACTCTTCTTTGCCTTTGCTGTAACTTCAAAGGTACTCGTTATAGTAATTTCACTGTCTCATTTCAGAATGGAAGCATTTCTAATACTATATACGAAACCGTAGTTGTTCTTAATTTATCTTGTGCAGCTAGCAACCATTGGCAAAGCCAATAGACCTGGCTTGTTATATGTGTAACGTTACTTGTTGTATTATATACTAGCAGCCCGCCCCAGCGTTGCCTGGGGCAGAAGGGGGCTGCGGGCTGCATTATCCCAGGGCAGAACTCCCTCCCGCCCCCGCCCTCCGCCTCCCGCCCTGGACTTCAGCAACACGGCGGTGCACCCGCCGACTCCCTCCCGCCCCCCGCCTCCCGCCCGGACTTCAGCAACACGGCGGTGCACCCGCCGACTCCCTCCCGCCCCCCGCCTCCTGCCCAGACTTCATCAACACGGCGGTGCAGCCGCAACGTACCTCTCACTGCTCCTCCGCTTCCCGCCGGCTCCTCCGGTTCTCTCATACCGGCGCTGTTGTCCTCTGGCTCTTCCTGGTTCTGCTTCTCGCCGCTCCTCCCCTCACTCAGACGTCGCGCTGCTCTTCCTGGTTCTGGTGAACGCCGGACACTCCTCCCCTCACGCAGACGTCGCGGTTGGCGCTAGTTGCAAGGGACTACTTTGTTTTTAAATTTTAATTTTTTAATTTACGTTTTAATTTTATTTTATGGAGCCTATGTCCATCTACACACCCTGAGGATTACAAAAATGTATTGGGTGTGTGGATTGGCGCTGTGGTTCCTGAGTTTACCTTGCCAAAAGGTGCAAGTTCTCTCTTTATAATAGTAGTATAGATTTAGATGCAATAATAGAAACAGTAAAATACCAGTCGGTGGCACACTATGGTAGGCACAGATTTTTAATTTAGATGTTTAAAGTCACGCCCTTAATTACATCAGCCATGCCCCTTTGAGATACCTCCCCAGTTTCTTCAACCCGCTTAAAGCCCTATGTTTAGGGTGACCAACAGTCCGTAAAGTTCACGGACCGTCGGTAATTTGGGTCTCACGTCTGTTGTCCGTGATGATCCCTTTTATGGACGCCTTTTGTCTGTAATTTTTGGCTTTGCAGGGAACAGCACTGTTCCCCTGCAGGAAACCTCAACTCCTTGATGGGGCCGCCTCCCACTCCGCCTCGGAGCACAAGAGCAGCCCCACCCTGCCCTTTGTCAATCTGTATGCGACTGATGATTGCCACATAAAGAATGACAATGGGCCAGTCTGGGCTGCAAAGCATGTGGTGAGCCTCCCCCAGCCTCAGTCTAGGGTAGGACATTCAGTCAGATGGAAGATGGTGAAACAAGTTAAAAAGAAGGGGCTAGAGTTCTTTCACAGTCTTTTTATTTTATGCAACTAACAACCATTGACAAAGCCAATGGTTCTTGCTTGTTGTAGGTGTAACATTACTTGTTGTGTTATATATCTGGATACACTGACTGAAGAGGCTAAATACCAGTTGGGCGGCACACTATACTAAGCACAGATTTTTAGTTTAGGTGTTTTAAGTCACACCCTTAATTACATCGAACATACCCTTTGGAGAGACCCCCTAGTTTTTACATTCCACTTAAAGCCCTGGAAACAACACCATGTCACAGTCACCTCATGGCCTGGAATTGTGCATCATGCATGACTCATGACTTCCACTTTTTCAGATTGCCTATGTGCAGGAGCATAGTGAATCCTACCCCCACCCCACCCCTTGCTTTAAGAACTATAGTGATGGTGAAATTCTTGATGGGCCTATTCTGTCTGCAACTCTGCAGACAAAGGCTCAGCACATAATTAATATGAAAAGGCGGGCGAGTGAATAAGTGAAGGGATGGCTGGATGGATTAATGAAAGGGTGAGTGGATGGATGGGTGGAAGAGTGGATGGATGAGTGTTCGGATGGATGGGGTGAAAGGGTGTAATGGATGGAAAAGTGAAAGGGTGGATGGAGGGATGGATGAGTGAAATGATGGATGGAAGGATACATGATGGATAGATTTGCAAATGTTTTATTATGTATGGGCTTACTTGTATACTTTTCCGTGACCTCCTCTGATTTGTCTGTAAAACGTACCTTTTGTCCTTAATTTTGACCTCCTGCCTTGAATTGTGACCCTTTATAATGAATTTTTATACTCACCGTCCTGAATTTGCACCCATGGCAGTTGGTCACCCTACCTATGTTTGTTAATGAAGATGGTATGACATTTTGAAGAACTGTGAATGTTATTTTTTTTTATTGTTTTGTTGATTGTTTAAAGAGCGAGGATGTCCATTAAAATAGATCTGTCCTCAACAATGAGCCGTCCTCACCACCGGCTGAGAGAGCTCCCGGATGTACTTAGGCTCCCCTTCACATCCGCGTACGACGTTAATGTTGATGGGAGGGAGGGGGATGGGGCATTGTACGAGATCCATCGATGGCAAACCTGGACTCGCATCGCTGAAAGTCATAGTCCCATGCTCCCAGAGGCTTTGAAGGAGGGGCCCTAAGAATAAATAAAACGTCTGCTCGACCAGAAGTGTCTGAAGTGCCCTCTTTAAAGTTACCCTGTGACTCACAGATGGCTTGGTTATTTTCCGTTCACTGCTCTGGTTACCAAAAAGCACCTCTACGAGCCAATCGCGCCCCAGCTCAACATTTGAGGCACATAACCGCAATCTCAGTGAAACATGGAAAATATCACGAAACAAATATCTATTTTAAGCATGTTGGCTCCTTATCTTCATCACAGGAGTAGCCAAACAACCCTCTTGGTTATCCTTGTCCAGACTTCTCCAATGGGTAGCTCAGTAGCTACTCTTGGCTCTCCAGCTGTGCAGCCCAGCTTATTAGATTCGATGTTTTGTTTGGTTGTACTAAAATATGTATCCCAAACTTGAAAATGCATATTTGAGATAAAAATGTGTGTATTTTCAGAACTCCTAAGTTGATCCTTTTTAAAAAAAAATTTTTTTATTAACAACTCAGCATTACAACCACATTACAGATGAGGGATGAATCTTATGTCATGACTACAATAGGCAATAGGAATCGTTACAGAATATAGCCCGGAAAGTCTAGAGCGAAGGGGGATCTTCCTTAAATGTAGCAAGGGGCAGTTGACATATATCCCCCCGGTAGGCATTCTACAAACCCCATATTAGAGTCCACTTCTTAGGGCACCCTCGGGACACAAACACTGTTTTCTCCCGGATCATTCACCAGTCCAAGTCTTTCTCCCAGTCTCGCACTGTAGGCGGGAGTAATGCCCCCCACCGCTGAGCAATATTTCTTTTAGCAATCATAAGCCCCAAAGTAGCTCACTGTATCGAGTAGGTATTTAGGTCATTCGGCTCCCATATATTCAATAAGCATCTGAGGGCTTCTGGTAGAAGATGTGTGAACAAGACTGTAATAATGGTGTCTTGTATGAGGCGCCAGTAAGATTGTATGGAGTCGCATTCCCAAATGATATGCATAAAAGTGGCCACCTGACCGCACCCCTGTCTGCACTCACCCCCTTCCGATCTCCCCATCCATACCAGCTGAGGTCCAGTCACATACACCCTATGGAGGATTTTAATCTGAACCAGTCTGAGGCGAGCATGTATAGCAACTACTCTGGGCGAGTACACGGCGTCCTGCCATTCCTCGTCGTCCATTTCAATACCTTCTTTGGACCACTTCTCTCGAAGTGCGTGGAGAGGGTCTGGCATGTTATTCATGAGTTTTTTGTATATTAGCGAGATAGTCTTGTCTGGGATGTGACGGTCTAAAAGTCTATCCTCCAGTGGGGAGGATTCAGGAGGGGTAGTTCGACACTGCAAATGCGATCTCAGGGCGTGCCTAACCTGCATATAGCGGATGTACTCCGAGTCAGCCAAGTCAAATTGCTTTTGCAGTGGCAAGAATGGTTTAACGTCTGTCTTGTCCCATAGGTCACCTATGCTGGAGAGGCCTAATAGGTACCATTTGTCAAACCCCTTACTCTTCAACAAACTACCCAACTGTTCCGAGTCCAACAGCGGTGTCACAAGGGTAAGTCTTCGATCCCAACCCAGGCCCTAAGAGGTTGCGTGCAACGCATGTCCTGAGTGCTTGGTGGGGTTCGTAAGCGGAAAACATTGCTGTTTAGAATAAAGGGCTCTATTGTAGGTCCCTCCAGAGAGCAACCATCTGTCTTACGCTGTAAGAGGCGGCCGCTCACTCGCGCTCTGCCGAGTCCCTCAGCGCTATCCTCACCCTCCGAGTGATTCCCTGACTGAATACTGCTGGCTGGTATCGTAGCGCTTCTAGCACTTCTAGCACTGCTATTCATTACCTGCATCGCAGCGCTTATCCTCCTTGTAACCGCCCGCATTTTACTGGTATCATTTGCATATTTCATCTTGCACTGCGCTCGCTTTCTTAAGCTTGTACCGTTTATACTGCTGCTCGTTTATCTGTGCCTTCTCTCCTTTGCTTAAATCATTTTGTGGCCCCAAGCTCGCCCAGCTCGTATTATCTTCCACTGCCATTTTGTTTGTTTGTGCTTTGGAGCAAGCCCCTCCTCTCCGCCCCGCACCCGCCTCCCCAGCTGCTTTCACAAGAATTGAAGCCTCCCCAGCTGCTCCTCCCTTCCTCCGCCCCCCCTCCACTCTCCATTTATGTCTGATGTCCCAACGCCAGCGTCCACGCGCTACGTCCACGCCGAAGGTGCGCCAAAGGTAAGCCCGTCTACGCCCGTCCGCGCCTGGACCGCGCCCAGCGCCAGACCCCCTGGTCCCCGTAATGCCCACCCCTCCCGCATTACTTACGATGCCACCACCCTCCTAGCCCTTAACCCTGGCCGCTCCCCCATCTGCGTCCAAGCCGCTCCTGAACACACCCATGGACCCTTTTCCTGCTACTCCTGCAAGTTCGACGGCACCAAGAACAACTCCTCATCTACGAACACACGACAGATATCCGATCCCAACCACCTACAATGCTTCCTGCTCAACACCCGCTCGGTCCACAGACACTCCATTGACCTCTGGAATCTACTCGACACCATCTCTCCGGACGTCACCTTCCTAACAGAAACATGGATGAATGCCTCTTCAGCCCCAGACATCACCATCGCCATCCCGGAAGGCTATAAGATCATTCGCAAGGACCGTACCGGCCACACAGGAGGAGGCATCGCTATCGTCCATAAGAAATCCATCCGCATCTCAACCAGCTCAGACGTCAATCTCGCCAACTCTGAACACCTTCACTTCCAGATCCACATCGACCCCAAGACCACACTCAGAGACACCCTCCTTTACAGGCCACCAGGACCCCGCGCACAATTTAGTGAAGACATCACGGACTTCATCACTCCACACGCGCTCCCCTCCGAGGACTACATCCTTTTGGGAGACCTCAACTTTCACCTTGAAAAGAACAACGACCGCAACACCACCACCCTTTTGGACAACCTCGCAAACCTCGGACTTAAACAACTTGTCACTACCCCCACCCACATCGCAGGTCACACACTCAACCCTATCTTCACCTCCAGCAAGCATGTTTCCTTCAGCCACACCACAGCTCTCCTTTGGACTGACCACAGCTGCGTTCACTTCACCTACAACAAGCCCACATCCAACAACCACCCCCAACCCACTCTGCAAAGAAACTGGAACAAAATCACCATCGACCAGATCTCCTCATCGCTTCTTCAAAAGCCCCCCGCCCACTCCTCAAACCCAGACCAAGCAGCCATTAACCTCACCCAATGGTTATCCAACAGCGCCGACATCCTAGCACCACTGAAAAAACGACAAATCAAACTAGGCAGCAAGAAGGCCTCCTGGTTCAACGATGATCTTAAGAAATCCAAGAAACTCTGTCGCTCCCTCGAGAAGGCCTGGAAAAAAGACTCAACCACCAGCACCAAGGACGCCTTCAAAAACGCCACCCGCATACACCACCAACTAATCCGAAATGCCAAGAAAGCAGCCTTCAAGGACCGTCTAGATAACAACGCCCACAACAGCAAGGAATTATTCAACATCGTCAAGGAATTTACCAACCCCTCAGCCAACTCCAACGACATCACCCCCTCTCAAGCCCTCTGCGACTCCCTAGCCTCATTCTTCCACAACAAAATTGCAGACATCCACAACAGCTTCGACAACTAACCCGAAGACCAACCCACCCAATCCCCTGCAGGACCCCCACCCCCCCTGAACATCCTCAATGACTGGAAGCCAATCTCCACTGAGGACACCATCCGTCTGATGAACTCTATCCACTCAGGATCCCCCACAGACCCTTGTCCTCACCACATCTTTAACAAAGCAGACTCCATTATTGCACCGCACCTCCGAGACGTCATCAACTGCTCCCTCAACTCCGCAACCTTCCCGGAAAGCTGGAAACATGCCGAACTCAGCGCCCTCCTGAAGAAACCCACAGCTGACCCCACCGAACTCAAAAACTATCGCCCTATCTCACTCCTTCCATTCCCGGCCAAAGTCATCGAGAAAGCTGTCAACAACCAGCTTGCCGCATTCCTCGAAACCAACAAATTCCTCGACTCCTCACAGTCCGGCTTCCGAGCCAAGCACAGCACCGAAACCGCCCTCATCGCAGCAACAGACGACATTCGAACTCTACTGGACAATGGAGACACAGTCGCCCTCATCCTCCTCGACCTCTCCGCAGCCTTCGACACAGTCTGCCATAGCACCCTTCTACAGCGCCTCAAAAACATCGGAATCCAAGGAAAAGCACTGGAATGGATCACCTCGTTCCTCTCCGGAAGAACCCAGAGAGTCCGCCTTCCACCATTCAAGTCAGAGGCCACTGAAGTCATCTGCGGCGTACCTCAAGGGTCCTCACTCAGTCCCACCCTCTTCAACGTTTACATGAGCCCCCTCGCGGCCATCGCACGCCAACATAACCTCAACATCATCTCCTACGCCGACGACACTCAACTGATCCTATCACTCACCAGAGACCCTAACACGGCCAAAACCAACCTACACGATGGAATGAAAGAAGTAGCCGAATGGATGAAGCACAGCCGTCTGAAACTGAACTCAGACAAAACAGAAGTCCTCATCTTAGGTACCTCCCCCTCCGCCTGGGACGACTCTTGGTGGCCAGAGGCCCTTGGAAAAGCACCCATCCCGACGGACCACGCACGGAACCTGGGCGTCATCCTGGATTCCTCACTCTCGATGAACAGACAAGTCAACGCCGTTTCTTCATCTTGCTTCAACATTCTTCGCATGCTCAAAAAAACATTTAGCTGGATCCCTACCGAAACTAGAAAAACAGTCACCCACGCTCTGGTCACGAGCCGACTGGACTACGGAAACACCCTCTACGCCGGCACCACCGCAAAACTCCAGAAAAAACTACAACGCATCCAGAACGCCTCAGCCAGGCTCATATTAGACATCCCGCGTAAAGAACACATCTCTGATCACCTGAAAAACCTCCACTGGCTCCCCGTCAATAAGAGGATCACTTTCCGGCTCCTAACCCACGCACACAAAGCACTCTACGAAATCGGACCCGAATGCCTCAACACACGACTATCCTTCTACACCCCCTCCCGCCAGCTACGATCCTCCAACCAAGCCCTTGCCACTGTACCTCGCATCAACAAAACCACCATGGGAGGTAGATCCTTCTCCTACCTAGCAGCTAAAACTTGGAACTCACTTCCCACTCACCTTCGCCTTACTCAGAACCACCTAGCATTCAGAAAGCAACTCAAAACGTGGATATTCGACAAGTAACTCCCCACCCTTCTACAAGCGCCTTGAGACCCTCTGGGTATGTAGCGCGCTATATAAATCTTTTTGACTTGACTTGACTTGACTTGACATGTTATTACCCGGGTCTTCGGGTCTAGCGTACGTACCGTGATTGATGGAGGCTAGGTGGGCCGCCCAATAATACTTTTTAACCCATTCGCTGCGGCGGCTATTCCGCCGCAGCGCTAACAGGGCGGGGCGGCCGCATGCTGGTGACAGAACCGCTCCGTCACCAGCCGCGGTTGAGCTGTGCTCATGACGGAGCGGCTCCGTCATGGCCCGCCCGCTCAATAGAACGCGCCGTGCAGGCGCGAAATCAGCGCCGTGCAGGCGCGGCGGCCGGCCATGACGGAACCGCTCCGTCATCAGCACAGCCCAACCACAGCTGATGACGGAGCGGTTCAGTCATCAGCATGGAACGTGTTAATATCGGGGAGGCCAATACCACCATCATACCAATTCAGGTAGAGTTTACCAAGAGCGATACGCGGCTTTCCTTCCCACAATAAATCTCGCTGGAGGCCTTCTACCTCCCTGAAATATGATGTCGGGACTGGGTCCAAGGAGTTCTGTAAAACATATAGAAACCGAGGCAAAGCCTTCATCTTAAAAAAGGAAGTCTTTCAAAGTAGGGAAAGGGGAAGCGACTTCCAACGAAGAATGTCTTTTCGCAGCCTGACCAAAGGGGGACGTAGATTCCGGGTACAACAAAGTGAAGGATCCAGGGAAAGAAAGATCCCCGGAAAGAAAGATCCCCAGGTACTTAAAGCCGTCAGTGCGTATTTGTATTGGACACCCCTTCGATGGAACCCGTGGCACCCCTGCCACCACTAAAAGCAGGGATTTACTCCAATTAATCGAATAGCTGGAAAATCGACCAAAAGCAGTGAGAATATCCAGTGCCACAATCAAAATATTGTCAGCATAAGGGGAGATGCGGTCCTCCCACTCCTGCGTCCAACGCATCCCCCGGATCATTGAGTCCCTGCAGATCCAAGCCACCAATGGTTCAAGCGCTAGAGCAAACAGGAGGGGGAACAATGGACAGCCCTGCCAGGTCCCTTGACTCAACTCAAAGGTTGCTGATTTTTTATTATTGACTACCACTTGGGCAAGAGGCCGAGAATATAATAATTGTACCCAATGGATATATTCTGGGCCGAACCCCATCTTCTCCAGCACTGCCCAGAGATACTTCCATTCAATGATGTCGAATGCCATGGTGGCATTGAGAGAGACTATACTAGCTGGTTCTAGGATGGAGGACGCCCTTTCCAGAACGCCGTGCACAGTACGAAGATTGAGTGCAGTATTCTGATGCGGAATAAAACCCGATTGGTCTGGATGGACCAGTGCCTCAATCACTGTGATAAGTCGGTTGGCCAGCAGTTTAGCCAGGATCTTAGGCTCTGCGTTTAGAAGGGAGATCGGTCGGTATGAGCCACACTCCTTGTGAATGGTGATTATGGTTGCCGTCCTCTGGTCTTTGGGTAGGCACCCATTGGCTTTGGCATCCTCAAACATTCTCTTCAGGTAAGGGGCCAGCCTGTCTGGTTTGAGTTTGTAGAGCTCAATCGGCAACCCATTAGGGCCGGTAGCTTTACCAGAATTGAGTGATCTGATTGCTGTCGCCACTTCCTCAGTGGAGATGGCACTATCTAAGAATTTGCTGTCCTTGACCGACAGCTTGTGCAATGTTATGTCAGTCAACGTTATGTCAGTCAACATCTGGCGAGAGTCCTCCACCGAGTAAGAGGTCGCTGAGGTGTAGACAACGCCAAAATGGGCCGCAAATCTATCCACAATTTCTTGGGGATCAGTAAGGGTCCCACCCCTCTGACCATTAAGCTCAGGTATCAGACGGTTGGCCCACTCCTTCTTGTCCAACCATGCAAGCAGTTTTCCGGCCTTTTCTCCCACCTCGTATAGCCGCCACTGTGCTGCCCTACCCAGAGCCTTTCCTTGGTCAGTAGCTAACACTCTAAATTCCTGCTGTTTGAGAGTGATATGGTGAAGTTTATCGGTTATGGCACCTGAATTCAGGTGCGCCTCCAGGTGACTAATCTCCATCTCAATGGCCTCCATTTCCCTTGTCCCCGTAATTAAAGAAAGGGCCTGACCCCGTATCACAGTTTTGAAGGCTTCCCACAGAATCAGTGGGGATTCCACAGAACACTCATTATCGGCAAAGTAGTTATCTATGGCCACAAGGAGTTCCTTGCAAATTTTAGGATTGCGGAAATACCACGGGTTGATGGGGGCCGCCCGTCCCACCTGGCTATAGAAAGGGACCATATGTAGCCAAACTGGCGAATGGTCAGAAATGCCTCTAGCCAGATGCTTTACCTCCTGAATGTGAGCGATTTGGGATGCTGAGGCAAAGAAGTAGTCCATGCGTGATAGGCTCCAATGGGCACCAGAGTGGAAGTTGTGTTGCCTATGTTCGGGTGATAAAATCGCCAGCTATCCACCAATCCCATAGTTTCAAGGAAGTCGGCGAGCCAGGAAGATGCGGAACCGACCACCCGGGGAGGATGGCGGTCCAGCATTCCCGAGACTAGCGATTTCAGATCTCCTCCCAACATTAACAAACCCTCCAGGATGGTCAACAACAGCGCTCCCAGATCCCCAAATATTATGGCATGTAGGCCCAGTGGCACATAAACCGACAACAGCGTAATGGACTGACCCTCCCATACTCCCGAGACCCCAGCATATCGTCCTCGATCTTCTGTCCAGGTTTTTTTCAACATAAGGGAAAATGATTCCTTCACCATGACACCCACCCCACGCGAACTAGAGGTAAATCCTGCATGTATCAATAATATGTAACCTCCCAAATGTAAAGCCTTGCACACATTTCCAATAAGGTGTGTTTCCTGAAGCATAATAACATCAGGGGCATGACGCTTGAGGTATTGGAGGACCACAATGCGCTTTATCTTGTCCCCCAACCCATTTACATTCCAGCTCAACAGTTTAATCCCACCGCCCCCACTCGCAGCCATGACCAGTAGCAAATTCTCCTCACCTCCTTTACGGAGAGTGCGATATGTGCGCCCACTTCCCCCACTAGGTTCTCAATAGACGTTGCTGAGATAATGAAACCAATAAAGACATAACCAAACACTCCAACCACTCACCCCGCTGCCCTGCACTCTGGGCCTAAAACTGCCCATCAGAAAACTTGCAGAGTGCCTGTCGCCCTAGAAAAGAATTCAAAAAAGAAGAAAGAGGGGAAAATAGTGTGCTCTGTCTCCCAACCCCTATTCATGACACATGAAGTGCCCCTAAGAGGCAAATAACTCAAAGCCAAAAGATTCCCCTAGCCCCAGCAATAAGAAACCACTACTCCCCAACCCCCAGGTCCACCCTACACCATGGTCCCGTTACTCAGTTCCAAAGGCTGCCGTCCTCAAGTCTCTTATCTCAAGCAGGTCGGTTGTCTGCGTTCTCCCCAGCACCGTGATCTATCAGGCTCTTCGTTCGACGATATTCTATCCATTCAGCCACTACTTCAGGTTGGTCGAAGAACCACGCTCTTCCCTCCGCCTCAACCTGGAGGCGCGCTGGGAACAGCATTGAGTATTTCAGGCCCTTCTCTCTAAGGTCGCGCATCACAGAAAGGAATAACCTTCTTTGCCTCTGCACTCTCTGTGTGAAGTTCGGAAAAGAGGAGATGTCAGCATTTTTGTAATGGAGGGTGGCCCCTGCTCTGGAATTCTGGAAAATAACATCTCTGTCGCGAATGTTCGAGACCCGAGCCAGCATTGGCCGCGGGGAAGCGATCGGCTTGGGACGCCCATCTGGGACCCTGTATGCTCGTTCGATAACAAAAAAATTACTAAGGGCTTTGGGTTGCAAGTGTTAAGGAATAAGGTCTTCAACAATCAGGTCCGGGGATTTCCCCTCCGATTTCTCCGGAATACCTAGAATGCAGAGATTATTGCGCCGAAGACGGCCTTCAAAGTCATCCAATTTAAGGTCCGTGAACCTGCGAGAGTCCTGGAGTTCGTGGACCTCCCTCTGCAGTTGCGTAACATCGCCAACAACACTAGAGGTCTTTATTTCTACCTGTTTGACTTTTTCGTTGAGCTTCCCCAAATCGGCCCTAATAAGGTTGAAATCAATTGACATGGTGTCCATTTTGTGCTCCAATGAGGTTTTGACTCCAGTAATAGCCTCCAGAACATCCTTAAGCCAAAGTTTGTGTTCCTCTTCCCCCACCAATCCTCTCACGGCCCTCCCTGTACCTTTGGGGGGGGTCACCACAAGTCACCGATGAGCCAGAGAAGGGGACTGCACGGCCGCAGCCGACCCAGGTGCGCAGCAGAAGTCAGCACAGGTGAGGAAGACTGCCGATGCCAGAAGCGCGGCGCCGCCATTAAGAGACTCGCGGTGATCACGCTATATGCCCCCTCACCTCACCAGCTCCGTTGCTCAGGTCTCCAGTCACCGTCGCTGCCGCGGGCCTCAGCCGCTTCCTAGCCGCTCCGCCTCAGAGAAATCGCGGCAGCACCTTAAGGGTGGGGCGCCACCGCGCGATCGCAGCAGACCAGCCGGACCCCTCCTTCTTGCGCCACCAGTCACTGTTGGTCCCGGCTTGTAGTCACCCAGCAAGCCGCAACCCTTCGGGGTGATATCTCCTCCATCCGAGCAGCGAGACGAACCGGGTGGGCGGGCTGGCAACAGCTGCTTCTCCGACGACTGGGGTCATCGTCGGATGGAGCTGATCTTCGATCAGGATAGACGCGGGGCAGGGATAATCAGTAGAGCTTCACACTACACTGGCATCTTCGATCCGCGCTTAGCCATGCCCCCCTAAGCTGATCCTTGAAGAAAAATGGGTTTCCAAAGTATATTTAAAGCTGATAGTTGAATGATGTATCTGAAAGAGACACGTTTGTGATAGATTTCTTACCTCAGAATATCCCCAGCTGTCGGGCTGGAACCGGTAAAGTTTTCTGCTTAGCTGTACATCTGCGCGCCAGTAGGGGGCGTCCTGCAGCTCCGCGTCCATCACTGGCGTCGTAGGCGCCAAGATGACATCACGGAGAGTACTTAGGCGCCACCCATGCGCGCTGACGTCAGTTCTTTCTTTTTCCACGCCGAAAAGCGCAGATCAAGCTTGAGCACGTACCTCGGTCATTTTTTTACCACTTTGTGGAGACCTTTTTGCCTCTTTTTCTTGTCTCTTGGTGCACGTAGGGATGCCTGGCTTTAAGTCTTGCGTGTCGTGCCACCGTAATATGTCGGTGGCGGACCCCAATGATGTCTGTCTCTACTGCCTGGAGCATGACCATGACTCCCTGGATTGTCGAGTATGCTGTGCCATGGCCCCGAAGGCCTTACAGGAGCTGCGCCGGAAGTTGCTGGAAGTCCGGCACTCCTCTCACCGCCGCTCCGGGTCTAGGGGCCGTTCGCAGGACCGGAGCCGTCGCTCCTCGGACTCTAGGTCTTCCCCTTCGGATTCCGGTAAGCAATGCCATTAAAAGAAGTCGAAGAAGCGCGCTCGCTCTCCGACGTCTCCCTGTCGCTTCCCGGAGGCGGGCATCCCACTGTACCCGGGTCCGTCGGCGACTCCCGCACAGGTGCAAGAGTTCCTTGCTGCCTTGGACCGCCTTTACAGGCCCGGGCTCCCGCCGGCGCGCCTTCGGACCCCGCGGTCCCGCGTCCAGATCCTGTTGGCCCAGTGGCACCGCCACTTGCCAGCCCCGGAGCCACTGGATCCCGTGCCCTGGGCTCCGGCCCCGGCGTCCCAAGGTGCAGCGCCGCTGGCTCCGGCCCCGGCGCCGCCACAGGCGCCGCACTGGGTGCCGTTTATCCCGCCCCTGCGCAGGTTCCCGGACCATTTTGTTCCAGCCTGGGATCCACGTTGGGATGCGGCCCCGGCTGGTCCGCCCCCGGATCCGGCCCTGCCGCCACGGCTGGCTCCTTCTACCAGCCAGACGAGGAATGGGACGGCTCCGAGGACCCCCTTGCACTGCAGTGTGACTCCGAGCAGTATTGCGTGGATGACCTTCAAGATGTGGGTGAACTTGATGTCTTCTGACCCGGCGTTTGCCTCGCCTCCACCTACTCTGGAGGAAGGCACTTCTTATTCGATGGTGCTGCAGCGCGCCGTGGAGGCTTTCCATCTCGACCTCCCTACGGTAGCCCTTAGGACCAACCTCCTTACGGAGGTGCTCCAGACGGCGTCTACGTCGTCAGAACCGCTGCTCCCTTTCAATGAGGCCCTTACTGAAGTCCTCTTGGGTACTTGGTTGTGGCTGGCCTCAGGGGCACTGGTGGATAAGAACATCGCTAGGCGTCATCGTCCGGTGCCTGGTGATCCCGCCTTCTTGACCACTCACCCCAAGCCTGAGATCCTGGTCATTCAGGCCTCGACATCTTAGAGTGTCTTTCCCTCGGCTCTGCCGGATAAGTACTCTAAGAGGCTGGACCAATATGGCAAGAGGTTGTTCTCCTCAGCCAGTTTGGGGTTGAGGTTGGTTAATACCGCCTTCTTATTGGGCAGTTACTCTCACACAGTGTGGGATTCGGTGGCAGAGGTTCTGCCTCAGTGCTCTGAGGAGGTCCAGGCTGTCCTTTCCCAAGCGATTGCAGAGGGCAAGGATGCGGCGAAGTTTGCCATCAGGTGTGGTTTGGACACATTGATTCGCTGGGCAGGGCGATTTCCATGACGGTGGCGCTGAGGCGCCATGCCTGGTTGCGCTCCACTGGGTTCTCGTCCGATGTCCAGGGCTCGCTCATATACATGTCCTTCGATGGCTCCCGTCTATTTGGCGACAAAGCGGACAATGTCCTGGGGCGCTTTAAAGACTTGCATGCCACGGCCAAGTATTTGAGTCTTTCCACAAAGCCCCCTGTCACGTCAGGGTTTCGTTCCTTTTGTGGCTAGGGTAAAAGCACCCAAGCACGCTCCTCCGCTAAGCCTGCGCAGAACCAGCCCCAGCGTGGCCGCTGCCGTGGCTTCCCGCAGGAACGGGTCTGGTAACCAGCGAGCGGGTCAATCCACCTCCACCCCTACTGCTTCCGCCTCTAAGCCTTCCTAATGTGAGCTTCAAGGGGCACCCCACGCCCGATGGTGGCAGGGTACGTCACCACCTCCACCACTGGTGCAAAATTACCTCGGACAAGTGGGTGCTGCAGATAATATGTCATGGTTATTGGCTCCCCTTTCTGTCCTCCCCTCCGGCCATGCCACTTCGGTACCACCGCATGTCGGGGAATCACTTGGCTCTTCTCTGTCAGGAAGTCACGGCCCTCTTGGCCAAGGGGGCCATCGAGCACGTTCCTGGTCAGGAAGTAGGGAGTGGTTGTTATTCTCAATACTTCCTGGTCCCCAAGAAGGACAAGGGGGGCCTGCGCCCCATCTTGGACCTCCCGGACGTCAATCGCTTTCTTCAGAAGGAGAAGTTCAAGATGCTAACTCTGGCTCAGGTCCTGGCTGTCCTGGACCCTGGAGACTGGATGGTGGCGTTGGACTTGCAGGACGCCTATTTCCACAACCCTGTCCTGCTGGCCCACCGGCATTCCCTGCGTTTCACGGTAGGCCAGGAGCATTTTCAGTTTGCCGTGCTCCCCTTGGGCCTTACCAGTGCCCCTCGGGTGTTCACGAAGGTGATGGCGGTGGTCGCAGCTCATCTGCGCAGGTCAGGTGTGTCAGTCTTCCCCTCCCTCGTCGACTGGTTGTTGAAGGTGGGCTTGCCCCAGGCAGTCGTCACCCACCTCCCGATTACGGTCGACCTCCTGCGCTTGCTGGGGTTCTCCATCAATGTGCCGAAGTCGCACCTGAGTCCTTCTCAGAAGCTCCCCTTTATCAGAGCGGTTCTGGATTCGACACTGTTTTGGCTCTATCCTCCCGAGCTGCGAGTCCGGGATATTCAGGCTATTATTCCGCTCTTTCAGCCTCTATCCCAGGTTTCAGTCAGGATGACCCTTCGGCTTCTGGGCCTGATGGCCTCCTGCATCCTGCTGGTGGCACATGCAAGGTGGCATATGCGGGCTCTTCAGTGGGACTTGAAGTTCCAGTGGGCACAGCATCAGGGCAATCTGTCAAATCACATCCAGATCTCGGAGGGCGCTGCATGACATTTGCAGTTGTGGCTCACAAATCAGGATTGTGTCAGTGGCAGATCCCTCTCCCTTCCCCAACCGGAGCACACAGTGGTGACAGGTGCGTCCCTCCTGAGATGGGGAGGCCACAAGGGAGAGGCGGAGATCAGAGGCCTCTGGTCTCCGGCGGAGTCCCGGCTCCATATCAACCTTCTGGAGCTGTGGGCGATCCGGCTTGCACTGAAAGCATTCCTTCCCTCTGTCCGGGGCAGTGTAGTGCAGGTATTCATGGACAACACCACCGCCATGCGGTATTGCAACAAACAGGGCGGGTGGAGTTCTGGACCAAATGTCAGGAGGCTCTGTGCCTCTGGAAATGGCTGGAACGTCAAGGAATCACTTGGCTCGGAATAGTTGTGTGCAGAACTGACGTCAGCGCGCATTGGTGGCGCAAAGTACTCTCCGTGGCATCATCTCAGCACCTACGACACCAGTGACGGACGCAGAGCCGCAGGACGCCACCTACTGGCGCGCAGAGGTACTGCTAAGCAGAAAACTTTCCGGATCCAGCCTGACGCCTGGGGATATTCTAAGGTAAATAAGGTAAACCTTGGTGGTTCAACGCCTGGCAGGTTCTCTGAGCGCTAGGGCAGACAAACTCAGCCGCCGGTGCATGGTGGATCACGAATGGCGTCTGAACTCGGACGTGGCGAAAGGTCTCTTACTGCTATGGGGAGAGCCTTGGTTAGATCTATTCCCCACAGAAGAGAACGCGCAATGTCATCAGTTCTGCGCGTTGGAATTTCCAAGGCGGCACTCGCTCTGCGACGCTTTTCGTCGCGAGTGGAACTGCGGTCTATTGTGCGCCTTTCCGCCTATACTACTTCTGCCCAGAGTGCTGAAGAAGATCAGGCGCGACCGTGCCAAAGTCATTCTTGTGGCTCCGGACTGGGCTCGAAGAGTTTGGTATCCCGAGCTACTCGGTATGAGCATCGACCCCCCGATCTGTCTGCCTCTTCGGTAGGATCGTCTGTTGCAGCATCAGGGAACGGTCCTAACCCGAACCTGTCCAGCCTCCACCTCCATGCTTGGAGGTTGAGCGGCGACAATTGACACCTTTCGGTCTTCCTCCCGAAGTCTGTGATGTCATTCTGGCAGCCAGGAGTACCTTCCACCAAAACAGTGTACGCCTATCGGTGGAACAGATTTCTGGCATGGTGCACAACTAAGACTGTGGAACCCCTTTCTGCCCCTCTTTCTGAGGTTCTTGTGTTTCTTCTCTCTTTGGCCCAGCAGGGCTCTGCTCTGGGCACTATCAAAGGTTATCTTCAGACCATCTCTGCCTTTCTACGGCTTCCAAATCAGCCTTCTCTTTTCAGGTCCCGGGTTGTTAACCGTTTTCTTAAAGGCATTACGCATACGTTTCCACCAGTACCCTTCATAATGCCTCAGTGGGACTTGAATCTTGTCTTGACTTTTCTGATGTGCTCTCTCTTTGAGCCCCTTCATAACTGTCCCGTACGTTTTCTTACTCTCAACACGGCTTTCCTGGTAGCTATCACCTCTGCCAGAAGAGTGAGTGAGCTCCAGGCTCTTCTTCCAAACCTCCTTTCCTTTCTGTTCATCCAGACAAGGTGGTTCAAAGGACCCGTCCTTCTTTCTTGCCTAAGGTTGTCACGCCCTTCCACATCGTGCAGACCATTATTTTGCCCACCTTCTTTCCGCCTCCGCATCCTTCAAGGAAAGAGGAGAGGCTCCACCGTCTGGACCCAAATTGTGCGCTCGCATTCTATCTGCAGCGTACACAGGAGTTCCGGGTGGATGATCAACTCTTTGTTGGCTATGTGGGCGCCAAAAAAGGTTGGGCGGTGCACAAACAGACCTTCTCCCGGTGGGTCGTTCTGTGCATCAAAGCATGTTACTCCTTGGCCAAAAAGGAGCCTCCTGTGGGGCTGCGTGCCCATTCGACCAGGGCAACAGCAGGCTTGGGACGCGGTGTCCCCCTGCAGGATATTTGTCAGGCAGCCTCGCTACACACGTTTACCAAGTACTACTGCCTTGACAGTCCGCTCCGGAGAGACGGCTTCTTTGGCTGTTGTATGCTCCGTGACTTTCTGGTGTAATCGTGTTCGCAGACCCACCCCCGGGGTTGGTATTGCTGGGGTATCTATTCTAAGGTAAGGAATCTATCACTAGCGTGTCTCTTTCAGATGCACAAGTTACTTACTTGTGTAACAATATATCTGTAAGAGACATTAGTTAGTGATAGATTCCTTACCGCCCGCCCTTTCTCCTCGTTCTGCGAACTGGTTACTAGGGTTAAGGTCACCCCCCTTTTAGGGCCCTAGTTTTATGCACCAATTGTCAGTCTCTTGCATGGCTCTGCGTTTCGGCGCAGAATAGTTGTGTACAGAACTGACGTCAGGGCGCATTGGTGGTGCTAAGTACTCTCCATGGCATCATCTCAGCACCTACGACGCCAGTGACAGACGCAGAGCCGCAGGACGCCACCTACTGGCGCGCAGAGGTACTGCTAAGCAGAAAGCTTTCCGGATCCAGCCTGACGCCTGGGGATATTCTAAGGTAAATAATCTTATCACGAACGAATGTCTCTTACAGATATATTGTTACACAAGTAACTTGTGCATCATGCAGTATTACTTATATTATCATTGCAGCTATTGCTGATAAGTAAAAACCAAGTAGAGGCATTTTAAATTGAAATGTCCTTATTATATTACTGCTCACAACCCTGTCTGATGCATTGAGGTGATCACTGCTGGTAATCTTGCCTGTGGTAGCCACTAATGTAATCTTGTCTGACCTGGTCACTATTACAACACTAATAATGAACATAAGTACCTCTTCTTACAGAAATGGTTGGAGACCCCTATCCTGTTCATTATTGCTGGATTCCAAGGAACTGCAGCCTCACCATTGTTACACTTACACCACAGCTGCCCCGCACCCTAAGGCACGTTGAGTCTTTGCATTGTAGCTGTGCCTGTTGATTGTCTTCGTAGTAGTAAACAATAGTAGTGATCTTTGCTGCACAAGGACTGCTATCCATCCATTGGATGCCTAGTGTTCAGAATCCTGGGCTAGCAGGGGTCACATGCTGCGTTCCATTGACACTGTTGTATGCTCCTTGCATCAGCTGAGGAAGGCAGGCCCTCTATTGCACCCCTAGTCCCTTCATGAGCCCCTTGTGTAATTGAGGGACCTGGGATGTGTCCCCTCCATGCAGGAAGTCAGCCTTTAGCTCGTCCCTCCACTCAACCATGCTAACGTGACACCTCTGCGGTCTAGGCACAGAGGAGTCTTCGGCACAAGTTCTACCACGGATGTGTTGGCGCTTCTAAGTGTGAACTGCCGCACCTGCCTGCATCCTCAGCATATTGTTTGATTCATTTCGGGGTGCCTCGGGGTGAAAAAATATTTTTGGGGGCACCTGTTTGGGACAACTTTTACTTTTTTTTACTAATTGTCTACTAATTCAAGTCCTATGATGGGAAACAAAATTGAGCCATACGTTCAACGTCTAGATAAGTATATAAAATCGGGAAGAAGTTCACTTTCCCAGGGGCCCGGTTGCCCGCGCCTTCAAAAGTCTCTGCATCCAGGCCAATGCTATATTCTTAAGTGCCCATAGTGCCCCCGCTGCAGCAGCGTGTGCCCGTCCCCTCCCGCAGCAGTGTGCAAGAGACGGCCACTGGTTCACATAATACAGGTAATCTAGTGCAGCGTGATGGATTCGGAACCTTGAGAGGGGTTTCCCCTTGTCTTCTTTCGCCTCTGAGAGCGGAGGTCAGCTGCAGTTCTTTGAAAGAAGCAGCCTCCTTCCACCTGCTCTGCAGGGAAGCGTTGTGTGCTGCCCAATCTTGTCTCCTCTCTTGCCGCGGGAGTGCCTGAGATGCGTCAAGTCCTCCTACGGATTAAACATCATAAACTTCCTCGGATCTCTTCCAAGACTCGCTAACTGCTCTTGCCACAGGGTATGGAGCGAGTCTGTGAAAGGCCTGTGCTTCATCGGCTCTGTGGGCTTCCAGGTGCGCGCGTTTATTAGGTGGTATGTGTGCAGAGCTACATGTGGCAGTGCCTGGTCACACCATACAAAACATTTTATGCTAGCGAGAAAGAGCCTCGCTGTGTTGAAGCCACAGCTCTTTTTTAGGATATTTTTAATATTTGCCCTCTTTGGCTACTTGAACCTCTGTTTCTTTGTCTTCGTATTGCCTTTTCGGTTGCATTGTGAATTTCAGACTCGACAGAGTTGTAATGCTGAACGGACCTGCTCTAACTAAGCACTTCTATATATCTTATCCTTGGTTCACCGCCACAAGGCATTTCGTGGTTCTGGAAATGAAGTTGTGAAATTTTCCTCCAAACTGCATCAGGGAAATAACAGCCGTTGCGCAACTCTCTGAAATCTTGGCTGTTCAGAGCTGTTCTGAGCTATGGGTGTGCAGGTGGCCATATAAATGACGTGCATCTCTGTGGTTCATTTGTCTGTGGACTGCCACATTCCTTGTACATGGACCAGGCCATCAGTGGCGAAAGATACCCCTACAAGTCACACCCCGCACCAGGCTTCTGGGCCTTTGTACACCCTGGAAATGTGATTGTTCGACCTGGCAGTGGACAAACACTCGTACCAGAGATGACTTGTAGTTTGTGGATATAGTGTTGGGTCTTTGCCGTGGACAGCAGCAGGTAGTAGAGATATCTAGTATTCTGTAGATGTGTTCGCTTAACAGAGGGTGCTGGGTTATATTTTCGCTGTTTTACAGTTCCTTGTGTTGGGCCATCACTGAATGGAACAGTTCATGCTCCAGGTGTCTTGTCGTCGGTAAATGTGGTGAAGGGTCCTGGTATGGTCAATAGCTCATTGGCGCCGTCTCGTTCTTAGACGGCGTCATCCCGTTCTTAGACGGTGCTGGTCAATGGCTGTAGATGACCGCTCATATTTTCGATGTCTGTACCTGTGTGAGGCCGTAGCTGTGGGTGTCCGCTCATAGGAGACATGTTATGCTATGTGGACAGTCAGCAGCTTTGAATAGTGAGATGGCTGTAGTCTGCCCGTGTTGTTTCAGTCTTGCCTGTGTGCGGCAGGTCATGTTAGAGCTATCTTGCGCTCTTCAAGTATGATACTGAACCCTCAACATGGGAGACGGCTTCTTTTTGTCAACTTTGAACAAGTACTTATGTCTTTTATAAAATTGCTAACATTTGACCACGCCTTTGGAAAGGGGCAATTTCTCCAAGCGACGGCTACATTTGCACAGGTGCGCCAAAGTTAAACTTTGCAAGCATTGAATCGAAGTCGTGGTGCCCTGATCCGAAGCAATGCTTTATGGGAATGTTGTGCCTTTCTGGTGTTGTTACTTGACGCTTCTATTGCACCTCCTCGGGTGGATTACCTTACAGAGCCGCCCAAGCTGCTTGGACTCCCGTCTGGAGTGCCTCTGCTTGTCAGATAGTCTGATGGAGCTGAATTGAGACCCGGGGCCCCTCAAGTTTCCGTAATTTGGCTGCGATTTTCTCAATACACGAGTGATTGAGTACAAGTACACAGTCCTAAATGGACCATAAAGAGGAGTGGTCGTTTCCTCCCATTTTTCAGTGTGGATCGCCCCTGCACGAGTGTATGATGGGCATCAGTGTACCGCGAGTGTCATCAGTACACGGCTCGCCTCAGCTATGACCCCAGAGCACCGTGGCGTTCCTCCTCTCCAGTGCCGTTTTACAAAAACTCGTCTCGCAGCAGGCTAGGTCTTATGGGGTCCCGGGACCCTGGGCCCTCCCTGCACAAAGTATGTTTCTTGCATTCCCAGGTTTTTGGCTGCTGAGTGAGGCTGGGCCAGAAATGCTCCATCCCCAGATAACAATACATCCAGCCCAGTGCATGAGCTGGGAGTGCGGATTAAAACCAGACATCGCATGATTAATACCTTAGCTTATGCGGCCAGACACTGCGGCTTCCTCCATTTAGAGGGAGAAAAAATCGGCTGAGCTTTTTCTGGTGTCCGTGTGTTTGTGTTTACAGCACTCCAGAAACATGTGTGAATGTCATTAGGCGGTGCCGGTGTGGAGAGGGCAGCGCAGCCCTGCCAGAGGCTGGCTGTCCGCATTGTTAACCGATCGCATGGGGCTTCCTTCCTGCAGGGTGCCGGGAGGAAATGGATGCCGCTGCCTGCAGACTCTTGGACTGAAGAGTCGGCAGCGGCCCAACTCTGGCCCGGGTGCAGGGGTCTGGCGCCATGCCAGGTCGTAGAAGAGTGCCCGTCTAACCGCTGACCAGCCTGGGAGCCTGTCATCTCTCCAGCATCTCATTGAAGATCAGGTGGGCAGACGCCCAGTGCTAGCCAGGGCTCCGGATTCTGGAGCCGGGCCGGGCCTGGCCTCCGAGTGAGGGCGCAGGGGGCCTTGCCAGGCCGCAGGGGCGAGAACGAGATTGCCCACCAGGCCGGAATGCATGTCACCTATCCATCATCTCGTTGATCAGCTGAAAGGAGGACAATTTAATCCGTACAGAGAAAGAGGGAGCAACTAGAGCACCACTTCTCAAGAAGGATCTAAAGAATGAAGCATTCGGATTTACTGAACATCTTTCACCTCTCCTTTCTCTTTGAAAAAGACTCCGGGGCTTTTAGTCGTGTATGCATTGAATGGTACAATGTCACAAAGTTGTTGAAAGTGATATCCCTGATGCGGTATTCAGCATAAGTGGCGAGGAACTCCAGAGGTCACAGTGATACAAACTCAAAGCTATTAATAGGGCTCCCTGGGTTGGTATCTACGAATTGGGTACCTGTATGCACATATACCGTTTCAAGAATGAACCGCATATTCGAGGGCTAAAAGAGAGATCTTTGAGATGCAGAAGACTGGCACCTCAACATCGTCCTATGTAGAGCACTTCAATGCCTTCAGCAAGTATACGTGTGTTTTTTTCCCCTCTGACTTTATTGCAGAAACTTCTACAGGGTTCACAATAGGTGCACAAACCATAGAGTCACAAACTTTGCGGTCTTGCTCCTTTCAAGGCACATTGGGCCATACACAGATTGCTGCAGGCGCAGTTCGTCTTCTAACCTCCCCTCGGGAAATGTAACATGATGGGCTTTTCCGTTAAGTCTAACGCTGATTATGGTTCAAAGTCCCATTTGATCTATCCACTTATCCATATACACTTACTGCAGCCTTCTGTCGGATACACTCAGCAGACCCTAACATGTTGGTGCTCGTGTTTGTATGAAAACATGCACTAGCCTACTGAAGCATCTACGTGCTCTCCCTTAAAAAATGGCAGGTGCTCCTAAAAAGCTTCCAGATTCAGATCAGTAGATTGACACGTAAATATGACATGAAAGCTGACTATGCATTATTACCTCAATTGCACAAGGGTATCCTCTCACTAACATTTTTATCAACGCCATAAATATAAATGTATGTGTGGCCATAAATATTAATGTATGTGTGCTTATGTATAAAAATCCCCCACATCAACCTAACACATTCAAAACATCCCTGGAGTTATCCCAGGCACAAAACAGCCACAGTGCCATATAGTTTGCCAAGTATTCCCTCGGAAACGGCACAGCCATATCCTCTCGAAAGATGGGTATCAAAACGATTCTGAACAACTTGGCTTAAAAATGCCACTCTGACGTGCACCACAACACTGCATCACAGTCATATAATTGGATAATGATATATATTAAAACCACCTCTTCAGGGTGAGCAATGTACGTTAGTTCACCCCAGTGGAAAAAAGTTTTTTGACACACAGATCCATGAATGCACTAAGAATCCTCTCTGAATTGGACACATCTTCGTAGTCATCTACATAGTAAGGACAATTACTAAAAAAAACGTTGGGCAGACAGATCTTCTCTTTGCAAATCCAGTGATAAGACTACACTGACTCAGTTCATCAAGAATTCTGGTAATGTAGAGAGCATCTAGGCTCCGAAAATACAGTGGAACTATACAATGGTAGATGTGCTACATAAATGGTGGTTTGTCTACAATCCCTTAAGTTCCTTGGCTTTCCAGTGTTGAGCAATCAAAAAATACTCTGATAAGATGACCCAAAGATTGGTTTCGGTCACAATATAATATATAAATTACCACACACAGTACATTTCCTATAATTTATTTTGAAAATACCTCATTAGGTCTCGCCTATGCAGCGCGCATGCGCTACATAGGAGACCCGTTGCCGTCGTTCTGCTCTTTTTCAAAGCACACGCTCGTGCTTGTGGCAGCATCCACCTTGCGGGAGCGAGCAGGAGCGCGCCACAAGCACGAGTATGTGCTTCGAAAAAGAGCAGACTGCGTGCGCACGTACGCACCACTCACGGGCTCACCTCCTGCTCCCCCTCTCTCTCACAACAATTAACATTCACAACCACTGGGCCGCGCTTGTGGGTTAGCGCTTGTCTAGTTTGCATGTAATTAGAACTTGGCGCAGGGGCATTGGAGCGCTTTACCTGAGCACCCGATTGAGCTTGCTTCCATTTATTTTACTTATTGCTTTTTTTTTCTTTGTCTACCCCTCTTTTTTCCCACCACAAATTCTCTCGCGTTTATTAACCTTAAATTTCTCTCTAGTTACCTTTCCTTCTTTCTCGGCCTCCTGCGTAGTCTTATCAGGCATGCAGCCGTGGGTGCCAAGTCCTCACCCCAGTCACAGCCTCCGTGTGTATGGTGTTCCCTCTCCTGACCCATAGATGGAGCTCTTTCACAATTCACTCTCCGAGCCTCCATAGGACTGAGTGATGCCGCTTCCCTCAGCAATCCTATCTCAATACAGAATTCTTCATGTTTATCTGTATTGTTATTAACATTATCTTATTAACATTATCTGAAAGAAACAGGTTAGTGTTAGATTCCTTTCCTTAGAATATTCCCAGGCGTCAGACTGGATCCGGAAAGTTTTGCGTAGCAGTACCCCTGCGCGTCGGGAGGCTTCGTCTGTGGCTCCCCGTCCGTCGTTGGCGCCGGGATGACGTTGTCTGAGTACTTAGACACCGCCCTCGCGCACTGACATCAGTTCTTCTTTTTCCGCAGATCCGATTTCCACAACTGTGGCGGTTCGCCGCCATGCCTGGCTGAGGTCCGCCAACTTTTCGGCTGATGTCCAGAATTCCCTCATGGACATGCCGTTTGATGGCCGTCGCCTCTTTGGCGACAAGGCAGACAGTGCGCTTGAACGTTTCAAGGACTCCGGGGCTATGGTCAAGTCCTTGGGCCTGTCGGGCCAGCGCCAGCAAACTTCTGCCTTTCGCCCCTTTCGTGGCCAAGGAAGGGGTGCCCCTTCACGACCTGCCAGCCACGGGCTGAAGACTAACATCCAGCCCAGCGGCGGACGTGGTAACGGCCGTGGCGGTGCCAGGGGACAGCAGCGAGGCCAGTCCACATCCACCCCGCAGCATCCGCCTAAAAGCCCTCCTAGTCCGAGCTTTCAGGCAGATTCAACGCCAGTGGGGGGCAGGGTTTGACATCACCGCCTCCACTGGCGCTGCATCACTTCGGACAGGTGGGTGCTGCAAATCGTCCACAGGGGCTACACCCTCCCCTTCGAGGCGACCCCTCCAGCCATTCCACCGCAGTACCACCGCGTGTCGGGGGATCACTTACAACTTCTGCAAGAGGAAGTTACGGCCCTTTTGGCCAAGGGGGCCATCGAGCGCGTTCCTGGGCCAGAAGTAGGGTCTGGTTGTTACTCCCACTACTTTCTGGTTCTCAAGAAGGGCAAAGGGGGCCTACGCCCTATATTGGACATGCGGAACGTTAACGGCTTCCTCCGGAAGGAGAAGTGCAAGATGCTGACTTTGGCTCAGGTCATAGCTGCCCTAGACCCAGAAGACTAGATGGTAGCGTTGGACTTGCAGGACGCATATTCTCACATCCCCGTCCTGCCGGCCCACCGGTGTTACCTGCGGTTCACGGTAGGCCGCGAACACTTCCAGTTTACCGTGCTCCCTTTCAGCCTTACCAGCGCCCCTTGGGTGTTCACGAAAGTGATGGCGGTGGTCGCAGCTCATCTGCGCAGATTAGGGGTGTCAGTCTTCCCTCTATCTCGATGACTGGTTGTTGAAGGCGGGCTCGCCCCAGACAGTCGTCAGCCACCTCCAGACTATGGCCGACCTCCTGCACCTGCTGGGGTTCTCCATCAATGTGCCGAAGTCACACCTGTGTCCCTCTCAGAAGCTCTTCTTCATCGGAGCGGTTCTGGACTTGGCGCAGTTTCGGGTTTATCCTCCCGAGCAGCGGGTTCAGGATATTCAGGCTCTGATTCCAATCTTTCAGCCTTTATCCCAAGTCTCGGTCAGGTTGACGCTGCAACTTCTAGGGCTGATGGCCTCTTGCATCCTTCTGGTGCATCACGCCAGGTGGCGGATGCGGGCTCTGCAGTGGGACCTGAAGTTTCAGTGGGCCCAGCATCAGGGCAACCTGTCTGACCACGTCCTGATCTCGGAGGGCACTGCGAGACAATTGCAGTGGTGGCTCACGGACCGCGATTGGGTCAGCAGCAGATCCCTCTCCCTACCCCAACCGGAGCACGTAGTTGTGACTGATGCGTCTCTCCAGGGCTGGGGGGGGGCCACATGGGAGAGGCGGAGATCAGAGACCTCTGGTCTCCGGCGGAGTCCCAGCTCCACATCAACCTTCTGGAGCTGCGGGCGATCCGGCTTGCACTGAAGGCCTTCCTTCCCTCTGTCCGGGGAAGTGTACTGCAGGTGTTCACGGACAACACCACCGCCATGTGGTACTGCAACAAACAGGGCGGGGTGGGGTCGTGGACCCTTTGTATGGAGGCTCTGCGCCTCTGGCAATGGCTGGAACACCAGGGCGTCACCCTGGTGGTTCAACACCTGGAAGGTTCCCAGAACGCCAGGGTGGACAAACTCAGCCTGATGCATGATGGATCACGAATGGCGTCTGAGCTCAGACGTGGCGCAAGCCCTCTTTCAGCGATGGGGAGAGCCTTGGTTAGATCTATTCCCCACCGAAGAGAACGCGCAATATCATCAGTTCTGCGCGTTGGAATTTCCAAGGCAGCAATCGCTCGTAGGCGCTTTTCGTCACAGGTGGAGCTGCGGTCTATTGTACGCCTTTCCGCCTATACCACTTCTGCCCAGAGTGCTGAAGAAGATCAGGCGCGACCGGGCTCAAGTCATCCTTGTGGCGCCGGACTGGGCACGAAGATACTGGTATCCCGAGCTACTCAGCATGTCAGTCGATCCCCCGATTTGTCTGCCTCTTGAGGAGGACCTTCTGTCACAGCAGCAGGGGACGGTCCTCCACCCGAACCTGTCCAGTCTCCACCTCCATGCGTGGAGATTGAGCGGGGGCAGTTGAGGCCATTTGACTTGCCTCCTGAAGTCTGTGATGTCATTCTGGCAGCCAAGAGTCCCTCCACAAAAACGGTATACGCCTGCAGGTGGAACAGATTTGTGGCATGGTGCACAGCAAAGGGTGTGGATCCACTCTCTGCTCCCCTTTCAGAGGTTCTCCTCTTTCTTCTTCTCTTGCCCAGCAGGGCTCTGCTCTGGGCACTGTCAAAGGCTACCTCTCTGCCATTTCAGCCTTCTTAAGGCTTCCTGATCAGCCTTCTCTTTTCAAGTGCCCTGTTGTAAATAGATTCTTGAAGTGCTTCACTCGCATGTTTCCTCCTGTCCCTTTTGTGATGCCTCAGTGGGACTTGAATCTTGTTCTGACTTATCTTATGTGCGCTCCCTTTGAGCCACTTCACAATTGTCCTCTCCGTCTTCTCACTCTTTTGACTGCATTCCTGGTTGCCAACACCTCTGCCTGGAGGGTGAGTGAGCTCCAGGTTCTATCTTCTAAGCCTCCTTTCCTTTCTGTCCATCCGGACAAAGTTGTCTTGAGAACACGTCCCTCTTTCCTTCCCAAAGTAGTCACAGCCTTCCACATCGGGCAGTCCATCACCTTGCCCACCTTCTTTCCGCCTCCGCATCCCTCGAAAGAGGAAGAGAGGCTCCACCGCCTGGACCCAAAACGTGCGATCTCATTCTATCTGGGCCGCACTTGCCAGTTCCGGGTGGATGACCAGCTCTTTGTTGGATACGTGGGCGCTAAGAAGGGACGGGCGGTGCACAAACGGACCATTTCTCGATGGGTCGTTTTGTGCATAAAGGCTTGTTATTCACTGGCTAAAAAGGAGCCTTCTGTGGGGCTGCGTGCCCATTCCACTCCGGCCAAGGCGGCTACTACTGCCCTGGGTCGGGGAGTCCCCTTGCAGGACATCTGTCAGGCAGCTACATGGGCCTCGCTGCACACGTTCGCTAGACACTACTGCCTGGACAGCCAAGTCTGGAGAGATGGCTTTTTTGGCCATTCTGTTCTCCAGGACTTTCTGGTGTGATCATTGGTTCGCAGACCCACCACCGGGGTTGGTATTGCTGGGGTATCTATTCTAAGGTAAGGAATCTAACACTAACCTGTTTCTTTCAGATCCACAAGTTACTTACCTTCGGTAGCGATATATCTGTAAGAAACCGTTGTTCGTGTTAGATCCCTTACTGCCCCACCCATCCTCCCCGTTCTGCAAACCGATATCTAGGGTTAAGGTATTCCCTTTGAGGGCCCTAGTTTCATGGCACCAGTGTTGGTTTTGATCATATCTCTGCGTTTCTGGCGCGGAAAAGCTGTGTATAAGAACTGACGTCAGCGCGCGAGGGCGGCGTCTAAGTACTCCGACGATGTCATCCTGGCGCCAACGACGATGGACGTGGAGCCACAGACGACGCTTACCGGCGCGCAGGGGTACTGCTACACAAAACTTTCCGGATCCAGTCTGACGCCTGGGGATATTCTAAGGTAAGGAATCTAACACTAACTACTGTTTCTTACAGATATATCGTTATCGAAGGTAAGTAACTTGTGCATTTATTTGAAAGGTCTAGTTAACTTTGCAGGTGACAGTACGCAGCGGTATTAATCCATTTAAACTAACATTTTCTTTACTTAAAACATCAAACTGAGCTTCCATTTCACTTTCAGGCGTTTCTAAGATGTGAACTGTAAGACCTCTGTCCATTTCCCCATATTGTTCCATACCTTTCATTTCCATGATTTAATGTTTTCTTCATTGTTCCATGCCCCTCTCCAGACTCCCATCACCCTTTTGCACATTCAAAACATTTGCAAGAATGTGAGGTCTGAGCAAGATGTTCGCCACAACACAATAAGAGCATGTTTTGCGCACAAACTCAATTTCAACTTTTCACATTAAGATACATTACACCCATACGAGTACCATCCATTCATGTATCTTGTTGCTGAAGTTCTTCATATGAGAAGCACAATGCCACTTTCATGCTGGAAACCTGGAGAGTGGTTGAATCACACTTGGGCTGCGGATGGCTCTTTTCAGACCTGTGTCCCAGATTTGAGGCTGTAGCACAGGACTAACGTGGGCTTTAGAGTAAATTATAGCTGCCTAGTTCAAGAGGATTCTTGGACTTCAGTTAAGAAAGGATCTTCGCCGCACACATCTATAGGATATCTGTCAACCATTTGCCTCAAAAATGTTTGTGAAGTCAGGCTTTTAACACCTTTTTGGAGGGAGACATAGGTTTGAAAATTAGGTTACTCCATTAAAGTTTGTGGATGTATTTTGTTTGTTAGACTAAAAAGTTGGAAGTGGGTGAGTTGACAGTAATGCTATTGGTAAGATGAGCTGGTATACTACCTTCTTGACTCCACTTGGAATCTCAGCCGTGTTCTGCTCAAACTGACTGATAGTAGAATATTGGGGCCTGAAAACATGGGCCTGACACTGAATGAGTTTTCTTTTTTTTAGTTGCTTAGTTTTCAGCATGGTCAGGCTGGCTGGTGCCCATGGTGATTAGCACCACTTTTGTTTTACCCTTCAGTGTTTTTGGGCAGACCAGGATTGCCTTGCTTAAACAAGTATTGGCATAGCCAATACGTCTTGCCTTTCAGACCTTATAAGTGTTTAGTTATCCAGCACAGTATCCTTGGTGCAACAACATCAACTGTTGCATTGGCTAAACACTTATAAGGTCCCAAAGGCGAGACCTATTGGCAATGCCAATGCTTATTTTTATATAGTTACTAAGATGGGAAAGGTAAAATGAGAAACAACAATGAAACAAGTCTAGCACTTCTTGTTGCTGAATTATCACTCCAACCAGATATTGCACAGTGTAGTGTTCCATAACGTCAGGGAAACACAAATCTGTTTGCCAGAAGTCGGACAGTCGTTTTTTTGTAATCCACACATGTATGCTACATCCTTTTCTGGAAGGAGTTTAGGGTGATACAGCAGGATTGTTTACTTCTGTGGAGTTTGGAGTCAAATGTGATTTGCTGCATCCAAATTTCTTAACAGCTATCATTGTCTCAGAGCCTTATTTGTCTAATGGTTGTTTGCTGGGGTTACGAGGTAGACAAATTGAGCTGCTCATGCCCGACTACTCATTTACAAATGACCTTTTATTTCTAGTGCCCCTGGAGTCCAGGGACCTCTGCATAATAGTACCAACATAGCTTCACCAACCTCTATCCTGGTGCTGGCCAATCGCAAAAGGAATTTTTCCATTTCCTCTGGGTCATGGGATTCCAGGAGCACAATATTAGGGCTGCTGGAGAAACATAGAGCTACCGGACATGTTAAATGTTAAATGTCGTATACTTGTAAAGCGCACAGCAGCCCCAGCAAAGGGGCGTCCCGGCGCTGTATATCGCTGGGGAACCCATCCTGGCTTTCCCTGTGAGATGGTCCCTCCTGGGTATCTCCAAGGTGAAGACAAGCATCCCCGGCGCTGTTGGGGCCGTTAGTAGAGATTAAGGAAGCTATTGCCCAGAGTTGCTGAGTGGGACCCATGGTTGGAGTAGGCACCGAGGCGAGAATTATCGAGTCCGCTGACCATGGCTGAAGACCCTGCCGCGTCTGGAATCGAACCCTGGTCCCGGGCAGACCTCTGCTTCCGGGTCTGCCGCCTCTAACCAGTGAGCCACACCACTCCACGTGGTTGGAAAATTGCTTTGGAGGTGGACCTTTACAAGACTGGGGTATGGTAGCACTGGGTGTTCAAACTCCTAGGCAAATTAACCTTTAGTTGTCCCAGGATGCAAAGAAGTCTCTATTTAAAAGGCTGGTTGAGGACTCTGGTTTAGACATGCAACATGAACTGAGTGGAGGTCTTAAAGGAGGAGGTCCTGGTGTTTTGGTACTTGTTAATTTCTCACTGTTATAATCTCAGCCCTTAGCCAGCTGGGCCAAGAGGATAGGAGGTCTGGGCAAGGTTGGGAGTGCTCTTTGGAAGTATATAAACCCATTTTAGTGCAGTGGAGAAAGTTCTACTTACAGTCACTACTCCAGAGCTGCTTAAATGCCCTTCTATTGTAGATTTTGGCGGCCATATCTCTGCTCCTCACCGTTCTTTGTTTTTGGGATAGCCTGTGTATGGACGACAGAAGCCTTAGATTCATGCAGAATCCCATATTCAGCTCCAGAGCCAGCTCTTTCATGCTGTGGTCCTGGTCTTGAGGGAGAAGTGGTGTTTTGAGTCTCTTTCTTCATAAAGCACCAACACAATAGCTGTGGGCCCATGTATAAGGTCTAACTTTTTAAAGTATTGGAGAAAGAAACCAGTAAACATTTATTGCCTGGAGAGGTGAACACTAGTCACCTCAATTAATTCTGAAGTCTGTCTGATGGTCAGGAAACTAGCAGCGGTAGCCGATGCACAGGCTCTTCCTTGGGCGGACAGTCCTGGAAGTAGTGGAGGTTTCTGACACTACTCTTAATTTCAACCTTGACTTCCTAGCCCTCGACGAAAAAATGCTTATACAAACCGTATGTAATGTTCAGGACATATTCATGACTCCTTATCCATTTTGACTGTGAAGATAGACAGCCCGGACCGATGGTGTATCAGTTCTATATAAGAATCACTTTACTGAAGCATTTATTGGAACTGCCAAAACAGATTCTTCTCCAGTGAACCACCGTGGGAGCGGAGGACGGCGGCCCTGACTGAATGCCGCGGTCCGGCTGCTGAGAGGAGGAGCCGGTGGTCTGCTGCAGGCATTACAGACGACAGCTCTCGGAGGAGCTGTGAGAGAGGCCAAGCTTACGGCCGGAGCCTTGCGGGGAGTTGTCTTGCCGATCCCGTAACCTGCGGCTCTGAAGGTCGGCAGTGAGGAAGAGGGAGCCTGCTGAGGGGGAGTGAAGACTGCGGGGAACGAGGACCTCGGGCTGCCCGCCTCGAGGCCTCCCGGCTCGGTTTGCGCGGCGGGAGCCTGAGGACTGGCTAGAGACATCGTAGCGGAGCCGGATTTGAGTGGCTGAAGGACACGGCGAGGCTGCGGAAGACCTCGGGAAGCCGAGCTGGCCCCGTCCCTGAAGGGGAGAAAACAGGCGGTGGGTTGTGCCTGCGGCAGACTGTCGGGCCTGCTGCTGAGAGTGGGACAGACTGTACTGATTTTTGATATGTGAGGGGACGCTCCTGCCGTGTGGAGCCTTGCTGCAGGGTGCAGAAGGGACCCGGTTGACACTACCGTGCCATGGGAGGAACGGCCAAACAGCGCCAAGGCAATCCGCCGTGAGGGAAACGGCCGCCGGTAAACTACATCCCCCAGAAGCCCAGGGAGGTCACCGAGGGTGACGCGCTACACGCGCCAGCGGCCGCCTACTTCTTCGGCGGGACCCCACGCACCGCGGGACGCGCGCGGTCGGCGCCGGGAGAAGCCTGGGACAAGGGCGGACCCTCTGTGGCCCTCGAAGGCCGGAAGACGCAGGGCAAGGCCACCTCACTTGTTTCTTGCCTGCTTACGGCTGGAAAAAGGAGGTACACCTTTTAGACCTTTTAGACCCCTAACAGTAACTGCCTCGAACACTTTGGCTAACACTTAAAGATTACCGCGGTTACTACGTAGCACGTTGGTCCAGCGTAGGTGTCTGTTCTTACTATATAAGCAACCGACACTATGACTGGTAAAGAAGTTTCAAAAAAACGTTATCTCTCAGGGGGGCCTCGGAAGGGGACTTTGGACAATTACCTAACTAGGGTAACATCGGACATTGAATGCGAAATAGAGAAAGTTGAACAAAGTCCTTTAATAGAAGCCACATATAGTTGCCAATCCCCTTTGGCGGTAGCAGACCAATGCCAAAATCTAACCTTACTGGAGGAACTTAATCTGCTCTGCCAAACTGTATATGCCAATGTTGAAGAGAGAAACAAACAGCAATCAGGTGCCCCATCCAAACCTAAAGTAAGCCATCCGGGAACCCCCCTTTTACCTCCAGCAAAAGCCAACACTCATTCGATAACGAACCCTCAGACTCCCTCTGTTAAAAGAAAGCGCAGAGGTGCCAAACAAAGGGGTAGTCTATTAATAAAACAAAAATTGTACTCTAGTCCCCCCCAGTCATTAGCAACACCCCGAAATCATCCAGGGCATGCTCAATTCCAAATTCCCCTTTATCTACCATATCATCTGATCTACTGGCCCAGATCGAACTTCTTGTCAAATCCTTAATATCCCCACTCGTAAAAAGAATCATGGTAATAGGGGATAAGGTCACTAGTATTGAGGAGACAACGAAGGAGAACACAATACTCTTAAAAAGATTGGTAGGATCGAAGCAGGTAGAGTCTCTAGTCGCTACTGATGTTCCCAAAATCTTGGCAAAAAGCACTACTGCCCCAGTCCAGTTAGTTGCCCCAAAAACGCCATTAATATCAAATACTCGGTACCCAACACCAAACTCGGTAGTACCGCAGAGCACAGTTAATAGAGTAGGGCCGACAAATGTTCCCACGCCCTTAGAGGGGACTTTTCCCAACCATGGCTATATGCAAAGAAAGTTTACCCAAATTGACCTACCGCCGGAGGCCGCTCCATTTGTGTGCATTCTCTCAGGCGTGCCCAAACTAACTAATGGTAAGGTTGAAGGACAAGCGGAATTGTCAAATAAGGTATCTTTCTGGCTAACCAAGAACAGGCCCCTTCCACCAAACATCGATGGGAAAATTTTAAACGTTAGAAGGGTGAAGTGGTTGGGACCTCCACCTAAAGATATAGTGGGTGACCTGATTATAAGGGATCCCCACGTCGTCCCATATCTGCAAGGCTGGCAGCCACAAAAGGGAGACGGCCCAATAGTTACTAGGGAACTGAGAGACTTGTACCCTAGAACCGCATACTTGCCCCCTGTAAGTTTAAACGTAGAAAAGAACCACTGTAGAGGCAATAGAGGCCATACATTCAGCAACTTCAACATACCCATCTGTAATAGTTTTGCTGAATGGCCTGTAAATAATGACTCGAAGCCTGGGGTTGGTCTTTACTTAAATACGTTTTTTCACACTTTGGACTCCCGCATATTCTGAAGCCCATTTGTAACACTGTGGTGAATTTATTGTCTACACTAGGAGAACTGCGGAGGAGACGGTATTAAGTGTGGAAAAGCTACTATGAATAGATTGTTTTCATCAAGAGACATTGAGGGTTGCATCTCTTTTACGACGAATTAGGTTTTTAGGTCTCGCGCCTGCGATGCATATGACGAAGCCATATGCCATCGCGCAGGCGCGATACTATAGTGGCCAGGTTTACTTCCCAGGAGACAGGAGACTGTCACGCGCACGCTCAGGAAAGCGATCAGAGCCGGCCGCGCGCGCGCGTTCCCAATCTCCTGTCTCTCTGGGAAGGACACAAGCAAGCCCCGCCAAGGCACCACGAGCACGTCCCACGCGGGCGCCTACCACGAGGACAACCGCAGCAGCAGGGCAGCCCCGCCGGAGAGTGCGCGGCCCCTCGCAGCCCGCAAACTGCAAGCGGAATCCGGGACAATTATTCGAGGCGTTTCTGAAGGGCCTGCATCATCTATGTTACAAGGTAAACCGCAAGCGGAAGCCGGGACCCCCCAAGGCCACCCCAGCAACACCTCCCACCCCCGACACGCCCAAACAACCGGAGGCCCCCGCACAATGCCTGCAGCCTGCCGGAGCAAGGAGCGCCCCCTAAGCGCGCTACTCCACCGCCGCTTCCTCCCCCCTCCCAAAGACAACCCGACCCTACGAGCTGTTACTCCTTTTTGATTATGATGAGCCTTGGTATGAGTTTAAATCGGTGGATTTTTGTTTTTTTTTTTGAACATTTCTGTTAGCATTGTTCAATTGGAAAGACTCTGCTCAACCAGATGATGCTACATAGATACAAGAGGTACTTGATATATAATTTTAAGGAATGGATTAACTCTCTACACAGTTCCAAAAGTCACAAACCTGATCAGTTCATTTGAAAATAATTAATCTATTTCTGGGCTACTGTAATTGGATGACGTAATGTGGGTATTTGATATTCATATTGTGACTGTCATTTACTAAATTGAATGCTTCATATTAGGGGTGTGCAGAACTCATGGAGTTACACTCTACAGAATTCCACTGAGTAACATAAAAACTCCACAATATTCAGCAAAGTTCCATCTTCCCCAAATTAGCAGCATGTTCTTTCCTCTCTTTCCGCTTTGAGCTATTTCCTTGTCAAGATGTCCTGCAGACTGTGAGTTTCATTGCTTTTTCTGCCCCCTTCCCACCCTGAGAGGGATCATATCACACACAAACACAGAGTACAGGCCATCTCGCTCTGCCATTAGTAGTACTCCCGCCTCACCCTCAGCGAAACGGAGCAGTGCTCTCACACTGCTGCTTAGACAAAGATTGCGATGCATTTCTAGACTGCTGAAACTACAGTGTTTTCTGTAGAGGCATATAGGAACGATGGAAGCTACACAGAACTAGAAAACAGGGAAATTGAAGGCTGGGCAGTTGTAATAACTCCTTGCCCTTTTATTTAACCCCAGTCGGTAATGACTAGTGTGATATTAGCGTCAGAAAAAAGAACTACAGCATATGCAGAAAATAGACTTGGCGTGTTGCTGTTATAAATATGCACACCTTGGTATCCCTTTATACATCATGGAGGTATATTTATTTAATTTAAACCACTGTGTGAGTTTTTTCGATGATTCAATGCAAGTTTATTTAGACCCATTGTCCACGAACGTTTAAAAACCACATCAATAAAACATCACTAAAACTTCAAAAATCACAACTCCTTATTTAACCTCATGAAACTTCATATAATAGACTCAGCATTCCCTTCGACATTTCATGTCACATAGGCCACATAGAACTATAGAATTGGTAAATCAGTTCTAATCGCATTTGAGAAATTCTTTGACTTTTTGAATAAACTTCCCCATGGCACAAACTATGTCTAAGTTATTCATTTCTGTTAGAAGGTTTACTGCTTGAGCCCTGTTTTAATATCGTGCTTTTTAGGTCGCGGCTAAACGCGCGGAAGCGCGTCTCGCCGAGATCTTTTGTTAGCGAGTGTGCTTCCCAGGAGACAGTTTCGGCCGCGCGCATCCTTGGAGCCGATTTGAAACGGGAACGTGCGCTGTGGCCAGGTGCTGTCTCCTGGGAAGCTCAAGCACCACACACGCATGCGCATACACACACACAAGCGCCCATGCACGCACGCACGCACATACATACAGAGACACCCCCCCTGACACATACACACACACGCGCACACACACAAGTGCACCGAGGCCCCCTCTTCCTCCCTCCCTCCCCCCCGCCGTCACCGTCGCACACATACATACACACACGAGCATACACGCACACACACAAGTGCACCAAGCCCCCCAGCCTTTTGGAACTTACCTGGCCAATGTCGGGGACTCTGCTCTCAGCACGCGGCGCCCAACCTCCTGCTGGCGCGGCCCCGGGGCTCCACACCGCTCACAGGAGCCCCGGGCGCGAGACGCATTTGACTCCGCCTGCCTCCTTTTCCGGTCTGGACGTGGCCCCGCCCCCGTCACAGGCGACCGTGCCTGACTTCCGGGGCACAGTGTTCATTAATACAAATGTTTACATGCTGGCTTAGGTGTTTAATCACACGGAGAAGAGAGGATAAAAGCCCAGTGCTAGTGCAATGAGTGAAACAAAACTGCTATATATGTCCTCCTAGATCCAACACACAGTCTTACATCGTAGGTGCCAAGAAATATATGAGAGTACCTACATACTGCATCCGGCCGTGAAGGGCATTTACACTACGGAAGGGAGGATGCAGAGTAGTGAGTGCTGAGTAGTGAGTAGTGAGTGCAGAGTAGTGAGTGCAGAGTAGTGAGTAGTGAGTGCAGAGTAGTGAGTGCAGAGTAGTGAGTAGTGAGTGCAGAGTAGTGAGTGCAGAGTAGTGAGTAGTGAGTGCAGAGTAGTGAGTGCAGAGTAGTGAGTGCAGAGTAGTGAGTGCTGAGTAGTGAGTGCAGAGTAGTGAGTGCAGAGTAGTGAGTGCAGAGTAGTGAGTGCAAAGTAGTGAGTAGTGAGTGCAGAGTAATGAGTAGTGAGTGCAGAGTAATGAGTAGTGAGTGCAGAGTAGTGAGTGCAGAGTAGTGCGTAGTGAGTGCAGAGTAGTGAGTGCAGAGTAGTGAGTGCAGAGTAGTGAGTAGTGAGTGCACAGTAGTGAGTGCAGAGTAGTGAGTAGTGAGTGCAGAGTAGTGAGTAGTGAGTGCAGAGTAGTGAGTGCAGAGTAGTAAGTGCAGAGTGCAGAGTAGTGAGTGCAGAGTGCAGAGTAGTGACTGCAGAGTGCAGAGTAGTGTGTGCAGAGTAGTGTGTGCAGAGTAGTGTGTGCAGAGTAGTGTGTGCAGAGTAGTGAGTGCAGAGTAGTGAGTGCAGAGTAGTGAGTGCAGAGTAGTGAGTAGTGAGTGCAGAGTAGTGAGTGCAGAGTAGTGAGTGCAGAGTAGTGAGTGCAGAGTAGTGAGTAGTGAGTGCAGAGTAGTGAGTAGTGAGTGCAGAGTGGTGAGTAGTGAGTGCAGAGTGGTGAGTAGTGAGTGCAGAGTGGTGAGTAGTGAGTGCAGAGTAGTGAGTGCAGAGTAGTGAGTGCAGAGTAGTGAGTAGTGAGTGGTGAGTGCAGAGTAGTGAGTGCAGAGTAGTGAGTGCAGAGTACTGAGTGCAGATTAGTGAGTGCAGATTAGTGAGTGCAGAGTAGTGAGTGCAGAGTAGTGAGTAGTGAGTGCAGAGTAGTGAGTGCAGAGTAGTGAGTAGTGAGTGCAGAGTAGTGAGTAGTGAGTGCAGAGTAGTGAGTAGTGAGTGCAGAGTAGTGAGTGCAGAGTAGTGAGTGCAGAGTAGTGAGTGCAGAGTAGTGAGTGCAGAGTAGTGAGTGCAGAGTAGTGAGTGCAGAGTAGTGAGTAGTGAGTGCAGAGTAGTGAGTAGTGAGTGCAGAGTAGTGAGTAGTGAGTGCAGAGTAGTGAGTAGTGAGTGCAGAGTGGTGAGTAGTGAGTGCAGAGTGGTGAGTAGTGAGTGCAGAGTGGTGAGTAGTGAGTGCAGAGTGGTGAGTAGTGAGTGCAGAGTGGTGAGTAGTGAGTGCAGAGTGGTGAGTAGTGAATGCAGAGTGGTGAGTAGTGAGTGCAGAGTGGTGAGTAGTGAGTGCAGAGTGGTGAGTGCAGAGTGGTGAGTGCAGAGTAGTGAGTGCAGAGTAGTGAGTGCAGAGTAGTGAGTGCAGAGTAGTGAGTGCAGAGTAGTGAGTGCAGAGTAGTGAGTAGTGAGTGCAGAGTAGTGAGTAGTGAGTGCAGAGTAGTGAGTAGTGAGTGCAGAGTAGTGAGTAGTGAGTGCAGAGTAGTGAGTGCAGAGTAGTGAGTAGTGAGTGCAGAGTAGTGAGTGCAGAGTAGTGAGTAGTGAGTGCAGAGTAGTGAGTGCAGAGTAGTGAGTAGTGAATGCAGAGTAGTGAGTAGTGAGTGCAGAGTAGTGAGTAGTGAGTGCAGAGTAGTGAGTGCAGAGTAGTGAGTAGTGAGTGCAGAGTAGTGAGTGCAGAGTAGTGAGTGCAGAGTAGTGAGTGCAGAGTAGTGTAGTGAGTAGTGAGTGCAGAGTAGTGAGTGCAGAGTAGTGAGTGCAGAGTAGTGAGTGCAGAGTAGTGAGTAGTGAGTGCAGAGTAGTGAGTAGTGAGTGCAGAGTAGTGAGTGTGCAGAGTAGTGAGTAGTGAGTGCAGAGTAGTGAGTGTGCAGAGTAGTGAGTGCAGAGTAGTGAGTGTGCAGAGTAGTGAGTGTGCAGAGTAGTGAGTGTGCAGAGTAGTGAGTGTGCAGAGTAGTGAGTGCAGAGTAGTGAGTGCAGAGTGAGTGTGCAGAGCATTGTGTGCTGTTGAGTGCAGAGTGCTGTGTATTGGCAATGTTAATGACAATGCCATTTATTTGTGATTTAAAGAAAAAAAAAGGTCATGAGCAATGCCAATAGCTCTACCTTTAATGATGCCGAGACCATTGCATTGCAAATGCTTGTTAAAAATTGGACATAAAAACTCTACTTTTATCTCTAAGACCTTCTGACAATCCAGCAGTACATGAAGGATATCACATGTTGTTCCCAAAGTGCAGGTGCATTTTCACTTACTGTCTATCATAAATCCTTTTACCCCGCTATTCACATAACATGGGTTTACCCCAATACTTAACCTTAGCAAATCTCTTCTTAACAGACAGTTAGGTAGCCTATCAATATAGAGGTACTGTTGTTCGTTGTGCCATGCTAAAGCCATGAAACGTACAGAGCTTTTTCTCAAGAGGTAATCTTGGTCCTGTGCTTGAGAGATTTCTTTACCAAGGACCCTAAGTTCCCTCTTGTTGATCTTGATTTGGAGAGCCTAGGGGCACAGCGTAATCTTCATCATGCAGCACGCTTTAGTAATGATATCTGTGGTCCCTTTTACCCACATTTGCTCACTCTTTACAATCTCATCTCTGCACCATTGTGAGATTTTATAATCTTCTCCAATTCCCAGGCCCTGCCCGAAACGTAATAGGGCCACACAAGCTGTTATACCCCATGAGGTTGTTGCCAATTCTAGTATCACTGCCTGGACCACCGACGATTTGGCAATGAAAATACATTTTTTCAGAGTGTTTCCCTCTTGAAAGTCCCATCCGTTTTTACCATTCAAATAAAGCACTTCTACACCACACAAAAATTGGGGTGGTTTCATTTCTGAGTAAGCTTTTAGGACCGGTCTGTTGAACATGTTGCCGTAAGCACAGTTGAATCTTTTTAGTCCCTTGACGGATGCCGATGCCCTCAGCTTTAGTGCATCGAGATGAGTATGCCACTGCAGACTTCTCTCCACCACATCCCCAGGTACCCATATTTTGCTACCTTTTCCAACTTCTCAGTTCCCAGAAACCAAGTGGACCCTATTTTCCTTCGACCAAAGCATAAGATCTTTGTCTTATCCATATTGACAACAAGTTGTTTACTATGACAATATTCATTGAACCTGTTTGGATTTCTCTGTGAGCCAATCTCCGTTTGATCCATAATTGCAAGATTGTCTGCGTAAAGTAGACATGAGATATCTTTCCCATCTTGCTTCGGGCTTACCCCACTTACATTGCCTAGGGTTGATGGTAAGTCTGCTATAAACAGGGAAAAAGGCAGGGGGGCCAATACACACCCCTGCCTCAACCGATTGGAATTTTCTGAGATTAGCTCCCATCTACATTTAAAATTATCTGGGCCCAATTATCGGTATGAGGTACTTGAATCAACCCTAACAAGTCCCTTGGTGTATTACATCCAATCAAAGTCCCCCACAGCTGCTCCCGGTCCACCAGATCAAATGCTGCGCAGAAGTCCATGAAGCAGCAAAACAAACTTCCCCTCTGCTCAATTGACTTCCCCGCAATGGACCAGAGTGCGAAACAATGGTTGACCACAGAACCACTCAGCACCACCACAGAATCACTCAGCACCACCACAGAATCACTCAGCACCACCACAGAATCACTCAGCACCACAGAATCACTCAGCACCACCACAGAATCACTCAGCACCACCACAGAATCACTCAGCACCACCACAGAATCACTCCGCACCACCACAGAATCACTCCGCACCACCACAGAATCACCCAGCACCACCACAGAATCACTCAGCACCACCACAGAATCACTCAGCACCACCACAGAATCACTCCGGGGCACCACAACATCACTATGCGCTACCACAGCATCACTGAATGCCACAGCACCACTCGTCGCCACTACCACATCAATCTGTGCAACCATTCAACAACAACTAGTTCAAATATGTTCTCTCAATGTTTCAAGCTTTATTGCAAATGTCACAAAAAGATGTTAATATTTCACTTCTGTTCTTGGATTTTCATCACAATAAAATACACTGAACATAATCTTCACAAAAGTTATTTGCAAAAGTTTAACCTATTGCCATTATAAATCACAATAACTTTTATTTAAGTATTATTAAAAAAATTAAGACATTGTTATTTGTAATCTCAATACATTTAAGTCACGTAAATACAACACATATTGCATTACAAATGCTATATGTGTCACATTTGCGAAAGTTAAAACTATTGGCATTGTGAATGACAAAGCTATTAATTTCGCTATTTTCAAAACCAACACATAAATAAAATATTAGTCATTTACAATACCAATAGCTCAAACTTTCCTGATGCGAGACCTATTGCATTGCAAATGCTTGTTTATTTAGTTTTCTTTTTGGTGTACTAATTTTATTATTCTTCGATGTATTTCCTTTTTTACTCTGTATTGTAATTAATGTATTTTAAAGTTTATACTGTGCTTTTATGGTTGCACTGTTTCAACTGAATAAAGCTTATTGAACCACCCTGGTGAACTCATTGCTCATTAAAATAGGACAAGTCTCTCCCTTTTTGAAGTAACCCTCTGAGGTCATGACTGACCTTTATAAACTCCATCCTGTTTCAGGACTACCTTTCCTAGAGTAGGTGTTTGAAAGCTGTGTAGCCTCCCAACGTTCTCACTGCATTCATGCTATCAAGCTCTACAGTAGACAATCTTCAGACTCGGCCCTGGTAGGGCTGCATCATAGAGGCAACTCTTTTTCAGGTTGTTATTGATGCACTTTGTCCCCTTGTATAAGAGTGCTCCTGCCTCGTGCTGTTAGATCTGTCTGCTGCTTTCGATGTCGCCCATCACTCTTTGATTAAGATTTCAATAGAACAAATGGGTATCAAAGAGGAATATTAACATGGTTCTCTTATATGTCAAACTGAATAAAAATGGCAAATATTGAAAGCTCTTTCTCTAGCAAGGTCAGCCTGGAACAAGCGATTCCTCAAGGATCTATTCTTTCCTTGACATTATTTATACTCTATTTGGAACTACTTGGTGCTGTCCTTAGGAATTCTGGGTTTGTTGTCAATATGTTGCTGACATCCAAATATACCTAAAATAATGTCTGCCAATGATAATTCTCTGCTCTGTAGCACCCTTTAAAAGGCCAGATATGGATGTCTAATTAATACCTATATCTCAGCCTATCTTAACCACAGTTTCTGTTTATCTCACCAAACATTTCTAACATTACTGTTTAATCATGGATTGATTGCTGTTCGTTCTTGTGTTGTAAACTGACACTGGATCTCCACGACTACTGTTCTAACCTTCAAGGTTACATTTTTGCTATGGTCAAGAGTGTAGGTTATCATCTTCAGTTGTCTTGAGGAATTGAGCAGTTTATTCCTGAACAAGAATTGAAGTCCAGTGTTAGGGCAACTGTCCTCTCTAGACTACTTTATGGGAGTTTGCTTTTCACTGGGCCTCCAAAAGTTTACCTGGTCTATACCCCTCTCCACCCCAAGCCGCGAGATGTTTCATGCGACTGTTCATTTTGTTTCTGAATGCAAGAAATTTGACCATATTGCTCCTGTTCTCATAACACTAAAATGGCTCCCCAATGAAGCAAAAGCACAAATCAATCCCATCAGTACTACATACCATGCCCACCTTTGCAATGTTAAAAAAGTAACTTAAAAGCCTTCTGTTTTAAAGACACCTTTGTTGTGTCTAAGAAGAACAATTTCTACTCGATTATCCAACTTTTGCTTTACCCCAGATTAGCCTCTTAGGATACCTCACCTCCCTGCTGTCCTAACCCCCATTGTATGATTTAGTGTTCCACACTGTGTGGTTTTATTACTTATTCCTCTCTTTTGACTATCACTGGGTTTTCCCAGTGTCTGAAGGAAGCATACAAAACAGTGATGGATGAAATACTTGAATTTATCTCAGCCACTGGTAATTACTCAGGTCTGCATCACAGTCCATTGTTATCTTCTCAGTGTCTGACCCTACTTACAGTGATATCTGTGATATTTGCCAATATCAATTTTTGTTGGAAATTCAACCATTTTTCTGATTATCTGTAACTAATTTGTTCCTGTGTAAAGCTTGCATGCTGATTCCATTCCGCCAAGTTTGAGCTATTGATATAGCATAAAAATTGCAATTTTCAATAGTATGAAGTGGTTATATGACATAACCACGCATGCCATTACCACGCATGCCTTTACAACGCGGTCATTACAATGCATGTATATATATATATATTTTTAGCAAAACAATACTCTTTCCGGCATAGAGTGACACATAAATGATCAAAAAGAAGCAGAGAACTCTGGGTAGTTCTCAAGTTTAGGTAGAAAGCAGCTCCTGTATAGAGCACTCTCAACACCAGCAACACGCTAGATCTGCTGAGCTCAAATGTCTGCTTTTCTGTCAAAGTCTTTAAGCATAGGATTAGCACAGTGCCATTCAATCTGAGATAGAAAGGGACAAAGCCTTTTGCCATTTCTACAGCAAAGTCTTTAAGCATAGAACTAGCACAGTGCTGGCCAAGCCGACTTGTAATCTTGAGAATTACTCAGAGTTCTCTGCTTCTGTGTGTGTGTGTGTGTGTGTGTGTATATATATATATATAAGTTTGCGTGGTAAAAGCATTCATGGTTCCGACTGCGTGGTAAAGGCTGTTTCCCAAATGAAGTAAGGAAGGGTTCCCTTTACACCATTACCCCTCTAGTATGGAACTGCAAATAGCACAGGTATATTGAACGCAATCACACAGGAAGTACCCCATAGTGCTTGCACATATATAAGTGCATGGCAAAAAAGACTGCACTAGGGGTGACAACAGTGATCTTGCCTGAGCTCTACTCATATCTAGGGAATACAGAAAACGCTGTGCCCAATAACCTCTGAATAACAGATTAGGAATGGGAAGAAGGCGGGATAAGCAAGGAGCATGAGTGAAGGAATGAGCAGTTCAGACAGGAGCTGGTGCAGTGTAGTTGGTAGACGGGTGAATCAGGCCTCATAGTGTTCAAATCAATGTAGAATATATGAAAAATAGTCGGGTAGATTAGGGTGAGCCCTAGAAAGCAGAGTATTTCCCCTTCCTCACATTGTTTTACTGTGTTTCCTTCATGCTACTCTCTGTAAACAACATGTTTAGTTTTGGACTGCAGTTAAAGATGTTGTGGGCTGTGGGGGTGCTTGGTACGGAGAATAGCGGTAAGAAGGAAGAGCTGGATGGCTACTGGGTTACACTCAGTTTTCTTTAGGTGCTTGATTGGCTAGGAGGATAAAGGCATCCGTGTTCGAGAAGCCCTACACAATATGATGAAAGCCAGACCTTGCCACTCGCCAGCTTTCTGTGGGCTGTGCTGGATTTACAGGCGAAGGACATGGCCTGATTTGGCAGGAAGGCTGGAGTGCCGACTCCCCTGTTCTATGCTTGCTGGAAGCTTGTGCTTGACTAATGCTTGAGCTGGTTTCAGACACTCCTTTCGAACACCGTGAAAAGTGCTCGGTGCACACATAAGATAAAACCCTGACTGTTTTGATCCAGCATTTCTGGACATTTGCAGTTTTTAAGACTCATGACTAGAGTGCCCAGAGTACAATAATAATAAGCACCTGCAGTCCTATTCCTCATTCATGTATACCTTTAATCAGATCACCTCCTTGCATGTTCTTTGCGCCTGAACATTTTCGGTGGGTTGTTACTTGTTCCGTGTGCATGTGTATATTGTATGAATGGCAAAGGATTAGTGTGAATATTTGTGCAGTTTTGACAGTGCGCTGCAAGGAATCAGTTTTGGCTTTTGTGTGTGTGTGTGTTTCTCAGTGTCTTGGTACAGGATGGTGGAGATACTTTGTGAGCCGGTACTGCATACTTGCCACCATTTTGTGACCAAAAAGAAGTAGGATTTTTCAGGTTTCTCACAAGCTAATTAGCATAATGATGACATGACGTAAAAAGACATTGTATGGTCTGACCTGGGTGTGGATATTTTCAACATTGTTCATGGACAAACGGAAAGGCGGCTAGAATGTCCCTTGAATCAATGTTAAACGGTATCAGTGCCACACTATTTCTGTTGTAACCCGGCTGAGAGTCAGTCCTCCTCTCTGCACGAGGGTCTGCTGGAGAGGGTTGAGGTTCATACATACTGCCTGTTGAGCATCCAGAATAAATGTAGACAACAGAGCACGCCCACCTCTCTGGATTGGGCCTCCAGGCGTGTCCTTCCCAGGTTATGGTGCTTTGGCTCCCTCATCTTCCAGCATCAACACCTGCTTGGATTGGGAGCATGGGATCCTACTCCTGCTGCTGTCCCATTGAGGATCCTTGGCCTTTCGTTGTCTAAGTGTGCAGAGTGGGGAGTGGAGGGGGCCACAACTCAGACAACAGTGCTTTCCTGTTTACAAAATAAAAGGAGCGCAAAATAATTAGCATATTTGATATCACAGAATGTTATCACGCTTCCTTTAACATTAATAAAAGCTAAAATGAAAAAAACGTCAATATAAATGTCCAATAAATTAAATTACGCCCAACTCTTGATAACGTTTTCTCTCTGCTTATAATGGAGCGGAGCACCACTTCCACTCTGAGGTGTCCAGGGCAGTTTCTCCTATCCACTCTAGAGGCAAGGCTCTACTTACAGCAGATCCCATAAACCGGGTCTGCACATAATAGAGCACTGACAGGAGTCACGTTTAGGGTTCAGGTTCTAGTACTCCTCATCAGGTATGACATTTAGATTCCCTTCCCATCCATCTCCGCCTCACTCAAAACCACCTAGCCTTCAGAAAACAGCTTAAAACCTGGATATATTCGATAAGTAAACCTCCCTCCCCTTCCTTAAGCGCCTTGAGACCCTCTGGGTATGTAGTGCGCTGTATAAATTTTGACTTGACTTGAGCGAGTTTAGTGAGAGTTACACTCACTCTCAGTGAGTGAAACTTGAGGTCTCTGCTGCAGAGGGTCAGATGCTTCCCGACTTGTGACGCTCAGAACGGGGTGTGTTCCACTTTGGGAGTACATTCATTGAGTACCCCTACAGCCTGCGGATCTATATAGCCTCTGCCAATGTGAGTCTCAGGTGGGAGGTTAATAAGGCTCAGGTTTGCAGAGTGTTTTTTTCTTTCCTCGCAGATACATTCTCATATCCTGGAAGTGCAGGTGACATAACTGAAGACTGCACATATGATGCTTTGCAAATGAATCACTTCAGAGGCTCTACAAGCACCAGAGTGCTTGGAATAATGGACATAAGGTGGCAGAGCCGGTCGCTCTCTGATGACTCTGCACGATTATGCTGAAGAGAAGGAGAGCTCACCTGAGAGTGGCATCCAGCTGCAGTCGGAAACATCGAGCTTCAGATAAAAATAGTGTGTGTCTTGTAAATCCGTAAAGGTAAATTTAAAAAATAATGCTGCCCTTGCGCTGTTCGTTTGCAGCCGCTTTTGCGACAGAGAGTGACAGAAACACTCTGCTCATAAGCAGCTTACCAAAATAGATTCAGTGAAGTGAAAGTTAGCAACAGCCATTCGAGCAGGTAAGACTCTGTGGTGCTCTTTCCCCCCTCTAGAGGTGAATTCTGGTGACTGAGCACTAGCAGCCTGGATCGGTCTGCCTCAGGTAGAGAGGCAGTACCGGCTGATATTGAACTTTTTGGTCTGTGGGCCTGAAGTGCCGTAGCCCAGAAGCCTTTAAAAGCAGTAGGTGGTAGGACTCCTCCAAAAGCGGTAGCTTCCACCTAAATCAGGTGGGTTAGCAAGTAAAGCATTTAACCATTGCTCCCTCTCCCCTGTTGTAATGTAAAGTTCCTTAGTCAGTCTGGCTTGATGAACTCCTGTAGTGCATGCCTTCTTCGGTGGGGTGATCTCCAGCAACCCCTCCTGTCACCAGACAGAGCACTTAACCTTATTCCAGACAATCAGAAGAGAAATTGTCAGGAATCATGACCCAGGCTTGAGCTTGGCAGGAAAGCAGCAGAAAGGCAGACTCTTAACTCTTGAACATACTATCTTACAAACTACACTGGTGGGCATTACCTCCTTGGTCATTGAGAATTCCTGGAGCACCAACCTGGCCACGGAGACCAGTTCTTATCGACAGTGCTCACCGTGCAGCCTCTGTATACTCTTTACATTTTAGGCATACTTCTAATCAGACCCTGCATGCACACATTTGTGCACAGTGTATGTCAGATTGATGGTTCACATCACCCATTAATGACCTTTTTCCAAATGGCTCAGGTGACTAGAACTGGATCTATGTTTAAGGGGTGATTTTTATGTTTGTTTGTATTTGAATTCGTCCTCCTAACTCCCACTTCTGAGTGAGTTCAACTTGTAGACAACAGAATGAAATATACTAAAGGGGTATTGGCTAACCTTTGCAAGCAGTAGTTTAAAGAGTCCTTGACCAAGTGGGAAGATCGCGTTTCCCCATCTTTTGATATTTCTAGGTCAACACCGCAATCAATAGGTCCTTGAGGAGGCCGACTAGTTCTGACTATTTTTTCATCTTGTTAGTCCCAGACCTATGGCGTGCGCAGTATGACAAGTTTTGTAGGTTCATAAATGGTTACATGAGCAGTCTTGTTAATAATCAGCAGATGCCTAGGATTCAAACAGTCCTGGCGGGTTATTTATTGTCTGACTTCTTATGAGAGGACTTGCAGAGTGAAGGCTTGTCTGCCACAAGTCAGAGTGCGACTCCTGGTCCTCAACTCTTTAGACTAGAGCATTCAAGAGTGAAATATTTAACAATTAGATCAGTTTGCTTCCAAAAATCCAGCCAATTTTAAAAGTTAATAAAAAGGCATATATCACCGAAGCAGTTATGGGCTAGGCATTTGAGTGCTCCAACTTTGTCCGAGTCTTCCTGGAATATGATACACTGACGACACGAGAACATTTAAAATTCAGTGATCAGAGCCGCAGACTTACTAATATGACAGGTCTCGTGGCCGTTCTGGAACGGCCCTTTGAAGGATTGTATCACCTTCAAAGATGGTGCACAACTGATTAAAACCCCAGATACAGCTCCTGCTACTCCAGTAAGAGTCAACGCTTGACTTTTTTAAAGAAACTCAGCACCTACCTGGTCAGACTTTGTTTCTGTTTCTCTAAACGTACGAGGACCCATGTGGCTTGAACACAACAAAGATGCGTCACTTGATACAGCATTGACATTTGGAATGGAGCGCTAGGCATTGTGTTGAGAGGGACCGATGTTTTTCAGATGCGTAGGGCCACCTTTGGGTGAATAATCTGGGGAAGGATAATTCTATCAATAGACGGACGTTTCTCCAGTTATGGCGTTCTTCTCATAATAGCTTGAATTAACAGTTAAACTGGAATACCTATCACCTGATCCTGACACTCGTATGTTGTGGGGGATTTTCTGAAAATAAAGTACTATTTAGAACTGTACGTGCTGTAAAGTTTACTGCTTAAGCCTGTCACCCACCACTTCCCTACCTCTGAACCAAATGAGGTTGTCAGCAGACCCATCCCATCTGCAGCCCGCCTGGCCTCGGGGCATCCCACGCTGGCAGCTCTCCCACGTCTTTTGGCATGTGAAAAGAAGAGCCACCTCCAAAGGCAGGGCTGGGCTCTTCACAACTCCCGTCAGCCTGCCTTGTCTGGAGGAGGCACACAGACTCCTCCTTTCATGCCTTTCCAGACAAGTGTTGACAAAACCTCGCCCAGCTCTACCTGTCACAACCAAACACTTCATGGAAAGCAAACTTGGCAGTGGCACCACCCTTGAGTAATTGCATTCCTCGATATTATGCTTTAGAACAATGTGTTTGTGGTATCACTGGATGTTTGGTCCCATTTCAAGATGTTGCAATGTTATGTCATCGCTTTTTGTAGAGAGGCTGTTGTGCAGGTTCAGGGCGGCCAGGCATCTCAGCAGCTGTGTTTCACTGTGTCCCACGTGAGTTGGTCACCCATGATGGAAAACAATTCATGGGTGATTCCTGGGGTAGGTACACCAGATATGAAAAAGAAGTATAATGACACACCCGTATGGCAAGCCCTTGTGCCCCGAATTAGTCCTACAGCTGCATTTGGCATCGTATGTAAGCTAGAGCAGAGGCCCTTCTTCCTGCGTGGCACAGGTTCATAAGATACTTAACTAACCTTTCCAGGTGAGAGCTTCGATATTTAGAGCAAGAACAATAATCCATGAAAACAAAAGACACACAGTGAAAACACAAAGTCCTCCATCCTCAAGCACCACCATCCTCTTTCTTTATCTTCGGGTTTATGTTGGTGGCATAAGTAAAGTGCTGGGGTGTAAATCCAAACTGAACCTAGTCCATGAAGTCACTTTAAAAGCCAGCGGATGAAGTATGCAAGTTGCACAACAGACAGTTACAGTTGAGACTGATGATGATAACGTCATGCCAACAAGCCTCGCTTTTAAAATTCGCTCTGTTTCAATCATGGCATTTATGTAAAGGTCAAACATAATTTCGAGGCACAAAGAAGTAGGCAAATATGTGATGACATACTAATTCAGAACCTGTGCCTCAGCACCTACATACAATCAGCCCATTCTCCAGCTGAAGGGTATTCTTATGATCAGGACAAATGATGTGGGATTTGAGTTGAAATGTATTGTTTCCCTTAAAAATCACCTGATAATGTTCCCCTGACAAACGTCTACCAAATTGTAAAGGTTTCTCAGAGTATCCAACAGCCCAACTGACCAAGAGGCAAATAATACTCAAATTGGCCATGATGCATGCACCTACTAAAAGGAGGTTGCTTGAAGTGTTTTTAACCAAGGATTGCAATTGTTTTAGATACAAGGGGCTCTAAAGGTGTTCGCCCCCTCTTCAGCGTGATGCTTTCAGCTTCTTCCCCATCAATACCCTTACTATAGTTACATTTGGTCACATCTCTGCTAGTAGATGGGTGGTTGAGTGGCCTGTTAAGCCTTACGCTCTCTTGTGGCAGTATCGGTCAGAAGGGTGTGTATGCAGTAGTGAACTTGAAGCAGCAGCATGCGTGTGCTGCTCCACCCAGTGAGTTGTATGGTGAGCTCCACAATGCCCATGTGCTGCGGGTTTGGCACTGCTGTGTGTGCTCGTACCCGTGCCACTCTGAATTCTATTTGAGGTCTATGTGTCTGCATGTTACGTTGCTCTTGCAGATACCCCTCCTTAAGGGACCTGTGTTCACTAAACCCTATGATGCGTATTGCGGTTTCCCAACTTCAGTGTTGGTCTAACACGTAGGAGGCAGTCTTGGTTTAAGGCAGGTCCTCAGCCCAAGGGTTATGTTGGGGAATACACAGCACAGTGAGTTGAGCACTTGTTGCAGAGTTCAGTGTGTCACCTGTAGGTCAGATGTTTGAGTGCACCTTCCATTATTCCACGATTGTTAAAGTGTGAACCATTCTATTCCAGTAGTTGTTGAAGCACAATTTAGTTTGTTGTCTACACATTATAAACCATTCTGTAGTAGGGGATCTCTGTGTATAGTCATAATCTAGTGAATAGTCCCGCCCATGTGCGTGGAGCCCGGCAATCAAAAATAATCTATTAAGTTGTCAAAAAATGCACAACTGCAAAGACACTTAAGAGAGAATTTAAAGACAAATAATGCAGCCTATATCCACAGGCTACACTGTCCAGTACTTCAACTAGAAATTCCACCCAAAAAACCACACAAACAGCACAGCCTGCCTAGTTTCCTCCATAGAGAAACTTGTCTCTACCAGTAAAAGCCTCTGGAATGATAGAGAGGAAGGCATGGACAGACAAGCCCCATAGGCTGCCATTATTTGGCTTAATTAGGATACTGTGCCTTTAAGAGAACTTTCCAGAACTTCTCCCAGTATCCCAGAATGCACAGCAGGTCCCTTTTACTTTCAGTTCTTTTTTCCGGCTCCTGCTAATAGGACCCTGGCATTGAGCTCTCCCTTTTTCAAGGGTTTATTGGATTTTTGTGCACTTTTGGTTTTAAAAGTGTTTTCAGTTTGTGTACTTGGTGTTTCCCTTCACTCCTGTGTATTTGTTCAGGCTTTTTAGGGCTGCTCTCTTCGACAAGTGCTCAGCATGTGGAAGGAAGAAGTCCAAGACTGATCCACACGACGTCTGCCTACTCTGTCTCCCTGAGGCACATGTCCCTGAAGAATGTGACATCTGCCAGAACTTTTCAGCAAGGACCATGAGGGAAAGGCTGAAGATTAGGCTTCAAGACCTAGAGGAGAGACGTCTGCAGGCTGCAGGTGGGTCTGGGCAGGCTGGGAAGGCTCCCTCTGCCTCTGCTGAGGCCTCTGGGGGGCTCCCCAGAGGCAGGAAGCCCAGCAAACGGTCCCGGTCTCCCTCGATTACATCGACGACGACGTCAAGAGGGATGACGACGGTGTGTTCCCCATCTCCCCGGGGCTCCGGGTCGAGACGGCGTGAAGGATCGACGTCGAAGGGCCTGGGTAGGCCGCCGTCGAGATCACCGTCGACGGTTTCTTCGTCGTCGTCATCAGCGTCGAGCCATCAACGTCGAAGAAGGATCGACAGGCGTCGGCGCGCGCCGTCGAAGCGACACCGCCGGTCGCTGTCGAGAAGACGGTCGGCGTCGAGGGGATCCTCGACGTCGAGGACCTCGAGAAAGAGGTCGGCGTCGAGAAGGAGTCGACGCTCATCGTCGAGGACTGAGCGTTCGACGTCGCGGAAGAAGCGTTCGACGTCGCAGAGGCGGCGTTCGACGCCGGAAAAGTGACGCTCAGCGTCGAGAAGAAAGAGGTCGGCGTCTCGGAGACTTTCCAAATCTCCTAAGCGGCGCAGAAGGAGTTCTGGCGCCAGAAGTCACGCTGGGTCTGGTGGAGGTCGCCGGAGACGGCGATCACCTACTGGAGGGGCCGGTTCGCAGTCCCCTCCCCCGAAGAAGTCACCGGGCTCGGTGTACTCAGTGGTCTATACACCACCTTGGCCGAAGACGCCCCCACCTCCTGTACCGAAGGAGGATCCTCCCATCAACCCTCCGTTTCCACCACTTCCTCCCTCTGGACAACTACCACCACTGCTTCCGCCTCATGGGCCCGCTCCTCGGTCGGAGATACCTCCTGTTCCTCCGCCAAGGTCGGTGTCACTGCCTCCACTCCCTACACCGCCTAAGGGGACGCCTAAACCAAAACCCCAGGATAGGCCACGGAAGACGCCTCCACGGAGACCTGCGGAGCGTCCACGAACTGGGAGATCACAATCTCGTTCCAGGAGGAGGGAACGATCACGCAATAGTTCATCCACGCGGTCGAGACGACGCCACAGGAGGTGCAGGTCTCGTTCCCAGACGGGGTCTTCAGGGACCAGGGACTATTCTCCGACTTTGTCGGAGTCACCGGAGACAAGGGTGTCATCAGTTGACGATCTGGTGTCCTTTCATGATGTCCTGATAAGAGGTGCAGCAAAATTGGGCATCTCGTTGACGGAGCCCATGCCCAAGACATCGGTGATCTTCGAGATGCTGCACCAGAAACGTCTGTCTCGGCCATTACTACCACTGGTACCAGGCCTGGAGGATCCGGCCATGGACCTTTTTCTCACCCCGGCGGTGACTAAGGGGGCCCCCTCGGGACTACCGAAAAAATACCGGGCTCCCAACTCGGATCCGGCCTTTCTAAGGGTGGAACCTCCTCCAGACTCTGTAATAGTGACGGCGGCTCGAAAACAGCATGCCACCACTCCTTCATCCACAGTCCCACCAGATAAGGAATCTAGATGGCTGGATTCGGCTGGGAGGAAGGTTTGTGGGACGTCGGCGACTCCATGAAGGCTGCGAGTCCCACGGCCTTGTTGGGGCGGTATGACCGAGCCCTCTGGGAATCCCTCCAGCAGTTTGTAGAATACCTGCCTCGTGACAAGAGAGAAGATTTCCAGGAGGTGTTGAATGAGGGGATGTTGGTGGCGAATCAGGTCATCAGCGCTGCAGCCGATTCTTCCCTCCTGGTGGCACATGGCTTCTGCCATGGGATTAACCAGCGAAGACACGCCTGGCTCCGCCTCACGTCGCTGAAACCTGACGCACAACAAAGGGTTGCCAATTTACCATTCTCTGGCGAAACCCTGTTTGGAAAAGATGCGGATGACAAAATGGCCCGCATGAAGGCGGAGGCCGAGACACTCACAGCTGTGGGTCAGGAAAAGCCCAAGGATAACAAGAAATCGTACCGTCCGTTCCAGAGACGCTTCGGTGGACAGGGCAGAGGGCGTGGCCAGTCTTCGGGACAGCAGCAGCAACAACAGCAGCAGTTCCGAAGACCGTTCCAGAAGCGCCAGAAAGGCAGAGGCGGCCAACAGTCGTCACCAGCGACCAAAGGCCCGGCCGGGTCTAGGCCCTGAGCGCTTACTTCCCTTGCATCCGTTACCCACTCCGGTGGGGGGGAAACGTTAAATTTTTTCTTGCAGAGTGGAGAAAAATTACTCAGGACAAGTGGATGCTGAATATTGTTTGCAATGGATACAGTCTTCGGTTCACCAGCCCGCCTCCAGCAATTCCACCGGTCAGCTTGCAGTTTCAGCTGCGCGAGCTCCAGGCGGAGGCCGTTATCCTGTTAAGGAAAAGGGCGATAGAAGATGTACCTCTGTCTCAAAGAGGAAGAGGTCTGTACTCCCGGTTCTTCCTGGTTCGCAAGAAGGACAAGAACGGGTTCAGGCCCATTCTGGACTTGCGACATGCAATCAAGTGGATTCGCAGAGAGAAGTTTTGCATGCTGTCGTTGCATCAGATTTATCCTCAGTTGCAACAGGGAGACTGGCTATGTGCTATAGACCTACAAGATGCGTACTTCCATGTGCACATTGCACACAAACACAAGAAGTTCCTGTGATTCCAAGTCGGCGCCAATCATTATCAATACACAGTACTGCCATTCGGACTGAAGTCTGCGCCGAGAACATTCTCGAAGTGCATGGCAGTGGTAGCAGCACACCTGAGGAAGAACAAGGTGTTCGTCTACCCGTACCTGGACGATTGGTTGATCAAGGCCTCCTCCTTCTCTGAAGCTCGAGCACACTTCCAGAAGACGTGCGTTCTATTGAACAAGCTGGGGTTGCACATCAACATGTCCAAGTCTGTCCCGACTCCGGTCCAAAGCATACAGTACTTGGGAGCCTCCATCAATACGCTGCCAGCAAGCGTGTCTCCTTCGGAGGAGCGACGGTTATCACTCCTTCGGAAGGCTCAGGCTCTTATGACCACTCCATCTACAACAGTGAGGACGGTGTCTTCTCTACTGGGATCGATGGCCTCTTGTATCTTCCTAACGCCACATGCACGACTGCACATGAGACCGTTGCAAGAGTGCTTGGAGGACCAGTGGGATCAGAGGAAAGGATCTTGGATGACAAGATACGACTGTCTCTGCATGCTCTTCAGTCTCTGAAGTGGTGGTGTTCAGCGGAGAATCTCCTCAGAGGGGTTCCCTTCCACAAGGACATTCACACTCAGACCGTCGTGACGGATGCTTCCCTCCACGGTTGGGGGGCGCACTCCGGAGACTTACAGATTCAAGGAACGTGGTCCCCGATGGAGGCCACGTATCACATCAACTTCCTGGAACTCAGAGCTGTTCACTTGGCACTGAAGGCCTTTCATCCGTCCTTTCAGACCAACTCTCTGCATGTACAGACGGACAATACGACCACGATGTATTACCTCAACAAGCAAGGGGGTTCGAGATCACGCACTCTGTAGCAGGAGGCGCAGGCGATCTGGCACTGGCTTCTGGCCAGAGGACTGACGATAACGGCTACCCATCTGCCAGGTGTGCAGAATGTTCAGGCGGACGCACTGAGCAGACTGATTCAGGAAAACCACGAATGGGTCATAAACGACGAAGTACTAGGAGAAGTCTTCGCAAGGTGGGGTACTCCAGACGTAGATCTGTTCGCCACCGCCGAAAACAGCAAATGCCGAGACTTCGCCTCCAGGTACTACCAGCAGGGGACGCTGGGGAATGCGCTATGGATCAACTGGTCGAACAGCTTTCTGTACGCTTTTCCACCCATTCCCCTGATTCCGGCGGTGCTCATCAAGCTGGCCCGGTCCAGGGCGCGGATGATACTTATTGCCCCAGAATGGCCCAGGCAGTGGTGGTTCATGGACCTGCTTCACCGGTCTCTCCTTCCTCACATACGGCTGCCGTGCAGGCCGGACTGTCTCACGAAGTTCGGGGGCAGATGTTGCACCCCAACCTCTCGTCTTTGAGTTTGGCGGCATGGCTCCTGAGATAGTGCAATATGGCCATTTGAATCTGCCTGAAGATTGCATGGTCATACTGAAGGAGTCTAAGCGACCTTCCACTCGGACTTCCTATGTTTACAAGTGGAAGAGGTTCTGTATCTGGTGCAAGTCCAAGAACTATGACCCGACGACGTGCAAGGAAGATGTCATCCTTCCTTACCTTCTACATTTGGCGCAGTCTGGCCTTAATATTCATTCCATTAAGGTTCATCTCGCTGCATTGACTGCCTACAGGAAATGCCCTTCACAGACTTCCTTCTTCCAGATCCCTGTGATCAAAGATTTTCTGGAAGGCTTGAAGAAAGTATTCCCTCCTGTCAGGCTCCCTTCGCCTTCATTGGAATTGAATGTGGTGCTGTCCAGGTTGATGAAGGAGCCTTTTGAACCTATTCATAAGGCTTCGTTGCAGCACCTGTCCTGGAAGGCGACGTTCCTTGTGGCCATTACATCGGCCCACAGGGTGAGTGAAATTCAGGCGTTGTGTTGCCAAGAACCTTATACTGTATTTCATGCTGCTAAGGTTGTTATGCGTACTCACCCTAAATTTCTTCCCAAGGTTATTTCTGATTTTCATGTCAACCAGACCATATCTTTGCCTACGTTTTTTCAGAATCCTTCATCTCCAGCGGAAAGGTCTTTACATTCCCTGGATATTAGGAGGGTGTTGAAATTTTATCTGGATAAAACCAAAGATATTCGTAGGTCAGACCTATTGTTTATCAATTATGGATCGGTCAGGACGGGTCTTGCTACCTCTAAGCAGTCCATCTCTAGGTGGATTGTGTCCTGCATACAGCTGTGTTACCAAAAAGCTAATAAGACCTTAGGGGGTAAACCTAAGACTCATTCCACCAGGGGAAAAGCTGCCACGACAGCTTTGCTCCGTAATGTTCCAATTGCAGAAATCTACAAGGCGGCCACTTGGAAGTCGGTCCATACCTTTGCTAAGTATTACTGCCTGGACACTGATGCCAGGGCAGACGCTCAGGTTGGGCAGGCTTTGCTGCGAAATTTGTTCGCACAATAGTGGTGTTAATTCTCGTTCTCCACCGCCGCTTGGTGTGGGGATGGGCTTGCCATTCTATTCACTAGATTATGACTATACACAGAGATCCCCTACTACAGAAGGAGTAGTTTCTGTCCTGTAACTCCAGTTCTGTAGTAGGGGTATCTCTGTTATAGTCATAAGCGCCCGCCCTCCTCCCCGGTGGAGAAAGATATTCATGTAAGGAATGCTACAGGTCTGGCGTGTTACGCCTTCAAAAAGAACTGAAAGTAAAATGACCTGCTGTGCATTCTGGGATACTGAGAGAAGTTCTGGAAAGTTCTCTTAAAGGCACAGTATCCTATTTAAGCCACATAATGGCAGCCTATGGGGCTTGTCTGTCCATGCCTTCCTCTCTATCATTCCAGAGGCTTTTACTGGTAGAGGCAAGTTTCTCTATGGAGGAAACTGGGCAGGCTGTGCTGTTTGTTTGTTTTTTTTTGGTGGAATTTGTAGTTGTAGTACTGGACAATGTAGCCTGTGGATATAGGCTGCATTATTTGTCTTTAAATTCTCTCTTAAGTGTCTTTGCAGTTCTGCATTTTATGACAACTTAAGAGATTATTTTTGATTGCCGGGGTCCACGCACATGGGCTGGACTGTTCACTAGATTATGACTATAACAGAGATACCCCTACTACAGAACTGGAGTTACAGGACAGAAACTACTCCTTAATGTCATTCCTTCTGGGAACAAATTATTAAAAAGTAACTTGTCAGAGGAAGGGTGATATTTATCCTGAGTGATTGGTGAAAGGGTTGCTACATTAATAGATGTTTATCCTTTTTAGCTTCCTTGTGTACATCCAAGGAGTATCAGTGAATTACAAGTTCTGCTCCAGGGTGGGGTTTGGGCGGGACTATGTAAGGGGGCGTAAGAACCAGACATGCTGGGCTAAAGCATTGTCCGGAAAACCCTTCACTCCCATTTCCTCACTAATTTTGCTTTTCTCGTTTGGTGGACCTTGCACTACATTTTAATATGAACTTCCAATCCGCTCTGAACTTGTACCCAGAGAGTTGTCATCCATTGGCTGGGCCAATGGTAGAAGACAGTGTATGGCATCCAAGACCTAGCTTTTCTGGAGTGCATAGGAGTTGCCCGCCAGAGACTTGCATTGGAATTGTTTCTCTCCAAAGACTAACATAGTTTTTGATTCTGGTTCCATCTCATCAAAAAAGTGCTGGATACTTTAGGTTTTTACTGGTGTAGTCTGTTTTCCCTGCTCTATTCTTCTAATGGCTTGCTAAAGAAGTATTATTGTGCTAAGAAAATCCTTCCTGGTGTAAATATGTTTTAGTGAGTGTTTTATTGTCTGTGGTATATTGTACCCGAATCCAAAACCCTAACCACTTATTTTAGTTTGGTTTGCCTGCTTGACCACAGCTACCAGTGTAGTCTTGGCTCGTGGTTTCAAGTAGCAGAGCCTCGGGCCCTTAGCACTGTGAACCATAACACCATGAAACTGTGATACTGCCTGGTACTCGCCATTTGCCCCAGGACTTGGAGAAAAGACCTGGCAGAATTCAGAAACCCTTTGTTTGGGGTCCTGGGGATTAAAATTCGACTCAGGGTGTTTTTGATCTGTCCGTGTGTGATTACCAACTCCTGAGTTCTCCTCGTACTGCTGAACACGCTTGACTGCCACTTCCTGCGCCCTGCTTTTTTAGGTCTCGACTATTCTATCCCGCAGGGATAGATAGGCGAGTGTATTGTAGGCAAAACAAACTCTTGACCAAGTGCGGATTCAGTCCATTTCATGTGGACACAATCACGCTCAACATCTCATGTTGTCACAACCACGCGCATTTTTTTAAGCGCTTACATTGGCTCCTACACACTTTGTGCGCCCGCGCCATCTCTCTTATGCCACACGTATTAAACTGCCCAGGCATCCCACCCCCTCCCTCTCCAGCGCGCGCTGCGCTCTTCGTTTGTTGACAAACGCAAATAGGCAGCCCACGCCCCCTCTCTCTAGCCACGCCATTCTCTCTCTGTTGCCACCCAACCCCTCCTTCCTATGCTCATTCGAGTTGCAGGCAGTCCACCCCCTCCCTCTCCATATGTTCGACACGCATTCCAAGTGCATTTTTTTAAGAGCTTTCTTTGGCTCCTACCTCTTACACACTTTGTGCGCGTGCCGCGCTATCTCTCTCTTGCCACACACATTAAACTGCCCAGGCATCCCATCCCCTCCCTCTCCAGCGATGCGGGCGCTCTTCGTTTGTTGACAAACGGAAACAGGCAGCCCCCCCTCTCTCTCTCAAGCGCGCGCCATTCTCTCTCTGTTGCCACCCAACCCCTCCTCCCTATGCTCATTCGAGTTGCAGGCAGCCCACCCCCTCCCTCTCATATGTTCGACACGCATTCTTTAGTTTCAACATACTTTTATGCAGGGCTATTTACTCTACTTCAGGGTCACCACCACGCAATTCAGGGACACCACCACATCTGTCAGGGACACAAACATGCCACTCAAGAACACCACCATGCCACTGAGGCACACCACCACATCACTTAGGGACACCAAAACATCACTCTTGGACAACATCGCATCACTCAGGGACACCACCACATCACTCCGGGACACCACCACATCAATCCGGGGCACCACCATGCAAGTCAGGGACCCCACCACGCAAGTCAGGGACCCCACCACATCAGTCAGGGACACAAAACGCCACTCAGGGACACCCACACACCACACACACTGAACCCCTTACACATACCACACTGACCCCTCCTCACACACTGCCCCCATTTGACTTCTCATTGACACATTACCCACTCACAGTATTTTAGGCCACACACACTGCACACTTACAACCTGTGCATGCACACATCCCGCACCATTACACACTCACACTGTGCCCTAATACAATTCACCCTCACACACTGCCTTCTTACGATGTCAGTAGGTGCCTTTTTGACATTTAAATTTAAACACAAACGTTCGTGTCAAAGCATTTCCAAAAGGCAACATTATTTTTCATTATTTTTGTTTTAGGGGGGGGGGGGGGGGGGGGGAATGCCTGTTGGTGCTATGTGTTTTGGCCTTAATTTTTTTTTTTTACTTGAATTAACAAATGCACACACACTGCACTCTTACAACCCGTGCACGCACACATCATGCACCTTTATACACTCACACTGTGCCCTAATACAATTCACCCTCACACACTGCCTTCTTACGGTGCCTTTTCAACATTTACATTTAAACACAAACGTTACGGAGTCAAAGCGTTTCCAAAAGGCAAGATTTTTTTTCTTCATTAGTGTTTTAGGGGGAGGGGGGAAATGCCTGTTGGTGCTATGTGTTTTGGCCTTACTTTTTGGTATAACTTGAATTAACAAATGAAAAAGTGCACATGGACGTGGTAGTCTAAAAATGTGGTGGCGCCAAAGCGCCGCGCTCTCACTCTCTTGCCACACGCATTAAACTCGCTAGGCATCCCACCCCCTCCCTCTCCAGCGCGCGCCGCGCTCTCCCTTGGTTGCCACACGCATTAAACTCACAAGGCAGACCACCCCCTTCCTCTCCATATGGGTGTTAGAGTTTTCTTTGATCGCCGACGCACGTTCTCACAGTCTCCTTTCTGCCCACGCTCAACCACTCTAACACTAACGCCCACACTCAACCACTCTACCACTAATGGCCACACTCAACCACTCTACCCCTAACGCCCACACTCTACCGACTACACTTTATCCGCCCTTACTCTATCCGCCCTCACTGTAGTACCCTCACTTTACCGCAATAACTCTATCCGCCCTCACTCTATCTGCACTCAATCTATCCACAATCACTCTAGCGCCCTCACTCTACCAATCCAACACCCTCACTCAACGACACTCAATCTACCACTCAACAACCCTCACTCTATCGCCCTCACTCTACCAATCTACAGCCCGCACTCTAACGCCCTCATTAACACTCCAATACTCAACAGCCCACACTCTACCAGCATCACTCTACAACTAACGCCCTCACTCTATCCACCCTCAATATAGCCGTCATCACTCTACCACTCAAAAGCCATCACTCTACAGCCCACACTTTACAGTCCATACTCTACCGCCCACACTCTACCGCCCAACCTATCGCATCACCACAACATACGGTAGCAGTAGTCCCATCGCTGTGCTACATTCACTTGACTCCATGTTCTAACTTCAAGTTAAGAAAAAATAAATTCCTACTGAAGAAACAAGAACATGCCGCAAGGTGTTGGAGCAAAGGAACTGCACACCTATAATTCAGAGAACAAAATCTATAAGTCTCTTCCTTTAGTTCACCTGATGAGACACATAGCTTCCTTCTGCTCGCAAACCACTAAAGTCCAAGGCAAAATGCAGCACTGCTGTGAGCACAAAGAAATGAGAATTGAGGCACAATTAACTGTCATCATACATCACATCACTCTATCCGCCCTCACTCTATCCGCCCTCACGCTATCCGCCCTCACTCTATCCGCCCTCACTCTATCCGACCTCACTCTATCTAACCTCAATGTAGCACCCTCACTGTAGCACCCTCACTGTAGCGCAATCACTCTATCCGCACTCAATCTATCCGCAATCACTCTAGCTCCCTCACTCTACCAATCAAAACACCCCCACTCAACCACACTCACTCTAGCACTCAACAACACTCACTCTACCACTCAACAACCCTCACTCTACCACTCTACCAATCCAAAGCCCGCACTCGAACGCCCTCACTAACACTCCAATACTCAACAGCCCACACTCTACCAGCATCACTCTACAGCTAACTCCCTCACTCTATCTGCCCTCAATCTATTCCCCCTCACTCTACCACTCAAAAGCAACACTCTACAGCCCACACTCTACAGACCACACTATACCGCCCAACCTATCGCATCAGCACAACATATGTTAGCAGTAGTCGCATCGCAGTGCTACATTCACTTGACTCCATGTCCAGCAAATTCTAACTTCAAGTTAAGAAAAAAAGAATTCCTACAGAAGAAACAAGAACATGCCGCAAGGTGTTGGAGCAAAGGAACTGCACACCTATAATGAAGAGAACAGAATCTATAAGTCTCTTCGTTTAGTTCACCTAATGAGACACATAGCTTCATTTTGCTCGCAAACCACTAAAGTCCAATGCAAAATGCAGCACTGCGGTGAGCACAAAGAAATGAGAATTGAGGGACAATGAACTGTCATCATACCTCACAAACACATAAATGTAACACACATCAGATCTAAAAAGAAACTCCAGCAGTTCTTATCAAGGGCACAACATCAAAAATAACGAAAGGTTACCAAAAATACTGGCGAGGGATATGGTTATTTGAAGATCAAATAATGATTTAAATGACACACAAACACATACACCCATATCCATGCATGCCGTATTTAGTCTGATTCAGAAAAGGGGGTGGTGATGGACAGAGTATCTGAATTAAGCAGAACACTCCTACCCAGTCCAAAGATCAGGGCTTGATCCATCACCGTTTTTTAGCTCACTGCACCATCCCAGCTCAGAACCTGGCTACATGCAAATTAGTCGGTCCCTGGCCCAGTGCATCATGGGAACAGGGCAGACCAAACTACCAAGCCAATTCTTATACTGGGAAGGAAACAAGCTTCCGGGGACCGGTTTCTGGCATTTCAGCCGTCTTCGACCCGGCTTGCTTGAATCCTGATGGTGCAGTGAGCAAGGGACTCACATCTGAGTATACCCTTCCACGCTTATGGTGGACAAAACGATTCAGAAAAGGGGATGGTGATGGACAGAGTATCTGAATTAAGCAGAACACTCCTACCCAGCCCAAAGATCAGAGCTTGATCCATCACCGTTTTTTAGCTCACTGCACCATCCCAGCTCAGAACCTGGCTACATGCAAATTAGTCTGTCCCTGGCCCAGTGCATCATGGGAACAGGGCAGACCAAACTACCAAGCCAATTCTTATACTGGGAAGGAAACAAGCTTCCGGGGACCGGTTTCTGGCATTTCAGCCGTCTTCGGCCCGGCTTGCTTGAATACTGATGGTGCAGTGAGCAAGGGACTCACATCTGAGTATACCCTTCCACGCTTATGGTGGACAAAACGATTCAGAAAAGGGGGTGGTGATGGACAGAGCATCTGAATTAATCAGAACACTCCTACCCAGTCCAAAGATCAGGGCTTGATCCATCACCGTTTTTTAGCTCACTGCACCATCCCAGCTCAGAACCTGGCTACATGCAAATTAGTCTGTCCCTGGCCCAGTGCATCATGGGAACAGGGCAGACCAAACTACCAAGCCAATTCTTATACTGGGAAGGAAACAAGCTTCCGGGGACCGGTTTCTGGCATTTCAGCCGTCTTCGGCCCGGCTTGCTTGAATCCTGATGGTGCAGTGAGCATGGGACTCACATCTGAGTATACCCTTCCACGCTTATGGTGGACAAAACGATTCAGAAAAGGGGGTGGTGATGGACAGAGTATCTGAATTAAGCAGAACACTCCTACCCAGTCCAAAGATCAGGGCTTAATCCATCACCGTTTTTTAGCTCACTGCACCATCCCAGCTCAGAACCTGGCTACATGCAAATTAGTCTGTCCCTGGCCCAGTGCATCATGGGAACAGGGCAGACCAAACTACCAAGCCAATTCTTATATTGGGAAGGAAACAAGCTTCCGGGGACCGGTTTCTGGCATTTCAGCCGTCTTCGGCAAGGCTTGCTTGAATCCTGATGGTGCAGTGAGCAAGGGACTCACATCTGTGTATACCCTTCCACGCTTATGGTGGACAAAACGATTCAGAAAAGGGAGTGGTGATGGACAGAGTATCTGAATTAAGCAGAACACTCCTACCCAGTCCAAAGATCAGGGCTTGATCCATCACCGTTTTTTAGCTCACTGCACCATCCCAGCTCAGAACCTGGCTACATGCAAATTAGTCTGTCCCTGCCCAGTGCATCATGGGAACAGGGCAGACCAAACTACCAAGCCAATTCTTATACTGGGAAGGAAACGAGCTTCCGGGGACCGGTTTCTGGCATTTCAGCCGTCTTCTGCCTGGCTTGCTTGAATCCTGATGGTGCAGTGAGCAAGGGACTCACATCTGAGTATACCCTTCCACACTTATGGTGGACAAAACGATTCAGAAAACTCTGTTCATCACCACCCCCTTTCTATATCGATTTTGGCCACTACAGGTGTGGCAGGGTATACTCAGACATGAGTCCCTTGCTCACTGCACCACCAGGATTCAAGCAAGCCCAGCCGACGACAGCTGAAATGCCAGAAACCGGTCCTCGGAAGCTTGTCTCCGTTCCGGTGAAGAATTGGCTTGTTAGTTTGGTCTGCCCTGTTCCCATGAGGCACTGGGTCAGACTAATTTGCATATAGCCAGATTCTGAACTGGGGTGATGCAGTGAGCTAAATAACGGTGATGGATCAAGCCCTGATCGCTTGACTGGGTAAGAGTGGTCTGCTTAATTCAGACACTCTGTTCATCACCACCCCCTTTCTGTATCGATTTTGGCCACTACAGGTGTGGCAGTGTATACTCAGACATGAGTCCCTTGCTCACTGCACCACCAGGATTCAAGCAAGCCGGGCCGAAGACGGCTGAAATGCTAGAAACCGGTCCCCGGAAGCTTGTCTCCGTTCCGGTGAAGAATTGGCTTGGTAGTTTGGTCTGCCCTGTTTCCATGAGGCACTGGGTCAGACTAATTTGCATATAGCCAGGTTCTGAACTGGGGTAATGCAGTGAGCTAAATAACGGTGATGGATCAAGCCCTGATCTCTTGACTGGGTAAGAGTGGTCTGCTTAGTTCAGACACTCTGTTCATCACCACCCCCTTTCTGTATCGTATTTAGTCTGAAGCACAATACAACAAATTAAATTAAAGTTCGTCCCAAAAAGTCAAAGAACCCTGATAGACTGCAGTCTTGCATACCTGTGAAAAACTATCATTCCATTACAATAACATAATCAGTATTAATAGATAATGCAGTGGCAATTATGCAGAATAGGTATACATTAAGTTGGTGCACACACGCCCACATCACAATTATAAGCATTGTTATAACACAGCATACGGTTTTGGGAAAACAATTATAACAATAACACGATTAATGCACACGAACACTTCAAGGGTTTAAAAATTCGAGTATATTTTGAGGAATAAACATAACAAGTTCGCACAAATTTAAAAACAGTTAGCCCCCATTCACAATCGGCAACCACATTTTGATTAAAAACAACATTAGGGAGAACGGAGTACTGCTTAAGTTACGTAACAAGCAACATCAAATTCCCGCAAGTTAACTCCAGAAAGTTAACTCCAGCATGCAGAAATGTGGATCATACTGCATGTCAGCGAACACAATAAAACAAGCAATAGAAAAGAAACAGACATACAAAAACAATGTGGGAGAAACCGAAGACGAACCGTGGGTAGCACTAATGTAAAACATCATAATTTTTGGGAGTGGGGGGGAGACAACACTATTCACACAGATGGTGGAACGGAATACACACAGTGTTCCACACCTAAAAAAAAAAGCTGAACGCTTCTGAAAGTCACATTTATTCACACAAAATTAATCACATCTCTAAACCATTATACACACCTCGCTATTTATGATGACGGAAATAAAAAATACGAATAGCAAATTTGGTAAACAAGACAATACAACTAAAAAAATATAAAAAATACAAACAGACATTGCTTATTACAAAAAAACATACGACTAAGCATTGCAAGAATAAATGTAAGTCACAAACATACACAACTTATAGCACTATTAGAACAAAAAGAAAAAATTTGAAAAATATTGACACAAATAGTTAACAAAACAAAGAAAAAAGTAATTCATAAGCTACACATTGCATTCGTACACAGCCGACACACCTTGGACAATTACAATACTACTTTTAAAACAAAAAAAAAGTTTGCTTACATAAACAGACTCTAAGATACAACACAAATAACAAGTGAACGAAAACATTGCAGAACACAAACAAATTAGAAATAAAAAAATATTTACCTGTCAAACGACGCAGGAAACTCACAGCAAAGCCGACACTCCTTTCGGAAAACACGCAGTAGACAATCTGGGGATTTCCAAGTTGACGCGCTGCAATTGGTGCGCAACATAACTAAACGTAGCAATCTCATTGGCTGCGGCACACGTCAATCAAAAAAGGAACACAACATTTTTTAAAAAACTAGAGCGCAACACTTACTTACGTAACTATCGTTAGGGGACATTGGCACATCCGCCATTTTGATTGACATTACAAGGGTAGACACACACACACAACAAGACACATACACTACAAACAGCACACACAATAAGACAAAAACACACACACACACACACAACACACAAACACTGAACACTACAAATACACACAAACATACACACACCATCACACACAAACAACACCCACAAACACATCTGCAAAACACACTAACACACACACACAAAGACACACACAGACACACAAAGACACACACACACACACAACACCACATACACACACAGCCAGCACAAAAAAATACTACGCAAGAACACAACACACCACAAACACACACAAACAAAATACAACAAACACACAACGCCAACAACATACACACAACAAAAAAGATACACAGCATCACACAAAACGCAAACAACCACACACTAACACCACACAGACAAACCCCCACACATAACCCAAACACACAACACCACACACACACAAACTCACTCAGGGGCACCACCACATCACTCCGAGACACCACCACATCACTCAGGGACACCACCACATCACTCAGGGACACCACCACATCACTCGGGGACACCACCACATCACTCAGGAACACCACCACATCACTCAGGGACACCACCCCATCACTCAGGGACACCACCACATCACTCAGGGACACCACCACATCACTCTTGGGCACCACCACATTACTCAGGGACATCTCCACATCACTCAGGGACATCTCCACATCACTCAGGGACATCTCCACATCACTCATGGACACCACCAGATCACTCATGGACACCGCCACATCACTCATGGGCACCACCACATCACTCAGGGACACCACCACATCACTCAGGGACACCATCACATTACTCGGGGACACCACCACATCACTCGGGGACACCACCACATCACTCGGGGACACCACCACATCACTCGGGCACACCGCCACATCACACGGGGACACCACCACATCACACGGGGACACCACCACATCACACGGGGACACCACCACATCACACGGGGACACCACCACATCACACGGGGACACCACCACATCCCATGGGGACACCACCACATCACTCAAGAACACCACCACATCACTCAGGGACACCACAACATCACTCAGGGACACCACAACATCACTCAGGGACACCACCACATCACTCAGGGGCACCACCACATTACTCAGGGACATCTCCACATCACTCATGGACACCACCGCATCACTCATGGACACCGCCACATCACTCAGGGACACCACCACATCACTCGGGGACACCACCACATCACTCGGGGACACCACCACATCACTCTGGGACACCACCACATCACTCGGGGACACCACCACATCACATGGGGACACCACCACATCACATGGGGACACCACCACATCACTCAAGAACACCACCACATCACTCAGGGACACCACAACATCACTCAGGGACACCACAACATCACTCAGGGACACCACCACATCACTCAGGGGCACCACCACATTACTCAGGGACATCTCCACATCACTCATGGACACCACCGCATCACTCATGGACACCGCCACATCACTCAGGGACACCACCACATCACTCGGGGACACCACCACATCACTCGGGGACACCACCACATCACTCGGGGACACCACCACATCACTCGGGGACACCACCACATCACTCTGGGACACCACCACATCACTCTGGGACACCACCACATCACTCTGGGACACCACCACATCATTCGGGGACACCACCACATCACTCAAGAACACCACCACATCACTCAGGGGCACCACCACACCACTCAGGGGCACCACCGCATCACTCAGGGGCACCACTGCATCACTCAGGGGCACCACTGCATCACTCAGGGGCACCACTGCATCACTCAGGGGCACCACTGCATCACTCAGGGGCACCACCGCATCACTCAGGGGCACCACCGCATCACTCAGGGGCACCACCGCATCACTCAGGGGCACCACCGCATCACTCCGGGGCACCACCGCATCACTCCGGGGCACCAGTAGTGTGGCTCACTGGTTAGAGGCGGCAGACCCGAGAGCAGAGGACAGCCCGGGACCAGGGTTCAATTCCCGGCGCGGCAGGTTTCTGGACCAGGGTCAGCGGACTTGATAATTCTCTCGCCTCGGTGCCCACTCTGATCAGCGATCACACTCGGCAACTCTGGGCATTAGCTTGCCTCATCTTCACTAACGGCCCCACCAGACTGCCGGGGATGCCTGGTCGCACCCTGGAGATACCCATTAAGGGACCATCTCTCAGGGAAGCCAGGAAGGGTTTCGCAGCGGTCAAAGCGCCTTGGGACCCTACGGGTAAGTAGTGCGCTATATAAATGCCAATACATACATACCACCGCATCACTCCGGGGCACCACCGCATCACTCAGGGGCACCACCGCATCACTCAGGGGCACCACCGCATCACTCAGGGGCACCACCGCATCACTCAGGGGCACCACCGCATCACTCAGGGGCACCACCTTATCACTCAGGGGCACCACCGCATCACTCAGGGGCACCACCGCATCACTCAGGGGCACCACTGCATCACTCAGGGACACCACCACATCACTCAGGGACACCACCACATCACTCAGGGACACCACCACATCACTCAGGGACACCACCACATCACTCAGGGACACCACCACATCACTCTGGAAAACCACCACATCACTCTGGAAAACCACCACATTACTCAGATACACCACCACATCACTCAGATACACCACCACATCACTCAGGGGCACCACCACATCACTCAGAAACACCACCACATCACTCAGGGACATCACTCTGGGGCACCACTCATGGGCACCACCACATCACTCAGGGACACCACCACATCACTCAGGGACACCACCACATCACTACATCACTCCGGGGCACCACTCATTGGCACCACCACATCACTCGGGGGCACCACCACATCACTCAGGGGCACTCAGGGACACTGCCACATCACTCGGGGACACCGCCACATCACTCGGGGACACCACCACATCACTCGGGGACACCACCACATCACTCGGGGACACCACCACATCACTCGGGGACACCACCACATCACTCAGGAACACCACCACATCACTCAGGAACACCACCACATCACTCAGGGGCACCACCACATCACTCAGAAACACCACCACATCACTCAGGGACATCACCACATCACTCCGGGGCACCACTCATGGGCACCACCACATCACTCAGGGACACCACCACATCACTCAGGGACACCACCACATCACTCAGGGACATCACCACATCACTCCGGGGCACCACTCATGGGCACCACCACATCAATCGGGGGCACCACCACATCACTCGGGGACACCGCCACATCACTCGGTACACCACCACATCACTCGGGGGCACCACCACATCACTCAGGGGCACCTCCACGTCACTCAGGGGCACCACCACGTCACTCAGGGGCACCACCACGTCACTCAGGGGCACCGCCACATCACTCAGGGGCACCGCCACATCACTCAGGGGCACCGCCACATCACTCAGGGGATACCACCACATCACTTGGGGATACCACCACATCACTCAGCCCAACCACATCCATCACTTAGCACCACAACAGCACTGTCCTTGCTTGCTACCAAAAAGCATTGCCAGAGCCAATAGGACTCGCATTAGGAAAGTGTAAGCTATTGGCCTTGTTATTAACAATGCAATTAATTTATATATTTTCAAAGCCAACACATATTAAAAAAAAATGTCATTTACAATAGCAATAGCTCACATTTTCCTAATGCGAGACCTATTGCATTGCAAATGCTTGTTCTGTCTGGCTGCAACCTCTTCCATCCTGATCTCACTGCCGGCAGTGTGTGCTTTCCCCCGAGCCCTGCTGTCTGTGCCTGACTGGCACCTCCTGCGTCGCTGGATTGTTGTCTCTGACTGTCACTCCTTGTTCCTCTCTCCTCATTCACAGCCCATTTGTGTGTGACTGCTACCTCTTGGGCCGTTGGACTGCTGCCTCTGCTTCCATTGTGACTGTCGAGCCCTGGTGTCTGGGTGTGACTTCCACCTTCGAGCCCTGCCGTCTGATTTTCACTCTAACCATCGCCCCCTCTCCCTTAGTCTGTTCCGCGTGTGAATTCCGGGCCCTGCAGTCTTTGTGACTGCCATCTCCCACGCGCACGGCCTCCTGTGACTGCCACTTCCTGCGTCCCGGACCTGCAGTATGGGACAGTTAGCCTTCGAGCCCACCTGTCGCTTCTGACCGGCGGTGACCGCCATCTCCTGCTGTGCCGGGCAGTGTCCGGCACGGGTACAGGTGAGCGGGGTCTCCCTCTCTCTCTCTCTGGGGGTGAAGTGCACGTCAGCGAGCAGGTGCTGCTCTCGCGCGGGCTCGGCGCAGCTGCCTGCGCATAGTGCATGCACGAGCAGTGCTGTGGCCCGCAGTGTGCCCGTGAGTGACAGCTCCTGTTATTGATGTCCGTCTGAGCTGGTACTGTGCCAGCTGCTCTTGGCGCCCCTCCAGCGTGCTGTGTGTTGGGCCAGGTGTGCACGGGCCCTGTCCTATCTTGTCTGGAGTTCCCCAGGATTCTGCTTGCTCCGGAGCCCGGGATGTTCACTGAGAGGAGAGGCTTGAGGGGTGGGGTGGAGTGAGTGAGTCTCATTGTAGATGGCATCCCCACCGCCAGATGGCAGCATGGTACTGTTTGATGGCAGGAAGTGTGTGGGGTACTAGGGGAAAAACGGTCAAGACATGGATATCTGAATGTCTCTCTATGTGGCTAACAAATGGTCTTAGGAAGCAAGGGGCGGTCAGGGAGCGGTAAGGCAAAGGCAGGCTGCAGGGGGTCACAAGCGAGCTGGACCTTGAGAGGCTGCCATGTTCATAAAGATTCGGCTATCATTCCTCCCTTCCAGCCGGCTTTATAGGCCAACACACGCGTCTCTGCTACGCCATACAGCCACCCTGACCCTCGTTATCCGGTGCCTACGCGTCCCTGCCGCTCACCCCCTCAAATATTGGGGTGTATACGCCTGAACCGCTCTGTGCTGGTCGCTACCGTCTTGACAGATTGACATCAATCACCAATATGCCACCACACACCTTTGACCCGCCACCCTTGACCGCACACACATGAGCTCTTAAGCACCCTGGACCCAAACCTATTTTTGGCTACTCTGGGTCTAGGGACCGTCAGTGAGTGTAACTACAGAAAGTAAACATGCTTTATGGTTTCTGTTTCTACTGCCGCCGTTATGACACTCTCATACCAGGGGTGGCAGGGGCAGTGCCAGGTGCACCGAGGAGCAAGCCAGATGTGCCGTCCATTGTGTACTCTGGCCTGTGTGCTGGCCTCCGCAGAGCCTGCCTGCGCCGCGCCTGTTCTCTGCACCCACCCGTGTTTACGGCTCTCTCTGCGCGGCTGTGCGTTGCCAGTTCCTGTCAGTATATACCAGTGTGCGCCTAACGGTTCCCATGAGCGAGGCACACCTGCGTTAGTTCAGAGTTCACGTTTGCAGGAAGAGCCGAATCGTAATTTGTGTGTACGGGGGAGGGGTGTTATGTAAGTGCAGAGACCACCCTGCTCCGGCTCTTGCGCAGAGTGCCTCTGGTCCTGCTTCTTAGCTTTCGGATGTAGCCGTGGGCACCCGGCCAGCTGCGGCTCCGCTGGCAGTCCCTCCGCGCTGCCTTTTTTATGGCAAAGAACACACCACAGGCTTGTCTCCGTGCCAGCGCCAGGGCGTTCAGCAGTTCAGCTCTGGAACATCTTACATTTATTAGGGAGTGAAACTCCGGAGTTCAGGCTCTTGGTGTCTGCTGATTAGACGATATTTTATAAGCAGTAACGCATTAAGGTTGCGCTGATGTCAGCCTGCTGTCCTAGCGCCCGGCTGCTCCTCTAGACACCGCTCTAAATCCGTGGCATCCTTTCTTCCCACAGCCCTGCTGCCTGTACGTTGTGTGGGCCCTAGGCCCTCATGCTAGAATCATGCAGACACAACACACTATGGAGGTATGGTGCAACTGGCCCAGAGCACGTGGGCTCGGCCTCTTTTATTAATGCTGTGTCACCTGACCAGTGACATCAGTCAGAGGCGCAACTAGAGCCGAATTTCGGGGGGCTACGAAAAAATTTCAGGGGGGGCTGAACCTTTAATTAGTATGCAGAGTGGAGCTGCAGGGGCTCTTAGAGGGGGGAAACAACTGCAAGGCCTAATTAACATTCAAATGGTCTTTTAAAGACCAGTGAAACGTTCGGGTGCGGCTCTGTGTGTGCCCGCGATCTGTCTCATCCCGGGCTGCCACACACGACGGGGGGAGCTGAAGCCCGGTGAGTCCAATGGGTGTTGCGCGCCTGACATCAGTGGTGGGTGGGTGTTAAGTGTGTTCACCGAGTTAGCACTAGAATGCTAACTTATGCTGGGGCACTACACTGCCGAGCGGTACAGTAAACATGAGCACTGGGACACAAGCTTTGAGGTACGAGCCTCCTGCTCTGAGTATTGAAACAGCCTCATTTGTGCCATACAGATAGCGATCCTGTACAATGAGCGAATGCTGTCATACTATTTAGATTATAGCGTACGATTTGCACAACCGATTCAGCAGTTTATATTGCTGCACAGGGCAATTAGTACATGGTAAAGTACTTGTCAACGAAAGTCAACTCTATGAGGATGCCCACAAACAATACCCTTGGTGCATGAGACAACTTCTTTAAATTTATAATCCGGATTGCAGGCCGTTTTACGTTATTAGGAAAATACAGAAGCGGTTTGGTTGGACATTCAAGAGAAAGCTGAGTGAGAGTATGCCAGACATTCAACCATTCGAGCACTTTGTATTCTCTTTAGCAAGAAAGTTTTGAGTTCAGGCTTGAAAATGTTGGTAGTAGGTGCCGACCTGGTGGAGCGGATCATTGATTTTCCAAGCTTGTTGAGAGTGGCTCTCCTGTCTCCAGCAATGCCATAACATGCATCTACTTGTCATAAATTACCCTGCGTCATTGGTCTGGCTGTGGCAGCGTGTGTTGAATAGTTCCTGTGTGAAGCAAACTTTCAGATATTCCTTGTTTACCTAGTGTTTTCTTCAACCGCCTCACAGGAGGGTATGGGTGACTGTAAGTGGGTGATGTGTAGTGACTAGGATGTAAACATAGCCAATTACCATTTAGTGGTTTTTTTTAATCTTCTCACACCTGTTGGCTTTGTTCTTTTGCCGATTTCGGTAGAGGTCTAAATCGATAAAACCACCCTGGACACTGTTTTACTCTACAGGTGAAAACAGAAGACTTACACACAAAAGGTGATGGGGTATGCTTGCAATAAATATAACCACTTGCAATTGCTCGGGGTAGCATTCCAACCCCTCACTCTTTTGCCCACCATGCCACCTCAGATTAGACCCAGCCATGTGCAAATCACTATTGTTCCTGCTCCAATTGGAATAGTCTAGCCCTAACTGCCAAGCCAGGTTCTTTCTGAAGCAGAGCACAAGCAACCCAAGATCAGTTTCACCCAGATTAGGGCCTTCAATCAGGTGTAACTTGGTTCCAGTAGCACAGTGAAAAGTACATATATTTTAGAACCAGTGTTGTACGACATACAGCCACACTTGGCGAAGAAGCTTTATCTACAATTTAGGTATGAAGTCCTTCCGCTGCGTTCGTTTATCAAAAAGTGGGAGGGCTACACAAACACAGAGTGCCCGGCATGTTTTAACATAGATGAGACTGATCGTCATGTGATCTTTTTCTGTCAAGAGTACAGGAAGGCAAGGTCCCAATGGCTACTCCAACTTTGTAGGAATTTGGGGTCTAGACCCTGTCGCGACGTGTATAGGATTTTAAAATCTGACAAGCGTATGCCCATTGTTTTTTCAATTTCACGCTTTTCGTTTACCATGTGGTGCACACGCAGAGCCATCTTACACAAGTCTGGAAACAGGAATGACAACTGTCTATGACATAATTGATGTTTTTCGCACATACTGTATTTATTTGGTTGCTGTGAAGTCAATTGAACTATTCTTGAGGACCAAAATTCTGTGACATAGAATGTATATAGATTATTGCCCCGTAATGTTTGTCGTTTTTACGTAAACACCATGTTGACAATTGGAGGCAAATATGCTGGCTGAGTAAATGTACTGCTTTTCTGCTTCTGTCATCATCTTTATGTGTACCGCAATTTTAAAATTGTAACACTAAAAGGAGCAAAATATTGCTTGGAAATAGCCTCTAAATGCATATTGCACAAGCACTTTGTCCTGTCTTTCAACATGGCTGATGCCTGGAATTGCTGCTCCAGAGCGTGGAATGTAGAACATTTTTAACTATTTGGATTTTATTCAATATTTTAAACTGTGCTTTTATGGCCAATTGTGCTGAAATAAAGTTCTTGTGATGGTGATTTGTATATAGTTTGGTCTAATCTTAGGTGGGATGATGGGCAAAAAAACAGTGGTTTGAAATGATCTCCCAATTGCCAGTGGTTAAACTTATTGCATGCATCCTCCCATCACCTTTTGTGTGTTTGGTTCCTCTTCCTCTTTACGTGAACCATCCCATTTCTGAGGAACAAATTCCCGACAATACTTTTAAGGCTGCAAGGAGTTTCTGACAAATAACCCAGGTGTGGGTTGGATGTGCCTCTGAGGCTCTGTGCACATCATTATAGTGTGTGGAAAAGTGGGATATACTTTGTTTAGAAGATTTCATCAGGGTAACTGCATGTTTTTTCCATGCAGCATGCAAATCAGGCCTCCAAGTTATGGGCAGTATAACGTTTTTCCTGGAGATGCTCCTGCCCCCATCTTTGCCTCTGTGATTCAGCTTGGGTTCCATCTGCATAGGTCTCCCTGGCTTTACAAGTGCTGGAGACAGATGTCTTAACGATTGACCTCCTCAGGAGAGACAGGAGTCATGTGCACTTTGGTGTTGTTGCCTGAATGCCCCTTACCTATTAGTTGAAACCTTCAGTTTGACCTCCATCTGTAGACACCCTCCGGTCTGAGCCTCTAAAAGAGGCGAGTGCAGAAGAGGCGGCCCCTGTGGGTGGCTGGTCCAGGGTCAGGTGGCATTGCCCCTGGGGCATATGTGTGCCTTTGTAACCGCAGTCTTTGCCTCCTTCGGTTTGCGCTATGGCTCCTCAAGTCCCCCTGGTGTGCCCCTGGAAGAAATGAGTGCCAAGAGGAAGAGGCTGAAGAAGCTCATGGAATTGACTGTCACATGACGGTAAGAGGCCAGGGTCGATATGAACTGCTCTCTGCTTCACCCCACTTTCTTTGCCTCCCTTTTTTTAAGTCTCGCCTAGGCAATGCATGCGTTACATGCGCAGTCTCTTTGAGACATGCTTTATCTAGAACGTGGGCCGATAGCACCTCCCATGTTTTCTGTTGGCTCCTGTTATTGCCCTTTGTAAATGGCTGCTTGTGATTGCTGACTATGGTTAATCGGAGTCTGTGGGAGCTCAGGAACAGCAGTCCGATCAGCTTCTTTGCGGTTCCTGCAGATGCAGGGGAGTGACTCCTTCACTCCAAGGGAGATTCCTTTGGGTGTCTTGGTTGTCCATAGACCTGGAGAACAACCTGTATGGAGCTGAGGCACAGATGGTGCATAAGACTGGCAGGATGACGAGACCAGCAGCAGCAGGAGTCTTCCCGGTGCAGTCTTGGTTCCTAAAGCGAAGTCCAACGAATTTCAAAGTGCCCAGACAGTCGAAGATGAAGTGGTTTCAGATCAGAATTTTGTCCCATGACAACCACAGCCCTTAAGTACCCTAAAGAGAGAGTTGGGATGATTTAGGGGTTCCTCCCAGAGGAGGAGCTGGACAGTGGGGAGGATACTCCCACATCCTTTGCCCAGTTTCGCGCCAGAGCTGGAGCCAATGGCTCCCTGAATTTGTTCCAACTGGAATATGCAAGTAGTGCACCAAAAATGCCCTTCAATGCAGTCTAGTTGTGCTGGCAAACACCCCCATCCTGGCCCAGTGTCTGGGAGGTGGTCACACCTCCCTGTGACAGGAAATCTATTGTTCTACCTTCCTCTGCTTGAGCTTGGCTCATCAGCAGGAGGGCTGAATCGTGTCTGTGGTCGGCAGCAGCCATAGCTTGCAGTTAGACTCTGGAAGACTGGCACCAGGAGCTCAGAGGGCTTCCCGTAGGAGCCCTACAGTGCATGGAAGCATTCCTCCAACACCGTTTACGTTTTTTTTTGTTTTTTTTGTTGTTGTTTTTTGAAAACCTTTATTTATCTTAAGCATAGTACACAGCGTCTGCCTACAACCACTGCTGGCCGGCCGCTATGACAGTATACAACCTTCCAAAGTACCTTGCTTTGCAACAGATGATAAAAATAGCAGCACTACAATAGACTGGCAAGGAAACACCGGAAAAGGATAAAGAGGGTTTCGTTTTATCATTTTGACGAATCGTCCTAAAGTCAGACAGGGTAGCTGAGTGGGCGAACTACATAAGAGGATATCCACAAGTGAAACATCGTTATCAAAATTCTGAAGTGGATCATTACGATAAGGATACCCAAGCACAAAGGTACATGTCGCCCCAATTAGCGCCCGCCCAATCAATATATCACATCAGGAATTGCAACCTAGCTTGACTACGATATGATAGGATATATGAGGGATCATTACATACAAGCAATAAAAGGATCCGACGACGTATAAAGAGGGGCATTCATTACATGGGAAAATGCGTGATAGGATATGCGCCCTCAAATGGTAGTAGAAGAGGGAGGGAAAAGCAGGATATGCAATCATTCAGTGGCTATGCATTAAAATCGATATCTTGGTCATAGTCAATAGATCATGTGGTAAAGACATAGGCACAAAGCGCAGAGAACATCCCGGAAAAAACCAGACCCAACCTCCCGTCTGACCCAAGATATGAAGAAGAGAAAGAGAGAGGAATAAGAGAAAGAACAAGAAGAAAAGGCCATAGAAACAAAAAAGGAAGAGAAATCAAGCCCCAACCCCCCCACCCTGCACGTCGAAGAGGCTACGGCCCTCCCCCCCTAAGAACGTGCCTGTCGCCCCGAGAATACCCACATAAGGGAAAAGATTTAGGGAGGAAGAACAGAAGAATCTAATCTATACCTCCCGATGAAAGCGGAGGAGGGCATATCAAATATACGTAAAGCAATCATTATGCGCAACCACGGTCGACCATCCCCGAGCCCCAAGACCAATACAAAACCAACACTCAACTCCCCGGCACGTGTATTACAGTTCCAGCAATAAGAGTTTCAGCAGGCAAAGGAGAAAGAAGCAGCCTCAACCCAGCCCCTTACGGTCCAATGTGGCAACAGAGTCCAGCTGCACGAGAGCCATCCCGGGCGGGGCAGGCAGACCAAACGGCCTCGGCAGAATAGAATGTTGACCGCCATGGATTGTCCAACACGAAGCCCAGCATGCGAGAAGCGTATCAGAAGGAATACCATGCAGCATTAGTTCGCCAAAGAAAGTCAACCCGAGCAGTAGCATCAGTTCCAGGGGAAGATAACAAGTTCCATCAGTGGACCACAGTGGAGCCGCCGGACGTGGCTTTCGGAGGAAATTCCCTCGCCGCCGCGTGAGACCATGAGTAGCAGACGTCTTCCAGGCTAGCGCATAGATTGACACGGCGGGGGTAGGATCCTGCGCCAGCAGCGCAACTGTGGTCAGCTGAATAGGCAATCCGCAGTAATAGGGCATAGGATGTGGCGCAGCGCCCAGCACTTGCGGACAAGCTTGGTCGGTCGGTGTCACACTGGATGGAATGGCGGCCAGTCGGTCCTCCAGGTCTCTAGCATCAGCACATTGGGCAGCACGTAGATCACTCAGGGCTACAAGAACATCAATAATCCGCAGGGGCGTCTCAGGAAATAAGGGTGCAGCAATTCCCTGTACATCGGGCATATCATCAGAAGTCGGTGTTTGAGTTTGAACGCCATCATCCCAGGGGGCGAGTCGATCCTCGAGTTGCCACTGCACACATCTCTCACAGGCGTATGCCATGTCCTGAAGCCTGACGCCATCGCCTCTTGCAATCAGCCGAGCACCCCGCCGGCGCTCACAGCAACTGAGCCAAACAGGGGGCACAGGGGCAGTCCAGACCATTCCTGCACCTCCCACGATGGCAGGCGATGCAAACAATGAACGGGCTCCAGCAGCACCCTGGGGCAGTCTCTCGCCAGTAGCGAGTGGCAACTCTCTAAGATGGCGTTCACCACTGAAGACGAGACAATGTATCGAGAATTGCCGTCTGAGGGCCGGGATGATGATATATTGTTGCGTTCTCAGCTTTGATAGCAGCCTGAGGGGCAACGCAGCAAGATGGGCTGCCGCGGCAAGGCATTGAATGCAGCAATCGTTCCCCAGCGGTCGGCACCGCCCAGCCCGAGATGGCCGCCGCCGCCGCTCCCGGGGCCGGCCACACACGCAGGACAAAGACCTAGGCTCTACCGCGAGGCATCAGGGAAGGGCGAGGGCGCACCGTCACCATCACTGCACGGAACACGAAGGTAGGCACACCCTGGGAACCGGGTTCGTCTCCCGACTCCGGAATCACCGATGAAATTCAGGATCTCTGGCAGGATAGGGCAGGAGACGGGAGGAAAGCGAGACGGTCGGCGGAGCCGAGGAATCAGGCGGCCATCGTGGTTGCTAGCTAGGCTCCTCCCCTCACCGTTTACGGTTTTGGGATATGATCCAACATGTTTGATACCATAAATGCCAGGGTTCGTTATGGCCACTCTATGTATCGTAATGGCTGTTGCACTTACAACGCCTGGAGAATGGACTCCGGCATTTGTAGGGGTGTCCTGCTCATGCAGGGGCACCCTCATACTTATAACCAAGCACCCTGCCTTCAGGATTGAAAGGCCTGCTTTAGGAATGACTTGTAGGTTTTAAGTGTAATGAAAACTGATATAAGAAAACTTATATCTGTTGTAAGTGGTGCTAGCACCAGCTTACCCAGGCTGCAATGGCAATCCTGCAGTCACAATTTGGGTAGTCTTACATAGGTGGCATAATACATGCTTCAGCCCATGGGGGACCCCTGGTGTACCTATGCCCTGAATACCTTAATGCCATATATTAGGGACTTACAAGGGTACACCAGTACCCAATCTAGGGTGTACCTAAATACTCTCCATGGTCCAATTTAGGGAGGTAGCACAGAGACTGGGATCCTGGTTAGCAGGATCCCAGTCAGACTAGTCCAAAAACAGAATAACACCAGCAGAAAGTAGGGGTAACCATGAAAGCAAATCCTACTTTCCTACACAACCCCCTCCCCCAATCTCCTAAACATAAGGAGATGAGACTAACCTTACACAGTTAAGTAACATTACATTTGTTAAGTATAAATATCTGTAGAGTCCATCTGCATTGGCATGGTTACCCCCAGGCGTATGTTACACTTAAAAGTCCATCTCCTGTAGGGAAATGGACTACCTCAAAAGTTTGGGATTTTCACCATTTATTTGTTTAAGCCATAAGAGGAGCTTATGGTCTGTCTTAACAAAGAAGTGAGTACCAAACAGGTATAGCCTCAACTTCTTCAAATCCCAGACCACAGCAAATACCTCCCTCTCTATAGCTGACCAACGTTTTTCCCTGGGGGTCAACCTTCTGCATATAAAAGCTACTGGTTGGTCCTGGCCCTCTGCATTAAGTTGTGAAAAACCATCTCCTACCCCTATCTCAGAAGCATCGTCTGGACAATGAAGGTCTTGGAGTAATCAGGACTTTGCAGAATGGGGGAAGTGCACATGGCCTGCTTTAGGTTATCAAATGCCTTTTGACAGCTGACTGACCACTGAACATTCTTTGGCATTCTCTTGGAGGTGAGATCATTAAGCGGAGTCTCAATGGACCCATACCCCTTAACAAACCTCCTGTGGTACCCAGTCAGGCCCAAGAAAGCTATGACCCGAGTCTGGATTTGGCTTTACAGTGGCTAAACCTGGCCTCTACCTACAAGGTGATCTAAGTATACATACTTGCTTTGCCCTGTCTGGTATTTGGTGGCCTTGTTAGTGAGGCTTGCCTTTTGTAGGGCCTCCAGAACATTTCTGAGGTGGACCAGGTGATCCTCCCAGGTGGAGCTAAATACAGCAATATAATCAGGATATGCTGCTCTATAGGCTTCCAGACCTGTTAGGACTTTGTTCACCAACCTCTGAAATATGACAGGTGCATTCTTCAAGACAAAAGGCATCACAATAAATTGATAATGTCCACTGGGGGTTGAGAATGCTGTTTTTGGCTTGGCATCCTCAGTGAGTTTGATTTGCCAGTAAGCAGCAGCCAGGTCAAATGTACTCACATATTTGGCTGACGCCAAAGTATCTAGGAGCTCATCTGCCCTTGGAATGGGATGCCAGACTACGTATTGTTTAGTATATGTAAAAATGACAAGGACTTAAGTACATATAACTAGTACAACGACTTTATGAGTGATGTTATTTATTCACATCCCCATTTTTATACATGTATGTATATACATACTCAGCATTAATAAACATGAGTGCCCCGAACTGGGACAAGGAGAGAAAAGGAGGAGGGGAAGGTGATTTGTGAGGATCAGGATAGTGATTGGACAGAAGTAGTAGTTACATGTGATCACACAAAAATCAAATGGTTGATATCAAATGGGCAAATATATTTTAGCCCCATACATTGTTTAACATTCATGTAGTCCTATCCCATATAACAAGACACAGTAATGCTACTTTGTTGAGGATGGGTAGGAGTTTGTGAGAGACAGTAGACGTTTCGACCCCTAGGTGGTGTAGGTTCAGTCGCACCTTACAGTGGGGTCTTCTTCAGGACTGGGATGTAATGTGGGGGAATGGTGGGGCACCTAAAGTCAAAAAAGGTTGGAGGTAAACTATAAGAAAAATCACCTATTTACAAATCCAAAGTAATTGGAAATATAATTACCAAAATACCACCCGGCAACCAGGGCAGCGTTGATAGTAAGAGATGGGCCCGCAGGCTCCTATGTAAACGCGAGCGTGTTACAACCTAAAGGTAGGGATTATGAATATACGTGAGTGGGTATGCCATCATAATATTCCCACATAAATCCGCCTTTAACAAAAATGATATCAGGCAAAGGACAATCTGCAAATATTTACCATTACCCATCCGGATTAAAAACATGTGTACCGTCTGTACACAAAAAACAACATTTCATACACAGGATATATCATACAATATCCAAATAAGCGCAGGAGCGCTTGGTTCTGTAGAAGGTTTGTGAGTGAACGTTTCGATATGCTGATGCTTATCAGGGGGAGCAATTGTGGTGCAGGACACTGAAAAATACAAAGTGGAGATTTTCAAACAACTAGGCGATGGGGTGAGCTACACAAAACTACGCAAGGATCCTACTAAGGAACTGGCAGAAGATATTCTCACCTTAACCAAGAAAGGCAGAGACCTAGGCTTTGTAAGTGAACATGAATTTGGATACTTGTACGGTTTAAACAGGAATACGTCCCGACAAGAAGACACTCTGCAACCCGGTCTCCGTGAATCAGAGTCTCTGTCGCCCTTCGAACTATATGAGAGTCGTACCCGACTTCACACCAGAACACTTTACCACTAACTCATTCGCCTAGATCTCTTGGATTACTTTCTCCAGTCTGAGACCGTACATCTATACTGGATGCTTTTATAATTATTTTGGGACACCTCGCACACAATTGCATGATACTGTTTTGGAACCAGTCCTTTGATTCTGCTCTTCTCGTAACCTACGGTCACGGGCCCAGCTGGGTCGGAATTATCACCAGCAGCACGACCTTCTGGTTTAGATACAGCCATTATAGCCCTGAGGATTCGCAATAGCGATGAAACACGTGTCGGCTGGCTGTTTGACATAATAAAGGACTCCAACGGACCACTCTCCCTCTGGAGCTTCCGGTTTACTTCTGTTGTTTTGCTTTATTGTACTTTCTGTATACTTGCTCACATATTATATGTGTTACTTTTGCTTGAGTGCATTGGGTATACCCGCAATCTCTAATTGGGCAGCTTAGTCTACTCTTTACTGAGTGGTTTAGAAGGCTTATCCACTCACCCTTCTGCACCTAATAATTATAGCCCCCTTCTGTACAGAGTGCGCTCACTTAGGCTGTGCACCCAGTTGCTTATCTGACCAAAAGCCCTTTCGAATCTCCCCTGATTCTAGGTACACTATTGCTCCCGCCATGGGACTCTAGTCCCAGTTTCTTCCTAGCTTTCTGTACTTAGTGGGCCTCCTTGTCAATGGCCAACTGATCTTGCCTGAGCCAGAGTCCAGCTCGCTCAAGTTTGATCAAATGGTATTCTCTCTCCAAGGAGTCCTCCCTCTTGCTATCGACGGAGGTCCCATTGGAATGATTGGAAGCATTGTACTCAACAGAGGCAAAGCTCGACCTCCTCTGCCTACTCTGAACCCTCCCAGGAGGAATAAAGGGGGAACTACTTCTAGGGACACCCTCTGTGCCATCTGCACTATTCCCTGGGGGATCAGAATTGGTCAGTGTGGAGTGCTCAGACTCCTCTTGGCCATACTCCGAATTAAGGTCACTAGAGGAAACCCCACCCTGGAGCATTCCCACCCACATTGTCCTGTTCCTTTGACCGATCAGGATTCTGCAGGTCATCCTGGATAAGTAGCTCTAAGAGATACTTTGTAGTGGGGTTGTTTAATGCCTTTATCCTTCTAAGACAACTTCAGACCACTGTACATAGCAGACTAGGGTACACTGATATCCCCAACTAAAGACATGGCGACTAGATATAGTGTGGTGTTGCACCTCCCTACACGAGTGGAAACAAAACTTCCTTAGATTGGAGCAAGGGTTGTGCTAGACCCTTTACAATCAATCTACAAGTTCACTACTTGTCTATAAAAATATTATATGTGCCTAATGCTAGTGATGTTTTTTCAATTCATCCACACCTAGATTAGCTGGTAAAACATAGCAGGCTTGAATCCCAACCGCTGCACACCAATGTAGGGGACTGGCTTAGTATAAGGTGCTCACTTATGTAAGTGGAGCACCCTGCAGTAATCCAGACAACCCTTATGGTGATTTTAGTGGCTTAGACAACCTTAGAGAGCTCTCTAAGTAGTAGCTGTGGAGAGCAGCCTTTAGGCTTGGTCCAGAAGAAGTGTGAAGCAGTTTGTTTTACCAGTACTAATCAAATTGTGTAGGTTAAGTGAAAAAGAACCACACAGTGCCGGTATAAAATATGTATTTATTATAAACACTCACTAAGACATTGCAATATCTGCTCCACGGAGATATAATCAAATACACACAATACTTCACTAATAGAACATGTAAGTAGCATAAATACACAGTGGTCTCAAGGGGGTAGACCAAACCATATACTAAGAAAGTGGAATGTGACGCACGACCTAAGTCAAGACTGGACCCAAAAGACTTAGAAGAGCCAGGGACCCAAGGAACCACCCAAGGTAAGTACCCAGGTACCTCACGAAGGCTGTGTGCAGAGTGGAAACACAACAGCGTGCTCAACACAAGTCAATGGGGAAGTCGCTGTTACAGTTTTCAAGAAGGACCCTACCCAGAGGACCCTGAAGAAAGTCAGTAAAAGATGGAAGGTTGGAGAGTCACCCCACCCGTGGCTTCCCCGGGAACCAGGATACCTACACCAGGGAAGCCGGGTGAATAGGTGGTAGTGACGTCGGAAATTGACCACAATGGAGGACTTAAGTAAAGATGCAGCTGGCGAAGAAGCTGAAAGAGTCCAGTGGAATCCAAGGGTGGATTCAGGATGAGAGGTACCTGCAAGCAGAGGGGACAGATTCTATGCCACTCAGGAGTGACCAGGAGGCAGGGAAGGCAAATGCACACCGATGTCGGAAGATGCAGTTCACAGGGGTACTGCTCCAGCAGTTCCGACGAGGGATACTGGCTTTAAACGTGTTGTGAAAACAGTGTAGGCCTCGAGCGAGTTGTAGAACCACCATCTGTGTTGCTGAACCTTTCGGAGTCCGCTTGAGGTCAGAAACAGCAGACCAGGTAGCTTCCTTGTGGTGCCTGCAGATGCAGGGGAGTGACTCCTTCACTCCAAGGGGGATTCATTTGGGTGTCTTGGATGTCCACAGACCTAGAGAAGAATCTGTATGGATTACAGGCACAGACGACACAGAACAACAAGGCCAGAAGCAGCAGGAGTCTTCCGGTGCAGTCTCGGTTCCCAAGGCGAAGTCCAAAGTGCCCACACGATTGAAGATGAAGTGGTTTCGAATCTGAATCTTGTCCCATGACGAATATAAAGAACCAGCCACAGGTAAGCCCTGAAGTACCCTAAACAGAGAGTAGGGACGATTCAGGGGTCCCTCCCAGAGGAGGGGCTAGACAGCAGTGGAGGGAGGGTGGGGGGGCGTTGATGCTCACATGTCCTTTGTCCAGTTTTACCCCAGATCGGAACTGGTACCAACTGGAGTATGTAAGGAGGGCACCAAATGTGCCCTCCAAAGCAGTCTAGTGCCGCTCGCAAGTGCCTCCATCCTTGCCCAATACACCTAAGTCCTGCCTGGGAGGTGGTCACACCTCCCTGTGATAGGAAACCTATTGTCCTACCTTTCCCTGCTTGATTTTGGCTCAGCAGCAGGAGGTCAGAATTGTGTCTGTGGTCGGCAGCAGCCACAGCTTGCTGTCAGACTCTGGATGACTGGTACTGGGAGCACGGAGGGCTTCCCAGAGGAGCCCCACAGTGCATGGAATCATACTTCCAACACCGTTTACGGTGTTGGTGTATGATTCCAACACGTTCGATATGAAACATGCTAGGGATCATTACAGCCTGTTTAGAGTTAGCCATTGCATAATGACACATGGTCACTCTGTGTTGTTATGGCTGATACACTTACAACACCTGGAGAATGGACTCCAGCGTTTGTAAGGGTGTCTTGCTCATGCAGAGGACCCCTCACAGTAGAACCGAGTACCCAGCCTTCAGGATTGAAAGACCTGCTTTAGGGGTGAGTTTATAGGTTTTAAGTGTGGTGACCTCAGATGTAAGATAACTTATATCTGTTGTAAGTGGTGCTAGCACCAGATTACACAGGCTGCAATGGCCGGCTTGTAGTCACAATTTGGGTGGTCTCTCATAGGTGGCATAATACATGCTTCAGCCCAAGGGGGATCCCTGGTGTACCTGTGCTTGGGTACCTTAATACCATATACTAGGGACTTACAAAGATACACCTGTAGCCAATCTGGCGGGTACCCAAGTACTCTCCATGGTCCAATATATTGAGGAAGCACAGCGACTGGGCTCCTGATTAGCAGAATCCCAATCAGACTCGTCAGAAAACAGAATGACACCAGCAAAAAGTGCGGGTAACCATGATAGCAGACCTTACTTTCCTACACATGTGTTCTTCCTTTTTTTGTTCTTAGGTTAGTTTGTGACAGTATTTTCTTTTTTGTTTGCCTTTAGAGCTCGCTCCTGCCTGGACAGCAGAGAGCACGCAAAGGAGGCTGCGGGGCACACAAGGTCACTCTGTGCAGGCTCCTCACTGCAACGCAACAAAAGCTCTGTGTGATGGCTGCTCAACCACAGAGGGCATTTCGCTCCTCCTTGAGGATGCAATTAGTGAGGGCAGGTAGCTTGCTAGTTAGCATCAAGAGCAAGGTATTCTAAGGCATCTGAAAGAGACACGTTAGTGATAGATTCCTTACCTTAGAATATCCCCAGGCGTCAGACTGGATCCGGAAAGTTTTGCTTAGCAGTACTCCTGCGCGTCAGTAGGTGGCGTCCTGCGGCTCCGCGTCCATTCGCTGGCGTCGTATGCGCTGAGATGACGTCACAGAGACTTCTTAGGCCCTCCCATGCGAGCTGGCGTCAGTTCTTTCTTTTTCCGCGCCAGTAAGCACAGATCTGGTTAGAGCATGTACCCTAGTAATTTTTTTACTATCTTTTTGAGACTTTTGTCTCGTGTTGGTTTTCTCTGATGCGAGTAGGGATGCCTGGTTTTAAGTCTTGCAGGGTTTGCCGTTGCAAAATGTCGGTGACGGACTCCCATGATGTCTGTCTCTACTGCCTGTAGCGCGACCATGATTTTCGGTCCTGTCTGGACTGTAAGGCTATGGCCCGAAGGCCTTAAGGGAACGGCGCCGGATGTTGCCTGTAGTTTAGCACTCGTCCCTGCGCAGTTCGAGATCTAGGGGTCGTTCCCATGACCTGCTGAGCCGTCATCACCACTCCTCTTCACCCTCTTATTCGGGTAAGAGACGGCACAAAAAGAAGTCGAAGAAGCGATTTCGCTCTCTGACCTCCCCCTGTCGGTCCTTGGATGCGGACGAGGGGGACAGGGGCTCCGCCCCTGCGGCTCCTTTGTAGCCTCGGAGTCCCGTGGCTTACCCGCCTTACCCGAGTCCGTTGGCGACTCCTGTACAAATGCAAGAATTCCCTGCTGCCATGGACCGCTTTTTTAGGCCTCAGTCTTCCGCCAGGAAGCATTCGGGCCCTGCGGTCCTGTGTCTGGATCCTGCTAGTCCGTCGACTCCTTCGACGGATCCAGCCCCTGCGCCGCCAGCGGCACCCGGCCCTGGCGCCGCAGGATCCCGCGCCCCTGGCTCCGGCCTCGGAACCAAGAGGTCCCATGCTGCCGGCTCCGGCGGTACAAAAGGGGGTGGTGATGGACGGAGCATCTGAACCAATCAAACACTCACACCCAGTCAACAGATCTGGGTTTAATCCATCACCGTTCTTTAGCCCACTCTGCCACCCCAGTTCAGACATGGCCATATGCAAATCAGTCTGACCCTGTGCCTCATGGGAACAGTCCAGCCCGAACTGCCTAGCCATGCCTTCCCTGAACCGGATTCAAGCTTCCTAGGACCGTTTTCTTGCATTACAGCCATCTTCAGCCAGGCTTGCTTGAATCCTGTGGCAAAGTGAGCAAGGGACTCACGTCTGAGCATACCCTGCCAACTTATGGCGGCCAAAGCAGTACAAAAGGGGGTGGTGATGGACGGAGCATCTGAACCAATCAAACACTCACACCCAGTCAACAGATCTGGGTTTAATCCATCACCGTTCTTTAGCCCACTCTGCCACCCCAGTTCAGACATGGCTATATGCAAATCACTCTGACCCTGTGCCTCATGGAAGCAGTCAGCCCGAACTGCCAAGCCATGCCTTCCCTGGACTGGATTCAAGCCTCCTAGGACCGGTTTCTGGCATTACAGCCGTCATCAGCCAGGCTTGCTTGAATCCAGTGGCAAAGTGAGCAAGGGACTCACGTCTGAGCATACCCTGCCAACTTATGCGGCCAAAGCGGTACAAAAGGGGGTGGTGATGGACGGAGCATCTGAACCAATTAAACACTCACACCCAGTCAACAGATCTGGGTTTAATCTATCCCCGTTCTTTAGCCCACTTTGCCACCCCAGTTCAGACATGGCCAAATGCAAATCAGTCTGACCCTGTGCCTCATGGGAACAGTCCAGCCCGAACTGCCAAGCCATGCCTTCCCTGGACCGGATTCAAGCTTCCTAGGACCGGTTTCTGGCATTACCGCCGTCTTCAGCCAGGGTTGTTAGAATCCAGTGGCAAAGTGAGCAAGGGACTCACGTCTGAGCATACCCTGCCAACTTATGGCGGCCAAAGCGGTACAAAAGGGGGTGGTGATGGACGGGAGCATCTGAACCAATCAGACACTCACACCCAGTCAACAGATCTGGGTTTAATCCATCACCGTTCTGTAGCCCACTCTGCCACCCCAGTTCAGATATGGCCATATGCAAATCAGAGTGACCCTGTGTCTCATGGGAGCAGTACAGCCCTAATTGCCAAGCCATGCCTTCCCTGGACCCTATTCAAGCTTCTTAGGACCGGTTTCTGGCATTTCAGCCGTCTTCAGCCAGGCTTGCTTGAATCCAGCGGCAAAGTGAGCAAGGTACTCACGTCTGAACATACCCTGCCAACTTATGGCGGCCAAAGCGGTACAAAAGGGGGTGGTGATGCACGGAGCATCTGAACCAATCAAACACTCACACCCAGTCAACAGATCTGTTTTTAATCCATCACCGTTCTTTAGCCCACTCTGCCACCCCAGTTCAGACATGGCCAATGCAAATCAGTCTGACCCTGTGCCTCATGGCACAGGGTCCACCGGCGCTGCCGCAGTGGATACCGCTGGTTCTGCCTCTGCCCCGGTTCCCGGAGGGATTTGTCCACGCCTGGGATCCGCATTGGAAACCGGCGCTGGCTCGGCCCCGGCCGGAGCCGTTTATTCCTTCAACGGTTTCTGCCCTGCCGCCAAGGCCTGTGCCTTCGGGGATAGGGGAGGAGGATGACTGGAAATGGTTTGAGGACCCACTTGCTCGTCAGTGTGATTCTGAGCAGGATTGGGTGGATGACTTGGAGGAGGCTGGAGGCCTCGACGTCTCCTATGATCCGGGGCTTGCCTCTCCCCCGCCCACTATGGAGGAAGGTGCCTCGTATACTGTGATGCTCCATTGGGCTGCTGAGATCCTTAACCACGATCTCCCCTCGGTGACCCTGAAGACAAACCTCCTCACTGAGGTGCTCCAGCCGGCGTCCACCTCTACGGAGCCGCTGCTGCCCTTTAATGATGCCCTCACTGAAGTCTTGTTGGGCACTTGGTCACTGCCCACCACAGGGGCCCCTGTGGATAAGAACGTCACCAGGCGTCATCGCCCGGCACCGGGTCACCCTGCCTTTCTGACCACTTATCCTACACCCAAAAGTCTGGTCATTCAGGCTTCTACATCCCAGAGTGCCTTTCCGTCGGCTCCGCTGGATAAGGGCTCTAAGAGATTGGAGCAGTTTGGCAAGCAGTTGTTCTCTTCGGCCGCTTAGGACTGTGGTCAGTAAACACTGCATGCCTTCTGGGCCGCTATTCCCACACGGTGTCGGATTCCGGGGCTTAGGTGTTGCCTCAGGGCCTGGAGGAGGTCCAGACTGTGCTGTCTCAGGCTGTGGCTGAGGGTAAGAACGCGTCTAGATTAGCCATTCGTTGTGGCTTGGTAACATCGGACTCCCTTGGTAGGGCAATTTCCACGACAGTGGCGCTTCGGCGCCACGCCTGGCTGAGGTCCACTGGGTTCTCCATGGACATTCAGAGCTCGCTCATGGACATGCCCTTTGACGGCACTGGCCTGTTCGGTGATAAGCCAGACACGGCACTGGAGCGTTTTAAGGACTCTCGATCTACGGCCAAGTCCTTGGGCCTTCCCGCCACGCGACTGGCCACGTCCACGTTTCATTCATTTCGTGGCCATGGCAGAGGCACCCCTGGCTGTTCTTTCAGCCAGAAGCCTGCGCAGAACCAGACTCAGCAGGCCTGTGGGCGCGGCGGCCGCTGCGATGGCTCCGGGGGCGGGCATGAGTTTCAATCCACCTCCACCCGCGACGTCTACCTCGAAGCCTTCCTAGTCTGAGCTTCGGGTCACATCCCACACCAGTGGGTGGCAGGATTCGCCATCACCTTCCCCATTGGCGTTCTGTCACTTCCGACAAGTGGGTGTTGAAGCTCGTCCGGAGGGGCTTCTCCCTCCCCTTTGAGTCTACCACCCCACTCACCCCCCCGCCACCCCCCCTCCCGGCCATGCCTCCTCAGTTCCATCGCATGTCGGGGGATCACTTTACACTTCTCAAGCAGGAAGTCGCATCCCTCTTGGCCAAGGGGGCTATCGAGCGCGTTCCTGGGCCGGAAGTAGGACGTGGTTGTTATTCTCACTACTTTCTGGTCCCCAAGAAGGACAAAGGGGGCTTGCACCCCAACTTGGACCTCAGGGACGTCAATCGCTTCCTCCGGAAGGAAGTTCAAGATGTTGACTCTGGCTCACGTCTTGGCTGCCCTCAACCCTGGAGACTGGATGGTAGCGTTGGACTTGCAGGACGCATATTTTCACATTCTGCTACTGCCGGCCCACCGGCGTTACCTGCCGGTCACGGAAGGCCAGGAGCATTTTCAGTTTGCTGTGCTCTCCTTCGGCCTTACCAGTGCCCCTCGGGTGTTCACGAAAGTGATGGCGGTGGTTGCAGCTCATCTGCGCAGTCAGGGGTGTCAGTCTTCCTCTACCTCAATGACTGGTTGTTGAAGGCGGGCTCGCCCCAGGCAGTTGTCAGCCACCTTCAGACTACGGCCGAACTCCTGCACTTGCTGGGGTTTTCCATCAATGTGCCGAAGTCACACCTGAGTCCCTCTCAGAAGCTCCCCTTCAACAGAGCGGTCTGGATTCGATGCAGTTTAGGTTCTATCCTCCTGAGCAGCGAGTCCGGGATATTCAGGCTATGATTCCGATCTTTCAGCCTCTATCCCGGGTTTCAGTCAGGATGACTCTCCGGCACCTGGGCCTGATGGCCTCCTGCATCCTGCTGGTACAACAGATGGCATATGCGGGCTCTGCAGTGAGACCTGAAGTTCCAGTGGGCACAGAATTAGGGCAACCTGTCCGATCACGTCCAGATCTCTGAGGGCACTGCACGGCACTTGCAGTGGTGGCTCACGAATCACGATTGGGTCAATGGCAGATCCCTCTCCCTTCCCCAACCGGATCACACAGTGGTGACGGATGCATCCCTCTTGGGATGGGGAGGCCACTTGGGAGAGGTGGAGATCAGAGGCCTCTGGTCTCCTGCGGAGTCCCGGCTCCATATCAACCTTTTGGAGCTTCGGGCGATCCAGCTTGCACTGAAAGCATTCCTTCCCTCTGTCCGGGGGAGTGTAGTGCAGGTGTTCAGGGATAACACCACTGCCATGTGGTACTGCAACAAACAGTGCGAGGTGGGGTCGTGGACCCTGTGTCAGGAGGCTCTGCACCTCTGGACATGGCTGGAACATCAAGGCATTACCTTGGTGGTTCAAAACCAGGCAGGTTCTCTGAACGCCAGTGCGGACGAACTCAGCCACTGGTGTGGACGAACTCAGCCACTGGTGCATGATGGATCACGAATGGCGTTAGAACTCGGACGTGGCGCAAGGTCTCTTTCTGCAGTGGGGAGAGCCTTGGTTATATCTATTCTCCACCGAAGAGAACGCGCAATGTCATCAGTCTGCGCATTGGAATTTCCAAGGCGGCACTCACTCGGCGACGCTTTTCATCTCGAGTGGAGCTGCGGTCTGTTGTACACCTTTCTGGCTATACCACGTCTGCCCAGAGTGCTAAAGAAGATCAGGTGCGACCAGGCCCAGGTCATTCTTGTGGCTACGGATTGGGCACGAAGGTACTGGTATACCAAACTACTCAATATGGCGATCGATCCCCCGATCCAACTGCCTCTTCGGGAGGATCGTCTGTCGCAGCAGCAAGGGACGATCCTTCACCTGAACCTGTCCAGCCTCCACCTCCATATGTGGAGATTGAGCGGCGACAGTTGACAGCTTTCGATCTTCCTTCCGAAGTCTGTGATGGCATTCTGGCAGCCAGGCGTCCCTCCAAAAAAACGGTATACGCCTGCAGGTGGAACAAGTTTGTGGCATGGTACACAGATAAGTCTGAGGATCCCCTTTCTGCCCCTCTTTCCGAGGTTCTTCTGTTCCTTCATTCCTTGGCCCAGGAGAGCTCTGTTCTGGGCACTATCAAGGGTTATCTTTCGGCCATCTCCGCCCTTCTGTGGCTTCCTGATCAGCCTTCTCTTTTTAAGTCCCTGGTTGTTAACCGTTTCCTGAAAGGCATTACGCACACGTTTTCTCCTGTGCCGTTCATGATGCCTCAATGGGACTTAAACCCTGTCTTGACATATCTGATATGCGCTCCCTTTGAGCCCCTTCATAGCTGCCCCTTGCGTCTTCTTACTCTAAAGACGGCTTTCCTGGTAGCTATCACCTCTGCCAGAAGAGTGAGTGAGCTTCAGGCTCTATCTTCTAAACCTTTTTTCCTTTCTGTTCATCCGTACAAGGTTGTTTTAAGGAGCTGTCCTTCTTTCTTGCCAAAGGTTGTTATGCCCTTTCATATCGGGCAGACCATCACTTTGCCCACCTTCTTTCCACCTCCGCATCACTCAAAAGAGGAAGAGAAGCTACACTGTCTGGATCCAAAATGTGCGCTCTTGTTCTGTCTGAAGCGCACTCAACAGGTACGGGTGGATGACCAGCTCTTTGTTGGCTACGTAGGCGCCAAAAAAGGTTGGGCCATGCACAACCGGACCATCTCTCGATGGGTCATTCTCTGCATCAAAGCCTGTTACTCGTTGGCTAAGAAGGAGCCTCCTGTGGGGCTGTGTGCCCATTCCACCAGGGCGACGGCAACCACTACTGCTTTGGGACGCGGCGTTCCCTTGCAGGACATTTGTCAGGCAGCTAAGTGGGCCTCGCTGCACACGTTTACCAAGCATTACTGTCTTGACAGTCAAGTCCGAGAGACGGCTTCTTTGACCGTTCTATTCTCTTTGACTTTCTGGTGTAATCTCGTTCGCATACCCTACACCGGGGTTGGTATTTTTGGCGTATCTATTGTTAATGTTAATGTAAAAAATGTCTTGTAAAGCGCACGTACACCGGGTAGTTTCATGGCGCTGTCAGAAAACAACAAACAAAAGCATAAACCGTTTCCTAGGAGAGCTTCAGATGATGGGCTTTCTGGTGTAATCTCGTTTGCATACCCTCCACCGGGGTTGGTATTGCTGGTGTATCTATTCTAAGGTAAGGAATCTATCACTAACGTGTCTCTTAAAGATGCACAAGTTACTACTTGTGTAGCAATATATCTGTAAGAAATATTAGTTAGTGATAGATTCCTTACCGCCCCTCCCATCCTCCCCGTTCTTTGAACTAATTACTAGGGTTACGGTCATCCCTTTAAGGGCCCTAGTTTCAATGCACCAGTGGTCAGTATCTTGCATGGCTCTGCGTTCATGGCGCAGAGAGTTGTGTACAGAACTGATGCAAGTGCGCATAGGTGGCGCCTAAGTAGTCTCTGTGACGTCATCTCAGCGCATACGACACCAGAGACGGACACGGATCCGCAGGACGCCACCTACTGACGCGCAGGGGTACTGCTAAGCAAACCTTTCCGGATCCAGTCTGACGCCTGGGGATATTCTAAGGTAAGGAATCTATCACTAACTAATGTCTCTTACAGATATATTGTTACACAAGTAGTAACTTGTACTTTAATTGGCAGTGTCTTCCTGGACTATTACTGACTCTTGCCAGGAACAAACGCAGTAAGCGTTTCCCTTTTCTTGGCACAATGCTCTCCAATCAGGATCTGTATTTTGTTTTATACTGAGTGACTTTTGAATCATCGCTGTTCTTCCTAAGTGGTCCTACAGGATTGTAGGTGCAGTATAATCAATTAATCGGGTTTCTTGTAAAGTGCAGGTTCAGTCGAAGAGCCTGGTCTTGAGGTCCTTCCTGAACTGAAGCAGTGACAGTGATTGCCTTAGATGTATATGCAGGGAGTTCCAGGTCTTTGCAGCAAGGTAGGAGAAGGATCGTCCTCCAGCCGAGGTCTTGCGCATCCTGCAATTCCACAGGTTATTACTAGGTGTCCCTCTGGAGTTCTAAAAGGACGTCTATTAGCCTCATAAGGTACTGCACCCTTTCCCTGCTTCATGGAATTTTTAATATTGCTTAGGCTACTGCTAGTTATATATTGGCGATTAAGAAAATAACAAGAATAGGGAGGGAGGAGGAAGTGGATTCTGTCTCCCCATGTAATCTTATTAAACAAAAAGGAATCCACTCTTACAGTGGTAGTGGTCCCTACAATGGTGGGGAGCACACAGTGTTGTATAAATACCCCTCACACACCAAAAGGCCCCTTGGTGTCATGCTTCATCATCGGGGTCTTCGCACCCCTCTACGGGATGCGGCGTGCTACGACTCACGACTACGTAGGAGCACTGAAAGTGGACTATGTGTTGATGTGTGTGAAGGAAATAAAGGTGAGTGGTGAGGTGAAAGACAGTGATAGTTAAGATACCTGGCTCGTAGGAGAAAAAATAATAAAAAGTTTTTATTAAGCCCTCGGCTGGTATCATTAAAAAAGTGCAGGGTGAGGTTGTTTATACTAGTTAGGGTATATCAACCTCTAAAGTGCGTCGACATGTTTCGGAGTGACAAGGACTCCTTCTTCAGGACGAGGATGTGCACTATTATCCCCACCTTACTCACGTGTATGTAGATGTCAAAGTGTGCTCTACAAAAATAAAATAGGTGAAATGTACCTATTCGTGTTATATTGAATGTAGTCTGTTGCGCCCAATTGGCGTTGTTAATACAGAACCTGTGAATGAACAAAAAACATCATGAAATATAACATCACATTATGATATTGAGAAAAACCTGTGCAGATACACAGGAGGGTGATGAAGAACCAAAAAATAAGGTCCAAAACCCTGTAAAAGAAATGACATAGACAAACATATAGACTAGGACACACACGGATTTGATATAGTCGCCATTGGAATCCCTGGGATTGAATAGTAGGAACAAACACATTATTTAGTACATATACAGTTCTTACTTCTGGACAAAGGCTAACTGGCCTCATGAGCCAAGGCGTGGTATTGGGGGTTCTGTTGTCTTCTTGCTCAATGTAGCAACCTAAAAGATGTCAAAAAGGGGACAGCGGCTCCGACGTTATGTCGAGTCCTAATGGACAAATGCCTTATATAGTAGTAGTAATTGCCCCAATTAGTGCTTAATAGGAATCGGAAAATGCCCAAAGAAGGACCTAAACATGAGGTCCTGATTTCTCATGTTTAGGTCCTTCTTTGGGCATTTTCCGATTCCTATTAAGCTCTAATTGGGGCATAAGGACTCGACATAACGTCGGAGCCGCGTCGAGGGGATGACAGCCTACCAGATTTGGCAGTAACCGTGAGTTTAGACCTTGGAGCATGGAGGAACCTACTTTCTCAAAAAACAGCGTTTTAGATTCTAAATCCACGCTGTCTCCTTTTTGACATCTTTTAGGTTGCTACATTGAGCAAGAAGACAACAGAACCCCCAATACCACGCCTTGGCTCATGAAGCCAGTTAGCCTTTGTCCAGAAGTAAGAACTGTATATGTGCTAAATAATGTGTTTCTTCCTACTATTCTATCCCAGGGATTCCAATGGCGACTATATCAAATCCGTGTGTGCCCTAGTCTATATGTTTGTCTATGTCCTTTTCTTTTACAGGGTTTTGGACCTTATTTTTTTGGTTCTTCGTCACCCTCCTGTGTATCTACACAGGTTTTTCTCAATATCATAATGTGATGTTATATTTCATGATTTTTTTGTTCATTCACAGGTTCTGTATTAACAACGCCAATTGGGCGCAACAGACTACATTCAATATAACACGAATAGGTACATTTCACCTATTTTATTTTTGTAGAGCACACTTTGACATCTACATACATGTGAGTAAGGTGGGGATAATAGTGCACATCCTCGTCCTGAAGAAGGAGTCCTTGTCACTCCGAAACATGTCGACGGACTTTAGAGGTTGATATACCCTAACTAGTATTAACAACTTCACCCTGAACTTTTTTAACGATACCAGCCGAGGGCTTAATAAAAACTTTTTATTATTTTTTCTCCTACGAGCCAGGTATTTTTTAACTATCACTGTCTTTCACCTCACCACTCACCTTTATTTCCTTCACACACATCAACACATAGTCCACTTTCAGTGCTCCTACGTAGTCGTGAGTCGTAGCACGCCGCATCCCGTAGAGGGGTGCGAAGACCCCGATGATAAAGCATGACACCAAGGGGCCTGTTGGTGTGTGAGGGGTATTTATACAACACTGTGTGCTCCCCACCATTGTAGGGACCACTACCACTGTAAGAGTGGATTCCTTTTTGTTTAATAAAAATATATTGGCGATTGCCATGCAGCTCTCCCAAAAATAAAGTTTTACAAAAAATCGTGACAAAAGAAGCGCTGCCAAACCCAAAAGTCAGTGGAGACGATCAGACCTATTGGGCCTTCCAAAGTTAATAAATATGTAAGTGAGCTGGCTGTTTAGCTGTATTCAGTTTGTGTTGTTTGCCATGTTTCTTCCTCATTCTCTTATTCCCTTTCTTTCTGTCTCTGTCTCGCTCCTCCTCAGTTGCTGAAAACCGTGACTTCAGCAAACAGATGTTACCCTCTCTTTCCACTCCTTTCCTTTAGTTGTTCCCCTGTAAAATGGATCCAAAAAAAAAAAAAGAAACACTTTTGCTGCAATTGTCGTCTTTTTCTGACATTTTTCGGGACGAAGAGAAAAAAAGGTTAAAAATACGGAAACTAAATCAAGACTGAGTGGTAGAGAAGTGGCCAAATTAATTTATTCCTTGATATTGTAAAGGAATTAACCACCCCTAACTGCATAAAACAAACTATTCCTCCCTCACAGGAATTCTGTAATAGCCTTTCAGATTATTTTAATAACAAAATTGAACAGACCATCGTTGATATACAAAATAAGGTTAACTGTGATCAAAAGAATGAATCTGGCAATGAGGCTCAATTTATAGATCCAACTCGGAGGAGGTCTACTGCGATAATGCTGGAGAGGGCTGATTTTAGAACTCTTTCCCTCTAAATTCTCCATTAGAGAGCATGATGCCCCCATTAGGGAGCCTTCCATATTGGGATATCGAAACATAGATCGGAAAAACTCATTCCTACTCTGCAATGGATATGCAACCGATCCCTTAAATACTGGTATGGTACCAATGGCCTGAAATAAGGCACTGGTAACCAAACTGTTAAAGAAACCCTTGACCGATATTCAGAATCCCAGTAACTATCGCCCAAATTTGAGACTTCCTTTTCTGGTCAAGATACTTGTAAAGTATCTTAGCAATATCTTGGAGGGCTTTCTTGAACAGAACAGTCTGCTGGAACCAGAACAGATGGGTTTCAGGTCGGCCCACGGGACAGGGACAGCGTTAGCTTTAGCTACTGATGAACTGAGGATGCAAGTTGACGGTGGGCGAATGGAGGTAATGATCATTCTGGAACTGTCTGCTGCCTTCAACACCGTCAACCACCAGATTTTGCTTACTCGTCTAAAAGAGATTGGGATATAGGTACCCTCCTGCATAGCGGGAAGATTGCAAGCAATATTTCTTCCCCCATTTTATTCTGAATACAAAGAAATCTGTCATGGAGTACCTCAGGGTTCGGCCCTGTGCCCCCATTTTGTTCAATGTTTACTTAAGGCCATTGTTGACTTTGATTACATCCTTGGGGATATCATTTGGTAAATTATGAAGACGTTTCTCAATTAATATTATCACTGGATAAATCGGAGCCAAGTCATTTAAACAATCTTAATATTTGTCTAAAAGAGATGGCCAAATGGCTTGACAAGAGCACATTAAAATTCAACTGAGATAAAACAGAATGTTTGTGCTGCTCGCCAGGGAGTCCACACGAGCAGCTCCCAGCTAATTTTTGGCCATGGCCGAAGAATTCAGATTTGGAAATAGCAGACACTGTGCGAAATCTTGGAGTCCAAATTGACGATAGACTCAATGGAAGCTCACGTCAATAAAACGGTAGCTGGATGTCACAGACTTCTAAGAAACTTGACGAAAATTGTCTCTGTACTTGTACAGCCTTCTAGGAAGTTAGTAGTGCAGGGTACTGTACTAAACAGATTGGACTACTGTAACTCATTGCTTATAAGAAGTCCCGCCTTTCTGTTCGAACGGTTCCAAAGGATTCAGGTGAAGGCTGCCAAATTAGGGCTAAATAAAGCGAGATTTGACTCCGCAACAGCCACGATGAAACAACTTCCTTGGCTTAAAATGAAAGAAAGGTGCATTTTTAAGGCTCTATGCATAATATATAGAGCATTAAATGGCAAAGGACCTAGGTCTTTACAACAGGAAATTGTTCTCTAAAGCCCCACACAAACTTTGAGATTGTCCTCTGCTCGCCTGACTTATGTACCCTCTTTCATCGGACTTAGGCACAGGAAGCACAGCAAGGCTCCCCTTAACAATCACAAAGCTGCAATTCAGCGTTGTGATTGTTCTGAGCGTCCTGGTTCTATGCTCAGCCAGGGAATGGGAGCCTGGGCATGTTCTCCACACAGGCTGTAATGCAGCCTGCATGGAGAACTGGGGAACTGCGCAAGACTGTTTTGGGCGGCCCAAGCGGGCCGGCCAAACAGTCATGTGTACTTAGGAATGGGCAAACCACTCCTGCCCTTCTCCGAGGACAGAGCAGCATCGCCCGCCCGCAAAGCAGAAGGAAACATAAAATGATAGTAACTCTAAGTTACTAATATTTTATGTTTCCTTTACTTGCAGTGCAGTTCTTAAAAGCAGTGGGGCGATGCTCCTCTGCCATAGCGGAGGAGCTGCCCCTGTGTAATGCACAGCCTGGGTGTAGAACATGCTCCGCTCTCACTGTCTGTCTGAGTGAGCGCCGAACCATGGCGCTCAGACAATGACGACACTGCTGTCAACAGCAGTGTCGTGATTGGCTAGGGGAGTCTGCTTCCTGCTGGATAGAAGAGGACGGACGAGAAGCAGCTGCCAGAAGCGCAGGTGAGTTAATTTACATTTTTTTCTTACAACCACCCCCACTCGCACTGCCCCATCCTCCCCGCGCCTCCCTTCCCCTACCCACCAGGGGCGGATTGGCACTGCGGGCAGTCGGGCATGGGCCGAAGGGCCGGTGTCCCAGTGCCCTCTGTGGGCCGTTTTTTTTTCTCCCCTTTCCCAGTGCTCTCTCTGGACTGGGAAAGGGGAGGAAAAAAAACGTCCCACAGAGGGCACTGGGACAAAGACAGAAAGGAAAGCAGCTTCGCTGGTCGGCCATACAGCGATTATCAGCTGTGGCCTCCTTCACCCCCTGCCATGCACAGCAATCACGCAGAGGGTGGGCTGGGGAGGGGTGATTGTGTGGCCAGAATCGGCCTCCCTGGGGGCCAGGTGTTGCTCAGTCCTTTGACCCATTTTCACAACGGCCCCCCTGGGGCCCACGCAGCCCAGAAACAGTCTTTGTTTTAACACCTCGCCCACAGCCCTTCACATGCAGGGTATGGTGAGCGAGGAAGAGAGGAAGAATGGGTCTCGCAGTGGGGGCCAGGTGATGTTTGGAACCAGCACATCTTCACCTCCGCCTCCCCCTGGCTACCATGGATGACCCAGCAGCTTTACTGCTTTACTAGCCTTACTGCATGATTAACCACTTTCCTACAGGCCTTAAATGAGATTGTGCAGCACAGGCCGAGAAGTTAAGCATTTGTGACCACCATCTGTGGACTGTCTTGTCGTAGCATGACCCTGGTGATAGCAGCTTTTTTGTGTTACCCTGCTAGGACATTGCCCTTAGGCCCTGGAGGGCTGGGGAGGGCTGAGTAATTTACTAATAGCAGGGTCCTCGCTGCTGTTCAGGTGCTCCTGCGCTGGAAGGCTGAGTAGGTTAGCAATTGCAAGGTCCTCACTGCTTTTCAGGTGCTCCTGCGCTGGAGGGCTAGAATAATTTTGTAATAGAAAGGGGCCTGGCTGTTTTATTAGTTGCTCAGCTTTTAGGCCATTGTCACCTTGGCCCTGTGTCCTTCACAAGAACAGTATCCTCCCACTTACATTCCTTGTGTGTGCATAGGCATATATGGCCTGATGACAGAGTTGCAGAGATGGGGAATCATGTTTGAGTCCCAGCGTCTGCTCAACACCCTGTGATTCTGGGCAGATCACTTCATCACCCAGGCCCTTTAATAAAAAATCGGATCTTGAGTACTGTAATTGCTGCTCATGAATAGAACTCCGGGCTGGTTTTCTAATGTTGTGGATTTCTGATTTATGTGATTAGAGTCAAGGTTGGGAAAGAGCTGGTTGGGAAAGAGTATCTAACGACATTGTTCAGGGTGTTAAAACTGCAAGTATTCGGTTTTCAGAACTACAGTGATCCTAGTCTTTACAATGTTACTGGCTCTTTAAGTTTTAAAATGCTTAATTTACTAAATATTTCTCTACAAATTAGACCTCAAAGAGTAACCAAATGATATTTCATGGAAGGGAACGCCCCTTGAATGTAGGGCACGCCCCTTGAATGTGGGCCACGTGTCTTGAATGTGGGCCACGCCCTGCGAATGTGGGCCACGCCCTGTGAATGCGGGCCACGCCCGCGAATGTGGGCCACTTTTTTCGTCAGTGCCCGGGCCAAATTGTGATCCCAATCCGACCCTGCTACCCACCACTATTGCCGTGTAGCAGCCGCTACTGCTCCATACATTAGTGCTCCTTTAAGCAGACACCCCGTTTATTTCCCCCATCTGTTTGCGTCCCTGCGGGTAAGCCTTTACTAGGGGGGGGGGGTGGGGGGGGCAGCCAATGTAAGTGACTGGCCCTAGACGGCAATCCGAGGCGAGTGGGTCATGCCCCTGTACCTGTTGCACTTTTAGACCCCCATGGCCCGACCTTGTTTAATGCCCCTTTTGGTTTGGGTTCCTGGGGTCAGGCCTTTTTATGAACTCGGGAGAGGAGCTGCCCGTGAGAGTGGCTGGCCTTAGACCGGAGAGTCGAGTGTAGTCCTGAGTGAATCCTGTGCATGCATCTGCCGCTTCTTCACCTCGCACCGCGGGGATTGCCCCCTTGGGTGTGGGTCCCTGCGGTCAGGCCTGTTCGTGCGCAGGGGGAGCGGCCCGTGAGAGTGGCTGGCCCTGAGCCAGGTGTCAGTCCCCCGGCAGTGCCACGCTGCACATCTCTGGCAGTCTCGGAAGAGAGGGAGGGAGCTGATAAGATCTGCAGCTTTAGGGGATGGCAGCGAGTCAAGTAAACCATGTATGACCCAGAGGTTCCCCCTCGGAAGGGAGGGGAGCGAATGGATTCATCTTTTGACAGCTTCTCCAGGAAAGAAATTTATCTTCCTTTAATTGTCCGGGTTGCCAAGAGGCTGGGCTCATAATTAAAGTTAACCAAAACCGCGTGTGAATGTATGGAAATGAGTCTCCAGCAGCTAAGCCCCGATGGATTTAATTGTGGCACAGACAGAATACCAGGCATATGGCGACTGTGCTTTAGCACATTTTTTCAATGTGTGTTTACACAGCAGTCCGTGAAAGGTGGGCCACAAGTGCACGACAATGTACAGGTGACCTTTCATCCTTATTGCCTGCCCTAGGAATGTGGGTTCGTGGCAGTTTGCGCAGGGACAGGCTGGTCAGTGCTGCCTGTTCCAGTGCCGGGAACGGTATCTCATAGTCCCCTGCCATGTATGGCGGAGGGTGGATTACAGATATCTGCCCAGGGCCAGGTAAAGATGGATCACAGCTGTCTGTCAAAGGACAGGGACGGTTACTCACAGCTTCGTTGCTAGGTGTGTATGTGTTTGGGGGTGGAGGGGCGGTCAGACATCTACCTGTCCAAGGGCGGTTATTTATAGCTTCCAGCTATGGGGCTCACGGCTACCTGTCCAAATAATGGTATGCTGGGACGAGGCGGGAAGTCCAAAAGCACTCCTGCCCTGTACTGTCCAGGGGTGTCCTTCCCGATCCTTCTACTGGCAGGTGTTGATTTGTAGCAGGGTGTGTATCTTGTGGGGTACACCACGGCTGTACCACTGAAATGTGTCCTGCTGCTTAGCCATGCAAGAGTTCAGCAACAGCCTGCGTTAATGATCACTCCCTTCTCCCTCCCCAAGGCTGTCTGAGGCCAGTCTTCAGTATGTGTTTTTGTGTGTCCACAGTGTTTGTGAGGGAGAAGCTATCAGCATCTCACACAACATCAGGCCATCCCCTCTTCCAATTTCCTCGGGAATCCTCAACGTGTGCGGCTAGAGTAGCCTCGTGAAACTGTAACTGCCAAGTGATATTAGACCGCTGCAGCAAAAGTGCACAGTAGTGGCAGGAATCGTCCTGATCCCCTGCAGGCTATCTGGGGTCTAGAGGCAATCCTGGAATACACACCAGGCACCTCACAGCAGGAGAACGCCAGCCAGTCCATTGGTTGATGGCTAAATGTTACTTCAGGTGTTATTGACACTGAGCTGCGGGCCCAACTGCAAGTGCTTTAATATAATCACGGCCTTCCTTCCAACACTTGTAAGCAATTTACAGTGACTAGACTTGACTGGACGTACCCTGGTGACTAACTGGACACTTTAATGGTGTATTGTCCAACTGCTCATGCGATTGCACAGGTTATATGACCTTTTCCTCCCTACACTCATTTTATAAATGTGCACGTGTGTCTATAACTAGTACATGGCTATGTGCAATCATGTGTCCTCTGACTTCGGGGCTAAATCAGCACTACATAGATAATTGCTTCAAAAAGAGAGGTTCCCAGAGGAAATGCCCCTGAACCACACTTTAGGTTCCTTTGCTGGGTTGTGAGGCAGTCTAGCACCTGGTAGTCACCTACTCCTCCTGGATTCAGAGCTTCTACAAAAGGTATTGTATTGTGTTCCTCTTGGCCCCCTGGTGCCCAATCAGTAATTTGATCCAGGAGGCAGGATATCTTCCTGATCTCCCTTTGTTGAATCCTTGTCACTGGCGCATGCATACTTTCATGGTCTAAGGGAGTCCTTACCCTTGTCGGAGAAGATCACCCAAGTCTTCCTCCGTTCACCTGCTTTGGTATTTAACTCTCGCAGATACTTCCAAAGATACACCCATTTAAAGTTTATGGGCAATCACACGGTTATCATTTAATATTGTTCCCCCAGGACCCATAAACAATCCAATCCTTGCCCATATGGGTTTTGGCTTGTTTGTCAGAATAATCGTTAAAGACTGAAGTCTTTGAGCCGAGTAGGGCATTGAGTTCCTCGGGGAGACTTTGTAGCCCGGACTTATCAGTATTCCCTGCATAGTTTCCCCAGGGCACGTCCTTAATGTTAACCTTCCAGCACCCTGGACAGCTCCGGGCCCATCCATGTGGTTAAAACGTCACAAGATAACATTTTATGACTTTGGCCAGCCGTCTCGCGTAACAGCGCGCAATACACTGACTGCCAGACGCTAATGTTTACTGCAACTTCTAAACAGATTGGGGCTGAAACATCAGACTACCAGTCTGCATTCTGATTCTACTGTTGTGCATTTGAAGATGTTTAGTAGAGGGTTTACCTGTTGAAACACGAGAATGAAGGCTTACTTTTATTGTAATGGTAAATAATAATTCGAATTTTTATCGAGGGCTTCATCCCCTACTTCTCTATTTTCAGTGCTGTAAAGAACAGGTGGTACTGTTGCACAACCTGACAGTGCTATACTTACCAGCCTGAGAAGGACTGACGGCTGAGGTTACTTTACCGGAAGTCATTTTTGCCCCGCAGATCACCTCAGAAGTCATAGTCGTGATACTGGGCCATCGTTGGGAAACGTCCACGGTGTATAGAACCAACCTCCACACCACCTCCGCGAGCAACGCTTTGATCAGGCTGCCCAGAACAGTACAGGAGGTTTTGGAGGGCCACCTCGCTGTCACAGGCCTAGTACACAATACCCTAGGCAGTAGGGAAGCCAGGCCGCCTCTCTGGCGGCCGTGCTAGGCTGTCCCTCCAGAAGGCCTGAAGTGCAGCCACGACACAGTAGGGCAGGGGGCCCTGATTCGTCTCCTTCTTTCTATTTGTTTTCTTGCTAGAGCTCACAGTGACGAAGGTCGGAGTCCCGAGAGTTTGTTGATCGTTAAACATTTATATATAGAATAGTATAAACTTCCTGAGCTGACGCAGCCTGTGTTTGCATTTACAGCTCTTGCTTCCTCTGTACAACAACTTCAAATTGTTTGTCTTAACAGTGCCCTCCGGCCATGGCTCTCCGATGCACTAGTGATCCCTCTCGAACTGCCTTGGGAACCCTGTCTATCTCCTTATGGCATGAATGAACCTTTCATAACCGTTTTCGGTGCTAGTCTGTCTCAAAAGCACTGGTGTCCCTCAGCTGCTGTTACAACCCTCTGTAACCGTGATTAAAGTCTGCATTACTAGTAACTGTAACCATCCTTGGAGCCTTTAGGTCTCTCTAACCCAAAGGCTATACACTCTGACCTGTCCTCTGATCCTCGCCTCTTAGTAGGATACTTAATGCCTCTCCAACAACACTTTCACTTAATAGCATAGGTAGTCCCTCCCCCATTGGCCTTACTCCTAAAAACGCGGGTGCCCCACACGCGCAAATCTGCCTTGTTTCTTAATAGCTTGGATAATTCCTTCCTAACTTCCTTGTTTCTTAATAGCAGGAGTAATTCCCCGTTACTTGCCATTTCTTTTATTAGCATTGGCATTCCCTCTGGCACTGTCTTATCTCATAACATGACAGAATCCCCTCTCTTAACAGCGTAGGTACTTCTTCCCTACAAGACCTGTTTTGTAATAACATGGGTCATCTTTTTTTGACACTTTCTTACCTCTTAATATGTAGGGTAATCCCTCTTGCTGCCATATATTTTAATACCGTGGGTAATTCCTCCCTATCTGCCCTGTCTCTGCATTGCACAGATAATCCCTCCATAACTTCCCTCTCTTGTATTTGTACTGTCAATCCCTTTCTCAGTGCTCTGGTTCTTAACCACATGGCTGCTAGGCGTTTTCCCGTCCTGCGCTAAAAAATCTAAAACACCATAAATCATGACGAGCTGGCCTTGTCATCCGCGCACGGCAGGTAAGCGCCATGACGAGCCCAGCTCGTCATTAGCTTCGAAGGGGTTAATATTATTGGAAATCTTTCCTTAACGGACATCTTTCTTAACCCCTTCCATGCTGCCCTGATTCTGCGCCTGTGCGGCAAAATCGCGAGTGGGCGGGTTTATGACGGCCCCCAGCCGTCATCAGCACACGAGCACCGTAGTGCATGACCGATGGGGGCCGTCATCAGCATGCAAGGGGTTAATAGCATGGGCAATCCACCACTAACTGCCCTCTGAGTGATGTCTCCTAATGGTATGTGTAATCCCTTCTTGACTTCGCTGTCTGATGATAGGTGGGGTAACCTCTCCCTAACAGCCCATCTCTTAATAGCAAAAGGCACACAGATGATGGACAGAATTCAGAGCAAATCAAACATTCACCCCCAGCTAATAGATCTGGGTTAAATCCATTGTTCTTTTGCTCACCAAGCCACCCCAGTTTAGACCCAGCCATATGCAAATCAGTTTTGACCATGTGCCTCATGGGAACAGTCCAAACCGAACTGCCAAGCCACGTCCTTCCTGGACCGGAAATAAGCATCCTGGGACCGGTTATGTTATGTTGTTATTGTATGGTTTGTATAGCGCTCAGCTACTCCGAGGAGTGTCCCGGCGCTTCAAACCCGATGAGGAGCAGGGCAGGCAGAGGATGGCCGGTTCTACTGAACGAAAAGCCAGGACTAGGGGCATCACCCTTCATCAGCCAGGCTAGCTTGAATCCACTGGCACATTGTTCTGCAGTCTGTCCACCAATTGTTCTTTTTGCATTTGTCACCCTGAGTAGGACGAGTATGCCCAGACGTGGGTTTGTGCTCTCCATGCCACTGGAGTCAAGCTATTCTGGCTGATGAGGGGTGAAACCCCAAAACCGGTCCTAGGATGCTTGTTTCCAGTCCAGGGAGGACTTGGCCTGGCAGTTTGGGCTGGACTGTTCCCTTTGGGCGCAGGGTCAAGACTGATTCTCATATGGCTGGGTTCAAACTAGAATGGCATGGGGAGCAATAAAACAATGGATTTAGGCCCAGATCTCGGTACTGGGTTGAATGTATGACATTGTTCTGCATTCTTTCCATCAATTGTTCTTTTTGCATTTGTCACCCCGAGTGGGATGGGTATGCCCAGACATGGGTCCTGTGCTCTCCATGCCACTGGAGTTAAGCTATCCTGGCTGATAATGGGTGAATCCCTGAAACCAATCCTAGGATACTTGTTTCCAGTCCAGGGAGTACCAGGCTGGTAGTTCGGGCTGGACGGTGGGCGCAGGGTCAAGACTGATTTGCATATGGCTGGGTCTAGACTGCAATGGCATGGGGAGCAAAAAAACAATGCTTTTAGTCCCAGATCTCTGTACTGGGGTGAATGTAAACACAAGGAGATGATGGACGGAGTGCGGAAACTTTTCAGACACCTACCACCAGTCACAGTTCTGGGTTGAATCCATCATCATTCTTTAGCTCACTTTGCCACCTCAGTTCAGACCCAGCTATATGCAAATCAGTCTTGCCCTGTGGTTCTTGGGAGCAGTCCAGCCCAAACAGCCAAGCCAGGTCTTCCCTGAACCGGAAACAAGCATCCTGGGACTGGTTTCTGGGTAACACCCTTCATCAGCCAGGCCAGATTGCTCCTATGGCAAGGTGCAAACAGTCACCTATGCCCTTAAAAAAGAGGTGGCTCCTTACCCTAGGAATTCTTTTCACTCTTCTTTCTCTCTTTTTTATGGGCATGGGTGACTGTTTGCACCTGGCCATCGGAACAGTGTCCTCCTGGTAGTTAATACGTAGTCTTGGGAGCATGGACACTGGACCTTAATAGCTCCTAGATCCCCCTTCTTTTTCTTATATATATTTAGTATGGCGGCTCAGCCGTGGGATCTTCATTTTATTGTTTCCTTTCTGTGGACACACGAGTCTTCACTACACTGACACTGGTAGCGTACCTGTGCTCCAACGTTCAGTATGTGACATAACTTTTACTTAATGAACCTTTCATTTCGCTCCATATGGCATAGAGAGCTTTATGGGTCGTGGGTTGAGGGGGATACTTTTAATCCAAGGAAACCCATCCCCTTTCCCCCCGCCCCCTTTCTTCTCCTCTCTTCATCGGTTTTAAGTGACAGTGTACCTTCATCTTGCATGTACTATGTTTGCCGATAACCACAGTAATGCATTAATATAATTTTAGGTACAAAAGGGGGTGGTGATGGACGGAGCATCTGAATCAATCAAACACTCACACCCAGTCAAAAGATCTGGGTTTAATCCATCACCGTTCTTTACCCCACTCTGCCACCCCAGTTCAGACATGGCTATATGCAAATCAGTCTGACCTTGTGCCTCATGTGAGCAGGGGACACACGTCTGAGCATACCCTGCCACACTGTGTGGCAGGTGGCAGGGTTTGCTCAGACGTGAGTCCCTTGCTCACTTTGCCACTGGATTCAAGCAAGCCGGGCTGAAGACGGCTGGAATGCCAGAAACCGGTCTTTGGAAGCTTGTTTCCGGTCCAGGGAAGACATGGCTTGGCATTTCGGGCTGGACTGTTCCCATGAGGCACAGGGTCAGACTGATTTGCATATAGCCATGTCTGAACTGGGGTGGCAGAGTGGGCTAAAGAACGGTGATGGATTAAACCCAGATCTTTTGACTGGGTGTGAGTGTTTGATTGATTCAGATGCTCCGTCCATCACCACCCCCTTTTGTACCGCTTTTGGCCGCCATAAGTGTGGCAGGGTATGCTCAGACGTGAGTCCCTTGCTCACACTGGATTCAAGCAAGCCAGGCTGAAGACGGCTGGAATGCCAGAAACCGGTCCTCGGAAGCTTGTTTCCGGTCCAGGGAAGACATGGCTTGGCAGTTCGGGCTGGACTGTTCCCATGAGGCACAGGGTCAGATTGATTTGCATATAGCCATGTCTGAACTGGGGTGGCAGAGTGGGCTAAAGAACGGTGATGGATTAAACCCAGATCTTTTGACTGGGTGTGAGTGTTTGATTGATTCAGATGCTCCGTCCATCACCACCCCCTTTTGTACCGTTAATATAATTTTCAGCACAAGATACTTGCTCTGGGATGGTTTTGCTTTGGAACATGCTGTTATTCAATTTCGTTTTGCGTGGGAGGCATCACAATCATGCTTTAGTTTGGTATTGTGAGCAAGAGTTGACGTGGTAAAAGATGTCTACAGGATGCCCGGATTGAGGCAGAAGGGACTAGTTTACCTTATACACGCACGCTCACTACCAATTACTACCCGCGCATGCGCAGCTTGTTCTGTATTGAGCTTGCGTCCCGGAAAGAGAAATTACCCTAACACCAGTCCCAGTGACTATTTAAGTTTCGCGCGCTGCCACTGGCAGTTCACTGCTGGCAGTCGCATGGATGGGGCAGGTATACAGGTGTGACCACCCGGGCATAATCGTGAGTAGATTACCAGGAGAGGGTGTGATAACAACCAAGCTATGTTTTGAATATTTAGAACCAAGTGTTCTTTATACCAATGGTATATTTTTGTTTGTTTCAGCCCGGTAATATGTGGGCAACCCATGCCTCTAGCCAATGGAGCGTCAGTTTTCAACAAGTTAGGTAAGGTCCTTTGAGAACTAAGAACTCCCCTCTATGAACGCTGTCAGGGGTTATGCTCTCTAACTGTGGCTAATGTTTGACGTAATGGGTGAGGTAATTTGCCTTGGCCTAGCACCTGGGAATCTAGACACCACCTTGATTTACCATATACGTAGCCGCTGTTGGGTAGGTATGCCTACCTGGTGCCATACAGGGTTATGGCTCTTTCACGTATGTTTTGGACTAGTTTTTCCTGTCCTGTTACGGGGCT